>NC_092135.1:129060463-130408546 GCF_043159975.1 Macaca nemestrina | reverse complement strand
TCCGGGGCTGGGCCCTCCTTACCTGCATGGGACAGGGCTGGGCCTCCTTACCTGCATGGGACAGGGCTGGGCCCTCCTTACCTGCATGGGACAGGGCTGGGCCCTCCTTACCTGCATGGGCCGGGGCTGGGCCCTCCTTACCTGCATGGGACAGGGCTGGGCCCTCCTTACCTGCATGGGCCGGGGCTGGGCCCTCCTTACCTGCATGGGCCGGGGGCTGGGCCCTCCTTACCTGCATGGGCCGGAGCACATGTTGGTGAGCACCTCCTTCCGGGCCAGTGAGTACTTGTCATCTCCAAATGTTTGGGTCAGGCTTTTCTAGAAGCAAATCCCAGAAACCTGTGTGACATGTGGTCCAGCTCGGGGAGACTCGGGGCCCTGTCATCCGCTAAGTACCTCATGCTCTGCTCTTGCGGGGAAGAGCTGCCTGGGGGCTCAGCCCTGCTCAGAGGGGATGGGTGGGGAGAGGGGGGCAGCTGCCCACAGCCTGTGGCCCACACTGGCCTGAGGTTAGTCCTTCCATGTCTTGCTGACTGGCCTGGACTCACTGGGCTCCAGCTCTCGGGCCTAGGGCACCTGCCTTCCCCTCCCAGGGTCGGGCCTGGGTGAGATTTCTCCCTCCTCTAGGACCAGAGCCAAGGCCCCCGGGCACGAAGCACCTGAAAGTACCCACCAGGAACATTCCCAGGATTCCTACAATTCCAGCCCCCACACTCTGAAAGCCTCTGGGCCCAAGACCAGCCCTTTCTGGCCACAGGACCCCTGCCCTCTGCTAGGCCTCCAGGGTCCCCGCTTGGCACAGTCCTGGTGAGGGGGCAAGTCCCATTGTCAGGACCCCTGTGACTCAGAGGGGCCCTTCCTCCCAGGGCCTCCTTCCTCCTCTATAGGAGAGACCTGGCTGAAGGGGAGGGACTCTGGGGGGAAGCAGAGGCCCTTGGACCCCCCACCTTCCGGGTCTTTCTCTTCTTTCCCCCAAGCAGAGCCTCCCCTGAACCCTTCCCACCACTCACAATTGAGGGCTCCTGCGGAGCTGAAGTCCACGGGCAGCCCCATCTGGTCGCAGAATTCCACCAGGTCATTGAGCATCTTGTCTGGGGTGGGGGGTGCCGGCGCAGCAGGGCCTGCTCGGGGAAGGCGCGGTGGATCTTGAGGGCCACTGCCATGTTGGCCAAGAGCATGAACTCCTCCACGAGCCTGCAGAGGGTGGGTGGGATGGGAGGGACCGCTGGGGTTGGGGGACAGCTGCTCAGGCTTTCCCACGCTGCAGCCTGCCTGGCTCTCTATCACCCTTCAGGTCTCAGCTTAAAGACGACCTCCCAGCTGCCTCATCTCATGTGTTCCGCCAAGTCCCTGTCTTGCCCAGCACTCCCATGGTCTCCCCTGCACCAGTGGGTCTACACCACCTTCTCCTCTGACTGATTAGCTCCTGTGCTGGCTCTCCCAGAGGGGGACCCTGGAGAGCAGGGAAGCACCTATCTATTAAATAATTCACCGCAGCAGCCCCAGAACTCAGCAGCCCACCCAATCCAGAGAAGGCGCCAAGGAAAGATCTCTGCTGAATGACAGGGTGCCTGGAACCCTCGGGCAGCCCCGGCTATAAGAGGGCACCATGCTTGTCCAGGCCATGGGAACCCAGGGGCCCTGGCCCAGCCCCTGCTCAGAGGGCTCCCTGGGGCATGTGGCAGTGGTGAGTGGACCGAGGACCCCTCAGTCCCAGGAGTGCTGGGCTCCCTTCTCCTCTGGGGATGGTGCCCTGTTGGAGGGAAGCCTCCCGACAGGGTCTCTGAGGGTGGACAGGATAGTCTAAGGCAGCAGGAGGGAAGCCCTCACCAGGGGACAGGGCAGGAGTGGGGATGGGCTGAGACCCCAGAGTCACCCTTTCAGGGGCTGCTGCTCTGGCTTTGCAGCACCTGGGTGTCATTAGATTCAACAGTCACTGTGAATGGACGTGGCTCCTGATGGAAGGACTGAGCAGGTCAAGGTCCCAGACTGAAGGAGCAGGGACTGATGGGCGATGCGGGATGTGAACCAGGCAAAGGCTGGGGGGTTGGTATCACACAGCACTGAGGTCAGTACCACTGTCCCTATCATCAAATCTGGGGCATGAGGCCCCTCCTTTGGTGGGACAAGAAGATCACAAATGTGCACAACATCTGGAGCCTGTTGTGATGGGCGCTTGGGCATGTCCTCATGCCTTGGTGACCAGGATCCCCTTCATGGGGAAAGCCGCTCCCTCGGGGAGACATGGGGTGATCAGGGTCTTGACTAGGCTGGGGGGACTCTGCCCTCCCTGCCTTTCCCCAGGCTTCATGCCCAGCCCCGAGCTTTCCCCTTGAGTGAGAGAGGTCAGGGAGGAAGCTCCCGCAGGCCTGGCCACAGCCGGAGCCCTGCCATCAACTTCCCTTCCTGGAGGTGTGGGTGGTGCTGCGGGTGAGCCTCGTCATCTGGCCACGCTTGTGCAAAGAAAGCCAGCCAGAGAGAGAGAGCACCCTGGCATGCAGAGCCCCTCCTCCACCCAGGGTGGGCCTGCCAGAGCAGACGTGTGCCTGTGCTCCACCAGGATGTCCTGAGAGCACATCTGCCTCCCCAGGGAGCCCGAGCTGCAGAGGAAGAAGTGCTGGGAAATGCCCCAGGAGGGCAGGCACCACCTGGGGAGGAGGGAAGCCAGTCCAGCACCCCTAATTCCTCCTCTGTGGGGACTTTTTTGGGCTGGCTCATGGCACATAGTAAGGCAGGTGACAGCTGGGATGTGTGACCACAAGGATCAAACTTCAGCCTACCCTTCTATCACATAGGACACCCAGCAGGTAAAAGCAGGAGCGTCCATGTTGCCCTCTGGGTGGCAGTAACTGCCTGTAATGTGCCACCCCACCTCCCAGCCCCTAATCTGTGCTTGTGCCCACCACTTCCTGCCAAAAACCCTGTGTTCAAGCCCTTAACCCACTACAAGTCTCCCAAGCCCAGGTCTGACTCTCAGCTCCACAACATCCTTGCCGTGGGATCCTGAACAAACCACAGAGCCCTCCCCATCCATCCTCTGTCTCAAATGCAGGACAGGGGTCACAATGGCACCTGCTCAGGGCTGTCACACGCAGAGAAGACAGGTTCTGCGCTGGCAAGCCCTCTGCTGGATGCATGGAAAGCCCTCAGGATGCAGGCGCTGCTCTCCTGTTGCCCCACCTGCCCTCCACATGGCCAGCAGGGGGTCTCCTCAACATGCCCTGTGATTTTCATCCCTACCATCAACTCTGTTCCTCAACTCTTTTTGAAGCCTCCCCTGAAAAGTAGGCTGCAGTCCCCGACATGAACACTGACTGTTCTAGGCTCACCTGTATCACTGTCTGGTGCCATTAGACTGTTCTTACTTGGATTTCATAATAAGATATTGTGAATCCAAGAGGAGTCAAAATCCCTGCTTGAAAAATATCTAACACTGGTCAGGCCATCAGCACCAAGATGCTTCAGATGCACACAATCATGCATACTTTTGCTCTCTCACTCCACAAAGACTACCATGTGCCAGGCATGGTTCTGGACTTTTCTCCCCATGCAGTCAGACAATCCTCCTGGGCAGGGCATCCAGGCTATTGTGTGGTGCCTGCTTTCCCCTCCAGCCCAGCTGCAGGAAGAGGGACAAGTGTAGCCTTAGGCCCAACCCTGGGCTGCGTTTTGCAGTGTGGCCAGCAGGGGGCAGCATGACCCCATAGCGGGTTGCACTGAGGCTGCAGGCTAAGGAGGCCACCAGGCAGACAGGGTGAAGGAGTAGGGCTGTGCGAGACAGCCCTGGTTACTCTCCTGTGCCCATGCCCCACCCACTATGGGTTTAGGAACTGAATATCTGGGGGCCTCTCGGGGCTGAGCCAGGCTCCTGCTCTTAGTTCCTGCAGGGGCTCTCCACATCCCTTCTCATGGTCTTCAGTAAACACCAGGACAAGGACAGGAGGGAGGGGACCCGGAGAGGGCGGGGCCACTGCGGAAGCCCCTGCCATGACCACAGACCTCAGGCAAGCTGCTTCCCTGGCAACTCTGCTACCTGTCCTCCCTGGACCCCAGCACAGTCCCAGGAGTCACCCCTGCCCTCGACAGTGAACAAGTGCACTCTTGGTGACTTGAACGTGAAGCCTGGCGAGGTTTTGGAGGAGAGGCCCACCATGCCGGGGCCCTTGGTGTGGCTGAGTCTGCTTCTCTTGTGGTCTCAGCCTCTCCCTCCCTCCTGGGGCTGGGAGTCGGGACAGTGCCTGTGGAGCTCTGGCACAGCCAGTTGGGCCACATCAAGCAGGGACCCAGACAAAGATCAAGGGCACTGAGGAGGGAGCTGGCACCACAGAGAGTCCACTTCCCAGGCGCAGCCTTGGCCATGATGTTTGCGGACAGCTGCAGGGGCTGTTTGTTGCCCTCATGTCCTTCTGATGCTGCAGGTAGCAGATGGGGGCAGAGTGAACAGGTGGGCTCTGGGTAGGAGTGAACGAAGGTGGGGCTGACCCCTGGTTCTGGTGGTGGCACCTTGGGGTGGCTGGAAGGTGGGTCCCCAGTGGAGTTTGGGGACAGAAAGGTGCAGGCCAAGCCCAGCTGCCAGCAGCCAGAGTTGCACCGAGTTCAGTATTCACCATTGTAAATGGGACTCCGCACCATGGCTCAGAGAACTGAGCTGGACAGTGCAGGGTGGGTGGGGTAGGGTAAGTGCGGGTCAGGGTTCTCATCTGGGGTCAACATATGGACCACAGTCCCCCACCCTGTCAATTCCCTGGTGGGCCAGCAGGTGGCGCCCAGCCTTCTCCTCCTCCCCAAGGTCCTGGGATGGGGTAGCTCCAGCTTAGAGCCCAGGCACTCCTGTAGGAACCCAGGGCCAGAGATGGAGGCTGTGACAATGACCCGGTCAGCAAGGCCCTCTGCCCTGACCTCCTCCCTCCCTCTCCTGGGGAGCAGTGCTAGGTGCACAGCTTGGGCAGCCAAACCTCTGAAACGCCCCAAGCGATCCTGGCTGGTCAGGCTGCGCCGCTCCACACTCTGGGCCAGGGGAGCCCTAAAGGGGGCGGAGAGGGCACTGGGGCTGCTGGATGGGAGCGTACCCTGTCCCCCGCCCCGGCCTCAGACCTTCCTCCTCTGATGTGGGCACCGGCCCTAGTGTCACCCCGCTCCTCCCAGCGCCAGGGGCACAGGCATGAGATCACTGGGCCTGCTGGGGATGGGGCGCTGGAGCTCAGGGACTGCCTGACAACTGCTCTCCGAGGGGCTGGGAATGGCTGCCAGCCCGCGCCACCTTCCAGAACAGCCAGCCAAGGCCTCGGAGACGGGGCCTCGGTCCCAGACCTGGCATCGGCCAAGTGTCTGGAGCCCGCACCACCAGGGCCCCACCACTCTGGAGGTCTGGGGTGGGCTGTGCTGTGACAGTGGCTGCAGGGCCAGGACCCCAGCTCCTCGTCACTCACTCCCAGCACCCCTCCTCCCTGGGTCTGGGCCTCCCTGGGGCAGGAGGGGACGGGAAAGGGAGGGCAGGGATGAGGCTTGGCGAGCCCCTCACATGCTATGGCAGACAGCAGGGAAAGGTCACCAGCCCCCACACACAGTACACACTCCCCACAGCAAGGGTGACAGTGGTAGACACACAGGTTCCCACAGCGCACAAGTGTTCCTCTAAAGAAAGAGCATCAACATCAATACACAAAACGCGGGGCTCTTCATGCATTTACGACAGGGTGTCCTTCACCCTGAAGGTACCCGCAAGCATCAAGATTGTGCAGAGGCAGACACTGGGTGCCACATTCCTGCTGGCTCGGGTGGGACCTGTTTCTGTCGCATCTTAAAGGACGATGCTGGGAAAGGCTGCTCTCACCCTGGTGGAGCCCTGCTGCAGCCAGGCACATTCTGCAGCTGTTTTTCTAGCTCCAAAGGAAGGAAGTCCCCAGAGGCTAGGTGGCCACATTTGGGCCCTCAGACCTTGCAAAAGGGAGGCCCAGTGGCTGTAATGGGCTCAGAGGTAAGGAGATGAGAAAGGGATGAAACCATCTGTGCTTCAGAGGAAGCCTGCCTTCCCTGACCATCGAGGAACTGGATCTGAGTATTTCTCTGCTCAGCTGAAAGGCTGGGGCTGGGTTTTGATAGTCAGGGATCCGAGGCATCTGTGGCCAGGAAGGTCCTCACTGGCAGATTGTAGGGGTTCGGGGGTGTCCTTCACCTCTCCTGGCCCTGCCATCAGTAGAGGAAAAGAGACGAGGGCCTTTTCCTCAGTGGCATGCATAGAATGCCAGCCCTACCACTCACTTGCTTCTTAAGCTCATGGAATCTCAATTTGTTTCCTATAAAACAGGGAAGCAATGTTCAAGTTCCTGGCCTTGAATAAATAAGACATTATTATTATATATCCTATGATGTGACTGGCCTGGGTGCCCCAACTCTGGGACTTGGGCAAAAAACACAGCAAAGGCAATATTTCTGTAAGTTTCTTCTGCCTCCCCTACGCTCACCACAAAGCCTCCCTCTGGCAAGGAGCCAGAGGTGTCCCATTTCAGATCCATGCACCTGCTAAAGTGCTGAGAAACTCACCTCACCCCTTCCTCACACAGGACACTCAGAGAGTGGCTTTGGAAATGAGCGGGAGCCAGGGCAGGGGCAGGGCCAGTCCCCAAAGCTGAAAATGTGTCCATTTTCAAAGGCCTAAGGCAAATGTGGGACAGAAACAGCCTCTTCTGCCCTCAGCCACCAGGGCCCTTGTCACACTCTGTGGGAGGCTCCTGCTAATGGAATGAGGCCACTCACAGAGCTTGTTCAATTAGCTCTTGCTGAAAACTGCTAATGTGGCTTTGATAAGAATTGCTTCCAGCCAATTTCAGCCTCATTTCTTCTGCAGACCAAATTTTCCACACTTGGGCATATGCTCCCTGTAAGCTCCAGAGCCCTGGGCTCTGCCGAGGCCATGAAGGCAGCTGCTGGGCCTGTCTCAGAAGCTGTGCACCCAACCATGGCCCCTTCTCCATTGCTGGGCAACCCATGGGGTGCAGGTGATGGCCACCTTTAAGTAGAACCTGCTGTGTTCTTAGCGGCCAGAAATTGAGTGTAGTATTGTGGAAACCGCAGGGCCCAGGAGGCATGGGTCTGTGGGGCACTGAATTGCAGGCTGCTGGGGAGAGAAAGTGGAAGAGATCTTGGTGGCAGCTCTGTCCCGGGCCAGGCCAGGTGGGGCTGGGGGCCTGGGAGCTGGAAAGTGGAGGCCTGGCATGAGGGAGCTGCAGGCAGAGCCCCTGGCCTAGGTGTGGGAGGGGGATGGGGAGGAAGTACAGCTGCTTGACTGATGGACCCCCACCCACAGCTGGCCATGCACCCTGCTGCCAGCCTCCAGCAGAGGGTGCCGTGGCCACTGGGTGGCCCACCAGTCACAGCTTGGGCCTCTCACTGACCCCTCTCCTCCTGGGTGCGCTGCAACCTCCTGAATACATTGGACATTCCCATGAAACCACAGGGAAATGAATGGGGCCCAGTTCACAGGCATGGAAAAGCCCAGAGGAGAAGGCCTCTGGAGCCAGACATCACAGGCCTGCAGGGGAGGCCAGAGCCAGGTTTCCTAGGCTGGGAGGCTCAGTCCACAGCAGGGCTTTTCTCTAGGTGAGTGGGCGGCGCCCTGATGCAGCCAGGCACATTCTGCAGCTGTTTTTCTAGCGCTAAAGGAAGGAAGTCCCCAGAGGCCAGGTGGCCACATTTGGGCTCCTATGCCTTGCCAAAGGGAGACCCAGTGGCTGTAATGGGGAGTAAGAGGGGGCTTGCTGGTAGCTGGGGCCAGGCTGACAGTGTAGAAGGCCCTTGTCAGCGTAAAGCCAGCCCAGAAGCCTCATTCACTCCCCAAGTTCGGGCTCTGCTCCCAGAGGTAGGGGCAGGCCTGCAGACTGGCAGCAGCCCTTCCCCCAAGCAGAACCAGGTGCCAGTCTGTGCTGTGCGGCCTTGCAGAGTGTGGTCATTAGGGCTTGCTGGCTGCTTTACGGTGTTGACACATAAGCCTCTCTCCAGTGCCAGCCCCTGCCCAACCGGAACTGGAAACAAGCTCCTGAGGAGGGTGGCACAGGCATACAGAAGCCTGGCCACCTAGGGGAGTCCCCACAGTGCCCCCAACAGCTTTGTTTGCTGCCCTGCTGACTCCTGGCCAGGGGTCCCTTTCAAGCCCTGGCAGGGGAAGCTGGCTCCGTAGACTTGGATCAAGAACAGAACTGGGCCATCGCAGACTTAAGGAGGCATTGACTTTGGTTTTAAAATTAGGCTTTGGGCACTTGGATGTTCAAGGAAGAAGGGTGTTCTGGAATGCACAGGTCTTTCTCTCCGTCTCTCTCCTGCACATACACATGCTCTTACACACACACGTTACCAAGGTAGCCACAAAAACAAGAGAGAAGCCTGGGCTTCCTGGGACCTTGAGCGGCTTTGCTGCAAGTTGGAACGAGTGTGCTCACATCTGAAAACTGCTCCTGCCCAAACGGCTGCTAGGGCAGACCCCCTTCAGCAGGGCCACCACCCCAACCACATAGCCACTAAAGTCTGCAGGAAAACAAGCGCAGCGTGGTCTCTGCACTTCCTCATCACTCCTCACTGACCCCCACACCCAGTGCACGGGGAGGAGATTGTTGGCCCTAAGGTGACGAGGGAGATGGTGTCTTTGGGAGGCCACAGAAGTGACCACAGAGGTCCCATGCCACGGTGTGGCAGGGCTGGATGTGGAGACTGCCAGGCACTTTGCTACTCTCGGTCCGTCAAGTCTCAGAAGTCAAGAGTTCTCATGTCTGGCAGGAGAACGGGGAACTCAGTAAGCTGGAAGGACTTCCCCAAGCTCCCAGACCCAGGGTCCCTGACACCCTGTCCACTGCTTTGTCCTCAGGTGACCCTGCATTGTTTGCTCTGAACCCTCTGAGGAGGAGGGAGCAGCAGGATTTCTTTCTGGCACCTGCCAAAGGCTCTGCTGACAGTGGGAACTCAATGCAGAGCCCACCCTGAGAGCACACTACTTGTTTCCAGGCCCCCACTTTGCCTCTGCCTCTGTCCCGCTGCAGTTGGATGAGGAGGGCAGAAGCAGCACTGAGGCCCACGCCACGGCCTCCCTGGTAAGGCTGCCTCCTCCTGGCTGCCTCAGGCTCAGGCCCTTTCCCGTCTGAGTCGCCCAGGGCAGAGCACGGTTGCTTTTCCTGCTCTTGGTTTCCCGTCACCACTGAAGGTGCCCTGTGCAGCCTCTCCTTTGCTAACACTCCTCCCAGCCCCCACAGAGATGCACTGGGTCCCCGGGTCAGGAGGGCAGGGCAGAGTGGGCCACGGGCCATGGCAGCAGTGGGATGGGGAAGGCCCCTGCCCCTCAGATGCCTTGGCCCACATGACAGCATGGCCCCTGGGTACTGGGCCTCAGGTGAGCCTCTTTCTAGACTGTTCCAAGAGGCAGTTTTCGTGCTGAGCTCGGAGCTGGGCAATGAATCCAGGCATCTCCCACGTTTTCCCTGATGAGCTCCGTACAGTCAGAAAAATCTCAAGAATTCCCCAGGTCAGTCCCTCGCCCAGGCCTGAGTGCCGCCCAGGGTCCTTAGCTGCTAGTGCTCTGGGGGTCCTTGGCTGTCACACTCCCTGGCTCCCCACAGGCTCTCGCTGGCCTGTTTCTGGCCTCAGCCCTGCTCCCTTACCGGACACAAGGAGATCAGTGCCTCTGTTCCCCAGGGAACCCGTGGGGCCTCCTCATGGGTGACAGGCACCCAGACTCTTACGCCACCCTGGATTTTCACTCTGCCCACTCTGCTCCCCATACCCAAGCCCACCTTGTCCACTCAGTTCCCTGTGGGGCTGTACAGGTTCAGTTCAGGCATCTCCCTCCCTGGCTCCATGGTCCTGTGGGCTGAATCTAAACCAAATCTCATCAGTGAATCCAGACTGTCCTTTTCTGGAGGCTAGTTTTCCTCTGCAGACCATAGGCCGTGGGGTGGGGAGGGTGGGAAACACCTGGCCATGCCCGTCTATGTATCCCAGAGCTGAGCAGCACATGGAGGAGCTGGTGAAATGTTTGGGGGAACAAATGAGGCATTTCAGCGATAATGATTTGCTTATTTGCTCCACAGAAAATGCTGAGTGCCAAACAAGACTTATTTTCAGGGATGGAAGCATAGCCCCCCAGTAAGAAAGGACTAGGAGTGGCAGTTATGGTTCCTGCAAATTCCCTTCAGCTTATCACTGTTGAACCAGAGGTGTATGAACTTGGCAGAGGAAACCCAAGACGGCTTCTGCTGGCCTAATGGGACACGCTGCATTCGCCTCGATACATTCTTACTGCCTGTAGATGGTTATCACTTAAATCCAACACAGGTGACAGGTGACAATGTGACTGGGACTCATTTGTTGGTTACATGATGAATGAATCCTCTCCTGCAAGGGCAGCCTGCCTCAGTATAAACATGAAACACAGAAGGTTAAAAGAAAACCTCTCTTGTCTCGGTTTTTTTCCACTGAACTAATGCTCGTCTTATCAACCCCTGGAACACAGCATGTTGAATTTGGCAGAGCTCTGCGTTCATCCTGTGACTTTTAAAATATTGACACACAGTTTTATGACCCAGGTTCAGAGTGGTTTCAATGAATGTGTCCCCTGGCCCCCAGAACATTCTGGGCTTCCCTGACATCTTCATGTGCCTGCCCCATGTGGCACTGAGGCCCCAGCTCTGCCCTCTCTGCTTTGTCCACAGGAAGGGGTAGAGTAGGTGGCGTAGCGTGGGGTGGGGTGGGGTGGGGAGGTGGGGAGAACAATAAGACTGCTGGGTTTCATCTCTACCCCTACCCAAAGTCAACCAAAGACCGCTGAGAGCTCTCACACAGCCTGTGTGAAGACTTCAGCCCTTTTCCCCATGCCACTCTCATTCTACCTGAGAACCAAGACCAGAACAATCTGGATTAGGCCCTGAGTCCTTCCAGGCAAGCTGGGTCAATGGTAAGTCGGATGGCGAGGCCAGGCCATGCCAAAGCCTGACTGGACCTGAGGGCTCTGCTTCCCGGAGCTACCACTCTGCAGGCCAAGCCCGTCCTGTAGGGCAGCCTGGGGTGCAGAGGGCAGTCCTGTTTATCCAGGATTTTCAGATGCATTAAGAAAGCTCTCCTGGTACCCGGGATGCTGACCAGCAATGGTCTTCTGGGAGCTTCTTCACAGGTAGGTTAGGCGAAGCCCAGGCAGCCATGTATGACTGGGAGGGCCAGCCCATTCCCTGCGGGCCTCCCCTGGGTGAGAATTGTTCTTCCTGGCAGAGGCTGCAGTACCTAGAACTCTCTGGCCTCAGTCCAACTGCCTCTGCCTGGGAGGAGGGCCTTGCCCAACACCCCAGGAGGGCCCTGTGTGGTCCACTGGGCTGTGCAGCCACCAAGATGGAGAGTAACTGTGTTGTCTGGTTAATGGTGCTTATGGCTGTCCATTTATCAGTAAATCTTCGTGATACTCAAGCCCAGTTCCTCGTGTGCCATGTTTGGCTGTTGTGGATGTACTGTCAAATGGTCATTTGCAACAAAACAAAGAACTGGCTGCTAGTTTCAGCAAGACATGCTTACAGGTAGCATGCAGTCCAGGGTGTGTCCACTGCATGCCAACCACACAGTGTCGTGCGCATCCCACATGGGAAGGCCAGTGCGGCAGGGTGCGGGGTGCTGTCGCCCTCTGCTTCTCTCAACCACCACAGTGTCTTGCGTGCCAACCACACAGACACTGGGTGTTCCTCATTCGATACCATCTGCCCAGGAATGGCCCAGCCAGCCATGTGGGAGCAGACCACACCTCCCTGCTGGGTATGGAGGCCAGCAGTGCTAAGACTCTGGCAGTAGGAGTTCTGAGAAAGGAGTGGCCATGGTCACTGCACTCAAGGAACATGAAGGGAAGACCCCTGCCCTGTGTTGTATGTGGAATGCTCCGGTGGTTTCAGGGAGAGATGGTGGGGAAGTGGTAGGAAGGAGAGCCATTCTCCTTCAATCCATGATCTTTAGGGATTCCTCCTCATTCCAACAAGCATGACAAGACGTAACACAGAGGCTTGGCGAGGCGGCTCTCTGCTCTGCTCAGTTCTCCAGGGCTTGGCCAGCCCTTTTCCCTCTGGCTCTTGTCCCATGACCACCCTGGCACCTTCTCACTTGCCTCCCCTTGGGTGGGCTGGGGCCTACAGGGTCCCACACTGACACTCCAGCCGGGAGAAGCAGAGGGCGACAGCACCCAGCACCTGCCGCACTGGCCTTCCCATGTGAGGTGCGCACGACACTGAGAGCCACTCCTTGCATCCTTTGCTCACCTCCCCCCTGGCCCTTGTCGCCCCCTTGCAAATGCTGTTTTATATACCTGTCTTCCTCAATGGGCTGTGGGCTTCAAAGGAAGGAACTGCGCCCTTCTCTTGTGCTCAGTGCAGTACCTGGCACTAGCAGGTGTCCAATAATGTTTGCTGGACAAGCAAACGAATGATGTTTACGACTGGGCCAGAGAACACGTGGCGAAACCGGTCCTCCAACCCATGAGGACGTGGATACACTTCTCAGTGCCCGCCCTTGAACTCCAAGGGCTTCCCTAGGGGTCATTTTCTAAGTTTGATGGTGGGAAAGGACCCATGTGGCACAGAATACAATTCTGAATATAAGGGCTTCCTGAAGATTCCCGCAAGTTACCCTTGTTTGAGTCCAGCTTCTTGGACGCTCTGACCAGCACTGGCCTCTGGCCTCTGTGGAGGCTGGCCTTGCAGGAGTGGGTTCTCCATTGTGGATCAGCAGCTTCACTTTAAAACAGAGCCCAGAGGGCAGCAGCAACTTGCCAGTATTCTTGTCTTGCTAAAGTCAGTGGGGAAAGGTAGGGCGCCGTCAACCACACACAACCTGGATAACCTTAGGCGGCTACTTAACCTCTCTAACTTCTTCTACCTACCTCACAGGGTTATTCTAGTGAGGATTAAATGAGATAAACTTTGTTATCTTAGTTAACATTATAAGCTCTGACATGCTGTTGACTATTCCATAAATATTATTAGTGTTATTATGAAAACCTTCTGCACTGAATTAAGGAGACAAAAAATACAAGAGGTGTAATTAAAAAATAGAAGAGGCCAGCAGTGGTGGCTCACACCTGTAATCCCAGCACTCTGGGAGGCTGAGGTGAGCAGATCCCTTGAGGTCAGGAATTCAAGACCAGGCTGGCCAACATAGTGAAACCCCATCTCTACTAAAAATACAAAAATTAGCCGGGCATGGTGGAGGGCACCTGTAATCCCAGCTACTCGGGAGGCTGAGGCACATGAATCGCTTGAACCCGGGAAGCAGAGGTTGCAATGAGCAGAGATCGGGCTACTGTACTCCAGCCTGGGCGACAGAGTGAGACTCTGCCTACCTTCTACCTCCCCACTCCGCCAAAATAGAAGAATGTTAGGAACACAGAACATGCGAGGGAAAAAGAGCAAATACTGCATGCATGCCCCCAGGAGACATCTGTCCAGCATCTGCTGAACATCTCTGTGTTCCCGACACCATGTGGGGGCTGGGATGAAGTGACTGTCCTTGCTCTTGGGCACAGGGAATCAGATCAACACATACTCACTCCCCTACCCCATAACCCTGCCCAAATTTTATCAGCATAAAAAGTGGCTTGTTTCCTCAGCACTTACTGCCTGGGCAAGGAAAGCCTTTTACACACATTCTCCACACTCTACCCACAAATGTGTTTGCCTTCCATTGCAAGGACTGTCCATGGGTCATGAAGCCAAGGGTAATAACTTGCCTCCCAGGGCACACAGCAAGGTACTGGTGGTTCTGAGGTTAATGCTGCCTTAAGGATGTGAGAGTTAAGCTCGATGACACTAACAGCTGGGGGATTTACTAGAAAAAAGCCCAAAGGAATGAAAAGTTCCTTCCTCTTCAGGAACGGTACAATGAAAAATCACAACAATGGTTTCCTACAAGATTTATGACACAAAAGATAGCGACCAGCTAACTGCTCTTTTATCTACACCAAAGACTAATGAGAGGAAATAGATTTAGATTAAACTGGAGGGCTGTTAAACCAAAGAAGAACAATTCAATAATAAGCACAATATCTTGCTTACCTAAAACTTAATCACATTTGATCTTAGTCTTTGAAACATGAAGCAGAACCAGGAAATTAGGCAGAAGCAGGGTCTGTGGGCAGCCAGCGTAGACACGGGGTCGGGCACGTAAGTGTGCCTCCCGGGAAGTCCCTCCTTCGCGCCTCACTCAGAGCCTTTCCTCCCATTGAACAGAATCCTAACAGCTTGCCTCGGCTTGCTCACAGATTCCACGCTCCCCACAAAGCCTCATGCTTGGAGTGGCTGGAGAGGGTGCTACAGGCTTCTTGGACAGCTATGGAGAAGTGACAACTGGCCTGACTGTAAAGGCAGAGACAAAGACAGGGCAGGGCCCCAAGCGAAATCAGTGAAAATACATAGCATTGTGGGGACAGCTAGTGTGGAGGCGAATGACACTGTGGAGTGCAGGGGACCCCATTAAAGAACGGGACATAATTGTAAGGAACAAGGTTTTGGCGCCTGCAAGAATAAATCCTCTCTGTAGAATGACTCCTTCCTTCTTATTCTAGGTAGCACAAACATTAACAGATTTACAGAGCAACAAAGGCTGTGCTGGAAGCTGATGAGCTGCTGCCCAGGAGGCTACTGTAGAGCCACAGTGGTGTGCCAGGGCTCCTGGACACACAGACACACCAGTGCCAGGGCACTCAGGGAAGGGAGCTGCTGAGAGCGGGGTCCCTGACTGCAGGAGATGAGCCATTTCCTCTGCCAACTCTGCCACCCATTCATCACAGTCCACTCTCCAGTTTGGCACCTACCCCCTACTGGTAACCCGGGCTTAGAGGGTGGATCCTGGGTCTCACCTAGCTTTGGGGCAGGTGTGGGGTCACACGGGGTCGGCCTGAGGGTAGCCCAAAGTCAGCGGAATGATCTATGTTGTTCATCTCAGCCAGGCCTTGCTGTGTTGGGCTTTCAGAGCAGCTGCGGAAGTCAGCCACTTCCTCTTGCTTAACTCAGTGGGCATGAGCTGGGCACTTGCTCTGACTCACTCTATGAAATCTTTTCCCAGCTGTGTTCCGGCCATCAGAGAAGCATCCGCAGAACAGACAGCAAACATGTTCAATTCTTCTTCAGTACGTGAAACAGCCACTAGGCGATTTATAGCCATTGATAGCCTCTGCCTGTCATCAAGCACAGCAATTCCTTCAGGCTCTAGAGGCTTCCTGCCCAACCACCAAGAAAAAGCCACAACGCCCCAGAGAGCTGGGAGTGGCAGTGAAGATAGATCAGAAACACTTCCCCACAGATCACACAGCCAAAAGCTAAGAAAGCCAAGCACATTCTGGTTACCTGCCAGGCAGCCGCAGAAGGTAACAGCCATGGGCACCTTTCTTCAGGCTCAGACCCAACATGTAATCCTATGACCGGTTTCTTTTATGGGCTAACCTACTTGAGAGTATATCTCAGACCTCTGTGGCCTGAGTCTGGGCTCTGGGCTTTCAGTACTCCAGTGAGGGTTTTTACAGCAGAGGCATTTGCTACTTTAAGTACCTGAACATGCCCTGGGTCTGGGCCAGCACACCGATATGGGGGTGGGGAGGGCTGGAAGCGCTCACCCCACTTGCCGGGAATTGAGTGTCCCTGTTCATCAAACAGGAACCTGGCCTGAATATCACAGTCTCTTCTAGAACTCCGTGAAGTCTAGGGAAGGGGCAAGCCTCCTTGGGTTTAAAGACTGCCTGGCTGTGCCATCTGCTTAAAAAGGTTAGCATGAGGGATCAGAGAGCCAGCTTCCCCCTGGGGATGCAAACCTGTGGTTGGAGAAATACCCAGAGAGGCAGAGAGAGAAACGAGTCATTCCAGGACCTTCTGAGAAAGGTATGGATGTGGCAGGTACAGATATAGGGAAAACAAAAATGGTCATTCTCACCACCCTCTGTCACTGGTAAGAACACATCTTCATGTGCTATTAAGTATCTAGGAAAGAAACCTAAAGAGCTCCAAGTCATGCTGGATTGTTGCAGCCCCAGGAGGCTCTCCAGAATGGAAGAAGCTGCAGTCCATCACAAAAAGATAAGGAAAGGGAATGGCAAAGTGACATTCAAGAAAGGGAAAGTGTTAGCTGCTTAATGTAGCTCTGTGTTAAATTGACAATGAAAACATTTATTCTTCAAGGTCTTTGAGAGTTCTGAAATATCTAGTTTTGAGAGTTCCTGGTGTCCTAGACTTTTCTGTCTCATAGGGAAATCTCTTAGGACACCCACGGGTAGTTATTTGGGCTGCAAAAGGTGGGGTGTGAGAATAGCGGGGCGCGCTCTTAGTCTAGGGAGCTCCTTTCAGCCCCAGGGCCCTGAGGCCTCCGGGGCCTGCTTGGTTTGGGTCTCCACCCTCTCTGTCCTCTTCATTCCTCCGAGTCTCAGCGAGAGGGATTCTGTGAACCCATGTAGGACTCATAACCCTCAAAATGGGACAGCTGAGACTCTACAGGGCTTAAAAATAGGATCTACCTTGCAACCTGAGCAGCCTGCCCAGGAGGAAAGCCTTCAATCCTACCTCCCAGCACCAGACAACAGGTGACAGAATGACAGCAGAGGCTGGGGAAGGCCCTGTACTGGGCCCAGTGGGTGCTGAGCTGGTGCTCAGGAGGGCTGCAGCCCTTTAGGGCCACAGGCAGCCCCACAGGGCTCCTTTCCATGGCAATGGAAATCAGGGAAAGGAGGGATGGGGCAGGTGACAGGGTCATAAGGTTTGGCTCTGTGTCCCCACCCAAATCTCATCTTGTAACTCCCATAATTCCTATGTGTTGTGGGAGGGACCTTGTGGAGATAACTGAATCACAGGGGCCAGTCTTTCTCATGCTGTTCTCATGATAGAGAATGGGTCTCATGAGATTTGATGGTTTTAAAAATGGGAGTTTCTCTGCACAAGCCCTCTCTTGGCCTGCTGCCATCCTTGTAAGATGTGACCTGCTCCTCCTTGCCTTCTGTCAGGATTGTGAGGACTCCCCAGTCATGTGGAACTGTAAGTCCAATAAACCTCTTTCTTTTGTAAACTGCCCGGTCTCAGGTATGTCTTTATCAGTAGCATGAAAATGGACTAAAACACAGGGATATAAGGAGATTTGGGGTAGGAGATTACTGGGGAAAGGAAAAGATGCTGAATATATCTGTGAGGTATTAATAGTTTAGCAACTTTTCCCTCTCAGTCATGTATGACAAAAGTGGTATTTTTATGACCTTGGGGGTTCACATTCAATATTCTACCAAGGAATCAGGGAGAAGTAAGGAGAGCATGGGTTTTGGAGTCAGACAGATCTGTTTGAATCCTTGTTCAAATGTACAGTCATGATATCCTTCCGTAAAATGGCCAAGGCAAAATCTCCTCACAAGGATAAAATGAGGAGTAGCAGTCTTGTGATAAACATTAGTTCCTTTTCATTTAAATAAAAAAAAAATTCAGATACCATTTTCCTAGCTCCTAGTTCATAAATCACCACTTAAAACTTAAAAAAAGTTCCCAAATTGAAAACTCATCTTGGGGAAAAATAAAGTGTATACTAAAGAGAATGCCAGTAAAAATTTTCATAATCTGAAGAGTGAGTTTGTGGTAAAAACTCTTCTCTTTGAGATCAGGAACAAGACATAAATGCCTGTTATTATTATGTCCAGGAAATACTGTACCAAGTGCAATAAGGCAAGAAAAAGAAATACATGGCATGAGAATTGGAAAGGAAAAAGTAAAACTGTCATTATTTGCAGACGACATGATGAGGTATGTTGGAAATAAAAAAGCACCTACACTGAACTGAAATACTGTTATGAAAAAAATCTACAAATTATTTGAACCTGATAAATATATTTAGGAAAGTCATTGATGACAACAAGGTCAACAAAAATAAACTGTTTCCTTGTATTAGCAACAAAGAGAAAATTAAATTTACAAATACCATTTAAAATAGTACCACAAATCAAATACCTAGGAGTAAATCTAATGAAACATGAACAAGATCTCTAACAGAAAATTATATTGAGAAAAATTAAAGAAGCTCTAAATAGAGGGAGGTACCATGCTTGTGAAGACTCATTATCATAAAAGTGTTGATTTTTCCCAAATTGACGTATGGATTCAAAGCAATCTCAATATAAATCCTAGTAAGTTTGTGTGCATGTATGTGGCAACTGACAATCTGATTCTAAAATCTATATGGAAATGGAATGGGCCAAGAATAGCATAGGTGCTCTTTATAGAAAAAGTCCAAGTTGGAAAGTCTAGCTCTACTGGATATCAAGATTTTTATACAAACATTAAGACAGTGTGGTATTGGTACAAGACTAGATATATAAACCAGTGACACAGAATGGAGAGCAGAAACAAACCTGTGCATATGGGTACTCTGTTTTTGACAAAGGTGGCAGTGCTAAGGTATGGGAAAGTATTTTCAAAAAATGATGCGAGGTCAACAGATACCCATAGGAAAAAATAAACTTGCTGTACCATTTTCAAAAATCAATTCTAAGTAGATTCTTTTAGAATATAAACAAAGATTTCTTAAGTGGGATACAAAAAGCATTTAACCATAATAAAAAAGATCGACATATTGAACTTCATTTAAATTAAGCACTTCTGTTCATTAAAATAACACCAGAGACAGTAAAAGAGCAAACTACACAGTGGAAGATATTTGCAACATGTATAAGCAACAAAGAACTGATATCCAGAATACACAGGACTATAAATCAAGAAGAAAAACAGAAAACCCAGTAGAAAAATAGGCAAGAAATTTGAAAAGGCACTCTACTGAATGGCCAATAAACGATGAGCTCTCACACATTGCTTGTTAAATTACATATGATTCAGCAATTTCATTCCTACTATATTACTCAAAAGCAACACATGCGTATGTGCACCAAAAGACATGTACAAGCAGATTTATAATAACCCCAAAATGGAAACAATACAAATGTTGACTGAACAAATGCAGATTTGATAAATTGATGAATGGACTATAGATGCAACAGCAAAGATGAATTCTCACAAACATAATGCTGAAAGAGAAAAGCTGGGCACAAAAGAGAATATAGTAAATAATTTCATTTATACGAAGTTCAAAGCCAGGCAAAACCAACCTATATTGTTAGAAGTTACAATGGTGGTATCCTTTTGGGAGGAGTGAGGGGCACATGGGAGGCTCCTGGAGGCTGAAATATTCTATTTGTTATTTATTTTTTAATAAAAATTTGTTCGTTAATTGTCATTACATTGCCTGGGCTGATGTCATACCCCTGGGCTCCAAGCAGTCCTCCTGCCTTGGCCTCCCAAAGTGCTGGGATTATAGGCCACTGCACTTGGCCATGTTCTATTTCTTGACACGGATGTGTTCATTTTCTAACAATTTCCTTGAACTAGATGCTCATAATTTGTGTACTTTTCTCTACGCATGTCATAATTCAGAAATAAGTTTTACAAAGTAAGCTTATTATAAAAACCTACTTTCCAGTCTGTGCACTATAGGAAAAAATAGCAGAATGCATAAGTCACACTATATGCTAGACATGGACCGGTGTTCCTGCGTGTGTACACTGATGTATGCGACTGGTCTGTGGCCAGCACAATCTGCCGATTTTTGCGGCTCCCACATTTCTTTGCTTGCATCAGTTCTGGCCTCAGAAAGCCAGCAAGAGTCGAAGATCTAGTGATTTCTACAAAGGGCCCTGAGCACCATAGCTCAGCAGCATGGGAAACCTCTGCTGAGGCAACTGAGTGCTATAAAATGTGACTTCAGACTCTGTCCCTCCCTGGTTCTCCCAGCAAGTGGGGAATAGGCACTGACTCAACACAGCTGAAAAAGAGCTCCTCCTTGTCCTGGCCCCTTGTGGTTCAGATTCCATGTGCAGGAGACTGTCACTCCAGAGGTGTGGGCAGAAATACAGGAGGCAGCTGTGCTACCCCAGGCCTTGCTGCCCTCCCCGCTCCTGGACCCATGGGCAACTCAGTGCCACTTATGTGTAGTTGTTCTAGGGCCCCACACCTGCTTGCATCAGATAGCTGGGGTAGTATCCAGGTCCTCTCATGTACAGCTTGACCTTGCACAGGGCACCTATCAGGGCATCCGTTTCTCTCTCTCTAGAATGGGAGTGTTCATACCCTCTTCTCCTCTTCCTGTAGACAAAACTGAGGTTAAATGAAGCACTGCATGTTGGCAGACAAAATATCCTGATTGCTGCTACATGGAGTGAGGTGAGAAGAGAGCAGAGCATAAAGAGCCACGGCCATCCCTCTGCGTAGGTGGACAGTGGAGAGACACTCCCTTCGCTGAACACTACCCGAATCCAGCAGTGGAAACAGGAGTTGTGCCTGCATCGTGCTGGTGCCAAACACTAACGGCTGTGGTGGAACAGTGAGCTCACACCTGCACTGCGAGTGGCTGACTCCCACGTGCACAATACAGCTGCAGGCTTGCGCCCATGAGCTCACTCCTGGCACCTCTCTGGCTGCGTCACTTCCAACTTCCCCCAAACCCCTCCTCTCTCTTGATTTCAAGCTCCTTTTTCTCCTAAACTAAGGCTTCATCAGGAACAAGAAAGGCCTTCTTCAAGCTAACCTGGCAGTGTCTGGGAGGCCTGGAGGCTCTCGCCCTCTGCAATGAATGGCTGTTAGGTAACACTGCTGCCTAGCCTCAGGAGCTGGCATCAGTTCCAAGGTGCAGACAGAAAGTGTCATTTCCAAAGTACTGAGAAGTGTTGGTGCTGGTTTGAAGTTGTCAGGGCTGCTGGGAAATATTTCCTCTGCTTATTCAGGATGAAGGAAAAGGCAAAGAACCAAGCAGAGGGGAAACTAATTAAACATCATCCAGGAACACCCTACTCTGTCCCCTCCTCAAGGGCAGCAGCCAGGAAGAGGCATCACTGAGATCTACTACTGACAATGTCCCCAGCTGCAAGGGCTCTGATCCACCACTGCATCTGCCCTGAAGCCACACTTCCTGTGAGCATGCCTCCAGGGTCCTAAGGCAGGCCAGGTCCTGCAAGATGTCAGGATCCTCCAGCAGGCAACTTTGGCTTTGGTTTGAGGACTTTCCGTCAGTGAACCTTGAAACTGGGCTGCAGGTGACAGCCATTGTGCGGGCCTGTAATCCTAGCCGGTGGGGTGCTGAGGTGGGAGGATCTACCTAAGCCCATGAGATTGAGACCAGCTCGGGCAACATGAGATCCTATCTCAAAAAAACAAAACTGAACAAAAAAACCTGGGCCATAGCCTGAGACTCTCCCTACCCAGCCCTCCTTCCTTCCCAAATTCCTTCACAAGGGCCAGACTTGTGTCGAGGTCTGAAGGTTCCCTCTGCCTTCTGCTGCTCTCTCCCCTTTCATCCTTCACAGGCATCTTCCTCCATGTGTTTCTCGACATCTAATCCCATCTCAGCATCTGCTTCTCTGCAGATCTGAACTGACACAAGTGGGACAGGAGTGGTTCTGAGGAAACAGGCAGAAAGATGGAGTCTGGGGAGTGGCTCGCTCAATACCTAGGGGGCAAAGGGGACGCTCTTCTGAGTGGTGTGTGGGCAGGGACAGGCCCTGTACAAAGTGGTGGCTTAGCTGCTCAAAGACTCACCAGCAGTGACCTGGGAAGAAGGTCCTGAGTCACTGTGATAATGCCAGCACGGGAAAGCCCTGGGATGCACACTGTCCACAAGGGCTGATTGCTGTAAGGTGAAGGAAGCCCTGGGTCTGCCCCTGTTCCCTCCCCTCATCCTTCACAGGCCTTGCCCCAACACATCTCTCATACATTAATCCTGCTTGGTGTCCACTTGTCAGAGCACCTGAACGAAGCCATCACATCCTCCATGATAAACACAAAACAAGAGACAGAGAACCGCAGTGTGGTTTTAGGGTTGGTTCTCTAACTCTATTGTGTCTAGAGAGTGTGTTCTGAGACCCCGGGGGATGCCGAGCAGGCCCCCCCATGGGCAGGGGGCATGTTGGCATGCAGAAAGAACTATGTGCTCGGGCGCTGGGGAAGAGAATCCAGGTGTCCTTACAGTGACCTGAGCTACCAGGTGCCCGTGGGCTGGGGAGAAGATGTACAGCCCAGAACTGCCCTATCCTCTGGAAGGTGCAAGGAGTACTGTCCTTCAAGGCAGGCTCATGAATGCAGCAGACCCTTCAGCAGAGGGAAATCAATCCCACAGTGTAGCTCTCTCACACGTCTAGAGGCCAGCTAGTCAGTTTAATGACAGGTATTTCAAGGCCCCAAAATGAGTCAGGTAGCTGGGCAGGAAAAATGAAAGATTTTCTCTTGTTTAGTTTAGCAAACTAACCTGTTCTAACAGTAAGACTGGAGTAAGGCGGAGGACCCGGCTGTGAGTGTCAAGGAGGCTCTGAGAGGTCCGCAGGGACAGCAGCTGCTGGCCTCACTGCCTGGACAAAGTGAGGCACAACTGCCAGCAAGGCAGAGGAGCAGGCACCCCAAAGCCAGGGCCTGGGCCTGCCAGGGTCTACTACAAGGGCCACTCAGGCAGGTACTCAGGGCAACTGCACCCCCAAAACTATGAGGTCTTTATAACTGACACAGCCACACCACACACCACCGAGTGGATGGTGACCTGCCAAGCAGTGTGACTGGCCTAATCCAGAACTCTGATGACAAGTCAGAAGCTGCCCACCTAACCTGGGATTCACAGGGACTGGAAATCCCAGGATTTCCCAGCCAGCCTTCCCAAGCAGGCCTGCTTAGACAAGGCTGGAATCAGCATCCCTGCAGCTTCCTGGTGTGGAGAAAAGGCAGGTGTCATGAAGGCACAGCACAGGCTTTAGAATTTGCCACAACTGAGGCAGAAGCCAGGTTCTGCCCTTGACCTCTGTGGCCTTGGCAGGTGAGCCTCTTCAGACTCTTCAGTCTTGGTTTGTTTTTATTTTTTATTCTGTAAAATTGTGAAAATAATAAAACCTCTCAGACTCTCACTGGTTTTATTTCTATTTTTTATTGTGAATATTCTTCTTGAATGGTTTTAGACTAGAAATAACCTGGGTAAGCCCCTTGCCTGGTGTCTGCGGGCACTCAGAAGATGGTAGCTCCCATCATGATTATGGTATATGGATCATAAAGTCTAGACATCATGAGCAAGAGTATAGCCTTGCGATCGAATGCAGCTTCCACAAGTTCACCTGACAAGTTTAATGCTCTTCATAGCTATCACTGTGCTTCAGTACCCAGCAGAAAATGGTAAGAAACGGATATAAGTGACTGTAATTACCACTACATTTAGAGTTAAGCCACATTTTTACAGCTTCTCTTTTCTCCATGTTAGCTCTTCAGAATTCAGAGCTATCCATGGAGACAGTTTCCCTGATGTCACGTGTAATTTAATCATCGTAATCCTACAGCAAATGAAAAGACAAAGCTGGAAAGAAGTTTGACTTCCCTGTAGCCATGCTCCTCCCTTCCTAAAGGACTAAATCAGGTCCCCCGCCTTCCCTTCATCAAGCATTATTTGCCAGGTAGTGGACTAGGCACTGTGGGTACTGAAATGAAAAAAACAAGACCTTGACCTCAAAAGCATCAGCCCAGTGGAGGAAGTCAACAAGTAAACCCACGGCTGAAAGGCACAGTGCTAAGAGCTGACACAGAGCAGACGGGCACGGCACAGGGCCACAGGGAAGGCACACCTGACCCAGCTTTGGTGGTGCCTGTGAGGGGTGTGGAGTGTCTTCCCAGAGAAGAAATACCTGGCTGAGAGTGGAAGGAGAAGCAGAGGTTACCTCGATGGGTGGACAGGAGGTTCTGGGAAAGACAGATGTTCTAAGAAGCAGGAAATGGCATGAGCATACAGGGACAAGTTGTACGCAGGAGCGTGAGGTAATCTGGTACAGACAGCATGTAGGGTGCCGGGGCAGGAAGACAGAATGGGTCTGTATGGCAGGCAGGTGGGGTGGGAACACAGGGCTGCCTTGCTGCTGAGGAGTGCCCAGTCCCTTCCACTGGCGCATGGGCCTCTGTTGACAGCATCACCGTTTATTCAGCTCCATGGCCCCAAGGCCTAGAACTATACAGGTATGCAGCAGATACTCTCTATACACTTGCTAAATGAGTGACCATTTTTAAGTTTATTCAGATATTCGGTTCTGACAAGATGGGAGACTGAACTGATGTGGACCTCCTTCCCAACACAAACACAGAGAAATTATAGATAAAATATACCAAAAGAATAATTTAAATATATTATTGAGTATAGAAGAATAATGGGGAAATTCTCAGATGCTGGAAGTGAAAAAAAAATTAAGTCAGAGCTGTAATTTTTACCATGGCAACTGGGGGCTGGGAGTATCAGACACTGATACAGTTACAGGAGTAAGATTTTAATGCATGCAGGAGGCGGAAGACCTGGCCATGGAACTGGAACTGAGATCCCCACATAAAGCCAGGATCCTGGGGGCTGTTAGTCTTTGAACAAAGAACCAGGAAGACCTTTCTCACAGAGCAGAGGAATGTCTTTATGTGGCACAGAACAGAGGCATCTCCTATGAGAAACAGAGAGGCCAAGCCCACACGGCACGTGGGTGAGGAGTCCAGCTACCCAGGAGGTGAGACTCCTAAGACAAGGAGTTAACATCCAAACTAGCAGGCCTATGAACCTCCCTGGGTCTTGGCAGAACACATGCAAAAGTGATGAGATAACACATCCATAACCCATAGTATGTGGAACTCCCACTAAACACAATCCCTACTTAAGAGATTCTTTTTTTTTTTTTCTTTTTTTTCTTTTTTTGAGATGGAGTCTTGTTCTGTCACCCAGGCTGGAGTGCAATGGCACCATCTCAGCTCACTGCAACCTCTGCCTCCTGGGCTCAAGTGACTCTCCTGCCTCAGCCTCCCGGGTAGCTGGTCTTACAGGCGTGTGCCATCACGCTCAGCTAATTTGCATATTTTTAGTAGATACAGGGTTTCACCATGTTGGCCAGGCTGATCTCGAACTCCTGACTTCAGGTGATCCTTCCGCCTTGGCCTCCCAAAGTGCTGGGATTACAGGCGTGAGCCACCACGTACAGCCTAAGACGATCTTATGATAAAAAACAAATTGTAAGAGAAAATGAACCACAGAAGAGTGAGTCAATAGACACAAGAAATAAGAGAACTGGTACTCTTGGAACTAGAACTAAAAATCTTCAAACAACTGGGAAGAGGCTATAAAATAAATACAATCAAAATAATTAGGGAGATAAAAGAAAGAATAGAAATCATAACAGAAGACTAGGACACAAAAAAATTAATTAATAATAATAGGCTGATTTTCAAAAGCACAAAACGGAACTTCTGAAAATTAAATATAAAAACCAAACATTAGGCCAGGTGTGGTAGCTCACGCCTGTAACCCCAGCACTTTGGGAGGCTGAGTTGGGCAGATCACCTGAGGTCAGGAGTTCGAGACCAGCCTGGCCAATGTGGCGAAATCCCGTCTCTACTAAAAATACAAAAAAATTAGCCCCGCGTGGTGGCGCATGCCTGTAATCCCAGCTACTTAGGAGGCTGAGGCAGGAGAATCACTTGAACCCAGGAGGTGTAGGTTGCAGTGAGATGAGTTTGCGACACTGCACTCCAACCTGCGTGACAGAGTGAGACTTCATCTCAAAAAATAAATAAAATAAAATAAAATAAAATAAAAACATTCATATTGGGAAGGGTTATTAAACAGCAGATAGTAAACTGCTACAAGGAGAATAAAGTGACAGACACTTCTGCGGAAGTTTCCTAAAATGCAGCACTAACAGATACGGAAATAGAAAAGAGAGGAAAGATGAAATAAGATGGTGGGTTTCTAACAAGTTCCAGAAGGAGAGATTAGAGAGAATCAAAGATAATAGATAAAAATGTCTAAATGAGAACTATATTGAGTCCCAAACAATATAAATAAAAGTGAATCCACTCAGACATAATGTAGTAAAACTGTAGAACAAAAAGACAAAAATAAGGCCTAAAAAGCAACCAGAAGGAAAAGACACGCACACTCACTCAGGCTGCAGAGGACAGCCCGGAGGCCGACCAGTTAACAGCAGGAAGAACAGCTTGCAAAGCAGCTCTACAGTCCTGGCAGTGAGAAGGAGGGTGGCAGTGGGGATGGAGAGAAAGAAGCCTTCTGACAAGGCTCCTTGTCTGTGAAGGTCACCACCATCCACACAGTAAACACAAAGTCAGAAGCGTTCACTTTCCTCATCGTTGTTGCCACAGCACTCGATTCCTACCACTGCCAAAGTGCACATCATCCCTACAGGGTGCTCGAGTGTGCTTTGCTACTTATACAAACCCTGAGGGCATGCACTGGGTCTAACGTATCTTTGCCTCCCCCATGGAACACACTGTACAAAGCAGGGGCTTCATAAATGTGTAACTGAATTCTCACAAATCACTTCTTCACTCTTGAAGGCCTTGTTCCTTGCCCTATATCAAGAGATCTCCAAACTTCAATTTGACAAAAATGACTGTCAATCACTCCTTGATTAACTGGATTCAGTGTTAAAGACAGGTAAAGTTTTCTGCAACAGAGAAAAAAAAAGGTGGCCCTTGGGTCCACGGGTGGTGACTGGTGGCGTCTGCCAGGGGGCGTGAGGCCTCACACCTCTTAGATGCAGATTGGAATAGCTTTTGGGAGGCTGACAGAATAATTCAAGGTGGAGAGCTTTACTAGTTGAACCCAAGGCACAATAGGACAGCTTCTCTCTTTCTTCTAATGACCTCAGAGCTTTAAGAATGTTAACCCGAGAGTTGTGCCCCTAGCCTTAGAGAAGGCAGGGTCCAAGTCCCATCCAAGATGGAGAAGTCCTAGGGACTGTTCTGCCTGGACCCCAGATGCAGAGATTAGCCCCTTTATGTGAAAGGAGAACAGGATGACATAGAGCCAAGGATCAAAACTATCAGGCACCACCCATGGACCTGAGGGCCACCTTCTTCTTCTCTGTTGCAGAAAACTTGACCTGCTTTTGATACTGAATCCCGTTAATCGAGGGCTGATAAGAGAATCCAGAAAATATAAAAATGGAGTGCCCATTTTCTGGGCCATTCCATTTGAAAGGAAAGACTATTTGGGAGAACCATCCAACAGCCTCAGCACTTATTCAGAACAACTTTTTTTGCTGATGGATTGAATTTGGCAGACAGAGATGAATGTTAAAATGATTACAAATTGTACTGCAGGGAATACCCAAAAGGGAAAAGCAATCGTTTCAATAATCAGTTGTACCAAACTAATATTCAAGCAAGCTTTTTCATCTGTAGAATTTCCTCTCTCTGCTGGTGTTGTCTTCACGTTACTTGGCCTGAGACAACATGGAACCCTTAAGGGACTGGGCTGAGTATCTTCATTTTCTAAATGCCACTATTATGCCAATATTTGGATTCAGGCATTGTAGGGAAAATGACCCTAAATGGAAACAGAGGAATACAGACAGGGAAGGGTCTGGGGGAGACGAGAAGTCATAGTCAGGATTTTGGGGTCCTCCGTGCTTCACAACTCATGAGTGAGGAGAAGAGTCTGCCTTTGACAGAGCGTCGTACACAACTGAAGGCTGTGAATGGCAGGCACACCAGCCTCTTCCCTCATAAGCACACTGTTAGCAGAAGACTTTCTGGGAAAATGGAAGTCATGAGCTGGTTTTTCTCTTTGGGAAGAAGAGGCAACCAACACTTCCTATGGGCATTCTATATGTGAGATTGGTGATGACACACTTCAACATGACATCCCGGCCAGAGAGCCTCATGCAACCCCGCCAGAGAGGTATTATTAATCCTACTATTTTGAACAGATGAAGAAACTGGAGGCTCAGGCCGGGCACGGTGGCTCATGACTATAATCCTAGCACTTTGGGGGGCCAAGGCAGGTGGATCACCTAGGTCAGGAGTTCAAGACCAGCCTCACCAACATGGTGAAACCCCGTCTCTACTAAAAATACAAAAATTAGCTAGGTGTGGTGGCGGGCACCTGTAATCCTGGCTATTCGGGAGGCTGAGGCAGGAGAATCACTTGAACCCTGGAGGTGGAGGTTGCAGTAAGCCTAGATCATGCAATTGCGCTCCAGGCTGGGCGACAAAAGCAAGACTCCGTCTCAAAAAACAGAAAAAAAAAAAAAAAAGAAAAGAAAAGAAAAAGAAACTAGAGACTCAGAGAGGTTAGGAAAGTTGTCTAAGGATTGAGAATGAACCCTAAGACTGACTCTAATACAAGCAAGAGAGAACCAGAGAGAGCAGTCACCAAAGCATTTGATCACCATACTTTTCTAGATCATGGCTCGTATCCGATTTCCTACACAAATACTTTCTTTTATAGGTCTTTGGGGGCCAAAACTTATTCATATTTATAAATCCTAAGTTATCTTCTTACATTGCTTGATCTGGTAATATGCTAGGAGCTATGGATAGACCAAGACACAGAGCTAGGCTGGGCATGATGACTCACACCTATAATCTCAGCACTTCGGAAGGCTGAGGGAAGAGGATGGCTTGAGTTTAGGAGTTCAAGACTAGCCTAGGAAACATCATGACACACTGTTTCTATTAAAAAAAAAAAAAAGGAGCTAGGCTATTTTCTCTTCTCACAGTCAAAGACAATATAAGTTGTTGCCACTGGATATGTGAACAGCTAAGACATAAACTTAAAGGACAAAGAGCTGGTGCCCTTCTCCCATTGAATAAAAACTCTGCAACCTTTTCCCAAAGAGCAGACAGTCCAGCCAGAATTGTTAAAGGATGTCTGGTCAATCCTTCCTATGATTAATTAGGGGTACACACCAGTTACTATGGCATTCTCCTAAAGATAAATTACAAAGAGTCATCACGTCTTGAAGGTAATCCCAGTGGAGATGTGGTAATGAGGGCACCCAGTAGCCTCTCTTCCACCCAAAACAGCGCCAGAGGTCTCGAGGAAGGCACCGATTTCTCTTTTGGAAGGTCATAGATGGTTCTACTGGCATGTGCCTATTTGTTTCCCTCTACTGGATGAAATTAAACAGCCTGGATATCTAGATGATGAGACCAGAGTACATTCTCCTTAAATCCAGGTTGGGACTGCTCTTGTCACTGACTGGAGTTTCTAAGTGGCAATATGGGTCAATTGTTTTCCATCTATTCTCTCCCCAGAGTAAACATGATAATGTTGACTCTGCTTCTCACAGCTGTGGCAAGTTACCCTGAGTGAATTACTTTAGTTCCCTAGATCTTAGCTTCTGCAAATATGACAATAATAAAATAACACACCCGGGGTTGTTATGAAGATTAAATGAGATAACAAATGTGAAGTCCCCAGTACTGTGCCTAACACATAGGAGGTGCTCAATGGTAGCTGCTGTCATTACCATCATTGTCATCATTGGGGCACATTCCCTGTGCCTCACTCACCACCACTTTCACTGTCTCACAAACAAAAATACACAGTCAAGGAGGCAGTCTGTGGCTGGGTGCAGTGGCTCATACCTGTAATCCCAGCACTTTGGGAGGCCGAGGTGGGAGGAGCGCTTGAGCTTAGGAGTTCAAGACCAACCTGGGCAACACAGGGAGACCTGTATCTACTAAAACTTCAGAAAATTAGCTGGGCATGGTGGCATGCACCTGTAGTCCCAGGTACTCGGGAAACTGAGGTGGGAGGATCACTTGAGCCCAGGAGTTTCGGGCTGCAGTGAGCCATGATTCTATCACTGCACTCTAGCCTGGGTGACAGAGCAAGACCCTGTCCAAAAAAAAAGGAGGCAGTCTATGATGTTGAAAGGAGGTGCTATGAAATTATGCAAGGTGCCACCTTTCCAACAAGGCCACCAATTTAAATCTCTGTAAGTACTCAGAAATCTCCCAACTATTAATATAAAATACACAAGGAAGATAATCACAACAAAACCCATAAACCTAAGTATAGACAGACAGTGACTGAGAACTGCAACAAAGCCAAAGTCACACAGTGAACCAAACAAGCAGGCACATGATTGGAGACCAAGAGTAGAGAGTGTCTGGGGTACATCTGGAGCCTTGAAAGAAGGTCTGCTTCAACATCTACTTCTAACACACCACAACTGCTCCTCTACAAGTGCCCCAAGTTCTATACTTAGGGGCAAAGAGATCTTACAAGAGGAATATTTCTCTGCCCGCTATTTTCTAGTATAGTAGTAAAAGGTGTATTCCCTTCCTGATGACCACTTAGCAATGGAAGCTCAGTGTCAGAAAGCCCACAGGCACCACTGCTGCACACATGTGAAGTGACACTCTTTCCCACTGAGTGGCTTACTTGTTGCTGTCACGGTACTCATAGATATGACATCCTTGAGGCAATCCGGTCTCGTGGTCCAGAGTGAAAGCAAGCTTTAGCTGAACAGAGAGAGAAGAAAAAATAAGTTTTAGGCAGCATGCTCTATTCGCTCCAATAGCTGAAATGAAAAAAATAAAATCAAACAAAGTCACACTCCCTCAAGTCAATGTGTTGTGGAGAACTTGGGCCTGCCCGCTCTGGGAAGAGACCACACCTTACAAGGACCCCATCCATCAATGACAACTGTCAGCAGGACTCTACTCGTTCATTCAGCATGCAACCAATACATTTATTAAGCACCTACCTTGTGCTAGACATGAGCTAGCTGAGAGGGAAAGAACAGTGACAGCAGACCCTTTTCATGGGTCTTACTGTCTAGCAGAGAAGACTGATAGCAATCAAAGGATCGCACCAATGAATGTGTATACATGTGTAGAACTTCAAATTAAAATAGGCTCTCTGAAGCAAGAAAAAATCCCCATGTTTCTATGAAAGTAAAGAGCCTGACCTGGATAGAATGGGTAGAAGGGAAGGCTCCTCTGAATCAGGAGGAGGAGGGAGGGGAGTGCAGAGGGTTCTCCTGGTGAGACAGCACAGTTGAGTGCAGAAGCCCTGGGGCAGGAGCTGCAGGATGGCTGGTGAAGTTGGGCCCTGATAGATCCAGGGACACGGTGGGTGGCTCTGGGGAGGACCTTCTTGGCCACACTGGAATTTCTGGCCTTTACCTTAACAGCGAAGAAGAGACAAAGAAAGAGTAGATGACGTAATCAGAATTCTATTTCGGCAAGATCCCTCTGGCTCCAGTGCAGTCTGCAGACCACAGACTACAGAGTAGAAGCAACATCCTGCAGGAGGCAGCCACTCCAGAGTTAGGGGAGTGGCCAGGGGAGCTGGGATAGAGTAAGAGAAATGGACAATTTGAGGTATATGTTAGAAGCTGAATCAACAGGATATGCTGGTGGATGTGATGTTGGCAGTGGCAAGGAAAGAAAGGAAGAAATCAAGGACAGTTCAAACTTTTGAATCTGAATCACCAGTCAGGTGGCTGATCCACTGCTGAGAGAAAGACTGAATTTGGGGACTGACAGGGAGTCAAAGGTTTGAGAGACACTCATTAGCTTTCTTCAGTTACGGAAAATTAGGAACAGGAACTCTGGGAAGGTCTTGGTTTCTTTCTGGATTCGAGAGGGCAGTGCTCAGGTGAGTGCTGAACTCCCAACAGAGCGCAAGGAGGTGCAGCATGCCCTGCTACAGCCAGCTGGTTATGACAGCTTGAACATTCCAAATGCAAGCCAGTTACTATGTTTATAAATTCACCGGGTTTTTAAAGCACAAGGGAAATTTTAACTAAAATTAACTGCACATTAGGAGGATACATTATTATAATTTTTTTTTTTTTTTTAAACTACAAGGCTGCGAACACAGCTAACGATCTGCATCATTATATACTGGATGATTTTTCTCTTCCTTAGTGGGAAAGGAACTCATAGGAATGGTTTGTCCTCTAACTGACCCAGATGAAAACACAAAAGCAGAAACAAGCCCTTCTCGACCATCATGAAGCCAGGAACTCAAGTCAAAGGCATGTTTTCCCTACAGAGCACCACTTGAATCTTCCCAGCCCTCTCTTTTGTGAAGTAAAAAATAATTTTAAAAGAATCTATTAGTTACAACCCTTTTCTCTTTACCTCTCTCTTTGCAGCTGAGGTCCGGTCTATATTCATTCTGTCCCTTTTGAGTCTGCACTGCTTAGAAATTTTCATATCATTTGACTCAGTGATTTAAGTTATAAATTTATAGCTTAGAAAAATTATCAGAAATGTAGGAAGAAAAGTTTTATTCGCAAAACTGTCCCTCCCCCCCAGTGTTATTTATTGGAAAGACTAAAAAGTCCAGCAATAGCAAAAGGTTAAAGAAACTATCCTATAGTCACATGTGGAATAGCAAGCAGTCGTTACGTGGCTTAGGCAGAAATTTTACTAACCCAGGAAAAATACGTTGGACAGACGAGATAAAGCAGGATGTACCCTTGATTATACAGTGTACCATGAAGACTGTGTAAAAAAGGACAAAGACTTCCTAGAAGAAAGACTGAGGCCAGATGCGGTGGCTCATGCCTCTAATCCTAGCACTTTGGGAGGCCGAGGCGGGTGGATTGCCTGAGCTCAGGAGACCAGCCTGGGCAACATGGTAAAACCCCATCTCTATTAAAATACAAAAAATTAGCTGGGTGTGGTGGCAAGCACCTGTAGTCCCAGATACTTGGGAGGCTGAGACACAAGAATCATTTGAACCTGGGGGGTGGAGGTTGCAGTGAGCCAAGATTGTGCCACTGCACTCCAGCCTGGGTGACATAGTGAGAGTCTGCCTCGGGGGGGTGGGGGGAAAGACTTGGAAGGAACATGCTGAAACAGCAGCAGTGCCCATCACTAGGTAAGAGGTTCCAGGTGATTACTTTCTTTGCATTTTCCAAATTCTTCATAAGCATACATTGCTATGACAGAAGACTAACAGGTTTTCCTCCTTATTTTATGACTGGTGATTCTTACAGAATTCTAAGTCCTCCTGGGTTTCCTGTGTCTTTTGGTCCCTGTTTTCTGGACAGCTGGTCTTAGCTAAGTGTCTTATGCCTGTCCTACTGGCCACTAGACCCAAGAAGTACAGTATTCAGCTTCTCAACCAGTATCTAAGCATCCTTCTTGCTCCCTCATCATGAAAACTGACACTGGGTCAGAGAGGACTTAGCCACTGAGCTGGCACAGGCACGCAAGGGAGATGAGCGGGCAAGGCAGGCTGCACGTAGCAGTGTGTGGACTTCACTTTGCCAGAAGAGAGAAGCCATGGCAGGTTTCAGGGCAGAAAGACCAGCTATGATGGTCAGGCAGAGAAGGACTGAAGTGAGAGAGGGCGTGGAGAAAGGCCTTAGAGGGGCTGCTGCAGTACCCAAATGAGATGATGAGGATTTAGCTTATGGAGGTGCGGTGGCATAGGAGACAGCTAAGAGACAAGACTTGGAAGTACATACACATCTAACTATGTGCCAGTGATAGCTGGAATCTGCCTCCCAGACTGCACTCAATGCTGTGGTGACCAGCACTTAGTCCTTAGTCATGAAGGAACAATGGGAAATCTAATTGCAGGGGGATTCTCAAAGTCAGGAAACTATGTACACACCAATTCAACAATAAGGCAAGTCAGCAGAGGTGGTGATGGGGTTGGGGAGAGAGAGGACTGGAACAGAAGAGCAGTCATGTTTACTGAATGGAGGACTCACATTTATTGAATGCCTACTGTATTAGTCTGTTCTCACACTGCTAATAAATACATACCTGAGACTGGGTAATTTATAAAGGAAAGAGGTTTAATGGACTCACAGTTCCGCATGGCTGGGGAGGCCTCACAATCATGGTGGAAGGCAAAGGAGAAGCAAAGGCAAGTCTTACGTGGCGAGAGGCAAGAGGTCTTGTGCAGGGAAACTCCCATTTATAAAACCATCAGATCTTGTGAGACTTATTCACTATCACGAGAACAGCACAGGAAAAGCCCACCCCCATGACTGAATTACTTCCCACTGGGTCCCTCCCACAACATGTGGGGATTACTAAAATTCAAGATGAGATTTGGGTGGGGACACAGAGCCAAACCATATCACCTACCAAGTAAAGGCTTTCCTTTATCCTGACAACAACCACTTAAATTAGGTATTGCTACTTCCTTTAAACAAATGAGGAACTTGAGGCTGAGAAAGGTTAAGTAGTTTGTGCAAACCACAATTAGAACTGGAATTTTAACCAAAATCCACGTTCCTTTCACCTCACCAGCATTACAGGACTTGGTGATGGTCTGGAGATAAAGTCAGTGACAGACAGAAGCGTCAACAATAGTGTTCAGGATTGTCTGGCTCAGGCTGCAGGGCAGATGCTATTGCTACTCACCCTGACAAGGAAGAACAACAGGTTTGGGAGGAGAGTTTGAGTTCAGTTTGAGATTGCTGATTCTAATATACCTGAGAGGCATCTAGTGGAGATGGCCAGTAGGCTGCTGAATATACAGTTCTGAAGTTTACAAGCAAGATTGTAACCTGGAGGGATAAGAGGGCCCTGGATAGAATCCTGAGAAACACCTGCATTTAAGAGCTGGACGACAGAAACTAGGGAGTGGCTATGGAGTTCTGAGTTCTGACATTATAGAAGCCAAGGGGAGAACATGCCTCAAGGAAGGCGTAGTCAGCAGCATTAAATCCTTCTAAGAGGTCAAGTAACACAGAATGTTCCCAAACAAGGAATCCTTTGGCTCTATCAGAAAAGACTCTTGCAGGGAGTGCTGGGAGCAGAGATCAGGGGTGACAGGTTGAAAAACGAGTAGAAAGCCAGGAAATGGCGATCATGAGTGAATACAACTCTTTTAGCAAATTAGACAGTGCTAGGGAAGAGGCAAGATTCATGAAATGGAATGGGAAAGGATGAGAGAATGTGGGAGTATACTGAAGGTGTTTGAAGGGAGTGTATTTAAAGATGACAGAGACTTGTTTCAATGCTGACAGGAAGAAGGCACTATGGATGGTGGGGTAGAAGACATTAAGAGAGACAGCAAGAAATGCAGATTCGAAGTCTCTGAGATGACAAGGGATTGGATCCAACACAAAAGTGGAACCCCTTTCTCGGCCACAGGAGGAACGAAGATGGGCAGGGATAACAGTGAGATCTGTGGATTGGGCAGGGGGGATTTAGAAAGTCCTAGTGTGATTTTTTGGGTTCTTTCCTGAAACTTAGGAGACAAATTATATGCAAAGAATGGGGAGTGTTATGGGGGAAGGAGTTTGAAGAAAGTGATGAAGGTTTGAAATTGCTCCTTTGGAGAATAGGAAAAACAGTTGACCTGGGCAGAGCATAAGGATTGCCAGGGAGTATTTGGATCCCCCTGAGGCCACAGGATCTGAAGTTACTGTGTAGTAAGCATCTGTCCCACTGTTAACTTTTTTCTAGCAACCTAGACATTAGCGAGAAGAAAGTTAGGTTGGTCCAAGCTGACTATCTGCCAGGAAGGTTTGAGGAAAGAATAAGGGGGTAAGGGAGTGGAGATACAACACAGCAGCATATGGACCAGGAGACCTACAGGGGAACAGGAAGGAAATAAATGGGAAGGAGGCTGACGGGAAGAAAACAGAAATGGCTGGGTGACCGATGTCTGGAATGGAGCTAGTATTTATTAAGCACATCCTCTGTCCTAAGCATCTCTCATGCTGATCTTATTTAATCCTCGCAACAGCCCTGCAAGGCTAGTTCCTACCTCTATGTTACAGGAGAGTGTATTAGGTATTTGGCCCAAATTACCAAGTAAGTGGCAGAGCTGAAGTGTGGTCCATGTTGCTAATCTCTGGGTGTAGTGTCTGAGGGGTCAAGGAAAGGAGTGTGGGGGGTCACTGGGTAAGGGAGTTGAAGGGGCCGAGGCCATGGTCAGAGAGCAGGCTGTGTGTCTGACCTTGGAGATGGCTGGTCAAAAACAAGATCCAAAAAGAAGTCAAGGAATGGAGAGCCAAGGGTCTGGGTAGGGATGAGGGTGGGAGATCTGTCATGAGGACTGTAATTCACCCAGGATGATGGTATGCTGTTTCCACAAAGTATGTCCCTACTGGTGTGTAGGTGCTTACCACGTGCAAGGTTCAATGCATGAATGAATGGGTCCATCTGGTTCCTGCAGCAGACACGGATGCATAGCTAGCAGGCATTTCCTCCTTGCTAAGGATGCCCTACTTTCACTCAGTTATTGACTCCCCTGTCCTGCTTCCCAGTTTAGGGGGTTCAGGGGGAAGCAGACCCAACCTCTAGCTATAGGGCTGAACCTGACAGCTCTGAGATAAGAAACCTAAGCCAATCAGGGCATGGCATTTCCTGGCCCTAGAAACTGGTTCAGGAATGGATGTGTGACCCAACCAAGGCCGATGAGGTACAAGGGGATGCTTATAGAGTGCTTCTGGGTACGTGGGCCAGAACTGCTTCAACCAGCTTGTCACCAGCCTGAGAAGGGAGCCAAGTCATGGAGGACACAGACTCCAAAGTGACAACGTGGGCAGCCAGCGCCTTGGTGGAGGCAGGCCTGGTCCCTGCCACCTTCGGGCCCTCTACTGCCCTTGTGTAATTTGTGCTCATGCTTCTCCTAAGGACACTGACACACAATGTGTCTTCCCACTCCCTTGGCTCTGTTCTCCTAATTCGCTTTCTAGAACACAGCTGTTATCTTCCTGAAACATAAGCCTGGTAACACTTCCCTCTTTAGTACCTTTGATGGCTTCCTGCTATTGGAGATATAAAAGTGAATTAAACACAGACCAGGGTCTCTGGAGGTTGGTTGTTCATATGAACAAATATGGACAGCAACAGAGCAATGGAAAGAGGTAGGCCTGTGCTCGGGAGGGTGTGCCAGCCAGGGAGGCACTCAGGGCAGACAGCAGGAGTCTTACAGGACAGGGAAGGTCCGCTCTCCCGCTCCTGCAGAGCTCCGTGCACTCCCGCTACGCAGTCCACTTCCCTGAGGGGTTCAGAGCAGGCCAGGCTCTCTCAGGCCTCTGCGCCCTTCCTCATGCTCCACCTGCTTCCAGGGGAGCCCTTCCTGCCTGTCCCTCCTCTGTCCAAGTGGCCCTGATCTTTTGTTTTCCCCTTCGCTGGGATGCTGGAGGCATTTCCCCCAGAGAGTCCGAGGGTGGCTTCACCAGGTCTCCTGGGCACTCGGTGTCCTTATCACTGTCACAGCAGGTGTCCAGTGTCATCCCTTCAAAAGAATTTCTCCTTTCTCTTCAGGAAATAAATTCAGCCTCACATCTGCCTCCTGCTCAGTAAATGACAAGCTGTGGCTCAGACACTCAGTGTTCAGGTGTTGCCATCTTGTCAGCACCCTGAAGAGGCACGAGCTCCTTCCCTCAGCAATGCTCACTAGATGCTTCCTACCTCTCAGGCACGGCAAGGAACCAGGCAGCAGCAGCGCTCTGGCCCTAATCACCACCTGCAGGGACCCACCCACAGAGCAGCTCACCTTGGGAAGTCAGCCTGCAAGAATGGCAGCCACTCAGACTTCACAAGGTCTTTCTCTCTCCAGAGGCAGCGTCACGTCAAGCAGGAGAGCTCACCACTACCCAATCCTTTCCCCCGGAATAGGCTTCTCTGGGTGGACAGTTTCCAACAGCACAACGGTCCTGGTATTGAGTGAAGAGGGAAGGAAGGGAAGGACCCAAGAGGCAGTAACAAGGCTGCTCTGTCAGCTTCCACCAGCAGAGGGCGGAAGCCTTCAAATGGGTTCAGTTAGAGGCAAGGCTTTCATCCCAACAAGGAAAGGTCAGTCTCCTCCTAGGGCAGAAAATGGAAGAGCCTTCTCTTTCCAGGGGCTCAGGCTGAGGTCACACAGGAGGGCAGGCTCCAGGCAGCCAGAGCATGAGACTACCACTGGGACCCCTTTGGACCTAGGCCTCCTGCTCTAGGGTGGGGCCCCCGGGAAACTGGCCCCAGAGAATCGTGTGGGTGGGCTCCAGAAGCCTGGATGAGTTGAAGGGAGTAGGACCCTTGGGAGAGGAGAATCTTCCCCAGAATCTGTGGAAACATGGGCTGCAGGCCCCGCTGGGGTTGTTGGGCCTTTGAGAGGCCCTCCTTGAGCCCCTCTGACCTCTCTGGGTGGGATGACAATGGAGACAGCAAGGCCATCCTCCCAGCAGGTCGTAACAGGTGGGTAATAAGAATGAGTGACTAAGGACTATGTACAGCTTCCTCAGGCTGCTCAGATTATTGCTGCTTGGGGATGGCACTTCAGGGAGAACTTAGGGGCAGAAAGAATGTCCTAGGTAAGCAGGAGAAGGGGTGTCCACTGAGTCTTTTAATGTAGCTACTAAAAGACATGTGACCTTACTTTGGATCCCAGCCTGGTGAGGACAGTGGGCCAGGCTACATTGATAAGAATAACCAGAAGAGTGACGGGACAAGACTCGAAAGTGTGGCTAGGCAAGCATGCCAGGGGTCCCTCCGGGCTACTGAGCAGGTAGATCTTCAGCTGGCCCAGGCACACGGGCAGCTTTGTCAAACAGCCACACTTGGAGAACGTCATCAAAGGGCCACTAGGCACTCATCAGTTAGGGAAGATACCACATTAGAGGTTTTGAGGCTTTGGAAAACTCCTGGCCTGACCTTGGAAGGGCAAAAAATGAGTTTAAAAGTTTAGGAATTCCCCGTTTTGTTCACAATACCTCCAAGATGACCTCTCACGGGCAACCAGGTCTCTCTCTGCCCATCTCCTGGAAGGTACTTACAGTCCCAGCAGGACACAGCCATTCAGCTTCCTCTGCAGTCTACTCCATGAATGAGCAGGGGAACCTAGGATGCTAGCTCAGAGCTCCCCTCACAGGGGTGTAATGAGGGAGGTCACTGGTAAGAGTACAGCGTGAGTTATTTGGCCAGGACTGCTCCAGTTCAAACCAACATGGGTTCTCCAGAAGGCCTGTGAATTTGCTTCAATCTGCTAGTTATTAGGACTAAGGTTCAAACATAGGTCAAGGCTGGCCTGGGAAGCCTCCAGCCTCTCCATGGTTGACTCTTCCCCTCATAGTCCACTGGGTTTTGCAGGGTGTCCAACTCTTCCTTAAGCTGAAAGTGGTAAATCCTAGCACAGTTCAAACATTTCAGCTATGCCATTTATGGCAAACTTTAAAAGATCAAAGTTACTTCTACCTGCAGCCTTGGTTTTTAATAGAAAAATCTGATTAGAAGAAAATCTCCACATTCTGAGATGATCTTGAGTTTTTCTTCTTTAGTGTTCACTGTTTGGTTTGGATTTCCTAAGTATCAATTCGTTTTTCCATCTCCTTTTTGCTTTTCTTTTATAAGACAAAGATGCTGTGGACTTTGCTTTAACTTGGTTAACAACGATTCTATGGCAATGTATTAAATTTCTTTCTCCTAAGTCCACTGAAGTCTTTTTGGACTTGGAGAGAGCTTTTTAAGAAAGAACTTGCTCATTCAGCAGGATTTTCCTCCCCACCCCAAGCTCTGGTTCTGACCTGGAAAAAATAAGAGTGAGAAAGAGCAAGAGAATCCTGCAGTCCTGACGCTCAACTTCACAAACCACAAAAAAGAACCTTGCTCCAGTAACGTAATCATGGAGATTTCTGGCACCTTGGTCTTTCAAGAAAAATACATCCTTCTGCTGGCACAGGGACCCATCAAACTAAACCCTGTTCAGCATGGAGTTCCCGATTCATTAGTGTTGGAAAGTCTATAGTGAGGCTGGCTGCTCCCATTGGATGACGCCTCCCTGCAGCGCCGTCTGTAAACCCCACAGCTGTGTTTTCACTTAAAGCCACTTCTCCTGACTGCGCTGCACCTTATTCCAGAGGCTTGTTCTGTTCTCATTAAGGTTAAAAATGACAGGACAAGGATTCTTCAATGCTGAGGTTTTACTTTCTGAGAAGAAAAAAAGTCTGTCTCTGGAGCTATGGTCAACCCACAGGGAGGGCTGCTCTGTAGGAAGGAGCCAGTCCCAAGAGAAAAGGGCCTGGTGGTAGCATTCATGCCCCCAGGTCAAGCTACCTCCTCTTCTGAAGGTGACTCCATTGCTCACCAGCTCGTCTATGGCAGGAGAGTTCTGCTCACCACTGTCCCACACGACCTGTATTACTGGGTGAGCCCAGCAGGGAAGAGCTCATCCCTGATCCCAGGGTCTCTTTTAGCAGAACAGGAGCACCTTTACTTCAGCAGCTTCCCAATCAGGACTTGCCCAGTTACTGGGCCATGTTCTTGCCCCTCACATGCCTGAGCAATATGCAACAGTGAATACACAGCATTATAAGCAAGTCTGTGTGTGTCACATGCAGCCAGCTGGAGAGAGAGTGCAGTCAATCTCCTCATCCTAATCAAAGTTGGAGCATTTTTGAGGATTTTAATGGCCAAAGAAGGTGACTGTGTTGGAACATGACCATATCAAACCATTTTTGCTCAGAGCTCAGGGGCTTCAGGCCAACTACTGTTGAAGTAATGGAGTTACCCAAAGCTGCTTCCACAGGAAAGTGTCAGTGCTGACTGCAGGAACTGCCTATCACCCCTTCCAATGCACAGAGATGGTTGTACATCTGAGAAGGATGCTATCTAGATTTCCTTGCATATAGAATATACTAATTCTGTTACCTATCTATCTGCTTTCTAAAGCTTGTGGTCCTGCCCTCAGCCGTGGTCCTACCCAAGTTGCAGGCCTTGTGGAAGCCTCCCACTTTACAGTGACTGCTACACAGCCTCGATCAAACACTCAGCAAAGAGAAGGGGACAGAAGTAGCCCAAGTGACAGGCTCTCCACTCACTCAGAGATGTTCTACACTTTATCTTGGCATCAGATTAGGCTAGAAAGTTATGTGTGTAGATCATATGAGCTTGGCTCTCTAGCACCTGCCTTCCTCAAGGCTGGGTTAATATATCCCTTCACCAGATTTTGTCTTAAGAAATAGCCTTATAAAATCTCTTTCCGGGCCAGGTGCGGTGGCTTATGCTTATAATCCCAGCATTTTGGGAGGCCAAGGCAGGTGGATCACCTGAGGTCAGGACTTCAAGACCAGCCTGGCCAACATGGTGAAACCTCATCTCTACTAAAAATACAAAAATTAGCCAGGCGTGGTGGTGGGTGCTTGTAATCTCAGCTACTTGGGAGGCTGAGGCAGGAGAATCACTTGAACCCAGGAGGCAGAGGTTGCAGTGAGCCAAGATCACACCACTGCGATCTTAGGCATGAGAGAGGCAAGAACATGGCCCAGTAACTAGACAAGGCCTGGGAAACAGTCTCCAAAAAAAAAAAAAAAATCTCTTTCCTCTTTTGCCCAAAACGCAAACGCTTTCCACTGTTGTAACACTGAATATTTCCAATATCAAGCCTCATGTGAGAAGCTGCTTTTAGGTGCTAGGAAAAATAATTCTCAATGTTCAATGGAGTTTGTTATAAGAGATAACCTTATAAACTCTCCCTCCCCCACCCCACCAAGCAGGATGACTGCATCTGTGATACTGAAATCAGAAAACATGAAGCCCAGTCACAGGAGCTGTGCCCACCCCTAGCGATGTCACATTCTTTCTGACGCTCCTCTCCTTCATTCTGATTTTCTGTCTTTCTATTATTTAAATGCAGCTCTCCTTTATTGTAAGCCCTCTCAAAATCTTTTTGGAAACAGATGAGGGTATATACAAACAAAGCAAAGTTCTTCAAAATATAAGCCAAACATACATAAAAATAGGAGATCCAGGCAAGTTTGAACACAAACTGATGAAACAATGACCATAATGGTAGGTAGGCATTCAGTGCATGGAAAAAAAGAAAACGGGACATTCCCATACAATACTCAGAGCCAGTGATCAAGCTGGCTGTATTCTTGAAAAAACAGTAGAGAACAGAATGATCTTCCAGGGAATTGGCCTCAGTTTCCAGGGACTTGAGGAGTTGGGGAGTTATATAACCCCAAGCGGGAAGCCAGCAGCTCTGACCTTGTCTCTGTTCTCTCCCAGATTCTGGGGTTGGTGGTAGGGTTCTGATGGTCCTAGACTTTCTACCTGTGAAATAGAGCTGAGTTCCTCTATGGTTGTCCTCATGGTGTGTTTTACAGGTCAATGTGAGATACTTTCTAGGTTTGCTGGAAGAAAGCACTCATGATAAACCCCTGCTATATCGGTTAGAAGAGAAGCTCTATGATTTCAGAAGAACCAGTGCTCACATCTTCAGATGTTTTAATGAGAACCAAGTGGCAATGAAGAGTTCTCCTGCATAAGGCTGTCTTATGTAGCTAAGAGCTCCCATCAAAGTTCATGACTTGCTTCTACGGTAATTCTGTTTCCTTCCTCCCAGACAAGGCCAAATATCTGGATAACATATTCCAGAACTACACTGCCATCTCAGGTCCCTTCTGGACCTGGGGCAGCCAATCTAACTCCTTCCCCAACTGCCTGCTTCCCTGCTCCTACACCCTGGCTTCTACCTGCAACAAGGGGGCTTAGCAGCACCTCCTGGTAGAAGAATCACTTTTCACTACCATCCAGCCACAAAATGGTCATTGATCTGACATCCCTAAGGTTGCTCAGAACAAACTGGAAGGGACACCTATAGGGCTCATACCTGGGGTTACCTGAAGTTCCTATTCTAAGATAATTAGTTGTGTCTTAGATAGTCTGTTTCTTTACAGAATGACATATCAATCTAAGAGATGCTGTTCTAACTGTGGTAACGCCAAGGAAAACATGGGTATTGTGAAGTTTAAAGACGGTATAGACAAAAGTTTACAGTTAACATGAAATACAAAGACCAAATGGAGGGTATCTGGAAAGGCCAGGATCCATTAAGAAGGAAAATGGGGCTAGGTGAGGTGGCTCAATGTTTGTAATTCCAGCACTTTGGGAGTCTGAGATGGAAGGATTGCCAGAGGCTATGAGTTTGAGAGAAGCCTGGGCAATATAGCGAGACCTCTGTCTCTACAAAACATTTAAAAATTAGCATAGGCGTGCACCTGTGGTCCCAGGTACTCAGGAGGCTGAGGTGGGAGGGTCACTTAAGCCCAGAAATTTGAGGCTGCAGTGAGCTATGATCATGCCATTGCACTCTAGCCTGGCAAGAGTGAGGCCCTGTCTCTATGTAATAAAATGAAAAAAAAAAAAAAAAAAAAAGAAGGAAAATGAACAAACTTTCTATTTGTAATGTTAACTACGAAAAATTAGCTTTGGTAATAAAAAACTCCTTGGATAATCTCACACAGTTGAAAATCATTTAAGAAACTAGACATAATGTTAAATGTTAAAAAAATAAGTTTCACAATAATCTTAGGGGAATGTTTTCATTAAGCAGAAACTTGTTTTCCCTCTAGTCGCCAGGTAATCTCTCTAGGGGCTCTAGGGCTAGAACTCAGGGGACAGACAGAGGATCTCAAAGTCTAACTTTTGAGTCTAGTTTAGATCTTCTAGTCTACCTTTCTGCCTGTTAGACAGAGTTTATGCTCTTGCGTCCACCTTTCTGCCAGGGAAACAGGACTTTGGCAAGAGGAAGAACTTCTGCTTGTGAACACTTCTACCTATGAAAACAACCAATGACAGGCCAGGCACGGTGGCTCACGCCTGTAATCCCAGCACTTTGGGAGGCCAGGGCAGGTGGATCACTTGCAGCCAGGAGTTTGACACCAGCCTGACCAACATAGTGAAACCCTGTCTCTACTAAAAATACAAAAAGCGAGGCGTGGTGGCACACGCCTGTAATCCCAGCTACTCAGGAGGCTGAGGCAGGAAATCTCTTGAACCTGGAAGGCAGAGGTTGCAGTGAGCCAAGACTGTGCCACTGCACTCCAGCCTAGGCAAGAGTGAGACTCTGTCTCAAAAATCAAACCCCAACAACAGGGGCTGCTTAGTAGAGAAGTAAAGGGTACAGCCTCTTTAGGCTGCTGGGTTTTGAATCCGGGCTTTACTTCCTGTTAGTATGTAACCTCTTTTACCTTAGTTGCCTCCTTTGTAAAAAAGAGATAATAACAGTGCCTACCTATAGCAAATACTTAATGATGTTCTTGATGTATTATATAGTAAGACCAGAGGTTATTCCTGATAATGAGTTGAGATCAGAATTCAAAACATGACATGCTGGAACAAGCTGATTGGGACTCAGTATTTCCAAATGTGATCACTCTAAAACCTGAGTAATTTCTACAACAATAAGGTCCAATTTCTTTACCTGAGCAATATCTGGGAAACACTCTCTCTGTGTAGGACTCCTGGGGCCGCAGCAGGAAGATTCAATGCTTCAAAGCCTTGCTGTCTGCCTCAGCAGCCCCACGACCACTACACTGCTCTCCTGAGGCCGTGCTGACACGGGGTCTTCTACTACAAGGCAGCCCTGATTTTATGCCCCAGTGACGCTAGCTCCAGGGCTGCTTCAGACAGCACCAGCATCAGGGAGGCCCTGTGCCTCTAGATGAAACTCACTACTCAAAAAGAAAGCTTCCAAGGCCCTGCTGGGTCAACAGATGTGCCTCCACAAGGAAGCTGCCCAGAACCTCAGCACCAGTAACAACTTGTCCATTAATCTCTGCTTGGGGAAGGAAGAGGCCACCCCAGCCTGTCGGAGCATAGCAGAGGGCTGGCTTCTGACAGTCTGGATATATGAAAATTGCTTCTATCGTGGCCTGATTCTTCTCAGTTATTCTCAAGTTGAAACATGTCTCTAGCTGTGTACTTGTTTAACAATCATATTGTCCCAACTAGATTTTAAGTCCCTATAGAGAAACCCGAGTGTAAGTTTACTCTTTGTGATCCCCACAAAGGCTTTAAGGTAAGGCAACGCAGGGCCTCGTGATAAGCAGTAGGAATCACAGGTTCCACATGCAACCAGACTCTGTGCCAGGAACAAGTGTCCAGGTACTACTGCTTCTATCTTGAAGGTGAGGAAACTGAAGCTCAGGGAGGTTAAGTAACTGACCTGCCCAAGGTCTGGCAATATATAAATCAACACCCGGCCAACCTGGAAATGGAACTCAAACCCATGTGGCTCTAAAATCTTGGCATTTCCTACTGGGCCACACTTGCTGCTTCTTCTCCCACAAACAGGGACACTGTGTTGGAGGCTGGAAGTTGCAACAATTTACCTTTCCCCTTCTCTAGATTCCAACAGAGAACTGAATGCAAGTGGCATTCAGAATGTTAGCCTCCTTAAGGCTCACTGGCAATTAAGGTGGGAGCTGAAGAATCAGGTGGGAGCTGAGCAGACTGACCCACCAGTTGCAGGTGGAGAGGCTGGACTGGAAGAAGGGGATGCCTGGGTGGGCTCCCTCCAGGCAATGTCAAGCTTGGAGCCTGCAGGTGCTAGGTGAGCCCACTCAGGGAGGGCAGGTGAGAGACAGGTTGGTTTCACCTTTTCAATTCAATGAACCTGCCCCCAGTTGGGGCCCAGTCACACAGCTAAGTAATAATAAGACCAGAACTAGAGCTTCTTTCAGGGTCTGTAAAAGGTTAAAAGATGAAATGTCAGTCAACTAGTCAAAATACTGCAGAACAGAAATAAAGAAAAAAAACCCAAAAACAACAACAAAAATTAAGATCAATATAAGAACTATTATTATGCTATTAAAAAATGGGTTGGGGACTCATATAGCCACTTTTTATTATTTAGTCCGGGGCCCCTATTCAGGACTTCATCTGCAAAATGAAAGAATCAAAAGGCTCCTATCTAAGGCTCCTTCTGGCTCTCCTTTCACAGTTCTGTGGGCGAGCACCTGCTGGGCATTCTCTCTGTGGTGCGCAGCTCTGTGCCAGGTCCCATGGGAGGTTCAGGATAAAGGCCGGCAGAGATGACTGAGCTGCACTGTCTCTAACACTGACGGAGCTCAGAGAATGATCTGGTACAGTGGCCTGCATGGCATAGATGAGACCTGAGGTGAGTCTGGCAGGACAGCAAGGATCTGAACGATGCACTCTGGAGAGATTCCGGAGGTGATGGGGAAAAAACAAAACCTTTAGCTCTCCCTGGGCAAAGACCACATGAGTCATGTCCATCAATGTATCCCTAGTGCCTTCCAGAATTTTCAACAAAACAGGTGCTCAATAATAATTGTTGAAGGAATAAATGATCAAAAGCAGAAAAAATAAGAATGAATATTCAATGTTCCATGAATACACAAGAGATTGGTTTGACTACAAAGTAGGGGGTACAATTGGGAAAAGATAAAATAACAACATTGATCGTGGTATCAAAGATACTAAGCACATCAACACATTCTGCTGGATTCTCTTAACAGCCTCATAGGGTGGATGTAGTTACTATGCCTACTTTGCAGCTGGGAAGTGCCTGGAGGCTCACAGAAGTTGAGAAGCGTACTCTAGGTCACACACCTGCAGGCCTGATACTTGAGTCCGGGGGCCCTGACTCTCAGTTTAGTGCTTTCCCATAAGACGAGAGCGCCTCAGCTCACATATATATGACAGGCGATACAACCTGGACCCTCTTCTAGTTTGTGCCCCGCTCCTAGGCCACCTGTGACTGTGTGATGTGACTTGCTTTCTGATGGCAACCAGCCCCTGAACTGAGATCTGGCTATTTCCTGGGGGCAATGCTAGTGCTGCACACAGAGGAATTAAAAAAAAAAACAACCCACTTTTTATTCTGAGATAATTATAGATTCAGGAAATTGCAGAGATAGTACAGAAAGGTTCCACATGCCGATCTCCAATTTCCCCCCAAGGTTCCATCTTACATAATTATAGTACAATATCAAAACCAGGAAACTGACACTGGCACAATATGTGTGTCCAGTTTTATGCCATTTTGGTGACACATGTACATTTGTGTAACTGCTACGGCAATCTACATACAGACTGTTCCCTCCGTACATAGGTCTCCCTTGGGCCACCCTCTGGTCCCCACCATCCCTAGCTTCTGGCAACTACCTATCTGTTCTCCTTCTCTATTAATCTGTCATTTTGAGGATGTTACCCACATGGAATCACACACTATTTTAAACAGCTCTTCAAACCATCCTAAGGTCAGGACTTGATCCATTTTTTAGATTTTTAGAAGAATATAAAACAACAACATCAACATCCATCAAGAGAAATGAAAAATTAAGCAGAATAAGAAATAGACTGGGCCTAGTCCTGGCCCAGTTGTTCACAATGCCTGTAATTCCAACACTTTGGAAGGCAGAGGCAGAAGAACTGCCTGAGGCCAGGAGTTGGAGACCAGCCTGGGCAACATGGTAAGACTTCATCTCTACCAAACTCAAAAAACTTAGCTGAGCATGGTGACACATGCCTATAATCCCAGTTACTCAGGAGGCTGAGGTGGGAGGATCACTTGAGCCTAGGAGGACTGCAGTGAGCCATGTTCATGCCATAGCACTCCAGCCTGGGCAACACAGCGAGACTCTGTCTCAAATAAAAAGAGAAATGATTCTATCCTAGTTCTGCCACCTCTAGCTATGTGAGTTTTGACAAGTATTGAAGCTCAAATCTCAGTTTCCTCATCTCTAAAAAAGGGTAAAAGGCTTGAGGATTAAATGATTGAATGTGTGAAAGCACTTGGCAAACTGCAGGCTCTCAATAAATTCTAGCTGTTTGTTATTATTAAAGAAAAGCCAAAGAAGCCTCTGTGCTTCTTTATAGAAAATAAGGCTCTCAATGGTCACAGATGATTAAGGAAATGACCATGCCAGCCCTTAAATGACCCCAGGTTATTCTTCCTCTTTCTTTCCAAGACTCCAGGATGGAAACAACCTGGGGATTCTTAAAAGGCACTTCCAACAGGCGTCTTCATGTGCGCAGCCTCATGAGAACAGGCAGCCATCGCCATGCCAGATTCACCAGGGGGCCCTGAATTCAGAAAGTGGGGAAAATGGCCAAGTGCTCTCTGCTTAGCACAGGATGCCTCCAGAACAGCCGGGTTTGTGCAGAGGACCCCAGCAGCACACTGAGCACAGAGAAGGGGCCAGTGCCAAAGAGAGGCAGGGGTCAGATGTGTGATTGAATTAGGTGCTGCATGGATACTCCTGAAAGCACAGCCTCACTCAAAGGCTGGATGTGAGAAGGGGACAATGGCCTGAACTGCCCACGAGGTCATCTTTACTATGACTAGCTATGGAAATCTGAAAACATCTCCCCCAAAATCACATATGCGAAGACTCCATTATATAGTGGAAAGAGCACTCGACTTTGAGCCTTTGAGTAGCTGGGAACCACGCACAAATGGCCGGCTATATCTAAGCAATATGCCCAAGGCCCATTGAAAATGGGACAAAACCAGGCATTCAGAATCCTTCATGATTTATTGAAAGTGGCATTGTCTGTGCCTTTGCATGGCACCAGCAGGGGTGGGATGGAGGGCACTCCTCCTGATGGTGGGGTCACCCCATGGGTCTCCTGTTCCCTTGGACTTTTCAACTCCTCTGGCCCACATTCACTCACTCAACTTTTCTCCTTTGAAGTTATAGAATATGCCCTCATCTATCACTGACATGTTGGGTTTCAAAAGGACTGGGAGTGAATTCACTTTTTTTTTAAAAATAACTGAGAAGGGCTCAGCTGGAAAGATAGAGAGTAGGAGGTGATGAGGGAGGGTGCGAGCAAGAAGGAAGGATGGCTGGTTTCGTCCTGCTCCACAGTAGCCTCTGGGCTCACCGTCAGGGGATGGAGGTTTTCATGGGTGCCATGCGCTGCTCCTAAGGGCCTGTGTGGCTCACCATGGTCTCGCCAACTAGATTTCATATTGCTTTTAGTCATTCCTGCTGTACTTTGGGAGGTATGAGCAATCCTGATGCTTCCCATGTCGCCTTAACTCAGAGGCAGCAGCCTGTGACAAGGTAGGAGAGGAGGAACAGACTTCCAGTGCAGCCACCTGGCAAGTGTCTTTAACCTGGCAGCTCATGCACCTCAAGCTTGGAGGGTCTCCATCCGATGCCTTCTCTTCCTCCCCTGGGTGGTGCTGATGATGCTCCTGGGTGGCACATCTTCCTGGCTGTCAGAAACCTGGGTGTATCCAGGTGTCCCCCCTCCCTTTTGTGGTTCTGATTCCACTTCTCTCATCTGTTCCTTCCTGTCAGCTATGTGGCCTCACCTGCACACAGCCACAGCCATCTAACTGGCTTCCTTGATGTATATACCTTGACCCCTTCCAACTCATTCTCTACAGAGCTGCCAAGGAGATCTTTCTAAAAAAGAGGTGCCATCCCACAACCCCTGTATGTAAAATGTTTCAACAGCACCAAGTTGAATTCGAGAAAACACTCATATTGCTTTTTCTTTTTTTTTTTTTTTTTTTGAGACGGAGTCTCACTCTGTCATCCAGGCTGGAGTGGAGTGGCGTGATCTTGGCTCACTGCAAGCTCCACCTCCCAGGTTCACACCATTCTCCTGCCTCAGCCTCCCAAGTAGCTGGGACCACAGATGCCCGCCACCATGCCCAGCTAATTTTTTGTATTTTTAGTAGAGACGGGGTTTCACCGTGTTAGCCAGGATGGTCTCGATCTCCTGACCTTGTGATTCGCCCACCTCGGCCTCCCAAAGTGCTGGGATTACAGGCATAAGCCATCGCACATGGCCTAAAACACTCATATTTCAAGGCAGAGCAAACAAGTTCCTCCAGAACATCCCTGGTTACATCCCCAACAGTTCCCACTACCACTGCGACCCTTCCTCTGACACAGCCACCCAATGGCCCGTACAACCCAGAACAAACCAACCCACGGCAATGCTCTGCCTGGGACATTCTTGGAGAAGCCATTTCCAGGCTGCTCTCAACTGCCTTGCCTTACTGGAACTGGAATCTTCTGCCAGCTTCTACAACCTAGCATGGATCACAGAGTGGACCATGCATTTCTTGAAGACAGAGCTGTGCTTTATCTGTCTTGCCATGAGTGACACAGTGCTGATTATCAATGTTGTTTTCTGAGCACTTTGGCTGCAGTGTATGGAGGGCCTCTACTTAGCTTGGCTGAGGTTGGTCATCTCACAGATTTCTATCAAACATTAGCTGCACATCCTTCCCAGGCAGGCAATCCTTGGCCTCTCACCTATACCAGGCTTTCTTCCCACCACATTACACTCCAGCTGTTCTGAGGAAAACTCCTTTCCAATGGCAGTCATAACTAGCAAGCTGCCTTGTTGACTATAATTTTTTTAAAGCCTCTCAGTTATGAGATTAAAGCATGATTGGGTGAGTCACTGACATGGGTATTCGCATGTAATCGGCAAAGTCCTGTATTTGGCACCATTCATCGTTTCGACTTTGTGCAACAGTTAGAAGGATTTATCTAGAAAGTTTGGAGGTTCTTCTCTAATCATCCCATACCCTCTTTTCAAATGATACAATCTTCAGTTTGATGCCAAATCTTAAGCCAGAGAAGCCTGGTATCTGTTTAAAAGTCACCCCTGTGGCAATTTCTAAGGCACACACCTCCTTTTCAGATGGCTCACAGAGAGCACCATGCCTGGCAAGGCTCCTAGGACCAACTCCATCCCAAATCTTCTCAGGTGCAACTGTTTTCCAAAAGAAACTTCTAGGCCTGGGAAATATATTTTTAAAAAGTGAGAAACTAAAATGTAAATCCTAAAAACCTTCAGAAGAAAACAGATGAAAATCTTTCTGACCTTGGATTAGTCAAAGGTTTCTTAGATACGACACCAAAAGCACAATCCATAAAATAAATTGATAAATTGGACTTCATAACAATGAAAAACTTCTTTTCAAAAGAGAGGAGAAGACAAGCCAGAGAGAATGGAGAGAGAAGAAATGAAATGACAAGCCAAAGACTGGGAGAAAGTATTTGCAAATCACAAACCTGGTTGAGGATCTGTATCTAAAATATTTAAAAACAAACAAAACAAAACAAAACAAAACAAAACAAAACAAAAAAACCTCTCCAGGCCGGGCGTGGTGGCTCATGCCTGTAATCCCAGCACTTTGGGAGGCCAAGGAGGACAAATCACGAGGTCAGGAGTTTGAGACAAGCCTGGCCAACATAGTGAAATCCCCTCTCTACTAAAAATATAAAAAAATTAGCCAGGTGTGGTGGTGGGTGCCTGTAATCCCAGCTACTCAGGAGGCTGAGGCAGGAGAATCGCTTGAACCCAGGAGGTGGAGGATGCAGTGAGCTGAGATTGCACCACTGAACTCCAGTCTGGGCGAGAGTGCAAGACTCTGTCTCAAAAAACAAACAAACAAAAAAACAAAACCAATTCTCCAAACTCAGTAATAAGCCAAACAATCCAGTTAAAACTGGGCAAAAGATATGAACAGACACTTCACCAAAGAAGATACGCAGACAGCAAGTATACATATGAAAAGATGCTCAACAGAATTTGTCATTAGGGAAATTCAAATTACAACCACAATGAAATATCACTGTGCACCTATTAGCATACCCGAAAAACAAAACAAATAAAAAACTAACAATACCAAGTGCTGGCAAGCACATAAGAAATAGAATTCTTGGCCGGGCATGGAGGCTCACGCCTGTAATCCCAGCACTTTTGGAGGCCGAGGTGGGTAGATCACCTGATGTCAGGAGTTTGAGACCAGCCTGACCAACATGGTGAAACCTCGTCTTTATTAAATAAAAAAATAAGCTGGGCATGGTGGCGCATGCCTATAATCCCAGCTACTTGGGAGGCTGAGGCAGGAGAATCACTTGAAACCAGGAGGCGGAAGTTGCAGTAAGCCAAGATTGCACCATTGCACTCCAGCCTGGGCAACAACAAGAGTGAAACTCCATCTCAAAAAAAAGAAATAGAATTCTCATACCTTGCTGGTGAGAATGCAAAGTGGTACAGTCACTTTGGAAAACTGGCAGTTCTTTATGAAGTTAAATATACACTTACCATATGACCCAGAAATCTTACTGCAAACGTCTACCCAAGTGAAATGGGAAAAAATGGTCATACAAAAGCCTGTAGGCAAATATAGCATTATTCATATTGTAAAAAACTGGAAACAAGCCAAATATTCTTCAACTGGTAAGTGGATAAAGTGTTGTATATCTATACAACAGAATACTACTCTGTAACAAAAGGGAATGACCACCGATACACACAACAACATGGACGACCCTCAAAGGCACTTTCATGCTACGTGAAAGAGGCCAGACTTAAAATGCTATCAACGGAATGATTCCATTTGTATGACATTCTGGAAAGCCAAAACTAGAAAGAGACAAAACAGGTTGTTGGTTGCCAGGGGCTGAGGCTAGGGAAGAAGAACTGACTACAGAGGGGCACATGGGAATTTTCTGGGGTGATGGAACTGTTCTATATCTTGATTGTGGTGGCGATTACACGACTATATGTGTAGCTTGCAGAACTGTACACTAAAAAGGGTGGATTTTACTGTATGTAAGTATACCTTAGTAGGCAAAAAAAGTGATTTTAGCTAAATGTGGCTGGTAGGTCTAGTGCTTAAGGTATTATAAGATTCTAGTGATGGCATATAAAATGGTAAAATGTGCCCTTTCACAGAAATGGCAAAAACAGGATTGAAGAGTTGATTGAGCCCACAAGCAGGAAAACAAATGCAAGTCAAAACAATAATAAAATACAATTTCCCATCTATCATACTAACAAAGATTAAACAAAACCCACAAACTCTCAATTTGGTGAGAAGCAGTAACAATGAACTATTGTTTCCTGCTGAGGAAAACCTAAATTAGTCTCAACTTTCTGTAAAATTCAGTCATGTGCAGAATTAACAAAGTTTTGGCCAACGATGGGCCCCATATCTGCCAGTGGTCCCATAAGATAAGAATATCATATTTTTATTGTATTTTTCTATGTTTAGGTATACAAATACACAGCATTGTGCTCCAACTGCCTGTAGTATTCAGCACAGGCACATGCTGTACAGGTCTGTAGACTAGGAGCAACTGTGTAAACCACAAAGCCTAGATGGGTCATAGGCTATCCCATCTAGGTTAGTCTAAGTACACTCTATGATGCTGCACAATGACAAAATCACTTAACGACATATTTCTCTGAACGTGTCCCTGTCATTAAGCAATGTGTGACTGTAATCTCAAAGTCAAAAGCTCTAAAAATGTACATGCCTTAGGATATATAGAAAAATGTTATTACTCAGTGACAGGTGACCAATGGCTACTTTTGGTCAATTTCTAAATTTTTATAAAATAAATATGTATTACTTTTATAATAAAATAATAAAAGTAAGAAAGAGAAAAGTAGCACAGAAAAAAAAAGGTTAATTTCCTTCAACCTAGTAATTTTAAGAATGTACTCCTAAGGAAATAATCCAAAGTGATTTCTGAATTTTATGCATAAGATTATTAATTGCAGTGTTATTTATAACAGCAAAAACTGGAAACATTCTAGCTGCAAGGTTAGCGGGTGTGATGCACACTGTGGTCTAGTTATCAATACAGGATGAAATATTTCGCAGCTCACATTTGTGTGACTTGCGGTGTGATGTACAAAACTGCATCCCCTTGCCTTCCTTGCTCCCAAATCTTACCCTCATTAAGGAACTCAGTACCACCATGCCTAGGCTGATCCCTCACCATGGAGCTCCCTTCAGGGACCTAGCCAAACCAGACTGTTCTGCTTCCCTGCAGGGGTCAATGAGGCTCACCCTGCCTTGCATTTACATTTCAAATCCTCCCCCGCCCCCCCAAATCGACTGGAAGGTACATAAAGGAGGCGAAGTCTCCATGCCAAGGCTGCTGATGGCCACCACCATTGACTGTAGTCCTTCTATGTTCACCTCTGTGTTAAAGTAGTTCTTCTGTGAAGATAGAAATGGGCCCCTTCTCAGCATCTGGCCACACAGCTAATCCCTGTTGGGTGCTTGCTACGTGTCAGGCACTGTTCCAAGTGTTTCACGGGTACAACTCATCTAACCTAATATTCCCGTAACGCAGGTACCATTATACTCTCCATTTCACTGACAATAAAACTGAGGCACGGAAGAGTTATAGCCACACAGCTAAGTGAGGGAGTCAGGATCAGAACCTAAGCAGTCTGATCCAGGGTCCATGCTCTTGATCACTACATTCTCTTGTTGCACAGGAGATGCTTAAATAAACAGTCATTGACTGGAAGCTGGAAGCAACAGGAGAGCTGAGAGTTGGGGCCTGGGGCAGTCTGGAGAGGAAATATGTACCAAAAAGGAACAAGTCTGAGCAAGGCCTCTGGGCAAACAGGACAGAACTCCCCAGGGACCAACAAGGTAGTCTTGGCAACCAGGGGTCAGGAATCCCAGCCAGGAAACTAGGCAGCCAGGAGGGTTCAGGAAAGACAGGAGCTCTGCTCCCCTCGAGGTGAGCTCAGCTGTGCTCTGGCACAGCCACCAGTGAGGTGGGTAAGTCTGAGAGCCTGGTTGGCAGGTAGCAGGCAGAAGAATGAAAGGGGAGAGCTCCCTGTAATTTACAGGTTGAAACTGATAGTAGCAAATTAGTTTCAAACTGCCAAACTGCCAGCATTCTCAGAGCTCAGTCACAGCTCTCTGTTCAAATGTGCTTCGAACCAGTAGACTCTGTTATTCATGAGCACATCTTACTTAGGAAGCTACCAGCCTCATGCTGACAAGCAGGTAAGAAACCTGTTGGGATCCCCTCCCTGGGTGTTGCCCTCATCTCCTTCCACTCTGGCAGATTTCTTTTACCCAAGGAGGTCACAATTCAAGGAGCAATTAAATAATTTCTATAATTTGTTTTCAACATTTCTAGTATAAGAGCAAGTTGCTAGGAGAAAACTTTTAAACAGAGTTCCCACATTTCTAATCGACTTTGAAAGTGGCCCCTTCAAACCACAGCTGGTGTTACACGAAAGCAGTCACGTGCACGCCCGGCGCAGGTGCAGCCCGCTGTCCGGCTCTTCCTGTGCACCCCTGTCCCATCTGCCTCTACGTCCTCCAGGAGACAGTAAGCTACTCTGAGGGCTGTGACCATGTTCTAACCTTGTCTATATCCCCGATACCTAGCAGAGTACCTTGTACCTGGTAGATACTAAAAAAAGTGGGCAATTAAAAAGGTAAATCAAAAGGAATATTTTAAAGTTATAAGATAATTTAAAGCTCTTAAATTGTCTTTAGTTTAAAAATGTCTGCCATGTCACTTAACAAGGGAATCAAGAAGTATTATAAAGCAAAACAAACCATGCTACAATATTACCATTCTTTCAAAAATGTGGGAGTTTCTTGAGGAAGAGCAGTACCACATTTTCACCTTGTAGACAATACAATGGGCACAGTGTCCCTGGGCACCCATGGACCTCAGAGGTGACATCCAGATCACTGTGAACAGCTCTGAGCTAGCCTAGTGGTGCCCCACTAAAGGCCTGCATACCTCTTCTGTGTCCAGCACCATGCTAGATTTACAAATCTGAAAGAAGCAACAGTAAGACACCTGCCTTCTCAACAGTTACAGTCAAGAATGCAGGCAGGGAGGAAAATAAAAAGGAGTAAAGAAAGAAAACTGCAAAACAAAATGAGTGAGAGCTGATGGTGTTCCGCACCAGGCACCTAGGGGACAGATGGGGAATGGGGCCAGAGATATTGCAGGAAGAAGAAGTCTATTTAAATGGAGGCCCAGACTCTACAGAGCCAAGGCAGGAGGGAGGAGGAAGGATAGGGTTTAGTGGGAAGTGGGGACACCAGGGTACCTGACAGAGGCCCCCAAAGGCAGGGGCACTTAGATCTGATGTAGAAATCCAGTCATTCTCACTGGCTGGTTTGAGATCAAACAAAATGAGAAAAAGATGAGACAATTAAATAGGTTTCCACCAAGCCCAACCAAGTCAACGTAAAAGACTGCTCTATATTGTGAAATTATATCGTCTTTGTTTTGATGCTAAAATGTTTTCATTTATAAAATAATGAAGATAGATGGTAACTGGCTTTTTAAAGAAAATGTCCTTGCTTGGTAAAATAAAAAGGCAACAATCTTATTATATCTTGTCTTCAAAATATTTTTTGAAATCTTACTGATCCATGATATTTACTTAATAAGACTGCAGGCTCTTGAGTGGCAAGGTAAAAGCAGCATTTGGGGAAACTCAGTCTGGCAGCAGAGTTTAGGACAGACAGCAAACAGAACAAAAGGATTCCAGCTTTAGCAGCAGAGCCCCAGTTCACTGAACAATGAAAACTGAAATAAACTGGGCTTGTCCCAAGAAGCAGTCATGGTTGAAATCTAAGGGTCAGCTGCAAGGGTTCCCCTTCCCTAATGCAGGTTTTACTAACGTCAAAGAATTCCACGTCTCTGATGTAGCTGTTTGGCTCACATTTGAGTGACGTGGAGTGTGACATGGAGGCAGGGCAAGGACGTGCAGTGTGTCCCGTGAACAGAAAGAAGAGAGTCCAAATGCTGCCTAATTATGAGTATAATGACCCAAAAGCTAGGGTCCCAGAGGAGCCAAATTCTGTTCCATTTGTCAAGGTCCCTAACTTGAAAGGTTCACATCTCTGAGAGGAACAAGGGGTGCTGGCTGGGGCTCTGCTCACCCCTGGAAGTTTCTTATCTATCACCTGGTCAGTGCAGGAACTCTGTGTCTCACCTCATGTCCCCTGGACATGCCAGGCACTTAGGTCTAAGTCATCTGGGCACACTTTCAACTTCAACTAGGATATAAGTTATCTTCCTTTCTTAGCCCAGCAGCAGCTAACAGAGAACCTCTGTCTTATGGGAATTATCTCCATTAAAAGCAAAAATAGGCTCTGATCAGAATTTCGCAGAAGGAGCATTAGACTGCACAGCCACCTTGATACACAAATCGCTTTCATCCCCATCATGAGGAGAGGGAGTAGCAGCTATGGTACCTGACCCTAGAGAAACTTCTGGAAGTTCGGTGCCTCTCTACCTTTCCATGCCAGCAGGCCAGCATCTCCCTTCCCAGGGTGGCACATTGGGGTCTCTTTCCCTTCCCCTGGAGTGCCCCTTCCACCATGCTCCCCTGAAGGGGACACAGTTGGTCTGAGAAGTGAGCACCGAAGTGCTGAGGATGCCTCAGAAGCACTGCCAGGCCCTGGGGGTGCCAAAGCTTCCTGGTTCCTCACATCTGTTCAGGCAACTCCACCTTGAGAAAGTCCTCATTATACCTTGTTCTAAACCCTGGATGCCCCGGCAAAAAATCAAACACCCGGCCCTTTCATTCACAAGGAAGGAGAACCGCCCTGGCTCATAATATGTATCTAATCCTCTTATATAAACATGCCTCTCTTCTAGAGCTACAAGCCACTCTCCTGAACACAGCTACCATCATCTTTTAAAAAGATCAGTATGTATAGTGACGTTTGAAGACCTTGAAATGCCTGGTTAAAAATGAGCACTGGGCAGGGGCTGGCGATACAAAAGTGGACAAGATTTTGTCTTTACTCTTAAGAAACTCACAATCTTAGAAAAGGAGACAGGGAAGCAAATGGAAAATGGCAAGATGATATGACAGTGTGGCAAAGACAGGTAACAGGTATAAAGAAGTATCACGGGAACCCTAGGAAGGAGGGGTGGATGGGCTGGCCCTGCCTAGGAAAAAACAAATGCGAACTTCTCTGCAGCAGGATTTGGAGTTTCAATCTTCAGCTTCAAAAGGTGAACCGAGAAGGTCACAGGGTGAAGGTGGAAGAGTAGGGTGGGGGTAGGACTTTCCTTATCTATAAGAAATGAGCCTGAATATAGGCAAGCAGAAAGAACCAGAAGGCAAGTGAAATGCTTCTAGAAGTGGGGTGGGAGTCAATTTTGCTTTCAGAGTTCTGAGCATCTGCACTGGCTGTTCTGACCAAGAACAGAAGCATTAGCCACTGGTCCTCACCAGTAGACCCTGCACTGGAAGGGCACCTAGCAGTGAAGGTCACACAAGGGCCATCCCCAGTCCCAGTCTGATAACAGAGGGCATGGTTCTCTCTGTCTCTGGCTACTTTCTCCTCTCACTAATCACTCCAGTTTCTTTTTACATTAACTACTTCTGGGCTGTTCTGTTAGACTGCCTTCAAACCCAAATCATCAGTAAAAGATGGAATAATCTCAGTCTGATAGGTGTGACTATTTCTCAGTGGATTCAGAACTCAGAGGAGAGAGAAGTGAGGGGATAAATCCCTTACCTCTCACAGCGTGGGTGCTCCATACCTTTCAGCTCCTTTTCCCTTTCGTCACAGTGTGGCTCATGGCTTCACCCTCCAAACTGGCCTTCTTTCCCTAATTCCATCCCACGGAATAACCATCAGGTTTGCAATTCTGTCAGCCCTGTTTCAAGAGACTGTGCCCTTGCTTTTATCTTATTGGTGTTTTTTAAGGTACATACAGTTCTTCACAAATTGCTGAAGCAGCTTGAGGGTAGAAAGTTGTCTTCTGCTGCCTAAGGCTCCTTCACAGAACTGTGAGCAGTATTTGTAACACACAGGAAGCATCCCTCCCTCCTGTGCTGGTCGGATATCACCTCTGAGTCTGTTTTTTTTTAACAACTTCCAGAATAATGCAACCTGTATTCCTTCTAATTTTTGAAAATTATGAGTAAATGACCAGGTGACTTGCCTACAGGGAGAGGGAGCACATGAAGAGGTCAGGGTTATAATAACGAGCCACTCAACAGAATTAATCTGACACTTAAAGACACATATTAGTTTTTATGCATTCGTGAACAAGCCAGAAATAGTGGCCAGCACACGTAAGTGGTTGTAATTAGTGTTGCTTATATATAATTAGGTCAAGTTTTCAAGTTTGTCTATTGTTCATGCCTTGGGATACATAACCATGGATTGTTTTCCTTGATTCCATAAAGTGTATTAACTAAATCAATCTCTGTCTCTTCCCCTTTCTCAAAGGGGAGATTCCAATACCCGCGATGGCTGAAATTCACGCTCCCAGGTTCTCCCTGAAGCTCAGGGATGCAGCTTGTTCCACCCTTCGCTGCTTCCTCCTCCCACTCTCTTCCACGGAGGCTGTCCTAGATAGCCTGGGTGCTGAACAGCTAAGAGAACACACATTCTTGGCTGTGGATTTACTTTATAAATGAGATAAATAAATTTAAGTGAAAAATTTGCTAATATTATTATTATAAAACTGGTAACTGGGAAAACGTACGAAGCTAATATTCTTCAAGCCTCGCTGATTCTAGAACTATCTCCACGGTTGAAGTAATAAGCCGTCAATGTTTAAATGGAAGCCTTGAACTTCTGGCAGAAGCCTTCCTGTAATGTTTGTTACTGCTCTCAAGAGAAGTGTAGCAATTCTTAGGGGAGCATAGATTATATAGAGCGATTCTGTTTTCAATTGGATTTCCTTATAATTATTCACGTCAGATCAACTCAAACAATGCCCGAGAGGTAATACACACAGGAGGTAAGAGAAAAGACTAGCGAAGTTACAAATGTTCTCTGAGGATCTGAGAATGCAACAACAGTTCTCAGCACCATCTCAAACACAATGGGTTTCTTTAAGGATTCCAATGAGAGGAAAGGACCTTCGTTTGGGGCAGGGGTCATTCCCCAGTCTCAACATTATCAAGAGTTTAGCAAGATACTTTCAACCACCTCTTTCGGTTGTTTTAAATTTTAGGACCCTTGTAAGTACTTTTTAAAATAAGTAACACAATGAGAAGTGTCTGTGACACACTGAGCTCTTCGTAGAGAACAGCTCATGAAAATAAACAAAATATGAAAGATGAAGGAACCACAACCACTGGGATATCTCAGAGACCTAGACACCTGAGAGAGAGAGACAGAGAGAGAGACAGAGAGCGCGAGAGCGAGAGAGAGCACGAGAGCGAGAGAGCGCGCGAGACCGAGAGAGAGCGCGAGACCGAGAGAGAGCGCTCCATGCAGGCAGAGAACTCCTGACAGATGTTTCCATGTAAGATACCCTGATTCAATGCTACTGAAAGAGTATAAAATTGGTAAAACCTCTCGGGAAGGGAATGTGCCAATATGTTTCAGGTTTCTTAAATATATCCATATCCTTGACGCTGTCATCCCAGTTCTAAGACTGTCCTAAGAATATAATCAGAGATCAGGTCAAAGATTTATGAACACAGATGGCCATGGTACTATTACTTGTAGTACCAAAAAAATCAGAATCTAATCAAAATATTCAAAATTGGGGAGTAGCTGAATGTTTAAGAGTATATTCATATGACAGAATATTATGTAGGCATTATAATGTTTTAGAAGATTTTTTAATGACATAGGAAAAACTCATTACATAATATTAAAGAGCAGAATATAAATAAAAACTATACATATGTTATGCTAGCCACCCTTCCCTCCTGCTATGAAGCAGTAAGGAGCAAATGCACAAGGAATTATATCAAAATATTAACCATGGTTATTTCTGGGTGATGGAACTATAGGTGATTATGATTTCTTCTTTATATTCTTGTATTTTCTAAAATTTCTAACACGAGAACACATTATTTTTATGATAAAGCTTCCTTCCCAAAGAAAGAATTGGGGATCAGAGAGGCCTAGTTATAGAAATGATTGTCTCTCTTCTCGACCTCCACCCTGCTGCTGTTCCCTGGTGGTACACAGTACTACCACGTGCCTAAACTGGAAACCTGATTCCCTGATCCCTAGCCTTTGATCCTGCCTCTCCCTTCCCCATCTAATCAAGAGAGTCAGTTTGCCACAGGCTTATCGATTTTCCTTCCTCTCTTGGGTCTATCATTTTCTCTCACCCCACGGTCCCTACCTCAAGTCAGGCCCTCATCATTTCTCTCTTGGATTATAAACTTCCTCTATTCTATTCATTTTCAGGATGCTCTTTCTAAAACCCAGTTCTGGTCATGTCACTTACATATTTAAAATCATTCCATAGCTGCCCTGGCTCATTCCTACAGGCTCCAAGGCCTAGCCTGTGTCTCCTCTAGCTCCTCTCTCTCTCTGCACTCTACACCACACACCCTGGAACAATCTGCTATTTCTCATCCCTCTGATGCTTGCACCAGCAGTTTGCTTGCCTTTGCAGCCTGGCTAGACCCTCAAGTCTTTTAGAAGGCCTAGTGCCCCATTACCTCTGCTGGAAAATCTTCCCTGAACCCCTGAGACTGAGCTGGTCCTCTCCAAGAGAGCTCACTGTACTCTCGGCAGAGTTCTGTAACATCACTTTACATTTTCTGTGTGGCCTGCTGGCTCTCTCATTATTTTCCTATATTATTTATAGAAAAGCTCTACGACTAAGAAAACAGAATGATTCTACAAATATACTCAACCCTATGATCAATAGCTTCCTTGTGTGTTTAAGTGACAACATAAATAATAAGACCAAGGAAGAGCCAGACAGGATAAATGTACCCATCCTTCTTACCTTGGATCAAATATACTGTACAAATTAAACAGCAGAGCTGGAATGCTCATTTCTTGAAAGAGACTGTATTGGAGAGAAGGAACAGAAACAGATTCAACAAAACATACTGCTACATTTGGCAATGGGGGCAGTGTGGGGGAGAAATGCTATACAGTTTCCTTAGAGCTCCATTTTGCCATGAGCAGTCCCCACCTTCAGCACACCTACAAGAGGCAGAGCCAGCATCCCTGAAAGTGTGCTTGGGTGGAATGGAGACCTGACTGTGAAGAGCTGCTGAGCTTGCAGAAGTGGGAAATGAGAACCCCTGCTCCTTTTGCTTCAGGCTAATTAAAGCGACCTGCCTGTAAATGGAATAAGGGAACTGATGCTAAACTGATTCATTCCTCTACTCCCCGCCTCCAATTGGACTGGATAGGCATGGTACTAATCAAAGGAATAATTTACCTAATTGCATGAAGCCATCCTGAGAGTTAACTTAGCACAACTGCTCTCCATTACCCATCACTGTGAAGTGATGATGAGCTGCTAAAAGCTCATTGGATAGCAGGGCTGAATTGCTAGCTGGCTGTTTAAGAAGAGGTCAGCAAAGTATGGACCACAGGCCAAACCTGCTTTTGTGTGACCCATGCGCTAAGACTGGTTTATGCTTTTTTTTTTTTGAGACGGAGTCTCGCTCTGTCGCCCAGGGTGGAGTGCAGTGGCGCGATCTCGGCTCACTGCAAGCTCCGCCTCCCGGTTCACGCCATTCTCCTGCCTCAGTCTCCCGAGTAACAGGGACTATAGGCACCCACCATCACGCCTGGCTAATTTTTTGTATTTTTAGTAGAGACGGGGTTTCACTGTGTTAGCCAGGATGGTTTCCATCTCCTGACCTCGTGATCCACCCACCTCGGCCTCCCAAAGTGCTGGAATTACAGGCGTGAGTCACTGCGCCCGGCCTGGTTTATGCATTTTTAAACGGCTGAAAAATAATCAAAGGAAGAACAATATTTTGTGATGTGTGAAAACTACAAAATTCAAATCTCGGTGTTCTTAAAGTTTTGTTGCAACACAGCCACATTTATCCATTTAAAGCAACACTGGTGTTTTCACATTACAACAGCAGAGTTGAGTAGCAGAGACAGAGACTGCATGGCCCACAAAGCCTAATCTATTTACTATCTGGTCCTTTACAGAAAATATCTGCCAATCCCTGCCTTAAAGGCTGGGCCAGGTCAAGGTCATACATAACAGCATTCTACTGCAGCTTGGGTCCCAGGGTATTTAAAAATAATTTCCATTAACAAAGCTATCTTTATAATGAAGTCCACTCAAAGAAACGTCCTGCAGTTTGGGTTTCAAAATTGTGCCAAGTAGGATTCATATAAGATGCAGTTGTGAAGCTCCTGGAGTTTAATTTGCCTAGGAAGATGGTAACATCAGGTTTTCTCCACCACTACTTCAACTTCCTCTGAATTCCCAAAGTTAGTGACCCAGAAGGAACTGCTCACATCCCCTAATCACCTGTCAGAGGATCCATGATGGAGCACAGCTTCCTGCAAACCTCATGCTTATTTTACATGGAAGCCCTCAAACAGAGTGGCTTCTGGGTCCTGCCACCTGACTGATGAGGAAGAGGCTAGAGAGAGAGCCCCAGCAGGCAGTAGGTGCAGCTTCCTAAAATCAATCAATATTCCCAAGACACTTTCATAATGGGATTCTTCTGGCCCCTGCCACCCTCCCTTGGTATCTTTTCTGAATGCCATGGCTGAGAAGCCTGAGGCCTTGTCTTCACATTATAGTCAGGCCTAAGTGGGAAGGTGCCTGAGAACAGGCTTTGTGTCCCAATAAACAGAAGTGCCAGGGGACTCTGTGATTCCCACCTGCAAAGTCTGTTAGTTTGGCCTGAATCACTGAGCAAGACCCAGGCAGACAGCAAACTTCCAACAGTTCCCCCTCTCCCAAAGCTCAAGATTTGGATATGATTATAAACCATTATGATTCCTTTTACTGCCAACATAAAAAAGTCTGGGCCCCTGTTATGGGAGCTCCCTTTTCAGAAACGAGAGACATATGTTATAAATAAACAAAATAAAACAAACATCTATGTTAAGTCCAATAATTAATTTAGCAGCAGAAAACACAGAGACAGAAAAAACCACCTGGAAGGGGTATTACTCAACCCATCCAACCAAAAAGCACAAGAATGCATGTGGCATCTGCATTTGCTTTCCAAGCAGTGAAACAAATGAGTCATTTCATGTACCTAGAACCTCTTTAGAACTAGGTTGAACTGTAGGTAAGGGAGACATTTGGAGCAGGTAATCCTACCCAGAAGGCAGTGCTTCCCTATCTGTCTCCCATCACAGCTCTAGGATATGAACTAGTATATACATACGCTAATATATGACAGCACACTAGGGTAGACAAGACTGCTAGTAGGTGGCCCTCACGGAACTGGAGCCAGACTAGGTGGCCCTGAGGGCTGAGGCTCATTATCTCAGACATGGGCTAAGCAGCTCCGGTCTAAGCTGCCAACTGCAAATACACAGTGGTCAAGATGCTTGACAGTTCTGAGGCTATGACTTTGGAACTAGTAGGTCCCTAACTCAACAAACAATCACCATACTAGTGCCGTATACTCAGCTCCCATTCATTCTGAAGGTCATCATGGTAAACTGACTTCTTGGAAAGGTGAAACTTGTGGTTTACACACTTATTCTGAACCTAAGGGCATGATGTGTAAATAAATCGTACCCCCTCGCACAGACTCATCTCTACTTGAGGCTAGTTTAAATGGATTTTTTTTTTTTAAAGGACTGCCACCAAAAGCACGGACATAGTGGTCTGAGGCAAACAAAGCATCAGAGAACAATTCTGAACAGTAGGCTACTCAAAAAAGCACCAAGGAAAAATGGATTTTTGTGAGGGCAAGGCAGGCAGTAGGGGCAGGAGAACAAATGCAGTGACTTCTGAATAGGGCCATTTAGCTGATTTATAAATGACCTCACCAGAGTCCTTTGCTGTGGGAGATTGATGTGCTCCTCCTTCCAAAGCTGGGGTCCATCACCTTGTTTTCGGGGGAACCAAGGAATCAACTCCAAGGGTGCAAAGCCCTTATTTTCAAACCTTAATTAACTGGAACCTAATTAGGACTTTGGAGGATTTTCTTTCCACTTAAAAGGAAAATGTTTTTCTCTCTCAAGTCAGCGTGGTGTAAATGAAGGCAAAGGGAACACAGGGTGATTTGGATTTCTTGCATATAAGCAACTCACTTAACCTTTAGGAGCTTCAGCTCTCTAACTGATAAATTGAGAGGGCCAATGAGACAGATATCCAAAGCCATTTTCAGCAATAAAACTCTGATTCTGAGACATGCCAACAGATCTTTAACAATAATCTGAGATCATTCTTCTATTTTGACAATTATACCCCATCCTCATATGAGCTGGGATCACCTGACGGTCTTCTATAGTTTTTAGAGTATTTCATACATTTAATTCAACTGAGCTTTGCAACAAACTGGTGGGGTGAGGTCTCTAAAACGTTACGACAGAAACTTTCCTGTGATGTGCTTCAGTAGCCATTGGCTGGTTATTCTAGAAGTTAGAAAAAGAAGGGAATCAAACAGAGGCGACAAACCCATCACCAGATGTTTTAATTTATATAGATGTATATGCATTCATTAATTTTTTTAAAACGTAAGGCTTTCAAAAAGGGAATGCTAACCAGATTTCTACTAGTCTTTTCTGAATAAACTACACTTGCAATTCACTGTTCATACTTTATCATTTGGTTTCTTTTTTTTTTTTTTTTTGAGACGGAGTCTCGCTCTCTCACCCAGGCTGGAGTGCAGTGGCCGGATCTCAGCTCACTGCAAGCTCCGCCTCCCGGGTTTACGCCATTCTCCTGCCTCAGCCTCCTGAGTAGCTGGGACTACAGGCGCCCGCCACCTCACCCGGCTAGTTTTTTGTATTTTTTAGTAGAGACGGGGTTTCACCGTGTTAGCCAGGATGGTCTCGATCTCCTGACCTCGTGATCCGCCCATCTCGGCCTCCCAAAGTGCTGGGATTACAGGCTTGAGCCACCGCGCCCGGCCTATCATTTGGTTTCTTTAAAAATAATGAGAATTTAGACATTTATGAAGCAATCTGAATACAGAATGCTTACTGGATTTTATAATTATCCCCTGTTTTACAACTGAATTTTTAAAGACTTATCCTTATCCAGGTCTTTCCAAAACATTTAACTTAGTTTTTTATAAAAACAACAGCTTCTTTTTTATGTTAGTATTTGATCAGTTTCCCTGATATTTAGTTAAACTGCATAATTACAACACTACAACTGGCCTAGCCAGGTTTGAGAATACACATACCACTCCCCTGGTAGAGGCCAAGGGAGAAGGCAGTACTAGACAGCCGGTGCCACCTGCTGCATCACTGATCACTGTGTTTTACAGAGGGAAGGAGACTGGCTGAGATATTGTGGGGATGGACTAGAGCTGGGGGAGGGAGGTCATGGATAGAGAGACAGATTTTGGCTCGTTAGCATCCAGTTAGTAGTTAGATTCACAAGAGGTCACTCAGGGTGGGAGTATGGATGGAGAAAGAATAAAGCGGGGGTAGATCCCAGGGAATGAATGCCAACCCTAAAGTGGTAAGCACAAGAGGCATCTTGCAAAGGGGGCCAGCAGGACATTACTGGAGATGTACAAAGAGAAACAGAGAACCAGGAGGTGGGTTTCAAAGGGCCTGGTGTAGGTCAGAAGTCTAAGAAGCAAGAACTGTAAAGTGTCCTTGGACTTGACAATCAGCCAGCCACCTGTAAATGAGAACTGGAATGTGTTTACACTCCCATGAACGATTTCTTAAAGGAAGGAAAGTAGGTTTTCTGTAATCCCCTATGCCTTTAGTTTCTCTTCCACCACGTCTGCTGTCTTCTTCAGCGTCCGCTCTGCCTCCTGTCTCCCTGTCAGTATTCTCACATAGACAGGGCTGCTCAGGCTGCCTGAGCCCAGGTCGGGGAAGGAGGAGCAGGAGAACTCCAGAGGCTACCCTGACTCTGCCACGCACAGGCAGGACAGGTCATCCACTGGTCCCGAGGGCAGCCACTTCTTCCTAGCCCCTGGGCAGAACCTCTTTGCAATGCCTGCTAAGAAGCATTTGTGCAAGGCTATTGCAAAAGGTAGGATAAAATCAGAACTTCAATCAGAGGGCTTTACAAGGCCTTTCAGATTTCTCCCAGCTGACAGGCTTAGGGAAAGAAGTCTGCATTAGGCAGTCTGGTGAACAGTTCCACATTCCTACCCACCTCATTTCAGACACATGGAAACTTCCCAGAGCACACACTACAAGCAAGGAAGGAGAGTTTGGGTAAGAAATATAAATGAAGGAGAAAAAAAGTCCATAATACAAAACACAGTCTCTGCTCTGTAATATACTGACAAACAATGAAGAAAGAAATCCTGGGTCCTAATAGTTACTGACTCTCAGACATGGAAATTCAAGCAGGTTTAAGTGACAGCTGCCTAAGTCCCAGAGGGCTGCCAGCATGGCTGTGAGATTTCAGAGTTATCAATAACAATCCAGGCCAATGTGTTCTTCAATAGCCAATGTTCTATAGCAGGGGTCCCCAACTGCCAGGCCACAGGCCATACTGGTCCATGACCTGTTAGGAACTGGGCCGCACAGCAAGAGGTGAGTGGTGGGTGAGTATGACCACCTGAGCTCCGCCTCCTGTCAGATCAGTGGCGGCATTAGATTCTCATAGGAGTTCAAACTCGACTGTGAACTGTGCATGCAAGGGATCTAGGCTGCACACTCCTTATGAGAATCTAATGCCTGATGATCTGAAGTGGACGTTTCATCCTGAAACCATCCCCCACCCCGGTCTATGGAAAAACTGTCTTCCACGAAACCGGTTCCTGGTGCCCAAAACAACGGGACCGCTGTTCTACAGTCTCCTCAGTTCTCTGCTTCTTCAGATATTAATCTGGAATTTGTTAACAAATAACTCTTTTGGGAGATGAGGTATAAGAAGAAATACTTTTTTTCCAAGCCTTCGTATCAGATACTGGTCAGCTGCCTCCTAAATTTCCATGCCTCCTATTCTTGCCTCCATTAAAGAACAGATTTGAGTAGAGACCTGAGGTGAGGATCACAGACTGGACACAGCCTTACCAGGGAAGACCAGCTGGGGGTTTTGGTCAGAGCTACCCACACAGACCCACTCTTTGCCTTGGCTCATGTCATTAGGCCTCGTGTACCTGTGGAATCATACAAAATACAGAATATTCTGCATAATATCCTGTATTTGGAGAGTGAATGGAAGTTAGTTCCTGCCGGCCTCAGAGAACAAGATTTTAGTGTGGTGACTGGGCAAGGAGAAGGAAGGAAGAATCTAAGCCTGCCAAGCTGCCCTCATCCATGCTGGGTTCAGGCACGAGTCAAATCTGTTGGCTGCACTAAAAAAACATGTACTGACCTGATCCAAACGAAGTGCGCCGTCCGCAAAGCGCTGCTGGCGTAATTGCTTGGCAATTTGGTGGAGATTCAAGACGGCCTGGTGTACCTCCTCGCTGCTATGCTCTGGGGAAATGGGGGGCAGCTCTTTCGCAGGGATTTTCTCAGTTGGGCTTTCAATCATGCTCTGTGCATGCTCGTAGCTAAGTTTGGTACAGGAGCAGATGATGGTCCGGCCAAACCATTCATCAAGGATCTGCAAAGATGGACAGATTGTGAGGGAATTGTGAGGACCAATTTTTTCAGGTTTTTCTTCCTTCAACCATTCATCCATACACATTCAACAAAGATTTACTGAGCACTGACTGTGTGCTTGGAATGGTGGCAGGTTCGGGCTAGGTACCCAGATGAATCAGCATGGAAACTGCTGCCCTCAGGGAGCTTAGTCTCCACCCGGCGTGGAATTATCCAATGGGCAATGGACGCCTATGAACGGTCCCCAAGGACACCAGTGGCACAGATAAGGCATGCTGGAGGCTTTTTCATTAGTTTCGGTGAGTGGGCATCAATGTTGACACTGAGGGGAGTAGAGGAGAGAGCTGCCAACAATGTGGCAGACAGGGACTCTGCAGGCTTGGGAACAGCTCAGATGTGGGGTGAGGGAGAAGGGGAAGGCGGGGCCACTGACAGAAAGAGGATGTCGACACTGAGGGGAGTAGAGGAGAGAGCTGCCAATAATGTGGCAGACAGGGACTCTGCGGACTTGGGAACAGCTCAGATGTGGGGTGAGGGAGAAGGGGAAGGCAGGGCCACTGACAGAAAGAGGGAACACAGGTGGAGAAGCAGGATGGGGCTAGAAAGAGAAAACCCATTCTGACTGTTCCATTTGGGGCACATATGTTGAGACAGAAGTCTAGAACAGGCTTCTCAATCTCGGCACTGTTGGGCTGACTAATTCCTTGTAGGGCAGGGGGCTGAACTGTGTATTATAAAATGTTCAGCAGTATCCCTGGCCTCTATCCATTGGATGTCAGGAGCACCTCTCCCTACACCACGTTGATAATCAAAAATGTCTCCAGACATGGCCAAATATCTTCTGGGGGAAAGCTGGCCCAGGCTGAGAACCCCTGGGCTTGAAGGAGATATATCCAAGTTTAGTGGTGGTGCCAGCTGAACGGTGGGATTACTACTGAGGTGCACTTCATTATTATTTTTACTTCTCTGTATTTTGTATAACAAATATGTATTACTTTTTTAAAAAGGGCATTAAAACATTTTGGGGACTCCTGGGTCTGAGGTTCAGGGAGAGATGTAGGCGAGGGGATCTGGCAGGCATTCGGATGTGGGCCTGGACCGTCTGGAGGTGGAAGGATCTATGGAAGAAAGGGCGGTCGGGAGAGGCGGGGCTGCTTGGCCTAACACCTCCTTCATGTTAAGGAGAGACGAGAAGCCAGGGAATGAAAACAGTAGAAAAACAAGAGAGCTGAGAGAGACAGGACAAAACCCAGGAATGTCCCCCGTTAGGAAAAGCAGGAGAAAAGAGCTTTAAGAAAGGGGACTCAAAGGCAACACGGGACACTCAGAGAGCCATTGCTATTAGACAGGCATTGTTCACACTCTCCATATGGCAACTATTTAATTCTCATAACAACACGATGAGGTAGGAATTACGCTATCCTCTTCTTCAGCTGAGGAAGCTAAGGCATAGAGAAATTAAGGAATTTGCCCAAGGTTACACTGCTAGAGACTGGCAAAACTGGGAACTGAACCCAAGCAGTCCAGCCCTAGACTCTCTCTAAACCACAAGTGTATGTCCAATGCCACTTGGATATCAAGGAGGAGAAAACAAAGACAAGCTCCTGGCATTGAGCATTTGCTGGTTGGTGGTATTTAGGAAGGCTGTTTTAGGAAAATATAGGACAGAGGCAGAGTCACACTGCAAAGGTTTAAGGCATGTACTGCAAATGGATTCTGGAGATGCTGTGAGGAGGGCTTTAGCTCTTCTCACTCCCAGGGCAGCCAGAGCTTCGGCCTCCCATCAGCCTCCTGCACACATCCCCTATGCCACTCAAACAGCTACATCTTCTGTGTGTGACATGTGAAAAAGCCTGGGAAGCACCGGGTTAAGGATAGGTGGAGGCATTGGAAGTGGAGGCAATGCAACCAGTGTGGATGAACACTTCCAAAAGGACGGGAGGGAAGGAGCGCTTTGGAATGAGCAGAACAGAGGGCTATGTGGCGGTTGTAGGGTCAAGAAGAGAAACCAGCATTGAAGGAAGATTGAAGACACAAGAGAACAAAAGGGATTTTGGGCCAAGTGGAGGCCATCCATCCTGGACAGAGGAAGCGTGGCCTGGTGGGGAGGAAGGAAGGAAGGAAAGGGGAGGAGACCTTAAGGGGAAGAAGAGGGAAGTGGAGAGCATGACTATCACAGAACCCCAATCTATGTAGTCGAGCATGAGGCAAAGAACAAAGGAGGCTAGGTGGAGTTCGAGGGCCTGAGGAGAATGGAAAAGCTCTGAGATAAATGCGTGGAAGTGTATTTCCTGTGCAAGAAAAGGGAGGGAGTGCCAGTCAAGAGTAGAACCTTTTACCTTTTAACCTGAGCTTGCAGACATCCCCCTTGCCTTGCTCTTTAGCAGCCAACTCTTCTGTTCACAACCTCTGAGACAATACTTTCCAAAAAGCCAACTGAAGAGTCTGTAGGCATTCCCCATGGGGAAGGCCTGAGCCCTGCCCAGGAGTTGTTCACACTACAAAGCCTCCAGGGAATACAGCTTCTGCCCTGGAAGGCTGGAGAGACCACTTTGGTACCCTCACCCTCCCTTAAAGGAAGCATAAATACTCTCGAAAAATGGCAGCCATGGGGTAGAGGAAGAGAATGGTGGCAACTACTCACATTTTTGTCCAGAGCAAAGTCTTATAAGAGTCTTGAATCTGTAATCACTGACTTTAACTTTTCTTTAAAAACAATCCTGAAACTATTCTTTCCATATTATTCCAAGAACTACCACTATCCAAAGACATAAGGGATTCAAATAATCTCACAAGTCTTCCACTGTGGCAAGCAGGTCTGAATTTGACTCTCAGGAAGCATGTGTGTGCTGTGGGCAAAAGCAACTGTAGAGTCAATTCCAGGTACCACCTGACAGTCCCAGTGGGGAGGGCCACGTGCAGGTCTCCAGAAGAGTCTGAAGAGCCCCTTTTAGGCTCAGCCAGGCTTGTCCTCCTCGCACATCCACATTTCCTGAAGAGCTGCTCCAGCCTCCTCTGGAATGACAGGGCCATGACCTCTTCATTCTTGTGGTCTCAAGGGTTTCCCCTGGTGATTTAGCTTGCTTCCTTTTCTACATTTTGTTCCAAACCCAGTCACTCCTTCTGTGCGTCTACATCGTGCTGTACAGTCTGCCTTCAGCATGTTCAGGAAATGTCAGTTTCAATTCTATTCCACCGTTCTCTTTCACATTTCACAAGTGGTCTGGAGGTTCCCTCCAGCATCCAGGATTCAGGTCACAGGGTCTGCAGCCTCCCAGGGTCTGTGGTCTTTTTCCCAAGTGAATGCTCCAGCATAGGGCAACCACTGCACCCTGATCGGGCATCTGTTTTCACATAAACCATGGGTCAAGAACTGCTTTCAAAATCTAGTGAATTTTGGTCAAGCATGGTGGCTCATGCCTGTAATCCCAGCACTTTAAGTCAAGGCACGTGGACTGCTTGATGTCAGGAGTTTGAGACCAGCCTGGCCAACACAATGAAACCCCATCTCCACAAAGAAAAAAAAAAAATTAGCCAGGCATGGTGTGGTGCACGCCTGTAATCCCAACTACTCAGAAAGGTGAGGCACGATAATTGCTTGAGTCTGGGAGGTGTTGGTTGCAGTGAGCGGAGATTGTGCCACTGCACTCCAGCTTGGGCAACAGAGTGAGACTCTGTCTCAAAAAAACAAAACAAACAGAAAAAAACTTAGTGAATGCTCCAGGCCCTCTTCCCTGAAATATTTATGCATAAAACTTAGCAGCAAGTTCCATGAGGTTCCCAGACACCCCTGTGCCCTGCATGCCCCTGTCTCCTGGCTCTAAGCACATCTCTGTAGCTCCCTCTCACCCCTCTGATTGCTGGCCCTGACGAGGAGCCCCTTGGAATCTTGAGGTATTCCTAAAATTGATTACCTGAGACTTGCCCAAAGCAGCAGCTTGTCACTCTTTACCAAAGCCTGCTCACTGCCCACGGTGGCACTGGCTATCAGTTCATTTGAGCTCCCTTTTTTTTCCTTAATGGGCACCTCTACTTTGTTTCCTTATCAGTCAAGACAGATATCCCTTCCTAACAGCACATAGGAACACTACCAAATTGGAGACTGCAGTGCTGATGATCACTTTCCCATAGCTCTTTTGCTTCACTTCAGTCCTCTTCCTTAATGCCTGCAACCCTGAAAATCCATCCCAACCTTCTCTTTAAATACACGAAGGGCTGAGGTAGAAGCTTGAAGAGCCATCAGGAACTTCCTGCTCAGGGACAGGGACCTCTGGCAGCCGAATCTACTCTGCCTTAACACAATCCAGCGCTTCTGGGAGTCATAGCTGACATGTACTGAAAAATGATTAGGCCAGGGAAAGAAGGCCTGAAACCATCCTCTGCAGAAGCCAAGCAGAAAAGAAAGGAGCCTGTTGTCGCCTGACACAGAGAAAGGCAGCAAGAAAGCAAAGATCCAAATAGAGGGGGTCCTCAGAACAGCCAAGCTCACAGTATGGAAGGCAGGCCTCTCTGGATGGAACACCTCATTACTTTCCAATTTGGAAACTGGATTCACATCAATGCCCAGTGCATAACCACAGCCAGTGGCAGAAGACAAAAGGACAGAGTTTTTCATGGAAAAAGTAGAAATAGCAGGGGGAGCTTCAGAAACAAAACCCTTCATACCGAAGATCATGTCTTTCCTCTTTCCTTTCTTTTTTTTTTTTTTTTTGTTTGAGAGAGAGTCTAGCTCTGTTGCCAGGCCAGAGTGCAGTAGCACGATCTGGGCTCACTGCAACCTCCGCCTCCCGGGTTCAAGTGATTCTCCTGCCTTAGCCTCCCAAGTAGCTGGGACTACAGGCACGTGCCACCATGCCCGGCTCATTTTTTGTATTTTTAGTAGAGATGGGGTTTCACCATGTTGGCCAGGATGGTCTTGAACCCCAGACCTTGTGATCTGCCCGCTTTCGCCTCCCAAAGTGCTGGGATTACAGGCGTGAGCCACCATACCTGGCCCCTCTTTTCTTTCTTAATCACAGGATTTGGGTCATCTTCTGTAGGCAGGTGAGTTTACTGCACATACTCTGGAATATCACTGTTCAGAATGTCAAGTTAAATACAGTGCCAACACCGACTGAAGGCGTATTACTGGGAAAAACCTACTGAAAAAGGAGTAAATGATTATCTACCGAAGCATCGTAATTCAAGGCCTACCTACTGTACTAAGTAAGACTGGAAGTAGTCTAACACTAGGAGTATTCTTATACCTACTACTTCTAAAATCTCCCAGCACATCTGGGAGGAGTGCATTGTTCAGCCCATTTTACAGTTGAGAAAACAGGCCAGGAACTTGTCAAAAGTCATACAAACTCCTAAGTGGCAGCCAAGACCAGATCCAGTTAAAGACAGACCCAAAATCTAGTGTTACTTTTATTACATTTCAGGTAAAGGTCATAAATTAGACAGAGGCAGATGATGAAGTAAAATAAACCAAGTATGTCTCAAACACATATCAACTTCCTATATTGATACAAAAGTATGACCACCTCCTTTGAAAATTATTCAGTTCCATTCAAATGTATTTTTAAATTTATCCTCTGAAAAATGTCAGCACCTCATTAAGATATATCTCTGGTTGAAAAAACTGCAAGTGGGGTTAATTTATAATCTTAAATAATTAGGTACAAAATCACTTCTGCAGCAGCTCCGGGCTTCTGTATGCAAAATATTTTGTTCAAAAAACATACGAGGAAGAAAGAAACCTTTTCCTGACTGGAACAAAACCAGGCTGTTTGGAGTGATGGTGGGTGGGAGGCAGAGTGGATTTTGGCTGCTTCTTAGAGCTACGAACACAGGGCAATCATCCTTAGTAGGGGCAGCCCTGCAGTGAAAGAAGTCAAAGGTGCCAAGCAGCAAGTGTCTGAAAAGGACTGGGCTGAGAGAGGACGGGCTGGAAGAGAGCAGAGAGAGGCAGGTCAGGCCTGTGGTGGAAAGGACGCCAACTTGCTAGGGAAAGTCCTAGCAACTGTAGACGACAGAGACAGTGGGGTGGCTACAGCAAACAAGAGGCTCCTCCACAAGCCCCAGCCCTCGCACTAGTGCCACTATCACCGAGCAAAGCTCAGGCTTCCCCTGAAATAGGAAGAGATGAACACAGTAAGATTAAGGCGTGACTATCTAGACTGAAGCACCATTGCACACAATCCACTTACACCCAGAGGAATGCTCGCTTTCTCTTCACAGGTGGCTCACTGCAACTTCCGCCTCCTAGGTTCAAACAATTCTCCTACCTCAGTCTCCCAAGTAGCTGGGACTACAGGCGCCCACCACCATGCCTGGCTAATTTTTGTATTTTTAGTAAAGATGGGGTTTCACCATGTTGGCCAAGCTGGTCTTGAACTCCTCACCTCAGGTAATCTGCCCACTTCAGCCTCCCAAAGTACTGGGATTACAGGTATGAGCTACCACGCCCAGCCAAATATTTGTTTATTTATGTATTCATTCATTTATGTTTTAGAAACAGGGTCTCGATCTGTTCTCCATCTGATCAAGTGATCCTCCTGCCTCAGCCTCCCATGTAGTGGCAAGGCAGAGAGGAATTTTGATGTGGCAAGGGGGACTTCAGCAGTTGAAGTTGGCTAGCCTCTCTGGTTTCCAAGAAGAAGAAATGAAAAGTACTTGGGAAAATGATGGGTCTTAAAGGAAAGAGGAGTGGAAAGCAAGGCTGAGGTTGAGGAACCCAAGAAAAAAGGCTTGGAACCTAGTGACAAAAAGATTCCCAAGTAGCACTAAAGGTTCAGCTGAGAAAGCCCGAACTGGTACACACCATAGTTCTACAATGTCCAATTCTCAGAATGGAATGAGTTAAGCAGGGAGGAAAAGATCTGCTCAGCTACAAGGAAGAGGCAGAGGCTTGAAGGATATGAGAAGATGGCAGGTGGGGAAATTCAACCTTGACTGATGTCAAGTCCCTGGAGCTGGGGAGAGGGCCTGCAGCACAGCAGAGAGCTCGGTTATACATCAAAGGCAGCTTCTCTCCTGTGAGCAGCAACGCTCCAGGACATGAGAGGAGAGGCTGGTTGCAAGAAGACTCTGGAGTCCATGCATTTCTAGCACAGAAGACAGGCAGAAAAGAATGAGGAAAAAGTTACCATTGTCAGGACGTTTTATCTTTTATTCTGAATGACAGATTGGAAAGTTTTAATGGAGAGACAAGGCTTAAGATTCAGAAGGATCACTCTGACAGCTGTATGCAGAGGAGACGACGTGGGGCAAGGGCAGAGGCTGCAAGGACAGTCAAGAGGCCACTGTATTTGTCAAGGTGAGAGAGCATAGCTTGGACCCAGGTATTAGTGCCAGTAGTTAAGGAAGGGGGCTGATTCTGGAGGCATTCAGAAAGCAAAGCAGCGATGACACACTGGCAGACTGTGTGCTGCACTGGCAGATGCAGCACGAGAGAAAGACCAAAGTCAAGAATCACCCCGTGGTTTTTGACCTAAGTAAATGGCTGAAACAGGTGACTTCCATAGTACACTCTGGGTCCTGACTAATCCTATACAGCACACAGCAGGGATGTCACAGGAGATACAAACTGAGGAGAGCTAATCAATTGTGAAACCCTTCTTTTATTTTTCTGATCTTTGGCCCTAAGATTCTAAGGTTCTAAGGTCTAAGGACTTAGTTACTAAGTCAGAGAATAAGGCGCTCACAACCAACATGTGAGAAATATGCTAAAAATAAATTATTCAGCGTTTATTGACCTAAAAGCCTGAGCACTAGCTTAATGAATGCATACATGTCCAAGATTTTCTTGTGAGTGTTTAAAAAAAAATTTAGTGGGCGTTAAGAAAACTTTGGAACAGTCTTTCTATAGCTGACCACGCCTGCTCCAGAAAGTAAGCCATTCCAATAGACTAAGGAAAAATACACAGCTTTCTCCACTTCAACTCCAGGTAAGACTGGTGGCTACGCAGCAGCTATGGCATGATGCTGTTGGCCCCACTCTGGCTCCTTCTGAGTCCAAGCCAAGACAAGTCACCACTGCTTGCAAAACCAGCCTCAGACTTTGGCCACACAGGCTTCAGAGACCCTCCTCTTCATCACTGGGTTCCTGATGCAGGGCTACCCCTTGCCCGTTGGCCTTCTCTGGCTCCCTGAACCTCCCATCTGGTTCCGAACTTTGCTCCCCTGGCCCTTGCTAACCTCAAGCTTTCCTTGCCAGTGTCTTGAAGAAGCACCATCCCTTGGATGTAAGTCTGGAATCTGACCTCTCATTTCATGCATCTTGACTGTGGGTAAGAGATACTCATCCCAGGACTAACCAACCAGGTCTACCTCTCATGTGGTTGCTTGGTCCAGGTAGGGTGTTTGGATAACCATAGTACAAGGAGTGTGGTTAGTGGGCTTTGCCCTACAACCCTGAGTCTAGTCCAAACTCTCATTACTTCCAATCTGGCTTGGTTTGCACTGAGGCCCACAGCCCCTCCTGGATCCTGTGCCTACTTCACACCTGCTCTCTAGTCCCTAATGCCAGCGGCCTGGGCACCAGACATTAACTCCAACAGAAACCCCAGAGGCCAACTGAGTTACAGTTTGCCACTTTCTAGTGCTTCTTTTATGACCCTCATATTTTAGAAGCTCATTAGATTGGGCAGCTTTTTATTTCTTGGGTCTGACCTTGGCAGGCATAATTCAGACTCAAAGTTCTTTTCTGTTGACTCAAGTTAGCTTTCTTCTATGGGCTTTTATTTTCTGTTTAGTTAAACTTTCACAAAAATAAGCATTTATAAAAATATAAAAGCTACACATGTTTTCAAAAAACATTAGAAAATACAAAAAAGTAGAAAAAATTACTCATAGTTTTACTATCCAAACATAACCACTATTGGCATTCTATTTTATTTCCTACTGTCTTTTTCCATTCATTTTTTTCCCCTATGCATGCTCCCACCCCCACCAAAATATGATTGCTGGCATACTGTCCTCATAATTCCTTGTTTTCGGATAGCGTTTGCCTCTTAAATCTTAAAAAAATCTTTAAAAGGGTCCTTTTTTTTAATGAACCAATATTTAAGAGCCATAAAAACCAAATATAATGTGTAGAACTCGTTTTAATCCCAATTCAGGCAAATCTATGGGAGAAAGCAAGGAAATCTATTATGGACTGGGTTTAGAATGACACCAAGGCATTAGTAGTCACTGTTAGGTGTGCTGATGGCATTGTGCTACATAAGAAAATGTCCAAAATTTTTACAGCTTCATACTGAAATATGTCTGAGCAAAATGACATGTCTGTGGTTTGTTTCAAAATACTTTGACAATGAAAAAAAGTCTTGATAGTAGTTGAATCTGGGAGGTGGGGAGGATGGGTTTATAGTGCCCTTTACTTTCATGTATGTTTGAAATTTTTCACAATAAAAATATTAAAGTATACGTAGTTCAAATAGTTTTAAAGTCTTGTTATGAAAAAAAGCAGCCCCCTGTCCCTCTCTGTTACTTCCCAAGAGTAATTACTTTAACCTCTTCTAAAAGAGTATTTGGGTGTTAACTTTCTATATAACCTGTCTGCTACTTCCTGATTTTTTTTTTTTTTTTTTGGTGTTATTTGCAAACTTTTCACTACAGAAGATAATTTATTTTTCCTTCCATACACACTCCCTCCCCCACCATGCCCACATAACTATTCAAGTCCTTAATCCTCCTAATACATGACAATGATCAGAATTCATTTTATCAATCTACTATTATGGTTACATAAATACTAAGTGTTACTTTTCTATACGACTTTTTATTCTCACTGGAATTAATAACTGTCTTTTTATCAGCTTGATTTCTCTGTGTGCTATATATATTAATCTACTCCAAACCTTCCACCAACTATTCATTTGGTTCTCAAGGTATGGACCATGTACCCCTAGGAATCCCTGAGACCCTTCCAGGAGTCCAGGAGGTCAAAACTATTTTCATAATAATACTAAGGCAGTGTTTGTCCTTTCCACATGCTGACATTTACACTGGTGGCACAAAAGCCCTCGTGGGTAAAGCGGCTGCCTTGGTGCAAATCCAACAATGGCACCCAGCGCATCTGTGGCTACTGCACTCCAATACCTCATACTTGTATCGAACAACTGAATGCTCTCACCAGAGGAGTAAAGATTATTAATTTTATGATGTCTCAACCCTTGATTGCTAGTCTTTTTCACTTTTGCTGCATGTAGAAGCACGCTGGTGGTCTTGAGGAAAAGCATTTACATAACTGAGTCGTGAACTGATTGCTCATTTTATGGAACACCATTTTCACCTGAAGGAACAACTGACACACAAACTATAGTTATTTAGACTCGGGTATTTTGGGGAGAGTGAGCACACACTCTGGTGTCTGTTTTGTTTTTGTTTGTTTGGTTTTTTTTTGTCCACACGAGGTCTCACTATGTTGCCCAGGCTGTGCGATTCTCTTGCCTCAGCCTCCCAAAATGCTGGGATTACGGGCATGAGCCACAGTGCTCAGCCCCGCCCCCCCCTTTTTTTTTGAGGTAGAATCTTACTCCTATTGCCCAGGCTGGAGTGCAGTGGCGTGATCATGGCTCACTGCAGGCTCGATTTCCCAGGCTTAGGTGATCCTCCCACCTGAACCTCCTGAGTAGCTGGGACTACAGGCGCATGCCACCACACCTGGTTAATTTTTGTATTTTTAGTAGAGACAGGGTTTCAATATGTTGCCCAAGCTGATCTCGAACTCCTGGGGTCAAGCAATCTGCCCACTTCAGCCTCCCAAAGTGTTGGGACTACAGGTGTTAGCCACCGTGCCTGGTGCAACCAACTTCTGAGAAACTATTAAAGTCTGGTGTAGTACAAAAATGAATAGCCACAATTATCTGAAAAAGTTATTAAAATGCTCCCTTCTTTTCCAGCTACATATCTACATATCAACCAAAACAACTGATTCCAACAGACAGAATGTAGAAGCCCATGAGAGGATCCAACTTAGCGTCTTCTTTTTTCTTTTTCAGATGGAGTTTCGCTCTTATTGCCCAGGCTGGAGTGCAATGGTACGATCTCAGATCACCGCAACCTCCGCCTCCTGGGTTCAAGTGATTGTCCTGCCTCAGCCTCCCAAGTGGCTGAGATTATAGGTGCCTGCCACGAGGTCCAGCTAATTTTTGTATTTTTAGTAGAGGTGGGGTTTCACCATGTTGGCCAGGCTGGTCTTGAACTCCTGACCTCAAGTGATCCACCTGCCTCGGCCTGTGAAAGTGCTAGGATAACAGGTGTAAGCTACGGCGCCCGGCGCTTAGCATCTTCTTTAAGACAGACCTGAAGGATAGTGTAGTAGCTTCGACAGGGATACTGACTATCTGGCCCTTTACAGGAAAAGTCTTTCAGCCCTGATCTAAGTGATTCCTTCACTTCTTTCCTGTATTGGATTATTTGTTTCCTGGGTCCCATGTCTTCCTCTTTCTTCATTTACTCCTCCTTCATTTTGGTGAAGCACATCCTCTGGTGGCTTCCTGAGAAAGGGTGTATGAGATGGACATTTTTGTTGAAGCCTTGTATGTCTGGAAAAGCCCTTTCCTACTCTTTTTATTGATAGCTTTGTTGGGTACAGAATTTTGGCATGGAGATCACGGTCCTTCAGAAATTAGAAAGCTTTGCTTCACTGTCATCTAATTTCTAGGGTTGTGGTAGAAAAGTCTGAAGTTATTCTGATTTCTGATTTTATTGTATGTCTTTTCTTTGTCCACAGTGTTCTGAAATTTTATAATGATGTGTCTTGATGATGTGTCTCTATACCTGTGCTAGGCAGTATGCCCTTTCAATATGGAAAATTATATCTTCCAGGAATGGGGCATTTCCTAAAATTATATTGTTGATCATTTCTTTTCCTCTGTTTACTTTGTTCTCTATTTCTGGAATGGTCATTGAACAGATATTGTATATCTTGGACTAGTCCTCCAATTTTTTGTCTTTTCTATATCTTTCTGGGACAACTCCCAACTTTACCTTTCAATAGATATCCTGAATCTCTAATTCTTCTAACCTATGTTTAATTCCCAAGAGCTCTTTTTTTCCCTCCAAATGTTTCTTTTTTAAAGTATCAAGATTTTGTGATACAGCTATTTCTTTTTTTAAAAAATTCCCTAAAGACATAAGTGCTAATTTCTTTTCCCTGCTAGTGTATTTCGTTCTAGTTGCTTTTTCCTGTGTGTTTTCTTCATTTCCTGTTTGTTTACTTTTTTCCTGTTTGTTTGTACTCCAGTTGAATTATACATATACTTAAGAGCCCAAGGGCTAAGTGTAAACTCTGGACAGGGCTTCATCAAAGTAAAATAAAGCTATTGTTGAATCAATGCATTAGTAATAGCTTCCCTATTTCATATTAGAAGCTTCTTTCAGGTTGTCTCTTCATATATGGAAATGAAATCCTAAAAAGCTCTGACTGTGTGGGTGAAGCTTATTAATAGTCTGTAAACTTTACTGTAGGGAGAGACAGCTGGGCTGTTGATTGGGAAACTCTAAAGGTTAGTATCTTTATGTTTTTATTCCTCGCTATTCAGATTCCTCAGAGATTTTCCCATGTCCCGACTCATGGATATAGGCCTGGCGACCAGAATTCTGGGGCTGGCAGCAAAAAGAAAGCTGATACTCTTAACATTCAATATGCCAACAGTCACTCAATCTCCCCCAAGGTATCACTACCATCAAGCATGTTTGATGTTCTCTAGTTCCGACACCTCTTACTTTACCCTGTCCAGAGAACACATTTCTGATCTTCCGCTAAGTTACAGGAGGGGCAATTTTTTAAAATAAACTTTCAATACTGTTGTTAGCCTCATTCTCCCCCACCCCTCCCCCACCTTCTAGAATTATCTGGTACTGTCAATTTCTGAATTGTTTAGGGTTCTTCTGCGTAAACTGGGTTGTTTCTTGGCTTTCTCTATTGCTGGCTCAGGATTCAGCTTTCTCAGGACTGCTAAGTCAGTTACACTCATCCATCTGCTACCCAGATTCCAAAATTTTGTTGCTGTTGTCTCCTCTCCCACTCTCTTTGTCCTTGTGGGTTTATGTCTTTAAAAAAAATCCCTTTACTGTTGTTTTAGTGAGGTTTTGGGAGGGAATGAAAGTAAATGTGGGTATTTGATCCTCTATCTTTATTTGGAACCTCTTTATAATTAAATATCTTTTTTTACTTCCATTTAATATTACAGTATAAACACTTCCCATGTTCTTCCATGGTCTCTGTCAACAACTTTAATAACTGCATATATTCCATTGAGAAGGCACCAGAGCTTACTTAATCAGGACCCTACTTCTGAATGTTTGGAGTTGTTTCGGTTGCAGGAGGGGACTAGTTTCTCTTTCATGTATCTCTCTCCTGTCGTTCCCTATGATATGCATAGGCACATCCCGATAACAGGCACAGACATCTTTTTCCCTATGCTTAGGAATCCCTGCTGACATCCTTCTCTCTGTTCTTGGTCTGTGGTTTCACCACCTTGTGCCTTGATTATAGCACTACCTTGCTAATTCATCTTCACAGCTCCAATCATCCTGCATGACGATGCACCACTGACCTTTCTACAATCAGCTTTCTCATGACACTTCAGAGGAGCCCTAACACCTACAATTCATTTGTGATTCTCCAGTTTGATTTCACACCACCTATGTAAACTTCCCACTTTACCTAACATCCACCTCCAAACAGGCTCTGCTCTCCTAACTGCAGGCTGGGCTGCCCCTCCTGCCTTTGCCAATCCTCATTCAATCCCACTTACACCCTGTCTCCTGCATTAGCCTCCCGGGCATCACTCTGCTTACTCAATTTCTTCCTTCACCTGATAACAGACATGAAACCTGTTCAAAGTGCTTAGGGTCAGTCTTGCCTTCTAAGTGGGGCCGACGGCTCTTCTGAGGCAGGGACTCTGACATTTCTCTATGACGGCTGCTCCATATCTCCCTTGTCCTGGCTACCATGGCACCCAAGCCAGTGCCAGGCACATGGTGAGTACTTCATGACTCATGGAATGGAACAGAGGTAAGTGGAGAAAGAAAACGTGTAAGTTGTTACCTTGCCCTCTGGAGTCAGTGTCCAGATCACAGAGAAGGTCAGCTTGTCAGACATGGGGTTGAGGCTGCACAGCTCCTCACACAGCAGCCTGGGAAGCATGGGGACCACCTGTAAACAGAGCACAGGCCCATGAGCACCTTTCTCCAACCTGCTTAGGAGAAGCCCAGCGGGCAGAGTTTTGGTGAACAGCTTCAGCTTTTCCAGAGCAAGCTGAAGATGGAGGTGGCTCTGTTCCCAAAGACTCTGCAGAAAGACCACACTATTGTATACTTTTCCATGTGCCTCTAGAGTCAGATGGGAATGTGAGCTGGGAAAGTGAGGAGAACTGGTAAAAGAAGACAAAAAGCACATTGCAAGCAATGGAAAATAGCTACATTGTATTATCTACTAAACCTGAAGCTCCAGACTCAAGAAGTACTTGTGCTTTTGGATATAAGTACTCCAGTTGAATTATACATATACTTAAGGGCCCAAGAACTGAGTGTAAACTCTGGACAGGATTTCGTTAAAAGTAAAATAAGCTATTGTTATTGCTGAATCAATGTTTTAGTAATTGAATATACCGCAATTTACCAAATTACATTTTGGAACATTAAGAGAATACTTCACTAAAATATCACTGGAGTGATAAAACTGAAAGGGTCATACATCCAGGTTTCCCAGATAAACATTGTGATCAAGTAGTTATCTATTTTCCCATTTTTTAAGCCTAAATCATTTATTCTCCTTATTGTTCTTTCTGTTCCATAATAAACGGAGTCAACAGTATATACCCTTTAATTAAAAATTGTTTTTCAGCTTACTTTCAAATGATGACTAGAAGTGGTCCCAAAATATTACTTGTTTTTTTCTAGTATTCCAAAGATGAAATGAATATCTCTACCTGTATCTCCTGAAGATACTTCAAAAACTCTCTCCTATCTATGCCTATCTGTTCCTTTTCCCATATTTTTCTTGGGACCATCCACCCCATCTCTCTAACTAAAAACATCAGCAGTACTAGCCATTTACTCAACACACTTACTATGGCCCACTTTGGCTTGCAGTGTTGAGCATGGATAACACTGAAACCCCATGTTAGGTAACTGAGAAGTGATACGCAAAGGGCGGCCATGCTGTAGTTGAGGTACATTTAGCAAATTATGTTTCTTTATGGGCAGAAACAGAACAAACCCCAGCAGCTTCTTATTCTGCATGAAGTATCTGCAACTGTACTCTACTTTAGTACAGTAAATATCTTTGGTATGGAACAGTAAATTCTAGAACTCATGGCCCAAACCAATAACAAATAATTGGCAATTGTTTGGTATTTCTAAAAAATGCCATCTCTTTTAACATCTATATGAAACCTAATGACTACCTGATATCTTTGGTAATAGCTTTTCCTAACAGCCTTTGGTAAAAGCTTTTACAGACAACTACTTTTGAAATTTTTTTCTTGCATTACTTTTGCACCATCAGTTCAGACAATACTATATTTTCTTTGCTAACTTATTTTGTGATGCACTACAATGTAATCCAAATATTTAACATTTTCTTGTATATATCAAGTGTTTTATAAAATGGTACATCTTCACCTGTTTAAAAATAGTGCACAAAATGGAGAAAGCTTCAATATGATACCATCATGGTTGAATGATAAAGATTTCACATACTCAGCCTTTGGGCTATCCTAGGGACTGAATTGGCACCCTCCCTGCCACCCCCCCATCCCACCCCGCAGTTATATGTTAAAGCCCTAACCCCCAGTGTGACCGTATATAGAGATAGGGTCTTTCAGAGGTAAGTAAGGTTAAATGAGGACATGGGGTGGTGCCCTGGTCTAATAGACTGGTGACTTTGTAAGACGAGAAAGAGACACAAGTCTCTTTCTGCATGAGTAGGCACAGAGAAAAGGCCATGTGAGGCCACAGCCATATACAAATGAAGAAGAGACCATCACCAGGAACTGAATTGGCTAGCACCTTGATATGGGACTCTGGCCTCCAAAACTGGGAGAAAATAAATCTCTGTTGTTTAAACTATGGCATGTCACTATAGGAGCCTGAGCTAAGACAGACTACATCAAGTTTGCTGGGTGTGCATTCTTGTATTCTCCTCTGGGCTGCATTAACAGACAGTTTGTTCTATCAACTGTATTTTGGTAACTGGCTGCTTAGCCACCCAGCATGCTTGTTGCAATGACATTAGTCCAGGGCGTAATGCCTTTTGTACAGATAGTGTCTTCTAAGCGTTCAAGGCAGTATCTTATTTAAGTCACAAAACTGAGCATCTGATAATGCATTATAGTTCCTAACTTCATATTTTAGTGTTTGTCAAAAGAAAGTCATTATAACTTGGGCCAGAACTAGACCGTGGAACAGAAGGAAAACACTGATGGAAAAACTAGTGAAATTCAAATAAAGTAAGGAGTTTAGCTAACAGTAATATTCCAATGTCAGTTTCTGAGTTAGGACACATGAAGCGTAGTCACATAAGACATTAACATGGAGGAACTGGGTATGGGACCACTCTGTACTACCCTTGCAAGTTCTCTGTCAACTGCAAGCATTCCAAAATAAATGAGCTTATTAAAAAGAAAGTCACTGTTTTCATTAATTGGTGTTGTGTTACACATTTAAATATGAAATAAATGTATGCTAATTATCTAGTGAAAACCTGATCTGTTTCTATATGTTGGAATTTGGGGTTCAGATATAATTTGCAAAAAGGGCCTCACCACTTAAAAAAATACAACAAGGTCTAAAGACCTTTTTACCAATGACTGAAGAAGTATAGGCTCAGCAGCAGCATGGTGCAGGAAATAGAACAAAGGCTTTGCCACCTTTCCTGCGGGCTTGAGGGCTAATCCTGGGCTGATTGCTTCTTGTACACTTTGGTCAAGTTAGTAAAATTTTGAGTCTTGGTCTTCTTATTGGTAGAACAATACTGAAGACGCTCAGTGAAAGCTCACTGGCCAGTCCGTGGTGTCCAAGGTGTGCTGTCACCGGGCTCAGCATTCCCTTCCGCCTTGTGCCCTGGCCCTCTCCTGGGGCACTGGCAACAGCAGTCACATGGGCCTTCCCGCTGCACCCCCTTCACCTGTCTGTGTGCTGCTCCAGCTCTTGCTTGTGCCAGTCCCTCTTTCTGAAACACCTTTCTAGATATTTTATATCTGGCAAACTCTTGTACATCCTTTCAGATTCAGTTCATTGCCACTAAAAGGTTTATCCAAAATCCCCCAGGCATAGTGTGTGCTGTATTTTATATACCTCCCCTGTTCTTTCAAAGATGATTTGGGGCCATCCTACACAGTCAGCCACTTACTCCATCCTCCCTGCTCTTCAGCTGCATTTACCACACTGTCCTAATTGCTTCTTCAGGTGCCTCGAGTGCCACGGACACTGAAACCTCAGGAGCAAGGGCCAGGCCTCACTCCTGTCTCTCTCTACACCTGATGCATGGTAGGCACTTCCAGTGTGTAGACAACTGACTGGCTTCTGCCCAGGAGATGGATCACCTCTTTTTTCTATGTTTACTGCATCACATAAAACATTTTATGAAATACACGAGACTTATATTTAAGCATCTCGACAAAAAAAACTTCATAAACAACTAGTATTTTAAGTATAAGCTACACTGTTTGGGCTACTACCTCCTAAAACTTATCAGCACATGCAGTGATTGTGCAGGCTATAAAAATTGTGTGGTGTCCTATATCTTACACAAAAGACATTTTATTAATCACACTGCAATGGTCAGTTACCAATCTAAGTGCTCATGAAAAAGCTGAACTTTAAAACTTTTTGGTTAGTATAATTATATTTAATTTTTTTTTTTTTTTTTTTTTTTTTGAGACAGTCTTGCTCTGTCACCCAGGCTGGAGTGCAGTGGCGTGCTCTCGGTTCACTGCAAGCTCCACCTCCCAGGTTCATGCTATTCTCCGGCCTCAACCTCCCGAGTAGCTGGGACTACAGGTGCCCACTACCATGCCCGGTTAATTTTTTGTATTTTTAGTAGATACGGGGTTTCACCGTGGTCTCGATCTCTAGACCTCATGATCCACCCGCCTCAGCCTCCCAAAGTGCTGGGATTATAGGCGTGAGCCACTACGCCTGGTCCCTATTATATTTAATTTTTAAGAAGCATTCCTTATAAAAGACATTTACCAGGTCTTAAAGCAGAATTGAGTTGAAATTCTCATAGAAAACACTCTTTATGTTTATATAGTTTTGTAAATAGATGGTTATTCCTCTGTGTTTCAAAGGAAAAGGAATTAAGAGGTTACAATCACATTTGTGGTTTGGCACATCAGTCTCTCATAAATGGGGCCTAATTCCTGCCAGCGTCACTGTGAATGTGCTCTCCCACAACCCCAGGCACAGCAGGATCCCTGTGGAGGAGGGCTGGAAAGGAGAGGCAGGCAGCCCCTTCTGATCAGCTGCTTTCTCCAATCCAAGTCCCGTATGTCAGAGGGAGACTCACCTGGACCATGGCGTAAGAGTCCATGCACACAGGTCAGCTACATGAGGCCTGCCATGGTTCCTGAGAGCCTCGGGGCCAGGGTGATAAGTGTGGAACACCATGTCTGACTGGAAAAGAAAGGTCTCTCCAGGAGTTGGGAAATTCCTGGCTATCATTAAAACTGTGCAAATGTTCACACATTCCCTGACCCCTTGATCCTTTTCCCCAGTCTTATCCTATCTTGTCCTCATTAACTTCGCTATGCAGTGTGAACCACAAGGATAATTCCTTCAAGGTTCTTTATTTACCTCACTTCTACTATCCCAGCTCCACAAACCCCATGATCCATCTTATAAATCAGCCTTTCCTACTTCTGCAAGTCCTCACTGAGCAGTGACAGAGAAAATTGCTGGGCCATATGGAGGTGAGTTGCTAAGCTGTCTTAGTTCTTACCTCCATGAGGGTTGGCAGGCCTTTCACCTGTCTTTGTTAGTTCCTTCCCCACACCCCTCAGATAAGGTCCCAAAATATTACTACTCTCCTCAGACCTCTTACCTGACTGCCTTCTCAATCTTTCTCAATAGAAAACCTCAACTCTTCTTCACAAAGAAAACTGAGATCATCAGACTCAATCTGTTGCAAGCAACCTACCAGCTCTTCCCTTTGGCCAGTCTCTCCCAGGCCCACTCACTTTACATGTGTGCCCTGGTCTCCTGCCATCTCACAATGAGTGTCTTCCATGTCCAAGGCCTGGCCCTCTGGCCTTGTGACTCCACATACCTCTACAATGCCCTCTGGACACCATGAACTGGATGTCCCATGAACATTTCAAACTCCACATGGAGAAGACAAAGTTCAGCATTTTCCTCCCTTCTTCACCTGTTCCACTGTCTACATTTCCTACCTCTGTTAAGAGCAGCACTCCATCCCAAGTTAAATAAGCAAGGAAGCAAACGACCACCACTCCCTCAAAACCACCAAAAATCAAAACCACCAAAAAACACCGCACCCATGCCTCACCACGCTCCTCACCCCTGCCCCCAGAACACAGCTGAGGATTAGCCTGTGATTCTTCACTCTCCTCTCTCTGCCTTCTATATCCAATCACTTCCCAAGCCTAGATCTGAATTCTAACTCTCTCAAATGAGTCTTTTCCTCTCCTCCTTTCACTGTTCAAGTGTTCAAGTGTTCAAGTGTTTGTATCCTCTCTCAGGATAAAAATCAGTGACAATTCTGGAGCAGAAATTATTCTAGATAAGACTTGCTTATTCTCCAGACTTTTGCATCCTCTTACTAGTCTCCACTCAATGATAATCTGCAATTCCATTTATATTAGGACACACTGCTTTACCTTCCCAATAGTTAAGGAGCTGAATTTAGTAAATGGACTTTTGCATGTCCTGTGGATGAAGGAGGGCCTAGAGGGTTCGATGGGGCCAAGGGGTTTTTGGAAAAGCCTGGACCCTCAATGTTCAGTGGCTAAGGTCACAGGTGGCCAAGAGTTCCCCACGGGGAAGCAGGAGAAGAACCATATCTCCAAGGGGACAGCAAAGATAACAGTGGGAAGCTAACTTCTCCATTTTCCCTGCCCTTTGCTTCTCCCTACTTCTTCTTGTGTGATATGCATTGCCAGAATTGGGAAGACATTGTAATATGGAGTAAATGAAATGCTGCTTGTTCAGAATGTCCATTTGGCACTAGGCTAAAGACATCTATTGTTCTAGTTCTCCTGGGGTCCAGTTGGACATCACCACATCGGTAAACTCTCATAAGATTTTGTGAGCAAAGATCTCTGTGTTGGGGTAGTTACTCAGAGTCTCAAGAGGATGTGACTGGGGGGAAGGGCCCTGGTACTGATGACAATTTTCCTGTCTCTGGCCTTGCTATCCTTCAACCACACAGTTGCTAAGGTGATTTTCTATTTTGGTCGAAGGAGATCGTATCGCTTCCCTACTTGCCCTCAGAATCCGAGCTCCTTCACCTACCACTCCAGGCCTCTCTTTGTAACCTCATCCATGGCTCTCTCTACAACGCACACCCCAACAATTTCAAACTGCATTCTGCTCCTTGAACATTCTATGCTTTTTCTAGCCTCTGCCTGGAATGCCCTCTCTGCCCACTTTTTATCTAGAAATTTTCTACTCAAAATGTGAAACACTGTTCAAAACACAATTGCTTTGTGAAGTCTTCTTGGCCCTTGCAGAAGCTCCTCTCCCACCACCAGCCCAGGCAGATACAACCTCTCTTTCTTCTCTAACTCACCTTTCTCTCCTCACCTTTGGGGCACTTCTGTACCTGAAGGTAGCCTGATGCATTGCAAGTGTTTGCTACCTGTCTACCTCCTCTGCTTCCCCAGGGCAAGACCAGAATCTGTCTCATCTTTACATCCCTGCAACATGACACACAGCTGGTACTCAACAAATACCAAGTGGATGAAGACTGATAAGGACTTCAGGCAGCAGAAAAGGAAACGGGGCTTGAAGGATGCTAAGCCCTCTTAAGCATGCTTTGGGGCCAGGACCAAAATTGAGTCAGGGCAGAGCTTAAGAGCTGGCCGTGGAGAAAAGGGACAGTGATGATAGGACACTGACTTTCTAAGTATTCTGGACCAGGTCTTGAGAGAGTAGAGAGAAATTGATCATTTGGGTAAATACACCACTGCCCAAGGCAGCTGGGTGGGGGTACCAACAAGACTATAAAATCTTATATTAGTCTCAGAGAGCAGAAACATCTGCTAAAGCCACAGCGGGCAGGCTGGCCAAGTTCAGCAGCAGGTTAGCCAGGACAGCCCTGTGACCAACACAAAGGGCCACAGAAGGGAAGAATCAATCATTCAGGCAAGGAGGAGCAGGAAGGACTAGCAGTGACGTGGGAGCCAGATGCCCACAAGCCAAGTCATAGGGGCTTCTCCACCACCTGGAGGGGCTGCAGGGCCTCTTCTGCCCCTTTCAGCCCAGGCCTTTGCCGGCTCCCACCACATTCCCTCAGGCCTCAGTGCGATAACCCATTGGCCATCGCAGCCCATATCTGCAGTCTAAGAATTGGTGACTTTTACCCCTTTTCTCTGAGGACTTCGAGGTTTTAACAACAAGGTACTCTCAGCTAGCTCCCCACTTACACACTGAAATAACTTAAAGGAAAGAGATTAATTCACTTGCCAGCCAACATCTCTGTTTAAAGAGTTTTCTTTTCCATATCAACACTCCATGAATTCAGAATTTGATCAACTCTTTGCTACACAGTTTGACATTAACAAAACATCAACAATCTGACAACCTGCTGGTGTCAGAAAGAAACATCTTAAAACTCTTTGGACTCTACATTAAGACAGGCTTCCAATCCCAATCTTTGATCTCTATTATAAAGCAGTACCAATAAAATATCGTAGAGATTTATGGGCGAACTTTCACTTGAGCTGTTTCACACCTAAAATAACATGAATGCTTGGGCCAGTAGGCAGAAAATTCAGGTTTAGGTTTCAACTGTTTAGGTTTTCTTTTACTTTTAAAGCTTAATTCGCTTATTTTCTAAAATTACCTTAAACTTTGCGATTACATTATATTTATCTCCCAGAGAAGACAGTTGAGAGGCATTAACTGAGCAAATGTTGTGTCCTTCTGAGGACAGGCCAAAGTTCAGGTGGGCAGCTGTCCCCTGTCCTAATGGAACCATCTTCTGTCAAAAAGTTTTTTCCTGATATTTAAATGGACACTATTTAAATTTATCTTTTATCCTATTGAGTATACCCTATTGTTAACAAGAATAACCAAATACTTATTACTGTGAGCAAAATCGCAACAAAAAGAATTTCATTTAAAAAGTCAGTGAGATGGTATTTGGACCCAAGACCTGTTACGCTGTATACTGTCCTATTCCACAGGCTAATCCCCCAATTACAGTTTAGATAATGAGCTAAGATTGCAATTCTGGCATCAGTCACTTACAGATCTGAATGAAATCAGTGCCACATTGCCTATAGACAGGAAACCAACTGGAACCCCAGCCCCTCTTCCCTGTGTGATGAAGCTGGGAGAAATGATTGTGCCAAGTGAGAAAGCAGAGAATCTGGAGAGCGGAAACGCAGCTCATCCAGCTTTTCAGAAGACCTTTATAGGCAAAGTAAAGTGAAAACAGCAGAAAAGTTCCTGGACACAGTCCTTTAAGAAACAAAACCGAGTAGGAAGAAAGGTCAGAGCAGCGGTTCAAAGGAATCAGAGCGCGCAGCTGCTGCTGTCCAAGGTTGCGGGCCGGCGCCACTTGTGCCTGCCAAGCTGGAGGCAGTGCTGGGCAGCAGACGCATGCGGGCCCTTCCTCCACCCAGCTCCCCGCTTTCACAACTCAGCAACAGAGCCCCAACTCTGTAGTCCCACAGAGAAATTCTAGAACTGTGACAAACACAAAACCAAAGGAAACAGAAAAGGAAACACGCTTAATTACTTAACCCAATTTGATTTTTTCATTTTCTGATTTTGAAAAGTAATTCCTGGTTATAAAAGCAGAGCGCAGCAGCTGGGGCTTGGGGGTCAGGGAGGAAGCCCTGTGTGCTCAAGAGATACTTGCGGGTCAGAAGTTTGTGCTGCATTCTCTTAAGCTGCCTATACCTGCCCAGAGCTTGGACACAGGTGTCACAGACATTATGAGGGGCCGGGGGTCAAAGAGAAGTTCTTAAATATTGCATTGAGGCTTAGGCCAGCCACAGAGGTCAGGTTGGGACACAGTATGTTTGACACAAGCAAAGCCTCGTACGGAATTCCTCCTGCTCAGATGAGGACACAGCTAGCTATCCTCACTAATTGGTCACTGAAGGTGCTGGGTCTTTCAGGCATCACTGTGCATAGAGATTACCTATTGCCCATGACACGGTTTCCTGGAACGGGGTTTTGATGATCACACAGCTTCTGACTCAGAATTTCCTGGCTCTGATCAACTCTGTCTTCCTCTCCATTCACTATTCTCATTTATGGGATGGCAGAAAACATGTACATGGTGGTTCTGATCACCTAATGTGAATGGCAGGCAAAGCTGTACTTCTGAAGAAACTGGCTGTCCAATTCTCCTGGAGCAGGTGGAGCTAGGGTTTTGCTCAAACATTCTAGGTTTCAGTGATACAGAGAGTACTGTCCTGGGGCAGGGGAGAGGAGGTACCAGGTTTTCCTAGGTACGACCTCCACTTACTGAAGGCGGCTATGGCAGATGACAGCTCTGGCTTTCCTTTGGGACAAGACAGCCCATCTAGGCTAGCTCCCTTTGTAGCAGAAACAAAGGGTCTCAGACAGGGTGACTTCTACCATGGGGTGGAAGACATCACTGTCAAAAGATAAACTCAGCTACATTGGGGGAACTAAGCTTGGGCCACAGGCAACAGGATCTTCAGCCCCTAGAAGATATGGCTGCATTCAAAGCCTAGACTAGTCTCTTCCCTTTTGAGAGGTTAGTTTTCAGGGTGGACAAGTTGAAAACATGAGAGGAACTCTCAGTAACACTTGGTAAATACCAGAAATCTTAGAAACTTTTGGGTGTTCCTGGATAGCTTTTGCTCCAGAAGTGCCAATACCTTTGTGGACATTAAGTAGGCACTTTGCTAGAAGTAAAGCCCAGAAATTCCAGAATGCACCTATGGTGGTGCATTCTAGGGTGGATGGTGGGGATATTCCTCTGACCTTAGGGCAGTCAATGAGCAAATACCAGAATCATGTCCTAGTGCATGGGTTTGCAAGGCAGGAAGCCTCAAGCTAGTATAGGTAGAATCCCAAATTGGACTGCCAAATTTTAAAAAGCTAGAAAGGAAGTGGAAGTCCAGATATGGCCAAAGAAGGAAGATGAGCAAATGAACAGAGGATCAGAGGAGGGAAAGAAGAGAAAGAAACCTGGCAGAATTCACAAACCACAGTGTGGAAGGCAGAACTTACTCATGCTTGGTCTCTTATTAACCCCTGTCTCTGAGGCCTACTGCAGTGTCCACCAGATAATTGGTGCTCAATATATACTTGTTAAAGGAATGGATTCTCATGGTTACCATTGAATGTGCCAGGTACAGGTACATAGAATGGAAGGGATGTTTTGAGATCCATCTGTCCAATCCCTGCATTTCACAGATGAGTCTAGGGAGTTCTGTAGACACTTAGCAACTAACCAAGAGTGGTGTAGTCAGGATGAGAGGGAAAAGCTCAGACTCCTCCTCATCTCCCTTCGCTTTTCCATCTCAGAGACTCCCATGGCTATCTTGTAATGGGCAGGTCAGGACCAGATTAGCTCCCACCTTTTAAAACAGGGGTTGAAAACATTTCCTTAAAGGGCCTATAGTAACAGGAAATCGTCATGCCACTCTGCTGAAGTAATATGAAAGCAGCCACAATACATGAACAAACGCATGTGCCTGAGTTCCAATAAAACCTTACAAAAACTAGTGGCTGGTGTCGGCTGAGTTTGCCAAGCCCTGCTTTAGAAGAATTGTTTGAAAGCAGGTATTTTGCCTCCTTTCTTTCTGAAGCTGAGTATCTGTCAGTTACTTAAATAGCAGGGCCACTCTGGGGTGAGGCCTCGGATGTCTTTCTTTGGCTTCTCTTTCCGGAGAACATGTCATAACAGCGAGCACACACTTTTCCAGGGAAACAAACAAATAAACAAAGCAAGAAAAAAGAAACTGGAGATGGATTTTTACCTTTTGAACCAAGTAGACACTTGTGGCCCTCTCAGCAGCCACTTTATCCAGGTCGGATCCCTCTGGAACAAAGTAACTCACGTCGGCAATGTGAACTCCCACTTCGAAGTTGCCTGTAAATGCACGAGAAAGACTATCAGGCTGGCATGGAAGGCCACAGCATTCCCTCCCAGAAGTCCTTTCCTTGAATGTATGTCACTCCCAGAGGCCACAGGACCTGCAATGTAGGTGCCACATCCAGTCTTGCTTTCCTCCTTCCTTAGCCACCTCCCCCTGTGACCTGCACTACTGTTGCCTTCCTCATTGTATAGCAAAAGATGATGAAATTGTCTTGTGAATAAACAAGATTAACCACTTTCCCAAGATGTTTCCCATTTCTAAAGGCTTCTTATCTTTGAGTAAACATAAGAAGATATGGCTCATTCTGGGTGATGAACAAATCCTTTTAGGTTACTAGAAGTGAATTAATCCCCAAATCTTGCAGATGCAACCTCTGAAAGCTCTGCCCTTCCTTCCCATTCCCTCTGGCCATTGCCCTATTCAGTGCACACCTGGCTGCCCTATCTTGCCTCTGTGACCCCTCACCTGGCTCTCCACACTTTGCTGTGATCTTTCTAAATGTGGGTCTGGGAAAGGTACTCTTAGCCTGTTATTTATGTCCTTGCAGGGTCACACCCCAAGCAACCTCAGCCCCATCCTTCATATGCTCTGTATGCAGCTGTCATGGGAAACTTCTTTCCACTCCCTGAACAGATCTTCCCTCAAGACATTTAGACGTTGGCTTGACTCATACTTTTCCCTATGCTTGGGATAGTCTTAATAGTATCTGCCTATCAAAATCTTCCTTACTTTATTTGGGTCAACTGAAAGAGAATCCCAAAACAAGAAGAGATTCCTCTACCCCCTCCCCCTGTTTCCTCCACCTATCTGCCTCTTCCAACTCCCCACCACCCCCCAACCCCATTTCCTCCACCTGCACTGTAAAGCAACTACTCCACACCTGTTGCTGCTTACCGCGGTCTTTCTTCAGAGCTCTCAGCACTACCAGATATCACAGCATATCTCTATCGGCTTGTGTGTTTGTTATCTCTCTCCCTACTACGTAAGCTCCCGGTAAGTAAGGCCTTTTGTGTAATGTTTACTGTTGTACGCCCAGGGCCTGGAAGAGTGCCTGGCACATAATAGGTTCTCAGGAAGTACTTGCTGAATGAATGAATCAATAGTCGGTTTATCTTTTCCCTCTGGTAAAGGACCCACTTTCTTTTTCCTTTTAGAACTGCTCCTTCCCTTCCTGGTGGAGCTGTCTTTTAACAGGCCCTGCCCTCCCTACCAGGTTTACCAGAGAGTTGGTCAGATGACCAAGGCTGTTAGAACTGTACCTTAAATGAGGGAGGGTCGTTAGGTTATAAACTTAAGATTTATTCTTGAACATACTGTAAATCATCTATCAAATGTATATGTGAAAATAAAAATATACATATACATACAAGAGTATATACATATGTATATACTTACATATACATGTATGTGTGTATGAAAATGTACAAAATGAACAGATTACAAAAAAGAGTATACATGTAAAATAAGTATATAGGCTGGGCATGGTGGTTCATGCCTGTAATCCCAGCACTTTGGGAGGTCAAGGCTGGCGGATCACTTAAGGCCAGGAAATTTGAGACCAGCCTGGCCAACATGGCAAAACCCTGCCTCTACTAAAAATACAAAAATTAGCCAGGTGTGGTGGCACACACCTGCAGTCCCAGCTACTCAGGGGGCTGAGGCAGGAGAATTGCTTGAACTTCAGAGGCTGAGGTTGCAATGAGCTGAGATCGTGCCACTGCACTCCAACCTGGGCAAGAGAGCAAGGCTCTGTCTTGAAAAAATAAAATAATAAAATAAAATAAATATTGATACACAATGGGCAGAGATAAACACATGGAAGATACAAGCATAGTGTTGAATTTGCTTAAGTTGAACAATACACTTGATAAATGATATGAACTCCAGGCAAGAGGGTCTCTCTCCTGGGATCCCAGGCACTAAGGACCACATAAACCTGGAGCTGCCAGGAAACATCTATGCTACATAATCATGCCAATATAGAAAATAATAGTCTAAGAAAGAAAAGAAGAATCATGACCTCATTTGAACTTCAGGATCCAGCTGAGCCTGAAACTAGTCTACCTGCGGACTTGGCAGTTAATGAGTGAATCAATTCCCTTTCCATTATGACTCACTGACAGAGTCCTGACTCACACCCAGGTTGGCTCAGAAGAACTTATTAACACAGTACCATTTGCTTCTTTGGTGACCTGAACGATCAGTACTAAGGTATCACACATTTTACCTGCAAACTGTGTAGCTACTTATCATCCTCCTAATCCTTCACCGGGGGATAATTCTTCCCTCAGTTTTTAAAATGGAAAAATGATTACACATGGGGTGCTTGAAAAAAGGGGTTCAAGCAAAGAAAAGAATTTAAGATTCCTTATTCTTCATCTGGTGTGACACTCAGAGACCACCTTCCTACAGGGCATTCTTCAGGTTTTTCCGCCCAATCCTGTAGCTGTAATACATAAAGGAATACTTAAGTACACTTAAGAGATCCTGGCTGCTATGGGGTAACATAACAGATCTGTTTCCCACAGAGGAGAGGGCTGTCCGGAAAGCTGAGAGGAACCAGCATGACTCCAAGCTTAGCTGCCTCATTCTGACAGGCACGCAGCTGTGTCGCTGGGTCACTGGGAGCAGTGAAACCTGCCCTGCGATCGAGGAACTGAACTTTACATGAATTCAGCCAAGAGTCTCAGACGGCTCAACTTCCAGTTTTGATATTTCAAGTATCTAAAACCAACACTTAGAGAAGGTAAAATAAAGAGTCTTCTTTTGAAGTCAGCATTATAATATATCGGCCTACCAGGTAAATATTGACTAAAGGACAAGAGAGAGGATTATTACATCATGATATAAACCATAATTTTAAATTCAGTCTCTGTGTTACTACACATGAACTTTCTGTCCTTAGTCAAAATTGACAAACTGACAAAGAGTTCATTACAGGAGATAAAATACGAAGAAGGCCAATCAAAACATATTCAAGAGGCTTAAATTTCACTCAGAATTCCCAGCAGAGCCTCTGAAACCAGCAAAGAGAAGCCCTCTTATTCTCTGCTTTGGATCTTTTTTATGGAAACCCTAAGTAAATATTTTATTATATATGTTTACATAATGTGAACTTGCAGAACTCTTGAGGTGGTTGCACTGAACTTTTTATTCTATGAAAGAGAAAACATAAATCCAAAAGTTACATGGCATATGCTGCCAAAATGTTTAAGACAAATTTGATATTTTAAAAGATACTGTCTTTCATATAAAAGCATTCTTTTAAAATATTTTTAAATTTAAAACTTTCACCTGCCAGGGCTGAGTCTGTGTGTTTAAAGAGCAGTTAGAGCAGAGAGAGGAAGGATCCCCGGGACAGCCATGTCTGGCTCACTTTGCCCAGGGTCCACAAACTTAGATGAGTACAAACACTCCTTTGAATGAACTTGACAGGACATCAGAACTGCTTCATCCAATTAAAACACTAATAGATTATAAAGTGGGATTGAGAAACCATTTCTTTGAAGCCAGCCTTCCAACCAGTGCAGCCACTTCCCCACAGTGTCCCTGCCAGGTGGCCCCTGCTATATCCTCAAGGGTGGGAAGCTGACATCTTCTTGAAGCCACCTGCTCTCTTTCTGAAGAGCTCTGGTAGGGGAAGTGCTTCCTCACATGGATCCTCTAGTTTATGCCTGCACTAGACATCCGTGAGTGGGGACCCCTCCATTTAAGGAGCTCCCGGTCTAATGAGGCTCGCAGATACACCCGTGTCATGACTCAAGTGTACGGGAGTAAGCTGAACTGCAATCAGTGAGAACATCTGAAAGTGTTTTGTGATCCATAACAACTACATAAACGTAACATGGACAATGATGATCATGAAAATAATAAAGACCTGTAATCCCAGCACTTTGGGAGGCTGAGGTGGGTGAATCACCTGAAGTCAGGAGTTCAAGACCAGCCTGGCCAACATGGTGAAACCCTATCTCTACTAAAAAAATACAAAAATTAGCCAAGCATGGTGGCACATGCCTGTAGTCCCAGCTACTTGAGAGGCTGAGGCAGGAGAATCACTCAAACCCGGGAGGGGGAGGTAGCAGTGAGCCAAGATCGCGCCACTGCACTCCACCCTGAGCAACAGAGTGAGACTCTGTCTCAAGAAAATAATAATAATAATAATAATAATAATAATAATAATAAAAATAAAGACAGCAGGAGTGATCATTTATTAAATGTCTCCTCTGTGCTAGGGGCTCCACACACAAGCTAACTTTGACTACAGCTATGCAAATCGTTTTGCACAGATGAATTATCTGAGATGCAGAGAGCTTCTCAGTCACTTTTCTAATTACCTAGCTAAAAAGTGAGAAATCCCAGATTCAAAACCAGGTTGGGTCCAGATCCTTTGCTCCTTTTATTACCCCTCGCCATACACTATCACTGCAACTCCAAGACAAGATGATACAACCCAATTTTTCATCTCAGTGGGCCACAGCTCAAAATCCCTCCCTATCTCTCATAACTCCATGGAAGCCACATTCTCAGCTTTGGATTCAAAAGTCCTGGCAGAGACTCTTCCCAGCCATGTTCACAGCCACACTCCTGTCCCTGCAGGCTCTTTTGGTTCCCACTGTCAGTCTCCTTAACCACTTGTAGCAGGGCCTGACTATAGAACAACCACTAAGCCACTAACTCCAGTTCTATTTAATTAGATGAACAAGCTCTTTAAAATCTAAACCACTCCCTTCTACATTTCTAGGTTACAGTCATTTTTAGCTGGTAGTGCAGAGACTGTCTGAACGACTCAAGAGGCCTGCACCAGGAATGAGCAGGACCAGGGTGGCCACCTACTATAGGTGGGGCCTTCCCTTACCAGAAGTGAGATAAGGGCCTTCCAGACTTGGGTCACTTCATTCACTTTTAGCCACTGCTGAGACTCGACAGTGGTTACAGTGGTGACAGAGGCTCTTCTTGACATCAGCAGGACACTCCTCGCATAAAATAATATTATGTGTTGTGATAGATATTTGTTCCCCCCAGCCTCCCCACCCGCTCGCTGCCAATTCACATGTTGAAATTTAATCCCCAATGTGATGGCATCAGGAGGTGGACCTCTGGGAGGTGATTTGGCCACAGAGGTAGATCCCTCACAAATAGGATTAGTGCCTTATAAAAGGGACCCCAGAGAGCTCTCTCATTCTTTCTACCATGGAAGGACGCAATGAGAAGGTGCTGCTCTACGAACCAGGAAGTGGGCCCTCACCAGACCCTGGATCTGCCAGCATCTTGATCTTGGACTTCTCAGCCTCAAGGACTATGAGGAATAAATCCGTTGTTTTAGTTCTTTATGCCACCTGGTCTACAGTATTTTGTTACAGCAGCCTGAATGGACTAAGGCACATGTGACACCTGGAAAGCCTTTTAATATACTTCATCAGCAAAAAATAACTTTGTCCAGGTCACTTGTAACCTCTGTGCACTAAATCCAAACCTTTGTAGGCCTGACCTTATAGCAGCATCTGAAACCTGGTGATTCTGCGCCCTCCCCACCCCCACACCTTGGGACACTTCTCCTTAGCTCTGGGCCCCACTCTGGGTGTCTAAGCTCCATGTTTGCTCCTCTTCAAGTTTCTTTGCCTCTCCATGTCCTTTGCGTGTGGTGTGCCCAGCCTCTGTGCTCTGCCCCAGGCTGCCTTCTCTCCTAATTCCACCTCTTCTCTCTGGATTGTCTCACCTACTTCCAGGGATTCAAACCTCATTTCTGTGCTTTGGTCTTCTAATTGTATATCACCAGACTAGACTTCTCTGAGCTCCAAATTGATGTATAAAAAGTCTACTGAGAATTGTCACTCAGCTGTCCCACAGTCACATCACACTCATACCTCCGTAAGCCCCTACTGTCAGCAAAACTATTTCTCTCCCTGTGTTTCCTGTCCCAGGAAGTGGGATCACCTCCACTAAACCAAAAGTGATACCCAGGCTTGCCTAAACCAAAAAGAAACCTGGGACTTTCTCAGGCCTGTGTCGATTAATCATTCTGATTCTACCTTCCATACATCTCTCACATCTGCCCATATGTCTTCCTTCCCGCCATTGTCACCTTGGCCAAGACCACCATGGCTTCTCCTAAGAAGTATCTAACAACCTCCTATTGCTCTCCCTGCCATTTCTCAAACTCATTTTCCATAGTGAAAACAGTGCCCTTTCCAAACACAAATCTGCCTGTCATTTCACCATCTACACCCTCCAGAGCCTCTGCTTCCCTGAGCACACAGCCCAGACCTGGCTTCCATAGTCTGCCTGGTCTGGTTTTTGCCCACCCCTCTCATCCCATGGTCTTGTGTCTTCCACTCCTCCCCTGCACACCATCCTCTTATCACCACTTCACAAGGAGCTGTGCTCATCATGTGGGTCTGCTCTGTGCATGTTTTGACTTTCCTGGTCCTTATCCCTTAAATGACAGTTATACCCCCAAGACACTGTGATGGGGTTCCCATGCTCACACCCATGGGGTTCCCCCTGGTTATCTCTATTTCTCTTCCTGGCAACTCCCACTGGTCCTTCAAACTACCACCTAAAGTCACTTCCTCCAGCAGGCCTGCCCTGATGACCTAGACCAGGCTCAATCCCCTTCTGTGTCTTCCTACAGCTTCTCAACTCTTCTACCCCCATTTACTACATGTAGATCATGAACTAGCTCCTGACTCTCTGTAATCAGCATGATGGGTAGGGAAAGGGCTGGGTCCACAGTGATTGACATTTACTGAAAGAAAAAGAAAGTAACAAAAAATATAAGGCAGGCCCCCTGCTGCTCTGGGCTGAAAGGACTGTAAACCCTGCCTAACTGCCCATGCAGGTGCTGAGCCCTTTCCATACCAGGTCTGCAAGAGAGCACACAGGCTGTGCCTGCCTACCTCAGGTGACTTAAAACTCACTGCTGTTCTGGTGAAGCTCACTACGTCCTCAGGTAAAGTGGCAATTCTTATTGTTTTTTTTCTCTCTTTTAAAGCCAAAATATGTCTCCCTAGAGTTTCCATTTATTGGCTCCAGTTCTGGCTCATAAGGGTCCCCAGAATAAGCCTATCTCCTCGGACGACAGCAATCTGGCTAAGAGAAAGGAGTGAAACAGGGCGAGGTGCTTTTAGGGTAGTACCAGCTTTAATTACTGAGACAGCCAGCATATGGCCCCCTGGGACTTTTCTCCTTCAGGCTAAACAACCACATGGTTTGGCTTTTAGTTACCTCATAATCTTCCTAATAACCATGTTCATTCATTTAATCAGTCATGCAACAAATACTTATTAAGCTCCCACTATGTACTGGTCCTTTTCTAGGCACTGGAGACATACAAGAAAACTGACAAGCTCCCTTCTCATGCCAAGCTTCCAGTCAAGTTGGGAGAGAAAGGCAACAAGCAAACCAAAAAAATGACAAGATTACTTAGATAGTAAAAAGGACTTTGGAAAAAATAAAACAGTGAATGCCTGGAGCTTATTTTAGAGTTCATTAGTAATGAAAAGGTCTCTCTGAGGAAACAGATTGAGACCTGTGGGTCTAAGAAAGACCACGTCACATGATGACATGGGGGAGAGTATCCCAGGCAGGAGAGCCAGAGCGAAAGAAGAGGGGTGGGGGCAAGCTTGCTGTGTCTAAGGAATAGAAAGATGGCTGGAAAGCAGAGAAGAACTGGAAGCAGGGAGGCTAGTGAGGCGGATGGGCCCTGAGGAGAGCTGTCCTGCTGGGTCAGGATGAGGCATTCTTTACTCCTAGTGCAATGGGAAGCCACCAGGGAGTGCTAAGTGGAAAGGTAACTTGAATGTACCATACTCACTTTCTCACTTTGCCACCTCATCCACTCTGCAGACCATGGCTCTATTAATGCCATCTGCAGTCATACTGAACAAAAACAAAGAGCCTGAAGACCACAATCAGAAGTACAACCTGCTGGACACCCTGACAGATAGAACAGATGTTGGATTTCCTGTACCTCAGGTTGGTTTCCACCCAGTCTATGATGGGAACACAATGCTCTGGCTTGATCCTGTGGCCAGTTTTCCCAACACAGGAGCCTCAACAGAGATACAAAACAGTATTCTGGAAGCTCAGAAAGGGTAATCCAACCAAGAGGACTGAGAGAAAGGGACGTTCCGCTGTCCAAACGGCACCAGCGATGAGGGGCCTGACTCAGGGCAGCTTGACGCAGCTAGGACGTGGGCCCTGGCCTCAGCATGATCCTACTGAATATTGGAGACAGACTCAATTGGGCTTGGATCACCTTGTGGCCACACAATAAACTCCACCTTTTACTTGGGATAAGCACATTCCCTCTGAGAAACACTGATTGGGTTGCTAGGTAAGAGGGACAACTCAAACGCTGGCATCTTCCAGCTCCATGTGGTATTCGTTATGTAATCTCACACAAAAGCTGACCACCAGTATAGCAAGCCATGGCAGCACTCCATGGCCATGACGTGGTAATGGTTTGAGGATATTTTATAAACTTAAGAGAAGTTGAAGTGAAAAAAAACATCTGGGGTAAGTAAATCTGAATGAAATACAGGAACCCACCATGAGGAGGGGGTAGCATAGGATGACTTCTTCTTAGATCTCTCCAAAGGTCAGGATTTGAAGAGCCTGGATTTTCTTCTTCTTTTTCCTCTTTGCCATCCAGCAAGAGGTTAATGAGGACCTTTAGTTGCAAACTCCTTAACTGGTGAGCTCATCTTCTGGAACTAAGCAGCTTCAAGAGCCTTTTCCCTTCATTATTACTAAGGGCTCTATCAATCTGCAAGTACTCAACTAAACTGCCCACACAGCAATTTTTGTCATGTTCAATGTAATTGTCAGGAATCTAAGTTTAAATTTATATGAACAGCACGGACGAGGAACACCCAGGTAGTAAATTCCACTTTTCCTCTTCCAAATGACTTGAGCAATGGCCTTCTTCATTAACAGGAAAGAGAATGAGGAGCTGAACTTGCGAGGCTGGCGCACTCAACGTCTGGGAACTTCCAGGCATTTCAGCAATGAGTGGGGAAAGCCCAGGTTAGCCGGTCAAGCCTGGGACAGAGCGCAAGCTCCAGAGAAGCTTTGAGAGCAGCAGGGCAGGCACTTGGTTCTTCCTCAAAGCCAAAAGACAGTGAAGTCCTAGGGACTGCAAAGGACCCTAGAAGGTCATTACAAAGTGAACAGGTCAAAGTAATAAGGGCTGGGGTACAGGTGGGTTGGGAATGGAGCAGGACTGGCTGTGGAATGAGGGATGCAGGGGCTAGGTGATGGGAACAACGGGTTTCATTATACTCTTCCTTCTGCTTTTGTGCATGTTCAAAATTCTTTATTAAAAAAAAAAAGAAGAGGCAGGGCTGAAGGCAAGAAAAGAAAAAAGTTTGAAAAGGACAAATCCAGTTAAGTAAAACTAGCTCAAAGTTTGAAAACAACAACAAGTCAATAGAGGCAGAAGTTGAAGGTTACTGCTAAGAAGGAGCAGAATAAAAATGTCCTCAGTGATGATCTTAAGAGGCAGCAGATACACCAGGATTGTTCCTTTATCCGTTACACACATTTGTAATGTTTTCAGTTTTCAAAGGCTGAGAAAAGCAACAAGGATAAAAAGTATAAAATAAAAAATGCAAACCCTGCTTTAAAATATCTGGAGAAAAATATAAGAAGAAGGTAACAATGGTTTCGAGTGACAGGATTTTGAATTTTTCTTTTTGCTTAGATGTAAACTTTAATTTTTGAATCATAAGTGTTTTACTTGGTAAAGAGTCTTGGATTTTTAAAATAAAACACACCAACAAAACACTATGTCCACCCTAGCCACCTGTGTACCTCTTGACTTCCCAGCACACACCAAGAAACAGCACTACTGGCCAGCCTGAGCAGGAGGCAGTAAATTGATGCCAGCTTATTGGTCAATTCTCCTGGTGGATTTTGGTGACTAAAGCACTTTGCAGGCAAGCTCCATAAAGGTGAACTTAGTAAATGAAGTAGCAGAGAACTGGGCATACTCTTTCTGAACAGGAAACAACTATTTTCATGCCAGAAATGTGACTGCAGTACATAGTAGGTCATGGCATGTGGTGTCATCTCTTTTATGGGCTTCGACATGTATGGCCAGCATGGGGACCCAGTCTTTCTTATATCTGAGGCTGTGCAGGGAATGTACGTGTAGAATCCCAGTAGAATGGTTTCCCCCAGGTCTAGGTCTGAAAACAGAACTGTAGCATATTTTCATTCATTTGTGGATTTTTCTATTTTTAAAAAGTCCCGGCTGGGCGCGATGGCTCACGCCTGTAATCCCAGCACTTTGGGAAGCTGAGGCGAGTGGATCACCTGAGGTCAGGAGTTGGAGACCAGCCTGACCCACATAGAGAAACCCCATCTCTACTAAAAACACAAAATTAACTGGGCATGGTGGTGTATGCCTGTAATCCCAGCTACTCAGGAGGCTGAGGCAGGAGAATCACTTGAACCCGGGAGGTGGAGGTTGCGGTGAGCCGAGATAGCACCATTGCACTCCAGCCTGGGCAAAAAGAGCAAAACTCCGTCTCAAAAAAAAAAAAAAAGAAAAAAAAAATAGTCCCAGGACACAAGTACTAGTCTCTAACAGCCAAATATATCAGAGATATATAATTTTCAATGTTTTAAAGAAATATAAAACAACTATGTGTATTAAAATGCCTACAAACTAAATGTTAACTGTTAACTGCTTAATCCAATCCCAGCATTCCTTACATCAGAAATTGAAACAACTTTCATATTTACCTAGAATTCTGAAAGGCAAAAGTTCATTGCTTTATATGCCGGTGACAAAAACCCTTAGTGGCTTTTCTCTGACACTGGAGATATCATTTGGATTATTTTCTCACCATGCCCAATTAGCTCTTTTGGATCCAATCATTCAGTTTCACTTATTAATTTCTTTGCATGAAAGGGAAACCATTTCTGACCCCCTAAGACTTCACAAAAGTTAACCAGAAATTATATACATAATTTATGCATGCTTATGGTATGAGAATCCACCGTACTGGTGGTCTCATAACAATGGCATATTGACTGCTTACTTTTTAAAGCACTTCATTATATTAATTCATTTAATCTTCCAATGCTATGAGACTAATCTCTTTCTACAGATAAAGAAACTGAGACCCAGGGAGGTCAGACACCTTGCATCAAGGTCTGACTCCAAAACCAGAGTTCCTAACCACTGCACTATGGAGATTTGCCCCTTAGCATCAGGTACCTAACAAACTCATACTTGCTTCTTTTTCAACACCTGTAGACTACAAGCACTCTCAATTTAATTTTAAAAGATTATACATTCATTTTGCAGAACAAACATTTTAATAAGTAGAACAAGTAAGTAGACATAGTATGATTTTCAACATGACTGAAAGTAATTCCTTTACGGAGACAATAAATATTTGTTGAAATGAAAACCTTGTCAAGCAGTCTTTTTACTACTGGTCACTTTCTATTTCTGAGCTGTCCATATATCAGTTAGTTATAACTCAATTTCCTGAGTTTTTTGTGAGACAGGGTCTTGCTCTGTCACCCAAGTTGGAGTGCAGTGGCACGATCATGGCCCACTGCAGCTTCCACCTCCCTGGGCTCAAGTTATCCTTCCACTTCAGCCTCCTGAGCAGCTGGGACTTCAGGCATGCACCATCATGCTCAGTTAATTTTTAAATTCTTTGTAGAGATGGGGTCTCACTATGTCGCCCAGGCTGGGCTCGAATTCCTGGGCTCAAGCAATCCTCCCACCTCGGCCTCCCAAAATGTTGGGGTTACAGGCGTGAGCCACCCCACCTGGCCTTGAACATGACTTTTGTATTTTGTAATAGATATGGATGTGGTATAGTTGGGGAAAGATGTCCTGTCCTCATGACATACGCTCAAGTTCACTTGTAGCCTCTCTCACTAAAATGGAGTTAAGACTCTTCAGATGCAGTATCTCCTGGATGATAACAATAGTTTTATTTATTGTGGCTGGCATATAAATACACTCAACTATTTCTTGATTAAATGAATAATCTTCACAAAAGTTCTATGAGTTAGGTACTGTTAATATTTACATTTTACCAATGAACATTCAGACTCAGAGAGGTTAAATGATTTGCCCAAAGTCACACAGTCCGTAAATAGCACAGCTAGGATTAGAACATTGTCTGACTCTAGTAACAATGTGCTCACCTATCATACCAAAGGACCATATGGTGGTGCAGCCTTTTCCTAAGGCTGATTATGATTAACAATGTTTTAATCATTATTACAATTACCAGTATCTCTTAACTTTTTGTTTCATGAAAGCTTTATTGAGATTTCATTAACATACCACACAGTTCACTCAAAGTATGCAACTGAATGGTTTTTAGTATAGGCACAAAGTTGTGCAACCACAACTACAATACATTTTAAAAGTTTTCATCACCCCAAAAAGAAAGCCCATACGTAATGACGTGTTTACAGTCACTCCCTATTTCCTCCCAACCTTCCCAGCCGCAGGCAACCACTAATCTATTTCTGGTCTCTACAGATGTTCCTGTTCTGACATCCCATATTAATGGAATATGAGTGCCCTTTTATGCTTGTCTTCTTTCACCTAGTTTATTTTCAAGGTTCACCCCTGTTGTACCATGTACTTCATTTCTTTTTATGAATGAATAATATTCCATTATATGGATACACCATATTAAATTATCCATTCATTGGCTGCAGACACATTTGGGTTGTTTCCATTTTTTGTGTACTCCTTCATTTTTTTTTAAATAAAACTTTTTATTAAGGCATGAAATACATAAAGCATACAAACATTAAGCATACAGTTCAGTGAATTTTTACAAAGTAAATATACTTATGTAACCACCACTCAGTTCCAAGAAATAGAACGTATGCAGAATTCCAGAAGCTTTTCTCATGCCTCCTCCCAGTCTTTACACTCACCAAAGATAATTACATTTCTGACCTCTATAATCATTGATCAGTTTCACCTTTCTTTGTATTTTACATAACTAGATTCATATGCATATGGTATATATCTATTTTTGGTCTGGCTTCTTTTGCTCAACATAGCGTTTTTGATATTCATCATGTGTGTTTTGAATTTGCTTCACTCTGTTGCTATATAATATTCCATTGTAAGAGTATACCCCAATTTATTAATTTTATTGTTATCAGGCACTTAGATTGTTTTTGGTTTTTCGCTATTTTGAGTGATGGTGCTATGAACGTTTCTGTACATATATACACCTTTCTATGGGGTATATACTTAAGACTAAAACTGCTGGGCCATGAGTTATGAATCCACTCAACTTTATTACATATTGTACAATGGTTTCCCAAAGTAGGTGTGGCAACTTACACTCCTACTAGCAGTATATGAGAGTTCTAATTGCTCTACACCCTCACTAACATTTTCACCTTTAAAAACTTTTAGCTAATGTGGTGGGAACATAATTAGTATCTTATGGTGGTTTTCATCTCCATTCTCCCACTGGACTTACGATATTTTCATGTTTTTGACCATTGGTTATCTTCTTTTATGAAGTGCCTGTTCAAGTCTTTATATGATATATTGGTAAGAGTTATGTGCTGGATACATATATTACTAATATCTTCTCCCACTCCGTGGCTTGCCTTTTCAACAATTATTTTTTTTAAAGACAGTCTCACTCAGTTGCCCAGGCTAGAGGGCAGTGGTGCAATCTTGGCTCACTGCAACCTCTATGTCCCGGGTCAAGTGATTCCCGTGCCTCAGCCTCTCCAGTAGCTGGGATTACAGATGTGTATGACCATGCTCGGCTAATTTTTGTATTTTTAGTAGAAAGAGGTTTTTACCATGTTGGCCAGGCTGGTCTCGAACTCCTACTTCAAGGGATCCACCCGCCTGCACCTTCCAAAGTGGTGGGATTACAGGCATGAACCACCGCACCCTTTTCAACAATCTTAATGACATCTTTTGATGAATGGATGTTCTTCATTTTAATAAAATCTAATTTATCAGTCTTTTCTTTTAAAGTTTACACTTTTTGTGCTCCACTTAAAAAATCTTTGCCTACACCAAGGTCATAAGGTTATTCTTCTTATGTTATCTTTAAAGGTGCTAATGTGTTACTTTCATACTCAGATCTATGAGCCACATGGAATTCATTTTTATGTGTGGTACAAAGCAGGGGTCAAAATCAATTTTTTCCCCATATGGATATCCAACCGGTCTAGTACTATTTATTGACTAAAGCCATCTTTTTCTCACTACACAGCAGTAACATCTTTGCTAAAAACCAGGTGGTTGTATATATAAATGGGTCTGTTTCTGTATTCTCTATTCTAGTCTCACCTTGACTTCTGAGCAACCGCTGAACATTTATTATTTCAGCATAACCCTTACTACAATTCCATGGCGACTTTTTTGGTCTCACTCTGTCGCCCAGGCTGGAGGGCAGTGGTGCGATCATGGCTCACCGCAGCCTTGACCTCCTGGGCTCAAACAATCCTCCCACCTCTCAGCTTCTTGAGTAACTAGGACCATAGACTACACCACCACACCCAGCTAATTGTTGTAATTTTTGTAGTGATGGAGTTTCGCCATGTTGCCAAGGCTGGTCTCAAATTCCTGGGCTCAAGCAATCCTCCCATCTCAGCCTCCCAAAGTGCTGGGATTACAGACGTGAGTCACTGTGGCCCATGCAAATTTTAATCTTTCTAATTTTATATTAATAATAACTTTCACTTAACACTTCCTTTTTCTCCAGCACCATTCTAAGTGCCAGGGATTATCTCATTTAGTCTTCCCCATAATTCTGAGTTAGATATTATTATCCCCCTTAATGTCAGGGAACATTGAGGTAAAAAGAGGTTAATTCTCTCCTCTGGAATATGGACCGTGTCCCTTCTCATTTTGTTGTTATACAAACTACTTTTGTGGAAAAGGATCAGAAGTATATGCAACTTTAGGCAGTTACTGTAAATATCTTTAAAGCTAAGTTGTGTTTCTGCAACAACAGGCATAAATGAAGCTTAGCTCTTTTAGTTTTTCATATACTCAGTAATTTGGAACTGGAAGACACTTGAGAAACTATCTAGTTCAAACCACCATTTTATAGCTGAGGAAAGAGAATTTCAGAGAAATCACAGAAATGCCCAAATTTCCATGATGCAGTAGAGGCAAAGATGAGACAAGAACCCAGTTCTCCTGCTCCTATTCCAGTGCTCTTTCTGGAATACCACAACTGTCTCTCATCACGCAGTGAGTATGCTGGATCACTGGGACTTCTTAACTGGCTTCCAGGTTTACCTTGGTGCCAGATACTTAAGGATGCCTGACTGGTGGGTGCCAGATTATCTTGGCTTTCATGAGCAAGGAAACTGGAACCAATCAGCAGAGCTGGAAGCTGATGAACACAAAACAGTCCAAATTCGGTTTAACAAGGTGCACTGAGACATCCATGAAAAAAGAGAATTTCCAAAGCCCAGACCCCACAGAAATCGGGCTAGCAAGATTTGAATGGAACATAGGAATAAGACTTAGAGGGTGGAGCTGCCTCTCCACTTAATCTTTCCACTTAGATTCTGTGTCCTCAAAAAGGAACTCATTGGCAAGCATCCCAGAAGCCCACTTCCATGCCAGAGCCCTCGCATGACTATTCAGTTATTTGGATTTTTTGAGTCAAGGTACAATTCAGTAAAAAATGATCATACAACAAGGACAGTTAAAATTGTTCACTCACCAGCTGGGTGCCGTGGTTCACGCCTATAATCCCAGCACTTTGGGAAACCAAGGCAGGTGGATCACCTGAGGTCAGAAGTTCAAGACCATCCTGGCCAACATGGTGAAACTCCATCTCTACTAAAAATACAAAAATTAGCTGGGTGTGGTGGCAGGTGCCTGTAGTCCCAGCTACTAGGGAGGATGAGGCAGCAGAATCACTTGAACCTGGGAGGTGGAGGTTGCAGTGAGCCAAGATTGCGCCATTGCACTCCAGCCTGGGTGACAGAGCAAGACTAGCTCTTAAAAAAAAAAAAAAAAAAAATTGTTCACTTGCCAGTGCCCCAGATGAATGAAGAAGACATGCATTTCCTTATGAGCTGACAGATCTACAGAATTTCCCATTTCTCTTCCCAGGTTCATTATCAAGGGCCCTACTACAAAAATAAGATTTGACTGAGATCAAGTACTTGAGTTGCCTGGGATCTGCTTGAGGTCAGAAAGCCCTCTGACATAAAATACTGCAAGAGGAAAAAATTCAGTGTTTCAAAATGGGATTAGAAATGACTTCACAAAGCTGGGTGCGGTGGCTCACGCCTGTAATCCCAGCACTTTGGGAAGCCAAGGTGGGCAGAAAACCTGAGGTCAGGAGTTCCAGAACCACCTGGCCAACATGGTGAAACCCCGTTTCTGTTAAAAATACAAAAATTAGTTGGGCACAGTGGCATGTGCCTGTAATCCCAGATAATCAGGAGGCTGAGGCGGGAGAATTGCTTGAACCCGGGAGGCAGAGGTTGCAGTGAGCCAAGATCACACCACCACACTTTAGCTTGAGTAACAGAGCAAGACTCCATCTCAAAAAAAAAAAAGCAATGACTTCCCATGGAAGAGGAATGTAGGAGGAACAGCATTCGAAGCACTGGGCATCATGAAGAAGTCAGAGACAAAACCCAGAAATGTATCCAAGCAGAAAACTGCCCTGAAGTAGAACTTTTCTTTTCTTTTTTTTTGAGACGGAGTTTCACTCTTGTCACCCAGGCTGGAGTACAGTGGCATGAATTCAGCTCACTGTAACCTCCACCTCCCAGGTTCAACCGATTCTCCCACCTCAGCCTCCCTCCTGAGTAGCTGGGATTACAGGTGCCCGCCATGCCCAGCTAATTTTTGTATTTTTAGTAGAGACGGGGTTTCACTATGTTGGCCAGGCTGGTCTCAAACTCCTGACCTCAGGTGATCCACCCGCCTCGGTCTCCCAAAGTGCTGGGATTACAGGCGTGAGCCATCGTGCCCAGCTGGAATTTTTTTCTTCCAAGATCTACTGACGAGTGATCAGGGTTCCCCTCTAAAATACAAAGCACAGATTTTACGCACAGTTTTTTTGTTAAATTAAATGGCACATGTAGATCTTATTTTTAAGCTATGAATGTTTATGTTTCCAACAGCTAGCAGATTAAACTTTCCTAATTAAATGTGAGGTGCCTCCCATGGTACAGTCTTCAATTTTCAGCAAGGGCATCCTTTTGAAATGCAGCATTTCAGGATTCAGCTCACTGAAGTGGATGAAACAGGGAGACACATAACCTATGTGCTAAGAGTATATGTGGGGCTAACTCCAGGGGTTTAAACCTAGGTATTCTGTCTGAGGTAAATTAAATTCCAGAAAACTAAAGAAGGAATGAAATAGGGGAACAACAGCAAGACCACCTGCCGGAAAGTTCAGAATAGAACAACTCAAGGTGAGAAGAATGGTTGAAAGGAATGGTCCAGTCCTGAGGGGTAGGCATGCGCCAGGCAGAGGAGAACATAAAGGATATATGTGGATACACACATATCTGTCCGCTCGGGCCCTCCTTTGAGGCAGGACATAAGTGGAGCTTTCTTAAGTTCACACAGTGGAAGGCTGTGGTGAAGGTTGTGCTTGAAGACTGACTGACCTTAAAGCTATTTCTCCAACCAATGGCCTATCTGACACAGGCCTTGGATTCCATCTTTCTATACCTTGTCAACGGGGGGTTTGTGACGGCATGGGGTGTAAGGACAGAAAGGTCCGAGGTAAAGCACACTGTGCAAAGTTGGGGGTGGTGGACAGCACAATATAAAGGAATGGTTTCTTTCAATTAGCTCAGGATTGGATGCTGAGTATGTAGCAGGGAAGCTGCAAACTAGATCTCCTACTAAATGGTATAATCAGATGACCTCTGCTTCTGAAGTATGCAGGTCTTCCACTGCCAATGTAGTGCACTGGCGAGGGTCCTGATGTGGCTTGCAGAATAAGGCATGGGAATGCTGTACTCTCCCCTAAAAGGGATGAACGCCCCCTAACATTACTCTTCCTAGGAAGAAGGGGCAAGTCTTCAGAGGGGAAATGCAAAATGCAAGAAGTAGGCCCTTGGACCTCTTTCTAGACCTCTTAGTTTTAGGCTTTCAAAGGGCAGATGCTGAGGTGTGGGTTGCCAGGGTGATGCTCAGTGTGGGCACAGGTCAGGGTCCAGGTGGGCCTAGATTTGGGAGCAGTGGAAAGCAAGCCACTTTGTGGTGCTTTATGTTCTTTTCTGTTTATTTTCCTTTTGCTATCTTCCAATCTTTAGCAAACTCCTGTTTAAAAGTTACAGTCTAGATTCAATTGTGTATGAGGTGCGAAGCAACAGATTATGAGATCACACATAGACCAAGGTGGCAACAAGTGCCGCCCGCTCCAAAAGTGGGTGAGCAGACGTCCAAGGAGAGAATGCCCACATGGGGCAGCTGTCAGTCCCAGCTGGGAACCCTTTCTCTACTGCTAACCTTCAGGTATCTCGGTTTCTTTGATCAGACAAGGCAGTTTCTGTTTTGATGGTCTCCTGTAGTGCAGGCTTTCCAGCAATCCTTAGCTCACTGGTAGCCAGCAGGTCAGCATGTAGCATATTTCAAAGAGCTAAGTAGTTCTTGGATGGTCTGAGGAAAGTAGTAGGAGTAGAAACCCTAGGTCCTAAAGAAGAAGACACTCTGAATTCCATGTGAAAGGCAACAACAAAGGTAGAGTCACTATGAGAAGGTAGGTAACTTATCTTTAAGGCATTAAAAGGGGACACAGCATCAAGGACATGCTGATTTATACCATGCATCTGGCCACTGCTCTTCGAGTAGAGGGTGAAAAAAGGCAACTTGATATTGCCAAACTTTAATTTTTGTTAATCTGTGTATGTGTAATAAGAAGTTTATTTAAAATTTCCAAATTAAAATGGAAAAATTTTCTATAATTATTTCTAATCTAGTTGCATTACAATCTAAGAACATGATCTGAATAATACCAACGATTTTTTGAAATAGGCTTAACAGTTTAATAGAGAATCAGTACTTACAAAAGTTTTCTGTGTGCTCTAAGAACAATGTGTATTCTCTAACTGCAAGTACTATATTCTAGATATGGCTATTACAGCAAACATCAGCTGTGCTATTCAAATTTTCTACAGTTACACTGAATTTCTGGTGTGTTTGAACTATCATTTCCTGAGAAAGGTATATTAAACTAACCCACCACGATGATGAATTTATCAATTTGTCCTTGTGTTTCCGTCAAGTATTGTCTTACATATTTTGAAGCCATATTATTTGTTAATATATGTTTAGAATTATTATATTTTCCCAACAAATTGACCCTTCTAATCATAATTTAGTGACTCTCTTTACATTTAGTAATGCCCTCCACCTTAAAATCTATTTGTGCTGAGTGCAGTGGCTCATGCTTGTAATCCCAACACTTTGGGAGGCTGAGGTGGGAGGATCACTTGAACCCAGGAGTTTGAGACCAGCCTGGGCAACACAGTGAGACCCTGTCTCTACAAAAAATAAAAATTAACCAGGCATGTTGGCACAGATCTATAGTCCCAGCTATTCGAGAGGCTGAGGTTGGGGGACAGCCTGAGCCTGGGAGGTCGAGGCTGCAGTGAGCCATCATCCCACCATTGCACTCCAGCCTGGGTGACAGAGTAGGACCCTCTTGAAAACAAAAAAAGAAACAAAACAAAACAAAAAAGTAGATTAAAGGTTACCAGGGCCTGTGGGGAGGAGGAATGAATAATTACTCCTTAATGGTTACAGGGTTTCCGTTTGGGATGATGAGAACGTTTTTTAAAAAAAGAGGTGTCTGCACAACATTGCGCATGTAAATAACGCCAACGATTTGTAAACTTTAAAATAATTTAAATAGCCAATTTTGTGTTACATATAGTTTATCACAATAAAAAAGTAATATGTCTTTACTCATCAGCCTTCTTTCTTGAAAGATAGTTTTGCTGTGCAAATAATTCTTAAGTTGAATGCTTTTTTTCTTTTTTTTCTCTCAGCAGGTATTTTTCCATTGCTTTCTGAGTTCCATTGATATTCTTGAGAAGTCAGCTACAGTCTATCTTTCTGGTTGATTTCCAGATCTTCTTTAAATATAATGTATCTAGGTGTGAACTCCATTTATTTATCCTGCTGAAGCTCCACTATATTTTATTTTTTTGAGATAGGGTCTCACTCTGTCTCTCAGGCTGCAGTATGCAGTGGCACAATCATAGCTCACTGTAACCTCAAACTACTAGGTTCAAGTGATCTTCCTGCCTCAGCGTCTCAAGAAGCTAGGACTGCAGGCTTGTACCACCATGCCCAGCTAATTTTTATTTTTTATACAGACAAGGTCTCAGTACGTTGCCCGGGCTGGTCTTGAACTCCTGGCCTCAAGCAATCCTCCCGCCTGGGCCTTCCAAAGTGCTTGGGATTACAGGCGTGAGCTACCATGCCTGGCCTAGAACTCTTAAAATTAGACTTTCTCATTCTATCCTCCATGTCTTCTAACCACTGTTTCATAATCCTGCTTGTCCCTTTGTGTTATACTTTGACTTTTTAAGACTTACCTTCCAATTCTCTAATTCTCTATTTACTGAGTCTAATTTTTTAACCAATTTGTTGAGTTTTAAATTTTACTTACTTTAGTTTATCACTTCTAGTTTTATTTAGTTCTTTTTTCAAATCTTTTAGTCATTTAATATCTTTTTTTCTAACTCATACTTTCAATTCACTCTTTAGTTTCTTTCAATATATTAAAATACTTATTTTATTGTCAATTATTCTAATATCTAAAGTCTTTGTGAATGTGATTCCAACATTTGTTTTTTTTCTGCTCTCACTCATGGTACCTTATTTCCTGTGGGTTTCATGATTTTTTAAGTGAGATAATATTTACTAGAACTGTATCGGTGGCAAATCTTTAAAGGTTTGATTGAGAGTTAATTCTTCCAGAAGAAATATGCTTTTGATTTTTCCAGCTTCTGGAAGTATTATCCACATGGTGCCACTTTAAAATAAATATTTGGTTTGAAATGTTATAGACTGGCCAGGCGCAGTGGCTCATGCCTGTAATCCCAGCACTTTGGGAGGCCAAGGCGGGTGGATCACGAGGTCAGGAGTTCAAGACCAGCCTGGCCAAGATCGTGAAACCCCGTCTCTACTAAAAATACAAAAAAAATTAGCCGGGCGTGGTGGCATGCGCCTGTAATCCCAGCTACTCCGGAGGCTGAGGCAGAGAATTGCTTAAACCTGGAGGGGAAGAGGTTGCAGTGAGCCGAGATCGCGCCACTGCACTCCAGCCTGGGCGACAGAGCAAGACTCCGTCTCAAAAAAAAAAAAAAAAAGAAAAGAAATGTTATACACTATGCAGGTAGTGTTAATTCAGGTCCTGAGCAAAATCTCTGGCCTACTAAGAATTGGACGACGCCATTAGGTAAGCTGCTTTCTTTAACACATGTACACTTCTTTGGTATATACGAAGTATACCTGTTCTTGTTTTATTCCTGGCCTCTATATATTTTCCATACTTTCTTACCAGTTCTGCCATACATTGTTTAAAAGTGCATCATTTTACAGAGTTTTAGTGAAGAAAGATTTTTTTCAGGATATCCATTCCACGGTATTACTGGAAATGTAAGTTCTATGCAAAATTTTATATAGCTACTATATATAGAAAGTCCATAGCTATCATGAAATCCTCAAAGGGCTTTGTGACCCTCAAGAGAATAAAACTACTGCCAACATTCTGTTTCAGCCATAGGCAAACTAAAATAACAGATTTACTCTGAAGTTTCACAGATCTCCAGGCAAGAGGAAACCCTACATATAAAGCTGACTTTCATTTTTAAACTGTCACCTGATTTCTGAACTGTCACCTGATTCCTGAATTCCAGTACCTTGGCGTTATCTCCATATACCAGCTTAACCACCCAACTACATTCCCAAGAGATAAAAAATAAAAACAAACTTTTTTTTTTTTTTTCCAGATGAAGTCTTGTTCTGTCACCCAGGCTGGAGTGCAGTGGCGCAATCTTGGCTCACTGTAGCCTCCGCCTCCTGGGTTCAAGCGATTCTCCTGCCTCAGCCTCCCAAGTAGCTGGGATACAGGTATGTGCCAGCACACCCGGCTAATTTTGTATTTTTTAGTAGAGACAGGGTTTCACCATGTTGGCCTGGCTGGTCTCAAACTCCTGACATCAGGTGATCCACCTGCCTCAGCCTCCCAAAGTGCTGGGATTACAGGAATGAGCCACCGTGCCCAGTCTAAAAACAAACTTTCTAATTTCCAATGTCTTATCAACATGGCATTAAGATCTATCTGCTACCAAAGGAATACCTGGATTTTTACACTATCAAATTTCTATTTATTTTCCTTTTTTTTTTGTAGATGGAGTCTCGCTCTGTCGCCCATGCTAGAGCGCAGTGGTGCGATCTTGGCTCACTGCAACCTACGCCTCTCGGGTTCAAGTGATTCTCCTGCCTCAGCCTCCTGAGGAGCTGGGATTACAGGCACGTGCCACCACACCCAGCTAATTTTCATATTTTTAGTAGACACGGGGTTTCACCATGTTGGTCAGGCTGGTCTTGAACTCCTGACCTGGTGATCTGCCCACCTCGGCCTCCCAAAGTCCTGGGATTACAGGCGTGATCCACCATGCCCAGCCCTCAAATTCCTATTTCTACTTCTCCCAACTTATAGGTGAGCACTGCGACTGAAGAGATACTTGGTGTTGATTTATTTATTTATGTTAGAGACACAGTCTCACTGTATTGCCCAGCCTGGAGTGCAGTGGCGCCATCTTGGCTCACTGCAGGCTTGAACCCCCAGGCTCAGGTGGTCTTCCCACCTCAGCCTCCCACGTGGCTAGGACTACAGATGTGCATCACTATGCCCAGCTATTAATTAATTGATTAATTAATTTTTCTGTAGAGACTGGGTTTTGCTATGTTGCTCAGGCTGGTCTTGAACTCTTGACCTTAAGTGATCCTCCTACCTTGGTCTCCCAAAATGCTAGGATTATAGGTGTAAGCTACTGCACCTAGCACTGTACTTGGTGTTTAAAAGGCATTTCTTAACTAGCAAGACTATTTGCCAATATAACTAAAGGGAAAAAAATTGGCATTTAGATCACAAATTTTGTTTTACTACCACGTTAGGGTTCATTCAGGAAGTTAATTTTATCAGAAAATTAGCACTTACTGAATTTGAAAATAGCAAGGATACAGGCAGGAGGGAAGTGGAGGAAATGACAAGATAAAATGAAGACATGAGTTGCTGCAGAAGCCTGTAGGGATGAAAAGAGAAGAGCAGTGCAGGCCACGCAAGACACTTGGCAAGGAAATAAGAAGGAAGTGAGCCTCACATGGGCCAATTCACAGAGCTGGAGTAACAGCAGCATGAACATAAGATAAATCCAATGATCTTACAGGTACCACTGAGACATGACAGATGGATTGAAACACTTGAATGGAATAAGGGAAAAGTATGCCCAATTCCAAAGAAATTTTTTAGGAGAGAAAGTGGATCAGGTTTATATGTCAGGATATAAACCCACAGGCAACCCACAAAACTAAGGACAGAAGTACACAGAAATAAAGGGGCAAGGCAAGAACCAGAAAAAGGAGTGAAACACTGAAGGTATGCAATAAGTTGCCTGGCTAGATCTGACTAGACCAAACATTTTTAAAATGCAGGGCAGCAACCAGGAAGTAGAGATATCCAAGGTACTCAGGAAGTAGAGATATCCAAGGAACACCCTGCTCTTAGGAAATAAGCAAAACAGAGAATTAAATCCAGAAGTAATGATGTTTATTGCTATATCCAAGACATGAAGAATACTTGCTGGTAGGATAAACAGAAACAATGCATTCTGCTAGGAGGAAAGGAAAGCTCTGCAGAGGTTTATGTTGTTCTTAGAAGGAGATTTCATCTGACAGAAGGAGGCAGGGAGGCAAGGCCTTGTAAGCAGAGGGAAAGGAGCAGGCAGAGGCCTGGAGGCAGGAAAGGGCACAGAAGATCAGCAGAGCCTGCAGTGACCAGCCCCCACTGTGCACCGGGAAGTGGGGTGGCAGGAGAGGAGACTGAGGGCTAATCTTAAAGGGCTTTGGTAACAAAGCTCTGCTAAAGAACTGCAGACCTAACCCATAGGTACAAGCAGGTTTTCAAGCAGAAAAGCTACATGATCTGGTCCTTGTGCATGCCACATAGGAAAGATAACTGGACAGCAAGGTGGATGGGAGACAGTGAGGAGGGAGGGAAATTACTGAAAAAACCATGACAACAGTCTGGAGAGGAAAAGGAATCAAATGTGGTTCCAGGATTACTTTGTAAAACTTTGATTAGACGCCAGCCGATTCTATCATAAAAGCAAGGGGCGGAGAAGAAACAGGCTCAGTGAGACCCTTGTCCTGCTGCCCCTCCAGCTCTCCCTGCCAGGAAACTCCCAAGTTTGGTCTTGAACTCCTGACCTCAAATGAGCCTCTCACCTCGGCCTCCCAAAGTGCTAGGATTACAGGTGTGAGCCACTGTGCCCGGCCTGAAACCTCCAAGTTTGGATCTCTGCAACCTCTGCTCCCACACCTGGGAGGCTAAGAATTACTGAAGAAAATCTTATTATTCTCCAGACTTTGTAGGATTCAAACCCAGACATACCTAAGCAGTGTTTGCCAATGCTTTGTCTGATGGATTCCTGGTCAGTTCCCGATCCTATCTGTGATGTGTGCGTGACATGGACATGTGTGTGTGTGCGCGCGTGTGTGTTCATCCGCGGTTCCTCGCTTATGACTCCTATAGCCTTTATTACAGTCTTTTGTTAAAACGTTGGGGAGCTTTAGGCCACTGAATCTCTCTGACTTTCTCCTGCCCTCCTTTCACCAGCTTCTTTTTCTCCCCAAGGCAGGATTCTAATCTTCCCCTCTTCCTATTAAAATGTTCTCTGACCTACCTTGTCTGATTGTGGGTTGGAAGACTTCCATTTCAAAAGGGGTCCTGCCCGATAACCTGGAAGAGGGAATGCTGCACAGAGAGGCCAAGAAGCATCTGGACAGGCCTTGCTGAGTTTCTCCACTCAGTCTGTCACTGAGATCAAACACTTTCTGCCCAATCACATTTCTACATGGGTGTCCACGCTTCAATCATGCCTATCGAATGAAGCCTCCATAAAAGGCCCAATAGGACAGGGGTTCAGAGAGGTTCTGGAGAGCTGAACACATGGAGGTGGCATGCCTGGGGAGGGCATGGAAGCTCCACATCCCTTCCCCCATACCTCACCCTAGGCAACCGTTTATCTGTATCCTTTGCAATATCTTTTATAATAAACCACTAAACCTAAGGGTTTCCCTGAGTTTTCTGTGAGCCACTCTAGCAAATTAATGAAACTCAAGGAGGGGGTTGCAGGATCCCAAACTTAGAGCTGGTCAGACAGAATCACAAGTAAACCAACCTGGAGCCTGCGACTGGCATCAGAAGCATGAGGCAGTCTTGTGGGATCAGGAGCTCAATCTTTGGGATCTGATGCTATCTCCAGGCAGAGAATATCAGAACTGAATTGGAGGACACCCTCTGGCATATGCTGCAGAACTAATTGCTTGCTTTGTGTATGGCAAAAAAGCACCCAAGTATTTGGTCATAGCAGTCTTCTGTGTTGATTGTTGCAGGGTGGCAGCAGGGGAAAGGCAGTTTGCGTTGTTTTTTTCCACTCAGACTATCTCCTTCACCACTCCGTCAGCCCTCTCAGCAGCGTTCGGCTTTCTACTTCACAGTGGAAGCGGGTATGGCCAGGTGTGATCCCTCATTAGCAGGGGCCCATCAACTATGTCTTGCCTCTCTGTCTCATAGAAAGAGGTGTTCTGGCTGGGCATGGCGGCTCACGCCTTTAATCCCAGCACTTTGGGAGGCTGAGGGAGGCAGATCACAAAGTCAGGAGTTTGAGATCAGCCTGGCCAATACGGTGAAACCCTGTCTCTACTAAAAATACAAAAATTAATTGGGCATGGTGGCGTGTACCTGTAGTCCCAGCTACTCGGGAGGCTGAGGAAAGAGAATCACTTTAACCCAGGAGGTGGAGGTTACAGTGAGCCAAGATTGTGCCACTGTACTCCAGCCTGGGCAACAGAGCGAGATTCCATCCAAAAAGAGAGGAGAGGGGAGGGGCGGAGAGGGGAGGGGAGAGGAGGGATGGGAGGAGAGGGGAGGGGAGGAGAGGGGAGGGGATGGAGGAATGGGAGGAGAGGGGAGGGGATGGAGGAACGGGAGGAGAGGGGAGGGGAGGGGCGTTCTTCCTCTGCCTTGGCCTTGCCTTCCACTTATGCTCTGATTCATCTCCCACCTTCTTCTTCAAGATCCTGCAAAACAATCAACTCTCCTCATGCCTGTGTTTTCAACTTTTCCTTCTCTGTCATCTCCTAGCTCTCAACATAAACATATCAAATATCTTCCATCTTAAAAGCAAAGAAAAAAGCCACCTTTGACCTATGTTAGTTAGCAAGTGATGAGTGGTGAGAAAAAAAAAAATGGAAAGGTGGCTAGGTGAGAGGGGTGGAATCAGAGGCAGAATGGCTAGGGAAGGCTTCACTGAGAAGGCGACCAATCAAACCTGAAAGGAAGTGAGAAATCAGCCACGTGGCTTTGCAGGGAAAGGGGAAACCAGGCACAGGGGACACCAAGTGCAAAGACTGCAGAGCATGAAAGGAGGGGCACTGATGCCTGAAAGGCTGGGCAGTGAAAGGTGAGTTAAACAGGCGACTGGAGAAGAAAAGCCCACATTTAGAACCAAGAGCAGGGAGGGTCCTTTGAGTCCAAGGAAGAGTGAGTGAATTTCAAGGAGGAAGAGCAGACTAAAGAGCCAAGTGCTGTAGAGATGCTTAGTGAACTGAGGCTGGGGCAACCTGTTGCAGCCAGCATTCTGAAGCCACGCTGCAAATGGGATAAGGAATACACGGGAAGTGAGAAAGCAATAGCAAGTAAAGACAACTCTTCCAAGGTGTCCTGACAGACACAAGTGAAAGTTCTGGAGCTGGAGCAGAGTACAGGAAGGTTTTATAGGATGAGGGAGACTTCAGTTGGTACAGCAAGAGGAGGAAGCAGGGCAAAGGGAAATGTAAAGGGGCTGGGGTGAATGACTGCTGGGGAGAAGTCTTCCCAGAGGTGAGAAAAGAGCCCAGGAAGAGGCCTGGCCTGGCTGCTAGAGACATGCATGAACCTTTTCACTCAGAAGCTCCAGGACTCTCAGGTTTCCTGTTTCTTCCCAGTAGCAGGTCCAGTGACTTCATCTCAGCCCTTTGCTCTTTAAAACAACTACCACCCCATCCTATCCCTCAGGCTTTCTAGCTAAAGCCTGGGCACACAGGGGGACACAAGAATTTCTAGCTCCTACTTCCTCACTGCCTCCAAAGGTGATCAGTCAATACAGGAAATTCTCAGCAGGTGACAAACATAACCATTTGGGGAGCCAGAGAGTTTATTAGGAAGTCTCTGAAATCCTTACAGGCACTGCTCCTAGACTCACTCTATTCCCTTATTGCTATGGGCTCCCAGGAACAGAGCTGTCTGCTCCATCCTCCCCCAAAAAAGCCATGCAACCAGGCAGGCTGCAGAGACAATCCAGGCAGGCAGACTGGTGCTTCCTTGAGCACAGTAGGTAATATGCATCCCAGAGGCCCCTTAGGCTGGATACTGTTCTAACTTAACCAAGTATTTTCTATGCAGATAGTGGGACAGACCCTTCTTTTTTTGAGTCAGATGGCTGCACTCTGTGGGGATGGGAAATGTGAGCGGGCAGCGGAGCAGAGGGCTGTGCACCTGGGGCTGTAGTTTCATGGTTCAGAGAGGAAAGCAGCAAGGAGGAGAGATGGACATGAGGGATGTGACTATGATATCCAGCTAGGCATTCCATAAAGACCTCTGCTAAATTGTGGTTAAGGTGTATAAACTCCAATTTCCAGAAAGCCTCAAGGATAAGTGGATATGTTTATTTCTTCTCATTCACTTATTCCCTCACTCCTTTTCCCCCAGTGGTTTTTGGTATGTCCACAAAGTTGTGCAACTATCAACTATCTAATTCCAGAACATTTTCGTCACCCAAAAAGAAACTGAAACCCATTAACCATCATTCCCCCTTCCCATTCATTCATTTCTAAGGCCTGGCTAGGGTAACCCTGTAAGTTCAACAGCAGAGCGCACATTAGAGAATACAACTTCAGAGAAACAAGATGCTGGAGAAGTGAAGTTCAATTTCCTGCAGGATCTGCTGGGAGCCTGAATCAATGAAAAGCTGAATAAAGGTCCTAGCTGGTCAGGCTGACAATTTTCCCTCAGAGACTAAGGCAAAGCCACAATGCTTGATTAATTGAAGAGAATGGGTAGCTGTTACTCTGAACCCAGTCCTGCCCAATAAGGAGGAACTGGCAAGAAGAGCGCAGGCCCTAATAGCCAGGGAGGCGAAGTCTGGATACAGGCAGCCATGAACTTCAGACTTCATAAAAGCAGAAATGACTCCATGACATGGGAGATGGGCTCACACCTCATCATCCACTGGACCCCAAAGAATATTTAGGATGCTAAGTTGAGAATTTTTGACTCAGAAGACACATGATAACTGTTATCTAGTAACTGACAGGTTGTCAAACGAGACATTAGATTTGTTCTATAGGGCCCCAAGAGGCATAAATGGGACTAATGAGTGGAAAATTACAGGAAGAGAGCAGTGTTTCAGATCATTACAGAGAAGGATTTCCTAACAGTCAAGCCATCTTAAGGCAGAATGAATTGCCTCTAAGGTAGAAAGTTCAAATGCAATCTAGACATTCCATAAGTGGATGCGGTGGAGGTAATTCAAAAACCAGAGGGTGATCTGACAACTGTGGCATTCCCACACTTGAGCGTTGAGGTCAGCTGTGAGGTAGGCTGCAAGTGACCTGGCACGATAATAAAACACTGAGGCGCACGATTACTGTCTCCAGATTCTGGATTATCACTATAATGCCACTCCTATTCACTTATATCACTAAACATTTTCTTGAACAAAGGTGAAAAAACTCTACATTGCTGGGTAATGCTCATGGGAGTGTTCTCCTGAAGTGTGTTTTCAGGCTAAGAAAAGTGGAGAATTACCAGGTTGGATGACTAGTAGAATCCCTTCCAAGCTGAGATTTCACGAAGATAGGAGGCACCCTCTCCTCCGCCTGCAACCTAATTATGATCTACTGGTAGATAGGTGGTCACTGCGATTTGTTGAATTGATCACTGGAGTGCCTCACCTGATAGACACTGCTAACAAGTCCTGGAGTACATCTGAACTCTACCAAAAAGGAAAGTGAGGACCAGGTATGTCCTGGTCAGAGTACATCTGAACTCTACCAAAAGGGAAAGTGAGGACCAGGTATGTTACATCTGTCTGCTTTTCACAGAGTGGTCATTCAGATAATTTTAATGAAACCAAAGGAAAGTTAAACTTTACAGTTTCTTTAAAACAAACAAACAAACAAAACAAAACTACAGATGATATAAATAGGCCAAGAAAACACTATTTGTGTTTGAAACTTTAACATTTTTCCCCCTAAGCAAGAATTGACATGAACTGGTAACTACCTCAACTTGAACTTAGCCAATCTCACCCCAATCCAAACTGGAAATGACTTTCCCTTTTCAACTCCTTGGATAAATGGCCCTGGCAGAAACTGTTGTCACAAAGGCCAACTGTAGAAGTGCCACCGTAAAACTGTTTGCTGACCAACTCAGGCCTTTTCGGAGTCTTCCCTGACTCCTTTTCCATGTCGTTTATCTGCTGCTCTGCCAAACTGCTCCTCTGGAACGACAGAGAAACTAAGCGGATGGAAGGTGTCTGGTCACCTGGTGCAGCAGGCTACTGAGCGGCCTGTGATTTCTGGCACCTCATAATATTTTTGTATTACACAATTTTTTTCATTATAAAACTATTATTGCCACATTATAAAAATTTGGAAACTAAAGAAAGGAAAAAAAATCTCTTATGATCCCATTATTCAAATAAAATCACTGCACTTTGGTGCATTGCTTCCTCTCCTCCAGGGCTCTTTGTATATAGTTCCATGGGCTGCGTCTAATTAGCTTATTTATACATACCTCAGCTCTTCTACAAAGAATTTGCAGCAACTAACATAAATATCATCAGATGGACAACTCCACGCCAACATACTCTCTCCCAAACCAGCTTGTACTCCTGATTCCCATTTCTAACTTATGGGTTCCATCTCCCAGTCATCCAGGTTGAAACCTTGGCACCATCTTGGACTCTTCTCCCTCAACCCCAGTATTCATTTCCATAGATTCTTCTGTCATTATCCCTTTCTCACATCTGTCCTTCCCACTCCAACCCCCCTATTGATTTTGCTACCATCTAGTCCAAGTCCGTAACTATTGATGTTTCTCTGACTCATTTTCCAGCCTCTAGTTTCCCTCCTTTTCCTTGAAGTGCTAAATTATTTTCCTCTTTTTGAATGCTCTCTTGCTGAACAACATCTGCTTGCCTTTCCATTGTCTAACAAACAAAAAACACTATTTGGTCTGAAAATTTGTCCCCAAATCTGTCCCCAGTCTATATTTCCTACCATATCTTTGACCACTTCCTCTAAGAAACCTCTGCTGACACACTTGTACCCTAGACATAAAATTGCAGTGTATGCAGTGAGTAGGGTAGGACATGTGCCAGCTCCCTGGAATCCCTGCAAGGTGCAGCGTTCCAGGCCAGCTGAGACAGAGGAACAGGTAGTAGATGTTCCTTCTGCTATTATCAACTATGAAACTGGACAAAACAAAGGAAGCAATTCTGTCCAAGCATTACACAAACAGTAGAGGTGTGAACCTAGAGGGAAGGAAAATATGAGGAATGAGGTCCATGGTCACCTGGCTTTCAGCCTAGGGGCATTTTTCACACTGTGGCTTAGGGAAGTGGCATCTACATACCGAGCAGGTATGCCTAAGCCTCTGCATGCAACAGAGATTGCTAAGAATATAAGAAATCAAGCCAGTACTTGCCTTTTGAAGTAGGCTGCTTGAATTTTGGATTTTAAAAAGATATAATTTCTCTAAAATTTCCAGGGGACCTTTTCTCTTGTTATGCTTTATCTTTCTTTATTGAGGCTGGGCACAGTGGCTTGTGCTTGTAATCCCATGGTGGCTCGTGCTTTGGGAGGCCAAGGCAGGAAGACTGCTTGAGCTTGGGAGTTCAAGGCTGCAATGAGCCACTGAATTCCAGCCTGGGCGACAGAGTGAGACCCTGTCTCTAAAAATCGATTAATTAATTAATTTTTAAAAAAGAAAATACTGAGCAATCTTGCCCATAGTTTCAAGGAAGATAAAAACAGGAGATATGAACATCTTTGCAATGTTTTAAAAGACTAGGCCACTAGGCCATCAGTGCTTGGTAGCAGACTGAAACTGCAACGGTGGATATCCACATTGGGCAAATGTCAAAGGCCATGTTAGTGCCAAGATCATCTGTGAGGATGACCAAAGCCAAAGCAGTCACCCAGAAGCCACCCTAGAGAGGGGCAAGAAATAGGTTAAAAACTAGAAGCAGCACATCTGCGGTATTAAAAAAGGGATTGCGGGTGCTGGGCATGGTGGTTGATGCCTGTGATTCCAGAACTTTGGGAAGCTGAGGTGGATGGATCACTTGAGCCCAGGAGTTCAAGACCAGCCTGGGCAACATGGTGAAACCCCATCTCTACCATAAATACAAAATATTAGCCAGGCTTGGTGGCGCACATCTGTAGTCTCAGCTACTTGAGAGGCTGAGGTGGGATGATCACCTGAGCTTGGGAGATTGAGGCTGCAGTGAGCCATGATCATGCTACTACACTCCAGCCTGGGCAAAAGAGTGAGACTCTGTCGAGAAGAGGAGGGGAGGGCAATGGAGGGGAGGGGGAGGGGAGGATTGGTAGGGTTCACTTTTCTCACATCCTACATTTTTCCTTTGAGAGTCAATTGCTGCATTCCCTTCCTCCAGCTATAATTTCCAAAGACAACTAGCCTCAATCCTACTTTTACCTGCTCAGTAACATCCCAGAAGAATGTTTAAAGAGCCCCTATCAGTTTGCCTTTCTCAGCTTGCTGGACAGATGAAAACCTACTGGGAGTAGCCCAGGCTTCTCCAGCTCAGCCCTAGAGAGGCAGTTCTCAGGGTTCCTGCTACCCAACTGGAAGCATGACTTTGAAGAGTACCCTTTCAATCACGTTATTTGGTGTTAAATTCAGGTAAAGAACCCTATGTCTCTCCCAAGCAGAGCCCTTAGGAACTTTCTTTCTGTGATACCTTACGCCAACACTGGAACTATCTGAAGGGCCAAGGCTTGCAATTCATTCTTTTGCACTCACTGTTGCCCCTTCTGAGGCCCAAGAAGAGTCTAGTGAGAGAATATTTCTCATTCTCACCCTCACCAACGTCACCACAGGAACACAATCTTTTTTTTTTCTTTCTTTTTTTGAGACGAGTCTCACTCTGTCGCCCAGGCTGGAGTGCAGTGGCGCGATCTCAGCTCACCGCAAGCTCCACCTCCCGGGTTCACGCCATTCTCCTGCCTCAGCCTTCCCAGCAGCTGGGACTACAGGCACCCACCACCACGCCTGGCTAATTTTTTTGTATTTTTAGTAGAGATGGTTTCACCGTGTTAGCCAGGATGGTCTCGATCTCCTGACCTTGTGATCCGCCCGCCTCGGCCTCCCAAAGTGCTGGAATTACAGGCATGAGCCACCGCGCCCAGCCCAGGAACACAACCTTAAGGTCACATAGTTGTAAAGGCTCAGAGGCCTGTGGCAAGTTCAGGCACAAAGCAAACCTAGCCTTGCATAGTATGCTGCTTAGGGAGCGCAGGGCAGCCAGGCAAACCACACAGGCATGCAGACTGCCTGCTGCCCAGGATGCTATAGAAATTTCCATCCTACCATCAGCGAGTGGCTTGCAGGAGAGGGCGTCATCGAGGTCTCGGGCGGTTGATGGGTCAATGGTGAAGATACAGTCTTTTCTAGGAAAGATTGAAGAAACAATTAGCAATGCCACAAATAATAGCAACTTTGCCCCATCATAGTACAGCTTTAAAGAACAGTGAATTTTGTATATGTGCTCTGTTAGGGAAAGTGAAAAATAACTTCTATGAGAATGAGATCTTTAGTTAAATGTGAGACTGGGAAGAGACAAATGGGTGAGTGATTTTCTCTTCCTCTGTGTGAACTGGCACCTACTTCTCCTTCACCCCAAGCCAGAAGAGATGTGAGTGGGTGAAAATGAGGCTGCTTCCATGAACGAGGCTTCTCAAGAAGAGTTGGCCGACAAGAGCGGCAAGTTACTTTGGTAAATTATTCTTCAATTTACAACTTTGGTAAAATATCCTTCTCCAGTGTCTGATGGGAAGCTGTCCTTTAAGGACCTCTATGAAGATAATTTACTGTTCATTCTCCTATAGTGAAAAAAATGGGAGTATGCCAAAGAATAAGTCATCTGACATGCGGTACAGGGGGATGAGACCCAACAATAAGCTTTGCAAAAAAACTGGGCCGTACAGTTAACCATAAAATAAGCCTACCTGGAAGTAGCACAAATCACAGTCTGTTTCCACAGAATAATTATATACTACAACCAAGCTTATACTAAGTTCACCATTTTATCCTTGCACGGTATCCTTACGAACACTGCACTCTTAACCTGTGAAACTCTCATTCTGTTTATAGTTTCCCATATAGCATGCCTGACTCAACCCACCCATTTCCACCATGTAAACACCTAAAGATTTTGGCAGCAGCTGTCCTTGGCTCTCCATACCTCTGGCCTTTCCTGCCTGGGCACTGCCTGGAGATTGGGGTATTCTGCAGCAACTGCCCTTCTGCCTCCATGCTACACTCTCTAGTCAGTGCTCACTGCTTCCTAGGTTCTTCCTCCACTCCAACCAGTACTAGCAGTGCACTGCCACCATTTCTCTGTCTTTTGCTGATTCATCAACACTGATGATGTTGTCCATACTTGTACCAACCATGATAAGACAGGCTTTGTTCTTAAAGACTTCTTTCCTGGTGTTGCTCCTCTGTTCAAAACTTCCTTGGCAGGAGTGAGCTATGATTGGGCCACTGCACTCCAGCCTGGACAACAGAGTGAGACCCTGTCTTCAGAGGCTGCCAAGCTGCTCTCGTGCTGGCCTGCCACAAGCTCTCGGGGCCTTTCTCTGTCTCAGTCTTAACTGTCCACTTACCCTACTCCTAATTACTCCCAACAGCCCTCTCTAATCCTAACCACAATACTTCGATCCTAAGAGAGTATTAATGATAAGATACACCATCAATTCTGTAATAGCTTTTGAAGAAATAAAAACCCCACCACATTAAATATATACATTAATTTTAAGACATTTTAGAATTTCAAAAATGTCAAATGTTTAAAAAATAATAACCTTGTTTGGATGGCTCGCTGCAGCCTCAACCTCTTGAGCTCAAATGATCCTCCCACCTCAGACTCTCAAGCAACTGACAGTATAGGTGCATGCCACCATACTGGAGTAGTTTTAAAACTTTTTGTAGAAACAGGATCTCACTCTGTTCCCCAGGCTGGTCTCAAACTCCTGGCTTCAAGGGATCCTCTCAATTTGGCCTCCCAAAGTGCTGGGATTATAGGTGTGAGCTACCATGCCCAACCCAAAAAGTAATCTTAAATGGTAAATGGACAACCAGACTATGGTACACTCCCAAAATGGAACAGTAATTAGCAACAAAAATTAACAAATTATTCATAAATCTAACAGCCTGGATGAATCTCAAAGGTATTGAACTGAGTGAAAAGAGCCACTCTCAAAAAGAAAACAAAGCACTTTGGGAGGCCAACGTGGGCAGATCACCTGAGGTCGGGGGTTCAAAACCAGACTGGCCAACATGATGAAACCCCATTTCTATTAAAAATACAAAAATTAGCTGGGCATGGTGGCATACGCCTGTAGTCCCAGCTACTCAGGAGACTAAGGCAGAAAAATTGTTTGAACCCGGGAGGCGGAGGTTGCAGTAAGCCAAGATTGTGCCACTACATTCCAGCCTGGGCAAGAGAGAGAGACTCAGTCTCAAAAACAAAAAAAAAAGGGGGGGTGGGAAGAGGGGAGGGGAGAAGAAGAGGAGAGGAGAAGAGGAGAACAGAACGGAATGGAAGGAAAACAGAGAAAAGACAGAGAGCAGATCAGTGATTGCCAGAGCTAGGAAAGGGATGCTTGTATGGGGGCAGCAGAGGGACTGGAACTAAATCTATACATGTCTTAAAATTCACAGAATTTTACATACAGCAAAAGGAGGTCAATTTTATTGTTTACTATTTTTTAAAAAAATTAATGTGACTTTCAAATCAAGAAAAGTAAAACATATATGTTAAATATTCATAGGGTTGATCGACAGGTGCTAGATTTATGGATTAATTTTTTTTTCCTTTAATGTGTACTTTTTCATATTTTTAAAATTTTTCAATGCAATTGAATATTACTTTTGTAAATGGAAAAAATAAAAACTGTAGAGAATCTTCCTCAATCAAAAAACAATTGATCAGATATGTATTATTGTTTGTACATAGATTTAGCTATCTTGTAACATTTGTTACAAGATGCATTTGGCTTAATATAGTTAATGGCTTCAAGATTACAGATCTAGTAAAAACTGTGTCCCCACTGGATGCTAAGACAATAGGGCAGGGAAAGCTGGGTGCCATTCAGGTGGAGGGAACAAGAGCATTTAGAGTGCAGATCCCAGAAAGGGTGGTTAATCAGGAGACCCACTCTCCCACTAAATATTTCGAGGAGAGTCACACACAGTGTAGGGAACATGAAGGTTCAAGCCTCAAGATATACAGAAGTAATTCTGGTTCCACTATATAAAAGAGGTTGTAAGCAAGAGTGCCAGAGGAGAAGAGAAACACTGATCTCCTGGAACGTGTGCTCCAAGGGCTGTGTTCCCAGAGCCTTGAACAGAGGCCGCACCTCAGACATGTTTGCTGAATGAACAGATGGATGGCAATAGGAAGTGCCCAGGAGGTGAAATCAGACCTGGCACCACAGCAATGGGCTGTAATTGATGAGGATCTTGAACTTGGCTCACAAGGTAAAGAAGGAAGTATCCACTTCTGTCTCCTTTTGGTATCTCCCATAAAACCTAACCAAATGTTTTATATACACTGAGTACTCAATAAAAAGGACTTGTATAACTGAAACTAAAAAGTCAGACATGGTAGTAGGAATGTTTGGTTCTTCTTCTTTCATCATAATGACATCATAAAAGCCAAAAAAATGTTCCCTAGTCAAAATCAAAAAGAACTCCATTAGCTTGGTTGCAGGTGGGAAACCATAGTTTACTAGATTACTTGGAGGGTTGACTAGGAAGTTTTATTTTCTTAAAATTAAATGTCTCTGGGTGCTTTGAGACTTTCATTTCTATCGATCCGGTGCATTAATGATAATGCCCATTAAGACATTTCCAGCCTGAAGTTGATTCAACCATATGTGACCGTGTAAGATAAACAGTGTAAGACTGTTTATCAGTTTGTAAATGTCTTCTTTGGGAGCACCCACAACTGCTTTCTAAGGAAAATTCTAGACTAGCCTGTAAGGACTCAAACCAACTCTCTATTACCTTTAACACTTTTTAATCTGCTCTTAAACCAGAAACATAAAAGTCTAAATTAAAATGGAACCTGACAAACAGTACTCAGGAAGGCTTGCTTGCTGGAAAGGTAAGCCATCCAAACATTATTCCTGATCAGGAATTGGCAAACCATATTACACTGGTCAAATCTGGCCTGCCACTTGTTTGTGAATGACCTACAAGATGACAACAGTTTTCATGTGTTTAAATGACTAAAAAATAAAAAATCAAAAGGAGAATACTATTCTGTGACGCAAAAATGATAGTGGAAATTCAAATTGCACTACTCACAAATAAAGCTTTATCATACATAGCCACACTTTTTCTATACAATGGCAGTGCTGACTAGCTATGACAGACAGCTGTTTTAGTTGTGCCTAGAATATTTGCTATGTGACCCTTCGCAGGAAGTTTGCTGACCCCTGTTTTAGATCAATGTTTCTGAATGTGCCAAATAAGTGTTTTATTTTTTTTAAAAAAAGGTCTTGTGATTAAATCAGTTTGGGAAATACCGGGCTGATTTCTTAATTGTAGGGCTTCAAGGAGCCTTTAATATGCCAGTATCAATAGTTCTTGCCCAACCCATTTGCTCCTGGCACTTCTCTGTGGGACAGCATCTCCCAGAACCAAGATTCCTCAAGGGAGCACCTTTGGAGATGCGAAGAACTGCACTGAAACACCCTGCACAGGCCTCCCATGGTGCCCTCGTCCTACTTGGGGCTTTGCCACCAAGGCTACCCCAAGGGACACTGCAAGAAGTCAACCAAATGACTATGCTATCACTGCAGGGAAGCAGGGAGAACAAGGGCCCATTTGACCATGCAGTATCCTTTTATAGAGTGCACTTATGGGGAAAGTTGATGCAGTATAAGGAAACACTCTTCTCGTGACAATCTGTATCTTACAGACACACAAATTTTATCCTTGATGGTTTCCCTTTTTATGCTATATGAACTGTCTGCTGTACAAAATAAAATAAATAAACTTTAAAAAGCTTTCCTTTTTGCTTTGGCTGCTAGGAAACTCAGAAAACCTTCCTAACTTGCCTCTAGGAGATTTTATTTATAGTTTGCACTTTGTGAACTAACCCTTATCCTGGCTGTGCCTAATTTTCCTACTCACGTGTTCCTTTTGCCTCATTTCCTAATTTTTAAAAAACACTTGCTGGGCACAGTGGCTCATGGCTGTATTCCAGCACTTTGGGAGGCCGTGGTGGGCAGACTGCTTGAGCCCAAGAGTTCAAGACCAGCCTGGGCAACATGATGAAACCCTGTTTCTAAAACAAATACAAAAATTAGCCGTTGTGGTGGCATGAGCATATAGACCCAGCGACTCAGGAGAAGTAGGTGAGTACTCCTGAGCAGTAGGAGTAGTCTACTATTACTTCCAGTTAGTAGTAGAAGTAGGAGAATCGCTTGAGTCTGGGAGACAGAAGTTGCAATAAGCTGAGATCACGCCACTGCACTCTAACCTGGGTGATAGAGCAAGACTCTGTCTCCAAAAACAACAACAAAATTCACTGCATTTTACACATATATGTGTGTGTGCGTATATATATGTGTGTGTGTGTGTGTGCGCGGGTGTGTATATATATATACACACAGATATATATATATATATATATGTATATATCTGTAAACTGCCTTCAAATATTTTTGGATAAAAGCAGGGTATAACTAAATACATATGTATATTGAGGGATTACAACATTCCAGAATCATGTGTTGAGAGGATGCTGGAAGAAAGAAAGATGCAGCCTAGACTACTAAGAGAATGAACCTCTCGACAGTAAAACTCAGAGGGCTCTCAGAAAGCATTTGTACTGTAGCAGCAGACTCCAAGCTTGCTCTCTCACTATGGAAAATTGGGAGAAGCAAAGGAACGGTGAGTGACCCTGACAAACCCCAGTCCTCAGTGCTGAGAGCCAGTGATTTAATCTGTTGTCATCACCGCAATTACGAGCCTACCACGATGTGTTGCATGAGGGCTCCTTCTGCTTACAAGCCGCAGTGGCTAGGAGCTGCTGGCCTCAGCACTTGGGAGCCCAGCCCCGTGCGGTGGGGTTGAGGGTGATGGGGGTGGTGCACCATGCAGCTGTTACACTCGGTTAACATGCTTGGGATTTTACTGGCTCCTTTTCTGGAAGACTTTGGTCTCACAACCTGCAGGGAGCAGCCTGGCCTGCCAGCTTTTAGAACCTGTGAGACCAAATATTTAAAGAGTTCCGCAACAATGGTTAGAAAGAAGCTAACCCTGACCCGCAGAAAATAAAGTGCCAGGTGGGGGAGGGAAAGAATGAGACTCCAGTTCATGAGGCTGCAGAATTCCAATTCAGAGCAACGTTATGTAACCAAAATTTCTGAAGGCACGTGACTGAAGGGCTTAGGAGAACTTTTTAAAGAGACAGAAAACTTCTAAGACTGTGTTTTACCCAAAGCCATTGGTCTGGGAATTAACACGTGAAGAGTAAGTAAAAGTCTTCTATAATCCCTTAAGACCTCGCCAAGAACCCTAGGAAATAACAAAAGCTTAGAAATAATTTCTGTTCCTTTGTCATTTACACTCTTCCTCTGACCCTGTACCCTCAGGTTCCTCAAGGTATTCACATCTCTACCTCCTTTAAGCTGGAAGAAGCTGTCTAGTCGCCACAGCAACGTTTACTCACCACTTTGTCATTATTCACCTCACTGGATTTTGGCCATGGCCCCTACCACATCACAGAAACTGTTCTCCCTAAGATTGCAGATGCTGCCAGATTAAGCATCTTAAAGCATGCATTGGTCCAAAACCTTCATCAACTCCTTACCGAGAGAAATAGAAAGTCAGTTTAGTATTTAAAGCCCTTCATGACCCAGCCCCAATCTGTACTTTTCCAGTTAGACTGCATGCTCCCCCATGTCCCTCGTGTGCTAAATTCTTCTCTATACCCTCTGCTTTCTGAAGTGTTGTTTGTGCTGTTCCTATACTGGGCTACTTATTCCACCAATCTCCAATGTCTAAGATAGCTTGCAGTTAAAGGCCTGGCTGCAATGCCAGCTTTTTTTCCAGTAAACCCTCACAGCCCCACAGAATGGAAGCCACCTCTCCCCCATCTGCCCTACCCATGCCTGCAATCTGCCCCCTCTCTGATGGCAACAGCCACTGTCTCTGGCATGTTGGTGGCCACTTATGGATATGTCTTATCGCTGTGACAGGCTGGGAGCCAGTATCAGGTCTGGTAATGAGATTGGCTGAAGGGATACAATCCCTTCCAGCACGTTGAAGGCACATATGTAATGAATAGCTGATGGAGAGATGAATGAAAAAATGACCAAAGGGCTTTTGTGGAGCACTTTTCCATTCAGTTTTGCCACTGTGTCTTGGGAAATACATTTAGGATTAGAACTCATGACTTCCTGGCATTCAATCCTGTGGTCACACCACAGTGTTATTGTTTCCAAAGGTGTCCTTTTCTGTCTTCATCCCATCTTCTTTTCTCATAAACCAGTGTTTTACAAACTGTGGTTCAGGGACCATTTCCAGATTAACAAAATTTATAGAGGCCCTCCTCTGTCCGTGACTCTGGGTCTGTCTCCGTGCTAGCAAGTAATTCTGGGGAGGAGGATCTGGGTCAATGATGAAGAATGGGTAAAAAGCAATGGAAAAAAATTAAGAAATAACCTTAAGTGGATAAAGAATAAAACTTTCAATCCAACACTTTCTTAGATTAGATGGCATCACAGTTTATATAGAAATCAGCACATTTTATGTAAACTGTAGAAGGAAAAACAACGGAAGAGCTGGATCATTCACTCACAGGGATGTGTTCCCAAGTGTACCATGGCAGAGAGTCCAGCCAGATGGGTGCTGTAGCATTCCAGTACAATCTGATGCTGAATTCATCTGAGCCTCCATTTCACAGAGCTGGGATCATCATTCAAACCTAGGTCTGTCCCCTTGTTCAGTGGGGCTGCGCCTTTTTTTTTTTTTTTTTTTTGATGGTAGTTGCCAATATCATAATACTCTTTCACTCTCTTCTACTCACACAAAAGATGCTAAGAAGCAGACACAAATCACAAATTTTTTAGAACAGGAAAACTCCATGGTCTATTTAGAGCAGAAAGTGACCTTGGTCCATTTGCCTCCACCTCCCCAGCCTCACAACACTCAGTGGTAAAGTGACACTTAATGAGGCCACATGGCTAGCAGAAAGAAATGATGCAGCACTGTGGGCAGGCCCTTTTCACCTGACCAGGGGTTTCTAACCTCGGGTCCTCAGAAAGGTCAACTCAAGCTTTAGCAAAATTCTACACCAAGTGAATGTGATTATTAAGTTCTTTTATTTTTTAAAGGATAGTAATGAAACTTAATCCAAACAAACTGAAATGGTTGCCCTGTTACATCCCTTTACTCATCGGTTCTACTCACCGGTTCAATGAACTTCTCATCAGTCTATGTTTTTTTTCTGTGTGTTTGTTTTTGAGATGGAGTCGCGCTCTGTCACCACCAGGCTGGAGTGCAGTGGTGTGATCTCAGCTCACTGCGACCTCTGCCTCCCAGGTTCAAGCGATTCTCCTGCCTCAGCTCCTGAGTAGCTGGGACTACAGGTATGTGCCATCACACTCAGCTAATTTTTGTATTTTTAGTAGAAACGGGGTTTCACTATGTTGGCCAGAAAGGTCTCAATCTCTTGACCTCGTGATCCACCTGCCTCGGCCTCTCAAAGTGCTGGGATTACAGGCGTGAGCCATCGTGCCTCTTTTTATACTTTAAAAAAACAACATCCTGAAGCAGAGGACAAAGGACAGGACGGGTCTGGGACTATGGGAGCCAGAGATCAAGGGATGGGCCAGGAAAGCCATGGTTTAAGCCCAGAAAAAACATTCAAATTAATTTTCTTCCCCTCAATTTTCATTTGAAGAATGTTAAACTTTCAGGAAAGTTGAAAGAATAGTAAAATGAACATCCATATACCCTTCATCAAGATTCATTAAATTTCAACATTTGCCATATTGGCTTTATCTTTTTCCTCCTTCCATCCCTCCCTTCCTATGTCTAGCCGGTTGTTTTGTGTGTTTATTTTTGACATCCGAATTACTAAGAAGAATGTACAGAGATGGTGATACTTTCCCTCTCCATACTTTAACATGCATTGTCCAAAACTAAGGGCATTCTTCTATAGAACCACAACACTAACACCACAGCCAAGATTAATACTTTCATATCACCCAATTCATAGACCGTGTTTAAATGTCTTTGATTGTTTCCAAAAAGTCTCTTTTGCTTTTCGTTTTCCTCCTGATCCAGGATCTAATCAAAGTTTCCACACTGTATTTGGCAGTTATGTCTCTTTAGCCTGTTTCTTGTTCAACTATCTTTTGTTTTTCTTTTTCCTTTTTTTTTTTTTGAGATGGAGTCTCGCTCTGTCGCCCAGGCTGGAGTGCAGTGGCGATCTCAGCTCACTGCAAGCTCTGCCTCCCGGGTTCACGCCATTCTCCTGCCTCAGCCTCCTGAGCAGCTGGGACTACAGGCGCCTGCCACCACGCCCGGCTAATTTTTGGTATTTTTAGTAGAGACGGGGTTTCACCGTGTTAGCCAGGCTGGTCTCGATCTCCTGACCTCGTGATCCACCCGCCTCAGTCTCCCAAAGTGCTGGATTACAGGCATGAGCCACTGCGCCTGGCCTATCTTTTGTTTTTCAAATATAATGTTGCTTTTTTATTTTGAAGAGTCCAGGTCAATTGTCTTGTAAAGCGTCTCATGTTCTGGATTTATTAGATTGTTTCCTCACAGGAGGAGGAAGAAAGGGATAGAGAGAAATAAACCAAATGTGTCAAAATTCATCTCCTCTGTATTTCCTATAAATGGAAAGTTGGGTAAAAAGGCTTGACTAGATTCATGGTGAGCATTTTGGCCTCAAATTTTCACAGGTGATGGTGTGCATACCTTCAGAAGGCACAAACTGTTAGGCTGTCAGGTTGGATTACTTGGTTAAGGTGCTAATAGCTAGAACTGTATATGTTAAGGCTACCTTTTACCCTCTGTAAATAATAAGTAACATATAGAATGAGACTTAGAGATCATGTGAATATCCTGCTCTCAAAAACCCTTTTGGGGCTGGGCACAGTGGCTCATGCCTGTAATCCCAGCACTTTGGGAGGCCGAGGCGGGCAGATCACCTGAGGTCAGAAGTTCAAGGCCAGCCTGGCCAACATGGTGAAACTCCATCTCTACTAAAAATAAAAAAGATTAGCTGGGCATGGTGGTCGGCACCTATAATCCCAGCTGAGGCAGGAGAACTGCTTGAACCCAGGAGGCAGAGTTTGCAGCGAGTCGAGATCATGCCACTGCACTCCAGCCTGGTCAACAGAAGAAGACTCCATCTCTTTTCTTTTCAAAAAGAAAAAACAACCTTTTGGTCAATGGTTTCAGCATTTAGATGACTTGACTTTTGCCTGAATGAATTATAGCCTTGTAAATTGTAAAATGTTTGCTAATCCTATATCTCCTACATTTGCTGGCTATCTTCTATTAAAAGAAGTTTTTTCCTGTCCCAGTGTTTTTTGTTTGTTTGTTTTTTCAGTGTCATTACAACTTCATTGATTTTTTAAAAAAATTCACTGTGTTATAATCCATTACCACTACTGCCACTACTATTCCTTTTGATACATAAATTTTCCCAAATTAGGCTTGTGGGAGCCCTTTCAAGTGAGCCTCCATATCTCTGTGGCAAGTCTCTCAAGCTGTACAATCCCTGCCCCAGGCTTATAATCACTGACTTCCCTACGTAGCCCAAATTCCTTCTGGTGGGAACGGCATTTAGAAACCAGGCTGGGGCATAAGATATGCTCATTACTACTGAGCTACCATTGCCTCCAGGCCCTTTAAGCAAGCAGAGTTAGAAAATATTGGGTTGAATCACATGAAATTGCTAATATTTGACTATGTGTGGCCTAAAAACTGGCAATGTCATGTGGTTCAACCTAAATGCTGTTTAAAAATCATGAGTTCATATTGACAACCCCAACTGAAATCTAATACCATTAAGTTCTTATCTCCCCCATTCCATATTTATATCTTTCTTTTTCCAGTTCCCAATGGCCTTGATATTCAAAACTATTTCAGAATTACAACGCCAACACCACTCACAACAAATCTATTCAGTTTGATTTCTTTGGTGGTTTATCCTTAGAATATACTCACTATGGGTATATGGTTCGAGTGCTTAAAAGTTACTTGAATTCTTTTTTCTGTAGATGCTGATGCTATACATTCAAAAAACATTAGGCCCATTTGCTTTTGTTTGATTTCAATTTTAGAAATTTTGCTTTTACCACCTTTTGGATTATATTACTGAATATTCAAAACTTTAAGTGGTTCAAAAGTTAGTATACTCAGAGAAGTCTCATTCCCATCTCTATCCTTCCCCCAGCTCTTACCTCTCCCCTATAAATAATTATTTTCATCATTTTCTGGATTACCCTTTCAGTGTTTGTTTTCCTTTTTGATTGATTGATTGATAGATAGATAGATAGACAGATAGATAGACGGATAGATACATTTTTCTCGTTTTCTCTTCTTTCTTACACAAATAATCAAATACTATTAATTCTCTTTTCATTTTGCTTTTTGCACTTAATAATAAATCCTAGAAATCACTCTGTATCAGTTCAGGGACCAGAATCATAGAATAATCAAATTGGAAGGTTACCCTACTCCAAATCTTATCCTCTGAATGCCCCCAAACAAAAACCAAGCACACAGATAAATCCACATCTTGAAAGCTGGGATGGAGAGGTGAGAGGAAGAGTTCACTGCATCATTAGGCAATAATTAGACAGCTCTACCTGTTAGCAAGCACCTTTATACACTGAATTGAAATCTGACTCTGAGAAACTTCAAAATTCAGGCCCTTTATGGCCACAAAGAATTAGCTGACTCCCTCTGATACCATACAGCTCTTCAAACGTGACTTTTTTCAAGAAATATGCCCATTCCTTTCTTTTCTAAACTGTTTATAACTGTGAATAACTGTAGCCTTTTTCTTAAATTTTCACTTATTTAGTGTCAAGAACAAGTCTGAGTTGTAGGAACCAGTGGAACATCAATGTGAAGGAGATATCAGAGATCAAGAGAAAGACAAGAAATGCTACATCCAACAAATATTTAGTGGCTATCTACTGCTCTAGGGGTTTGGGACACATTTGAGAACAGACAAAGATTTCTACAGGGGAGGAGATAAAAAATAAATAGTACTAAAATTAATTGCTATGAAGGAAAAAAAGAAACATTAGAATACAGTAAGGGGCACTGAGAGTACTGATTACAATTATGAATAGGATAGACAGGATAGGCTTCACTGAGAAGATGGCTCGTGAAGATGACTCAAAGGAGGTGCAGAAGTAAGGCCTAGGCTATCTGGGGAAGAAGAACTTGGGCAAAGGCCCGGAATCCACCAAGTTAGTTTACCTGAAAGCACTGAACTACTGGGCACAACTCAACCAAGAGAGTTTGTACGCAGGGCAGAGATGGCTTGGTCTCTGACTCTTTTATTTCCTGTCCAAGAAGATTTATATCTAGGCTTGCTGGTGTTCAGAATGCAGCTTTCCATGCCTAAGGGTGCAATGAGGGCAGCCGAGTCCCACCGGGCCAGAAAGTCTCTCTATCCGAAGCTCTCTCTGAACATCTCTTTCTTCTTTTATCTCTGGTAGTAGTTTACCTATAATCCAGATTTAAAATATCAGATTGCAGTTACTTTAAAACAGCCTATGAGAACACTAATTAATACAAATTAAGTTTTAAAATCAGACAAAACAAAGGGACTGTAAGCTTCCAGGAAATAATACCACAGAAGGATCAAATACCTAAGCCCCTAAATATAAAGTGTTAAGAGTTAAAGCATAAAAAGTTCTATATAATCTATAAAATCTTCTCAGATTTTATAAACATAGTAGAGGTCTTTAATATACAAGAAATCTTATTCTCATTAAAAACACTTTTTTTCTCTATTTCCTAGAGATGGCCCTTAAGGGGATAGAATTATAACAATGGTGGGTATTATTTTTACTCTCATTTTGTGGGTGGGGAAACTGAGGCCCAGAAGGATTAAGTGACTTGCTCAAGGTCAAAGAAGCCCAAGGTCACAGAATTACAGAGCTATGACTCAAAGGGACAGGAATTCACCAAAAGGGAAGTTATTAAAATAACTCAATTAGACCAAGTTCTATTTCAATGAGAGCTGAAATCTCCCCTACTTTTACCCTTAATTCCAGACTTTTTTTTTTTTTAATGAGATGGAGTCTCTGTCACCCAGGCTGGAGTGCAGTGGCACAATCTCCGTTCACTGCAACCTCGGCCTCCCAGGTTCAAGCGATTCTCCTGCCTCAGCATCCCAAGTAGCTAGGAGCATGCGCCATCACGCCTAGCTAATTTTTGTATTTTTAGTAGAGACAGGGTTTCACCATGTTGGCCAGGCTGGTCTCAATCTCCTGACCTCGTAATCCACCTGCTTCGGCCTCCCATAGTGCTGGAATTATAGGTGTGAGCCACTGTGCCCAGCTAGAATTCCAGACTTTATCTTAAGATTTAAACACTCTGGATGCATTTTGGCAAAAGTAATAATTTATCCCAAATCTCTACGAGAAAAAGTTTCTCTGACTAGGTTGACAATTACTTCATTTTAGATATCCCATCCAAACCTGAAAATTTCCCACCCTCAACCTGAAAACCTCCATCCAGAGTTCTGATATAAAGTTTCTTCATAGTGAATACTCCTTAGTATGACTGAGAAAGTCAAGTCCCAAGTACTTTCCTTAGGAAAGGAGATATAAAAATAGGAAAATGGTAGTAAAAGAAAGAATATGTATGAATACATTTTGACGTAAGTATACTACACTTAAAATTTGCTTCTCAATTTCCAGAAGTGACATAGTTAATATGTAAAAATAAAACAGAAATTGTAACCAAATTTTAATATGACTTTATCTGAGACTAAGCACAGTGGGATAAAGGACAGCATTTAATGGATTTAAATTCTAGTGGACAGAATTAAGAATAGTCACAAAGTGAAGGAATTTACTATGTCTAGACATCTCTCCTAGATTTCTATTTGAGGAACAATGTATTTCTTTTCTCATCCTTTGAATTCCCAAGTTAGGAATTCAGAACCTGCTGTTGAAAGGATCATCATCCTTAATTCTCAATCCATTTATCAGGCTAAAATGCAAATGCAAGTGGTGAATGCATTTCAACAGCCCTGGAGCTCCAAAGAGACTTCTCAGGGAACATGCTGAGCTAACTGGGGAAGGGTTAAGCCACCCCTATTTTTCAGATCTGAAAACAGTTGTTCTGATATGAGAAGAAGCATTACAATGGTGCCAGCTCCCTTCTATAAAAGCTATACACATTTTTTGCACAACTGTATGATTGTTATGGCAACCATAAAAATGGAACTATCATTCTTCACATTACACACTACCCATACTAGATTACCTACCTACATTTGTTCTTCTACATTACCCAGAATTTCTTTTCAGAAAATGCTATGTCTGTCCTGTAGATGTTTAGGAGCAAGATAAAGTGGTCTCTTTCAAAGGGAGAGTCCACAACAATGAATCTTTCAAAAGCCTTGCTCTTCAAGAATTCTAGGGCTTTCCTGTCAAGTCTTTTAATCCTATGGTCACTGGGAGGCCTCAAAATATTCCCCCTGGTGGCAAAGGAACTGCCTGGAAAATGTATTCTCAAAATGAGTGTTTTTTATTCAGATGATGATGTGGAAAGATATTTTTGCTGAAGCATCATAAATGATGCTTAACAGCCCTGACACTGTTTTATAAAATATTGAGAGTATTTACTAGAGTCTCAGTTTAGTGAGATAAGATACTTTTGTAAGACAATCATACAAACATTGTAACAAATTTGCTGCTGAAAATATAGAATAACAACATGAATATATTTTTAAAATACCAGGCCAGGCACAGTGGTTCACGCCTGTAATCCCAGTGCTTTGGGAGGCCAAGAAGGGAGGATCACTTGAGCGCAGGAATTCAAGGTTGTAGTGAGCTATGATGGCACCACTGCACTCCAACCTGGGTGACAGAGCAGGACTCTGTATAACAGTATAAAATTTATAAAAATTCTAACAGTGAGAAAATTTTGACAATGAAAGAAATCTGACCTAACTGATTCCACCTTGCCTTTAACCTCCAAGTTGCCCTTGCTCATTCCTGGGCATAGGTCGAACTAACTTTGGGAGGAATTTAATTCATACTTCAACTTTAAAACAAAGATGATAAATGCCTCTCCCCAAAACAAACTGCCCCCTTCCCTGGGGACTAGACTGCCTTCATAAAACTAACAAATTAGCAAGATTTAAAATAATGGTTTAGGACATATGCAGCCAGGGGCCACAAGATTCTCCACCTCCCAATTTCTCCTATGGATAACATTATTATTATCAAACCTAAGGCTGTTGTTCAAGGCAAGGGCATGGGAGTTCATGCCTGTAATCCCAGCACTTTGGGAGGCTGACGCAGGAGAATAGCTTGAGCCCAAGAGTTCAAGACCAGCCTGGGCAACACAGCAAGACATCATCTCTATTTAAAATAAAAAGAATTGTAAACTGGCTCATCTGGTCTTGTGGCACCCCCGCCCACCATCCCCACCCCACCCAACCCCACCCCAGGAACTGACTCAAGACAAGAGGACAGCTTCAACTCCCTATGATTTCATCCCCAACCCAACCAATCAGCATTCCCCATTCCCTAGCCCCTGCCCACCAAACTATCTTTTAAAAACCCTAGCCTCTGAATTTTCAGGGAGGCTGATTTGAGAAGTAATAAAACTCCACCTGTTTTAGCCAGCTCCACAGGTATTAAACTCTTTCTCTATTGTAATTCCCCTGTCTTGACTAATTGGCTCTATCTGGGCAGTGGGCAAGAAGAACCCATTGGGCAGTTACAGTGTCTCAAAAATAAAACAAAACAAAATAAATTTCAGCTGTATTTCAGGATAATCACAGATTCTATTATTAAATTGAGTATGACTTTGTAATTTTTAACAGAAGAAAGTATGAATTTCCTTCTTTTCATTAATGGAGAAAGCCAAGCTTAGAATTATATGTATTTCAAGTATTCATTTTGGGCCCAAACTCTGTTGTATAATTCAGAGCTTGTTCTATAGTTTTTTGTTTTGTTTTTTAAAAGCAGGCTAAAAATGACTTCCAGGTTGATTTTAATATTAAATACTTAGATTCTAGGTCAAAAATATGCTCATAGTAACTGTTTGTTTCAGAGAGTTTCCAAATCAGGAATTGGAACATAGTGAAGCATGGAGTGCTACTTCTCTACTCCCAATAACTTCAGGAGAGGAGGAGTCCCAAGTGACCCCTCATGCAACCTACACCTCTTCCTGCGCTTCCAGGTTGGGGGTCACCCAGCACACACTCTCTACCTCAGCCCAACTCCCATAGCCCAGTCCTTACCAAGCCCTAGACTGGCCCTGAATTCATAATGCTCCCTTTCCATTCCTACTAAAGCAGCTCTCTTCAAATGGACTCCAGTCTCCTTTCCTGCCTTTCAAGTCCTTTACCACTTAGCTATTAGGACGAAGTCAATGCTTACAACATACAATTACATTATACTCTCCTTCTCAAAAACCTTCACTGGCTTCTAGCTATCTTTGAACTATAATCCTCAGCTTGGCATCCAGTATCCTCCATGATCTGGCTTCAAACTACTTCTCCATTCTTACTTAATGTGACTTAGCTTCATTAACATGGGACCCTGGTAAACCAGTTCTGCCAAAACACCCTGAATTCATGATTTTTGCAGATTCACAATCTTTTCTTCTAGACTTTATTCTTTTTAAAGGACTATTTCTCTCAATTATTTATATAAATATATATTATACATATTTTTAATTCCAACAATACCTATTTCAGTATCTTGCAATTATTAGTTTGTATACATACACACATAGAAGTAGCATATATATCTATATACACTAATATTTGTAAGACATATTCCCATTAATATATACTAAGATATATATATAGTAGAGATAATAAATATTTACTAAATTGAATTTTTTTTTTTTTTTCTTTTTCTTTTGAGACACAGTCTTACTCTGTCATCCAGGCTGGAGTTCACTGGTACAATCCTGGCTCACTGCAACCTCCGCTTCCCGGGTTCAAGCAATTCTCATGCCTCAGCCTCCCAAGTAGCTGGGACTACAGGCAAGCATCACCACGCCCAGCTAATTTTTGTATTTTTAGTAGAGACGGGGTTTTGCCGTGTTGGCCGGGCTGGTCCCGAACTCCTGGTCTCAAGTGATCCGCCTGCCTCGGCCTCCCAAAGTGCTGGGCCTCGCCCTGAATTGAATCTTTAATTGGGGTCTTCCAACTCCAGTCACTAGAAAAAAAGGCTAGTAGAGCTATGAATGCTTTCCACCTAATAGTCTATGTACCAACATATCTGTGAGAGTAGAAACTACTTTGAGTGATACCTTGAGACCTCCAACTATTTCCTAGAGAATTTTGGGGGTTTCTTAGAACCAAAGTCCTTTGGATTATAAATATACTAATACCCAATGATAGATGAAATGGGGAATAAAATAGGCAAGAGGAAGCAGAAATTTGAACCAGAAGGTAGTTTAAAATTTTTACTCCTCATATGACTTAAACATCTTTTTGTTAAGGCAAGGTGCCTTAATAATCATCAGAAATAAAGGGGCAATATTTTATCAAGAATAATGTATGCTAGACCCTATGCTAAGCACTATGCCTGTTATTACATTAAACTCTGCCACAACCTCATGAGACAGACATTATCTGTATATCCCTTTTAACTTTAAAGAAAGTAGGGCTCACAGGAGCTAAAACTTGCCCAAGATTATATATCTAGTAAGTGGCAGAATATGCCTCTAAAACCTATGTTCTTGTATTTCAATCCTGTGATAGCAGCATTTAAAATTCCCAAAGGTAGGAGTGAACGCAGCTGTGCTAGTCACATTAGGTTGTCTGTCCTTACACTCACTCATCCAAACTAGCATGTAAAGTCAAAACGGAATAATCTGATCCTTGCCTAGAATTTGGAAATTGGGACAGAGGATGGGAAACAAGGAAGAAGGAGTGTGCAGGGAGGAAAGAGAGAAATCAGTCTCCCTTTGGTTGGATGGGCCCGGAGAGCACCTTGGTAGCTGTAGATAGCAGCCATCCCACTAAGGAGGAGGAAGCAAAGGAGCTAGTCTGAGTGAAGGGGGAGGAAGGAAGCCAGTGTGTGGAGTAGGAGAGGCAGAGAGGAAGAAAGAAGTCTTTCTGGGTTTCTTGCCTCACTGCAGTCCCTGGTTCTCTGCCCTTGGATTCTGGGAGACATCACAGGATCCTTAAAACAAATTCCCCTTTCTGCTTAAGTGAGTTCCAGTGGTTTCTGTTATTTGGGACCAAAAAAGTCTTAATTAATGCAACAGCTGTGGAAAGTTTCCTAGAATGGCTAACTTGTCCTGGCTTTCTCTAACGCTTTATCATTATCGAAAGCTATGACAGGACATTACAGCCGCCACTTCCACACTGCCCCCTGGGGGAGCGCAGAGAGCTCCAGGTGTGGGAAGGCAGAGGGAGGGCACTGTGACTTTCTAGGAGTTTAAAAACTGTTGCTTTTGTAATTAGAATGACATAAAGTACAATGCCATCAAGTATTTTAGCCAGTAGGAGCTTAAAGAAGGCAAGCTCTAACTTCTATTTTCTCAGTATGAGGAAGGGGGAAGTATGAAGCGCTTCTGATTTATTTTTTTATTCAACTTTTTTTTTTTTAAATTAAGGGCATAGGTTTAAGAAAGTGGAGACATGAGGATAGTGAGTTAGAGATTCCAAAACTGCAGACCTGAAATCAATTCCCAGTTCCTCCCCCTCAGTCATGTGACCTCAGGCAAGATATTACTACTCAGAGCCACAGTTTCTTTATCTGTAAAATAAGGACAAGTTTCACAGGGTTATTATTTCAATGATTAAAGGAGATGATAAATATGTACATAAAGATATAACATAAGCCTTCAAAAATATCTTTTGGTATATAAATATATACCCCATTAACAACAAACGTAAGTAAAAACTTCAAACTTCTGTACACATTTGTTTTCTTTATGCTGGATATTTTTGGCCAAACACCACAGGAGATGATCTACTACCTAAGATTACTGATTTTTTTTCTTAGCATGACCCCTGGTATATAACAAACACCAGCATAGAGAAGACAGGAGAGGGATGTTCGGTGAGTGCCTACTATGTGCCCAGCTCTGTCTTAGGTCTGACAGATATTCAAGATTAGAGTAGCGATTTAGTATTTTCAAAATAACTCTATTTCAAAAAGAAACTGAAATATGACTATAGAAAGGGATAACTGAACACACATTTAAAGTACTGTTATGCTTGTGGGAACACTCCTATCCTAGGAATTCTAATTACATCTGTAAGACCACAGAACTGTTTAAATAATCACAATTTGAAACTCTTGATTCTCCCATATACAAATTTATAACTCCACTAAGTCACCTCTCAGGCAAAAAGACTACATGGCAACTTTACATTTGAGCACTAGGAGTAAATACAATGTAACTAGGCCAATTTCTTCACATATATAATAGAACTTCCACACAAATGAGTGTCCTCAAAGTTACAAATCCATACACCTACTATTCAGAGAATGCTGCAACTGCTCAAATGGTTCTTGGGATTTTTTAAGGATGACTTTCTAAGCCAATTCATGAGCTTCACAAGAATATCAGTTTGACTACTTTATAATTACACTTTTTTTTTTTTGAAGTTGGGTTATCCAACTTGATCACCCATCTGATTTACCACCCTTGGCTCTGAATTAACTTGGCTGTTTCCAAAAATTAAATCCACCCTCGAAAGATGAAGATTTGCCATTGTTGAAAATGTGCCTCAGGCTCTGAAGGCAATTTCCAAAAAGGAGTCCAAAAATGTGTATGTCGCCCACTGGTTCCTCAACCACCACTTGCCAGCAAGCTCAAATCTCTCCAATTTGCACAAATATCTTCAAGACCCTGCTTCTTTCAAGCTCCCTCCCACCTCCTCTGCAAAGCAAACCTCCTTAAAAGAGATGTTTACGTCTAGGATCCCCATTTTTTCACCTCCTCAGTTGACTATAATCTGGCTTCGGCTCTAATCACTGCACTGACACGACTCTTGAGATATCCAAAGGACAAAGAAAAGGGCTTCATGGCTAAACACAGTGACTTCTGTTCTAGCTTTGTCCCAGCTGACCTCACTGCAGCAGAGCACAGGGTAGATCACCCTTGTTTGGAACTTGTCACCAACTTTGCCTTTGCCTTTTCTTTAGCTCTTCTAATATCTGCCTTTCTGTGCCTCCAACACCACCTTTTCCTAAGAAATTTCCTTCCACCCTTTAAATTTTGGAGCTCTTCACAGTCTATCCTTGGTCCTCTTCCCTCATCAGATTATATGCTCACCCTATGTATACTCATTCACTTTGGTGCCCGTAACTACTATCTTTAGGCACCTAAACAGGTATACGTAGTCTAGACTTCTTCCCCAAGTGCCAGGCCTATTTTCTTTCTTTCTTTCTCTCCTCTCTCTTATGTCTCTCTCTGTCTGTCTCTCTCTCTCATCTCCTTTTGAGAACCTAGGCACAAAATGTCTCTCTCTCATCTTCTTTTGTGAACCTAGGCACAAAGTATCCAAATTTTACTCATCTTTCCCAATCCAAAAATTGTGTTGTTCATGCTCTTTAAAGCAACATCTCAGTCTTCTGAATTTCACGTTGGCCTATAGTTACTGATGCAATTCAAGGACCATGTAGGCATATCCCCCCACTGAGAGGTTTTCTCAGAGCATGAGGTAACCATGGTTTTCTCTTTTCCCATTTTGAGACAGGGTCTCACTCTGTTGCCCAGGCTGGAATGCAGTGGCACGATCAAAGCTCACTGCAGCCTTGGCCTTCCGGGCTCAGGTGATCCTCCCATCTCAGCTTCCTGAGTAGCTGGAACCACAGGCATGCGCCACCACATCCGGATAATTTTTTTAAAAATTTTTTGTAAAGATGAGGGTCTCATCATGTTGCCCAGGCTGGTCTTAAACTCCTGCATTCAAGCAGTCTTCCTGTCTCAGCCTCCCAAAGTTTTGAGATTATAGGCGTGAGCCACCATGCCCAGCCCTTTTTAAAAACATAAGACAAAAGCATACTAAAATCCTATTCCTCCTTCAAAGCCAAGTTCAAATATAATCTGCTCTAAAGTTTCCAAGTGCCTCACACTATATTACTTTCCCATCTTTTTAAATCTGGTTCCTTTTAAATTTCTCAGAACCTTTTATGTTGCGATAATTGTAGATTAAAATGCAAGTATAAGAAATAATAAAGATGTTGTGTGCCCTTTACCCAGTTACCAATGGTAGAATCTTATGAAACTATAGTACAATATCAAAACCAGGATATTGACATTGATACTATGCACCAATCTTTAGATTTCTCACTTACACTCATTTGAGTGTGTAAGTGCTATAAAATTTTATTACATATGTAGGTTCATGTAAACACCACTCAGTCAAGACAATGAACACTACTATTGTCTCAAGGATCCCTTAATTGCACCCAATTCCCACCTGTCTGGCCTCCCTCAATCTTGGCAACTACAAATCTGTTCTACAGTTCTAAAACCTGCCTTTTCTGAATCTTAAACTCAGCTGACTTTCCAAAATTGTACTTTCAAAAAGATTAAATAGAATCATACAGTATGTATGTAACCTTTGAGACCGAAGATCCATCCAAGCTTTTGCGCATATCAACAGTTCACTCTTTTTTGTTGCCGAGTACCATTCTGTAATATGGATATACCACAATTTGCTTAACCATTCATCCACTGAAGGACATCTGGGCTGTTGCTAGTATTTGGGCTATTCTATGTAAAACTGCTATAGAAATTCATGTACAGGTTTTTTTGAGAATGTAGGTTTTCATTTTTCTGGGATAAATGCCCAGGAGTGCAATTACCGGGTTGTGTTTCGTTTTTTAAGAAACTGCCAAAGTGTTTCCAGAGTGGTTGTGCCATTTTACATTTCCACCGGCAACGTTTGAGTGATCCACTTTCTCTGCATCCTCGCCAGCACTTGGTATTGCTTAGAACTTCTTGCCAATTTGGCCTTTTCATTATTTTACTTTAGACGTTCTGATTGATGTGTACTGATATTGTGAATTTAATTTGCATTCTCGAATGGGTCGTGAAGTTAAACATTTTTTAATTTGCTTATTTGCCATTTGTATATCCTCTTCAGTGTATGTCTTCTGTCCATTTTCTAATTGGATTGCTTTTATACTGTTGAGTTTTAAAGGTTCTTTATGTACTCTAGATACTAGTCTCTTGTTGGATATGTGGTTTGCAAATATTTTCTCCCAGCTGCAGAAAATTCTTTCTGCAGCTCATCTTTTTCTTTTCTTAACAGCATCTTTCATAGACAGAAAGTTTTTAATTTTGATGAGATCCAATTTACCAACCTCTTCTTTTGTGGACTGTACTATGTCAAAGTCTAAGAACTCTTTCCCTAGTCCTACATCCTGTAAGTACTCTTCTATGCTCATTTCTGTAAGTTTTATACTTTCACTTTTTTTTCTTTTTTGAGACGGAGTCTGGCTCTGTCGCCCAGGCTGGAGTGCAGTGGCCAGATCTCAGCTCACTGCAAGCTTCGCCTCCCGGGTTTACACCATTCTCCTGCCTCAGCCTCCCGAGTAGCTGGGACTACAGATGCCCGCCACCTCGCCTGGCTAGTTTTTTTGTATTTTTTAGTAGAGATGGGGTTTCACCGTGTTAGCCAGGATGGTCTCGATCTCCTGACCTCGTGATCCGCCCGTCTCGGCGTCCCAAAGTGCTGGGATTACAGGCTTAAGCCACTGCACCCAGCCTACTTTTACATTTTATACTTAAGCCCATGACACATTTTGAGTTAACTTTTGCATAAGGCATGAGGTTTAGATCGAAGTTCATTTATTTGCCTATGTATGGCAAATTCCTCTAATACCATTTGATGAAAGGCTATCCTTCCTACATTGAACTGCGTTTGCTCCTCTGTTAAAAATCAGTCAGGCATATTTGTGTGGATCTAATTCTGGGTTCTCTATTCTGTTCCATTATTGAGAAAAAAGTCACATACCATTAAATTTACCATTTTATAGCATAAAATTTACCATTTTATAGCATAAAATTTACAAGTTTTTAGAAGATGTACAGAGTTGTATAATCATTATCATTACCTAATTTTAGAATATTTTCATTACCCAAGAAAAGCAACTCCATACCCATGGCAATCACTCCATGTTTTCCCTTCTCCGCAGAGAAAGGAAACACTTTATACATTCAACAGTTGATTGGGTTGTTTCCCTTCCTCTCTCTCTACTTTTTTTTTTGAGACAGAGTCTTGCTCTGTTGCCCAGGATGGAGTGCTGTGGTGCAATCTCAGCTCACTGCAACCTCCGCCTCCCAGGTTCAAGTGATTCTCCCACCTCAGCCTCCACAGTAGCTGCAATTACAGGCGCACACCATCAGGCCCAGGTAATTGCTTTTGTATTTTTGGTAGAGATGGAGTTTTACCATCTTGGCCAGGCTGGTCATGAACTCCTGACCAGAAGTGATCCGCCTGCCTCGGCCTTCCAAAGTGCTGGGATTACAGGCATGAGTCACCACGCTTGGCCTCCTCCCCTTTTTAAAAATAAAGACAGGATCTTATTATGTTGCCCAGGCTGGTCTCGATCTCCTGGCCTCAAGCAATCCTCCTCACTCTGCCTCACTTTAGCCACTAAGCCTGACCTGTTTCCATTTTTTAAAATAATGCTCCTATAAACATTCAGGCGCAGTGGCTCACGCCTGTAATCCTAGCACTTTGGAAGGCCAAGGTGGGCAGATCACGAGGTCAGGAAATTGAGACCATCCTGGCCAACATGCTGAAACCCTGTCTCTACTAAAAATACAAAAATTAGCTGGGCATGGTGGTGTGCGCCTGTAGTCCCAGCTACTCGGGAGGCTGAGGCAGGAGAATCGCTCGAACCTGGGAGGCAGAGGTTGCACTGAGCCAAGATGGCGCCACTGCACTCCAGCCTGGTGGTAACTCTATGTTTAACCCTTTGAGGAGCTGCCAAACTATTTTCCAAAATGGCTGCACGATTTTACATTCTCACCAGCAGTATAAGAGGGTTCCATTTTCACTACATCCTCAACAACACTTGTTATCTGTATGTTTTTTAATTACAGCCATCCTAGTGAATGTACAGTGGTATTTCATTGTGGTTTGGTTTTGCGTTTTTGTAATGATCGGTGATGCCGAGCTTTTTTTCTATATGTGTAGTGACCACTAGTATGTCTTAAAATTCTTGCCCATTTAAAAATTGTTTGTCTTTTTCATTGTTAAGTTGTAGGAGTTCTTTATGTATTCTAGATATATTAACCTACATAATTTGCAAAACAATTTTTCCCATGAGGGTTATGCTTTCACTTTCTTGATGGTGTCCTTCAAAGCACAAAATTTTTAATTTTGATGAAGTCCAATTTATCTATTTTTTTATTTTGTCACTTCTTCCTTGCCCAATCCAAGGTCACTAAGATTTACTCTTGTTTTCTCCTAAGAGATTTCTAGTTTTAGCTCTTACATTCAGGTCTATGATCCACTTTAAATTAATTTGTACCATGACACATTAATCGGTTTTGAATGTTGAACCAGTCTTGTATGCCTGGAATAAATCACACTAGGTCATGGTTTAGAATACTTTTTTTTTAGACACTTCTATAATAGCAATAGAATTCTTTTTATACATTGCTGGATTTGATTAGCTAACATTTTGCTGAGTACTTCTGCATCTGAGCTCAGGAGGGATATTGGTCCACAGTTTTCTTTATAACATGACCTCTGTCTGGTTTTGGTGTCAGGCTTCATAAAATGAGATAGGAAATGTTCTCTCCTATTGTATTTTCAAGAAAAGATTGTGTAAAATTGTTAATTCTTTAAACGTTTTCTAGAATTCTCCAGTGAAACCATCTGGGCTTGAAGACTTCCTTTCTGTGAGCTTTTAAATTATGAATTCAATATTTTAAACAGTTTTGTGACTATTCAGATTGTCTATATGACATGGTTGAATTACGAAAGTTTATAGTCTTTGACGCATCTCTTCTAAGATGTTGAATTATTAACTTCTTGAAAAACCATTTGTATATTCCTCACTATCCTTTCAATGGCTGCAGTATCTGTAAGTGATGTCCTGTATCACTTCTAATGTGATGTGTGTCTTCCGTTTATCCATCTATCTTGCTAAAGGCTTATCAGTTTTATTAATTTTTTTTCAAGAACAAGCTTTTGGCTGGAATGGTGGCTCACGCCTGTAATTCCAGCACTTTGGGAGGCTGAGGCAGGTGGACTGCTTGAGCTCAGGAGTTCAAGACCAGCCTGGGCAACATAGTGAGAGCCTGTCTCTTTTAAAAATTAAGTTAAAGTTTTTTAAAAAAGAACCAGCTTTTTGTTTCACTGATTTTTCTCTACTGTTTTCCAATTTCCAATTTTATTGACTTAAGTGCTTATCTTTATATTTTCTTCCTTCCTGCTTACTTTGAGCTTATCTTGCCTTTTTTTTTTTTTTTTTTTTTTTTTTTGATGAGACAAAGTCTCACTCTGTTGCCCAGACTGGGGTGCAGTGGCATGATCTTGGCTCATTGCAACCTCCGCCTCCCAGGTTCAAGCAATTCTCCTGCTTTAGCCTCCTAAGTAGCTAGGACTAATGGCACGAGCCACCCATACTAGGTTAATTTTGGATTTATTTTTCAGTAGAGACAGGGTTTCACCATGTTGGTCAGGCTGGTCTCTAACTCCTGGCCTCAAGTGATCCACCCGCTTAGGCCTCCCAAAGTGCTGGGATTACAAGCATAAGCCACCATGCTCAGCCTTGCTCTTCTTTCTTCCTAAGGTAAAAACATAGCTCACTGCTGAGATCTTTTTTCTTTTTAATGTAAGCACTTGGAGCTATAAATTTTCCTCGGTACTGCTTTAGCTACATCTCACATATTTTAATATGTTGTGCTTTCATTTTCATTCAGTTCTACACTTTTTAAAAAAAATTTCCTTTGAGATTTCTTCTTTGACCAGTGAATTATTTATAAGTGTGTTGTTTAATTTCCAAGTGTCTAGATATTTTACTATTGTCCTGTTATGGATTTCTAGTTTGTAGTTCCATATGGTCAGAAAACATAACCTATATGACTTCATTTTCACATGAGCTGAAGTTTGTTTTATGACTCAAGATATGGTCTATCTTGGTGAATATTCCATGATCACTTTATTTGGGTCTGGATCCATGTACTGAGTTAGCACCTAGAAAACGAGACGTAACACCCAGTCCTTGCTCTTGATGAGAACTTTGCTACCCATCAGAGAGACAGAGTCATATGTAAGTAAATTAGGGACATTAGGGCAAGTGAGCAGACTGCCAAGGGAGAAGAGAGAAGGGCAAGGCTAATTCTTCTAGAGTAAGAAGACAAAAGATTCACAGTGTTTAAGATGGGCCCTGGAAAATGGATGAAGTACAATGCAAGGCATAGGTAAGACAGAGAACTATGACAGAGTTAAGACTGGGGAAAGATGAAAGGCTGAAAGCACAACAGGATATTGCATAGGAAGCTAAGAAATTTATTTTCCTCTTTTCCTATTATCAACAGAGTTGACCATTTCATTTTTGACCTGCCCTAATATGAATGTCAGGCTACCCAACATTATTAATCTTAGGAATAATTTGCCCACACGATTACTGACTACTCTATGCTTCTTTTCTTTTTCTTTCTTTTTTTGAGATAGTACCTTGCTCTGTTTCCCAGGCTGAGGTGCAGTAGCACGATCACAACTCACTGTGCCCTCAACCTCCTGGGCTCAAGTGATCATCTCACCTCAGCCTCCCTAGTAGTGAGACTACAGGTACGTGCCACCACGCCCAGCTAATTTTTGTACTTTTTGTAGAGATAGGGTTTTGCTGTGTTGTCCAGGCTAGTCTGGAACTCCTGGACTCAATCAATCCAACCAAAGTACTGGACCTCCCAAAGTATTGGGATTACAGGCGTGAGCCACACACCCGACCTTATTTTCAAATTCTATCTTCCTTTCACTCTGTTATTTTCCCAGGAAAGCTTGTAGCTTTTTCTGCAGGACACTGTCTTCTTTCATCTCCAACTCAGGCAACAAAAGTGAAAAGACTTGAGAGTCGCATCAGTGGGACTGGCAAAGTAGAGACCTCCTCTGAAAAGCTACTACTTCATATAAGTAGCAACAACACTGGGCAAAATTGTCAAAATCAAATTTTGCGTAACTCTGGAAATTAACCACAGGCTTTTAACAATCTGAGGTGCAATTACTCAAGAAAAATGGATAAATATCCACAAGGACAGTGAACTTTGTAAAGTTTTACTTTCTGTATTCCCACATCCCTCTCTCCAGCTCTACAGTGGCCTTAAAATCAACAGAACTGTAATCGTGGTGAAAACCAGAGGCTGAACAGTCACTGGAGTGGCCAGAATGGTTTAGAGCACCCTAAAAACAGCATCACAGAAGAAATGTCATTATTTGACCTATCCAGCAGTTCCCTGAAAACCGCCATTTACAGGGTTTGCTTAATTTGACCTTCATTAAACCTTGTTCACTGCAAACAGCCTATAGCCCCAGGGGTGTTCATCAAAAACATTCAGCAGTATTTATTTAACATGGCAGCTGTCTGAGATGGTGATAACAGTGAGCTAAAGTACTGGTCAACAAGAGCTGACCAAAAACATTAAAAGGAAAAGCTGGAGAATGAGGCATCTATAAAGGGCTGTGAAAAGGTCTGACACATTCCTGGGGATCAAGATGGTCACACTCACACATAGGGCTGTACACATGCCCAAGAAAGAGTTAAGAAGGGTCTTAGGCTCCTACTTCTGGCTGACCCTGAAGCTCTACAATGGCAGGAAGTGAAGGCTATGGCAGAGTTGTAAAGTGCATGCCTAAGCATTAAAGGTATGAGTCTACACAGAGCCTCTCAACAAACGCTAAGAGACTTACTGTTTTCAAATATTTAAGGAAATCTCTGTTTATTCATTAGCTGACCACTAAGCTAGCCAAGCAGAGATTTCAGTAGCTTCAAATAACAAAGAATACAAACTGTCTTTGTTTGAATCGCTATAACAAAATACCATAAATTGGGTAGCTTATAACATTTATTTCTCACAGTTTTGGAAAGTGGAAAGTCGAAGATCAAGATACTAGCAGACTCAATATCTGATGAAGGCCCACTTCCTCATGAATGGCACCTTTTTACTGTGTCCTCACATGGTGAAAGGGGTGAGGTTTCTTTCTTGTGCTTCTTTTTATAAAGGCACTAATCCCATTCATGAGGGCTCTACCCTGGACTTAATTGCCTTCCTAAACTATAATTTGGGGGTTAGAATTTCAACCTATGAGCCTAGAGGGAACACAAACATTCAGATCACAGCATAGACTCGCTCTGTTGCCCAGACTGGAGCGCAGTGGCGTGATCTTGGCTCATTGCAACCTCCGCCTCCCAGGTTCAAGCAATTCTCCTGCTTTAGCCTCCTGAGTAGCTGGGACTACTTTGTTCAAGCTTTCTATTTTCTTGTTTATCTTTTTAGTTTAGTAACACTTAGTTCAAAAAAGTCAGAAAATGAACAGCAGAAAGAACAAACAGCAATAACAGCAAACCTTGGAGATGAAGGGAGGTAAGATGATTTCCAGAGCTGCCACATTATATTATTATTTAATAGTATTTAATTGCATGTGTGTGTGTGAATGTGTGTGTATGCTTGTGCATGTGTCATGCAAACAGTAACAAAAGAGAGCAGGAGTAGTCAAACTAATAGCAGACAAAATAGAATTCAAGGCAAATAGTGTTACTAAAGACAAAAGATAATATTTTATAACAATAATAGGGTCAGTTCATCTAGAAAATGAAATAATTATAAACATATATGCACCTAACAACAAAGCCACAAAATATGCAAAGCAAAAAATGGCAGAACTTAAGGGAAAAATGCAGAATTCAACTTTTATACATCAATACACAATATCCAGTAACAGAAAAATTAAACAAAAGATAAACAAGAAAATAGAAAGCTTGAACAAAACTATAAATCAATTAGATCTAACAGGTATCTACAGAACACTCCATCCAACAATAGCAGAATACATATTCTTCTAAAGTGGATATGGAACATTCTCCACACCATATAACAAGCTTCAATAAATATACAAGGACTAAAATACAAAATAAATTCTCTAACCAAAATAGAATGGAATTAGAAATTAACAGCATAAAGAAATTAGAGAAATTCGCAAGTATGTAGAAATTAAACAACCTACTCCTAAATAAAAAATAGGTCAAAGAAGAAATCTCAAAGGAAATTTTAAAATACTTAGATATAAATGAAAATAAAATACAACCTATCAAAATTTATAGGATGCAGCTAAAGCAATCAGGGAAGTAGGGAGGGAGGTTTATAGCTGTAAATGCCTTTATAAAAAAAATAGAGCCAGGTACGATGGCTCATGCCTGTAATCCAGGAGCTCAAGACCAGCCTAGGTGACATGATGACACCTCATCTCTACAAAAAAATACAAAAATTAGCCAGGCAGCCAGGCAGCCAGGCAGCCAGGCACAATGGCTCACGCCTGTAATCCTAGCACTTTGGGAGGCCAAGGCAGGCAGATCACGTGAGGTCAGGAGCTCGAGATCAGCCTGGCCAAGATGGTGAAACCCCATCGTTACTAAAAACAAACAAACAACTAAACAAAAATTAGCTGGGCGTGGTGATGCACGCCTGTATCCCAGCTACTCAGGAGGTTGAGGCAGAAGAATCACTTGAACCCAGGAGGTGGAGGCTGCAGTGAGCTGAGATCACACCACTGCACTCCAGCATGAGCGACAGAGTGAGACTCTGACTCAAAAAAAAAAAAAAAAAAAAGCTGGGCATGGTAGCACATGCCTGTGGTCCCAGGTACTTGGCAGGCTGAGGCAAGAGGATTACTTGAGCCTGGAAGGTGAAGGTTGTAGTGAGCAAAGATTGCACAACTGCACTCCGGCGTGGAAGACAGAGTGAGACCCCCATCTCAAAAAAAAAAAAAAACAAAACCAAAACATAGAAAGATCTGAACTCAGTAATATAAACTTCCACCTTAAGAAACTAACCAAAGAATAACAAACTAAACCTAAGCAAGCAGAAAAAAGAAAATAATAAAGATTAGAGTAGAAATAAATGAACGAGAGAATTAAAAAAATAAGAGAAGAATAAAACTAAAAGTTGGCTATGTGAAAAGATCAACAAAACTGACAAACCCTGAGTTAAGCTAACCAAAACCAGACAGAGAGAGAGAGTGATTCGAATTACTAAACTAACAAATGAAACAGCGAATATTACTACCAATCTTACAGAAACAATAACGATTATAAGGGAATACTAATAACAATGGTATGCCAAGAAATTAGATAACCAAGATGCAAAAGACAAATTTCTAGGAAGAAGCTGGGTGCGATGGCTCACACTTATAATCCCAGCACTTTGGGAGGCCAAGGTGGGAGGATGAGTTGAGGTCAGGAGTTCAAGACTAGCCTGGCCAACATGATGAAACACTGTCTCTATGAAGAATACAAAAAATTAGCTAGGTGTGGTGGTGCGCACCTGTAATTCCAGCTACTTGGGAGGCTGAGGCAGGAGAATTGCTTGAACCCAGGAGGCAGAGGTTGCAGTAAGCCAAAATCACACCATTGCATTCCAGTTTGGACAACAAGAGTGAAACTCTGTCTCAAAAAAAAAAAAAAAAAAAAATTCTAGGAAAATAAACTGCAAAGAACTTAAAATAAAAATGGAAAAGTTCGACAGATCTATAAGAAAAAAAGATATCGAATAAACAATCCCCCCGCCCCCCACAAAAGCACAGGGCCAGATGGCTTTACTGATGAGTTCTAGAGTGGGAGGAGAATAAGGATCAAAAAACTACCTCTTATTGGGTACTATGCTCACTACATGGGTGACAAAATCATTTGTACACCAAACTATAGAGACATGCAATTTACTCATATAATAAACCTGTACATTTACGCTCTGAACCTAAAATAAAAGCTAGAAGAAAAAAAGAAAAAAAAATTCCCCAATTCTTCACAAACTCTTCCAAAACTCATTCTATGAGGCCAGTGTTATCCTCATATAAAACCAAAGTTATCACAAGAAAACTAAAGACTGAAATCTCTTAAAAATACAGAAGCAAAAATCCTAAAAAGGAATCCGGCAAACCAAATCTAGCAATATAAAAAGGATTATACACCACGACAAGGGTGAAATTTATCCCAGGAATGCGGTGGCTCAACATGAAATAGATAAAATAGAATAATAAAGCCAATCAACGAAATAGAATAATAAAGAACAAAAATCACAGGATTATCTCAACAGACAGAAAAACCATTTGACAAAATCCAACACTCTTCCATGAGAAAACCACTCAATAAATTAGGACTAGAAGGAAAAGCTTTCAACTGATAGAGAGTATCTACAAAACCCCCAAAGCTTACATTACAATTAATATTGAAAGACTAGGCTGAGTTCTCGGCTCATACCTGTAATCCCAGCACTTTGGGAGGCTGAGGCAGGCAGATCACTTGAGCCCAAGAGTTCAAGACCAGCCCGGGTAACGTGGTGAAACCCCATCTCCACAAAAAATACAAAAATTAGTTGGGTGTGGTGGCACACCCTGTCATCCCAGCTACTTAGGAGGCTGAGCTAGGAGGATCACTTGAGCCTGGAATTGTAGTGAGCTGTGATTGTACCACTGCACTCCAGCTTGGGCAAGAGAGCAAGACCCTGTCTCAAAACCAAAAAGCAAACAAACAAAAAAACTGAATGACTGAATGCTTTCCCTCCTCAAGATCAGAACAAGAGAGGCACACTCCCATTAATTCTATTCAACACTGTACGGAAGGTCCTAGCTTGAGTAACTGCATAAGAAAAGGAAATAAAAAGCATCTAACTTAGAAAGGAAGAGGTAAAACTCCCTATTTGCAGATGACATGAACTTCTAAATATAGGAAATTCCATGGTATCGATGAAAGACAGAGCTAACAATTTTTTTTTTTTTTTTTGAGGCGGAGTCTCACTCTGTTACCCAGACTGGAGTGCAGTGGCTCAATCTCTGCTCACTGCTGCCTCTGCCTCCCAGGTTCAAGGAATTCTTCTGCCTCAGCCTCCCAAGTAGCTGGGATTACAGGCGCCCGCCACCAAGCCTGGCGAATTTGTGTATTTTTAGTAGAGGCAGTGTTTCACTATGCTAGCCAGGCTGGTCTCAAACTCCTGATCGCAACTGATCCACCAGCCTTGGCTTCCCAGAGTGCTGAGATTACAGGCATGAGCCACCATGCCCGGCCAACAAATGATTTTTGTAATGTTGTAGGATACTAGATCTATACATAAATATAAAATGTATTTCTAAACATTAGCAATTAATAATTTGGAAATGAAATTAAGAAAACAATTTCATTTACAACAGCATCAAAAAGAAAAAATACATAGGATTAAATTTAACAAAGAAGCCTTCTATACTGAAAACTACAAAACATCATTGAAAGAAATTAAAGATCTAATTAATGGAAAGACATCCCATGTTCATAGGTTGGAAGACTTAATGGTGTTAAAATGGAAATGCTCCCCAAACTGATCTACAGACTCAGAGCAATTCTTATGAAAATCCCGAGTGCCTCCTGAAACTGACAAGCTGATCCTAAAACTTGTGTAGCAATGCAAGGAACCCAGAATAGTGGAAAAATCTGAAAGAAAAAAAAAAAGCAAAGTTGGAAGAATCACACTTCTCAATTGCAAAACTTACTACAAAGTTACAATAATCTACACAGTGTGGCACTTGCATAAAGACAGATATATAGATCAATGGAACAGAAATGAGAGTCCAGAAATAAACCAATACATTTATGGTCAAATAAATTTCATGAAGAAAGAATCATCTTGTCAACAAGTTTTTCTTATGGTGCTGAAACAACTGGTTATCCACAAGCAAAAAAAATGAAATGTGACCCATACCTTACACCATTTACAAAGATTAAAAATAGATCATAAATATAACAACTAACAGTATAAAGTTCACAGAAGAAAACTTATGTTGGCCAGGCACGGTGGCTCACGCCTATAATCCCAGCACTTTGGGAGGCTGAGGCTGGTGGATCACTTGAGGTCAGGAGTTGGAGACTAGCCTGTCCAACGTGGCAAAAACCCATCTCTATAAAAACACAAAAAAAATTAGCAGAGCGTGGTGATGGGTGCCTGCAATGCCAGCTACCTGGGAGGCTGAGGCAGAACTGCTTGAACCCAGGAGGCAGGGGTTGCAGCCCAGCTCGCGCTACTGCACTCCAGCCTGGGTGACAGAGTGAGATGCCATCTCAAAACAAACAAACAAAAAGAAAACATATGTCTAAATCTTTGTGATCTTTGCCAATGGTTTTTTAGATATGACACGAAAAACACAAGCAACCAAAGAAAAAAACAGACTCAACTGGCCTTCATCAAATTTTGAAACTTTGTGCTTCTAAGAACACCATCAAGAAAGTGAAAGATAGCCAGCCCACAAGTAGGAGAAAATATTTGCAAATCATAAATCTGATAAATGACCAGTGTTTGGAATATAGAAACTACTCCTATAACTCAACAATAGAAAGGTAACCCAATTTTTAAAAAGGCAAAGGATCTGAATAGATACTATCTGAGTAGATAATTCTTCAAAGAAAATATACAAATGACCAATAAGAACATCAAAATACGTTCAGTCTCATTAGTCATGACAGAAACGCAAATCAAAACCATAATGAGACACTACCCTACACCTACAATGATGGCTACAATCACAAATACAGATAACAAGTGTTAGGATATGGAGCAACTGAGCCTCATACATTGCCACAGGGAATGCAAATGGTACAGCTACTTTGAAAAATACTTTCACAATTACTCTGAAAGTAGACTGACCATATGACCCAGCAATTTCACTCCTAGGTATATACCCAGATATATACCCAAGATAACTGAATGTCCACACCAAAACCTGTACATAAATATTAATAGCAGCATTATTCATAATAGTAAGGCTGGGGAATCAACCCAAATGTCCATCAACTAATGAATAAACAAAATGTGAAATATCCATACAATAGAATATTATTCAGCTACAAAGCGGAATTACCTTCTGATATATGTAACGACATGGATGAATCTTGAAAACATTATGTAGGCCAGGTGTGGTGGCTCATACCTGTAATCCCAGCACTTTGGGAGGCCAAGGCAGGCGGATCACAAGGTCAGGAGTTTAAGACCAGCCTGGCCAATATGGTGAAACCTCATCTCTACTAAAAATACAAAAATTAGCCAGGCGTGGTGGTGGGTGCCTGTAGTCCCAGCTACTCGGGAGGCTGAGGTGGGAGAATCGCTTGAACCTGAGAGGAGGTTGCAGTGAGCCGAGATCGCGCCATTGCACTCCAGCCTGGGTGACAGAGCGAGACTCCATCTCAAAAACAAACAAACAAAGAAAAAAACCCAAAACATTACGTCAAGTAAAAGAAGTCAGCTACCGAAGGCAACTTACTGTATGACTCCATTTATATGAAATGTTCAGAATAGGGAAATCCACAGAGATTGAAAACAGATGAGTAGTTGTGAGAAGCGGGGGTGGAGAGGGAATGAGGAGTAACTGCTAATGGAATTTATTTTGGGGGTGATAAAAATGTTCTGGAATTAGATAGTGGTGATGGTTGAACAAGTCTACCAATGTACAAGAAACCACTGAATTTAAAAGGATTAATTTTGTGGTACTTGAATATCTCAATATAAAAAACAGACTTTGTCACCCTGACATTTAGTTATCTCTATACTCCAGTTTATTCCAAATCTTAGGCCATCTATACCACAAAATGAAATTTTAAAATATCACTATATCATTATAGTTAATTTCCAAACAGATTTTTTTTAGAAGATGTAGAAATTATCTTGCCCATGACTTGTATTTCGACAGTGCTATAAAAATATTTCTAGGGAATAAATTCAAACATTGTCTTTTGCCAGTAAGCATTTTTCCACCTGTTCAGACAAAAAAATCTATTGATCTTTGAGTATTTGTCTTTTCTGAGAGTAGTGCTATTTATCAACATGAATTTTATGGGCTGACGAAGTACTAAATACTTACAATTAAGAATGTCCAGTTGTGTATCTACTTTAGGGCCCATTAATCCTTGTTACTATCTATGCATTTCTTGTAATTTCACAGTGAGTTGGGATTTCCATGAAAGGAATACTACTGCCAGTCGTTTCAGCTGACAATGACAGCTTCCCCATTTGATGCCAAACAATTTAATCTTGCTTCCCTCCAGCTAAGGAAAGAAGGGGTTCCCTTGGCAATCAAAGAACTGAGATTTAAAGCACAACCCTTGAATTTCCTGTGTAATTATCTTTCCCGGGTGGTCCATGGTGGGGCACAGTTGATATTTATTTGTCAGATAAATGCGGCAGACAGTCACTGATGGGATACCATTTTCTTTCAAATCCAAGAATGAGATAGCTCTAAATAACTCAGAAAAGACATTTCAAATACAAAGTCATGCACTGTTACAGGTAGAGGGGTTTGAAATACCTAGTTCAGAAAGTTGCAAAATGTATTCTAAGGAATACTAGTTCCACCAGAATCCATGAGAAGAAACTCTAAGAAATCTATTAACCCACTGTTTTTCAAAAACACTTACCCACAGATCCTTTTTCCGCATGACACCTATTCATGACCTAGCAACATGTTTTGAAAAATCCTAATCTGGTCAAAAATCCATTTCACAAAAGATAAAATTGCTCAGTCCTCTCCACTTCCCCAGATTTAACTGATTTGCCTAAAATCACCTACCTAGGCCCTGGGGAGAACTAGGACTAACTTCTAGCACTCCTTCAATGCTGCCACACTGTCTTACCAGGGGAACATTTTCCAAATGGCAATTTAATCATATTGGACTTCCTGATAAACAGCAAGATCATTAGTCATTTAATGTTAGTTATGTTTGAAAGCTTTCCCACAAATGGGTTGACCTGCAAGAGGTTAGTATTATATGACTCTCCTTTCAAGTTGCTATTTCAAGGTTGGTTTTACCTGGAGTGAGAGGAAATTTCTGTCTATTTGGAACAGCTCCATCTTGAAGATTTTTCAGTATTTCTTACCACAACCCCCTTTCTGTGCTTAGTATTTTTAGCTCATTGTTTTCTATTTTGGCAGCCGAGAAGCTGCAGTTTGTAATTTTACCTCCAGCTTCATATTTCTTCTTAAAAGTGAATACAATGTCCTGTTTATAATAATAAAATCACTAGTTGGCAGGACGACATTAAATGGAAAAAAAAGAGAGAAGGCAATTGGAAAATTTAGAGCAAGCAATTTTAAGTGCCAAGTTTCACATTTGTAATGGTCTGGTGGAGGTCACTGGGCTTCCTTTTTATTGAGGGAATAGTAAAGAAATAGATACCCACAAGTTCTCTTGTAAAAAGCTATAGAAACCACCTCCACTCCAATGAAACTCATGGTTTTACTGAAAAGTGACATGATTCAAACTTCCATAATAATACTAACTACAGGAAAAACATAAAAATCAGTTTAGCGTGGTATTCTCCCCCTCCGATATTTAGGTTTTCATTTTCCACTTTAATTGAGCTTTTAGGCTTTGGTTTCCTATTCCAGTTTAGCAACAAAGGAAACAAAACAATATGAATGAAATTAGAAATAACTGGAGCCAGTCTCAGAAATAACTTCTGGGTTTCTTCAGCTTCTGGTGCAACCCCCCTTTAAGCAGTTTCCTTGGACATATTATCTTCCTGATCCTCAAATTTCTGCAGCACTTACGTTGCTTTTCTTTTTTAAAGCCTCAGATGCCCTGCTAAAGACAGCTACAGGTCTAGACCATGCAAGCAGGGACTCTCCAGAGACTAGAGCTGAAGGTCCAGAAAAATGGTGACCCCAATCGGGAGGGCTATATCGCCCCTAGGAGTTCACGCAAGCCTAACTTCTTGAAAATTGCTAACCAACCATTTTTTCTTTTCAAAATAAACACTATTTCTTTCAACTTCAGTTTGCAAAATATTACCCCAATTCCATTGGACCAAAAAACTGGAATTTTACTGACATAATTGGATTATGAGGTTTAAAGATTGATGGAACTTTTCTGTTCCAAATATAATTGTTCAAATACCAAACCTAAACGGGTATGCAGAAGTTCTTACGTAGCTAGAGCCAGAGTAACACTGCAGGCTCTGAGGCAGGGTGACCCAGGACAGGGGATCAAGTGACCAAACCATAGGACTTGCAAGCCCTGTTACAGAAGGATCTCGGAGTCTGAAGGGAACACACTGCCTTTCTGCAGCCAGGGACTGTCACTAAAATGAAGACACCTTTAGTCACTCTAGTTCCCTCTAAACCTGCTCATTTCTCAGATCTCACCTCATGCACCAATGACTCTGGCAGTCTGTTCATACCTATTTTACAGCACTTGCCATTGTCTGCTGTAATAAATCTGAGTACGAATCTGTCTCCCTGAAGAACAGGGGCTGGCCCTTGGTTGTCTTTGCATTTCCAGTGGCTAACTTACTACTTGGCATATATATATATATATATATAAAAAACAATATGTGCAAATAAATGTTTGAAAAAGGTTTGATTTTATTAGTTTTCAAAATATATATTACTTTATTCAATATAGCACATATTTTTCAGCATGTGCTGGGACTCAATCCTACTTCTTTTGACATTCCTAGGAAAATGAATACTGTTTTTAAAAACTCTTTGAAGGCAGCGGACCTCAGAGCAGAAGAAACCACATGATCACAAGCACTTGAACCAAGCACCTCCTCCTTCATTACAATTCTACGTTTGACTACTGTTTAATAATTTCATTCATGTTCTTCTGCCACAAAACTGAGAGTTCCACAAGGGCAGCAAATACATCTATTTTTGTTCACTGTTGTATCCTCAGTGCCCATGGATCGTGTTCAATAAATATTTTTGGTATAAAAACTGAATAAATCCATCATAAAACCAGCCAAAGAAAAGGAAAAGGTTATCAGATCCAACTACCTAAACATGCTTACCTACTGCTGTATGGTACTGCACGCTAACCAACTACATCACTGGAGCTCATTCCACACACTTATGGCTTCTCTTTATGTGTGTTAAAAATAAGGAATTAACTGACACTACATAACTACATGAATTAACCCTGGCACCCTCACTAGATGTGTGGATCAGGTGGTAGGTGAGGTGTACAGATGAAAGAGTTGGCATTCCAGAACACAAAGGCAATGACAGCAGCACTCTTAGTTCCTATGCTTTTGCCAACTGCAACTAATGGGTCTTTACTCATGCCCAGATACATGGATTTATGGATATTGCCTAGTTTTAGCTAAACTAATCCTTGCAAAAAAGGTAACTGGCTAAAAAAGATTACTGCAAAGGTCCATATATTGAAGATAATATTAAACCACTAATATTCCTAGTAATATCATTAATACTAGAAAAATGGCAACACTGACATTTCTTCTGTGTCTAATATGAATTCAACTCCAGCCACATTATGATTTCAAAACAATGGCTGTCAGTCATATGTAACATATCAGATACTTTAGGAAAATTAAACATGCTTAATCTGTCCCTTCAAGGTAAAGGTGACATTTTAACAATAAGAAAACAAACTACTGCATTTTGAAAACAAAATAACATATTCAAATTTTAAAGATAACATTTTTTTTAAAATGGATGTTTTGAAATACTTCCATTGCTATATTATTTGGGGCCTAAAATGATGTAAGTGTATAAACTACAAAAATATTCATATCCATAGACTTAAACTTCCTAATAGAATCATTTGTATTTATTTATTTTTTTGAGATGGAGTCTCGCTCTGTCACCCAGGCTGGAGTTCAGTGGCACAATCTCGGCTCACTGTAACCTCTGCCTCCCGGGTTCAAGTAATTCTCCTGCCTCAGCCTCCCGAGAAGCTGGGATTACAGGCGCCTGCCACCATGCCCAGCTAATTTTTGTGTTTTTAGTGAGATAGCGTTTCACCATGTTGGCCAGGCTGGTCTCGAACTCCTGACCTCAGGTGATGCATCCACCTTGGCCTCTCAAAGTGCTGGGATTACAGGTGTAAGCCAATGTGCCTGGCCGAATTTTCTAACTAGTTTTTAAAGATAACAACTAATGAGTAACTGGAGATTATAAATATATTTTTTAATCTAAAAATGCAGCATCTCTCAATGAATTAACAAGAACTGACATCAGAAAAGATGGAAATTTACTAGCCGAATTTCAAAATGAATTGGAATATAATTGGTGAATAGGACTGAGAAATGAGTATTATGATTCTGTAAGCACAACTCACATCTTCTAAACAAATATCCTTTCCAATTATGATAATCATTACAACCAAGTACCAAAATATACAGAACTTAGAATCAGACCTCTGAATTTCCATATTACTAGTTGTTAAAGTAAAATTTTAATAAATAAAGAATATTATTCAATCATACTGCTTTCACCAAAAGTAAAATTACTATATACAGTTTTCTATACTTTTTGTAAGTAAAATGAAAGTATTTAAAAATTTATTTCTCACATTTTTTTTCTATTTTTACTTATGTTTATAATGTACATAATAGACTAGCAATGTAGTAAATTCATTTATCATTTTAAAATAAAGACAAGCATTAGTGGTAATTTACTATATTACTTCTTGATGCCTAAAGTAATAATTTCTAAACTTCAGAGATTACTACTTTAGGCATTAAGAAACATTAGAAAAATTCTAAATGCAAAGGAGGAAAATAAATCAGATTTGAATTTTAGAAACATAATCCTGAGGATAATGGGCAAGGATAACATATTTTAAGGTTGAAGTAATTTTTTTTTTAACTGAGTATCGCTCTATCGCTTAGGCAGTGGCACAATCTCAGCTCACTGCAACCTCCGCCTCCTGGGTTCAAGCAGTTCCCCTGCCTTGGCCTCCCAAGTGTGCCTACTTGGGAGGCTGGGTAGGGATTACAGGCACCTGCCACCATGCCCAAAGTAATTTTTTTTTTTTTTTGGAGATGGAGTCTTACTCTGTCGCCAGGCTGGAGTGCAGTGGAGCGATCTCGGCTCACTGCAACCTCCGCCTCCCGGGTTCAAGCGATTCTCCTGCCTCAGCCTCCCAAGTAGCTGGGACTACAGGCCCGTACCACTATGCCCAGCTAATTTTTGTATTTTTAGTGAAGACAAGGTTTCACCATGTTAGCCAGGATGGTCTCAATCTCATGATTTGCCCACCTCCGCTTCCCAAAGTGCTAGGATTATAGGCGTGAGCCACCACGCCCCGCCCAAAAGTAATTTTTTTTAAAAATCCTTGTTACTTCATTAATAGCAGAGAGCACCCTATAAACTCCTTCTGTCTTTGGATCCTTTCACAGGGCACATATGTGTGTGTGTGTGTGTGTGTGTGTGTGTGTGTGTGTGTGTGTGTGTGTGTGTGTGTGTGTGTATTTAAGATATATTTTAACGAGGCTTTCTGCAAAGCAAGGTTTCTTTTCTTTTTTTTTTTTTCCCCCTTAGACAGTCTTGCTCCATTGCCCATGCTGGAATGTAGTGGCATGATTATAGCTCACTGCAGCCTCAAACTCCTAGGCTCAAACAATCCTCCTGCCCCAGCCTCCCAAGTAGGCACACATCACTGTGCCTGGCTAATATTTTATTTATTTATTTATTTTTTGTAGAGACAGGGTCTCACTAAGGACCTCTTATTCTATGGTCTAAACCAGAAGGCAATAAAGGTCAAAGAAGTGGGAAGACAGAGCCAAAGAAGTGGGAAGACAGTGGGAATTTACAGCAATATTGGGCCCTATAACCACTAACATGCGTATTATTTACCTGTACACTAAAAGGCTAGAAAAAATGGAATACTTCTATTTTGTGACTTTCACATTTATAATTTTTTAAAGTTATACAAATTACTTTAAAAAAAATTTGGACCAGGTATGGTGGCTCACACCTGTAATCCTAACACTTTGGGAGGCCAAGGCAGGAAGACCTCTTGAGGCCAGGAGTTCAAAACCAGCCTGCTCAACATAGCAAGACCCCATCTTCTCTACAAAAGTAACATAAAAGAATTAGGCAGGTGTGGTGGCGCATGTTATAATCCCAGCACTCTGGGAGACTAAGGCAGAGGATTGCTTGAGCCCAAGAATTCAAGGCTGCAGTGAACTATGATTGCACCACTGCACTCCCGCCTGGGCCATACAGTGAGACCCTGTCTTAAAAATAATAATAATAATTTGAATAGTATGGCAGTATGCAAAATGAAAACTCAAAGTTCACTTCCCTATTGCCTTACCACTCCACTGAATCCACTCTCCATGGTAGTCACTGTTAACAGTTTATTTCCTTCCAGGTCTTGTTCTATGCAGATATACTTTGATGTGTATATATATACACATATATATGCATATGTGTACATTTATGCAGTTTTTGTATTACTTTACAAAATATAGGCTCATATTCATATTGCTCTGAAACTTGCTTCTTTTACTTAATAATGTATTATAGCCATTCTTTTAGGAAATTCAACATGGATATAGCTCCTTTTTGCAGAGCTGCAATTAATGCTATCATATTGACATAACACAGGTTACTAAACCATTCCTTTATTGATGGTCATTAGCAGTGTCTCTAATGTTTAACTTTTATGACAAAACAGCAATGAACATTCTTGTACACTTTTTTGAGTAGAGTTTGGGGTGCAGGAGGAGGTACATTTAAAATGCTGATAGATACTGCAGCATGGCTATACTAAATTCTACTAAACAATAAGGTTCCACCATTTATTCTAACATTCTTTTCCCATTAAATCATTTGATAGATTCCTAGATTCAGGAAATGACCTCAGAAAACAAACCCCTCAATTTGTGTATGAGAAAACAAAGGTTCCGAGAGGTTAACGTTATGGGCCAAAGACCTCGGAGCCCCTGAAGAGATAACACACCCATGTGCTAGCAGGGGTTCAGTGATAGAGGGGTTACTATTAAAATCCAGGAATGCAATATGGGTTAACTGACTTCAAATGTAATATGTGTTCTATGAGAGATACTAACAAGTAGGAAAGGGCACTAATGATCATCTCCTTTTCCTTGCCTAACCTCAATAAGAAAAGAAAAAGGCAGTAAAGTACTAAAAGATACAATAGTAAGAGGGTACAGAGAGGGAGTATTCACAAACTAGGTGGGTAATGGGCACCCAGAGCTGAAAGTGTCATAAGTTCAGCTGCATGAAGCAAGCAAGTGTGGTGGTAAAGACTTTGACATGGGATGACCTTAGCAAAAACCTTCCACAGCCTCAGTGGGTTGTATGAAAAGTTTCTTGGTTCTAAATATCTCCATGTGGCATCCAAAATGAATGCCAGTACTGAAACCAAATTCTGAAGAGAAATATCAGAAAAGAACTAACATCCCACAATGAAGAAACATCTTCAAAGAAGATGTTGTTATAAAAATACCACAAAAGTACTTTCCAACAAATTCCAGACCTAAAAGTAAGGCTTTAAAATGAGGCTCCAAGTACAGAAGTCTTGAATCCTTTGCTCTATGCCTGAAGAGGCCCATTTAAAGGAAGGCACTTCTAATTAGATAACAGTCTTTACTTGACCAGACCTATGGCATATAGCAATGAGAAGATGGGTGCTGTAGCTTTTGAAGTTAGAATGGTCTAGAACAGGGGTCAGCAAACTTTTTCTGTAAAAGGCTGACAGTAACTAGTTTTGACTTTGCAGGTCATATGGTCTTGGTTGCAACTCATCAACTGGGCTGTTGTAGTGCAAAAAACAGCATAAGCAACATATAAAATGAGTAAGTATGGTCATGTTCCAATGCAACTTTATGGTCGCAGAAATCTGAATTTCATATAATTTTCATAAAATATTATTCTTGTTTTAATTTTTTCCAACCATTCAAAAATGTAAAAACCATTCTTAGCTCATGGGTTGTATATAAACAGGTAGTGGGGTAGATTTAGCCTGTGGGCCATAATTTGCCAACTGTGGTACAGAAGCACTTATTCCCAACTGAACTGAACTTGAATGTTCATGGAAAGATGAAAACATCTAAGCCTATCCCCTAGAAAAGTTAAGGCAAAAAGGGAGAAATACGTTCTTAAAGGGTTTCAGGTGCTTACCTTAAATCTCTTCTCTTGCTGAACTCCTCTGGTGGAATTGTCCATGGCAGGCCTTGAGGAAGACATTCTAGAACTTCTGAAGAGAAACCAGAGAAATCCACGCCATACTCTGTTAGTATTCCTTCTGTTTCAGGCTCAATTTCACCAGCCTGCCCAAGACTCTTAGCCAGCTGCCTGTGGATAGAACAGAAAGGGAACAACTGGGTTAGCGAACAAATGGAATATAGGCACCTGTCTCCTCTCTAAAAGTAAGGTAGTAGGAAAGTTTAAAATCTCCTGCCCTTCCACCAGTAGAAACACGATCATCTGCAAATGAGGGATAAGGGGAAAGCAGAAGAGATAGTAGTGCTCTTGTCCTGTTAAATCTGTAACTACAGTGTAATTTTACCTTTTTTTATTTGGCATTCTGACTTGAGAAACAGAACCAGAGGGATTTTCTTAGGACCCCTCCAACTGTTCTTCACAGAGAAGTCAAAATTGATATTATGATCAACCCAGGGTGCTGTTAAATTTATTAGTTTCAGAGTGCCTGTACCTTAAGTCATGCTTACTAGATTAGTTCTGATGTTCCTATTTCACAACTCCATGAGTTTTTATCTTTAAAATTTTAAAATATTTTATCTAAACACAAAAGTAATACATGTTCATTGCAGAGAAGTTAGAAAACACAAAATCCACTGAGAAGAAAATTAAAATTATCTGTAAACCAGTCACCCATTGACATTTTAGGGCACTGGCCCATTAAAAATAAAATTGCATTTAACAGGACAATGCTCACATTATCCACAGGGTTCCACCTTTCAGATGGCAGATCTCACTCCTTATCAAATTGACAGCTCTCTATTCTCATAAGTATTGTCATGCCACATCACAAGTCTAAAGTTGTGCGTTGAATACAGGCAGCCAACAGGAAATGTGTTATGGGCCTTGGCTGCCTCTGTAAAGGGTATTGCGGAGACCAAAAATGGCCACCTCCTCTGTTGTATAAGTCTACTTATCTACCAGGGTGATCCAAGAGTCCGCCCTCAACTCTTCCTGCAAGAAATTTAGCTCTGGCATCAGGACATTCTCTGGGGCTATTCGATTTCTATGAAAAAGGTTCTGCTTCCTAAGTAAGTGTAGATGCTTGGCTGCTGGAGTTCTTATGTGCACAGTGGTAAAGAGGAATAGGGGAGGTGGCTGCCTCATAAGCAGAACAAATTCCAATCTTCAGGCTTGCTACTGGAATGCAGCAGTGATGGCAGCAGGGCTGGCCCCATTTCTCACACTAGTCAAGAGAGACCAGCCCAGTCTACCTGTGCACCTGCCCACCAGCCTATGATCTCGGCAGCCTGCAGACTGACCTGTGGGCTCCTACCATATAATGTGGGCTCAGAAGAGTACTTTTTCCACAAATCGGTGGTCTCTCCCATAAAATACATCAAAAAGCCAGACAGCAAAAATATGAGAGAAAAATTAACAGAAAGCGATCTGGAAAATCCCCAAATATGTGGAAATCTAACAACCTATAGGTTAAAGAAGAAATAAAAAAAGAATTAAAAAATATTTTGGACCAAGCGCAGTAGCTCACGCCTGTAATCCTAGCACTTTGGGAGGCCGAGGCAGGCAGATCACAAGGTCAGAAGATCGAGACCATCCTGGCCAACATGGTGAAACCTTGTCTCTATGAAAAATACAAAAATTAGCTGGGCGTGGTGATGCCTGCCTGTAATTCCAGCTACTTGGGAAGCTGAGGCAGGAGAATCCCTTGAACCAGAGAGTCGGAGGTTGAGGTGAGCCGAGATCATGCCAGTGCACTCCAGCCTGGTGAAAGAGTGAGACTCTGTCTCAAAAAATATATATATATTTTTTGAACTGGGGTCAGGTATGGTGGCTCATACCTGTAATCCTATCACTTTGGGAGGCCAAGGCGGGTGGATCACTTGAGGCTAGGAGTTTGAGACTAGCCTGGCTAGGAGTTTGAGACCCGTTTCTACTAAAAGTACAAAAAAGTAGCTGGGTGTGGTGGCACACACCTGTAATTCCAGACACTCAGGTGGCTGAGGCATAAGAATCACTTAAACCCAGGAAACGGAGGCTGCAGCGAGCCGAGATGGCAGCACTACACCGCAGGCTGGGCAATGGAGCTGGATGCTATATCAAAAAAGAAAGGAAAGGAAGGAATGGAGGGAGGGAGGAAGGGAATTTTGAACTGAATGAAAACAAAACATGTCAACATTTGTGAGACATAGCTAAAACACTGTGTGGAGGATAATTTATAGCATTAAATGCTCACATAGGAAAGGAAGAAAAGTGTCAAATCAGTGATCTAAGCTTCTACCTTAGAAAACTGAAGAGCAAATTAGATTCTAGGTAAGGAGAAGAAAAGAAATAATGAAGAAACAAGAATCAATGAATAGAAAATGAACAAATAGGCTGGGCACGGTGGCTCATGCCTGTAATTCCAGCACTTTGGGAGGCCAAGGCGGGCAGATCACAAGGTCAAGAGATTGAGACCATCCTGGTCAACATGATGAAACCCCATCTCTACTAAAATTACAAAAATTAGCTGAGCATGGTGGTGCATGCCTGTAGTCCCAGCTACTCTGGAGGCTGGGAGAACCACTTGAACCCGGGAGGCAGAGGTTGCAGTGAGCCAAGATCACACCACTGCACTCCAGCCTTGGCAAAAGAATGAGAGTCTGTCTCAAAAAAAAGAAAGAAAGAAAGAAAAGAAAATGAGTGAATAATGAAAACAAATCAATAAAACCAAAAACTAATTCTATTTTTCATACAGGGTCTCACTCTGTCACCCAGGAAGAAGTGCAGTGGCATGATCATGGCTCACTGCAGTCTCAACTTCCCAGGCTCAAGTGATACTCCCACCTCAGCCTCCTGAGTAGCTGAGGCCCATCTAATTTTCGTATTTTTTGTAGAGATAGGATTTTGCCACATCGCCCAGGCTAGTCTCAAACTCCTGAGCTCAAGTCATCTGTCCACCTCGGTCTCCCAAAGTGCTGGGATTACAGGTGTGAGCCACCACACCTGGCTCAAAAGCTAATTTTTTGAAAAGAGAAAAAGATAAACTTCTAGCCTGACTGATCAAGAAAAACAGGGAGAGAAAAACACAAATTACCAATATCAAGAATGAGAGAGGAAACACCATTTTACATCCCACAAGCATTAAAAAGATAAGGGAATAATGAATGACTTTAAGACAATAAATTCAACATCTTGGATGAAGTGATCAAATTCCTTGAAAGATGCAAACTGCGTAGGATAATTAAAATAAATTGATACCTGAATATTCCTATTTAACATATCTATTATTTATTATATCTAATGTACTATTAAAGAAACTGAATTCACAGTTTAAACCTTCCCACATAGAAAACTCCAGACCCAGATGGCTTCACTGGTGAATTCTACCAAGTATTTAAGAAAGAATTATTGCCAATTCTACATAAACTCTTCTAGAATATAGAGGTAGATGGAATAGTTTCCAACTAGTTTAATGAAGACAGCATTACCTTGATATCAAAACCAAAGGATTAATGAGATCAATACCTCTCATAAACAGACTTAAAATTCTTACAAAGGTATATCAAAGTTATTGAAAAAGAAAATTTAAAAATTCTTACAAGGTTATTAACAAACAGAAATCAGTAATATATAAGAAAGAGGATACATCATGACCAAATAATGCAAGATTTGTCCAACACTGAAACATCAATCAATATATCATATTAACAAACAAAAAACAAACACATATAACCATCTCAGTAAATGAAGAAAAAGCATTTGACAAAATTTCAACATTCACTTAAGACAAAAGCCTTCAGGGCATGAGTAACAGGAACTTCTTCAACTTGGTTAAAAGCCTCTATGAGAATCCTAGCACTAATGTAAAACTTAGTGGTGAAAAGCAAAATGCTTTCCCTTGGAGCAGAAAGAAGACAAGGGTGTTCATTTTCACCAATACTATTTAACATTGTACTGGAGGTACTAGTGAATGCCATAAAGCAAGAAAAAGAAGACGCATACAAATTGGAAGGGAAGAATTGCACGCTGCCTATAAGCAGCACAAAAGCCTACAATTCCCATCATAGAAGTGACCAGATTCCTACTACACAATGCCTGGCCTCTCTTTATACAAGACCCCTCTCACTCTGTGACAACCGAAATCCAGTACATTGTATGTGACTTAAACTCTGCCTCAACTCAAGACTTTGAATGTGAAGACAGAAACACACAGGCAAAAGGCTGCTTAGGATTCACTCACGACAGCTAGCATGGTTTCTCGTGATAGCAGCGGTGGCGGCAGCATCCAGTGAAAACGATGTCCTGCAAGAGTGGTGGTAAGAGAATAACTGGCATTATAACCAAACTAATCCTGATAAAAGATGATGGCTGGGCTTCTTATTCTTGGCTTTCCAGAGTTGCCTTAGTTCACATCCCTTTTCAGGTCATTCAAGTCTTGTGCTCAGTGAGTTCTTCAACATCCTCTCAATAAATTCCTTTCCCAACCAGAGGTGGTTTTTCTTGCTTGTAACCAGCAACCCAGACAATTAAAGACTCAGGTCCCATTAATTTTCAAAAATGACAAAATTATTACCTGTGTTCACTAGAATGAAGTTCCAACTGAAGATATGGGGGAACCTATTATCACAACCTTTGAAATTTGAAGGACACAGGAATTCAACACTGTGAGTACAAGATGAATACTTATAACAATGTTGTTTACCTTAAAAACAACTTTATTCTGGTGATGACAGGTAATAATTAGTCATTTTAAAAATTATTTTGTATTCTGAAAATTAATGGAACCTGAGTTAGTTCCAACCCATCTAACTCATTTACTGTTCTCACAGGTCCCTGAGGTTCTGTTTCCTACATTCGTCTCCTAATATCAACATCTTTAACAGTCTGTCTAGGTCCTTGTTTGTAAGCACAGAAGACCAATGCTGGCTGGAAAAGAAAGAAAGAAATTTATTGAAAGGATATCAAAGGGCTCACAGAAACAGTGAGAGGCTTGAAGAGCCAGAAAAAGGGGGAGAAACAAAGAATTACGTGCTTCATCTCTAAATTCTTCATTCTAAATTCATTTCTAAGATTGAAACTCAGGGACTTAGTATGTCCATCAAAAAAGTATCTTGAATCTCTTGTAGCTGCTAGCCCAAGACAGAAAAAGCTTATTGAAAGGGTGATGAATCATTACACCACTGAATTTAAGGTCTCATTAAGTCACTTAGGTGAAACGTGGGACACTAATCAGAGAGAGTAAGATTCAGAGAACCCAAACACACATGATATAAAGGAGGATGCAGAAAGGTTTGAGTACCTTGAATGCCTAGTTCCAACTGACCCTCCATTGTCATGAGTCATAAATAGACATGATAGCATTAAATCCATTGTAAGGGATGGTCTCTGAAAAGACAGTATAGCAGAAACTTTCTCCCAATGGGCAGAACTTCAAGCCATATGTCCGTGGTCCACTTTAGCTGAGGAAGGACAACCTGATAGGCTGACAGGCAGTGACTACAAGTTTAGCCAGATGGATAGAAACCTGAAAGAAGAAAGATTGGAGTACTGGTGACAAGGACATCTAGGGAAAAGACATGTGGATGAAATGGGCCCACTGAAATGAGTCCAGACAGGGTATAACTATTTGTGCTCCATGAGAGCGCACAGTGAAAGGCTTCCACTGTAGAGGCAAGATGGCCTGCCCATGCATGTCCCCATCACTGCAGTGCTTGTTCAAGGGACATAGGAACAAAGCACAAGGCAGCAGGAAATGCACTCCACAACATTCACTTCTCACTAATGCTGACCTGGATACCATCCTTGCAGGACGCTAGCTTGCCAGCAGCAGCAACCAACTCTGAGCGCCTGACACAGAACCATGCCAGTAGGACCCCCAACTACTTCACATCAGATCGCATCCACTGAGCTCTTCCAGGATGGGAAAGGCAGTAATTCCTCCACTAAAAGAGACGCTTACTGTAGGTTTGCTATCTGCATTTCTTCTACCTATATTGCTATGTAAACACCACAATCCTCAGATTTATGAAATATCTTTTAAGCTATTATCTCACTCAACATTGCTTGTAATTCAGGATTTCACCTTTTGGAAGAAGCAAAGCGCACACATTTCACTGACTGGAATAATGTAATGATCTGACTACTAAGCTGTTGTACTAACCAGGAGGCATCAGTTGTGAGGGGGAGTACCATCCTCCAGGATGCATTGGTGCTCTGACTTAGCATCCTACAGGCAGTGTACACGGTTTGAGAAGAAAGAATGCAAGGGAGGAGTCAGGCCTTTCAACATCACACTTAAGACCCACACACAAAATATTTAGTTCTGCCTTCATAATGCTCATCTCTGTAGTTGAAAGGTTTTAGTACCTCTGGGGACACAATTATGATTCCTCTGAACTGGAATCCGAGACTACAAGAACCCTGACTGATATTAAAAGGCATAAAATATGCTATGTACTTTCCTTCTAAAAAAAAATTTATGTTTAACTCAAGCCAACTGAGAGGTTACTCAGAATTAATAATTCAAGAATGGCAATAATAATATAAAGAAGTTAATCATACATTATTTTGAGGCATATGAAATTGCCAATATTTGACTATTTATTAACATATAAAACACAATTTCTTCTGATTCTACCTAATAGTATTAAAAGTTACATAAAATAACTAACCATCCATTAATTAGATAGCATACATGGCTTCTGGGAGAAGTATAAACAATGAGATATATCACATACAGTTTATTAGAGAACTACACTAATAAAAAAAGAAACAAATTCTTCTGTGTGGTGGGAGTCTCAGTGTTTGCAAGGCAGACCTAGAACACAGTGACCATACTATTCTTGTGTTGAAATTAAGAGTGGGTGAAGTTGGAATGCTATCCTCCAGGACACAATACGGCCCAAAACAATTATCTTACGCCTAAAATAGAAAAGGGGCTAAAAACTTAGACAAAAAGCATTTTATAATGTCCAGTTTCTGAAACATAATACTAAAGTCCAGGAAGAACGCATTATTTAAAGATTTCAGGGAGGGGAGGTAGAAGGAACCATTCAAACATTCTATTTAAAAAAAAAAAAAAAAACTCACATTTAAAAAAGAAAAAAGGGAGCAAGAAAAAGAAATGGCAGAAGGACAAAACAATCTCTGTAAGCATATAACCACAGAAATGACCAAAGATATTCTTAAGAACTCCCAAAAATATTCTCAAGAACTCCCAAAAATATAAGCTTTATAAAACAAGAGCTTGAAGCAAAGATGCAAGTGCATAAGGAATAAATAAGTCATGAAAGGAAACAAAAACTAGGTTTCTAGATCTCAGGAAATAAGTAGAAAAGAACAATAAAACTATCACAGAAAATGAAAGTCACACTGGAAGTACCTAATGAAGAACTGACACTATTTGAAAGCAACAAGGATCATAGAGTAAAATCTTGAGAAAACTGAGGAAAATGAAACTGGGCAAGTAGAGTTTAAAAAGATAACAAAGAAAACAGACAGATGTGAAAGGCAGACCAAGGAGTTCCAGGCATCCTTGAAATACAGAGCTACAGAGGAGGAATAGAAAACATTTTCTAAGATTCTTTGGAACAGAAAACATTTTCTTTTTTCTTTTTTTTTTTTTTTTTGAGACAGTCTCACACTGTCGCTCAGGCTGGAGTGCAGTGGCGCGATCTCGGCTCATTGCAAGCTCCGTCTCCCAGGTTCACACCATTCTCCTGCTCCAGCCTCCTGAGTAGCTGGGACTACAGGCGCCTGCCACAACGCCCAGCTAATTTTTTGTATTTTTAGTAGAGATGGGGTTTCACCATGTTAGACAAGATGGTCTTGATCTCCTGACCTCGTGATCCGCCCACCTCGGCCTCCCAAAGTGCTGGGATTACAGGCGTGAGCCACCACGCCCAGCCAGAAAACATTTTCTGTTCTTCAACTCTAGCTCCTCCTTCTGAAGGAAGGAGCTAGAGATGAGGAAAAGAAAACATTTTCCTAGGTCATTAAGAAAACCTTTCAGAAATAAAGAAAATTTAGGTTTAGGTTTACAGAAAGGGTAAGTCCTAGGAAAGAAAATTACAGAAAATCATCAATGAAATATATTCTAGTGGAGTTACTAGATTTCAAAGATAAAGATTTCTAAATACAAGAACTCAGGGAATATAGTTCTCATAAGCCCTTTCTGAAAAACTGCAAGGTGATGAACTGAGGTGTACCAAGAGATGGAGAAATTCCTCCACAAAGACTGGCACTGAGCACTAGATCCACGAATGGAGTGGTGGGAGGGTGAGGAGGAGGGAGGATAAAAGGAAGAAAGTGAAGTGATGGACCTGATATTAGTTGTTAAAACGGTCCTGTCATACCAGTTACTGGACCTTTAGAAAATTAAGGAGAAAAAAAAATTTTTTTTGTCTTTTTTGGAGCTTTGTGTTCTGACAAAATTTTTTACCAGGTTATACTCTGAGTCCGAAGAGTCTCAATTTGTTTACTCAAATTACAACATGGCTCATAAAGACAAAATTATATTTTAGTTGTGGTTTCCAAATGTGATTAATGACTCCCAGTTCCTATTAGTAGTAATTAACATTTATTTTACAAGTTCCAGAGAACATTTCTCAAGTTCCTTATTTAAATAAATTTATTATGGATTTTCATTGGAGATCTATTTTACAGCAGCATAGACTGGACAGCTTATGGCAGATAAAAATCTAACAGATCAGCATGCTGAAAGAGCTCATGCTTTAGGGGCCTTAGATGCCCTAGAAAGAATCCTATCTTGGCCGGAAACAGTGGCTCATGCCTATAATCCCAGCACTTTGGGAGGCCAACTGGGCAGATCACGAAGTCAAGAGATCGAGACTATCCTGGCCAACACAGTGAAACCCCGTCTCTACTAAAAATACAAAAATTGCTGGGTGTGGTGATGCGTGCCTGTAATCCCAGCTACTTGGGAGGCTGAGGCAAGAGAATCACTTGAACCCAGGAAGCAGAGGTTGCGGTGAGCCGAGATCAAACCACTGCACTCCAGCCTGGCGACAGAGTGAGACTCTGTCAAAAGAAAAGAAGAGAGGGGAGAGGAAGAGGAAGAGGAAGGGGAAGGGGAAGGGGAAGGGGAAGGGGAAGGGGAAGGAAAGAAAAGAATCCTATCCTGTCTGCTTACTCATGAACTCTTCTGTCACCTTGAAAACCAGAATTCTTTGGTATGTAAATAAAGTCAAATTCTACTAGGGAACTGACTTTTACATTGTGTATTTGTCTTGCAGAAGGGTTTATTTTTATATTTTAAATTTAATTTCAGTGTAAATTCTATTTAAAATGAATCATGAAAGTAACTTTCCCTTTTATGTAATGTAGTTCAAATGTTACAACTTTCTAAGTAGTTTCTGTCTTCTTACTGTCTGAAAAGCTAACAGCTGCTTTAGGACAACTATGATTCAATGCTATGTCAAAATATCTGGTGATTCTCTTAAAAACCACATTTCATCCTATTCTGCATTAAGATATGTCCTTCAAAAATAACTTAGAAGCTCTCATAGCGAAGAGGAATCTAAAGAGACAAGACAACTAAATGTAATATGAGATCCTGGAACAGATAAAGGACTTTAGATTTTTAAAAACAACAAAGTTTGAAGAAAGTATGGACTTCCATTAATAATGTATCAATATTGGTTAAGAGAAAAAACTAGTTTTGGAGGTGGGAGAGAAGGGGCAGATGAGAACTGTACTATCTTGACAATTTTCTGTAAATCTAAATCTGTTCTGAAAAATAAAGTTTCTTTTTTATAGCCAGACACGGCAGCTCACGCCTGTAATCCCAGAACTTTGGGGGGCTGAGGTGGGAAGATAGCTTGAGCCCAGGAGTTCGAGACCTGTTTGGGCAACACAGCAAGACCCTATTCCTATTAATTAATTAATTAATTAATTAAAATTAAGTTTATTTTTAAAACCGTGGAGCAGAAAAGGAGTAATTTAGATGTTGAGCAACAGACAAATGATAAACTAAACCATGTCATATTTTTCAATTTTTTATGTATTTCAGAAAAAGAATTTTGAAGATATATGTAGAGTATAATTTAACTATGTAAAAACATTTATGAAAATGCTGAAAGGGACAAATGGTGTTAATTATTTAAGAGAGAATTCTGAGTGATTTTTTAATCTATTTTCTAAGCTTCCTTTAATATCACAAAGTTGGAGGTTCTTTAGTTTAAAAATTATAGAAAAAATAATTATAACAAAAACTATAGTGCCCACTATTGGTCTGCTACCTAGCATTCACTTCTGTCTCCTCCTTCCTCACAGAAATCTAGTCTTTTTCATACAAGAAATACAGCTCACCTTCAACTCCACAGACAGATACTAAGTATTCTAATAAATTCAGTGTATGGCCTCCGCTGGTGACTGTAGTCAACAGCATTGGTGGCAGACAGGGTCTCCCTTTTTGTGTCATATGTCATCAAGAAAGCAGGTAGCCTAATCGTACTGGCAGCCATCTTCACAACCATAGAGAAACCACTACTGGATTGCTGAGGACAGCAAAAGGCAATCTGGTAACATCATCCAGTCACTGACTTTAGTGGGTCTGCAGTTGCACAACCTTTGAACTCCCACTTATGTGAGATAATATTTTCTCTTATTAAGTCACTCTGGGTCAGGCATTTTTATAATTTGCTGCTAAAAGCATCCTACTACAAAATATTTAAAAAGATCATCCATGAGAAGCAAACTTCCCTCTCCCTCCATTCACTCTGCAACAGAAAATGTAAAGCTCTTACTACCAAAAAAAAAATCTTAGTACTGTTAGCATCACAGATCTTGTAGAGGTATTCACTACACACTGACATGGAACTGCTGGGTTCTAGAGCATAAGAATACTATAAATGGCCCTTCCTTAAGCAACATAATTCTATCCTAAAGGTGCTCCCTTTATAATTTCCATGTTGAACTAGGCCCACAAAGCATACACCCAGATCATTTCATCTTCATGGAATATGGCAGCAAGGCCAGGAAGCCATCCCTGTCTCCTAGAGTGGATCTATCTCATCAGCACTGTCCCTATCCTTTGGTTATATCCTCTTTCTTGCATGTGCCACTTTCTAGCTGTGTCATGGTGCTTTAGGTATGTCTCTTCCTTATCAATAGATGAGGGGGATCATCCATAAAAAGAATAAACATTTCTTTATTTCTGTATATCACTGAGACTTATATGCCTTTGGTGTCCAACACATGTTGGTGACTGAATATGTAAATAAACAAACTAATGCTTTGAACCTATTAGAGAGGCATACTATTCTTCCTTGAAATGCCAAAGCTAAGAAAACTGAGGATGGCAAAAACAAATAAAACCCAAAGATAAATACTTCAGTAAATTATCCAGTCCTACCACAATTAGCTACCACATTAGCAAACTTACTAACACATCAAAAAATCAGGAATAAAAAAAAATGCCTGCTACTACTGCTTTTATTCAAAACTGAACTTTTATCAGTTACTGTGTAGAAAATACCTCCTCTCCAATTGAGTTGCCAATTCAAGATAAGAAAAATAAATAAAAGTCATACGGATTAGAATGGAAAAAATAAATCTCTCATTACTTACCAATGATATGATTATCTACATAGAAGAGCCAAAGTAAATTACATCCCAAGTACTGAAATGAATAAGGGGATACAGCAAGATGGCTGGACTGGATAATGTACAAAATTTAACTGTAATTCTACATGCCAGCAGCAAAAAGAAAAGACAACTTCAAACATCTGTTCTTCAGAGGACACCATTAATAACATGAAAAGACAACTCATAAACTGGAGAGAAGATAATTTCCGTATCAGTGACTGCTAAAAAGATTACTTTCTGGAATATATATTTTTAACTCCAAAAAAATCAAATGACAAACAGCCCAATTAAAAATGCGTAAAAGCACCAACGTATGCTAAAATGAATGGGTGAAATTAAGCAGAAACAGAATACTACACAGACTCAAAAATCTTTCTAAAAATATTATATAATAATTACAAGGGAAAAAAGTAGTAAGTTAGGAATCATGGCAGATGCCTCCTTAACCGGGTGATCAAGGTGAACATCACCAGTATCATTTACTGACATTATGTGTCCCTGATAAGATGTGTATCACCTCTGCGGTATCTTTCCCAATGATGCCTAATCTCGATCTAATCACGAGAGAACATTAGACAAACACAAACTGAGAAACATTCTACAAAATCACTGGCCAGTACTCTTCAAAAGTTTCAAGTTCATGAAGGACAAGTAAAGAGTAAGAAATGTCACAAATTGGAGAGACTACAGAGACACAGCTAACTGTCATACGGGATTCTGGACCCAGATTCTAGAACCGAAAAAGAATGTTAGTGGAAATAATGATAAAATCTGAGTAAGACCTATATTTTAATGGTATCATATCAAGATTAATTGCTTACTTTTGGTAAGTATTCCATGGTCATGTAAGATGTTAACACAATGAGAAGATATATAAAACATACACAGGAACTCTCTGCTCCATTTTTGCAATTTCTGTAATCAAAATTATCTAAATAAAAAATTAACTGTTAAAAAATGGGTAAAAACATGAAGACACTGTCTAGAAAAGGAAACATGACCATGAGTATGTAAAAATATGTTCAACTTCATCAGTAATTAGGGAAAAAATAATGAAAATCATAATGATTATCACTATTTTTACCCACCTGGCTGGCAAAAAAATGAGTCTAACAAGTGTTAATAAGAACGTGGAGCAATGGAACCACGTACACACTGCTGGTACGACTAAAAAGGGGTACAATCACTTTGGGAATGGCTTGGCTAGAAAGTTGTAAAGTTAAACATGTACCTATGTATCATCCAGTAATTTCATTCTTAAGTAGAATCTAGAAAAACTTCAGTTAATGAGCACTGGAATGTTTGCGGGAGCACAATTCTCTGTTCAACCCAAATGTACATTGCTAAATTATGGTATATTTCAGGAAATGGAAATATTATGGATTAAAATGAGTTAAATATATGAGTATATTTTAGAAACATGTTAAATGAAAAAAGGCAAGTGATAGAATATATAAAACATGGTATTTTGAATAAGGTTCAAAAACAAGCAAAACAAAATAACATTATTTAGGGTTATAAATATGGGTAAATTATTTTTTCAAGTACATTTTCATTAGTATATTTGAGATAGTGGTTACCTCTGGGGAAAAAATTATCATTTAGGATACAGGAGAACAGACAGGGGACTTGAACAGCATTGGTGATGTTATATTTCTTAATCTGGTTCATGAATTCATGGGTTGGTTTTAGTATTAGGTTTCAAAAATTATGTAAGTGTTACATATATTCTTTTTCCGGTGAAATATGCTTTATAATTAAAGTTGATAAATATTTTAAAAACAATATTTTAGTCAAATGTATACCAAAACCTCAATAGTGATCATTTCCAGGGATGAAACTCTGGGAAATTTTCATTTTCTATAGTACACATTTGAATAAATTTAACAGTAAATATTTAATATATATGTATTTGGGAAAAATAAAATTTAAAAATGTTTAATTTGATGTTTCAATAATAGTTGTAAGAGAGAAAGCTTTCCTCCTTAGTTATTTATAATGATCACCACTTCAATTTTTCAGCACTAGAGCTCCTCCATGAATACTGCTCCCATTCACAATGAATGACGTTCCAACTGAGTCCTACCGTAAAATTAATCTGAATGGCACTGAAACAATATTCTCAACTTCCTACATATGATAGGTGGGGGCCTTGGGAGACATATAAACATTCTTTATAAATAAGCATCAGATCTACTATCCTGGGTGATGTGTCCATTAAAAACTTATTGAGGGAAGGGACCAGCTACAGACAGAAAAAAATATAACAAGAAAGTCCTTCAAATTGGCCCCTTTGCCTTAAAGAAATCAGGAACACTTAATAGTCAAGATTAGTGTTCTCAGCCATTCATCATCTTTTCTCTACTAAATATTCTTATAAACTCCTACTCTTACAACTAGACAATGTATAGAAGACAGTCATGCACTCTTGCAGTGATTACCACTATCGTATTACGACTCTTAAATACATGCTCTCATACATGTTGGTCCAATGTTGGAAACTCCATGCAAACAGATATAATGGCATCATAGCCCTGAGAATGTACCAGTGGGGAACAATCAAACATCAACTACACCGAGGGCCCAAACTTCTAACAATACAAAGTAAAAACGAAGTGTGGCAAATACACTTGTCTTTGGCTGTATATTTTATCTATTACTTTCTATAATCAGGAGAGAGAAAAAGTTATTTTCGCTTCTTATGGCTCAGTACTACGACATAGCAGAAAGTAGCACTTAAGGAATGGGACCTCAGGAAAGGTGTTTTTGTCAGTGAAAATAGATAAAAGCATGGAGAAAAGAAGTAAGAGTCAACAATACTGAATTATTTAAGAAAAGGTCTTGAAATTTAAGAATGAATTGGTATTGATATGAAGAGAGCAAAGAGGAAGCTGAAAGGATTTAATGAGTATAAGAGGAGGCTGATGGTTATCTAAGGTCCTCTACATTGTAATATTTTCAAGAAGGTGCACTAGAAATTGCAGTTGAAGATGGCAACTTTGGAAGAACTGCCAAAACTGCATACAGTGCTCATCAAGGAAAGGAACGATTTGGTAACCTAAGCCTGGATCTGGATCATTCTCCTCCATTCCTTTAACTTTTGATCTGCCTCGACCAGGATTTTCTCAGTGTTGAAGACACAGTTTTTTCCAAAGCTGATACTTACAGGCCACCAGGTGGAGCCCAACAGTCACAAAAAAAAGAGCCCCCTCCTCAGCCTGATTTGCTTTTTGCCTTCTAGCCGGCCAGGTCCGTACCCCCTGAAAAGAACGTACAAACTTATAGATTTGGTAATGCGAGTCCATAGCATTACATAACTTGGTTTCTCCCTCAGAGCTGTCTTTAAAGAATGTGCTCTCAAAAAGATGAAATATTCCTTTTGCAAAGGGAAAGATTGGATACGGTTATTTTTCAGTTTGCTAATCTTGGAGCCTATGTTTCAATGAAACAAACTAATTTCTTCTGTTTGTTTTTTCTATCAATCTAGTCATGGTTTGATTTTCCTACTAATTACAATTCAATGTATTTAATGTAATTTAATGACCACCTCTTCAATTCCTGTCTACCCTATAAGAAACTGAATATCTACCAAAACGGAATGGAATGTCAAAGTATTTGCTTCCATCAGTCAATAAATATTGCTGACTGACTAACAACAACCATAAGGTGCAAAGCTAGGAGACAAAGGCAATACCAGAACAGACCCCCACCCCCTACTTCCCATCTCTACCACAGTCCTCCAAGGTCAGAATTTCCCTTCCTCTGCTTTCACCTCACTCCATCATCCGCTCCAGTGGAACCTGCTGTCCTTCACACTCATTAAAGCCAGCAGCACTGTAACCCATTCTGTTTCTCATTTCCACAGCCTCCCATTAAGCCCAGGCAATTCCATGTTCAACCAAGAACTTCTCAGTCTATACTGACCTATTCATTTTTCCTCCTCCTCCTCCACCCTCAAAGCCACCAGACTTTGCTTGATAATATAAATATGTCAATTTGCTCTAGGTCGGTTCATGCCATATATCTTCAGTTAGCCTTCAGTGTTGCCAAGAAACACTATTAAGTTCCTCACAGTAGCTGCTGTAAAATTTTCCCATTTTATTCAAGATTTACCCTTAAATATTCAAGAAGAAACCACGACAAATCTGGGAGAAAGTGACAATGATATCTCTATGCTCATGACATCCTGGAAAGAGAAGCTGGAACTGTAAACTCCAGACTTTAGGATACCAGATTTCCCAGAGGTCTGAGAAAATATAGGCATGAATTCCACTGTAAGAGTTTCTAAAGGGAAAGATGATTTAAGAGGGTTGGGAAGCTCTTAAAACTGTAAATCTGATTATATAATTGCAGATCATTCCAGCGAGGAAGCCAATGTGGCTTTTTAATTATCCTGGACCAGAGTCTAGTACTAAATATTAAAGGTACTAAATATGTTGTGATGTATAACAAAAAACAGTGACCCCTAAAAGCTAGCAAGGGCTCACTTGGGTTTTGATAGCATTACAGAACTAAGATTCATAAAAATGTGGTAGATGTGATGTATACAGAGGTGAACAAGGTTCAAATGAGATCTCTAAGACAATTCTAAGAACAAGATAGAAAATAATAACAACTGGAAGTCTCCAATGTTGTAATACTCTTTGAGCTGCCCCTAAATGGTGGCCCCAAGGCAGCACTAGGGTGTCAGAGAAGCAATGCTTACAGCAAAGAGGAGGCCGAGTTCCATGTCCTCCCTAAGGATCCTTCCAAAGCTACTAACATCATATATTCCATTAATGTGTGCATTCTATTCAATTTTTTTGTTAAATATCTGCGCCTTCTCAATTTGGCATTCTCCATCTGAGTTTTTATACTTATTGTATGCTATTGTCAAGCATGGACTTTGAAGTCATAGAACCTTAGTTCTCATCATTTTCTGTTCCAAATTACTCCTTGTGTGTTTTCTAGCTTGAGTCATGGTGCAACATCTTCCTAGTCAACCTGGCTCAAGACATTGGGGTCATCAATTCATTTCCATCTACTCATCTGACCAGTCAGCAAATGTTCACTAAGTGTCCTTGTCCTGAAGGAGCTCATGGCCAAGTAAAACAAATAAGCAATTGCAATCCAAACAGATGAGAGCTCTAATAATAGTACTAATAGAAGCTATGGGAGCACCAAAACGGAGGCCTGTGAGTCAAGGAACATTTTTTGAGTGGACAACTGAGTTGAGTTTAAAAGTTGAGTATTTCACCAAGCAAACACTAGAGAAAGGAGAAAGCCACTGTTAGGAAAGGAAGTGTAACGTGCAAAAGTTTGGAACTATGAACATACACAGTCAGCTTGGGAAATGGCAAGTTGGATTTCTGATAGTGAAGACCATGGAAGGAACTGAGATGGCTCCCAGTGAATTGTGGTTAAGTGCCATCAGCATCCACCCACTCCCCCTAGTCAGAGCCCTGAAAGTTCATCCAAGATTCCATCCTTCTCCCTCATGCCCCATTTCTAATTAGTCATCACATCTGGGAAAATTTACCTTCTTAATCTCCCCTGAATATTTTCATTTCTTTTGTTTCCTCCATTGCAACTCTTTATTTCAGGTTCTCCCATCTCATCTGTCTTACTGCAGTAGTGTATTATGACCTCCTGCTGCTAGGCATGTCCCTCCTCATCTATTCTTTACTCTCAGAGTGATCTTTCAGCAAAGAGGCCTCTGTCCTGTAAGAAATGATCCTGGATTTCCCCCTTCACCGACCTCCTCTAAATTCCCCCAAATTATTTTATTCCTATGGAAGAACTTACAACTTCTGTTTTGTACTATAGGTAGAACTCAAAGAGATAAGCCATTCAAGCCATCTGTTTTATCCACGCTCATTCCCAGAGAGTCCCACAGCGCTGCTAATTGGGTGTGAATCATGGATGGGACTCTGGACCCCCACCTCTGCTTGAAACTACTGATGAGGGAAAATACCTGCCTCAAGCTAGACCAGTAAGATTTTCCACCACAGAAATTCTGTATTGTGATCTAGACTTTAGTATGTAACTGCCATAGGACTGGCAGTACCATTTTGGGGCCATGTGTGCTGCTGTGCAGGTAGAAAACTACTGTGCAGAGAGAAGCAGAATAACACAGCTCATATGCAAAAAGGGGTAAAGAAAAGATACTGTGTGGTGGCTGGGCTAGTCACAGGGGTGAAAGAGAAACTGTGGTTCCTTTGTTGCCTTGTTAGTTCTGATTTTCTCATGAGACTTCCTCAATTTCCTGCTCACCAGCTTCTTATATTAATCTCTACTTTTATTTAAATTAGCTCAAGTGGGATTCCACTCCTTAGAATCAAATTATCCCTATGATATATGTATATGCAAAAATCCTTTTGCATTAGACTATAAGTTCCTTAAATAACGAATCCATAGTTTGTTTACCATTGTATTTCTCAGATAATATAGCACAGTGCTTTACACATAGTTGAATCAAAACCTGTCTGGTGAACTAAACATAACTACAGAAGAGGTAAATGACTTTGAACTTGAATAATTAGAAGCAATTACATAGGCAAAGGAAGTCCAATACTTTCAAGGATAGAGGTATAGGAGTAGGGAAGAAATTCAGAAGGAAGCCACCTTAGCTAAACTTGACTTTTAGGGATAGTTTTTGTGGAAGCTAACCACACACTTTCGTACCCACAGCAGGTATTACCATCACACTCCTGGTCAAAGCCCGGCAAAGATAAAGGAGGAAACCTAGGCAGTCATAGCACAGCATGTTCTGATTAAGAAACAGTGACCTCAGTTCTTAAAGATCAGTAACGGATAACCAGAACAAAATGGCAAGGCGACCACCAACATACTCAACAGCTGCAGCCCTCATCCCTCGTACAACAGACGTCATCTGAGAAATTCATCAGGAAAACCTACCATATTTTAGTTCTTAAAATAAATTTTCTCTTTTTCACAAAGATTTTAAAAGGCATATTTTCATAAATGATAATTTTTATATCCTTATATTAAGAAGGTAGAGAAAAAACATGTTTCCATCTAGATATGATTATCTTCATTTTTTATTTTGAAAATTATATAATTAATAAACGACTATCATTTTTAAATATTATTTCTTTAGATCCAGCAAATGTGCTTGAGGCTTCAAAGCCTTGACTCCCTTTTTGTTGTATTTTACCTTCAAGAAAAGGGTTCCTGATGAAGTAATGGCTCAGCTATAAAAAAATAAAAATTAAAAAAGACCTAGAAGGCCATGAAAGTAATAAGAGAAACTCATACTATGAAGATTTCCTGACTACACCCTTACAACTTGAAAACTAAGGAAGCAGTCCAATCAAGTACACACAATGGGATATGACAGAAAGGCAGATAAAAAACAAGGCTGGATTTCCTGGTTTGATGTGAAAGTCTTCCTCTTTTACTGCCAAACAGAGTGTGGCTGCACAATCAACAGGACCAGGTGGCACAACCGTTACTGGGCCTTTTGATTTGATGGTGAGAAACTGGCAAGCTTGTAAGAAGGACTATTTAGGGCTCAAGGGGTTGACATCACTTTTGGATAATGAGTTAGGCTTTAAAATGATGACTTTGCAATCACACCACTTGAGAGGAAAAAAAGAAAGTACAACTGTTCCTAAGTAGCTATGAGATCATTTAAATCACACCAATCTTCATATAACTGAAAAAGTGGCACAGGGTAGTGTTTCTTATATATGAAACACTCTTATATATAACACACACATTTGATTTGGCTTATTTTGCTAGGCATAAAAAGCTAAGTATGGAATAAACCTAATACAAGCAGCACATTGTAGCCATCCATTCAGTGCTGACTCTCCTAATCATAGGACATTCCCAGGAGGGTACATCCTGTACAAGTGAGATGATCAACAAGCAAGACATTAAACTAGAATAAAAGTAAATCAACAGGCTCTTTTCTAGATTGTATACCTTTATAGTCATTTCCTGTGAAGCATAAACCAGACATCATCTATAATAAACATTTAATGACATAGCTAAAACTTAATGCTTTTCTTTCAACATGAATACCAGTTCTAAGAAGAAAACAGGCATAGCATTTGGTCAAGCAACTAGGTCCAGCAGTTTCTTCAGATCAAAATGAAGTGGCCATCCATGATGCTCTGGGACTATGTCATGTATATTTAAGTTAGATTGATTTCTGACAGCTTCCACAAAAACATGGTACCCCTTTCCTTCTTACAATAGGGTAGTTTTTAATGCCATAGGCGAAATCAATACCGAAAAAGAATGCCATTCAAATATACCTTCATGTTCATATTTTAAAGCAAAGGAACCTGGGGTCTCCTGAATATGTCTAGACTTTGCATGGTTTAACACTAGCATCTGCAAGGAGAGGACTGGTTGTTTGATGCAATGAATTATCTGTGGTACACAAGTACAAATAGGACACATGACATTAAATAAGTAGAGGCTCAGAATATGCTCATGTTTTACACCAAAAAACAAAAATGTGACTGCCTGGTAATTCGAGGAACATACAGGCAACCAGTTGAGGTGGCAGCTAAGAGTGACTTCTGAAGAATCAGGACCAAAATACACCAGAAACTATGCTTCAATAAAGAAATAATAATTAAAATACACAAAAAGTTTACCTAAATACCACCTAAACTGAGTTCTGCCTGTCACCTGTGGTTTTTCCTACCAGAGATCACCTACCCCAGGGCAAAATTGCAGTCCTCCTTCCAGTCCACAATGCGGCAGATGAACAGTGTGTTGGCATAATCTTTAGGCCGTGCCACAAAGTCCTGGGGACAGTCTTTGAGAGGCACATAAATTCTAGGCACTCGGTGGTCTGAGGGAGAAAACAGGGCGTATTTCCTAAACAGTTCGCTGTTCTTATCAGCCAAGAGTTTGAGGAAGCCGGTTGCTGCTCGAGAATGTTTTTTCTCCAAGATGTAAACCACCTGAAAACACCAAAGATATAGTCAATGTTGTTTATCTGCAGTACTGAATTACACTTGGGAGAGGTCAGCAGGTTATAATTTGATCAACTAGCAGGAACCAGCAGTTTTTCTAGGTTAAAATAAGTGCCTCTCAGTGATGATCTGTGACTAAGTAATCTATATTTAAGTAGCAACAAGTATCTAGTAAGCATATATATCCAAGAAAAATTATGCAATACATGGATGAATTAAATCAAAGAGCTTTTATTACCATGACCTGTGTCTTATAAAGACATGTGGGACTCCAGCAGGGAAGTATAGCTCCAGGTATTTGTTCCACATTATACTTTTCTCCCATGAGCAATACCAGTATCTCACAGAAACAACACGGTAGGTGCTTTTTGTAAAAGAAAAAGGGTTATTAGACAAAAATTACTTCTCTTAATTATGTCTTCAACAGCTGAAAGGAGAAATATTTGATCTTCCTCCATTCCAAGATTAAACCCAAGCTCTAATTTGACTAAATGAAGATTGAGGTCACCGCTCCACCACATACACATGCGACTTCCATTGAGAGAGAAGTATTCTCGGAGAAAACGAGTCTTCTCCCTCACCCACTCCCCACCCCCCGAACGCATTCCTCCTGCAGTGCTTCCTTTCCCCACTGTAGCCCGTCTGCAGGTTCATCCCTTCCTCAGAGCTGCTTGCCGACATCCCACCAGACCCCTGAACAAAGATTCAGCCTGCAGTTGAGCTGGCTGCTGTTCTTTTCTATGTCCCTGACTCCATATGGAATCTCAGCCCATTTGCAGGAAACCTCCAAACCAGTTGAGTGCACCACACTTCTCCCCCAGTCACTCCCAGCTACTACCCCACAGGAGAGCACCTTAGGGCAACCGTCTTCTCATGCAAGCTCACTCCCAAAACATGCTCTACTTTTTCCCTCTTAACTCTTCCTTCTTCCCTGAAAAACATCTATTTTAAACAAACTGCTGTACCCTCTTTCAAGAAGGCTGTGGGACGCCCCCCTCCCCCTTGCATGTAACTATCTGTCCTAAGGACTGTCTTCCCCAGCCCATTTGGGAAGAGGATGCTCCTTTTCCCACATACGGCCCCTGAAATTGGTGTCCGCGTTTTCCCATGCTGCACCGCCACGCCCAGACCTTTACTCTTCCAGCCTCATGCATGTATGTGCACCCTCTTCTGGTTCAGGTGGTCCCCTTCTTACTATTATCATCTCCTGGCCTCCTGGTTACTCTGTGAAATCTGGCTTACAGTCTGGCCCTCCCACGTCTACCTAGGTGAGTAACTTAGTCAACATCCTGTCCTCACCGTTCCCCTATCTCTTCAATGCCAGCAACCTTCACTTCTATTTGACTTCAAAAATTCGTCCTCATGGCCACACCTCAGCATCATCTGGAACTAGTCCAGTTCCAACACCCGCTCTTTGACGAATCCATCACACAGCTCACTTGCTCTCCAGTGCTGCACTCCACAGGCTTTTTCACCACATCAAGACTTCTAGCACCTTTAACCCTTGCCTGTTCTCCAAGTCTGTTAGCTACGTCTAAGCCTCAAATCCTTTCCTCCCTTCCCAGAGCCACCGTGTGTGTGTGCGTGTGTGTGTGCGCGTGCACGCACAATACCAATACCACATGCACACTTTTTTTTTCTCCTTTGGAGACAGCCTTGCTCTGTCACCCAGACAGAAGTGCAGTGGTGTGATCTTGGCTCACTGCAACCTCCGCCTCCCAGGTTCAAGCAATCCTGCCTCAGTCTCCTGAGTTTCTGGGACCACAGACATGTGTCACCAGTCACCACGCCTGGATAATTTGTTTATTTAGTAGAGACAGGGTTTTACTATGTTGTCCAGGCTGGTGTCAAACTCCTGACCTCAAGAGATCTGCCCGCCTCGGCCTCTGAAAATGCTAGGATTATGGGCATGAGTCACTGCATCAGGCCTTGAGCCACCATATTCTATCACCTCAAGTCCTCTTACTCAAGCTGTCAAATGCCTTCTCTTCTGATCCTTCTACCACCTCACCCTAAAAACCCTCAGTCCTGGAACATTTCAGGCACCAGTATTCTCTAACCTTAAATGCAAGATATAGAGTTGATCAGCAAAGAAATTACAATTGTACAGATGGATAGCATTATACATTGTTATACACCTTTTGCTAGAACCTTAAATTCTCTGAAGATATATTTTCACCTGTCCCCATTCTGCACAATCTCTCCTTTCATCTTCACTCTCTTGATCCTCTCCCAGGGCTCCAGTTTTCTCAATGTTCAATCTTTTTGTTGTCCCACAACTCCCTGAGGCTCTGTTCAATTTTTTTCAGTCTATACTTTCTCTGTTCAGATTGGGTAAATTCTACTGATCTGTCCTCAAGTTCAATGATTCTCTGTTGTGTCGTCTCTACTACTGAGCCTATCCAATAGTGTTTTTACTTCTGTTACTGTACTTTGCAGGACTATAATTCCCATTTGGTCCTTTTTATAATTTTTTTTTTTCTTTTGAGACAGAATCTTGCTCTGTTACCCAGGCTAGAAATATAGTGGCATGATCTCGGCTCACTGCAACCTCCGTCTTCTGGGTTCAAGTGATTCTCCTGTCTCAGCCTCCCTAGTAGCTGGGATTACAGGCACGTGCCACTGCACCCAGCTAATTTTTGTATGTTTTTAGTAGAAACAGGGTTTTGCCATGTTGGCCAGGCTGGTCTTGAACTCCTGACCTCAGGTGATCCGCCCACCTTGTCCTCCTAAAGTGCTGGGATTACAGGCGTGAGCCACCATGCCCGGCCTTTTTATAATTTCTAAATTTTTGCTGAGATTTTCTATTTTCTCAAAGGTTTCAAGAAAGTTTTTAATTGCTTATTGAAGCACTTTTATGATGGCTATTTTGAAATCATTGTTGGGTAACTGCAAGAGCTCAGTGCTGGCATCAAGTGATTGTCTTCTTATTCACGTTGTGATCTTCCTGTTCTTGGTATGACGGGTGGTTTCCAATTGTATCCTGGACCTTTTGGTTATCATGTTAAGACACTCTGGGTCTCATTTAAATCTTTTATTTTAGAAGGCAGTCACACACCCTGTTGAGGTTTAGCATGCAGGTCCTGACCTACTTTTGTGGGCTGTAGTTTCAATGACAATTTCCTTGGAAAACAGCCGTTGCAGTGCTATCTTGGTATGTTTGGTTTATATGGTATCACTGGGGCTCCCGCTGGTCTCTACTGGTACTGCCTTTGTGGGCAGAAAGAAATTCCCCAAGCCAGGCCACCTGGTCTAAGTGTGAAATGGGGATCTCCAGCCTGCAAGGACAAAGAAGCTTCCCATTTTGGGTTTCTTGTTGTGGCAGGATCTCCTTTACTGGTGCTACCTGGCTGCCCAGTGTTTCTGAGTGGAAGAGGGAAGTCTCTGGTCCACAAGGATAAAGAGGTTTCCTGGACCACACACACATTATGACCAGATCTCCTTTGCTAGTGCCACCCAGCTGCGTGGTATCTCTGGGTGAAGGAGGGAAGTTCTCTTGCCTGTGAGAACATGGGGGCTTCCCATACCTGACTGCATGCTGTGGCCAGATCACCTTTCCTGGTGTTTTCTGGGTAGATGCCCAGCGTCTCTGGATGTTCAGTGCCTCTGGGCAGAAGACAGTCTCAGCCCCACAGAAACAAAGAGGCTTTCTGGGCTGGGCCACTTCTAGAATCCTTCTTGTTGGAGCCACTCAGATACCTGATGTCTCTTGGTGGGAAAGAGAAGCTGCAGGTTCAGGGAGGAAGGAAAGCCCTTCTCTTAACCACTTATTGTCATTAGAGCTCTTTACAGGTGCTGTGGATTGCCTGGTATTGCTGGAGAGATTTCTGTTAGATCTGGGTGAGAATGAGTCTAGCTGGACCACCCTCTATTGCCAGGTTGGCATTCAGAAACGCTGGGCTTGGGCCACCTTCTGTTGTTGCTGTTGTTGGTGGGGGGTTGTGAGGTCCCTGCTGTTATGATGTTTCTCTAGTACTGGCGAAACTAGTTTGCCTTCCTCTTTTCACCTTTTAGAATTCTCCTTTGGTTGTCCCTTGTTTTTTCCAGGGTTTACAGTTATCCTCAGTGGGAGGAGCAAGAAAAAATAGGTCTATGCCATCTTGTCTGAACTGGAGATTCTTGTTTCTTGTTTTAATGTCTGACAGCACGGAAGTGTATAAAGTAGGTTGACATTACTACATTAGTTGCAATTCATATAATGTTGATTGTCATGGAAATGACTCTACCATAGCATAAGTTTCACAGGCAAGTGCTGTTTTGCCTTGTGATTTTTGGTTGAATCCACTAAAAACATTATCCAAAAGAAAGGGAGATAGGGACAAGGGAGAAGGGAGAGGGAAAACATGTTTGGAGGATAGTAGCAAATCACAGAACACAGGTTCCAGGGCTGCCTCTACTCAGCTCTGACTGCAGTCATTTAGGAATTTGGCCTAGTGTTACCAAATGTTTTGTTTTGACAAGAGAAGCCAAAAGTCTAATTTTTAATGTGAACACCCCCACCCCCGCCCACCGATGACTCTTTTTTTTTTTTTTTTTTTTTTTTTTGCTGAAAGCAATGAAGTCAAAATTTTTAAATACTGCAAGGTCAAACAAAATAGGTCTGTGAGCCAGATCCATCCCCAGGCTTTCCATTCATTCTAATCTCCCACACCTAGCATGTTGCCTGGAGCACAGTTAGTACTGAAATATACAGAGTATAATTTAGAAATTCCTCATGTCAGTATGCAAGAGCAATACTCTACTAACCAACCTGCTGGGTAGAGTAAGCACACTGCATTCCCAGATGAAACACACTGATGGATGCTTCTGAAACATAAAGTCTCATGCCATTATGCCACTTTATACTTTGCCCTTCACCATTTCTACCACTTTGAGCTATCTGCACAGTTAGAAGTCAGCTGTGTTTGGTCAAGCGTGTGGGCTCACACCTGTAATCCCAGTACTTTGGGAGGCCGAGGCGGGCAGATCATGAGGTCAGGAGTTCGAGACCAGCCTGGCAAAACCCCGTTTCTACTAAAAATACAAAAAATTAGCCAGGCCTGGTGGTGCACGCCTGTAATCCCAGCTACTCGGGACGCAGAAGAATCGCTTGAACCAGGGAGGCAGAGGTTGCAGTGAGCCAAGATCTCGCCAAGCACTCCAGCCTGGGCAAAAACAGTGAAACTCCGTCTCAAACAAACAAAAGAAGAAGTCAGCTGTGTTTCATCCCACATCTGAAAATGACACTAGCTTATATAATTAAAGAATACAAGTGAATTGTGCAAAATGGTGAAATAGGAATATAAAAACAATTGTTTCATAACTAAATTGAATACTTTGGAAAAACTAAAAAAGACATTAAAAATTATTTTTAAATTAGGTATGGGCATGGTAACAATAAAAAAAAACTGGAGCAAAAACTGTACAAATCTGCAGAGAGTCTATATTCATACTTCTTCTCCAGTGTCTAATTCTCACTCCACTCACTCCACCAAAACTGGAAGTGATAAATGCTGCATTACAAGTGTGGTTTAAGCAACAAAGATAACATAGAACTCCAATCAACACACCCACACTCAAAGAAAAGGCCTTGACCCCTTATCCAAAGGCATTACAAGTGTGGTTTAAGCAACAAAGATAACATAGAACTCCAATCAACACACCCACACTCAAAGAAAAGGCCTTGACCCCTTATCCAAAGGCAGGCAGATGGATTCATATTTATATGTTTAAAGTTTTTTTTTTAATTCACTTTTTATGATTCTCTGCTCTAACTTTTCTGATTAAATGAACAAATACAGTCCTGACTGAATCACACAAGATCTTCAACAAGGAGCTCAGGTGAGAGCCATTTGGACATGTGAAGAAAATCTGTAGGCAATGACCTTTGCTGATCTTTGCAGGGATTTCTCCGGTAAAGCTCTTGTGTCTTGTGAAATGCAGGTGGTCTCATCTTTTGTAACTGGTGCATCACCATCCTCTCTTCCTACATTAAAAAGACAAAGAAAGAGAGAAGAGGAGGCATCAACTAGATGCATATCAATTAGTGGGATTTTAAAATTCAATCTAGAAGGATGCTTGGATACCAGTTACCCCAAACTACTCACTTTACAGAAGAACCCCAGGCCCCCAGTAGACCTGTCACATACCTGTATTATACTCATACTGAGCATGCAGCCTCAGCAGACCACATTTTATCTACTTAACATTATTCACATACTATCATAAATATCATACAAGTGGAGAACATCAAACTATGCTGAATTAAACTAAATAGCCTGTGTGTCAGAATGCCAAAAACCTAGATGTTAAATGCTGCCCCAGCCCAAAATGAAGAATAGAGATAGGTTAATTTATTATGCACATCTGCTGAAATAAAACAAAATCATAATAAATGTTAACTTTTAAAAGTACTTTGGTACCAGCCATAACAAACAAAATGGTGGAAAATAGATTATATTTATTAAATAAATAAATTTTAAAACCCAACCCTGATTTTCCTGGCTTTTTCTTAGTGACATTATGTAAAGAGTAAAGTACTTAAAGTCTTTTAATGTTTAATTTCCTTTCTTAAAAAACTTATAAAATGCACATTCACCCAAGAAACTGAAACCACATCTCCCGAGGAAAGAGGCAGTTAGGCTCTCTACCAGAAGTATTAAAAACACTCATGAACAAAAGTAGCAAATTACACACTTCTAAACATTTAAAATTTTGAATCTTTACTTGTTAATTAGATTTCCCCACAAAATATTCTTATCCAACTATGTTAGGGATTCTGGATTCTAGGGGTCACAACCAATTTACATGGGAGCCTCTCCAGAGAGCTAAGAGAAACTTGCACTTATCATCATTTAGATGTTGCCAAGGCCAAAATAAATAAATCAATCCTTTTCAGGACTGGCTGCCTTTTAGCAAAAACTCAACTTAAAGCCAACTTTTACCATTCTGGGCGTACTCTGGAAACACTGACATGATCTGACCTACCGGGGTTTAAGAATGATCAACTGTTTGCTTTTCCATCTATGCTGAAATCTACCTACTGAAGTGCCCTCTGAATGCAGAATCCTCATTGTTTTCCAAAAAGTAAAAGCAAACACAAACTTTCCTATTGTAAATTGCCCTGTCTAACAGTGAAAGAGGACATCAGCAAGGTTCATCTTTTCTTTTAAACCCATAATTCAGGATTCCAAAATCGTCAGATGCTTTTAGAACATTTTTTATAATTGTAGAGAGAAAAAAAACCACACAGGTTGTTGATCTGTTTGTTCCGTAACATATCTCACCAACATGCTCTGCAGAACAAGGTAATTGAGGAAAAACATCAAAGCGTGGAATTACCATGAATAAGTATCCTCTACTTAGATATTTGACACTAGTTTGGTCTCAAATGCTAGCAATCAAGACATTGCAGTGAGAGGACTGTGTTTCCAAGGCAGCCTAAATCCTGGGCAAACAGCTTTCTGTGATGATCACTCATGGCTCCATCTTCAAATGATCGTTACCTCAAATTCCATCCCAACAACAGCAAGTCGACTATTCAAAATGTTATACCAAATTACATCTAAAGAGAGAAGGTAAGCTATAGAAGTGGGCCCAATCATGATTTTCTATCAGACTGAACATGACCTTTTCAGGTTCTATATTCAGAAGGGTATCCTGGCAGAAATGAGGCTTTGTTCAGACAAAGTTACATTCTAATAAACTAAACCAAGCTTTAAAGCCTTACAGGTGAGAATCATAGATAATGGTCAATGGATATAAAGAAACACAATGTCAGGATGAAAAGGTGAATCACCTTAATACATTTCCAACAACCATGTCTTGCCACACTGAATAGTAAAGTTGTCGGCTGGTCTAGGGTGGCTCATGCCTGTAATCCCAATGCTTTGGGAGGCCAAGGCAGAAGGATGACTAGAGCCTTGGAGTTCAAGACTAGCCTGGGCAATATGGCGAAACCCTATCTCTACTAAAAATATAAAATTTAGTTGGGCATGGCAGCGCTTGCCTATATATCCCAGCTACTCAGGAGGCTGAGGTGGGAAGATCACCTTAGCCTGGGAATTCAAGGCTGCAGTGAGACGAGATTGCATCACTGCACTCCAGCCTGGGCAAAAAAGCAATAACCTGTCTCAAAAAAAAAAATAGCAAAGTCGTCAATTTAATGAGACTCTACTACATTGTTTAATCATAAGATCACTTATTATTCATTTATTCCATGTGTATTTATTGAACACTGGGCATTGAAGATCCAGTGTTAAAAGAAATATGATCCCAGCCCTATAGACTAATGTGGGAATATTATATAAATAATCACTCAATAAATATAAAATTATAGGGTGGGCATGTTGGCTCACACCTGTAATCCCAGCACTTTTGGAGGCTGAAGTGGGAGGATCACTTCAACCCAGGAGTTCAAGACCAGCCTGGGCAACATGGCAAAACCCTATCTCTGCAAAAAATACAAAAAAAATTCGCCAGGTGTGACGGTGTACACCTGTGGTCCCAGCTACCTGGGAGGTTGAGGTGGGACAATCACTTGGGCCCAGGAAGTAGAGGCTGCAGTAAGTCAGGATCGTGCCACTACACTACAGTCCTGGCGACACAGTGAAACCCTGTCTCAAAAAAAAAAAAAAAAAAAAAACGTGAAAGAATAATCCCAAAAAGAAGGGGGAAAGGACGTATGATTTAGATTAGAGATCAGGGAAAGAATTTAAATTGAGACATGAGGACAGTGTATACAGGAGTGAAGAAGAGAATGAGAGACCCAGGATAGGAATGGCACACAGGAAAGGGCAAAGGCAGGAAGTTCTTCACACAATCAAGGACCAGAACAAAGACCATGAGGCATGGCTGGAGCCCAGTCAGCAAGAATGGGCATGGCTAGAGATGAGAATGAGAGGCAGATGGGTGCCAAGTCAGGTGTGGGCCTTGCAGAATACAAAAAGCCAGAATTTAAGTACAACAGCAAGATGGTTAAGGATTCTGTGCAAGAGAGCAACACTGCCCAGGGCAAGATAAGAGCAGGCTAACAGTGGGTGTAGGGAGACCAGTTAAAAGCTACTGCAATAGTCAAGACATGAGTGGATGGAGCTGTGATGCAGGCACTGGAGATGGAATTAGGATATATTTTGGAATTGAATAGTCTTGGTGATAATTACATATGAGAGCTTAAGGATTATCAAGAAGTCAAGGATTATTTCCAGCTTTCTGACACCAGCAACTTGGTTGATAGTGGCATCACTTATGGCACAGGAAAGACAAGAAGAAGGGGTAAAGATCAATAATTCTGTTTCGGAGGTGGTTCTATTTGAGAGGTCACATATGAGACTTTTAAGTGAAGAAACTGAGTAAGCAATTCAAAATGAAGGTCTGGAACTCAGAAGATAGACCTGGGCTGTTGCTTTACATACAATTTATATGCTGAGAAACTTTCCAGCCCAAGCTGGAGAGAGGATATTCAAATGCAGATCTGTGCAGCCACTAAATCCATGAAACTCTTCCAGTGTACCACACTGCTATATGCAAAAGTAAGGGATAATGTTCTATCGCTGTTAATGAAGAAAACTCACTGAGGAAGTGAGTTGAGGCTTGAAGGATATATAGATATAGATGTTTCAAAGAGAAATAAGGAAGTTGAAGGCCACTCCAGACAAAGGCCAGAACTTGTGAAAGGCCTAGATCTATGAGCAGGCCTGCCATGGTAAAGGCCCAGTAAAAGATTTATGGTAGCTACTAACAGGTTGGGGGACACAATGCCGCATTGGGAAGGACTAGAATAGCGGGGAAATAAGGCTGGTAGAATGGCCCCGTGGGAGGGACTAGTTACTGCCCAATTATCCAGCCTCTTCTTTCCTAGCAAAAAGAATTCCAATTTTTAGCTGGGCATACTGCCACCTAGTTAAAAGGCCACATCCCTCAGCCACTTCCCTGCATGTCTACATTTTAGGCAACAAGATCCTGCGGAAAGTGTGTTGTTAGTGACTTCCAGGAACACCCTTACAGGGCAGAGTAAGGGTATTCCTTCACTCTCTTCTCAATCCTGCGGCCTGGAATATGGATTTGATAGCTGGGCCTTGAACACTCATCCTGGTCCCAGAGGCCACAGGTCAAGGGTGTTTTCTACTCTGCAGAGCAGCACAACAGAATGAGCTGAAGACTGTGGAGCTATCCTACAAGCCCTGGCCTGCCTGTCTCTGATCTTCTTCTACGTGAGATAGAAATTAACTTCTTTCTTGTTTAAGTCATTGATATTTCAGGATTTAATGCTATTTTCTACAGAATATACTTTCTAACATACAGGCCCAGACAATGAAACTGACAAGCTAGGACACTATCCTATAAAGCATTATAAAAGCCAGGGCAATTCTTCTCTTGAGAGTTATATATCACACATGTATTTTAGGGCTATGAATTTGGTAGCACTCTGGAATGAAGAGACAATGGTAGCAGAGATCTTAGAAAGCTAAGGTTAGAATCTAGGTGAGACACAATCAGAACCCAAATTAAGATAGTGGCAGTGATTTAAGTCCAAAGCTGACAAATCCAAGCTTGTTCAATCTCTGAATGAAGGGCCATAGAAATTTACAATTTCCAAAGAGAATTCAATGAAAAGAATGCAATATGTATTTGTAAATGAAAATATGTCCCTTCTGGATCTCTCAAAACCAACATGGAAAACTTATCTTACGGGCCCCCCTCTCTCCAGTGAAATGTAGAAATGAAAACACAAGTCCTCACAGGGGCAAGGCAACATACACTGTGAATAATCATTTGTGATGCTGCACGCTTGCTGGGCATACCGAGTGCTTAGGATCATTCTAGGACCCCACATCTAGCTCCTGTTAAGGCAAAGACTTGGGAGGGACAGTCTTCAGGAGCACCAATAAGCTCCTTTCTTCACAAAATCCCTAGGCCTAAGCAAATTTCACTCTGATATAGAGCTAGTGAAAATGTATGATGCCAAAGAATTTTCACAGCATGCTCACCTATATTACCTCTTTCAACTTACAACTTATACTATGGGTAAAGTAGCTATTGTTATTCCAGCTTCACTGAGGAAAGAGGGGTAGTGAAGAGAGGGAACCAGTCAATGACAGCATGCAGGACGCTGGTGCTGACAGTGGTGACCTGTTCTCCACATTAGCAAGAACTGGGGCACTATGAAAACGTATCAAGATATTATTTAAATGGCATGGGACTTCCTGAAATGCTGGAGTCAACCCAGTTGAGTATCCTGAATATCGACGGACTATCAAGCTCTGTTCTCAGGGAGCTCCTATGTTGGAAGGGAGGCAAAAATGCAAACAAATTTTGAAAGCACATAATGTTCGTGACTGCTGGCAAGCACTGTGCTAAGGGCAATGAGATGGGAGCCACGCAGTTTGACAGAGCAGTTAAACCCTGAGTTGAGAATGGAAGGGCTCAGTAGGAAATGGCTAGGTGGATGAGACTAGGGAGCATTCTAGAAAGGGAGAAGAGAGTGTGCAAAGGCACACAAGCAAGAGTAAACTGAGTAGGAGGAAAGCCTTGTGTGTATAAACGAGGTGCAGGGACCAGACTATGAAAGGCCTCATATGACATTCTGAAGAGTATCTATTTTATATTTTAGCAATGGAAAACCACTGAAAATTCTGAGAATAATATGATCAGAAGTATATTTAATGAGAAATGGTTAAATTATATTTAATGAGAAAAGGTTATCCTGGTCAGTCTAGTGCTCCTTTGAAGACAATCTTTTTTTTTCTCCAGCTGCTTTTTTCTTTTTGCCTTTGATTTTCAGTAATTTCCTCCTGGTGTATCTAAATTTGGATTTTTTTTAAAAAATTATACTTGCAATCACTGGTCTGCTTAATGGTATCTCACCTGCTATGGAAAATCTCAGCCACTGTCTTCAAATTTCACCTTTGCCCATTTTCTGTCTCATCTCCTTCTAGAACTCTAATTCAACTTATTTAAACCTTCTCACTCTGTTCTCTAGGTCTCTTGCTCTCTCCTCTGCATTTTCTATTTGTCTCTCCATGCAATAGTCTGGATAATTTTTTTCTTACTGTCTTCCAGTTTGCTAACTTTCTCTTCCACTTTATCCAATCTGCTGCTAAATCTACCCACTGACTTTTTCTCTTCAAAATATTTAATCAAACGTATACTTTTCCTCATTCGCTAAGTTTTTAATTTCATTCATTTAATGTTTATTTCTAGAAGGTTTTTTTGGTTTCTTTTCCAATTTGCTATGTCACAATTCAGAGTTACCTTCAAAGTTATCTTTTATTTCTTTAAATAGAGGAAATAGATATTTTTTAGACTGTGGTGATTCTAGTATCTGATGATATTTTTGAAGGGCTACTTCTGTTGTTTGTGGTTTCTTATGGTTCTTGTCTTTGAAGTCTGATTTCAAACAGACATTTTTTAGACTGTGATGATTCTAGTACCTGATGATGTTTTTGAAGGGCTGCTTCTGTTGTTTGTGGTTTCTTATGGTTCTTGTCTTTGAAGTATGATTTCCTTGGATGCCTGGTTATATTTATGTGCTAGTCACTGAATAATCTGAGACCTAGGTTGAAGAAACCTTTCTTTTGAAAGAATTTCCACTTGATTTTGCCAGATACCCAGAGGCACTACCAGTCCTTAAACCAATTCAAGACTTCAGATTCTTTGATTGACCCAGTCAGCTTGAAACTGGGCTGCATTTCCATGTGAGAGCTGCTGTTTCAGGTCTACCCTGATGGTGTAGGCCTTTGGGGTTCCAGCTTCTTACAAGGAGTCTGGACCTTATTTCTGTCCCTGACAACTGGTGGTCAAATCTACAATGTCTTATCAATTCCAATTTTAACCTGGTAGTGCCCATCAGTTCTTTAATGCTTTGAGATTTTTTTTTAATCCAAATATTTTTAGTTGTTTCAGTGGGAGGGTGTATCTGAATAATAGCTCACCATAACTATTAAGGGAAAGTCCCTAGGATTTGTATCTTAGAAATCTTTTTCAGAGCATAGATGGGGAGCAGTGATGCGGTAAGAACAGGGGAGGGGGACAGTGTAAACACAAGCAGGGAGATGGTAAGGAAGCCATTACAATGGGTACTGTCGGATAAGGTACTATCTCATTAAGGTACAAGGATGGAGAGAAGTGGGCACTCACATTCATTTGTCTCAGCAACCCCATGAGGAAAGTATTATTATCCTAGGGTTTTTTTTTTTTTTTTCTTTCAGAAACCCATTGCTTGTTAATATCCTGAGTTTTAATGAAAAGCAACCAGCAATTCAAAGAAGTAAAGTAACTTATCCCAGGGTTCATCCAAGGAGATGGTTAGTAGAGGGGCATCAGAACCCAGTTTGACTCCAAGTCCAAGCTCTTCCCACCAAGGTATGATGGGATCTGGAAGAAAGATGGGTGCATGTGCGTGGGGTTCCAACCAGGGTGGGAGGGTTGTGGAAAATTTTGTAATTCAGTTATAGACAGTGAGGGGTTTTAAATTTTAGAAGCTGTCTAATGATAAACAGCTCTCCTTATATAATTTCACTGCTTCCATCCACAGGCATGACAGATAGCATGAGCTCCGGAGTCACACGATCTAAATTCAAACCTAGATCCTATGAGCTTGAGCTATGTGGCTCTGAACAAATTACTCTTTGTCTCTGAATTTCCTCCTTTGCACACCAGAAATAGTTTATATGAGTTATATTTACATGTAGTGCCCTGGCACAAGTACATTTTTTAAAAACTGTTAAATACTATTAATGTTTTTTTTTGTTGTTGTTGTCTCTTGGAGTGAGTTTTGTTTTTGTTTTTTGTTTCTGAGACGGAGTCTCACTCTGTCACCCAGGCGGGAGTGCAAGGGTGCAATCTTGGCTGACTGCAAATTCTGCCTCCCAGGTTCAAGTGATTCTCCTGCCTCAGCCTCCCGAGTAGCTGGGATTACAGGCACCTGCCACCACGCCTGGTTAATTTTTGTATTTTTTAGTAAAGACAGGGTTTCACCATGTTGGTCAGGCTGGTCTTGAACTCCTGACCTTAGGTGATCCACCTGCCTCGACCTTCCAAAGTGCTGGGATTACAGGCATGAGCCACCATACCTGGCCTGTAGCGAGTTATGAGTGAATCCAACCCTGTTATTTTGGACACAACTGACAGGACAGGCCTGGTATACAGGACAATGGCAGCATTATAAAATAGGTCACATTTCCTTGTCTGTAAAATGTAATTTACCCTACGGAGTTAATGGGAGGATTAAATGAAATTAACGTCTGTTAAAGTGCCACAGGGGCTAAAACACAGTAAGCACTCAGTAACTGTTATATATATAAATTGCTGATATTTTTCTGTGTGCCTGGTGTATGCTATGCAGAATAAGGAGGAACAAGAGAAGGTACTATGTAGATAGGCAGAGGCCAGGTAAACATTACGGAGTTTGGATTATCACAAAGGCAATGGGGAGCTATAGGAGAATGGTGGCAAAAGGCTGACATGATTAAAGTACTGAGAAGCTTAGACAGGTTTCTGAACAGGGAACAGATTTAGGAAAAGTGAGACTGGAGGCAGGAAGTCAGTTAGGAGGTTACAGCACTAAATCAGACTAGTGGCCAAGGGAATGGAAAGTCCTGGCTACAGAGGTATTTAGAAGTCAAAACTGGCAAAATTATAATATTTAGATGCTAGTGGGGAAGTGGGGAGGTATATGAGGTAGAGTAGGGTGTGGGAAAGACTGCCTGATTTCCTTATAACAGAGCTTCCTTACCAGCAACATAGCCATGACCTGTGAGCTCTTCGAAATGCAAAATAAAAGGCACCATCCATGACCTAGAGACTTGGAGCCTCTGGGAGTGGGGGCCAGCACTCTGTAGTTTCACAAGCCTTCCAGGTGATTCCAGTGCACGCTAAGGTGTGTGAGCCACCACTATAAATTGATGAGGAGCCATCACAGGAAGAGTATCTCAGTGCAACCAAGAGAGGATATAAATTCAGTCAGTTTTTAGTTTAAGGTGTCAGATATTAGATCTGGCACTTCAAAGAAAGGTCTGGGTTGGAAATAGAAATGAGGGAGTCACCTGTGTACAGACAGCAAATGAATGAGTAGACTCTTTCCCTGGGAGATTGTTCAGAATTAGAGGGGAAGAGAACCTAGGACAGAATAGTGGAGAATACCAACATTTAGGAAAAGCAAAAGTAGAAAAGTTTGCAAAGGAAACTCAGGTGTGGTCAGAGGTAGGAGAAAAATCAGGCTAACATGGAATCAGAGAAGACAAAGAAAGAAAGCATTTCAATAGGGAAAGTGTAGTCAGCAGTGTGGCCTTAGTGACAAGGTCACAGGTGGCCCTAGTGAGACTAATTTGAATGAAGGAAAAGTGAAGTCAGAATGCTGTGCCTGGGAAACTGAGTGGGAGGCAGACTGTGGGAATGAGGGTGTGGAAGAAGCTCAGGAAGTCTGACTGTGGAGGATTGGAATAATACAGGGTGGAAGCTGTAGGGGGAGGACAGAAATCACGACATGGCTTTTAATATTTTATTTTTTTAAGATAAGGGAGGCCTGGACATGGTTAATTGCTGATGGGAAGGAACCAGTAAAGAAGGCGTGGCTGAAGTGGGCACAATTAGGAAAGGGAGGGGTCCCTGGACAGGAAGGGATGTGACCCAGAACCCAGAGGAAGGGTTAACTCCAGCAGAAGGACAGAGAAACACCGACTTCATTGTATCAAAATAAATGCAGGAGGGGAGGAGATTAGACATAAGCCATTTGTAAATCTGGTGGCTGTAAGCCGCAGGGGATCACAAAGGGTCAGTTTTTGTTTCCTCTGAAACATCAAAGCCAAACACATCTGCTGAAAGTGCTAGGGAAGGTAGAGAAAACCCACTATGTACAGAGCTCTATGTTCCACACAATGCCATGGGAGGCTTGAAAGCGAATGACATCCCAAAACAATGGCCTTGAACATGCCAGGCACTGTGCTCAATGCATTCAAACTAACCATTGGTAGCTTGTCATTGAGCCTGTCGCCTGCACTTGGCGCTGTGTTAGGTGGTTTATATACATGCCACATTTAATATTCTCCAACAGTCCCATGTGGTAGGCAGGGATTATCATGCTGGTTTTAGAGATAAGGGATCGTATCTCTAAAGGCTCACACATCTCAAATAACATGCTTGCCCATGGTAACCAGCTCGGAAGTGGCTGGGGCAGGATTTGAACCTAAATCTCATGGATGCCAGCACCTCATCCCCTTTCCACGCTGCCACACTACCTTCAGAATCCAAACAGCATTGATGGGAGTGAAAATGGAAAAGAAAACATAATTCCTAAGAGATATGCCTGAGTGACAGATACCGCAAGAGTCAATCAACTCTATTTTGAACACATTTCAAATGCAACGTAAGCATAATGAGGTCCTGTGCCCAAGCTGGGGATATGGTTCTACATCTTAGGGTAGAGGTTGGGTATATTAATTCTATGATAACATCATCTGAGAGTAGATAACTGGGCAGAGACTTGGGGGAAAAAAAGCCTTAACATATTAGAGCAATAAGATGAATAAAGGAATGAAAAGGAAGCTGATACCCAAAGAGTAAGAGGGGAAAAACATCCTTTCACTACCCAATTTCCCTTCACTGTTCTAATTTACAGATTGGTAAGAGATTGAGAAAGATGGTACACATTTTGGCAGGATTTGGTCACTCTCCTCTTTAAGCTGGCCATGCAGTGGCTTCAGATTCGTGAGTTGGACCTGAGCCTTGGATATTGTGGCTTTCAGGCCCAAACTGGAGTCCCTCACAGGGTCTTCTCAAATGAGGTTTTGCACTGATTCCCATTCCCAGCTATTAACTGTATTAATTACATCTTCAACACTCTCCTGCTTTTCCCTGAGCACTCTCTGCTCCAAATCTTTCTCTTGCCCAGGAGAAACCACTTTTAAATTTCTCTACTGAAGTTTTAATTGACTTTTAGTCTCATGGCTCCCCAAAGACCCAAAATGTAGGTACATATACTTATGTGCTTCCATCTCTAGCTGGCTTTAACTTACTAATTCTGCATCTTACTCAACAGATGAATGATTCCTCAAAGTTTAAGTTGACTTCCATCTGAATTTTTCTTAAAGAGGCCAAGCTTCACATCTTACTGTGATGTGATCATGTCAACACTAGAAATATGGTGTTTACTAAAGTCCAATGGGTGTTTCTTTACCTGTCTTCTAAGGAATAGCCAGCTATCCATTAAAACTACAAAAAATAAAAAAAGGTGTTAAGCCATCTGAGCAAGTTAAGTAGAGACTGGCCTCAAAGCATAGGAAGCTAGACTAGATGAGTCAAGTTGGGTCTGCAAGCCCACATATATGAAATACATATCATATCTCTCTTATGTTCCAAGTCTCTTAAAGCAGAAATAATGATATCCAGCCCACTGTTTGGCAAAAGGGAAATAATTAAAATGCGACTTCCCCAAGAGACAGTCCTCTTTTTCAAATCATTTGGTGTGACCTGAAAATTGTAGGACTATCAAGTGAATATTACAAGGGAAAAGAAACTAGATAGTTTAAAGGAGAATAAATTCATTTTACAGATAGTGTCATTTCTGAGATCCATGAAGGCCCCTAGGAAACACAACAATGCACCACTCAGAAACAGCTAATGTTTGACACATCTTTGATGGAAAATTGCTTCTCTTTTATAAGGTAACAAGCTTCAGCTCTAAGTGCATATCAGGCTAACATGGACCACTCCAGCCAGGTTATATAGACATGAATGAGTCACTGCTTTTGATGTCAAATTGGCAAATCTGAAGGTTTTATAATGGATGCTATATGGCTATTGTGGAGCAAAATACTCAGGAATTAAACAAGAAAGCGACTGGTTTGGTTCCTCTTTAGTTTCAAAGGATGGAAGGAAGGAGCTCCTTCTGTACAACAGTTGCTAAATACAGGACTGCTGTGGGGTTGCAAGTGGATGATTAAAGATGAGCAAAAACAGTTACATGAGAACAAAAATTTTGAGTCAACTATAAGAACACCAGCCACGAATTATAAACTGGAAAAAATACGTTGTTATAAAGAAGACTCACAAAAGGAAAAGATCACACACTTGGTTGAAAGAAATAAGTAGGCCGGGCGCGGTGGCTCAAGCCTGTAATCCCAGCACTTTGGGAGGCCGAGACGGGCGGATCACGAGGTCAGGAGATCGAGACCATCCTGGCTAATACGGTGAAACCCCGTCTCTACTAAAAATACAAAAAATTAGCTGGGCGAGGTGGCGGGCGCCTGTGGTCCCAGCTACTCGGGAGGCTGAGGCAGGAGAATGGCGGGAACCCGGGAGGCGGAGCTTGCAGTGAGCTGAGATCCGGCCACTGCACTCCAGCCCGGGTGACAGAGCCAGACTCCGTCTCAAAAAAAAAAAAAAAAAAAAGAAATAAGTAAAGGCTAATAGAGGAACCATCCGTGACAAGTAGACTCTACTATGGTCCCCAATAATCCCCCACCCTCCTGGTCTTCATGCCCTGTATGATCACCCCCACCTGAGTGTGGGTGGGACCTGGGACTTGCTTCTAACCAACAGAATATTGCAGAGATGATGGCCTGTCACTTCCATGATTAGCTTCCATAAGACTGTGACTTTCATCTTGCCAGCTGACTCTCTGGATCTGATAAAGCACGTGGCCACATAGAGAGGCCCATGGAGCAAGCAGCTGAGGCAGCAAGGAGCTGAGGTCGTCAGTCCAAGAGCCCACAAGGAACTGAATCCGGCCAATAATCACAAAAGCCTAGAAGCAGATCTTTCCCCAGTCTACCTTCAGAAAATCAACACCTTGACTACAGTCTTGTGAGGAACCCTGAAGCAGAGGATCCAGAAGGGCCCTATCCAGATTCCTGACCTATAGAAACTGTGAGATAATAACTGTGTTGTTTGAAGCCACTAAGTTTGTGGCTCTTTGTTACACAGTGAGAGATATCTAATACACATCTAAAATGACAGTTGACATTTGAAGAATGGGAAGCCTTTTCACAGGCGATGGGGAACTAGGTGGCATTCAAAAAGCACAGACACACAAGGGCAGAAGAGAAGAGAGAGTGCTCAGAAACAATACAGAGGAGCCTGGTTAGGCTGGCCCCGAGGTCTGAATGGGCAGATGCAAGAGCAAAGGTTGGAGAGGCAGGGAAGAGGCCCCTGGTGGGCAAGGGGAGCCAGAGAGTCATTAAAGCTCATCACTGACACCATGTGGTCTAAGAACCTCTGCAGGAAGATTCATTTGACACTTGCTAGTTCAAGAGGTAATAGGCTTCAAAAAATGGTTTGGAAAATGCCCATAATGAAATGCTATGCTTTTTTCTTTTTAAGATGTTTTCCCTTCCATTACCTCACTTGATCTATGCAAGAATCATTTGATTTATGTAACAACCTGTGAAGTAACCAAGACAAGTATTTATTATGAAGGTTTCATACAAATAAGGAAAATGAAGCACTAAGTGGTAAGAATGACTGGCAAAAGCTCTTGTTTAGTACTTTTTTTGTCCTACTAAGAGTGCTGCCACATTTTGTTGGACCCCTCTTCCCTGATGGAGAAGTGAACAGAGCTAGTCAGACAGGTTTGGCTCCTGGCCCCACTGCACCAGGGTGGGCCCAAAGAGCACATTCATACCTGGAAGAAAAGGTGCAATGAGGCCTGGGTGAACTGCAGAGTTATGGGTGCAGTAGTCTAAAGTGCAGAAGCAGGTACCAAAGTTGCTCTGAAACAGGCCTTGTCAGAGCCAAGGGGAGTGGCCACATGGGGGTCAGCTAGCTGAGGAGCAGAGATGTGGGACTTCACAGTGCAGCTGAGCTTTCGTTCAAGGGACTAGACAAAAGGTATGAAGTGTGGATGGCTGGTTCCACTTACAGAAATGGGGTGGCATATTCATTTCTTAATATTTTGAGCTGGGTGGGGTTTTTGTTGTTATTGTTCTTTTGTTTTGTTTTTGTTTGTTTTAAGCATTATCTGAAAACCAGGGACAGTTTTCAGTTGTAAAATGTTAAATAAGATCTGTCCTTAATGGCAGATATTCTATAGTCAAAGTAGGGGAGCTGTCAGTTCGCTCTCCCCATTCAGAGCCACACGACCCAGTTTTTAGCCAATAGGCTCGGCTAGACTCTTCAATAGCTTTTTAAAAATCTCAACAGGTTATAGCCATCATTACTTCAAGTCTATTAGTCAGGCAAAGATTTCCCTTGGCATGTTGCTGTATGACTTAAAAAACCTAGTTGAGGATTCTCTAAGGAGAACGGGAATTATTTAGAGTGATCCAAAGAGGAATCAATGACAGTAGGATGAACTTGTAGGCACGGACAATTCCACATGGTGACCATGAAAGGGTCTCTAATAAAGGAAAAACTACATAAACCTTAAAGACATGGGTAAAACACCAAGTTACCCAAAATGCTTCATTACTCAACTAAATAAACCCGGCATATGCTAACCAGAGGGATGAAAAGAGAAGAGCTACTTGACTGGCTCGAGCCCTCCCTTCCTGGGAGCCTTCCCTTCCTGGGCTCTGAAGACCTGAAGCTTAACTTCACTGTATTCATCTGTTTATTTTTAGTTAGTTAGTTAGTTAGTTAGTTAGTTAGTTAGTTAGTTTTGAAACCAATTCTCACGCTGTTACCCAGGCTAGAGTGCAATGGTGCAATCTCAGCTCACTGCAACCTCCGCCTCCGGAGTTCAAGTGATTCCTGTGCCTCAGCCTCCTGAGTAGCTGGGATTACAAGTGCCCGGCACCATGCCAGGCTAATTTTTGTATTTTTAGTAGAGACAGGGTTTTGTCATGTTGGCCAGGCTGGTCTTGAGCTCCTATCCTCAAGCCATCTGCCCACCTCAGTCTCCCAAAGTGCTGGGATCTGTAATCTTGTGCGTGAGCCACTGTGCCAGCCTTGTATTGGTCCATTTTCACACTGCTATAAAGAACTTCCCTGACATGGGGTAATCTATAAAGGAAAGAAGTTTAATTGACTCAGAGTTCTGTAGGCTGGGGAGGCCTCAGGAAACTTATAATCATAGTGGAAGGCAAAGGGGAAACAGGCACCTTCTTCACAAGGCGGCAGGAGAGAGAAGAGCGACAGAGGAACTTCCACTTATAGAATCATCAGATCTTGTGAAAACTCACTCGCTATCACAAGAACAGAATGGGAGTAACTGCCCCCATGATCCAATCACCTCCCTCCCTCGACACATGGCAATTACAATTCAAAATGAGATTTGGGTGGGAACACAAAGCCAAACCATATCATTCACAGACAACAGCCTCAGAATCTCAGGAAGAGAGAAGTGGGAATGAAGACATAAAACATCCCACGTGGAGCTGATTCTCAGGTTCCTGAGTATACTGTACATTAATTCAGTAAATACCAAATTGAACTTCTCTCTTTCAATACATTCTTACGATATAAAGATTAAATGCAAAAGGGGCTGACAGACTGATTCCAAATAATTGTCAGAATTAGGTTTCTTTTTCTTTTTTTTTAATAAAGAAAAGGGAAACAGACCTGCCAAGGGAAACAGGCGCATTCCTTTGTTCCTTGAAAGTAATCATCCCTTTCTTCTTACTTCCTGCTATGGTTTGAATATTTATCCCTTTCCAAAACACATGGTGAAACTTAATTCCCAACGTGGCAGTATTGAGAGGTGAAGCCTTTAAGAGGTGATTGGATCAGGAGGGCTCTGCCCTCATGAATGGATTAATCCATTAATGGATTAATGGGTTATCATGGGATTGGGACTGGTGGCTTTATAAGAAGAGGAAGAGAGACCTGAGCTAATACACTCAGCTCCCTCTGCATGTGATGCCCTGTGCAGCTTAGGGACTCTGCAGAGAGTCCCCACTGGCAAGAAGGCCCTCACTAGATGCAGCCCCTTGACCTTGGACTTCTTATACTCCATAACTGTAAGAAATGAATTCCTTTTCATAATAAATTAACCAGTTTCAGGTATTCAGTTATAACCAACAGAAAACAGACTAAGACACTTCCAGATACTTTTCTTCTAGGTCTTGTTCAAGGCTTTCAAAATCTTTATCAGATTTACTTCTCAAACACCCTCCCCTATGCCTGAGTTTTCTGTATCTTCCAGCTTATGCTCTGGTATTCTAGGACAATGATTACTTCAGGTAATTCAATCATCGTCCACCTACTCAATAATCTCATTGATTTCCCATAGCTTGACAAGATTCAGATGTATAACTCTCACCACCCCTCCTATGGGTCTATACTTCTATTTCCAATTGCCCACTGGATGTCATAACCTGAATGTCCCCTATGAAACTCAAATCAACACATAATCACAACCGGAATTAATAGTCCTTCTCACCGTTGGACTTTTTTTTTTTTTTTTTTTTCACTCAAGAACATCAGCACCACACAGTTGCTAAGCTAGAAACCAAGTTACTCTCATTAATTAATCATTCTCTGCCTAAGTCCCATATCAGATCTGCCATGGAACCATGTCAATTCTAGTTCTGAAATGTATTGTTCATCTATTATTTCCTCTTTATTCCAGCTGCTGTTGCTCTTAGGTCTTCCAGCATCTCTAGTCTTTGGGGTAAGGGGATGGGAATGGGAGGGACCTGAGTCTTATTATTACTCAAAACAGTCTCCCTGAGCATTCAGAGATCAGAGATTTTAAGGATAATTTGGTGGGTAAGGGACTAGTGAGTCAAGAGTGCTGATTGGTTGGGTCTGAGATGAAACCATAGGGAAATGAAGCTGTCCTCTTGCCGAGTCAGTTCCTGGGTGGAGGCCACATGACCAGATAAGCCAGTTTATCAATCTGTGTGGTGCCAGCTGATCCATCAAGTGCAGTGTCTGAAAATATCTCAAGCACTGATCTTATGAGCAGTTTAGGGAGGGTCAGAATCCTGTAGCTCCAGTTACATGACTCCTAAACCATAATTTTTAATCTTGTGCCTAACTTGTTAGTCCTACAAAGGCAATCTAGTCTTCAGGCAAGAAGGAGGTTTGTTTTGAGAAAGGGCTGTTATCACCTTTGTTTTAAACTGTAAACTAAGTTCCTCCCAAAGCTAGTTCAGCCCACTCCCAGGAATGAACAAGGATAGCTTGGAGATTAGAGGCAAGATGGAGTTGGTTAGGTCAGCTCTCTTTCACTGTCTCAGTTACAATTTTGCAATAGTGGTTTCAATCCCTCCCTTTGGGTTTTATAATATCTTAATCTTAAGGTGTTGGCTAATGAAGATGGAAAAATGGTGAAGACCATTCTAACTTCTTCCTGCTATCAGGGGCATAATGGGAATAGGTGTAGACCCTAAGGTAAGAGGAGTGAAACTGCTTTGCAACTGTCTAAGCATATTCATGCAGGCCCGGCTGGGGTTCCAAGACTTGCATGGCAAAGGTGTTAGTACTGTCTTCTACAGTTTTAGCACCGCATAAGGGAACAGTATACTATAAGGTACTATACTATAAGTACTATAAGTACTATAAAACACTAGAATAAGCACTGCAATTCCCAGTTTTAAAAGTAAAGACTTGAAAGCTTTGATTTGGAGACTCATAGCCCACAAAGAATTTAGGATATAGTCCAAACTGTAGAAAAAACTCAAGGACAGCTAAGAACAGGTGTACTACAGTTTTTCTTTTGAAGCATAATTTTTCTCTCCAGAATCTCTAGTCTTAATGGTTCCCGGCCATGCCCCAGTTTCTCCCCTTTCTAATGACTAATGACAAGTCTCCTTTTTGTAACAACCTTGGATGACTCTTCACAATCCAGAGTTCTCAGCAGCCATAGATAATTCTGCAAAACCTCACCACAGCCTATTTTTTTTCTAGCCTCCTTTCCAGACTCCCCACTGTGCATCTTCTACTAATCCCACTATAGGTATTACTCTACCTACCATCCAGCTTTGTGACTCTGTTCATACCAAGAATATTCTTCATCCTCTTTCACTTGGCAAGCCCTACTTACCCTTCAAAGCCCAAGAAATACATTGTCCTCCTTTTTTCTCTCCCTCTTTCTACCACACCTCCTTTTACCTTGTCCCCCTTCCGCTCTCAACGGTCCCTCCTTCTCCCTGAAAATCTGTTCCTCTTGTCTACATGCCACTGTCTATAGTTACTAGAGCCTCTGCTCCTGAACAACTTTGTTTCCAGCCCTGACTCCATGTGACATCTCAGCTCCAGAGCTCTCAAACCATGAAGAAAAATATCTAGTGGATCACTGGCCAGTCAATGTGTTGGTTTTACTTGGGACAGGAGTTCACTCATGGTCCAAGCAAGGCCCTGGGGACAAGAGCAGACTGTATTTACCAGTTTAGTAGGGGCACTTCCCACTGAAGGAGCTACAGCAGGCAAAATCCAGAGCACGTCTGTTAGTCTCTCCTCTTAAGGACTAAGTGCACCCAAAGACTAGTATCCAGATTTTACTTTGTATTCACCTTTCCCCAGCAAGTAACACAAAGCCTGGTGTGTGAATAAACCCACTTGGGCCCTATTCTTAAAGTTGTAAAATAGCATAATCCTCACTTAAATGTAGTTTGCTAAAGGATAATGGCCTCCAGCTCCATGAAAACCTTGGGATCTAAGAAGAAAAGTGATTTTGTCCAAGTTACCTGGCAAGCAAGCAGCAGCGTGGAACTAGAGGTCGTTCACATCACCTTTTACCACAAAGCCCTCTCCCTCAATTACAAAATTTGTTCATGACAATGCCCATCAGAAACTCAAAACCCTTATATAAAACATGAAGCCTATCAGTACCTTTGTATCTGCTTCGTTGCTCTTGGTTGAAATGACAGAAAATCCAACTCCAACTGGCTTATACATCAAAGATGACAAATTAGCTCATGTAATTGGAAGTCCAAAGGTATGCAAGGCTTCAGAGTTAGTCAATCCAAGGTTCACTAATGGCCTTAGATCTAATGTAGGAGCACAGATTTGCTTCTGGTTCTTTACTCTTCTACGTACAATACTTAGCAAGTCATAAGATAGCTGCTAATAGCAGTAAGGAATAAATGTTGCCTTGTTCATATCCATCAGGAAACTACTTACACCACAGAATTCCAAGCAGGATTCAGCCTGACTGGACTGCTTAGGTCATAGGCTTATAGGAAGAGGCAATAGTCCTAAGTTATGACATCTCATAAAGTGACCACTAACCACATGTAGCTATTTAAAATTAAATATGATTTTAAAATTAAGTTTATTAGTCACACCAGCCTTACTCAAGTGCTCAAGAGCCACATGTGGCTAGTAGCTACAGTACTGAACAGTATAGATTAGAACTTTACCATTGCTACAGAAAGTTCTACTGGTATAGGCAACAAGTATACCAAGCAACTTGTACAAGGTAACCAAGACCCAGCTTGGCAACTGGGATCAACTTTGACCAAAGTACAAGGAATCTGGAGAACAAGCAGATATCTAGATGGAAATTGGTATACACGGGAAAGGGAAAGGGAAGCAGACATTAGATGAACAATGTCCATGATGTGCTCTTTAAAAAATATGATTATAGGAATTGGCTGCTACTACTATAGGTACAAGTATTTTTCTTTAATGAACTCACTAACTTCCTGTGGGACACCGGATAAGCCCAGAAACTTCTCTGGGCCTCAATTTCCTTATCTGTAAAACAGAAGGGATGAACTAGATCAGTTGTTTCTAAACTTTTAAGCACAGCAGTTTTTTAGTAAGATTTTTTTAAATTTGCCCAGGATCTCACATTTTGAAGTATTTTTAGTAACAACTACATCTATAATTAATTTCCTATCCTTTTTAAATACCAAAAACATGTAACTGTTAATTAGCGCTTCTGGCCAGCAGGCAAAGTCAATGCAACTACAGTGGACTGGTACCAATCAGATAGAAAGTAATCTAAGTTGATCTTGTAGTCTTATTAAAAGCACATTTACCATTTTCTTTCTTTTTTTTTTTTTAATTTCCAACCTTTAAGTTCAAGGGTACATGTGCAGTATGTGCAGATTTGTTACATAGGTAAACATGTGCCATGTTTGGTCACATGGTGACCATGGTGATCCGCTGCACAGATCATCCTATCACCCAGGTGTTAAGCCCAGCATCCATTAGCTGTTCTTCCTGATCCTCTCCCTCCTCCTACACCACAACCTCTGACAGGCCCCAGTGTGTGTTGTTCCCCTCCCTGTGTCCATGCATCCTCATCATTTAGCTCCCACTTATAAGTGAGACCACATGGTATTTGCTTTTCTATTCCTGCATTAGTTTGCTAAAGGATAATGGCCTCCAGCTCCATCCATGTCCCTGCAAAGGACATGATCTTGTTCCTTTTTACGCTGCAAAGTATTCATAGAAAATATGTGTATGTACCATATTTTCTTTATCCAGACTATCATTGATGGGCATTTAGGTTGATTCCGTATCTTTGCTATTGTGAATAGTGCTCCAATGAACATACGCATGTATGTCTTTATAACAGAATGATTTATATTCCTTTGGGTATATATCAAGTAATGGGATTGCTGGGTCAAATGGTATTTCTGGCTCTAGGTCTTTGAGGAATCGCCACACTGTCTTCCACAATGATTGAACTAATTTACACTCCCGCCGGGCGCGGTGGCTCAAGCCTGTAATCCCAGCACTTTGGGAGGCCAAGACGGGTGGATCACGAGGTCAGGAGATCGAGACCATCCTGGCGAACACGGTGAAACCCCGTCTCTACTAAAAAATACAAAAAACTAGCCGGGCGAGGCGGCGGGCGCCTGTAGTCCCAGCTACTCGGGAGGCTGAGGCAGGAGAATGGCATAAACCCGGGGGGCGGAGCTTGCAGTGAGCTGAGATCCGGCCACTGCACTCCAGCCCGGGCGACAGAGCCAGACTCCGTCTCAAAAAAAAAAAAAAAAAAAAAAATTTACACTCCCACCAACAGTGTAAAAGTGTTCCTTTTTTCTCCACAGCCTTGTCAGCATCTGTTGTTTTTTGACTTTTTAATAATAACCATTCTGACTCGTTTGACATGGTATCTCATTGTGGTTCTGATTTGCATTTCTCTAATGATCAGTGATATTGAGGTTTTTTCACAAATGTTGACCACAGGCATGTCTTCTTTTGAGAAGGGTCTGTTCACGTCCTTTGCCCACTTTTTAATGGGGTTGTGCTTTCTTGTAAATTTGTTTAAATTCCTTATAGATGCTAAATATTGGACTTTTGTCAGACGCATAGTTTGCAAACATTTCTCCCATTCTATAGGTTGTCTGTTTACTCGGCTGATGGTTTTTTGGTTTTTTTGTTATTTTTTTTTTCTGTGCAGAAGCTCTTTAATTTAGTAAGATAGATATTTTGTCAATTTTTGCTTTTGTTGCAATTGCTTTTGGCATCTTCATGAAATCATTGCCGGTACCTATGTCCTGAATGGTATTGCCTAGGATTTCTTCTAGGGTTTTTATAGTTTAGAGTTTTATATTTAAGCCTTTAATCCATCCTGAGATGATTTTTGTATACAGTGTAAGAAAGGGGACCAATTTCAATTTTCTGCATATGGCTAGCCAGTTCTCCCAGCACCATTTATTTACCAGGGAATCCTTTCCCCATTGCTTATTTTGTCAGGTTTGTCAAAGATCAGATGGTTGTAGATATACAATCTTATTTCTGGGTTCCCTACTCTGGTCCATTGGTCTGTGTCTTATACCAAAACCACGCTGTTTTGGTTACTGAATCACTGTAGCATAGTTTATTTTTATTTTTATTTATTTTATTTATTTTTATTTATTTTATTTTATTTTTTTTTTTGAGACTGAGTCTCACTCTGTCACCCAGGCTGGAGTATAGTGGTGCAATCTCGGCTCACTGCAATCTCTGCCTCCCTGGTTCAAGCAATTCTCCTGCCTCAGCCTCCTGAGTAGCTGAGATTACAGGCATGTGCCACCCAGCTAATTTTTGTATTTTTAATAGAGACAGGTTTTCACCATGTTGGCCAGGCAGTCTCAAAATCCTGAACTCAAGTGATCCGCCTGCCTTGGCCTCCCAAAGTGCTGGGATTACAGGCATGAGCCACTGCCTAGCCCCTGCAGTGTAGCTGAAAGTTGGGTAGCGTGATGCCTCCAGCTTTGTTCTTTTTGCTTGGGATTGCCTTGGCTATTCAGGTTCTTTTGTGGGTCCATATGAATTATAAAACAGTTTTTCTACTTATGTGAAGAATGTCAATGGTAGTTTAATGCGACTAGCATTTAATCTAAAAATTGTTTTGGGCAGTATGGTCATTTTCACAATATTGATTCTTCTTATCCATGAGCATGAAATGTTTTTCCATTTGTTGGTGTCATCTCTGATTTCTTTGAGCAGTGCTTTATAGTTCTCCTTGAATAGGTCCTTCAATTCCCTAGTTAGCTGTATTCCTAGGTATTTTATTCTTCTTGTAGCAACTGTGAATGAGAGTTCATTTGTGATTTGGCTCTCGGCTTGCCTGTTGTTGGTGTATAGGAATGCTAGAGATTTTTGCACACTGATTTTGTATCCTGAGACTTTGCTTAAGTTGCTTATCAGCTTAAGAAGCTTTTGGGCTGAGACAATGAGGTTTTCTAGATATAGGATCATGTCATCTGCAATGCAAACAAAAATAGTTTGACTTCCTCTCTTCCTATTTATAAACCTTTATTTCTTTCCCTTGCCTGATTGCCCTGGGCAGAACTTCCAATACTACGTTGACTAGAAGTGGTGAGAGAGAGCAACCTTGTCTTATAAGGGTTTTCAAGCAACCTTGTCTTATGAGGATTTTCAAGAAGAATGCTTCCAGCTTTTGCCCATTCTGTATGATATTAGCTGTGAGTATGTCATAAATAGCTCCCATTATTTTGAGGTATGTTCCTTCAATAACTAGTTTACTGAGAGATTTTAACATGAAGAGATGCTGAATTTTATTGAGGGTCTTTTCTGCATCTATTGAGATAATCATGTGCTTTTTGTCTTTAGTTCTGTTTATGTGATGAATCACATTTATTGATTTGCATATGTTGAACCAGCCTTGCATCCCAGGGATGAAGTCTACTTGATCAGCTTTTTGATGAGCTGCTGAACTCGGTTTGCCAATATTATTTTGAGTATTTTTATATTGATGTTCATCAAGGATATTGGCCTGAAGTTTTCTTTTTTTGATTTAACTCTGCCAGGTTTTGGTATCAGGATGATGCTGGACTCACACAATAAGTTAGGGAGGGGTCCTCTTTTTCAATTTTTTGGAAGTTTCAGTAGGAATGATACCAGCTCTTCTTTGTACTTCTGGTAGAATTCAGCTATAAATCCATCTGGTCCTGGGCTTTCTTCTGTTGATAGGCTAATTACTACTGCCTCAATTTCAGAACTCAGTCTATTCAGGGAGTCAAGGTTTTCCTGGTTCAGTCCTGAGAGGGTGTATGTGTCCAGGAATTTATCCATTTTTTTCTAGATTTTCTAGTTTATGTGTATAGAGGTGTTTACAGTATTCTCTGATAGTTATTTGTATTTCTGTGGGGTCAGTGGTAATATCCCCCTTATCATTTCTTTTTTTTTTTTTTTTTTTTTTTTTTTTTTTTTTTTTGAGATGGAGTCTTGCTCTGTCGCCTGCCCAGGTTGGAGTGCAGTGGCATGACCTCGGCTAACTGCATCCTCCACCTTCTGGACTCAAGTGATTGTCCTGACTCAGCCTCCTGAGTAGCTGGGATTACAGGCATGCACCACCACACTCGGCTAATTTTTGTATTTTTAGCAGAGACAGGGTTTTACCATGTTGGCCAGGATGGTCTTGAACTTATGACATCAAGTGATCTACCCACCTCAGCCTCCCAAAGCGCTGGGATTACAGGCATGAGCCACTGTGCCTACCCCTTATCATTTCTGATTGTGTTTATTTGAATCTTCTCTCCTTCTATTAGTCTAGCTGGTGGTCTATCTATTTTATTCATTTTTTCAAAAAACCAGCTCCTGGACTTGTTAATTTTTTGAAGGGTTTTTCATGCCTCTATCTCCTTCAGTTCAGCTCCAATCTTGGTTATTTCTTGTCTTCTGCTAGCTTTGGGGTTTGTTTGCTCTTCATTCTGTAGTTATTTTAGTTGTGATGATAGGTTGTTAACCTGAGATCTTTCTAGCTTTTTGATGTGGGCATTTATTGCTATAAATTTCCTCTTAACACTGCGTTAGTTGTGTCCCAGAGATACTGGAACATTGTGTCTCTTTTATCATTAGTTTCAAAGAACTTCCTGATTTCTGCCTTAATTTCATTATTTACCCAAAAGTCATTCAGGAGCAGATTGTTTAATTTCCATGTGGTTGCATAATTTTAATTCAATTTCTTAATCTTGAGTTCTATTGGACTGCACTGTGGTCCAACAGACTGTTTGTTATGATTTCAGTTCTTTTGCATTTGCTGAGGAGTGTTTTACTTCCGATTATGTGATCAATCTTAAAATAAGTGCCATGTGGCAATAAGAATAATGTATATTCTGTTGTTTTGGGGTGGAGAGTTCTGTAGATATCTATCAGGTCCACTTGATCCAGAGCTGAGTTCAGGTCCTGAATATCTTTGTTAATTTTCTGTCTCCATGATCTAATATTGTCAGTGGGGTGTTAAAGTCTCTTGCTATTATTGAGTGGGAATCTAGGTCTCTAAGAGGTTGCTTTATAAATGTGGGTGCTCCTGTATTGGGTGCATATATATTTAGGACAGTTAACTCTCCTTGTTGAACTGAACCCTTTACCATTATGTAATGCCCTTCTTTGTCTTTTTTTGATCTTTGGTGGTTTAAAGTCTGTTTTGTCAGAAACTAAGATTACAATCCTGCTTTTTTCTGTTTTCCATTTGCTTGGTAAATTTTCCCCATCCCTTTAAAATTTACTATTTTCATTCAGTATTATAAAACTGTACTTGTAAATAACATAAAGTGTCCCACTAAGAGCCATTAGGGGTAGAGTATCACATGTCAACAAGAGTACATGATCTATTTTTTTTTTTTTTTTTTGATACGGAGTCTTGCTCTGTCGCCCAGGCTGGAGTGCAGTGGCAGAATCTCAGCTCACTGTAAGCTCCGCCTCCCAGGTTCACGCCATTCTCCTGCCTCAGCCTCCTGAGTAGCTGGGACTACAAGCGCCCGCCACCACGCCCGGCTAATTTTTTTGTATTTTTTGTAGAGATGGGGTTTCATTGTGTTAGCCAGGATGGTCTCGATCTCCTGACCTCATGATCTACCCACCTCGGCCTCCCAAAGTGTTGGGATTACAGGCGTGAGCCACTACGCCCAGCCGAGTACCTGATCTTGTAGGACCCATCCAGGGCCAAAATTTTATTTCTATGGCAAGGTAATGTAATTGTAAATAGATATGGCCCTTGAGTCAATACCTTGTCACTAGCATGGACTGGACTGACCTGGAAAGTACCAGAGAGGGGGATCAGCAGATGGACTGGGAAGAAAGATTCCAAAAGTGGCTAGAATCTAGAGAACATGGAAAAGGAAGTAAGGAGAAAACAATACCATTACTCAGAGAAGTTGTTCTTCCCTTTTCATTACCAGTAATCCCAAAGAAAATGAATTATAAAAAAGCCCAGGGAGCCTAGTATAATGCTCAAAGTGCAGAGCAAGCAAGAGAGTCAGGAACACCATATTGGAAAAGGTGCCGGAAAAGCCATGGGGATGACAGGCACAGGGGCCTTCAAGTCTTCACTCACCTTCAACAAAGGAAAAGGATAAGCACACATAGTGACTGACATGCTAAAGGCCTGGGAATCCCTGTTTCCTGATAACAGGATGAACAACATTTGTGAGACATTATTTCCTTTTATTTAGGTTTCTATCGAATAATTTTGTGCTGAAAGTGCTAGCAAGGCTGATGCTTCTTGCTAGCTGGAAGAGGCAGCATGGGGCAGAGTATATTCTATAAAATAAGTTCTTTGTAATGTTAGAAAAATGTTCTGAAACCCACGCTGCCTAGGTCTGTTTGTATCAAAGAGAAACTAGGCAAGTAGGTAGGAATGACTCCAGGATTTTAAAAAATGGGAAGAGAAAGAAGTGAAAAGGAAAAGCCTGAAAAAGAGCTGGGCAAGCTCCAGTTATATGTGAATAAAGAACAGATGTAATCATTATTATTTCAAAATTTTCTATAATACATCAAAATCTTCAGTTTCTGTTAACCCACCTAATAACCATGTATTTAATAGCCAACAAAAATCCCTTTTTAAAAAACCTCACAATCTTCAAAAAGCTAAACACAGAATTACCCTATGACCCAGCAATTCTACTCCTATATGACTTAGGTATAAAAAGAATTGAAAACAGTGACTCAAACGGATACTTGTATACCGATGTTCATTTCAGCATTATTCACTATTCAATAGCCAAAGGTAGAAATAATTCAAGTGTTCATCAACATGGATGGATAAACAAAATGTATGGCTGGGCATGGTGGCTCACATCTGTAATCCCAGCACTTTGGGGGACCAGGGCGGGCAGACCACTTGATCTCAAGAGTTTGAGACCAACCTGGGAAACATGGTGAAATGCCATCTCTACAAAAAACACAAAAGTTAGCTGGGTGTGGTGGCGCCACCTGTAGTCCCAGCTACTCCAGGAGGCTGAGGTGAGAGGATGGCTTGAGCCTAGGAGGCAGAGGTTGCAGTGAGCTGAGATCACACCACTGCACTCCAGCCTGGGGAACAGAGCCAGATCTGCTGAGTCTTTGTCTCAAAAGCAAAAAACAAACAAACAAAAATACCAGAATTCAGTATATACAATATAATGGAATATTATTCAGCCACAGAATAGGATGTTCTGATACACGCTACAACATACATGTACCTTGAAAACATTGTGCTAAGTGAAAAAAGCCAGACACAAAAGAACATTGCATGATTCCACTTATATGAAATCTCTAGAATAGGAAAATTTATAGAGAGGAAGTAGATTTGTGGTTATCAGGAGTTGGGGGAGAAATGAGGAGTGGCTGGCTACTGGTTATAGAGCTTCTGTTTGGGATGATGAAAAGGTTTGGGAAATAGTGGTAGTGGTTGCACAACACAGAAAATGCAATGAATGACACTGAATTGTACACTTAAAAATTGTTAAAATGGCAAATTTTTTTTACCACAATAAAAAACAAATTTAACCCACAAAAGTTTCTGTGTGCTATAGAGACTCCAGGGCAGGGGACAGTTTGATAAACAATACCTACTGCATTCAAGGAGGGAAAGTCAGGTGGCAGGAAAAGAGAACAAGTAGGCCCTCGTCCTCTGACAGTCTCTTAAAAGAACTCTCAGAATCCAGGAGTGACTCAAGGAACTAATTTGACACTAATGACTCATTAAACTGCATTTCCAGTTCACAAACCTCTATCATGAACTTCAGTCTGTATTTCTAATTAAATATGACCATCTCAGATTTACCATATCTAAAAGAAATTCTTTGGTAATAAAAACAGTAGAAATTATTTACAATAAATAAAAATGGCAGTAATCTATTTCCATTAGAAATGAAACAGATTAAGTCACTAGCTAGTGTTAAAAAAGGTGGTGGTGAGGGGACCTGAAAGGGGTTATGATCACAGATACAGAGGAAACTAAACAACTGAAAATACTTTGTACAGCTCTATTCTAATACATTACAATATGTACTTAAAATATATTATTTTCCTGGAAAATATAATTATCAAAATGAATACATGCAAAGAAAATTTAAAGAAATTAATAATCACTAAAGATTGAGAAAGTTACCAACTATAGAACACTCTAGCCCATGTTTCAAGTATGAGTTCTTTAATTGCTTCAATCATTGAGAATATGTGATCACTCTCAATGCTATTGTAACTATTCCAAGGCAACGAGAAAAGCTCCCCAATTCTTCCTACAAAGTTACAAAGACAATAAGAAGAAACTGCAGACCGATGTCACTTTTTACTGTAAATCCAAAAATCATGAATAAATTATTAGCAAACACAACTGAGTTACATGTTAATGCATGCCACATACCATGACTAAATGAGGGTCATGGTCAGATGTGGAATGCAAGTATTATTCAATATTATATGTCATCATGTTAACAAGCCAAAGGGAAAAACAGCAGCTTGAAAGAGGCTCAAAAGGCACTTGAAGAGAATTCAATATCTATTCCCAACAGAAACTTTTAATATAAAAGAGGACATTTGGTTAACTTGGTCTCAAGCCCATAACCAGCATTGTGCTTGAGGGTTTAATATTGGAAGCATTCCCATTAAAGTCCGGAACAAGGCAATCACCACTATTATGCAACACAGTTCTTAAAGTAATGGCCAATGAAACAAGGTAATAAATAAAAGGTACAAAATTAGAAAGGAAAAGACAAAATTATTTTACACCTAAAAATCAAAACAACCAACTGCAAAATTATTAGAAATAATCAGAACATTCAAGAAAATGAATGTTTGACTTTTGCAGGAGGAATGTTGACTTTTGCAAAAGTCATTCTGTTTGACTTTTACAGGAGGTTCACAAAAACAATCATGTTTATAAAATTACTTGAAGGTTTCATTAATTTTCCCAAGAATTTCTCTTAATCCACTGTTAACTCAAATAAGTTAAAAAATCTTTACTCAAGATTTTTATTTCACTAATACCTTGTGTGATACATTGGCATTTTTAATGGGAAATAAAATTGTGACTGACTGAATAAAATTAATTTTTAGAAAAAATATCCAGCTGAAAACAGCAGTCCTGACTATATTTGTATTGAACAATAAGCAATAATTATTTTATGCTTTAGAGTAACTTCGGGACCAAAGATGGAATGAGCAATGCTAGCTCTTGAAATCCACACCAAACTGCAGAACATGGCAATTTTTCTCTTTCAGTAATGCATGGAGTATTTTTTCACACAATGTTTTATTTTAAAGATTTTTAAATTTACTAAAAAGCTGAAAGACTGATATTATGAATACCTATTGATTCACCAATTAACATGTTGCTACATTTGCACCCATTCTGTCTTGATTCGTATATGCATGTGTGTTTGCACACACACACAACCACAGTTTTGTTTATTCTTTTTTCTGAACCATTCAAAATAAATTAAAGACATCAGGATACTTCACCCCAACCATGTTAGCCAGTGTCTCCTAAAAAATAAGGACATTCTCCTATATCTCTGCAATATCATTATCGCACCCAAGAAAATTAATGGTAATTCCAAAATGTCACCTAATATCCACTCTAAATTTAAATCTCCCCAATTGTTGCTACTATATTTTTTCCCCAACTCAGGTTCTAACCAAGCTTCACACAATATTTTTAGTTATGAGAGCTTGCTTTTTCTTCCACTAGAACAGCAAGAGAGCTTGCTTTTTCTTCCACTAGAACAGCTCCCCTTGCTTTTCATGGCATTGGATTTAATCTTATTACTTCTCCCTTGGTGTCATTTAACTTATTCCAATATCCCCTGTATTTCCAGTAGACTGGAGGTTAGGGCTAGAGGCTTAATTCAGTTGAAACATTTTTAGCATGAATGCTTCACAGATAATGATATACAATAATGCAACCCATCAGAAGGTACAAAATGTCACACTATCCCAATTAATGATGCTAAGCTTCATCAGTTGGTTAGACTGGTGACTACCAAATATGTCTACTATAAAGAACATTCTGCCCACTATAATTAATTAGTAAGTCAACTGTGGCATGACACTTTGAGTCCATGTGAATATCCTGGTCCCCAAAACCTTTATCTCAATAGTTTTAGTATCCAGTGATGATTCTTGATTTAATTATTAAACTCAGGGTTAGAGAACCATGAGAGTTTAACCTGTACTGCGTATATTGCTATTTATTAGGGGAGAAAGAATATAATAGTTAGGAGGACAAGCCTAGGGCTGATTCTACAGCAGCAATGCTGAGTATGTAGTAGAATTCTTGAATCTCTAAAGAGCTCTTTTGAAATACCAATCCTTAGCCCCATTTCAGATCTATTAGAATGATCTTAAAGTATACTTACCAACTGCATAACTTTTCTGCATCTTAGGAACAAAGACTACTGGAATTCCTGAGATCGATACTATTTATATTCCTAAAATAGACATTATACTAGATATGTTCTAAGGATCAATTAATTAATGTAATGAGAATTAATTACAAAGTGCTTAGAAACGGCCTAGCACGTTGTAAATGCTCACTAAATACTGATGATAAATATGTGTACAAATAGTTACCCACATATATGGATATGCATGTATACAAAAATACAACTAGGTATATTCTACCATACACATATGTATATAATGACACAACCTCAAAATATATCAAGCTACAATTGACAAGACTGTAGGAAATACAAATAAATCAAAATGTAAGAAATAAATACATCAAAATTTACAGACACAGATTTTTAAATGGAAGGTATATCTGTTTTTGCTTTTTTTTTTGAGATGGAGTCTCACTCTTGTCACCCAGGCTGGTGTGCAATGGTGCGATCTCAGCTCACTGCAACCTCCACCTCCCAGGTTCAAGCAACTTTCCTGCCTCAGCCTCCCGAGTAGCTGGGATTACAGGTACCTGCCATCAAGCCTGGCTAATTTTTGTATTTTTAGTAGAGACGGGGTTTCACCATGTTGTCCAGGCTAGTCTCGAACTCCTGACCTCAAGTGATCTGCCCACCTCAACCTCCCAAAGTGCTGGCATTACAGGCTTGAACCACCACACCCGGCCCCCAGACATAAATTTTTAAAGATCCTTCTCAGAAACTGATAGATAAAATACACACAATAATAAATAGTTTATTATGAAGGAAAGAACAATATAATTATAAATCAAGTTTGTGGATATATATACACACACACACACACACACACACATCTTTCTTTCAAAGCATACATGTAATATTTAAAAACATAGGCAATATAATAGACTACAATGGAAGTATCCATAAACTATAAAGAATTAAACATACAGACATCGTATACTGACAATATAATAAAATTAAACATTAACAAAAAATAGCAAAATACATAAATTAAACAGCCTTAATAACCTAGTTATAGAAGAAATCATAAAGAAAATAAAATACTTAAAACTGAATAATAAAAACACTGGACGTAAAAATCTGTAGAATAGAGCTAAAGAAGTATTTAGAGGTACATAGGTAGCTTTAAAAACATTTCAAAGAAAACAAGAAAGGTTAAAATTAATAAGCTAAGTATTCAACTCAAGAAGTTGGGGAAAGGGCAAAAAAGCAACATCCCTGGAAAATAAGAAATTAAATTAAAAAGTTAAGGGCAAATATCAAAGATACACAAAACATCATTATCAACAATAGAGAAAAAAAAGACCAGGAGCGGTCGCTCACGCCTGTAATCCCAACACTTTGGAAGGCCGAGGTGGGCAGATCACTTCAGGTCAGGAGTTCAAGACCAGCCTGGCCAACATGGTGAAACCTGGTTCTACCACAAAAAAAAAAAAAACGCAAATTAGCGGGGCATGGTGGCAGGCACCTGTAATCCCAGCTAGTCAGGAGGCTGAGGCAGGGCCCAGGAGGCAGAGGTTGCAGTGAGCCGAGATCACGACACTGCACTCCAGCCTGGGCAACACAGCAAGACTCTGTCTCAAAAAAAATAAAAATTAGAGAAAAGAGAAAAATAACATAACCAAAACTGTTCCTTGAAAAGATTAATAAGATAGACCCTTGATGAGCAAGAGTTATCAAAGAAAAAAGAAGATTCAAATAATTAAAATATAGAATAAAAAGGAATACAAAAGTACAGACACGAAGGAGATTTTTGAAATGATAACAGAATACAACGAGAATTAGGAGTATCTACATGCTAATAAATTTGAATGGATAAAGTCCCATTAAATTATGCCAAAATTGGCACAAGAACTGATACAGAATCTGAACAGAACAATTAGTATAAAAGGGATTAAAACAGCAAAGATCTTGCCTCCTGAAAAACAGCAGGTATAGACAATTTTACAATGAATTCTACCAAATTTCAAAGGTTCATTCCTGTTTTACATAAGCTATTCTAGAAAAATAGTAAATTCTCAGAAACTGACCAAGACATTTCATTAATTTATTATAATCTTGATTCTAAAAACTGAATAACAAAAAAATCAAAGATCCATTTTAACGTGATACAAAAAATACTACACTTGGCCAGGCACACTGGCTCATGCCTATAATCCCAGCACTTTGGGAGGCTGAGGTGTGCAGATCACTTGAGGCCAGGAGTTCAAGACCAGCCTGGACAACATGGCAAAACCCCATCTGTACTAAAAATGCAAAAATTATCTGAGTGTGATGGTGTACATCTGTAATCCCAGCTATTTGGGAGGCTGAGGCAGGAGAACCTATTGAACCTAGGAAGCAGAGGATACAGTAAGCCACGATGGCATGACTACACTCCAGCCTGGGCAACAGAACTAGACTCTGTCCCAAGAAAAAATAAAAAAAAAACACACACACACACACGCACACAAAAAATACTACACTAATATTACCTAAGTGAATCCAATCATGTATTTTTGAAATAATAACACATCAGGATTAAGAAGAATTTATATTACGAATAAAAGGATGGTTCAACTTCAGAAATAGACTTAGAAGAGAGAAACCAGGTGATAATCTCAATCAATGAAGAATGCGCATCATGAAATTTAGCAAAAGGCAAAACTCTAGACTTAATAAAATATTACAAGGGAGAATATCTTTGTGACCTAGTGACAGGGAAAAACTTTAAAACCCATAAAGTGTATGTTAACTTTTACTGCATTAAAATTAAAAACGTTTGTTCTATGGAAGATACCACACAAAGTTAATAGGAAAATGACTAAATGACAAAATGAGAGAAGATGTTTGTAAAACTGACATTAGAAAAGGGATTATTAGATAGAAGATAAGAAATTCCTGTAAATCAACAAGAGAATAGTCACCCTGATGGGAAAATCGGCAAATGATATAAAAAAGCAATTTATAGAACTTAATCTATATTACAAAAATTAGAAAGCTGGGCCGGGTGTGGTGGCTCACACCTGTAATCCCAGCACTTTGGGAGGCCAAGGCAGGCGGATCACCTGAGGACAGGAGTTCCAGACCAGCTTGGCCAACATGGTGAAACCCCATCTGCACTAAAAATACAAAAATTATCTGGGCGTGGTGGTGTGTGCCTATAGTCCCAGCTACGCAGGAAGCTGAGGCAGGATAATTGTTTGAACCCAGGAGGTGGAGGTTAAAGTAAGCCGAGATGGTGTCACCGCATTCCAGCCTGGGTAACAGAGTAGACTCTGTCTAAAATAAAAAAATTAGAAAGCTCGATAATCCTAACTGTTGGCAGAGATGAGAAGATAAAAGGAGCCTCATACATTGCAAGTAGGAGTGTACACTACAATCATTCTGGCTTAGATGGAAGCTTCCGTTAATAAAGAAAGAACTGTTCCTCTGCCTTGCTTTGTCCTCTTGTGTATATTTCTTTTGTAAACTTCATAGGGAGGAATGTCTGGTCTAGCATAGGATTTGGGTCTCAGAACACCGTGGGTCCTGACCATCTATCCTACCTAGTATGACTACATTGTTCACCCAGCCTAAAAGACAGGGAAGCAAAAATTTCCACTGATGCCATTTCTAGGCACACCCTAGGCCAGAAGATAACCTGTTGCCTTGAAGGGAGGAATGACCCAGTCATGGTGGACTCATCACCTGCTAAATTAAAGAGCCATTCGGCCCTGAATAACCAGCTGTGATACCCAGGTAGCACAGCATGGGCCTTGGGTGAGACTCTGAGACATGCCAGCTTAAGATTAGACACAGCATATTCTCAGCTGTGGTGGCTATTGTGAGAGACTCCATCTGCTTGAGAAAAGCAGAGAAAAAAGAAAGGAGGACTTTTTGGCTTGGCCTCAGGGGAGTAGAGTACCAGGTAGGCTCTTGGGGTCCCTGATTCTAGGCCTTGGCTCTTACACGGCATCACTTCTGGACCTGCCCTGGGCCAGAGGAGAGCCCACCACTTTGAAGGGTAAGTCCCAGGCCTAGCAACATTCATCACCACAAGTTGACTGAGGAGTCCTTGGGCCTTAAGTGAACATTGGTGGAAGCCTAGCAGTACTCCCCATGGGTGTGTAGTGGTGGCAGCCACAGGGTGAGGCTCCTCTGCCTGTGGAAAGGGGAGGGAAGGGTGAGAAGGACTGCATCTTGTGGTGTGAAAGCCAGTTCAGCAGCAATACAGGTTGTTGGGTTGTGGTTAGAGTGGGCCTTGTGTGAGACCCAGTGCTGTGATGGCTTCAGGTCTGATCCAACACAGTCCCAGTGATAATGGCCACAGGGGTACTTAGGTCAGCCCACTTCCTGCTCCAGGTGGTTTAGCACAGACAGAGAAACTTGGTTTGTTTGGGAGAAAGTAAGAGAAGAGAACAAGAGTCTCTGCCTGGTAATCCAGAGAATTCTTCCAGATCTTATCCAAGACCACCAAGGAGGAACCTCTACAAGTCTGCAAAAAGCACAGTGTTACTGGGCTTAAGGTAACCCCTAATGCACATACGGCTTAGATTAGAACACCCATATCCTTTTGAATACCTGGAAATCCTTCCCAAGAAGGACAGATACAAATAGGCCTAAACCACGAACACTACAATAAATACCTAACTCTTCAATGTCCAGACACTGATGAACATCTACAAGCATCAACACCATCTGGGAAAACATGACCTCACCAAACAAACTAAATAAGGCACCAAGGACCAATCCTCAAGAAACAGAAATATGTAACCTTTCAGACAGAAAATTCAAAACAGTTGTTTTGAGAAAACTCAAAGAAATTCAAGATAATAGAAAAGAAATTCAGAATTATATCAGATAAATTAACAAAGAGATTGAAATGATTAAAAAGAATCAAACAGAAAATCTGTAGCTGAAAAATGAAACTGACATACTGAAGAACACATCAGAGTCTTTTAATAGCAAAACTGATCACGGAGAACAAAGAATTAGTGAGGTTGAAGACAGGTTACTTGAAAATACACATAGGAGACAAGAGAAGAAAGAATAAAATAATGACACGTGCCTACAAGATCTAGAAAACAGCCTCAAAAGGGCAAACCTACGAGCTATTGGCTTTAAAGAGGAGGTAGAGAAAGACATATGGATAGAAAATTTAATCCAAGAAATAATAACAGACAATTCCCCAAACCTAGAGAAAGATATTAATATTCAAGTACAAGAAGGTTATAGAACACCAAGCAGATTTAACTAAAAGAAAACTACCCCAAGCATTTAATAATCAAACTCCTAAAGGTCAAGGATAAAGAAAGGACCCAAAAAAAAGAAGAGAAGAAAGAGAAGGGGAGGGGAGAGGAGGGAGGGGATAGGAGGGGAGGGAAGGAGAGGGCAGGGGAGGGCAGGAAAAGGGCAGGGCAATGGAAGGGAAGGGAAGGGAATGGAAGGGAAGGGAAGGGAGGGGAGGGGAGGAGAGGGCAGGGGAGGAGAGGGCAGGGGAAGAGAGGGCAGGGGAAGGCAGGAGAGGGCAGGGGAAGGCAGGAGAGGGCAGGAGAAGGGCAGGAGAAGGGCAGGGCAGGGGAAGGGAAGGGAAGGGGAAGGAAAGAAATGGGGGAGAGAGGGGGAGGGGGAGAGAGAGAGAGAGAGAAAGAACCCCAAGAAAAAAGCTCCAACACATGTGGCAGCAGACTTTCCAGTGGAAACCTTACAGTGGCATAATATGTTTAAAGTGCTGGAGGAAAAAAAAAAAAAACCTTTACCATAGAATAGTATATCCAGTGAAAATATCCTTCAAACATCAAGGAGAAATAAAGACTTTCCCAAACAAACAAAAGCTGAAGGACTTCATCAACACCAGACTTACCCTACAAGAAACGCTAAAGGGAGTACTTCATTTAGAAAGAAAAGAATATTAATGAGCAATAAAAAATCATCTGAAGGTACAAAACTCACTGATAATAATAAGTACACAGAAAAACACAGAAATATTATAACACTGTAACTTTGGTGTGTAAACTACTCTTACCTTAAATAGAAAGATTAAAAGATAAACCAATTAAAAATAATAACTACAACAACTTTTCAAGACACAGACAATATTGTAAGATGTGAATAAAAGCAACAAAAACTTAAAAAGTGAGGGGATGAAGTTACGGTGTAGAGTTTTTATTAGTTTTCTTTTTGCTTATTTATTTATGAAAACAGTAGTAAGCTGCTATCAGCTTCAAATAATGGGTTATAGGATAGCATTTGTAATACTGATTTTAACCTCAAATCAAAAAACATACAACAAATACACAAAAATTAAAAAGCAAGAATTATATCATATTACCAAGGAAAAATCACTTTCACTAAAAGGAAGACAGGAATGTGGAAAGAAAAGAAGACCACAAAACCACCAAAAAACAAATAACAAAATGGCAGGAGTAAGTCCTTACTCATCAATGATAACACTGAATGTAACTGGACTGAACTTTCCAATAAAAAGACAGAGTGGCTGAATGGATGAAAAAACAAGACGCAATGATCTGCTGCCTAAAGGAACACACTTCACCTATAAAGACATACATCAACTGAAAATAAAGGGATGGAAAAAGATATACCAAGCCAATAGAAACCAAAAAAGGGGAGAAATATCTGTATTAATATCAGATAAAATAGATTTCAAGGCAAAAACTGTAAGAAGAGAAAAAGAAGGTCACTATATAATGATAAAGGGGTCAATTTAGCAAGAAGGTATAACAATCTTAAGTATATATGCACCCAACACTGGAGGGCCCAGATATATAAAGCAAATATTATTAGAGCTAGAGAGAGAGAGAGAGAGAGAGAGAGAGAGAGAGACCCCAATATAATAATAGCTAGAGCTTTCTTTCCTTTTTTTTTTTTTTTCTGAGACGGAATCTCGCTCTGTCACCCAGGCTGGAGTGCAGTGGCACAATCTTGGCTTCCCGCAGCCTCTGCCTCTCAGGTTCAAGCAATCCTCCCACCTCCACCTCCCCAGTAGCTGGGATTATAGGTGCACACCACAACTGGCTAATTTTTGTATTTTTAGTAGAAACGGGGTTTTGCTATGTTGGCCAGGGTGGTCTCAAAGTCCTGTCCTCAAGTGATCTACCTGCCTTGGCCTCCCAAAGTGCTGGGATTACAGGCATGAGCCACCATACCTGGCCAACAGCTAGAGATTTCAACAACCCATTTTCAGCATTTGACAGATCTCCCAGACAGAAAATCAACAAAGAAACAGCTGACTTAATCTGCATTATAGATCAAAATAGCCCTAATAAATATTTACAGAATACTTCATCCAATGGCTGCAGAATACACATTCTTTTCCTTAGCATATGGATCATTCTCAAGGACAGACCATATGTTAGATCACAAAACAAGTCTTAAAACACTCAAAAAAAACTGAAATAGTATCAAGTATCTTCTCTGACCACAATGGAACAAAACTAGAAATCAATAACAACAGGAATTTTGGAAACTATACAAATACATGAAAATTTTAAAACATGCTGAATGACCAGTGGGTTAACAAATTTAAAATTTCTTGAAACAAATGATAATGGAATCACAGCATATCAAAACCTATGGGATACAGGGAAAACTGTGCTTACATCAATTAAAAAAAAGAAAAAGAAAGAAGAAAAACTTCAAATTAACCACCTAATGATGCATCTCAAAGAACTAGAAAAGCAATGGCAAACCAAACCCAAAATTAGTAGAAGAAATAATAAGGTCAGGGCAGAAATAAATGAAATTGAAATGAAGAAAACAATCCAACAGATCAATGAAATAAAAAGATAGTTTTCTGAAAAGTTACACAAAATTGACAAATCTTTAGCCAGACTAAGAAAAGAGAAGACCCAAATAAATAAAATCAGAGACGAAAAAGGAGACACTACAACTGATACTGCAGAAACTCAAAAGATCATTAGTGGATACTATGAGAAACTACATACCAATAAATTGGAAAATGCAGGAAATTGATAAATTCCTAGACACATACAACCTACCAAGATTGAACCATGAAGAAATGCAAAACCTGAACAGACCAATAACAAGTAACAAGATTGAAGCTGTAATAAAAAGTCTTCCTACAAAGAAAATTCAGGACCTGACGGCTTCACTATTGGAATTCTACCAAACATTTAAAGAAGAATTAATACCAATCCTACTCAAACTATTCTGAAAAACAGAGGAGAAGGGAATACTTCCAAACTCATTCTACAGGGCCAAATTACCCTGATACCAAAACCAGACAAAGACATATATTTTTAAAAAAAAAACTACAGGCCAATATCACTGATGAATATTAACGCAAAAATCCTCAACAAAATACTAGCAAATAAAATTCAACAACATATTAAAAGGATCATTCATCATAACCAACTGAGATTTATTCCAGGGATGCAAACATGGTCCAACATATACAAATCAATCACTGTGATACATCATATCAACAGAATGAAGGAAGAAAACTATATGATCATTTCAATTGATGCTGAAAAAGCACTTGATAAAATTCAACATCCATTCATGATAAAAATCCTTGAAAAACTGGGTACAGAAGGAACATATCTCAGCCTAATAAAAGCCGTATATGACAGATGCACAGCTAAGATAAAACTGAATGGGGAAAAACTAAAAGCCTTTCTTCTAAGGTCTGGAACACAACAAGAATACCCATTGTCACTACTGTTATTCAACCTAGTACTGGAAGTCCTAGCTAGAGCAATCAGACAACAGAAAGAAATAAAAGACACCCAAATTGGAAAAGGAAGAAGTCAAATAATTCTTGCTCGCAGATGATATGATCTTATATTTGGAAAAGCCTAAAGACTTCACCAAAAAACTATTAGAACTGAAAATTCAGTAAATTTGTAGGATATAAAATCAACATACAAAAATCATAGCATTTCTATATGCTAACAGTAAACAATCTGAAAAAGAAAGCAAGAAAGTAATCCCATTTACAGTAGTTACAAATAAAATTAAGTATCTCAGAATTAACCAAAGAAGTAAAATATCTATACAATGCAAACTATAAAATATTGATGAATTACATTAAAGAGGACACAAAAATGTTCAAAGATATTTCACGTTCATGGATGGGAAGAATCAATATTGTTAAAATGTCAATACCAAAGCAGTCTACAGATTCCATGCAGTCCCTAACAAAATACCAATGACATTCTTCATAGAAAAAAAAAATCCTAAAATTTATACAGAACCATAAAGATCCAAAATAGTCAAAGCTATCTCGAGAAAAAGGAACAAAACTGGAGAATTCACATTACATTACCAGACTTTAAATTACACTACAGAGCTATAGTAACCAAAATGGCATGGTACTGGCATAAAAACAGATACACAGACCAGTGGAACAGAGTACAGAACCCAGAATACATACGTCCATACATACATCCATACATCCACAGTGAACTCATTTTCAACAAAGGTGCCAATAACATGTACTGGACAGTCTCTTCAATAAATGGTGCTGAGAAAACTGGATATCCATATGCAAAAGAATGAAACTAGACTCCTATCTCTTCTCACATAAAAAATCAAATCAAAATGGATTAAAGACTTAAATCTAAGACCTCAAGCTATTAAACTGCAAAAAGAAAACACTGGAGAAACTCTCCAGGACATTGGACTGGGCAAAGACTTCTTGAGTGAAGAAGACAGACAAATGGCAAAGAGGCTTACAGAAAAGTGCTCAACGTCATTGATCATCAGAGAAATGCAAGTCAAAACTGCAATGAGGTATCATCTCACCCTGGTTAAAATGGCTTTTATCTAAAAGATAGGCAATAACGAGTGTTGGTGAGGATATTGAGAAAAGGGAACCCTCATACACTGTTGGTGAGAATGTAAATTAGTATAACCAGTATAACAGTTTGGAAGTTCCTCAAAAAAACTAAAAATAGCTACCATACCAGCAATCCGACTCCTATGCATATATCCAAAAGAAAGGAAAACAGTATATCAAAGAGATATCTGCACTCCCATGTTTTTCGCAGCACTAATCATAATAGCCAAGATTTGGAAACACCCTACATGTCCATCAACAGACAAGTGGATAAAGAAAATGTGGCAGATATACACAATGCAGTGCTATTCAGCCATTTAAAAAATAAATAAAAGAATGTGATCCTGTCATTTGGAACAACATGAATGGAATTGGAGGTCATTATGTTAAGTGAAGTAGTCAGGCATAGAAAGACAAACTTCATATGTTCTCACTTATCTGTGAGAACTAAAAAACTAAAACAATTGAACTCATGGAGATAGAGAGTAGAAGGATGATTACCAGGGGCTGTGAAGGGTAGTAAGTGGGGAGAAGTGGCAATGGTTAATGGGTAAAAAAAGATAGTTACAAAGAATGAATAAGACCTACTATTTTATTTTAGCACAACAGTCAAACATTTTTTTAAGTCATTTATGCATTTGATACCAAGAAAATTTTAATTGGTTGTCCCTAAGCTCCATACGGATGGCAGGTTTCTATGCTAACAACAAAGCTACTGCTTGTAAAGTGGTAAAAGTTCAATCTCGAGTGGGGATTGGGGACTGGACCTCTAAAAGGGGCCCAGGTCTTTGGCCCCCTCTCTCTCAGGGGCTGGCGATAATGCAGACCTGTGCTGTCATCCTCAAAGAAACTACTGTATGAATGTCTGAGATGCTGAGATGTTTCTCTTAATGCAATGATAGGCACTTGCTACAGACAACAGGAGCAATGTGCTCTCTTACCAGAGAAACTGTTAGTTATCACAAAGATATAAATATTTCCTCAGCAAATAGGTATATGCAATAAATACATATGCAATATGGAGCATTTGCTTTGGGCAAAGAAACATAATACTACAGCAAAAACAACCAAAAAAAACACTTTTAAACACAAGCATGAACCAGGATTAATAATCCACTTGTAAGTACAACACAAAGCAAAGAATCTTTCTAGAAGTCTTAGGAAAAGTTTGATATTCTTAAGGTTATGGTTTGTTTCAATAACAAACTTCAAAACCCTAAATAGTGCAAAAAGTACTAACATCCTAATGGTAACCAGATTTTTTTTATTATCCCAAGTAAGAGAAGTTGGTTGAAATATCCTTAAAAATGCTGTGATTTTTAAAAGAGCAAATTGCAATTTTCCTAAATATCAAGAGGGCAAGAAATGAGAAACAGCCATGTGGTTTCACAAACTCTCTATTTAGAGGCTAGCAGAAAAGAGAAATCTGTACCAGATACTGAGGGAAGGATTAAGGTTGTTCCCTCAGTCAGGGCTACTAAGGAAGTAATATAAGTAACAACAGGCTAGAAAAGATGCAAAAAGAATAAGGAAAGAAACATGCATACAGTGGGCTTGTAATGTACTCAGTGATATTTACTTGTAAGAAAGAGGGAGGGGCCAGGTACGATGGCTCACACCTGTAATCCCAGTGCTTTGGCAGGCCAAAGCAGGAGGATCGCTTGAGGCCAGGAGTTCAAGACTAGCCCTGGCAACACAGCAAGACCCTGTCTCTATTAAAAAACAACAACAAAAAAAAATTTCTGGGTGTGGTGGTGCACACTTTAGTCCCAGCTACTCAGGAGGCTGAGGCAGGAAGATCGCCTGAGTCCAGGAGGTCAAGGCTGCAGTGAGCTATGGTCACACCACTGTACTCTAGCCTGGGTGAAAAAGTGAGACCTTGTCTCAAAAGGAGTGTGGGGGGAGAATTATAATAGAGGGTGAATCAAGAGGAGGTATAGCATCAGAGTTTCCCAAAACTCTGGGTTGGATGCTAACAAAATGAACTATTAGCATCCAACCCAGGCATCAATTCTGCTGTCACTTCCATCCATCAGTATTTCCTTGTCCTTGTATTTGTACCAACCACTAATGAGAGATCAATGTGTCTTATCCCTTCACTTGGAGCCCAGAGGAAAAGAGGCTGCTGAGATCTGCCAAGCCTATCACCAGAGCTGGGTTTCCACGAAGTAGTTTTAAGCCAACAATAGGCTTTAAAGTGTTCCTTTGCCTGACTTTATCCTGTGAATCTCTCTCTTCCTTGCTGATCTTGTTAATGAAGGATTTCGCTACTTAGAGTCCTGGTTATTTGCCACTCTTCTCACTGAAAATACATGACTCATAGTACTGATGTGATTATGATAATGCACATTTACTTTAAGAAGAATGTCACAGTATTCAACTATTTTAAAAGAAAAGAAAGTAGAAAAATCGCAAGAATGAAATGTCAAGGAATAGCATCCAAAAGGAACTGGCTGAGCTCTTAACATGGAACCCACTAGTTATCTAAACATGTCCCCAAAGAAAAGGAACCTGGGTACCCTGAAGTGAGTGATACCTGGCAGGGCCCATAGCAGTACCTGACACAGGAAGTAGGAGCCTCTTCAGTCAAGAAGAATTTCAGAATTGGAAAGTCATTCTGAATGAGGAGTACTTGGCACCATAAAGACCACATGCTTTCCAAAAATGCTTTCTTTCACAGATCACTACCTCATCAGCAAGGGAGAAAAGCAGTCATCCTTCTGCAGTCATGTCCTGAAAACACATTCTGCTTTCTTTATGCTGTGGGGACATATGCTCAGCAGTCCCTAAACAAGTTGTCTGCTGAACATCCTCCTTTAGTAATCTTCTGGCATTCCTCCTAGCCTTTTGTGGGAACTGTGCCAGAAACTTCTTGATAACAAAGCTCATTATCTAGTCAGCCTGGCCAGGTCAGAGTTGGTCGGTTTCCATTAATAGTATACATAAAATTCAATTTGGCTAGAAAATATACTCCTTCTATGTAGAATCTCTTCAAAATCTCTACCTTGAAATATTCAAATTGTACATAATACTTTCCTTAAGTCTCCTAGCTTGTGGTCGGGTAGGGTCCGTGGTCACAGCTCTCGTGTTTACAACTGCTTTTTCTCTGCATCCAGAGGACCCATGGCTTAGATTTCAATCAGAGTAAACAAGACTGGCTTTTTTAAAGGCTTAGAATCAAAATACTTTCTAAGGTTATCTATTTATAAAATTTTGAGTGATCCATGCCCACCAGAAGTGACAAAAATACCTTTTTTTTTTTTTTTGAGACGGAGTCTTGCTCTGTTGCCCAGGCTGGAGTGCAGTGGTGCGATCTCGGCTCACTACAAGCTCCGCCTCTCCAGTTCATGCCATTCTCCTGCCTCAGCCTCCTGAGTAGCTGGGACTACAGGCGCCCACCACAACACCTGGCTAATTTTTTTTTTTTTTTTTTTTTTTGGTATTTTTAGTAGAGATGGGGTTTCACCGTGTTAGCCAGGATGGTCTTGATCTCCTGACCTCATGATCCGCCCACCTCGGCCTCCAAAAGTGCTGGGATTACAGGTGTGAGCCACCGCACCTGGCCCATGCCCAGCTAATTTTTTTGTATTTTTAGTAGAGATGGGGTTTCACCTTGTTAGCCAGGATGGTCTCGATCTCCTGACCTCGTGATCCGCCCGCCTCAGCCTCCCAAAGTGCTGGGATTACAGGCGTGAGCCACCGCACCTGGCCGACAAAAATACTTTTAAAAGATATTTAAAGTAAAATTGAGAGTAAAATAAAGTGATTTTTCATAAGAATTTTACATACCAGTTTAATTGTGTTCACATCAGCCACAGGATTGGGCCTCTCACAAGAGATGTCAACGTTACCCAGCAACACAGCTCAAGCCTATTAGGAATGTGGCAACTGCAACTACTGCCCACACAAACCGTTGGTAGCACTTTCATCCCCTCTTTCATAACCAGTAGCTAAATCTGTCAAAGATTCCCCCTTTTCTAAAAGCTGCCACAGGTCAAAAATTAGGACTATATCAATTGCATTGTGTTATCTACTCTGTAACCGAGAGGGAATTCCAATACTTAATCAGTGTATTTAAAAAAAAAAAAAAAGTCAGACAATAGTCTAGTACTCACCTTTTTCAGAAACACAAACTGAGAGTTTCTTAACATCATCAACCAGCACATTTTGTGTGATGCCATGTCCATCTTCTGAGTCACTGCCATCAAACTGAGCCTCTATAATGACATCAGGACTGTCATTATAGCTTTTCAGGGACTGTTGCGGGAGATGGTGTCCACAGAGCTCCTCGGGGATATCTGATTCATATGCAGCTTCTGTTTCTTTGTCATTGTTCTCTGGTTTAACTACCTGAAGAAAATTTAAAAATTCTGCTAAATCACTGGGAGAAGAAAAAAAAGAGCAGATTTTTCTTTTCTAAGGAAGAAACTGCATATACAGAAGCTAATGATATTGGACACTAATCATGTAGTTCGAAAAAGGATCTTTACTTTCCAGAAGCACAGACCACCTAAAGCACATAATCAATCCAGCAAAGCCAGGTTGACAATCAGTTCTTCAGGATGCCCCAAATTAAGGCCTTATCCACTTCTCATATTTCTGATCTACATTTTCATCATCTCTCCCCAAAGGCCCTGAATACTAGAAGTAGTACCATGCTGCTTCATAAAGGCTCACCATATAGGAACAATTAGTAAGTTAGGGAATGATAAAAGAACTCAACAAAGTATGCCACAGTGTTCCCAAAGGAAACCACAAGAATACAAGATGAAGTGAAAAAAAACAAAATTAAGTGTGAACAAGAGTTTATAAAATGTTCTTATAAAAACATAAAGCTTTACTTGGGAGGCTAAGGTGGGAGGATCACTTGAGCCTGAGAGGCACAGGTTGCAGTGAGTCAAGATTGCGCCCACTGCCCAGGCAACAAAGCAAGACCCTGTCTCCAAAAATAAAGCTTTAATTCCCCATTTTGTGGCCTGAAATCAATATATAAAGCACACACACTGATGGACATTTACATTACAATACTAATGAAGCAAGTAGAGGAAAAAACCCCAGGCCAGGCACAGTGACTTACACCTGTAATCTCAGAACTATGGGAGGCCAAGGCAGGAGGACTTTAAGACCAGCCCGGGCAACATATTGAGACCCTGTCTCTACAAAAAATTTAAAAATCAACAAGGCATAGTGGAGGAAGGGGTGGGGGAGGGGCGGGGGGGGCGCCTGTAGTCCTAGCTACTTGGGAGGCTGAAGTGGGAAGATTACTTGAGCCTAGGAGTTACAGTAAGCTATGATCACACCACAGCACTCCAGCCTGGACAACAAACGGATATTCTAGCTCTTAAAAAATAAAAAATAAAATAGAAAACCAATCCAGATACTAATCTATTTTATGAGTTTGTCACATACAGCACTCTGATGTCTATGGGCACTATATTAAAATACACCAGGTGTTATTGAGTCACTGAAAAAAACTGTGACCCTACAGGCAAATCTGCCCATCCACATTAGCAAAAAAGCAGCTGATTTTGTAGGTTCTGGATGTTACTTGAATACCACATCCTTTTTAAGAATCTATTTCTAGATGAGAAATATCTATGTTCAATTTAAACATATAATTAAAACTTAAATGCTCACATGTACATATATACAAATAAAAAAATGAATTTGATCACTACTTGTAAACATTCCTTTTATTCTTTCAAACAAATGTTGGAATGCCCATCTCGTGCCAGGCACCATCATGAGTCCTACATCCTAGCGGGGTGACAAATGATGAACAATTTACTCATTCAACAAGTCATTATGGAGTCCCTTTCATGGTGCCAGAAACTGTTCTAGGTGTCAAGGGCAGAACAGTGAACACAATCAAAAGTCGACTAGTGAGAAGCGCAATTAAATATATTGAAAGAATGAGAAAGCTGGTTAAGTAAATGAGAGAATAATGGAGAGTGTGTGGCTAGTTTATCAGTAGGGTGATTAGGAAATACTGCTTAGAGGAAGCAACATTTGAGCAGAGACCTGAATGAAGTGAAAGAGCTCTAGCGGTTTCACCATGTTTATATTTGATAGGTCTGATGTTCTAATTAAAAGTAACACAAAGATTATGCTTAGTAAAAGATCTTCACCTTATATAAGGCAGAACAAGTTGTTAAATCTTTCCTAAAACATTTTAATCCAGTAGGTTCAATTAACATAACCATCCCTAGACAATTAATATTATAATATCGACTCAGAAAACCAAAGTAAAATATTACAAAGATATTAACAATTAAAGGTAAGAATATATCCTCAGTTTGTAAAAATTGACTCCATAAAAATATAGTAATAGAAAAACTTGTAAACAACGCTTTATTTTTTGAGCAAAATTGCACTCAAAACTTTTGAGCAAAAGTTTAATGAACTTTTTAAAAAACTTGTTTCCCAATCCCTGAGTACATTTAATGAAATTTTCTTTTTTGCTGTGTTTTGACTCTTGTCGGATTCATACATTCATTTGTCCATTCACCTGTCCATGGGAAGTTAGAAACAGACACATCTCCCTCTCTTTAATACTACAAAAAAGTTCTACTGGCCAGCAATCTCCAAAAAGATTCCCTCAGGCCCCTTCCTGCAAGAGCTCAAGTGAGTGAAGCTACAGCTAGGGCACCAATACACAGGTTGAACATCCCTAATCTGAAAATCCAAAATGGTCCGAAATATGAAACTTTTTGAGCATCAATATGACACTCAAAAGATATGCTCAGTGGAGCATTTCAGATTTCAGATTTTAGGATTTAGGATGCTCAACTGGTATAATGTAAATATTCCAAAATCTGAAAAACATCCAAAACACAAAAAAACACTTCTGGTCCCAAGAAGGACCTTATTTTGGATAAGAATTTCTTATTCTGGAAAAGGAATACACAGCCTGTACAATTAAAAAACCAGCTCTCCCATCTGCACTCTGCTTTACCACATAAGCCTTGTTTTCATAACTGACCCAAAGAAGATCATTCAAAAATAAGAAAATTTACTGACAAGTTATGGCAGAAAAAGAATTTGATATCACTCAAATCAACAAATTCATTCAATTTCCTTATAAGTGCCTGGCAAATTCAGAAATATTTAGGAACATCTGCCCTGATCATCCTCAAAGAAGTAATACAACCTTGGGTACTGTCACAGCAGCCCAAGCACAGGCAGAAGGCACAGGTGTACACCCTACGTCTAAAGCATGGTGGCTACAGAACAATCTAGGGTCTCATGGTTTTTCCTGTATCATCCCCATACATACTTCACCTCAGAGAGAGGAGTTCTGGGCAAGAAAACAACTGTCATACTACAGTTGGACTAGCAGGTAAAAGGTAGTCTCCTGGAAAGACATTATGGGCCTGGCACAGTGGCTCATATCTGTAGTCCCAGCACTTTGGGAGGACAAGGCAGGCAGATCACTTGAAGTCAGGAGTTCAAGATCAGCCTGGCCAACATGGTGAAACCCTGTCTCTACTAAAAATACAAAAATTAGCTGGGTGTATGGTGGCACACACCTGTAATCCCAGCTACTCAGGAGTCTGAGGCAAGAGTATCACTTGAGCTCAGGGGGCAGAGGTTGCAGTGAGCTGAGATCACACCACTGCACTCCAGCCTGGGCAACAGAGTGAGACTCTGTCTCAAGAAAAAGAAAAAAAGGAAGACATTATGCAAAGAGCTCAGGCCTTTAGTTTCTATTATGTATTTATTTCTGCCACTAATGGTTCCACAAAGGATTTGGTTCCTATCAACCATGGAGAAAATATCATAGGTACCAAAATACTGACTTTGTTATACAATCTGCAGGCTTCTCACAGTGAAAGGTCTTTCTCTGCATGCATGTATTATGTGTGGGAGGGTATAAATTGTAATCAGCATGATTCTGCCTGCCTACTTAATAATTATGTTTTGGCTCATGCATACAAAGTTTAAGAAGAGAATGGGAAGAGAAGGGGTTTTGCTGTGCCCCCACCCAAATCTCATCTTGAATTGTAGCTCCCACAATTCCCACATGTCATGGGAGGCACCAGATGGGAGGTAATTGAATCATGGAGGGTGGGTCTTTCCTGTGCTGTTCTCATGACAGTGAATAAGTCTCACGTGATCTGATGGTTTTATAAAGGGGAGTTTCCTTGAACAAGTTCTCTTCCCTTGTAGACCGCCATATGAAACGTGCCTTTTACCTTCTGCCATGACTGGAAGGCCTCCCCAGCCACATGGAATTAACCTCTTTCTTTTGTAAATTGTACAGTCTTGGGTATGTCTTTATCAACAGCATGAAAATGGACTAATACAGAAGATGAGTGGAAAGCAATAACCAGAGTACAGCAAGCTTAACTGTAGAGCATATTCAAAAACTAATCTACATCCAACTTTGTGATAATCTTCACGGTTTATACTGAAGAATTAGTGTTGTAGGGACTAAATTCACTTATGAGTTACTAAACCAAAAAATGCTATAAGGCAGCAGTCCCCAACCTTTTCAGTGCCAGGGACTGGTTTTGTGGAAGACAATTTTTCCACAGACCAGAGGGAGGGGGGTGTTACAGGATGAAATTGCTCCATCTCAGACCAGCAAGCATTAGATTCTCGTAAGTAGCATGCAACCTAAATCTCTCACATGCACAGTTCACAATAGAGTTCATGCTCCTATGAGAATCTAATGCCCCTGCTGATCTGACAGGAAGCGGAGCTCAGGCAGTAATGCTTGCTTGCCCACTGCTCACCTCCTGCTGTGTGGTCCAGTTCCTAATAGGCCACAGATCAGTACCAGTCCATGGCCCAGGTGTTGGAGACCCCTGACGTAATAGGACTTAATAAATTAAGTCATTCAAAACTGTGCAATTAAAATATAAATTAATGTGTTACTTCTTTAAAGCATTTTATTCTATGTTATTATCCTAAGACACATAAGAAAAGAACAAAAAGTATGGGGGAAAAAGATCATCATGAGATCACAGGACTCAAAACCTGTGTACTCTCTAATCGTTCCATATTGCATACTGGTTAAAAGTAAGGGTGTGAGGCCAGGCGCGGTGGCTCATGCTTGCAATCCCAGAATTTTGGGAGGATCAGGAGGGCGGATCACCTGAGGTCAAGAGTTCGAGACCAGCCTGGCCAATGTGGCAAAACCCTATCTCTACTAAAAATACAAAAATTAGCCAGGCATAGTGGCATGTGCCTGTAGTCCCAGCTACTTGGGAAGGCTAAGGCAGGAGAATAACTTGAATCCAGAGGCAAAGGTTGCAGTGAGCCAAGACTGCGCCACTGCACTCCAGCCTGGGCAACAGAGCAAGCAAGACTCCATCTCAAAAAAAAAAAAAAAAGGGTGTGGGACCCCTTAGAGAAATGGCTAATTCAAATCTGGAGCAGGAAATGGACAAGACAACCCTGGAACCTCCTGTCATACTGGGAAAACAAGACAGCAATCAATGGCTACTAGTGTCTTGTCTAAAAGACACAGGAAGTATAATAAAGGGGCTTTCTCTGGTTAACTATGGAGAATTCTACGCATTTATTCTCCCTGGCCTGTACAAACTGTACCTCAAGGTAACCAAGTAATTGATGAGGTAAAGGTTTTCTTTATACAAGTGTTTCAGCTAATTAAATTAAGAAGGAAAAAAAAGGCTTTTCGGTACTGCCATTTTGCCATCCCTACTGAATAACGGATTCAGGTAATGCTCATCAATGGTTGCTAAAACCAGTAAGTCATAAGCTGATGGAGAAGGAGTTTTATAACGGATGAACATTTTATAATGGATGGACCAGAGAGGTAATAATAACGGATGGATGTTTTATAATGGGTGGATCAGAGTTTTATAATGGATGGACCACAGAGGCAATACCTGAACCTACTGATAAATATGCATATTATAAAAAGAGAAAGAACCAAAGTGCTTCCTGATTCACTATATCAGGAAGTACACATCTCCACCTACAAAGTATTTTCTTTTCCCCAAAATTAAACCTGATCCAATATAGGACATGGAACAGAGGAACATGTTAAACAACACTACCATGCACACTCAATCACATTCAGAATGTGAGAAAATCTATAGGACAAATAACTCAGTTTTGCCAACAAATAAATTGCAAGAAAAAAGGGTAAGCCTATAGATTAAAATATTTGTTACATGTCAACAAAAGGCAATTGTGTAGGCTTTATTTGAATCCTGATTCTAACCAACCAGCTATTTATATATATATATATATATATTTTTTTTTTTTTTTTTGAGACAGAGTTGCACTTTATTACCTACACTTAAGTATAGCAGCACTATCTCAGCTCACTACAACCTCTGCCTCCCAAGCTCAAGAGATCCTCCCACTTCAGCCTCCCAAGTAGTTGGGACTACAGGCACACGCCACCATGCCCGGCTAATTTTCGTATTTTTTGTAGAGATGGGGTTTCATCATGTTGCCCAGGCTGGTCTTGAACTCCCGAGCTCGAGCAATCCACCCACCTTAGCCTCCCAAAGTGCTGAAATTACAGGTGTGAGCCACCATGCCCAGTCCTGTATTTTTAAAAAAGAAAAGAAAGGTAAAAAAAGGAGGAGAGAGAAAATCAGAGAAATATAAATAGTGATTAGACAATGAATATCATTAATTCATTCTGACTGTTTTTCAAAAATCTCTACCTTTTGGAGACACCTGAAATATTTAGGGATGAAATGATAGATCCATCCATACTCACTTCTTAAGTGATTTCATGCAGTCTTTTGGCTTTAAATCTCTCTCTACATGCTATGAACTCCCAAAGTTAAGTGCCTAGCTCAATCTTTCCCCTCATCTTCAGACTTATATTCAATTGCCTAGAAGACATCTCAAACTAGAGAACCCTTGATCCCCACTAGAACCTGCTCCTCACCCAGCACAGCTCTCTCAGCAGATGACATCACCTTCCATCCAGTTCCTCCAGCCCTAAACCATAGCACTACCCCTTGACTCTCTCCCTCTCATTCCCCACATTCACTCCATCAGAAGAACCCAGTGGCCCTTCCTTTAAATGGATCTTCTTGCTATTTCCACTGTTACCACATAAACCCAAACAACCTTTATTGCCATGCTGAATTACTGCAATAATTGGTCTCTTGATTTCCATTTTGGACCAATAAAGTTAGAGTGATTCTTTTAAAACACAAATCAGATCATGTCATTCTCCTGACAGCTTTCTAACCTCCTTCTGTTGCCATGCTACAAGACCTTATCAAGACATTTTTCTATCCTCATGTTCTACAATTTCTTCTTTTGCAAATGACACTCCAACTCCAGAGACTTTCTTGCTATTCCTAGAATACTACAACCTTCCATCGTAGGGCTTTTTCACTTGCTATCCTTCTATCTGGAAAGCTCTCTGCCTGGCTATTCATAGGGCCTGCCCTTTCATTTTGTTCAAGTCTCTGCTCAAATATCTGCCTGTCAAAGAAGCTTCCCTGATCACAGTAACTGAAACAGCCCCACCTTGCTATCATTTCTGCTATTGGTAACCCCATAAATTATAACACATCTTAGTGGATTCCACTTCAGGTTGTACTGAATTTCAACTTCTTTGAAAATATTCTCGCATGTACTCATTCCATAGAGACTACTCTTTGAAGCTAATTCTTCAGTCACTTCCAACTTAACGCTGCTCATTGAATAAACAACAACTGAACAGTATTGCTAACATCCATCACCTTTTTAAGAGTCAAAGACATACAGATAAAAAGAATAAAAGAGTCCAGAAATAAACACCCCTCATTTATAAGTAGGTGATATTCAACAATAATTTTTTTTTTTTTTTGAGACAGAGTCTTGCTCTGTCACCTAGGCTGGAGTGTATCCCCTTATCCAGCTTTATTTTCATTTGCACTTACCACTATCAGAAAGTATATATCTCCTTATTTACTTTCCGTTTCCCCAACTAGAATATAGGTTTCATGAACATAGAGGTATCTATTCTATGCACTGCTGTATTCTGAGTTGAGAGCAGCATTTAATAGCCTCTCAAATATATGCTAACAGAGTCAACAAACATGACAATTCATTAGAAAATGATTTGTTCAGAGTCTATCTTCCCTAATAAACTCCATGAAGTGCCCATGGCTAGGCCTGGCACATAGTAGTACCCAATTGTCTTTCAAATAAAGAGCCAGATATGGTACACTGTATCTAATATCTCCACATATCTAAAATCTATCCATCTTTTAAGACCTACTCCAAAAAGCATGAATTTTCTATAATCCAAAATCCACCATATAATCTTCCCAGTTCCTCTCCATCCTCCTGCCTGCCCAGGCAACAATAATTTCTCTTTCTTTATAGTCCCAAAGCAATTTATCTGTGCCTCTTCACCACTTCTCAATTTCTTTACTACATTAGTGTTATCTAAGCATATGATTTATCTCATCTGTTAAGACTATCTGGTCACTAATTATATACTACACATTTTTGCGTATTCTACAGAAAGTTACATAATTAATCTAAGTACTCAATGTTTGATGAATAAATGGATGAACAGGTAGAAGAACAATAAAATGAACATAGGAGATTATCAAGATGCAAGAGCTTTCAGAAAAGTTATCGAGCACAAATGTATGTGGGTTAGAAATTAGCAGCCTAATTTTCCTTGACTCTGTAAAGTAAGAGGCTTTCTTCCATGGGGTTGTCTTTGAAAGAGTTAAGAAGTCTAAATCAGTGGTTCTCAACTTTGAAAGTTAGCAGATCCCTCTGAGAATCAGATGAAAGCAGTAAACCCTTCCTCCACAGCGGGGAAACAAAAAAAGGGCATATTTACAAGCAGACAGAAAATACTCTAGGCTGGGCACGGTGGCTCACGCCTATAATCCCAGCACTTTGGAAGGCCAAAGCTGGTGGATGACCTCAGGTCAGGAGTTTGAGACCAGCCTGGCCAACACAGCAAAACCCCGTCTCTATTAAAAATAAAAAAATTAGCCAGACGTGGTGGCACACACCTGTAGTCCCAGCTACTCGGGAGGCTGAGGCAGGAGAATCACTTGAACCCGGGAGGTGGAGGGTCCAGTGAGCCAAGATTACACCACTGAACTCCAGCCTGGGTGACAGAGCGAGACTCCATCTCAAAAAAATAATGAGAGAGAGAGAGAGAGAGAGAAAGAAAGAGAGAGAGAGGAAGGGAGGGAGGGAGGGAGGGAGGGAGGGAGGGAGGGAGGAAGGAAGGAAGGAAGGAAGGAAGGAAGGAAGGAAGGAAGGAAGGAAGGAAGGAAGGAAGGAAGGAAGGAAGGAAGGGAGGAAGGAGATGCTCTATAAGAAAGTACAGTAAAGGGCCTGGTGCTAAAGGATACCAGTTCAGGCTGACCAATATTTTGGAGAACTCTGGGCTCAGAGTGAAAGAAGGGGCCCTGAGGATAGTGGATATATTACTGACATCGTTAACTGAGGACTTTTTAAATTCCTCTGGTTTCTCCATAGACCTGTGAGGGTGGGGCAGCGGACTGCACTTATTACCTGAGAGAATGCTACAAATGGGATTATTTCTCCCTTGGAGATTTAGTCTAATCTCTGGAGGACAGGACAGAAACAGATTAGTGAGAGAATCAAATCACTAGATCCTAAAGAACTTTTTCACTCTCAGTCTTTTTCCATGAACAGGGTGGGATGGGCATCACATAAAACCCTGCTGATAAAAATAAGCAGTGAAAATACAGACAGAGATCAACTGAGGAGTATTGATAGGAAATAAATGGCATTTGCAGCCATTAAAAATGCTCTAGAAATAGTACAATACAATACTTATTTTATTTGACCCCACCCCCAACTCCCAAACACACACAGAGAAACTTGTGTCAGATACACCCTGAAGTTAGTTCTACCAAGGACAGATCTGTGATCTACCTCCTGTTTTCTTTTGGAAGGTAAAATTGGGCGCTAAGAGTGGTATGGCAGTGTGCTGAAAGGAAAAAGTAAGCCTGTCTCCATCAGGCGGGATTCCCTACGCTCTGGAAGACAGAGAACAGCAACCTGGCCTCTACAGCAGGACCCATGGTGGGGCAGTGGGTAGGGGTGGAGGGCACCCAAAAATACCATGAGGGATGGGTGAAACTGAGGGGCAGCTATGAGAGGCTCACCACTTAAAGGAACAGACCTAAGCCCAGAATCCTAATTTCAGAGACACAGGAGAAGAAGAGGTATCCTTCTAGAAAAGTAGGCTGGGTGTAGCATGACGTCAGCACTTTAAAAGGAACACAGGCCTTGTGTTGGCAGAGGAATGGCAAAATGCCTTGTAGCATCCTATTTCAAAGAGAAGAACATTTGCCGGGTCAGAGACACTATGCAATACTGGGAGTGGGAAATAGCTAAGGAAGATGTAATCTAAAAAGCTGGCAGAATTTTAGAAAATGTGAGAAAATATGTTGGGAAATACGTTTTAAACATATATAAAAAACACTGCCATGAAAGAAAAATAATGATAAACTCAACTGTATAAAAATTTCTTTTTATTCTAAGATATAATAAAAGACATTTTAAAAGGCAAGCCACAGAGGGGCTCATACCCAGAATATATAAAGAACTCCTATAGATCAATAAAAGAGAAATAATCCAATAGAAAAACGGAAGAAAAGGCTTAAAATACTTCACAAAATAGAGATGTCAAGCAATAAAGATGAAAAGGTGCTCTGCCTTATTAGTCAGAGAAATGCAAATTAAAGCCACAATGAGATATCACTGCAAACCCACAGATGGGCAAAACCCAAAAATCCTGATAATACCAAACGCTAGCAAGAACACATAGCAGTACATATCTAGTGTGAATGCAAACTGGTCCAGCCCTTTGCAAAAGAGATCAGGACTATGAGGGAAAGTAGAAAGCAGATCTACTGGATTCTGGAGCCCTGGCTTATTCCACTACACTGCCCTGTCTCCTTCAGGATTCTGACAGGCGCACACGAAAAAGAGGTATCTAAGCTGAGAAAGAACATATGGAAAAGCAAAGAGAACAGAAAATGCAAATTCTCCTTTAGGAATGGCAAATAATCATGAAAGTATACAATAAGAGTGAGAAAGGAAGATCAAGATGTCAAGAGCCCTAAGTGCCAACTTAATGAGTTGGGCCTTTACTGTCAAGTCAGTGAAGTGGGAAAGCAGAGTGCAGTGGTTCAGAGCACAATCTCTAAGGACAATACAACTGGCTTGAGTCATGGCTCTGCACTTACCCGCAACGTCACCTTGGAAAAGTTATTTAGTTTCTTTGAATCTCAATTTCATTATCTTTAAAATGGGAACGAGAGTGTCTAATATCATACAACTATTGTGGGAACCAAGATAATAAATGAAAAACTCTTAGCACAAGTGCCTGGAACATGGTAGGAGCTTAAGTAAAGTGAAGGATTTAATAATAACAAAACACTCAGTTGGGAGCCTTTAAATCCTGAAGAGCAACCTGAAGCAAGGGGAAGGGGAAGGGGAAGGAAGGGTCAAAAATAATTGCAAGGCCCTGAACTCAGACAATAGAAACAGAAAAGTTAGGAGCAGTTACATACAAGGAAACAAATACAGCCTTCAGATGACTCGAGAAGCGCAAGATGATGAGGAACATCCAAAGGTGGCAGCTGGAAATGTAGGTCTGGAGACTAGAAGTGTCTTGGAGGACAGAAATCAGATTAGAGAGTTACCCATAATATGGGTTGGCAGTTAAGCAAAGGTGACTCAGGGCCAAGTGTCTACTGAAAAGAGAACCTGAGGATAAAGCCCTTGGGGAAGACTCAAATAAAGAGGTTTCAACAAGGAACAGGAGTGAGCCAAGTAGAGAGAATTTAAACATAACTATGGACACAGGAATCACAACAAACACTGAAGTTTTTATTATGAATATTGACATCCTATTGCACAATCGTCCCTGTGCTTTTATACACAGTAACTGATTTGCTCCACCCAATGACGCTGGGTGATGCACAGGAGAATGAGGGTCTCCATCTCACAGAGAAGGAAATGAGTTCAGACATGTCACAATCTCACAGCTACTAAATGGCAGAGTTTTAACATGCATACAGGTCTAGGACTCTAAATCCAATTCTCTTAGTCCTGGACACTGGAGGAAACCACCCACAGGAGCTGAAAACAAATAGATTCAGAGTGAACCTCCCCCATACAGCTCCCATCCCTGACACACATTGCATGAAATGCCTCTGAACCTTTTGTTGGCCTAGCAAATAATCAAAATTCAAGACCTAGTTCTTTTGTGAATGTTTCTCTGCTAACTTCTCTCTCTCTGCATAAATGTTGTTGCCTTCTTCTGCAGAACTGCTAATCCTTAGCCATTCTTTCACTATAAGGTTCCTCCGCCAGTTGTGGTGGCTCAAGCTGTAATCTCAGCACTTTGGGAGTCCCAGGCAGGGAGATCGCTTGAGTTCAAGAATTCAAGACCAGCCTGGACAACATGGCAAAACTCCGTCTCTACCAAAAATAAAAAAATTGCCAGGCATGGTGGCATGCACCTATGGTCCCAGCTACTCGGGAGGCGGAGGAGGAAGGATCACTGGGACCCAGGAAGTCAAGGCTGCAATGAGCTGTGATTGCGTCATTGCTCACGGGGTAAGCCTGGGTGACAGAGCAAGATCCTTTCTCAAAAGCAAAAAAAAAAAAAAAAAAAAAAAAAAAATGTTCCTTGATGGGGCTATATTCCATTTATTTGTTTGCATATTTTTTCTTCCACTAGACAGTAAACCACATTACATTTATTTTTATATTTCTGAGAGTCTCCCACAATCCTTGGCACATAGAATGTGCTCAGTAAATATTGATTCTCTTTTCTCTTCTTCTGAAGAGAATGAGAAAGACTTGAATCAGCTGTAAAAGAAGCATTTGCAAAAAATAACAAGAAATAAATACTAAGTGGCAAGAGCCAGCTAAATTAAAATGCATGTCCATAAGATACTTCATGATACTGCAATGTCCTCCATTAACACAATGTGTCTGGAAACCAGGAAATAGACAACAATTATTTCATCAAAATTGACACTTATCACCGTAAGAGATACAAGATAAATAAACGCAAATGAATAAAATTGGGAGACACTGAAATAAATTCATTTTTCAGAATAATTCTATGCCTTCATATCTAAATTATAACTCAAATTTTCCATATAAATGCAAATATAACCATAAAGTTATATGCTCCCCAACTGGAAAACAAGTATCTTAGCAAGAAAAGTCACAAATGTCCAGACGAAGGAAAGAATGCCTAGATCTGGCAACACCTCAGAGGGACATTTCCTGATCTTTCCAGAGTTGTGAAGTAGCAATCTGTCACTCAGAAAGCAGGAAATCTCATTTATACTGTGTAGTAAGTTAGACCAACTGCAAACAGAAATTCAAACCTACCAGGATCTAGAGAAGAAACTGGTCACTTCAAAACTGTTTGATGTGCATTAGGTTTTTCTTCCTTTCCTTTTAAAATCAATATACTGTATTTCAAAATTGAAGAGCAAACAAAAAAAGTCCCTGTAACCAAAAAATTCAAATGGAATCCTAAATAAAAATGCCAGGTAACCTTTCCATTATGCTGGCTCACCCGAACTCCAAACATGAACCACTTCATAGCTTCCCTGTTTACTGATACAGAAAAAACCTTTCCTCGAGCACAAAGACCATCATTGAAGAGTGCTGTTTTAAATCTTATAAAAAGAGCAAGTCTATATTAGCACTGGAAAATTCTGTTGCAGCAAATAAACCCTATTACCTTCTCCTTACACAGGGGGTTGCTATCATCTTATTATAACAGAGTTTTTCCAAAAGATTCACATATACCTATGTCCATAGACACTTTCTGCTAAAATGGCTTGAGAACTGTGTCCACTGACGCTTTGTGCACAGGAAATAATGCCCTGTCCATCCCACTACCTGAGTCTCGGATTCAGAGCTAAAGCATGTCAGGAAGTCCAGCAAAGAGCTGCTTTTCATTTCTTGGCTTCCCTGGCTAGGCTTAAATGACAGCACTCACTTGCCACACATGTTTTAACAAACTTTCAAATCCCTTAATGGCACACTCGGGACAAAGGATAATACACTGTTCAGGAAACACCTTGAAGCCAAGAAAAGCAATTGATATTTCCACAGGGAGCTCTTGACAAGGCTTGCCAATAAGCTTTTCATTATAAAATTTAACTATGGGCGCTATCATTTAAAGACATATTTACAGACATTTTCAAGGGCATATTTGTTGGGAACTTTGTTTGCTTAGGGTAGGTAATCCAAACGTACTTTTTTCTAGTTAACAGCCAAAGAATGAACAATCTCTCTCCATTCTTCCAATTACTCAGGCCAAAATCCCTGCGCAGTCCTTATCAATCAATCATTCGATACCCTTCCCCACCCCAACTCAACCTCCCCCTCTCTCAAACACATAGCAACACACACACGCACACATACACACCCACCCCACATCCCAACTGTCAGCTAATCTTGTCACCTCTACCTTCATTGCCACCACCCTGGTTTAGTCTCCATCATATCCATCCTGGACGTAAGCAATAGCCATGTAAGGGGTCTCCCTGCTTCTACCCTTGCCTCCTTTCGGTCTATTCCCAACACAATAGACTGAGCCTATGAAACATAAGTGATATGTCAGTTCTCTACTCCTACCCTCTAAGCCTTACCACTTTAATGAGAGCCAGAAGCAAAATCCTACCTATGATGCACAGGCTCTACCTGACTACACCGCTACCCCTGATCCCTCTGACCTCATGTCTGACAATCTCTACCTCAGTCCCTTTGCTATTCCTTGAGCACACTAGGAATGTAATGCCATTCCCCAAGATCTCCATAAAGACAGCTTCCTCTCTTCCTTTGTTTCTTCACAAAGTCATGCTCTCAATGAGGTCTTCTTTCATTACCCTATTTAAAATCTCAATCCTTATCCCCCAAAATCATATTTCCCTTCCTTATTTTTTCCCTCTTCAGCACATATCACCATTGAGTGTGCTACATATAGTATTTTATTTAATACTATTATATCTTCCCCAGTGCAACACAAACTTCATGAAGGCCACTGCCGCCTGCAACTCAAAATATCAAAAGCACTCTGGTCCTTCCCCTCAAAGCATTTCCCTTTCCTGTTCTTCTCTTTCTTCAAACACCACTACTTCTTCTTCCAGGCCACTCAAGCTGAAAATCTTGCAACCACATTTGACTCTTCCCACTGCTTAACATACCAGTCACCAAATCCCTCACTTACCTTTTTATAAGCAATCTTAGAGCTCCACAAATTCCCTGGTCTTCTAAGTGACACCACCCTACAAATCTCCAGAAATAAAAATTCTGATTACATTATCCTCTTATTAAAAAACATTCCCATGGGTTTCTCTTTCCTAGAGAAACTACTTATCAGCCAGGTACAGTGGCTCATGTCTATAATCCCAGCATTTTGGGAGGCCAAGGTGGAGGACTGCTTGAGCCCAGGAGTTTGAGACCAACCTGTGCAACATAGTGAGACCTCGTCTCTATTTTAAAAAGAGAGATAAACTACTTCTCTATTCTTTGGCTTACCAGACCTTGACTTTCTCAACGTCCACTGACCTCTTTCAGTGATTTTAATCTTATCTGCCATTTCCTTCCATTATACACCATTCACAGACCACTGCAAACTCTGTCTTGGGTTAAATCCCACCAGCTCAATAACAGGTTTCTTTCTTTTTTCTTCTTTTTTTTGAGACAAGGTCTCACTCTGTTGCCCAGGGTACAGTGCACTAGTGTGAGCACAGCTCACTGCAGCCTCAACCTCCCAGGCTTAAGCTATCCTCTCACCTCAGCCTCCCGAACAGCTGGGGCTACCAGCGTATGCCAACATGCCTGGCTAACTTTTCTTTATTTTTTGTAGAGACAGGGTCACTATGTTGCCCAGGCTGCTCTAGAACTTCTGGGTTCTCAAGATCCTCCTGCCTCAGCCTCCCAAAGTGTTGGGATTATAGGCAAGAGCCACCACACCCAGCCAAGAATAGGTCTCTAACAACTCAGAACAGCAGGATGTGTCTCTCTCTTTCTGGTTCTTTGTGACGCAGTATAGAAAACTATATTAACTCCCTTAAAAAATGGCTGAATTCTGTTTTAACTATTTTAAGAAAAAAAGAAAAAGAGATCTTGGAGAAATAATCAGCACCCATCAAGGAGCCCTCCTCTATGCAGACCTGGCTTGGAATGCAGGATAAGAAGAGTTCAGAGGTCTAAGGGTCAGGCTATAGGGCCTCTGGACACTGTTCCCATGTTTATATCAGAATTACAAGTGTTCTGTAACATGTGCCCTCTCTCCTCTCCTGCATGGCCACCACAATCAACTAAAGAACCATTACCTGGCCGGGCGCGGTGGCTCACGCCTGTAATCCCAGCACTCTCGGAGGCCGAGGCGGGCAGATCATGAGGTCAAGAGATAGAGACCATCCTGGCCAACAGGGTGAAACCCCATCTCTACTAAAAATACAAGTGTTAGCTGGGCGTGGTGGTGCACGCCTGTAGTCCCAGCTACTCGGGAGGCTGAGGCAGGAGAATCACTTGAACCTGGGAGGCGAAGGTTGCAGTGAGTGGAGATCACGCCACTGCACTCCAGCCTGGGTGACAGAGTGAGACTCCATCTCAAAAAAAAAAAAAGAACTATAACCTAACTCCAGTACAAGCAAGCCTCCATACTGAGTCACTAACAAGAGTGAGAAGCAGGCATACTTCCCAGAGGAGACCCAGTTCACAGAACACAGCAGGATCCAACTAGAGTTCTCTCAGTAGCAAGGTGATAAATATTTTTGATGCCGGAAATGAACAGAGAGCATTAAGCAATTTGACAGAATATCACACCAAGTTCTAAAGCTCAGAAACAGGAAAAAACAAACAACAACAACAAAAAAAGGCAGGAAGTAAATCTGGGTAAACTAGAAAAGCAAGCCCTAGGAAAGAATTTTTCTTTTTTCTTTTTTTGAAATGGAGTCTCACTCTGTTGCCCAGGCTGGAGTGCAGTGGCACCATCTTGGCTCACTGCAACCTCCGCCCCATGAAAGAATTTCTAACACAGATAGAAGGACTGGATTTCTACTTGAACAGAGTTCACAGGAGGAATAATGATTGAAATTTAGTGGATGAACATATATACATGTATTTAGATAAACCTTGTACATGGGTGGTTGCTTTTGACTCTTTAGTGTATTTTGACTTAAGTCTCTAAAACATAGTCAGTGTATTAGTACTGCCTCTATTAGCTACTAGAGACAGAAAAAACAACTTGAACTGGCTGTCTTTTTTAAAGTAACTTATTAGCTTATGTAATCGAGACAATCTGATCAAATAGGCTGAGATGATATCTGCGGGACTGTGTGTGCACACGTGTGTATGTGCCTGTGTCTCAACTCATCTTTCCTCAATATTAGCTCCATTATCAGGACAGCTTCTCTCCTCATAGAGAAGGATGAAGGATGCAAGGATACCAGTAGCTCCAGAATTACATTCCATCCTCTTAGAGATCCCAGTAAAAAATTAAAACAAAAACAAAAACCAATAAGCTCTTAATGAGAGACTCTGCAAATAAGTCCCAAGGCTGGGTCTGCTGGGGTTGATGTGGGTCACATGCCCATTCCTGCATCTATCACCATAGCAAGGAAGTGAACTAGACTGATAATCCCCTGTATCTGAGGAATGTGGCCAATTTTTCAACAAAAGTTAAAAGTAAAGAACAAAGTTGAAGTTTCCTTAGAAATGCTCAAGTAGGATCATTTTAAAAGACAAGTCTCTGTATTTTTATTCATAGAATACTACACTGATAAAATAATACATAGAAGTCTACTTCTAAGGATACAATTTCCAACTGCTTGCCAGAATGAAAGATTATTCCCCTTTTAGAATCACAACAATTTTTGATAGAGAATCAAAGCAGGGATATAACCTCATTCAGGAAAGAAAATAACCTGTAAAGGTTAAACAACTTGCCAAATAAAGATCATCTGTATTTAAAGATTTTATGTGTGGAGAGACTTAGCTGCAGTCCCTTACCTCAGATTTCATCTTAGAAACACACTTAAATATCCTGGACCTCACTAAAAAATAAGCTCAGGCCAGACTCAGTGGCTCACACATGTAATCCCAGCACTTTGGGAGGCCAAGGCGGGCAGATCACTTGACGCCAGGAGATTGAGACCAGCCTGGCCAATATGGTGAAACCCCGTCCCTAATAAAAATCAAAAATTAGCTGGGCATGGTGGTCCATGCCTGTAATCATAGTGGCTGAGGCATGATAATCACCTGAACCCAGGAGGCAGAGGTTGCAGTGAGCCGAGATTGTGTCACTGCACTCCAGCCTGGGTGACAGAGTGAGACTCTGTCTCAAAAAAAATAATAAAAATGAAAAATAAAAAATAAGCTCAATTTGCAGACCATTTCAGAAAATCAAACAGTATATAATAAAAAATTTTCAGGACAAAGGAGATTCAGGACAGTGATACAAGAGCCATAATTCCAGAGCCTGAGGATATTCCATATGATCAATTTAGTATTAATCAATTAACCACAATTATCTGAAAGATCAGCCAACACTTGAATTACCACCCTCATATAAATATATATATATATATATATATAACTTTTTTTTTTTTGTTTGGAGGCAGGGTCTCACTCTGTCACCCAGGATGGAGTGCAGTGATACAATCATGGCTCATTGCACCCTCAACCTCCCAGGTACAAGTGATCCTCCCGCCTCAGCTTCCCAAGTAGCTGGGACTCTTGCATGCCATCATGCCCAGTTAATTTTTGTTTTGTTTTTGTTTTTGTTTTTAGTAGCAGTAGGGTCTCAACTTTGCTGCCCAGGCTGGTCTGGAACTCCCGGGCTCAAGCGATCCTCCCGCCTTGGCCTCCCAAAGTGCTGGGGTTACAGGTGTGAGCCACTGCACTTGGCCCACCCTCTTATATTGATGATAAAAACTGAAACCACATTTCTTTGATCAGTGGCTTCTGGCACACTGTAAAGTACATATTGGTAGATTTTAAAAATAGATTTCATGTATAGCCAACTCTAAAAATCTATTTATGTCTATAATCATCCTTGCCTTCTTCTGCAGTGCAAATACAGATGAAGTGATTCATTTCTTTCACAAAGGACCCATCCCAACACTTGCTCTGAATACTACTTCTTGCCCTGGGGGTTTTGCTCCTTAGGTAATACCTTCTCTCCTGATCTCATTGCCTCTCCCTTTCTATAGTAAACCTTTCTCATATCAGCACACAAATGTTCTCTATTACCTCCCATCTTTGAAAACATTCCCATAGTAATATTAGACACAGTGATTCAAGAAAAAAAGGCGTTACCAGGGAAAAAGAGGAACACTTTATGTTGATAAGCGCCAATGCATTAGTAAAATATAATGATTACAAATGTACATGCACCTAATAAAAAAGCTTTAAACCACATTAAAAAAAACTGACAAAAGTAAAAGGAGATGTAAACAAATCCCCAATCATACATATTTTCACAATTAAACAAGACAAAAACCAGTAAGGAAACAGAAGCCCTGAACAACACAAGCAGCCATAACCTAAGTGGCCTTTACAAAGCGTAACACTGAACAACTGCAGAATATAAGTTCAAGTGCACAGAGAATGTTTACCACGATAGACCATATGCTGAGCCACATGAATTTCTATAGGTTTCAAGAGCATGATATCTTGCAGAGTATGCCCTCTGACCATAACACAATTAAATTAGAAATGAATAGTAGTATGATATTCTAGAAAAGTTCCTAAGTATTTGAATATTCACCCATATACCTGAAAATAAAGAATGGGTCAAAGAAAAAAATACAAAGAAAACTTTAAATTATTTTGAACTGAATAATAAAAATACAACATGCTAAAATGTGTGCAATGCATCTAAAGTAGCGTCTAGAGAAAATGATATAGCTCTAAGTGCTTATAATGGGAAAAAGGGACTAAAATCAGTTAGCCAAGCTTCACCCTCAGAAGTCTGGAGGTGGGGAGTATAAGAAGCTAATTTCACCCAAAATAAGCGGAAGGAAAGATACAGTAAATTTAAGAGAGAAAATCAATGAAACAGAAAATCAGACTAAAAAATAGATAAAATGAATGCAACCAAAAGTTATTACATGAAAAGACTGATAACATCTTCCACTAGAATGATACAGAAAAAAGAAAAATAAGGCACACGATTACCAATAATATTTCAGAAACTAAAGAGGGGCAATCATTAAAAATCTTACAGACATTAAAAGGACAGTAAAGGAATATTATGAACAGCTTTATGCCAATACAGTCTACAAATCAGATGAAATGAATAAGTCCCCTGAATGAAACAAATTACCAAGACAGACACAAGAAAAAACAGAAAATTTTAAAGGCCTTTAGTATCTGTTATCAATAATAGAAGTGTCAAAAAAAATGTAGGGTCATGTTTAAAACCATCACATTCTACATCAATAAAGAAATTTAAACTGTAATTAAAAACCTACTAGAAAAGAATATTCCAAGCCCACTGCCTTCACTAGTAAATTTTATCGAATTCTTAAAAAGGAAATAATACCAACCCTATCATACTTTCTCAAAATATAGGGGAAGAGGAAACATCTCCCAACTCACTTTATGAGACCAGTATTATCCTGATACCAAAACCAAAGACATAATAATACCAGTAAGTCACATGTTAATATCTTGATGAGGACACATGTTAGATCTGTCAACAAATTACCGCAAACCAAACGAAGGAATAAAAACTTAATTTAACATTTTAAAATCAATCCCTGTAATTCAACATGTTAACAGGAAAAAGAAAAGAATCTGGATAATCATCTCAATACACACATCTGACACAATTCAACTTCTATTCACGATGAAAATTTCACTAAGACTATAAGGTTAGTTCCTCAGCTTGATAAAGGGCATCTATGAATAACCTCAAACTAACATAATAATTAATGGGAAAGATGGAGGGCTTTCCTCATAAGATCAAGAACAAGGCAAGAATATCTCACTACTTGTGTTCAACATTATAGTGAAGGTTTCTTGTAAAGCATGAAAAAACTAAAAGGCATATAGATTGGAACAGAAAACAAAAAACAACCTTTATTCACAGACAATATATGTAGAAAATCCTATAGAATCTTTAAAGATGTACTAAAACTAATAACTATGTTGCAGGACATTATAAATATACAAAAGTCAATTTCTGTATACTAGCTATGAACAACCGGAAAATAAAATTAAAGGGATAATTTGTTATCATAGTATCAAAAACATGAATGATTTAGTAAGAAATCTAACAAAATACATGCAAAACTTATACACTAAAAACTACAAAATACTGTCAAAAGAAATTAAAGAAGACCTAAATAAATGGAGATAAATATCTGTTCATGGATTAGGCAACTCCAATCTATGCCATTTGGACCCCAAATTGATCTACAGACTCAATGCAATCCGAATAGGCTTTACTCACAGAAGTAGATAAGCCAATTCTAAATTTGCCATCAATATACACAGGAGCCCAAAGAGCCAAAATAATTTTGAAAAACAGATACCACTAGATATTAAGGCTCACTACAAAGCTATAGTAAAGAAAGAAAAGAAAGAAAAGGAAGGAAGGAAGGAAGGAAGGAAGGAAGGAAGGAAGGAAGGAAGGAAGGAAGGAAGGAAGGAAGGGAGGGAGGGAGGGAGGGAGGGAGGGAGGGAGGGAGGGAGGGAGGGAGGGAGGGAGGGAGGGAAGGAAAGGAGAGAGAGAGAGAGAGATGAAGACAGGGTAGGTAAGATAGGTAAGTAGGTAAGGCCGGCACACAGGCAGGCTGGTAGGAAGGCAGGAAGGAAGAAAGGAGGGAAGGAGGGAAGATATACACATACATGTCTTTCCTAGTTTCTGTTCATTAAGAGGGCTTGGGAGAGTCTGGATATCTCCATTAAAAGGAACTAGGGAGTCTTAGAAAAACTGGCTGATTCGAGAGATAGCAAAGAGAAAGTTACAGGATGAGGAGAGAACATCACTAGGAAACAAGTGTTCAAAGAATGATGAGGACATGTCCAAATGGCACAGGGATCAACTTGGGGGGCTACCACTGGTCAAATCAGGGGCAGTTTGAACAATAATGATAGCAGTACATTACTCTTCAATAAATAATTATAGTGATAGATTACCCCTCTGAGAAGCAAAATAATCTGCCTTTTCCCAAAGAGCATCTCTATACTAAACATACTCACTTTTCAGGAACTGTGAATTTAAACATTCGCTCAGTGGTGTGGTAGTGCCTTCTCTCCTTTCAAGAGGCCCACTATCACTTCCACACCTAAGATTCCAGCCTTGAGCTTCTAGTGGATCATGACAACATGAATGCCTGTCTCTCTCTAGAATAAGCCAACTAAAACCAGACCAGGCAGGATGGAGAAGTTGCCTCTCAGCTGAGATGACTCCAGAGAAAGTAACATGCTGAAAGTAACCTCTGAAGCCAAGGCTGACTTTCCTTCACCTCAGCATAGCGGCCCCCCAACCCAGCCCGCCCCATAGCTGAACAGGATGACTCTGGAAGCAAATTTCCTATTTGTCTAAAGAAGTTGTTTTCTTTTACAAAGTAAGAAAAGTTGTTTAGCTTTATAAATCAAAGGCTTGTTGTTGTTTTAACCTTGTTTGGGCCCAAGTGTGGTACAGCATCAGTACCTTGAAGAATAGGAGTGGTGAGGGAAAGAAGCATGTCTTTAATGAGGCAGTTCCTTCTCCACCATGCAGACTTTATTTCTGAGTAACTGTATATAACCCAATATCATTTCCAATTCACATTTCACACAAAGTCATGTTTCATTTCAGACCAAGAAGACTTCAAATGTTCCCTGTAGGCTCTCTGCACATGAACTGCACTTCTATGGTTCAGAAGTAATACAACAAAGGAAGCTATTGCCAATTCTGAGGCTAGACTGGCTGCCACATATAAAATTATCCTGGAGGCAATCTGCTTATGAGATTGAATGTTGAAGAAAAAGTAGACAAGAATAAGAAAAAAAAACCTGGCCATGAGCTGTAAAATGCAGCAGAACTATATGTGTATGTGTGCTCACAATAACACAAAAGCAAGGAGCTTATCTTCATTATGGTTGATCTTTTCAAGCTAAGACCTGCCCAAAGATTTGGGAAGAAAGTGACATTAACAAGAAGCTCTCCAGCTTCATGGACTAAGTCTCCAATCATGCAAGAAACATGTCTTTGCTTTCCCTTCTTACTTTCTTTGAGGACACCTAAGCCCGGTAACAAACAGAAAGCTATTTTTCATCAACTAGGAAAAAGAGACAAAAGAGTCTCTTTAGAGTTACACAGTCCCTGAGCAGCCCCAAATACTGCTTTCAAAATGAGCTGCTAAAATCTGTTCTTAAATAAGTTGCTCTGGGAAGTTCTAGCTAGAGCAATCAGACAAGAGAAAGAAAGAAAGGGTACCCACCAAATTGGAAAGGAAGAAGTCAAAGTATTCTTGTTTGCAGATAACCTGATCTTATATTTGGAAAAACCTAAAGACCACCAAAAAACTATTAGAGCTAATAAACAATTTCAGTAAAGTTGCAAGATACAAATCAACATATAAAAATAAGCAGCATTTCTCTATGCCAACAGAGAACAATCTGAAAAATAAATCAAGAAAGTAATTGCATTTATAATAGATACACATAAAATTAAATACCTTGAAATTAACTTAACCAAAGAAATAAAAAACAACTACAATAAATACTATAAAACACTGATGATAGAAATTGAAGACGACACACAAAATATGGGAAAATATTCCATGTTCATTGGTTGGAAGAATTAATAATGTTAAAATGTGCATACTACCCAAAGCAATCTACAGATTCAATGCAATACCTAACAAAATACCAATGATATTCTTCATATAAATAGAAAAAAATCTTCAAATTTATATGAAGCCATAAAAGACCCAGAATAGCCAAAGCTATCCTAAGTAAAAGGAACGAAATTGGAAAAGTCACATTACCAAACTTCAAATTACACTACAGAGCTATAGCAACCAAAACAGTATGATACTGGCATTAAAAAAGACACATAGACCAATGGAAGAGAATAGAGAACCTAGTTTCTTCAATAAATGGTGCTGGGAAAACTGGTTATCTAAATGCAGAAGAATAAAATTAGAGCCTGATCTTTCGCCATATACAAAAATCACATCAAAATAGATTAAAAACTTAAGTCTAAGACCTCAAACTATTAAACTACTAAAAGAAAACACTGAGGAAACTCTCCAGGACACTGGAGTGGGCAAGAAGTCAAAAGACTTCTTGAGCGATACCCTACAACTACAGGCGACCAAAGCAAAAATGGACAAATGGGATCACATCAAGTTAAAAAGCGTCTGCACAGCAAAGGAAACAATCAACAAAATGAAGAGGCAACCCACAGAATGGAAAAAAACCCACAAAATGGAGAAAGTGAAGAGACAACCCACAAAATGAAGAAAATATCTGCATATCCCTTTACAGATGGCTGACAAGGGATTAACAACCAGAATGTATAAGGAGTTCAAACAACTCTATAGAAAAAAATCTCAGCAATGCCACTACTGGGTATACATCCAAAAGAAAATAAATTGTTCTACCAAAAAGATACGTGTACTCATATGTTCATTGCAGCACTATACACGATAGGAAAGACATCGAATCAACCTAGGTGCCCAGTCCAATGTTGGACTGGATAAAGAAAATGTGGTACACATACACCATGGAATACCATGTAGCCATTAAAAAAGAATGAAATCATGTCCTTTCCAGCACCATGGATGAAGCTGGAGGCCACTGTCCTAAGTGAATTAGCTCAAGAACAAAAAACCAAATACCACATGTTCTCACTTAAAAGTGGAGGCTAAACAATGGGTACTCAGGGAAATAAAGACAGCAACAATAGACAGTGGGGACTTCCAGAGGGAGAAGGAAGGGATGGGGCAAGAGTTGAAAAACTAACTATTGGGTACTATGTTCAGTACCTGGGTGACAGGATCAATCATACCCCATACCTCAGCATCACGCAATATAGTCAGGTAACAAACCTGCACATGTACCCCTGGAATCTAAAATAAAAGTTGAAAATATTTTTTTTTTAAATGTGTAAAAAGAGTTGTTCTGAGGTCACCTAAGATTCAGGGCTTATGCTGGGTTTGGTGGTGCCATTATTTTTGATAGTTAAGCCAACGGCGAGCCTTGTGATAGTAGAGTGGTAGAATAACTATCTTTTAAAACGAACAATTTTCCGAGCATGTAAGTCTAGAATACAGATTTCATATTGTTTTTATTTTAATCATTTTAAAGGCTTTCATCTTTTCCCTACTTTGATAGAAGCATAAAAAATGAGTTCAATGTAAGCTGGTTCTGCCATATAACCTTACAGTTTATGCTGTTGCAAGAATTCTTCTGAAAATTATCCTGGGCAGAGATTTTTGTATACAAAATATCAGCCAAGAACAAATTTTTACAGCTGACTTCTAAACCCTTTAAAATTGCATTTCATAATGGAAATACTGACAGATGCTTTACCCCAGAAGCACTATTTTAATATTTCTAGCTTTTCCAAAATACAATACTATGAACTCAGGATCAGCATGTAAAAAAGGAAAAACAAAAAGGTCATAAGTTATAAAACCATTTAAGAAAATGGGCACAAATAAAAACATGCTTTATGGATGAAACATGTTTAGATGCATCTACATGCCATAACTGTTACATTTAATTCTGCAATGCTTTCTTAAATCACTGAGTCAGGATTTCAGCTAGAAGCCTTAACCCAAGGATTCTTCATGATCAGTGACTGACTTAAATCTGGATTTACATCCACTCACACATATACAGAGTCCAGTTCTGTGTCCACACTGGGAAAAGTAGGGGCATTATCTAACTTCTTATTGACTCAAGAAGGAGGAAGGCTGTAAAGCAGTATGAGTCTGGGAAAATTTGGAAGAGCTAGAAGCCATGTGTGGTAAACAGAAACTCAAAACAGATAATTGGTGACAATGACATCCCAGTGCATAGCATAAAGGTTAGGCATAGTAGACATTTGTGGCTAAATGAATCTTTCCCATACACCTTCCACAACCTGCAAAATTGGTTTACTAGTTCTAATTAGAAACAGAGAATGTTACTCCCCCACTCAATACCCTCTACCCAGATCAAACTGCATCTATGACAAAACCACTACCAAAATGCATGTATTTCCTTTGGATTCCAGAAGCTCTATGATACAAGGAAATGGCCACAGAATTAGAGCTTTCAAGAACCGAGGTGCTAGCTTTGCTACTCAATACTTAACTTGAGGCACGTCCCAGTTTCATCAACTTTGAAGTAGAAAAGTGAAAAATCATTACATCTCCAGCTTCAAGACTCTACCACTCTCATAGTGACACCATGGTGCGGGGGATGTAAAATATAAGTGACATGTCAATGACAGCAAGGACAGAGGGTGAGTTCACTTATGGGAAGAAATATTTAACTTTTTGTGACCAAATCTGCTTGTGTTCAAACTGACCATTGCAATTACAACATAACTATTTGATTATATTTGTGTACTGGTTAAAGGGAATACAGAGGAATGCCATTAATTTTTCTCTTGTTTTAAAGTAAACACTTTTGGGTAATATAACTCATTTTTAATTACATATAGAAAAATACACAAATCATAAATGCATAATATGATGACTTTTTACAAATAAACAACGCCCACATACAACACTAACCTAGTATGTTAGTTTTCTATGCGACACAGAAACTTACCACAAACTTAGCAGTTTAAAACAAGACACATTTATTATCTACGACTTCTGTGGGTCGAGTATCTCGGTATGGCTTAGCTGGGCTCTCTAGTGGCGATCTCAAGGCTGTAATCAAGGTGTCGGTCAGCTGGGGCTGCCGTCTCATCTATGGTTTAACAATTAGGGTCCTAACAGAAGCCTGGGTGGCTGTCGGCAAAATTCGTTTTCTTGAAGCTATAAAACTCCTGGCAGTTTGTTTCTTCAAGGGCAGCAAAGAATCTCTAACTCCTGGCTGCTATTTTAAAGGGTTCACCTGATGAGGTCAGGTCCACAAGGATAATCTCTCTTACAGTTAACTTAAAGTCAGCTGATTAGGGACTCCAATAACATCTGCAAAAGCCCTTTGCCTCTGCCCAAAATTGTGACTTGCTCATAGGAAGGATATTCCATCATATTCACAGGTGCCACCCACACTCAAGGTGAGGGAATTATACATGGTGTGTATATTTCAGGAGGAGAATCTTGAGGGCCACCTTATAATTCTGCCTGCCAGAACCAATACTCAAGAAGCTCTTCTCTTGCCCCTTTCAATTATTGCCCCTTCAAAGACAAATAATATCCTGATAAAACTATAGTTTTATGCTTATAAGTAGAATCATCAGTAGTTTTGCGTTTGGCCATTAGATTCATACTTAACTGCTGCACATTGCTGTAGTTCATCCATTCTCTCTGCTAGACCGTATTCTATTATATATACATACAATATATCCATTTTACTATTGAGATTTGGGTGGTTTCCAGTTTGGGGCTATTTTATATAATATTGCTAGGAAGATCCCTAGACATATTTTTTTGTGTACAAATGTACCCATTTCTGTTGGCCGTATACCTGGGAATGAAAATTCTGGGCCACAAGATATCAGCAACTTTAGCAAATGATGCCAAGCAGTTTTCCAAAGCTATTGACATTCCCGCTAGCAGTATATGAAAATTCCAGTTACTCTACACCTCACCAACTGTTAGTATTGTTTACCTATTTATTTTGGCCCTTCAGGCAGAAGTGAAGTAGTACTGCTTTTGACTTGCGTTTCCCTGATAACTGATAAAGCTGAGCATCTTTTCCTAAGTGCATTGGCCATTTGGATAGCTTTTTGTGAAGGGCCTGCATCACTTGTTTGCCCATTTTTCTATCTGTTGTCTGTTTTTTTTCTCAATTATAACAGGGAATTATTTATAAATTCTAGTTAGGAGTCCTTTGTTGAATATATATCTGGTTGCATATATCTTTTCCCATTGTGCAGATTAATATTCACTTTCCTTGTGGTATTTTTGAAGAGTTCTTTAATGTACTCCAATCTATTAATTTTTCTCCTTCATGGTTGGTGTTTTTTGTTTGTTGTTGTTGTTGTTGTTGTTGTTTTGAGATGGAGTCTTGCTCTGTCACCCAGTCCGGAGTGCAGGGGCATGATCTCAGCTCACCTCTGCCTTCTGAGTTCAAGTGACTGTCCTGCCTCAGCCTCCTGAGTAGCTATGCCTACAGCCACACACCACCAGGCCAAGCTAATTTTTGTATTTTTAGTAGAAACGGGGTTTCACCATGTTGCCCAGGCTGGTCTCCAACTCCTGACCTCAGGTAATCTGCCCGCCTCAGCCTCCCAAAGTGCTGGGATTACAGGTATGAGGCACCACGCCAGGCCTATTTTTTGTGTCCTGTTTTTATAAGAAATTTTTGGTGCCCCTAAAGTCATGAAAATATGGTACCATGTTTTCCTTGAAAAGCTTTACTGTTCTACCTTTCACATTTAGGTTTTTTTATCTACCTAGAATTGATTTTTGTGCATGGTATAAAATAAAGGTCAACATCTTTTTTCTCCAAGTGGATAACCAATCAGCCTTGCACCACTTGTTGAAAAGAGCATTCTTTCCTCCACTGCATTGCACTGTCACCTTTGTCATAATCAAGTGACCATATATGAGTCTATTACTGGACTTTCTATTCCATTCATCAGCTTATGTATCTCTCCTTATACTAAATACCATACCATTTTAACTGTGCTCACTTATGATAAGTCTTGATGTTGGGCAGTTTAAGAACTCCAGCTTTGTACTTCAAAATTGTCTCGGTTATTTCAGTCCTTTACATTGTCATCTATTTTTAAAATCAGCTTGTTACTTTCTACACACACACAACAAGGAGTGCTGGAATGCTGGCTTGGACTCTGTTAAATGCAGCGATCAATTTGGGAAGAATTAATATTTTTACCATAATAAATTTTATAGTCCATGACCATTTAGTTAGAGCATCTTTAGCATCTTTTGATAAAAACATTGGGTCATTTTCAATGTTGAGGTCTTGAAAACTCTTTTTTACACGCTAACAAAAGGGTAACATTTTTTCTTTGTTGTTGATACACAGAAATACAAATAATTTTTGTAGGCTGACTTTGTATGTAGCAGCCCTTTTAATTCTCCATGTATACAGTCAACTAGTCTGAAAATGATGAGTACTGTCTTACTTTCCCAATCCTCCTATCTTTTTTCTCGCTTTATTACATTAACTATAGTCTATGATATAACGTGGAATAAAAGTAATGATAGTGAGCATCCTCGCTTCATTCCCATCATCAGGGGGAAAGCTTTCACCGTTTCAGCACTAGCTATGATGTTTACTGCAGGCTTTTGTAAGGAGCCTTTATCAGATGAAAGAGTCTTCTTCTATTACTAGTACTTATCACGAATGGATCTTTAATTTCATCAAACACTTTCTACAGAAACTAGAGTAACCATAAGATTTTTCCTTTCTTCTGGTAACGTGATGAATTACATTATTTGAGTTTTGAACAGTAATCCTCCAATCTTACATTAGTGGAATAAACCTTACCTGGTCATAATGTATTATACCTACTACATATCTATGGATTCAATTTTCTGTTACTTTATTTAGGGCATTTGTATCTGTGTTTATAAGAGGGCTTTCCCTACAATTTTCTTATATTGTATTATCTTTGTCAGGTTTTGATATCAAGGGCATGCTGGCCTCATAAAACATTTTTCTGTTCTCCAGAATAGTTTTGTAAGATTTTGTTATTTACCTGTTTTAAACATTTGGAAGCATTCACTGGTAAAGCCATTTGACACTGGAGTTTTCATACCTCAAAAGGTGTCAAATAAGCCTAAAATGAATGAGTTGAGGAAAGCCATTTAACTTACTGGTTCTATGACAAAAATCATACTTTAAGCATATAATACTATGACTGGTTGGTTGTTGTTTCCCTAATGAATTTAGAGGTCTCTGCTAAAAGAAAAGAATTTTCCTTTCAAATCAGAAAAAAGGAAAAATCACTTCTGGCTTTTCCATTTGTTAAAATAGTTTCCAAATGTTAAAGTATTACTTAAATCTTCTATGGTTCTTAAATAAAGACAGAATAGGTTTTGAAAATAAGCCTCCATGGATCCATTCTAGCCTAACAGACAATATAAACTTTCTGCATGTTCCATGAGGACAGCACACTGTGTTATATTCAATGATACGTTCTCTTGTCTGGTACACAGTAGAGGTCCAAAATAATATTTGTTGAATGAATTGTTGCATCATTGAAGAAGAAAAGAAACACTAACTGATACTGTGATGTTATGAAATAATTAAAAAATATAAACTTGTTCTTCATCCCCAGTTCCTAATACAGAGCTCCTAAAAACCGCACGAATTTTCTTAGTGATGGGGTGAGAGGAGCATCTTTTGTTATTGGTAGTAAGTCCCTTTCGAACATACCTCAGATTAGGCTAACGAGGGACTCCTAGAGGATGGGGCCAGCTGCCAGAGAATGAACCATGTGATTAGAGGGTTGGAACTTTCAGCCCAACCCCCTGACCTCCAGAAAGGGACAAGGGGCTAGAGATTGAGTTCAATGACCAATGATTTAATCTATCACCCCTGTGTAATGTGGCCTCCATAAAAACCATAAATGAGTTCAGAAAGCTTCGGGGTTGGTAAACACAGAGAGATGCTGGTAGGGTGGAGGACTTTAAGAGGGTGTGGCAGCTCCATGCCCCTCCATAGAGGCACTATGTACCTCTTCATCTGGCTATTCATCTGTATTCCCTGCAATATCCTTTATAATAAACTGGTAAACATAAGTCAATGTTTCCCTGAGTTTTATAAACCATTATAGCAAATTACTGAACCTGAGGGGGCTATGGGAATCCCCAAATAATAGCCAGTCAGAAGTACAGGCAGCCCAGACTGTGACTGGCACCTGGGTGGAGGGCAGTCTTGTGGTATGAGCGCTTAACCTGTGGGGTCTGTGCTAACTCTGCATAGTGTCAGGACTGAGTTAAAATGTAGGACACCCAATTAAGAGTCTGAGGAGAACTGGTTGGTGTGGAAAATCCACACAGTTTATGTCAGAAGCGTTGAGAGTAGTATAGAAAAACAGTGTTTCCTTTTAGACATGTCAGTACCCTCCTTGCTTTTATTTTTAAAAGTATACTTTTAAACTACTTTTAACATAATAATAAAACTGACACCAACATATTTTCTAAATTCTGTATAGCCTTAACAGAAGTACCTTGAAGATGAAGTTGGGATGTTGTATAAACAAAAACCCAAATTCAAGAATTTACTCATTTTCTTTGGATTTAGGAACTGACTTTTTATCTGTTGCCGAACATTGTCTCCTCATGAATTAAATCAATATGCTCTGGTCTATTTAGAAATGAGCACATGAATAATGAAAAAGAAATACTATAGTTCAGTCCATCTCACAAAGAAATCTATGTCTGCAATATGCAATGTTACCAAAGCCCTAGAAGAGTGCCTAACACAGAACAGGTACTCAACAACACATGGCACTTGCCATTTCTAACATCATCACATAGTGGGAGTCATTCATAGTAAGTGATGCAAATACCACCCAGAAGAAAACATCAAAAGCCACTGGAATGTGAACAGAGACAATATAAAGGGCCCTATAATATGTGAAAAACATCTAAAGATTTTTCAATTCAAAAAAACGGCAGCATTGGATAACAATTGTAAAGATATGAAGGAAAGGCTTCCCAGAGGCAACAACCTATGAAACCAGTCTAGAAAGATGAGTAGGGGAAAGAGAAAGAGACACATGCAGAGAACTGCAAGCAAAGGAAACTGTGTATAAAAAGAAAATGTAAGCATGCAGCTGCATGGTGCGTTCAAAGACCTTCTGTATGTGGTGCCCAAGATTACAGGTATGCTAAAGGAAATACAGTTGCCCAAGAAGGAAGAGGGCAGGTCATGGAAGGCCTTTATGTCATACAAAGGAATAAGAATGTCATTGGTAATAAAAACCTAAACGACTCTAGTCTGAGCTGGTACTAACTGAGAAATAGTTAAACTACTGTATTTGAGACCCCAAGGAGAAAACAGACCAGCCCGGATCAACTGAAATCTACAAACAAGCTTATTTAACTCTGTAAACAAAAAGAAATTAAGATGGAGGCTGGGTGCAATGGCTCACGCCTGTAATCCCAAAACTTTGGGAGGCTGAGGCGGGTGCATCACCTGAGGTCAGGAGTTCGAGACCAGCCTGACCAACGTGGCAAAACCCCGTCTCTACTAAAAATACAAAAAATTAGCCAGGCATGCTGGCAGGCACCTGTAATCCCAGCTACTTGGGAGGCTGAGGCAGGAGAATCGCTTGAACCAGGAGACGGAGGTTGTGGTGAGCCAAGATCGCACCACTGCACTCCAGTCTGGGCGACGGAAAAAGACTCCATCTCAAAAAAAAAAAGAAACTAAGATGAAAACAAACCCAAAATCAACTATAAACATTAATGAAGAAATATTATAGAAGATATTTATAAACAACATATCCAATCTTTTATATTTGGGGGGAAAATTATCCAGCTCCCATGTGCAAACATCCAGCAGACCTGACTTGATTCATTGCTGTGTTTTCTCTTCCAGTTAAAGCTAGTTCTTAAGAAAACAAGTTTCTGCTTTGTAAGATTACTAAATTTAGTGAATTCATCCTGTGCTTTTGGTCTTCCTAGTCGTAAAAGTTTACATCACAAGAAACAATCCTGTATCTTTTTCTGGTGTTTGGAAACACTGAAATTGTTCAACAAGTATCTACTCCCTGCCTACTGTATGCCAGTTAACAGGTGGCTAGATAGAGAAGGAAAATGAAAGAATAAAACTCACATTTTAAAAGCACCTACTACTTGTCAGACACTATTTTAGTTGATTACAGCTCATTCACCCTTATCAAAAACTTACACCATTTATAGGTAAGGCCCCTAAAGCCCAGAGCCAGTAAATAAAGGATCTAGAATGGAGACCCCAATCTAACTTGAAAGGTGCCAGTTGTTACCTTAATACCATGAATACAAATAAAATAAGACAAAACCCCTGCCCTCACCAGTTGAGACTTGGGAGGCATGCATGCTTCTCTTCCTTTAAACATACAGTTCCCTTTCCTAAAATATTCTCTTCACCCCTTAGTTTTCATTTTGCAAACTCTCCTTTCCAACTGCAATTCAAATGTCACTCTTACAAGAAATTTAAGTTTCCTTAGAGCCATTGTCTCCCACTCCATATACTTCCTTCATCTCTGTGTTCACATCAGGGTTAAGAAACGTATCACACAGCAATGTGGCTCTCTGTCTACACATCTGATTTCTGCAATGGTCTCCAAGTTCATCGAGGGTAGTCAAAGTGTGTTCATCTTTGTATCTCCAGGACCCAGGCCAGTGCCACGTACAAAGCTGCCAATCAAAAAATGTCGAATAAACAAATGGATGGTGGAAATCCTCCAAATAGAAGTGTCAGTTTAAACTAGGAAAGTACATAAAGACCTATATGGAAAAGAATGTAAAGAAAGAAAAGAAGACATAGGCTAGAAGCTTAAGAAATGTCTACAACTGGCTGGGCACAGTGACTCATGCCTGTAATCCCAACACTTTGGGAGGCCAAGGTGGGTGGAAAACCTGAGGTCAGGATTTTGAGAGCCTGGCCAACGTGGCAAAACCCCATCTCTCCTTAAAAAAAAAAAAAGTAAAAAAGAAAAAGAAAAAAAAAGATTAGCTGGACGTGGTGGTGCACCTGTAATCCCAGCTACTCAGGAGGCTGAGGCAGGAGAATTGCTTGAACCCAGAAGGCAAAGGTTGCAGTGAGCCGAGATCATGCCATTGTACTACAGCCTGGGCAACACAGCGAGACTCCATCTCAAAAAAAGAAAAAAGAAGTGTCTACAACTAAGTGGAGAAAAGAGAGAAATCAATAAAAAAAACAAACACACTGAATAGAAGAAACAGAACCAGGCCATGGAACTAATGAGAGGTTATTACAAAGAAAATGGAAATCAATGGTCTTAAATCACTGTAGAAAGCTCAAGGAAAATGAAAACTAAGAAAACCACCAATGAAAACAGGTAGGAAATCAGTGACAACCATGAAAAGAACAACTTTGGTAGAAAGCTGGGGTAGAAAACAAACTGCAGAATCCACATCACTAGTGAGAAATAGACATTGGGTCCAAAATGTCTGGCTACAAACAAAAGGAAAAGAAACATGAGCATGAAAGAAAAGTCTGCACAAAACAAGGATGTGTACGCTTACAGAAATATGTCTATGTCCCTAACTTGAGAGTTAATACCATGAGGACACAAATCCAGCCTTAGGCACACACAAGTGGCACTGTGCCCAAAGCAAAGTGCCAAACACAGAAATAACACATATGAGAAACAGACAATACTGAAGATGATAAAACCAACATTTAAAATATCAACAAGGTCACAGTATGAATGGAAAGCCAAAAAGTAAAAGTTAAAGAAATAAAAGCAAATTTGTTTATCTCTTTTAATTATTTAATTAAAGAATGGATAAAAACCTGGTCTCAGGTTTTCCCTGTGTCCAGACTGTCTCCCCAGTTCTGGAGGCTGGGAAGTCCAAGATTAAGGCATCAGCATCTGGTGAGGGCTTTCTTGCTGAGTCATCATGTGGACAGAAGGTAGAAGTCGGAAGGCAGAAGGGCAAGAGTAAGAAAATCCAATTCTGCAAGCCCTTTTATTTATAATCCATTCAATAGGGCTCTACCCTCATGACCTAAACACCTCCCAAAAGACTCCACATCTGCCAACGCTGGTGCGTTTGAGATGATGTTTCTAACATATGAATTCTGGGGATACATTCAGACCACAGCAACCTGGTAGCACACAGAATCCATTTGAATAATTTCTTATCTTTTGACCTAGTAATTCTTTTTTTTTTTTTTTTTTTTTTGGAGAGTAGGGCTTTATTTCCAGGAAACAGTGTGTTAGTTGGAGATGGGTATTTTTTTTAAAAAACATCAAGGTAGATCTAATAAATTCAACAAAGTGGGGCGGCTCAGCCAGAGGCGAAGTAGAAAGATTCTCTAGTATTTGTTTGTCATCTTGCTGCAACCAGAAATCCACATGTGGAAATGGCGTCCAGGAGTACGGTCCTATGCGAAGTTGTTCTGTCTCTGCATCGTAAATGCTAATCACTGGTCCTCCTGCTAAGGTTCGCGCGCACGCAGCTGCTCCTCCGGACCTGGATCTTGAAAGGAGGCTCTGTAAATCTCTGCAGTCTTAATGTTGACAGCAATGCCATATATTATTGGAAAGTGGTTTTCGTTTTCTTCCCGGTCATTTAATTGTCACACATAATGTCACTAAGTGAATGTCATCTTCTTGCCTGTCAAATTCACTAAGAAGTTGATGAGTGAGTTTTTGTGACAACTGCCTATCGTCACTGAAGCCTCCAACGAGGTGCACTTTCAGCCTTCCACATTGAACGTGGTCGGAAAAGGATTTTATGGAGTTCATGATCAAGGGGAATTCAGCTTTGGTGTCGGTTCCGTCACAATGTGTCAAGCACGTGGCCCCATTACCTGTTTGCCTCAGGACCACAATGTGACAAGTAGTGGCATCATCAGAACCCAGAATGGAGATGGAGCCATTCTTCGGGGAGGTCACTGCAAGCTCTCTTTGCTGAACACACAGAAGGCCCTGGGGTCCCACTTCTTGAACAGACTGACCTCTGAGAGGTCTGGCTCTTTCCTCCAAAGGAGAGTGGCCTCAGACGCAGCAGCGTGGGCGAGGACTGCAACAGCCGCACTCGCCTCCCCTCGACAAGCAGCGGCATCGCGGAGGCGGTTGCCCAGGCAGGCCCAGGGAGGCGGCACCCCGCCCTCGCGCAGCCCCGGGCCGCCCGCCGCCCCCACCAATAGTATTTATATTAGGTAACTAAGCTACTTGAGTTCCTAAACTATATTCAATAACACACTATAACAACAACGATAATAAACAACCTCCTTCAACAACAGGAGCAAACACATTTTGGGCATATACAACTCTTATTAAATGCCCACAAGATTTTTTTTTAAGAGAGAACTGTTGATGCTCCAGAAGTAACTCATAAAATAATACAGCAAAGGACCATCAAATTCACAGTCTAGGAGATAGAGGGGTTCCATTCTGAAATGTCCAAAATGGTGACTTGCATGTGAAAAGAAACAGGAGCAACACAACTGCAGCTCATATAGTAGACAAAATGCCAAAGAAAACAAGTAATTTTAGGGCTTAACTTGTTTATATATTCGTAAGACTAATTTCTTTGGGGTCAGAAAAGTTTGGGGACAGTATCTTTCAGTCATCTTTATTTTAAAAATCATTTTTGTTAAACATGGAGTCACCACGTGACCCAATAACTCCACTCCTACGCAAATACTCAAAAAAAGTGAAAACATGTGCTTATATAAAACCTTGTGCATGAATGTTCGCAACAGCATAATAGCCAGAAAGTAGAAACAACCCAAATGTTCATCAACTGATGAAAGGATAACAAAACGTGGCATGCCCACACATGGAATGTTATTCTGCCACAAAAAGAAATGAAGTACTGATATATGCTACAACACGGAAGAACCCTGAAAACATTATGCTAAGTGAAGGAACACAAACACAAAACGACAAATATTGTACAATTCTATTTATATGAAATGTCTAGAATAAGAAAATCCATAGAGACAGAAAACAGATTACTGGTTACCAGCATCTAGGAAGAAGGCGAACAGAGAGTGACTACTGCTTAATGGGCACAGGGATTCTTTTGGGGGTGAATAATGTTCTGGAATTAGATGGTGGTGAGGGTTGCACAACATTGTAAATATACTAAAACCACAAAACTGTATACTTTAAAATTATTAAAATGGTGAATTTTATGTTATATGAATTTTACCTCAATTTTTTAAAATGTTAATCATTTTTTGGCATAATCTAACCACCTCTTACCAAAGTCTGGATGAAAAGATAATTCCAATTACAAATAATAAATCATTTTGATAATGCAGGTGCCTCATTTATTAAAAAACAGTTTATCTTTTTGATAAACCTCAAATATAGTCATTTAAAGTTTCAGACTGTTTTTCTTTACATTTTCCTCTTCTAGTTCTTTACACTATCAACTATAGAAAGAGCAGCTATCTTCTTTTTCTTTCTAATCCCACTTGATGCACTAGCATATCATTTTGCAGTAGCACAGGCCAAATGGAAAAATAGTAATACTCAAGTTATGAGGAGGTGCTTTACACTTTCAAGTGTTTCAAGATACAAAAATTCTGTATATTGAAATAACTACCATAATCTGTAAATGTACTTGTCAAAAAGACTTCAAACTATGCTGAAAGCTACTAAAAGTGGGTCTCAAATAGAAAGTTTGTGACAAACATGTATTAAACATAATGTAACAGGTAATCCCCTTCCAGAAAAAAAAGAGTGAAGCTGGAGTCCAGTAAGACAGAAATGACATGATTGTCTGAACTTAAGATGAACTCCAAGGCTGAGCATGGTGGCTCATGCCTGTAATCCCAGCATTTTGGGAAGCCGAGGCAGGAGGACAGCTTGAACCTAGGGGTTTGAGACCAGCCTGGGCAATACAGCAAGACCCCATCTTAAAAATAATAATAATAAATAAAATGATCTCCCCAAAATGGGAAGGAGGTAGGTTACAGAACACTTAGTGGGATAAAAATAACTCAAGATATTCTAAAATCTATCTCTTTTTAATAAACTAATCAGTGGGTTTTTCCAACTACAAGAACAATATATCCTTCAACTGCTAGAGCTAACTGGAGAAGGGGGTGAAGGGTTAGAGTGAGGGATCTCGAGTCTAAAACAAGGAAATCGTTATCATTACTTGAAACCTCTGAAGCCCCAACAAGTTACACTGCACCCATGACTCTCCTCCAGGACCAGCTATAATAATGTCATATACAAGTTCTCCTTTCTCTATAGTGACAAACTAATTTTTATCATAAGAGCAAAAAAGACCTACTCATCCACATCAGTGCTTCTCAAAATGTAATGCTCATACAAATCACTTGGGGATCTCGTTAAAATGCAGATTCTCATTCAGTGGGTCTTGAGATTCTTCCATCCTGTTAGTACATGGACCACACTTTGAGTGGCAATAATCCAAATTACCCCAAAAGGAAAACCACGCCCAACACCAAGTATGTATTAGAGAGGACAGGCAGAAAGCCCAAAGCCAATATATCCAGGGTCAACCTCCTCACTTTCAAAAGACACCATATCTTATCCCAAAGGACCTGAGACTGCAGTGCTTTTAGACTAAAGATAGCGCATCATAATTTCAAGGAAAAGAAATGACCATGCACCAAGTGCCGTGACAGTATCCAGCTCATCTTAGATAGCATTCATCCAGTGAGACTGAGTAACATGATTTGAATGTGTCCCCTCCAAAATTCAGGTGTCGCCAATGTTATGGTATTAAGAAGTGAATGGCCATGCGCGGTGGCTCACGCCTGTAATCCCAGCACTTTGGGAGGCCCAGGCGGGCGGATCACGAGGTCAGGAGATCGAGACCATCCTGGCTAACATGGTGAAACCCCGTCTCTACTAAAAATACAAAAAATTAGCCAGGCATGGTGGTGCGTGCCTGTAGTCCCAGCTACTCGGAGGCTGAGGCAGAAGAATGGCGTGAACCCGGGAGGCGGAGCTTGCAGTGAGCCGAGATCGCGCCACTGCACTCCAGCCTGGGTGACAAAGCGAGACTCCGTCTCAAAAAAAAAAAAAAAAAAAAAAAAATTCCAAAAATTAGCTGGGCATGGTGGTGGGCGCTTCTAATCCCAGCTACTCGGGAGGCTGAGGCAGGAGAATTGCTTGAACCCAGGAAGTGGAGGTTGCAGTGAGCCGAAATCGCACCACTGTACTCCAGCCTGGGCAACAGAGCGAGACTCTGTTTAAAAAAAAAAAAAAAAAGAGGCCTTTAAAAGGTGATGATATCATGAGGGCTCCTCCCTTATGAATGGGAGTTAGGCCCTTATAAAAGAGGCTTCACAGAGTGGTAGGCCCACTTGCTGTTCCGCTTTCTGCCATGTGAGGACACAGCCTTCCTTCCCTCTGGAGGATGCTGCCTTCACCAGGTAGTTGAACCTGCCAGTGCCTTCATCTTCAACTTTCCAGTCTCCAGAACTATGAGAAAATAAATGTCTATTCTATTCTTTATAAATCACCCAGTTTCAGGTATTTTGTTACAGCAGCACAAAACTGAGACCAGTAAGACACTGGGTCTGACTGTCTGCGATCTGGCTTTGTCAGTGCCCAGTAAGAAGCTGATAAGACCTTATCTCTGGTCACCAATCTTCTCAAAATCTCCCCTCTAGCTATATTTTTAAAACTTTTTGGACTTAGAGAAGGTTAGTCTCTCTTTTCCATCAAGCCTTCTCTATTCTCCACATGGTTTACAGTTTTCCATTCAGACTTCATTTCTTCCCAAAATTCCTTTCCAGAAAGCATTCCCTGGCCCTCTGTAAGCTAGCTGGGTATCCCTATTGCACACTCCCATGACACCCAGGACTTTTTCTCTATCACTGCACTTACCACTCTATTATTGCTCCACTAGACTGATTTTCTCAACCTGAGTTCCCAGGAGAATTAAGCCCCCATACACCAAGGCATCCACTACATGTAATAAATAACGACTACATGGCCGGGCGCAGTGGCTCACACCTATAATCCCAGCACCTTGAGAGGCCAAGGCAGGTGGATCACGAGGTCAGGAGTCAAGACCAGCCTGAACAGCATGGTGAAACCCTGTCTCTACTAACAACAACAACAAAAAAAAAAACAAAAATTAGTCGGGTGTGGTGGCACATGCCTATAATCCCAGCTACTCAGGAGGCTGAGGCAGGAGAATCGCTTGAAGCCAGGAGGCGGAGGTTGCAGTGAGCTGAGATCGCGCCACTGCACTCCAGCCTGGGTGACAGAGTGAGACTGTCTCAAAAAAATAATAATAAATAATAAATTATGGCTCTACTTTCCATCTGGAATGGCACTACTTAAGTACCATCATTGGGAGAACTGAGCAAGCAGTCATTTTCTATGTTCCATGGTTTAGATACAATCAGGACCCTATTTTATGCCTTACTGTATTCCTGAGATATAGGACTATACCTGACTCATAATAGGCACTCAGTCTAAGTCTGAAGGAGGCACTGCATAAGTGGATGAGGCCCCTTCCTTGCTGACAGCCTACATTCTAAACCAGCGGTCCGCAACTTTTTGGCACCAGGGACCGGTTTCATGGAAGACAATTTTTCCACAAACCAGGGGCATGGTTTTGGGATGATTCACACACATTACATTTATTGTACACTTTATTTCTATTATTATTACATTGTAATACATAATGAAATAATTATACAACTCGCCCATAATGTAGAATCAGTGGGAGCCCTGAGCTTGTTTTCCTGCAACTAGACAGTTCCATCTGGGGGTGACAGGAGACAGTGACAGGTCATCAAGCATTTGATTCTCAAAAGGAACACACAACCTAGATCCCTCATATGCGAAGTTCACAATAGGGTTAGCGTTCCTGTGAGAATCTAATGCCGCTGCTGATCTAACAGGAGGCGGAGCTCAGGGAGTGATGTGAGCAATGGGGAGTGACTGTAAACAGACGAAATACTAGTCCATGGTCTGGTGGTTAGGGACCCCTATTCTAAACCATTTATCTCAATCACTCTCATTTTCTATGCTCCAATCTGTTAGAAACCTCTTAGGTTCCTGACTCTGAATTCACTTCCTACTTGTAGCATTATACTCTTGAAATAACCTTTGTCACTTGCCTAAGAGCACTGACCTTTAGCTAACTTGGTACTAGTCTGTACTACTATATCCTGTACCTCTGAAAATTTTTCTGGTGACACAAATCGTGCCAGTTTGGCATCTAAAAAGGACTATGTGGAAAACTACTTATCTTTTCTCTGATCGCTGCAAACACGAATTCATGCTACTCACTGCTCAAGAGAATGGCAAAAACGGCTGAAGCATAAGGGTAGAGGCCCCAGGACACTGGATGACGAAGTACATGAGAAGCAGGCACAAGCAGCAGTAAAGAGAGAGAGCCATGCCAGAAAGTTAAGATGGACAATGTACTCCCTATTCAATTTCCTATTTCCACAAATATTACTTACACCTTAATCTTCAGGATCCATTTCTAATCTGATTGAAAAGGATCTAAAGCAAATACATATAGAATTGTTAATAAGCTGTAAGCTCAATATTCATACACATACACATTATTAAAGAAAAAACTCTAAAAAACAAAATATAGAATCCAGTCAACTACCCAAACACCCACAGAGATAGAGACTCCTTAACATTTTCTGATTTAAAATCAAAAGACTCAAGAACTACAAGCTTGAATTATGAGATGGAGCCTAAATAGTGAGACATTTCCCAGCAGAGTTTGCAAGCCCTTTAGGGGTGAGAATAAGGCGTCTGTGTCTAGCCTCACCGGGTTCCTTACTGGGGCAGGAACGAAGTCCTTCATGAAGTGTGATAATGCCTCTAGATCAGGGGTTGGTAAACTATAACTCACAGGCCAAATCCACTTGTTTTTGTCAACAAAGTTTTATTGAAACTTAGCTGTGGTTATTCATTTACATAAAGTCTGTGGCTGCTTTCCTGTTACAATGACAGAGTTGAGTAGTTGTGACAGAACTGTATGGCCTACAGAGCTTAAAACATTTACTATCTGGCCCTTTACAGAGGAAGTTTGCCAACTCCTGTTTTAGAAAGGTTCCTATGCTCTCAAAAATCACCACAGGGAGAACCCTTCTTATGGCCAATCGTCCCCAGTACATTTGCTCCTAAAACCTGATCTGGCTTCCTCTGGGGCCTATTTTGAAATGTTTCTCCCTCAGCTGTGTGCTGCATGGTCAGTTCACTGTCTTACTAGCCATTCCCAACTTCTTTCAGCTTTATAACTAGTTCATTCTCAGTGCTGTTCTCAAATTCTAACTTTTGATCTGGGCCATGATTTTCCTAATTAAATGTTAAGTAATTTGGTATAGATCAGAAATTTTTCACAAATATACACTACTTAAGTGAAAATCTCCATCTGAAGCCCTGCCTTTAAGAAATCTGGCTTAGGATATCATATTTAAGTCAAGTTTCTCTCATACCAGAACAAAAAACAGCATCTCTGTGCCTCTTATTCTTAAATCACTACCCTTTCTCTGTCTCCTTCATGCACTCCTTCACTCACTGTGGTTTGGTTTCTGCCTTCTCTACTCCCATTAAAAATGTTCTGATCAATGTCACAGATGGCTCCACATTAGTCAAAGCTAACTTCTCAGGAGATCTTCTCACTGGGCATATAAGCAACAGGGCACTTTCTCCTCCTTCCAAGGCTCATCAGCTTGGTTTCTGGCACATCATTCCCTGCTGCTGTTCCTCCTTCCTTGCTGGCCACCACTCCTCAGCATTCTTTCCTAGATCCTCTTCTTCTGCATACCCACTAAGTTTTGGTATTCCTCAGGCTCTATCCTCAGAGGTCTTCTTTTATTTCTCTATAAAATGTCCATTTATTCAAGTGCAATTGACGACACCCAAATCTCTACCTCTAGCCAAGTTCTGACTTCTGAACTCTAAATCCTAATATCTAAATGCCTTCTAGCTTTATATACTTGTATGTCCCCAGGCATCTCAAACTCAACATGTCTAAACAAGTTTATCATCCTACTCTAACTTCTGTCCTTGTTCCCCTTCCTAAATTCTATCTTGGCAAAGGGTGTCACCATTCCCTCAATTACCTGAGCCTAACGTAGAAGTCATCGCAGCTTCTTCCTATAATCCATCACCATGTTCTAGCTTATTAAACAGTCTTAAATTCATCTCCTCCTTGTATTTCACATGGGCACTGTGACTTCATCTCTCACTGGGACTCTCAATACATAATTTTCTTTTCAGTCTCCCACCAATTTCACCCCTTTCCTTTAAGTCCTTCACACCCTACCACCACAATGATATTTAATATACAATGTGACTATGTCACCTTCCTCAAAATCATTCAGTGACTCCCCAGTGACTACATAACAACTGAACTCTCTTACACAGTTAGACCTTTCACAATATGACACCACCACCACCACCCCTGCCTCTCCATCTGCCAGCCTGGCCTCATCTCTTGCCACTTTATATCCCTAGCTTGCATTTTAAGCTCAAAAATAAAATAGTATCTGTAGTTTTCCAAATCTACCATATTTTCAGAAGTCTCCAATGCAGTACATAATACTGCCTAAATTCACAAGACAGTTATGTATATGCCCTAAATCATTACTAGTTTCTATAAGACAAAAGTCTACTAAAATTTTAATAAAAAATGAGAATTTGAACAATAGCAGTAGCAAGCAGCAATATCACAATACTACTATTAATGATAAACTCTTTATGGTTTATAAATATTACCAAGTAAATGTCAGTACGTTTCCTTAAAATATAACTTCCTTGCCTTTCACTTACAAAAACTGTACCACTACACCATTAACTTAATTACAAAATCAACAAATTTACTTGTTATCATACCCTGTACTTTAAAGCAATAATTACATGACTGAGGGTGATCTTGTAGACAGACCAACCAGAACATTTTCAGGTTCCTTCTGAATTCTACTTTCAAGAGTGGGGATATATTTGTAGTAAGCAATACTGAAGCTTTTGCCATGACCAGTGTCATATGCTTTTCAGATGGCTAGCCAGGAATGCAATACATAATGCATCTAATTAGTCCAGTGTGAGAGTCATTAGCACAGTTTACCAGATACATCCTGTTATATCCCTACTTGCAGACATTTGGTAGGACTGCACTTCTTGGTCCTCTTGTGGTTGGGTGGTGTCACGTGACTCATTCTTGCCAATGAGCTACTGGCAGAAGTGACTCCATCACTTCTGGACAGGGGCATTTTAAATGTGGCCCTCCTTGGCTCTGTTTCCTTCTGCCACAGAGAAAGGGAGCACTTCTGATGGTCTATGTTCCATCCATCCTGGGGTCTGGAGTAAAGATAATGCAAAGCAAAGCCCCTAGATGATCTTGATGGGCAGTGAGCATGAGTAAGAAATAAACCACATAATTCCAGAGTATAACCTTGCCTATCATACAGTTGTTCAGCAAGGCAGATGACTCAAAGAAACACGTACTAAGACACCAACATTTTACGTGAATATTTTGTCTTCTTTCGGTAAATGTGGTACATTCAAGAGCTAGAAAAAGTAAACCTGAGTTATCATGTGTTGTGGCTAAACCATGTTCTTGGTCCTCATTTCTAAGACTAATAGTAGTAATACCTAACATCTCTCGAGCACTTAGAATGTGCCATCACTGCCTTAAGTATTTTATCTACATTAACTCATGCGTTACAATAAATGTGGTTTTCACCAAAACATCTCCATGGGGTTAAGGAGAGATAAATTAGTTTTCTAGAAAATAACCCTGAAATATTAACTGGGAGTTTCCCAGCATAAATAAGCTACTCTATCCTTAAACAATACTTTCCTTATTTCAGACATTTCAACTTGAATTACAGAGATCTGAGGGCATGTTTAAAGCAGGCAAGAACCTGAAGTATTTGATCCAGAGCTGGCAGTAATGAAGAAAAAAAGATGACTGTTAAAAATAGTCTGTGTATATAGCAATCTTGGGAAAATCTGATCATGTTAGTGGATATACCTCACCTACCATACTACTCTTGATGGAGGCTCCAAAGACCTTGCCCTCCCATCATTGAGTACCTTCCAAGCCTCTTTTAGGCCTGCCATGCAGGCCAAGAAACCAAACAGTTCTAAGAAATTCTAATTCCACTGGAATTGAGAGCAATCCAAAATGATAGTGGTTATGTAAGAGAATGGATTAAATATAATCTAGTATGATGGGTGCATATTTAAAGAACTTAGAACACAAAACTTTAAAACAATCACTTGAAGGAAAACTTAGTTGTCAAAGGAAACAATTTACTGTACTAGACCAATTTCATGTGACCATAAGGAGGTTTGAAACAACCATTGAAAATTAGGGATTAAATGTGCACTTTGATTTCTACGTTTGTTTAATTTAGAACAACAGTAGTCACTCCTATCAACACTTCCTTTATTCTTTCGAACTCGAGTTATTTCTTTCTTTCAGTGCCAATCTCTTCCGAAATAACTATACATCTATTATTCCCTTGCTGAACCCTACCTCCTTAAATCATATATAGACTTTGCTGTAAGTTAAGTGAAATAATCCCATCTTGAGAGAAATTTAGATTTGCTAACAAAGTACTTGACTGATTTATTCCCACTCTATCCTCTCAGTACCCTGCAGGTGCTGCACAAATACATGTGGGAGAAATAAATGAGTCCCTAGCATTATTAGGTTTCCAACAGGTATCAATGTATCAAGTAGATTCCTGCCTGTCTTACTATATTTTTAACAAAGTTCCAATGAGTAAAAGATTCATTTGAAATCCACCTCTTTTGCTAGTTATGTTCCGTATCACGTTGTTTTGCCGATTGAGTGTAATTTTGATATGCTCTGTCAGCCTCTTTTACTCTTATTTTCTCTGAGCCAATCACTACGGCTGCATCAACTAAGACACCATAGCTGAATTCTGCGCTCCCAGGACTCCTTTGGTACAACCAAAGAAAGACTCAGAATTCTGGCTCTCAAGGCTGGTCCTCTGCTTTGGTTCTTGCTCCCAATATGACTCTAGTCAATTCTCCTAGCTTAAGGATCAAATCCTATCCTTGACTCCTAGCCCAGTGGCTGCTTCTACCACTCTGCTTATAAGAAAACAGTCCCACATTTCTGAACTTAGCACCCTGTCCCAAAGCCCCAGTAGGACCCACTTCCTCCTAAATGACAACTGCCTACTTGCCTTTTGAATACCTGTGCATCCAAGTACTATGAATTTGGGATCTGCAGGAATGGCATCTGGGTCTGTAACCCCTTTGACTCTTCGCCTTGAACAGCAAGCTGCAACTCTGATTTGACTTTTATTGTTGGGTCAGCTCCACTGTCTAGGGCAGGTATCCGTTAAGGTTCTCCCTCATTCTCAACACCTGTCTCCATAATGTCCTATCATACCTCTCCAGTCCTAAGATACAACCACTAGAATTCTAATTAATATTTTCTGAATTGTTTATTTTCTGAGACTAACACTAAACTTTTAGTTATATCAACTGATACAGTCATCTTCTTGATGGCAACTTAAGATATTACCTATTACCTAATGCTAAAGCATATATTGTTATTTTCTAAATGTGTGTTAATTTTTATGACGCCTGACAATATCTGTCTACAGATCAAATAACTCTCTCCTTGATATCTCTGGAATAACAAATAACAATGTGATCATGAAGCCAGGAGATGTAAATCTGAATTCCACTCTGTTACTCCTTAGTTATATGTTCTTAAACAATAAGATGTTTAAACTAAGCCCCAGTTTTCTCATTCACAAAATTGGGATAGAGGTAACAACATATAAAAGAATAGTACAAGGCACTAAATATAGCACCTGGTACACAGTAAGCACCAATAAGTTAGCGGTTGTTATTAGCACCCACAGGGTTTATACATGCATATTTGTAATTTACTGTATTGGGGTATTAAGAGAAGGAAAATAATAGAATAAACTCATTACGGTTAACCAAAAGATGAAAGACAAGTATGGGCTATGGTTATGGGAGGTGAACTTGATGAAGAAAAGGAAAGAGAATGGAAGAAGCAGGGCGAAGATCAAATAAATGGCAAACAAGAGTTTACCGAGCAGGCAGCAATGTTCCAAGAGTCTCTGTAAAAGGGTGCCATGGTCCCCCTTTCAGTCTCCCTTGAGGGCAGGATCCTGAGAGGAGTTAGGAGCCCCCTGCTTCTTCCAGTGTCTGGGAGAGTTAGTAGAGAGGCTGCCATACTCAGCCAATAGTATAGCAGGAAGAGAAAGCTTTGATCCATACATGCCTCCCTGAAACCTGAAATTTTCACAATCCTCTCTTGCCAAATCATTCTCATCTTGAAATAAAATAAATCCTCTCTCTTTCTCTATTCCCATCCTTTAAACCTTAACTCTAATGTAATCTCTATGAAATCTTCCCCAATTCTTTCAAATAGAGTTTGTTTCTCCCATAACAATGTGGTATTTCTGTTTCCATCCTGCAAACCTTACCATAATTGTTTCCATTCTCTTCCCAACCAGCCTATGAACTCCTGAAGGGCAAAGCCTGTGACCTATTCTACTTTGTATTTCTAGGATCTAGCACAGGGCAGGATGAATGGCAGATGAGAAGCCACTGGGTACCTTGAACTGCTCCAGGCAGAATTGTCAGGATCAATACTTCCTAACCATTTGGGGACATGATCTCCACTTCGAAAATCTGGGGAAAAGGACATTAAGCCGAAAGTCAAGAGATCTGGATTCTGTCCCTGGTTCTGCCAAAAACTCTCAGTCCTCAAACCAGCCACTTACTCTCACAGTACCTTAATATCCCAACTGACAAAAGAAGAAACTATCATTTGCCCCTCAACTATCTTTCATCAAATGTCTGCAATAAAAAGTATAAGGAAACAGTAAAAATGTCGAAGAATCTGAACTTCAAAGAGTTATATAAGAGTAAATTATTTTTCATTATTGCCTCACAGCTTGATACTCATACAGCTATCTATTTTGCCAAAAATCATGCTGTGAAATAAATTGACTATTTACTACTACAACGAAAAGAACTGTTGTTTTTTCTAAAGCCCCAAAAGCCCTGTAGTTTACATACCCAAGAGGAGTGAGCATAACAAGCAGAAAGAAGCAAAGATGAATAATCCAATTAATCCACATTGGCTCACGCTAGTGACTACAGATTCCTTTGATAACAATATGCTTTTGTACTAACAAACCTATAAGACAATTGGCCAGTATGTTTGGAGATGTTTATATTCTAGACGTCAGGGATTCTTGATGACAGTCTGAATATTCTCTTCTCCCTACTTTGACCCTGTCACCAACAACTATCACAGGTGGGCTAAGGCCAGCAGAACTCCCCCACTTCAGAATGAGAAGCTGTGAAATGTTCTAACTAATGAGGCCTGAGAGACATACCTAATGGGGCTGACTTTAATACAAAAAGCAATTGTCAGGCAGCCCCTGTGAAGACTCTCAGGAGCTCCACAGAAACAAAATAATAAGGAACCCGGGGCTACCCTCTACATTTCAAATCTTCTGAAAGCTTCAGAGGCAGCCAGCAGCCCCTCTGTAGGAGCTAGTTAAACAGATAAGAGTTTATAGAAATACATAACACTAAGCTAATTTTATGACCTAGAAATTCATAAAATTAGGCCTCTAGGGAAAAACACAACTTTGTTGTATTGGGTTTTAAAAGAGGTACAGACTTTTGTCCAAGAAAAAAAGGCACCAAGGCAGAAACAAGAATGCTCAAGTCCCAAACCTTTCCTTCCAGACCTCAGCAACAGCAAATGCTTTAATCCTCAACCTACCCCCAAGCTTTGGTCAACAACCTACCCCATCTTCTTAGACTTCCTGCCTGAAGCAAGAGCACTTCTAACAGCACAGGAAAGGCTGTGCTGTCTTACCAATAAAGAGGGTGAGAACCAAGGAAAACAATGCAACAGACTTACTTATTCATATGTTTCCTTATTTTGGCCATCTGTTGCCTGGGTCCAAAGGCAGAAAGGAGGCCAGGTAACTTGGCCTAGAACTTTTAAGCAACCTCATCCACTTTTGTAGAGCTCTACTAGTGCTCTACTGTATGCTTTCCATGCCTAATGTTCAACCAGTCAGCACCTATACCTGCTCTGGTCTGGTCTAGACCCACCCAGCTTGCTAACCATTCTTCTGCTTCTCCCTATTCTACCATTCTCATGTCTTAGGTCAAAAGATGCCACCATCTCTCTGTTCTTTCTTTGGCTCTTCTTCATTACCATGCTGCCTCTTTACTCCCTGAAATGACCTCTAGGAATGTTTCCTTTGGTTTGACCTGGCCCTAACACACTTCTCTTGTCTTCTTGGACCTGGTCATCACTAGGCTAGATTCAAGAAAACACGAAGCGACCTAAATCAACCTATATACCTAGAACTTCTGAAGCCAGCCCTTAGCTATGCTTTCAAGGAATCCAGGGAGGATACCATATCAACAACTGGCAGCAACTGGGGATGAAGCTGGGAGGTGGATCTGAACTAGGAAAGTTCACTGTAATTCAAAAGGAAAAAAGAGGATTCCCAGACAAGATGGCCAAATAGGAACAGCTCCTGTCTGCAGCTCCCAGTGAAACCAACGCAGAAGGTGGGTGATTTCTGCATTTCCAACTGAGGCACCTGGTTCATCTCACTGGGACTGGTTAGCCAGTGGGTGCAGCCCACAGAGGGCGAGCCAAAGCAGGGCGAGGTGTTACCTCACCCAGGAAGCACAAGGAGTCAGGGAACTCCCCCCGCTAGCCAAAGGAAGCCATGAGGGACTGTGCTGTGAGGAACAGTGTACTCTGGTCCAGATATTATGCTTTACCCACGGTCTTTGCAACCCTCAGACCAGGAGATTCCCTTGGGTGCCTATACCACAAGGGCCCTGGGTTTCAAGCACAAAACTGGGCAGTTGTTGGGGCAGACAGCAAGCTAGCTGCAGTTTGTTTTTTTTTTTTTTTCCATATCCCAGTGACACCTGGAACATCAGTAAGAGAGAACCGTTCACTCCCCTGGAAAGGGGGCTGAAGCCAGGGAGCAAAGTGGTCTAGCTCAGCAGACTCCACCCTCATGGAGCCCAGCAAGCTAAGATCCACTGGCTTGAAATTCTCACTGCCAGCACAGCAGGCTGAAGTCGACCTGGGACACTTAAGCTTGGTGGGGGAGGCGCGTCCACCATTACTGAGGCTTGAGTAGGCAGTTTTCCCCTTGCAGTGTAAACAAAGCCACCAGTAAGTTCGAGCTAGGCAGAGCCCACTGCAGCACTGCAAAGCCCCTGTAGCCAGACTACCTCTCTAGAGTCCTCCTCTCTGGGCAGGGCATCTCTGAAAGAAAGGCAGCAGCCCCAGTCAGGGGCTTATAGATAAAACTCCCACCTCCGTGGGACAGAACACCTGGGGGAAAGGTCGGCTGTGGGTGCAGCTTCAGCAGACAAACGTTCCTGCTTGCCAGCTCTGAAGAGAGCAGCAGATCTCCCAGCACAGCACTCAAGCTCTGATAAGGGACAGACAGCCTATTCAAGTGGGTCCCTGACCCCTGTGCCTCCTGATGCGGAGACACCTCCCAGCAGGGGTCAACAGACACCTCACACGGGAGAGCTCTGGCTGGCATCTGGTGGGTGCCCCTCTGGGATGAAGCTTCCAGAGGAAGGAGGAGACAGCAAACTTTGTTGTTCTGCAGCCTCCACTGGTAATACCCAAGCAAACAGGGTCTGGAGTGGACCTCCAGCAAACTCCAGTAGACCTGCAGAAGAGGGGCCTGACTGTTAGAAGGAGAACTAACAAACAGAAAGCAATAGCATCAACATCAACAAAAAGGATCACCATGCAAAAACTCCATCCGAAGGTCACCAACAGGAAAAACCAAAGGTAAATAAATCCACAAAGATGAGGAAAAACCAGCACAAAAAGGCTGAAAATTCCAAAAACCAGAATGCCTCTTCTCTCCAAAGGATCACAACTCCTTGCCAGCAAAAGAACAAAACTGGATGGAGAATGAGTTTGATGAACTGATAGAAGTAGGCTTCAGAAAGTGGGTAATAACAAACTCCTCCGAGCTAAATGAGCATGTACTAACTCAATGCAAGAAAGCTAAGAACCTTGATAAAAGGTTAGAGGAATTGCTCACTAGAATAACCAGTTTAGAGAAGAACATAAATGACTTGTTGGAGCTAAAAAACACAGCACGAGAACTTCGTGAAGCATATACAAGTATCAAGAGATGAATTGATCAAGTAGAAGAAAGGGTATCAAAGACTGAAGATCAACATAATAAAATAAAGCATGACGACAAGATTAGAGAAAAAAGAATGAAAAGGAAATAACAAAGCCTCCAAGAAATATGGAACTATATTAAAAGACCAAACCTACGTTTGATTGGTGTACCTTAAAGTTACAGGGAGAATGGAACCAAGTTGGAAAACATACTTCAGGATACCATCCAGAAGAACTTCCCCAACCTAGCAAGACAGGCCAACATTCAAATTTGGGAAATACAGAGAACACCACAAAGATACTTCTCGAGAAGGGCAACCCCAAGACACATAATTGTCACAAATGAAGGAAAAGTTGAAATGAAGGAAAAATGTTGAAATGAAGGAAAAAATATTAAGGGCAGCCAGAGAGAAAGGTCCCACAAAGGGAAGCCTGTCAGACTAACAGTGGATCTCTCTGCAGAAACCCTACAAGCCAGAAGAGAATGGGGGCCAATACTCAACATTCTTAAAGAAAAGAATTTTCAACCCAGAATTCGTATCCAGCCAAACTAAGCTTCATAAGTGAAGGAGAAATAAAATCCTTTACAGACAAGCAAATCCGGAGGGATTTTGTCACCACGAGGCTTGCCTTACAAGAGCTCCTGAAAGAAGCACTAAATATACAAAGGAAAAACTGGTACCAGCCACTGCAAAAAAACCAAACCAAAACATAAAGATCATTGACACTATGAAGAAACTGCATCAACTAATGGGAAAAATAAACAGCTAGCATCATAATGACAGAATCAAATTCACACAAAACAATATTAAACTTAAATGTAAACAGGCTAAATCCCCCAATTAAAAGGCATAGACTGGTAAATTGGATAAAGAGTCAAGACCCATCGGTGTGCTGTATTCAGGAGACCCATCTCACATGCAGAGACACACATAGACTCAAAATAAAGAGATGGAGGAATATTTACCAAGCAAATGGAAAGCAAAAAAAAGCAGGGGTTGCAATCCTAGTCTCTGATAAAACAGACTTTAAACAAACAAAGATCAAAAAGACAAAGAAGGGCATTACATAATGGTAAAGGGATCAATGCAACAAGAAGAGCTAACTATCCTAAATATATATGCACCCAATACAGGAGCACCCAGATTCATAAAGCAAGTTCTTAGAGACCTACAAAGAGACTTAGACTCCCACACAATAATAGTGGGAGACTTTAACACCCCACTGTCAATAATAGATCAATGAGACAAAAAATTAACAAGGATATTCAGGACTTGAACTCAGCTCGGGATCAAGAGGACCTAATAGACATTTACAGAACTCTTCACCCCAAATCAAAAGAATATACATTCTTCTCAGTACCACATCACACTTATTCTAAAACTGACCACATAATTGGAAGTAAAACACTCCTCAGCAAACGCAAAACAACAGAAATCTTAACAAGCAGTCTCTCAGACCACAGTGCAATCAAATTAGAATTCAGCATTAAGAAACTCACTCGAGGCTGGGTGTGGTGGCTCATGCCTGTAATCCCAGCACTTTGGGAGTCCAAGGTGGGCGGATCATGAGGTCAGGAGATTGAGACCATCTTGGCTAACACGGTGAAACCCCATCTCTACTAAAAATACAAAAAATTAGCCGGGCGTGGAGGCAGGCGCCTGTAGTCCCAGCTACTTGGGAGGCTGAGGCAGGAGAATGGCGTGAACCCGGGAGGCGGAGCTTGCAGTGAGCTGAGATCGCACCACTGCACTCCAGCCTGGGTGACAGAGCAAGACTCCATCTCAAAAAAAAAAAGAAATTCACTCAAAACCACACAACTACATGGAAACTGAACAACCTGCTCCTGAATGACTACTGGGTAAATAATGAAATAAAGGCAAAAATAAATAAGTTCTTTGAAACCAATGAGAACAAAGACACAATGTACCAGAATCTCTGGCATACAACTAAAGCAGTCTTCAGAAGGAAATTTATAGCACTAAATGCCCACAGGAGAAAGCAGGAAAGATTTAAAATCGACACCCTAACATCACAATTAAACGAACTAGAGAAGCAAGCGCAGACTAATTCAAAAGTTAGCAGAAGACAAGAAATAACTAAGATCAGAGCAGAAATGAAGGAGATAGAGACATGAAAAACCATTCGAAAAAATCGATGAGTCCAGGAGCTGGTTTTTTTAAAACATTAACAAAATAGACCACAAGACAGAATAATAAAGAAGAAAAGAGAGAAGAATCAAATAAACACAATAAATAAATGATAAAGGGGAGATCACCACTGATCCCACTGAAATACAAACTAACATCAGAGAATACTATAAACACCTCTACACAAATAAACTAGAAAATCTAGAAGAAATGGATAAATTCCTGAACACATACACCCTCCCAAGACTAAACCAGGAAGAAGTCAAATCCCTGAATAGACCAATAACAAGTTCTGAAATTGAGCCAGTAATTAATAGCCTATCAACCAAAAAAAGTCCAGGACCAGATGGATTCACAGCCGAATTCTACCAGAGGTACAAAGAGGAGCGGTACCATTCCTTCTGAAAGTATTCTAAACAATAGAAAAAGAGAGACTCCTCCCTAACTCATTTTATGAGGCCAGCATCATCCTGATACCAAAACCTGGCAGAGACACAACAAAAAAAGAAAATTTCAGGCCAACATCCCTGATGAACATCAATGCAAAAATCCTCAATAAAACACTAGCAAACCGAATCCAGCAGCACATCAAAAAGCTTATCCACCACGATAAGTTGGCTTCATCCCTGGGATGCCAGGCTGGTTCAATATACACAAATCAATAAACGTAATCCATCACATAAACAGAACTAATGACAAAAACCACATGATTATCTCAATAGATGCAGAAAAGGCCTTCGACAAAATTCAACACCGCTTCATGCTAAAAACACTCAATAAACTAGGTATTGGAACATATCTCAAAATAGTAAGAGCTATTTATGACAAACCCACATCCAATATCATACTGAATAGGCAAAAACTGGAAGCATTTACTTTGAAAACCGGCACAAGACAAGGATGCCCTCTCTCACCACTCCTATTCAACACAGTATTGGAAGTTCTGGCCAGGGCAATCAGGCAAGTGAAAGAAATAAAGGGTATCCAAACAGGAAGAGAGGAAGTCAAAATATCTCTGTTTGCAGATGACATGATTGTATATTTAGAAAACCCCATCGTCTCAGCCCAAAATCTCCTTAAGTTGATAAGTAACTTCAGCAAAGTCTCAGGATACAAAATTAATGTGCAAAAATCACAAGCATTCTTATACACCAATAATAGAGCACCAAATCATGAGCAAACTCCCGTTCACAACTGCTACAAAGAGAATAAAGTAGCTAGGAATACAACTTACAAGGGATCTGAAGGACCTCTTCAAGGAGAACTACAAATGACTGCTCAAGGAAAGAGAGGACACAAATGGAAAAATATTCCATGCTCATGGATAGGAAGAATCAATATCGTGAAAATGGTCATACTGCCCAAAGTAATTTACAGATTCAATGCTATTCCCATCAAGCTACCAATGACCTTCTCCACAGAATTAGAAAAAAACTATTTTAAATTTCATATGGAACCAAAAAAGAGCCTGTATAGCCAAGATGATCCTAAGAAAAAAGAACAAAGCTGGAGGCATCATGCTACCTGACTTCAAGCCATACTACAAGCCTACAGTAATGAAAACAGCATGCTACTGGTACCAAAACAGATATATAGACCAATGGGACAGAATACATGTCTCAGAAATAACATCACACATCTACAACCATCTGGTCTTTGACAAACCTGACAAAAACAAGCAATGGGGAAAGGATTCCCTATTTAATAAGTGGTGCTGGGAAAACTGGCTAGCCATATGTAGAAAACTAAAACTGGACCCCTTCCTTACACCTTATACAAAAATTAACTCAAGATGACGTAAAGGTTTATATACAAGACCTAAACCCATAAAAATCCTAGAAGAAAACCTAGGCAATACCATTCAGGACATAGGTATGGGCAAAGACTTTATGACTAAAACACGAAAAGCAATTGCAACAAAAGCTAAAATTGACAAATGGGATTTAATTAAACTAAAGAGCTTCTGCACAGCAAAAGAAACTATCATCAAAGTGAACAGGCAACCTACAGAATGGGAGAAAATTTTTGCAATCTATCCATCTGACAAAGGGCTAATATCCAGAATCTACAAGGAATTTAAATTTACAAGAAAAAAAAAAATCAAAAAGTGGGCAAAGGATATGAACAGATACTTTTCAAAAGAAGACATTTATGTGGCCAACAGACATATAAAAAAAGCTCATCATCACTGGTCATTAGAGAAATGCAACCATCTCACACCAGTTAGTATACAAAAAACTAGCCAGGCGCGGTGGCGGGCGCCTGTAGTCCCAGCTACTCGGGAGGCTGAGGCAGGAGAATGGCGTGAACCCGGGAGGCGGAGCTTGCAGTGAGCTGAGATCCGGCCACTGCACTCCAGCCTGGGAGGCAGAGCCAGACTCCGTCTCAACAAAAAAAAAAGAATGGCAATCACTAAAAAGTCAGGAAACGACTGATGCTGGAGAGGATACGGAGAAATAGAAATGCTTTTACACTGTTGGTGGGAGTATAAATTAGTTCAACCATTGTGGAAGACAGTGTGGTGATTCCTCAAGGATCTAGAACTAGAAATACCATTTGACCCAGCAATCCCACTATGGGGTATATACCGAAAGGATTATAAATCATTGCACTATAAAGATACATGTGCACATATGTTTATTGCAGCACTATTCATAATAGCAAAGACTTGGAACCAACCCAAATGCCTATCAATGTTAGGCTGGATAAAGAAAATGTGGCACATATACACATGGAATACTATGCAGCCATAAAAAAGAATGAGCTCATGTCCTTTGCAGGGACATGGATGAAGCTGGAAACCATCATTCTCAGCAAACTAACACAGGAACAGAAAACCAAGCACCACATGTTCTCACTCATAAGTGGGAGTTGAACAATGAGAACATATGGGCACAGTGAGGGGAACATCACACACAAGGGGGCCTTTCGGGGGGTGGAGGCAAGGGGAGGGATAGCATTAGGAGAAATACCTAATGTAGATGATGGGTTAATGGGTGCATCAAACCATCATGGCACATGTATACCTATGTAACAAACCTGCTCATTCTGCACATGTATCTCAGAACTTGAGTATAATTTTAAAAAAAGAAAGAAAAAAAAAAAACCTGCACTTCACAGCATTAATTAAAATTACACTTAAATTTGTATAAATGTGATCAGTATCTGTCTTTTCCTACCTGCAGTCCCCATTAAACTATAAGCTCCATGAGGGCAAGAACTATGTCAGTCCTAATCATGACTGAATTCCCTATACCCTATGAATACCTGGCATACAGCTATAATTCAATTACTTCAGTTGTATCAGATTAAAAATAATGTATTCCTCAACAAAGCTCTGAGATAAAATGGTGCTCCTCACATCACATTTTTTTTTTTTTTTTTTGGAGACAGAGTCTAGCTCCATCGCCCAGGCTGGAGTGCAGTGGTGCACATCACATCTTTTCTGGAAAAGCTAATAAGAACATTTCTTGAGTTCCTGCCATTCTAAGATTTTTAGGTACTATTCTAAAATTTTTACATGTATTCTCATTTAATTCTCATGACAAACCTATGAAGTAGGTACCATGATTATTCCCATTTTACAGATGAGACCTTTGAAGCAGAAAGGTTGTACAATTCGCTCAAAGTTATAGAGATGAATGGCAGAGATGAGATTCAAATCTAAGTAGCCTAGCCTAAAAGCCCATACTTTTAATCACTACTCTATAACACATCTTATTGAAGAACACCAAATTCTCGAGTACCAACGAATGTAGCCAAATAAAACAAATGATATGAAGACAGATTCAGACTTAGATATACAAGTCTCCAATCCTACATGACAATTCAAAGACAGTCACCACAAATCATTCCAATGTCTGATCCTTACTTTTATTTAAAACAGCTATCAACACTAAAACCATATCTTCCTTTCCAATTAACAGACATAGATGGAGACTGAAACCCAAAATATTCTCATATTAAAAACATTTTCTTCTGCCACTAAATCCCTGATTCATAAAAACACAGACAAACTATTTTTATCTGCCAATCACCCAGTCACCAAACTGGGCCAACAGAACTCCATATGTATTGCCTGGGTTTTCCACTGGAGGCAGCAGAAATGCGTGGGGACTGCCACTGTCTCCATGGCTTTGTCTTTCTAGTTCTCCCTGCATAGGATGTAGGAAAATAATACATACCAAGTTTGAATGGGCCCTCAGTATTTATTCAAAAGAATACCAAAAACCAGTGCAAGGCATGTGACAGGGAGGATGGATCACTAGAGAGGGAGCAGGACGAACAACTCAGATGATTCACAATCTGCCCAGCAGATGCTTCTAAGTTCCAAGCATTCAGTAGCATGCTTCCAAGATCACACCCAATCTTACCACAGCGCCTGAGGGGTCTGTGACTCCTCCAGTTTATGATGCCTTGTTGGTGCACCATGGAATGTGAAAGGTCCTAAGAAATCTATAATTAGAAAGGGAAAATTTAACTCACCTTCCACTGCTCCTCGGGAAGTAGTTTCACGACCACCAGATCCCCATTTAAGGCTCTATTACGAGCAACAACCCCATCAATAAAAATGTCTCGATCACCATCCTAGGTTGGAAAAAGAAATAAGACAATAGTGAGCTTAAAAACACATAAAGCAAAAAACAGATTGCATGCTTTCATAACTGAAATAGAAAACAGCAAGTTATTCTTAGGCTATCCTTTTTTGTATTAAATAAAGCATGTTGATACCTTTTTAATACTAAATGAATTTTTAACATATCAAGGGCCGGGCGCGGTGGCTCAAGCCTGTAATCCCAGCACTTTGGGAGGCCGAGACGGGCGGATCACGAGGTCAGGAGATCGAGACCATCCTGGCTAATATGGTGAAACCCCGTCTCTACTAAAAATACAAAAAACTAGCCGGGCGAGGTGGTGGGCGCCTGTAGTCCCAGCTACTCGGGAGGCTGAAGCAGGAGAATGGCGTAAACCCGGGAGGCGGAGCTTGCAGTGAGCTGAGATCCGGCCACTGCACTCCAGCCTGGGCGACAAAGCGAGACTCCGTCTCAAAAAAAAAAAAAAAAAAAAAAAAAAACCATATCAAGGAAGTATAAAAATAGAAGGTATGCAAGAGAACAGAAGAGGAACAACATAGAATCTCCCGCAAGAAAACAAACTGAGGGCAGGAGCAGCAATGGTTCTAAGATTTGGGCTCTCTAGGAGGAAACCAGCAAATTCATAATGGCCCCCAAAAAAGTGGCAGAGAGTGTAAGTTGTGGTTGTTTTTATGGAGACCTAAGCAGAGGGCAAAGAAGAGAAAGAAAGAGATGTAATATGAGGTTCATCACATGATCTTCACACTCTACCGACTGTGCCAACTTAGGACCACTGTGAACTCCAGACAATGAACACAAGGTACAGACACTTTCATCCTCACTCACTCAGAAACAAACCACTTTAAATAATGTGGCTCCCCAGTGAACTCCCCAAGTGTCAACTTCTTGGCTTAAATAGGTGCCAGAGTCTTCTTAGTAATCCAAATTACTTTGTAATTTTAAATAAACAAAATAGCTAAGGAAATGCAGGCCTTCTGCAGCAGTCAGGGTTCCTGAGAAAATGAAATATTTTCAAAATGTTTCACCAACAAACATGTACTCTTATCCTTCTTTTCTCTACAAGTTTATATGATGTGCTCTTTTTCAGAGAATAAGAAAGAAGTAAAATACTTTTTCTTACAGGAGATGACAGCAAAAGGGTCTGGAAAACCATCACTCAAATTTTTCTAATAGGGACACCTGACATAGATAAGATTTAACATAACACTCAATGGACTGAAGGTGATTACTATGAAACTTTAGTTAAAGTTAAAATTAATATCCCAAAATCACCAAATCAAAAAGGCGGGGGGGGGGTAGATTTTAGTCACTCAGCATTTTTTACAGTTTCCACTTATAAACCATTAGAGATCTTCTAGAACAGTTTTTCTGCTCAATTTCCAGTTTAGCTATGGGCTGACAGCTGTGGCCTGCACACTCTGCCAAAACCGACCCCACCCTAGTCCCCGAGGAAAAGCTACTGTGTTAGCCACAAAACATGACTGTAGTTGACCTCTTGACAAGCTTCTCAGAGAGACCTGGAAGAGACAGCCAGTAAACAGAGAGTGAACAACTGAAATATGGCACATCACCATCTATTGCTGCCTTTTGCAATTCAAAAAGCAATAGGATCTCTCAGACCTCCTTGGAATGAAAAGTGGGCTGTTTGGAGGTCACCCTAACCCATACTCATGTGTCAAACATATGCAATGAAATGCCTCTATTATAAGCAGCTACAACCACCCTTTGGCAGCGCAGAGATTTCAGATTGATAGGATGACAGTACCATCACCTTACAATCCCAGGAAACTAAGGAAAGCAGGGCTCAGTTGAACCTAGGACAACACAAAAATCTATAGCTACTGCATCACTACTCAGCTCTTCCTTGATTCATTCAGAAGACTGATCTGTCGCTGAATCTCTTATTTTAAAGATACTAAGCTTGGGAACTGCTCAATAGTAAAAGTTCGAGTCATCTCTTTTAACCACTTTTTAAGGCCAAATATTTCAGCTCTTTGTTTGAACGCCAGAAGTCTTGTTCTACCCATCAGAAAGAATAATAGGTAATAGAAAAAAAAAGAAAGAAAAATAGATAATGAACATCCCTGGAGGAAAAATAAAGGAACTGGGAGAAGGGCATGGGTAGTCAGACTAAAGACTTAGGGGACTGTAGGAAGGAAGACAACACAAGTATGCCACGATGGTCATAGCATCCTTCATTGATGAAACAGTCCCCTTTGGACCAAAAATAAATTCCATCGCTGTACAAAGGGTGCCTTCTATGACAAGATGCATTAAAAAGTTAGAGAGCTTCTTAGATTTACATAATTCAGAATAGAAACTGTGCTTTTTAAAAATGACAGGTTTTTCCATCTGATCAATTTTCTCCTCTTTATCCTATCCCCAAATAGGATAAAAGGCCTGTCAATAATATCATTTTATCTTGGTTTGCTTGAAAGTCACGACTTTACTCACATTCTGTATTTCATTTTTATTGAGAACCTCACAAAACTAGCAAGTACACGTAAGTTATTCATCTCGTATAGTTTAGATGTGTCATGAATTGAAAACCAACTTTCTGTCAGTAGAAATTATAATGAACCTAAGTCAAGTTCCCCCAGAACAAAGTATTATTTTATACCTGATGATTAATTCACTGTTCTTCACCTGTTGACCCAGGGAGATATTTTAGTATAGCAAATGACATTGTGTAAATTCACAACCACTTTTAAAGTCAGTAAGAGCAAACCTAAATAATTTAATCAAATCTCTACTTTTGTCTCTCTAAAAACTTTAGAATGTGAGGAACATTCGACAACATTTAGTCCATCCCCTCATTTTACAAATGAGGAAGCCACTGTATGTCCTACTGTCAGAGCAAAAGCCTCATCTTCTGTCATATTCATTCCTGCCTTTATGCTCCTAGCTTAAGCCAGTAACAGTTAGGCCCTGGTTCTGACATTCTACTTCCCAGTCTATCTGTGGGCATTTTTCATCCCATATATTTTATATTTGTCATAAAATGAAAATCAACTTTCTATCAGTAGAAGTTATAATGAACCTAAGTCAAGTTTCCAGTTAATACAAGTTCATATTTGACATGGATATGAGCTATGTATACTCAGAAATCTAGACCACAGTTGGTTGTGGGCTTTATATATGAGTAATCTGTTGCCTCTATTATTGCCCTTTTCAATTGCTTTCTATAATGCTCCTGAAAACTGAAACCCACAAAGCAAGACTGTAGGACTGTTCCCGTGTCCAAAACCAGAGTGTCTACAATCACTTGCAACGGGCCTTGATTGGCAGCTCTTATGATCTATTCTTAATTACCGAGAGGTGAATTGTTTTTCTCTCTCTGAGACACTATCACTACTCAAGCGGGAGCCAAATAAAAGAATAAAAGAAGCATAGAAATAAGCCAATCCTAATATCGCAACTGTCTAAAAATTTCTAAATACGACATAGCAAGAATACAATTTTAAGTAGGAGAGCAACTATGAGCTTTTAAAACATCACCACCTTTTGCTTTTGCTTCTTAGCTTTCTTTAACAAGCCAGGTTAAACCATGGAGATACATCATTTGCAGATGTAAATTACATGAATTTAGCTTGCAGGAACCATAGCAACTCTGCTCTGGCTCTGCTCCAGCCACACCCCTCCCCATCAGACAAGGAGTTCACAGGGCCAAATGGATGTGCTTCCCTAAAATAAGCAGCCCCAAGCCTACCTCCAGGACATATACAGGCACTCCCCCATCACCGGAGGCACCCCCTCAACATGGCGGCTGGCTAAAGAACAGGTATTTCTAATGGGTATGGACATAGCTTAGATATGTGGGACAGGATGCCCACGTTTGTGCATAAAAGGGCCCTCACTGAATGCAAGGGAGTCACAAGGGGACAGGCAGCTAGCACCGAGAAGGGAAGAGGGGCAAGCTAGAGGTGGAGACATGCTTCAGCATGGAGCTGCAAGAAATCTGAGAATTCTACATTTGAACTCAGGTATATGAAGGTGTATTTGGCAAGGAATATATAGAATAATATATTTTACTTGATGGTGGGTGTGAGGTCTAACTTATCAATATTTGATTTAAGGTATGTGTGCCTTCTTTTCTACTTCTGTCCTAGGTCCCACACTTGGTAGGAGCCAGCCCAATAGGGATTTAACTTAGGGAAATCCTATACCGTGTATTCAGGCAAGAGAGGGAGCAGCAAAATTTTCAGAATGCTGTAGTTCCCCTTATCATTGCCATCAACAAGAGCAAACTTAAGCATGCACAAGAGACAAGAGGTCTGAGTCTACCAGTTCCCAGCTGCCTCTTAAGATGAACTAACTATATCGAGTGATATTTTCATGCTTAAAAATCTGTGTCTCTCATACATGAGCGCTCCTAATACAATCAAGTTCCTTCAACTGGTATATTCTTGAAGAAACAGTTATGCTTTCTTTATGGGAAAAAAACATTGGTTATGCAGGGCATACTGAGAGACGGTTTATCCGCCTCCAACATAGCACCTTCCTAAGAGATTTTCACGGGTAGTTTTTATGATTCCTGGATGTAAATTTAACCTTATGAGCAAACTCTGGAAACTAATACATATGTAAACTGCACTTCTAGTATATGCGAGAACTGCTCTTGCAGCCAAGTTACCACCTCAAAGCTGACCCTCAATTCTACAACCCAATTTTACAACTCAAGTTCCAGGGTCAAGACATAAGCCATTTTCTCTCACGGGAACAGAATATGACTGAGAAAGAGTAATGTGAATGCCAGTGATACCTTTTATCTGATTCAATGGGTAAGACTTGAACTTGGATGCAATGCGAGTCCCTGGATTTCAAAGGCAGGGGAAAAGGACTAAACTGAGCTTGACAGTAGGTCATAAGGTTATTGTAACAAAAACAGTAATATCACTTGAGCATATAAAATCTGAAATGTTCCAAAATATAAAACTTTTGGGCACTGACCTGACACTCAAAGAAAATGCTCACTGGAGCATTTTGGATTTCAGTGTAAGTATGTAATGTAAATATTCCAAAATAAAAAAAAAAATTCCAAATCCAAAATACTTCTGGTCCCAAGTGTTTCAAATAAGGGGTGCTCAATCTGTAATAACAACATTTATAAAGTACATGACTGAACCTATATTCTCACTAAACTTACTGTCATTTAAACTAATAAAATATGTTAATTAAAATATATGTATTCCATTTCATCATCTATAAGCATAAGTTTGGTCTCTTTCACTGTGAAAAATCTACGATTCTATAGCTATTCTATTTATGGTATCCTGGAAAAGTTAGGTCAGGAATTTAAGAATATTGCTCTCCTAGTTTTGCTCAATCAAACCTTCTCTAGAGAACTGCTGCTAACTATATGTCAGTGTGAACTTGATTTAAGTGGAAAGAGCCTCTTAAAATGAGTCATAAATGTAAGAAAGGATCTAAAGGACCCAACGGTAAAGAGCCTTGTATGAAGCTCTATCACCTGCACGAAAGTGAAGTGAGAAACTCTGACCCCCCGCAAAAAAAAGCATTACACATTATTTTTGGACAAATGTTCAGATTAGCTCATGAAATAGATCCATAGTAGATAGCATATTTGTTTAGGAAAGATTAACTTAAATCAGTGGAAAAAATCATAAATCCTTTTAAGCCATAAACCAAGGGCGTTCAATTACACAAACTGGTGGGTAGTCTGCCTGGGTCCAGCTGCTCTTTGCAGCCTTGTAACAAATGCCATCCGTTTCATTTGGCATGCGATTTTAAGACTGGCAGAAGGGGTTTTTAACCAAAAGAAAATTTTGTTTATTTAAATTTGAAACAAATCTTTGCCCATCCTCAATTTTGCTTCACTACTCTGCTTTTTAGTTAGAATATATGATTTCAGTTTCAGAGCACATCTAAAAAATGAAATGTGACATTAAGTTTATTATAAATTTATTGAACTTACCGGGGAAGGAATGAAGGCTTCATGAAACTTCTTTGGATTAATTCTCAATACACCCTTTAAAACAAAAAAATAAAGCTTGTGAAAATCTAGCTATATATTTATGATTTTTCCATATGTATGTTATTCTCCAATAAAAAGTTTTAAAATTAAACAGTTCAATTGAGAAAACAAGTTAGATGTATAAGAACTGTTCATTAAATGCAGGAAACACAATTTCTGTTGATATCTGAAATAGAGGGTTCCATCAAAAACAGAAAGCTTAGACTGGCACCTTGGTGTGAACAAGCAAAGGTAAGGAACAAGAGAGCCTGGCATAGAGTGGGAAAGTGGCAACTATTAGACTTTTAGGTGCCCCTATATGCTAGTCTTCAAATTTAAACCTTGACTTTACAAACCAGATTACCTGGGGATTGTGTCTCACTATATAAAGGCCTTTTTTTTTTTTCTCCCAGTTCCAAGACCTTTCCACAATTGCTTGTTTCTGTGACAATTTTCAAAGTGATACAGGTTGATTTCCAACCTAGATACTGAGCCTTAAGAAACTGGATGCATTATTTTTTACTGTGGCCCCTCTGCAGAGCTGAATGAGTCAATAATTCAAAATGGCCATAACCAGCTCTTAATGCAAACTGGAATCCTGGCTCCAACAGCCAGGCCACCCAGTCTGCCTTCAACTTCATGTTATTCCAGCACCAAATCAGGGTCTGCTTCTATTTACACACAGGGGTGCAGGTGGGGGCCTCTTCAATAGCAGTTCAGTATTTCAGGCTCTTGCAGGAAGCTGTAATGCTCCCCAGGTTCCAGCTGTAGTCTCAGGACACTGGAACACATGGATGGAAGCAGTTATTTTTCTAACAGCCAAACTCAAAGGATATCTCGAGAAAGTGTTTTAAATAACATTTCCCCCTAAACCGTTTAAAGACTCAAAGATACATAATTAACAAAACAGGCAAGGGCATAAAATAAAGCAGAAAATAATTTCCTTCTGTGCTGTACCATGTTTAAATTACAAATGTAATTCAAATAGACTACTCAAATAGACTACTACAAATGATCATTCAGTCCTTAATTCAACAATTAATTATTGAGTACTGACTATATTCAAGACCCTGAGACACACTGATGGGGAAGATAATGATTAAGCTCAGTCCCTATTTTAAATGAAAACATAAACCAGAGGTACAGCTTACTTTCATAGCGAGGGCACCAGAAGAGGCTTCAGAGATGGTGTCTGACCTAGTCCTTTACAGAAGAGCAAAATTTGCAAATAAATCAGATGAGAAGTATAGTAGAGGACACTGTGTTAGCAAAAGTGGTTAAGAGGGCACTCACTAACTCTTCTCCATTGTGCAATAACTCTGCCTAGCACAGAAGAGGGAGGGACCAGGAGATAAGGTTGGCAAAGCTTCCCAAGGCCAGTCCCTTGTTAAGAGGTCACAGTAAATCCACTTCTAGACAGCTGTTTCTTGTTGAGGGAAGGAGGGAAAAAACTTACATTTATCCTAAATATTCATCCACTCACTCAACAAATATTTCCTAACAAATAGCATGGCAGGCACCACGTCAAGTGATGGGGTAAAAGGGAGACTAACAACAGACAGTCTCTACCGTCACACAGCTGACAGTCTCATGAGGGGAAGAGACTCCAAACAAACGAAAGTCAGTTCATTGAAATTAAATGTTTAACAATTTCATTTGCTGATTCCAGATGCTTTTCTCTGGCCTAAGTTTTTTTTCCAATTCCTATTCTTCTATCATCCCTTGTAGCTCAGTGAATGGTTAGCAAATGAAGAAGTACGGAGATGAGAATGCCTCTAGCTTTGAAAATGTCTTTAATCGCACGGCACTCAGACAGGTTAGGCTGGGCCCAGGGAAAAGAGGCAGGTTGCTCAAGGCTGCATCCAGGCTCTATTCAAAAGAAAAGGTATTAAAAAGGCCTTGAAGATTTTACCCTTGATTCTCTATCCCAAACTTCCCAATATATACAAAAGGACACAAGGAAGAAGAGAAACCTTGTTCCACAATAGCATTTGTAAATTTGACTGAAGCATAACTCTGAAGAACTGGACCTCAGAAACACAGCCCTTGAGAGAATGCAGATCACACTAAGAAAGCAGAAACTCCCCAGAGCTCCGCAGCAGACCAGAGTTGTTCCTATAGCCTGAGAGAAGCAGTTGACAGTAAAGTCTGTCAAAAACAATGGTCTTTTAACCAAAGGATACTTCCCACAGATGTCTTGTCTTACTCACCTACAAAAGTCCAAGGCTTTCATTTCTTTTTTTTTGAGACGGAGTCTCGCTGTCTCCCAGGCTGGAGTGCAGTGGCCGGATCTCAGCTCACTGCAAGCTCCGCCTCCTGGGTTCACGCCATTCTCCTGCCTCAGCCTCCCAAGTAGCTGGGACTACAGGCGCCCGACACCACGCCCGGCTAATTTTTTGTATTTTTAGTAGAGACGGGGTTTCACCATGTTAGTCAGGATGGTCTCAATCTCCTGACCTCATGATCCGCCCACCTTGGCCTCCCAAAGTGCTGGGATTACAGGTGTGAGCCACCGTGCCCGGCTGGCTTTCATTTCTATAGCCATCCCCTAATCTGACCCAATTGCCCATCTCCCATCTTCTTCCTAAAGCACTTCCCTAGGCCTGGAACTTGATCAGTGAGAATCCCATAGCCTCCATCTCTTCTCCGGATGCTCCTGATTCTTCCCCTTAATCGAAACCTGGCTGTTCTCTGATGTTATTGCTTCCCTGAGTGCTCTCAAAGGGTGTCTATTTTATCTCTCATAACCCATATATCTCAGGGACCAGGTGAGGAAGGGCCCTTTGCTTTCCCATCATGGCTTTAAAAGTATTTTTTCCTCCAATCTCTTTCAAAAATCCCAGATCCTTTGCAGTTCATATCATTAGCACCTCCTTGGTGCTGTCATCCTCAAGCTTACAGGTGGGTCAAAGCTCCAATTCACTAACATTTTGACTAGCAGCTCACTGCCTTCCTCTCTATCCTTACTCCCATATATATTTTTGGGACTTCACATCCATGTTGAAGACCAAGCAACCCCAGCCTGTCACTCTAACTACCATTTGCTCTTCTACCCCACCTACTCTCTCCCATCTTCACTGCCTGGATCCCGTCAGCACTACTAATGACACCACTTAAAAAAAAAAAATTCAAATATCACACTTTCCGATGGCAGTCTTTTGTCTACTTATGGTAAAAACCCCATTTCAACAACTCTTCAATTTCACTAAGATCTCCAACCCAAAGCTGTGACCACGTGTCACCATTCATTGTCCTCCCACTGTTTACTCCCTTCTCTAGCAACCTAATTGCCATGGCCTGTCATTATCACTTAACCTTGCAAATCCTAAACAAACCTCTTACTCTGATATTCAACCAGCAAAAGACCTTGAAGATTTTACCCTTGATTCTCTACTCTCAACTAACCCCAGCTATCTGCTTTCTCACTTCCTGTACCCAAGGAGCTAAACAGTACCATAGAAAAACACCACACAACTGGGCTAAATCAGTCTAACTGGCAATCACAAACATACTGTATTTGGCTTGAGAGTCCTTAAAACTGAGGAATTTCACACATATAAAATACATAGTTCCAGATATTCTTGAAAAATCGTAAGATCTAACAGCTTTGGACAGGGTTCTCCAAATGACAGCAACCACCTAACCTGAATAACAGACGCTCCTCTTATAGTAATAAAAACAAAACTCAAGTGCCACTTATGCAGGTATATGACGTGCCACACACTCTTGGAAGAGCTTTATATCGATCAGCTAATTTAACCCTCACAACAACCCTATGAGGTAGATACTATTATCCTTGTTTTTACAGAGGAGGAAACTGAGGCACTGAGAGGTTAAAAAAATTGCCCGCTTTCACATCACATTCAAGGTCAGACAGTCTGGCTCCAGAGTCCATGCTCTCCACTACTGTGAACAGCCTCTCTCTCTGTTTGCCACACTCACCACCAGGGCCTCTTCACTCATGTATGCCAGCTGTCCCTCTTACCCAAAAACTCATTCCAACCCTTGCTTTTCTCCGTCTTGGTTAATGGCAACACCAGCCAGCCGCTCAATTCGAAAACTCAGCAAGCGTCAGGGATGCCTCCCTCTGCCTCACCTTCCATATCTCACCCACCAGCATGTCATATCAGTTCTAGCCCCACATCCATCTTCACTGCCACCTTCTTGTTCCCATCTCCATGTTTTCTGACCTGGTTTACTTTGATAGCTTCCTGAGTGGCCTCTCAGCTTCCACTCTAGTCTATTCATCTCACAAACATCATATGTTTTGAATATTGAACATCATATGTTCAACATCATATGTTCAAAGCATGAAACAGATTATTTTCTTCTCCTGCTTAACAGCCTTCAGTGACTTCCTGCTGCTCTTTAAACAAAATCCAATTCTCCAGCATAGCCTAGAGACCCTACATGACTTGGCTGATGCCTAACTCTCCACTTGTCCCATCATATAACTCCCTTTGCTCACAATGTTCCAACAGGCTTCCTTCTCATTTCTCAGAACCACCAAGCCTTCCTCTGCTTGCTGCTGTTCTACTAGCTGAGCTCTCCACCTACGTTCTTCTCCTAATTCTTCAATTGGCTGTTTCATTCTCATCTCAGACAACCCACAGATCATCTCACAGAGGCTTTCCCTAACAACTCTACTAAAGAGGTTCTCTCTATAATCTCTCTCACCTTTCCCATTTCCTTATTAGCAGTGATCAGTCTATAATTTCTTCTCTTTTTCTTTAGTTGTTTTTCCTTACCTCCCCAGTGACTTGCCTAACTTGCTCACTGGTATATGCTTGGCACTGAGTAAGAAGTCAAGAAACATTTGTTGCACTAATTAATTAATGCCTGCAGAGCTGAAGTTCTTTCATCACCCCAAGTATTAATGTTATGAATATCATCTCTCCCTTCTGAGTGACTGGGCATTCCGCTATAACATCACATCTATTCCCCCTCATCTTTAATTCATCCCCAAGTATTCTCCAGCTGACTTTACTCTTCTTAAAAAAAAAAGAGAGAGAGAGAGACAGGGTCTCACTCTGTTGCCCAGGCTGGAGCACAATGGCATGATCATGACTTACCACAGCCTCCAACTCCAGGGCTCAAGTGATCCTCCTGCCTCAGCCTCCCCAGTAGCTAGGAATACAGGTGCACATCACCATGCCTGGCTGATTTTTATTTTGTACAGATGAAGGCTCACTATGTTGCCCAGGCTGGTCTTAAACTTTTGGCCTCAAGCAATCTTCCCACCTCAGCCTTCCAAAGTGCTGGGATTACAGGCGTGAGCCACCACACCCTGCCTGATTTCACTCTTAACAAACGGTTGTTTGTTTGTTAAGAAACTAACAACCAAACTAACAAACAAACAAATGTTTGTTTGTTTGTCCTAGAAACTAGTTCATCCTGTCCTCTATCTTCCTGGACTAGGATTTTTTTAGAGAGCCAATAACAACTTCACACCAATATTCTATTCTAAAAGGAACTCCGACATCATAACTAAGGCAGCTCTGGGGGCTTAGCCTGAACTTCCTTTAGCCAAAGCATCTTTTGGGATCTGAAACAGCCAATTCTACCATCTTCATACCCATGTCACCTTGATCATCACCCTAAACTGGAGCCCCTTCCAGGCTTGTCTATCCCCTACTCTAATCTCTCCCAACATCTCCTATAAAAACCTCTCAGTACTCCCCCCTATGAAGAGAGAAATGAAATACATTTTTTGATGTGAGAATTTTTTTTCAACTTCAAAACTACACATACATGATCATGTGTTACTGTTATTGTCGCTTCAAACACTGGAAACTCACATAGGAAAAAATACGAATGAAATATCAAAGTATTGGTTAAGGTATTGAAAACAAAATAAAAATACTCTACTCCTATTTTTTTTAAATCCCCCTACTATCTCTCGATAAAAGTTTCTTCTCTGGATGGTGAGGAAAAAAAAGAGGTCAAAAGAGATGAATTTGAATACAAAAGTTAACAAAAGTTTCCAAGTATCTCTAATACACTTAATTTTTCTCCATCAGCATTAAAACATCCTTTCTTGTCTGGCCTTTTACCTTACCCAGCAAGGCCTGCACACATAAAGTTTATATCAAGCAGCAGATGGACTCTGTTTCTCTGCCTATGAAAATCTTATTTACAGTGTTGTATATTTCACATGGTGACCTCATATCTGGAACCCATTTCTTTCCCCATCTGCAAAGAACAACTGTTCTCATATGTGGGGGGGAGGTCCTGGCTGCAGAGTCCCATGATGTCACAGGCCAGAAGGAATCACTTACAAACTACTGGGAATTAGAGTTGTTATATTGATCAGATTTTTGTTTTGTTTTATTTGAGTATCAGCAACGAGTGGTTTCAAAAGTGAAAACTAAAAGGGAGCTGAAGCTAATACCATTGCAGAACGCTGTCTCTAGATAGGTATAAATCTATAGCCAAAATTCTAGGCGACTAGTTTTCTTTCAAGTTCTAATGACTAACGTTCCCCCGACTCTTCTTCAAAAGACAGTATCTGGATCCTTTATTCAGTCAATAAGTAAATATTTATTCAATATAAATGTATTAAGCATCAGTCAAATGTCAGGCACTGAGCTAACTTCTGGAATAAGACATGACCTTGCCATCAAGGACATGAACAGTCTACTTGGGGGAAACATAAAAGAAAAAAAATGGTGGTAAGTTTAGAATAAAGGGAAAACAAAAAAGTCAACTACAGGAAAGCACTAACAGCCAACTCTACTTGGAGAATTAAAATGAGGCTTCTCAAAGTGGGTAACATGTAGGCAGGGACTTAAAAGCTAAGCACCATTACATCAAGACAGCGGGAGCGAGCATTCCGAGCACCAGGACCAGCACGCACAGAGTCACAGAGACATCAAGGAGCACAGTTTTCAGAGGAAAAGACTGGAAGCTCAGGGTGAATGGAGGACAGTGCTCCTGGAGGAGAGTGCAAGAGGATGAGAATGGAGAGGCACAATGGGTCCTCCTACATGAAACAGGAGGAGGGCCAAGAAGCTTACAGATAAAATGGTGTTCAGGATATGGGCTGAACGATGAAGAGCAAATGATGGATTAATGAATGGACTAACATCCAAATGCAGCTTCATCTCTCCTAAGAGAGGCCATGTCAAATAAATCCAGGGAAAGCTTTAAAAAAAAGAAACTCCAATAGGGCTGGGTGTGGTGGCTCATGACTGTAATCTCAGCACTTTGGGAGGCTAAGGCAGGAGGATCACTTGAGGTCAGGTCAGCCTAGCCAACAAGGTGAAACCCCATCTCTACTAAAAATACAAAAATTGGGGGACTACACCCCATCCCCCCCGGTTGGGTCTTAGTCCTTTTAATTCTTGGAATCACTTTTGGGGCGCTAAAGACCCTGGAACCACACAGTGGGGTCCTGGGGGAGCTATAGAGTGGGGTCCTCGGGGCACTTAATGGGATTTGGGGGGTTCCACTGAAATGTTGCTCAGAGCTCAACTGGAATCTAAAAGTTCCTTCAGAAGGTGAAGGCCAGGCCCTCCAAGGGGGAGAAGCGAGCAGACATCCAGCTGAACAGCTTCAGTTTCTACACCAACGGCTCCCTGGTGGTGGAGTTGAGCCTCCTGCGGCTGGGCCTCCAGGAAGCAGAAGTCCCTGCTGGTGGGGTTCAGTCTCAGCCAGGTTCGATCTGGCAGAGTTCGCTCCTATTCAACCCGGGATTTCCAGGACTGCCCTCTCCAGAAAAACAGTAGCAGCTTCCTGGTCCTGTTCCTCATCAACACCAAGGATCTGAAGGTCCAGGTGCGAAGTATGGAGAGCAGAAGTTGTTTATCTTTCCCAGGCTCCTCCCCGAAGTGCCCTCCGAACCAGGGCTCCCAAAGCCACAGGCCACAGTCCCCTGCAAGGTGGATGGCGGAGGGACCTCTGCAGCCAGCAAGCCCAAGTCAACACCCGCAGTGCCTCAGGGTCCTAGCGGGAAGGACGAGGAGCTGGTGTTGGGCCTGAGCCACCTCAACAACTCCTACAACTTCAGTTTCCACGTGGTGATCGGCTCTCAGGCGGAAGAAGGCCAGTACAGCCTGAACTTCCACAACTGCAACAATTCAGTGCCAGGAAAGGAGCATCCATTTGACATCACGGTGATGATCCAGGAGAAGAACCCCGATGGCTTCCTGTCGGTGGCGGAGATGCCCCTTTTCAAGCTCTACATAGTCATGTCCGTCTGCTTCCTGGCCGCTGGCATCTTCTGGGTGTCCATCCTCTGCAGGAACATGTACAGCGTCTTCAAGATCCACTGGCTCATGGCGGCCTTGGCCTTCACCAAGAGCATCTCTCTCCTCTTCCATAGTATCAACTACTACTTCATCAACAGCCAGAGCCACCCCATCGAAGGCCTCGCCGTCATGTACTACATCACACACCTGCTGAAGGGTGCCCTTCTCTTCATCACCGTCGCCCTGATCGGCTCAGGTTGGGCCTTCATCAAGTACGTCCTGTCGGATAAGGAGAAGAAGGTCTTTAGGATCATGATCCCCATGCAGGTCCTGGCCAACGTGGCCTACATCGGCATCGAGTCCCGCGAGGAGGGCGCCAGTGACTATGTGCTGTGGAAGGAGATTTTGTTCCTGATGGATCTCATCTGCTGCAGCGCCATCCTGTTTCCCGTAGTCTGGTCCATCTGGCATCTCCAGGACACGTCTGGCACAGATGGGAAGGTGGCGGTGAACCTGGCCAAGCTGAAGCTGTTCCAGCATTACTGTGTCACGGTCATCTGCTACATCTACTTCACCCACATCATCGCCATCCTGTAGCAGGTGGCTGTCCCCTTTCAGTGGCAGTGGCTGTACCAGCTCTTGGTGGAGGGCTCCACCCTGGCCTTCTTCATGCTCATGGGCTACAAGTTCCAGCCCACAGGGACAACCCATACCTGCAGCTGCCCCAGGAGGACGAGGAGGATGTTCAGATGGAACAAGTAATGACCGACTCTGGGTTCGGGGAAGGCCTCTCCAAAGTCAACAAAACAGCCAGCGGGCGGGAACTGTTATGATCACCTCCACATCTCAGACCAAAGGATCCTTCTCCCCCAGCATTTCTCACTCCTGCCCTTCTTCCACAGCGTATGTGGGGAGGAGGAGGGGGTCCATGTGGACCAGGCGCCCAGCTCCCCGGGACCCTGGTTCTCGGACAAGCCCATTTGGAAGAAGAGTCCCTTCCTCCCCCCAAATATTGGGCAGCCCTGTCCTCACTCCAGGACCACCCCTCCCTTCCAGCTATATGTACAATAATGACCAATCTGTTTGGCTAAAATTATATATATATATATATATATATACACAAAAATTAGCCAGGTATGATGGCATGACTAATTTTTTACCTTCTGTAATCCTAGCTACTTGGGAGGCTGAGGTACAAGAATCACTTGAACCCAGGATGCAGAGGCTGCAGTGAGCCAAGACTGCACCACTGCACTCCAGCCTGGGCAACAGAGTGAGACCTTCTAAATAAATAAATAAATAAATAACCACCAAGAGTACTCCAAGAATCAGATAAACCAACTCATTTGTTAAAAGACAATTTTTTTCTTTTTTCCATCGATCACGTGTGCACTTGACCACAGATAAATAGAGAAAGGTAAAGAAAGGTAAAGAAAGAAAGGTAAAGGAAAGAAGGAAGGAAGGAAGAAAGGAAGGAAGGAAGGAAGGAAGGAAGGAAGGAAGGAAGGAAGGAAGGAAGGAAGGAAGGAAGGAAGGAAGGAAGGAAGGAGGGAGGGAGGGAGGGAGGGAGGGAAAAAGAGAGAGAGAAAAGAGAGAGAGAAAAGAGAAAGAAAGAGAGAGAGAGAGAGAGAAAATGAATGACAAAAAGGAAGAGAAGATGATAGCATCCGTAAATTGGTTAGATCTTCAGCCAAAAACACAAATACAGAAGCTGTGCTCTCAGAATAAGAGAAAGTGGAACACAGCATTTTCAAGTGAGCCAGGTAGCACATGGCAATATTTCTATACTAATGAAAGTATTATGAAATAGACTTAATTCACAGAATATGTGGCCCTGCCTCCCTCCCCAGCCTACTAACTGCCTGACGGATTATGCCCAAGGAGGCCTAAGCTGCCATACTCCATGTTGTTTCACAAGTTCACGTTTTTGTTAGCACCACTGCCTCTCCATACCTCCCATACACATATCACTCACCTGATAGGCCCAAACTAGTCATCCCTCAATACCTACCACAAGGGTCACCAACTACAGGAAGCCTCTCCAGAACCTCAGCCTACACAGTTTCCTGCTTTCCCCCCAATATTTTGCCATATACCCTGGTCACCCTTTTATCTGAGCACTTGCCACTTTATCCCCAAATCATCTGTTCACATGACTGCCTCCCACCACTGGGCTGCAAGCTGAAGTACAGCAAGGCAATCTTGTCTACCTCCATCTCAAAGGCACCCATGCTGCACACTCCTAACCATAACTGTTCCTGGCTCACAATGGATGCTCAATAAACATTTGTTCAGCCAAACCACTGAACTAGCTTGTAAACACAGTTTGTAAACTATAAAGCACTCAACAAATACTGTCTATTGTTGTTTACTGCTTCCTTTCCAACCTCATCCATTTTTCTCCATCATTCAGCATCCACATGCTCCAGAAAAACTGATATTCAATGTTTCGTATATCCAAACCCAATTTCTCACTTCTATTGTAGTAGGTCACACTGGTCCCTCCATTTGTAAAGCTCTCTTTTATCTTCACTTATTCAAATTGCACCAATCCATGGCCTGGCTCAAATATGTCACTTCCAATAAAGCATCTCTAGGCAAGCCTAATGGGAAATAGCGGCTCCCTCCTCTCAAATCTCAGAGCGCTTTGCCTGTTCCTGTCTTATGGTGCTTATTACCTCTAAATGTACTGTAGTTCTAAGAAGAACCTGTTACTTCATCATCTCTGTTATGCCATCATAACAGCCCTGCACCTGTTACATCATCACCTCTCTGAAAGCACATAGCACAGAACAGGAAATAGTTTAATAGATTGTTTTGGATTCCACATATTCAGGCAATAGCCTTCCAGTAGATTTTAAGCACCTGGATGAGTGTTCCTCTCTTCAAGCCTTCCGAAACATCCTCCTTGAACATGTAAGTTTCAAATATGCTCTTTTTCTTCCCTCGTGTGGACTTGTTCTTTGACTTTTTGTCACCTGGCGAAGCACCAATGTCATGTGGGCCAGCCACAGTGGACACACCTAGAAACATGAGGCAGCAATCAACTCTTTCCTCAAACATCTGTGTATTTTTAAAACTGGAGATATCATACCTTTTTACAATTATTATTTAAAGAGACCAACAAGAGACTGAAACTCCCTGATGGTGATTTTGAACAATAACAAAAAGGAAAGAGTGGCTAAGAAAACATGAATAAAATATACACAGATGAGACTTGAGTTTTAAATCAGCACAACAACATGGATGGAACATAATGTGAATGATGAGTCCAGTGTTCTTTGCTATTTATATACACAAACTTTTTGAAAATAGAAATTACTAAAAGATTGCCACTTTACTAGAGGAAATTAAACAGTTGTACTTAATACAACAATAAATTAAGATAGCAAGAAACCACATCTAATTCTAGAAAAAATCACACAGGAGAATACTTAACAGGTCACTAAAAGAATTATAGTAGCCCTTAGTCCTAAAAGACACCCTCCACTTCACACCCATTTCACTTTTATTTCAGTTCTCCAGTTATTTAGACAGACTCCATTTTCCTTTTACTACCTCTGGGGGTCCCCAGGGGCCGGAGGTTCATTCTGTAGTCAGGATGGCTCATTATTGGCTCCAAGGTCACTCTTCTCTCCAGATCCAAAGAAACCTCCACTGCTCAGCTCAGAGTTCCCGCCTTGAGCAGCTCTGTTGTCATTCACTGAAACCAAGAAGAGATTGGTAATTGGAGAGCGATTAAGTTGTAGGCTCCTCTGTCCTCTCAGAAATTTAGTATTTCAATGGCAAAGGCAACGTGGTGCCCCTCCTGGGTTCTGGCATAACATTCTCCAGGGCAGTTAGTCAAACACACCATCTGTCTCAAGTTTCTTTTCAAGGCCTTCACCCTCACAAGTACCACTAGACTGCTTCTTTGGGCCACTTCAACTAAACATCTCCACAAATGGGGCAATGATGTGAAAAATAAGGAATCCTGCAGTTCTATTCAGCTTGTGAAATGAACAAAAATATAAAGAAATATAGTTTTGAAAAGTGATATAAAGATCTAGAATCTAAAAGTTGTAATGGAATGGTACTAAACTGGGGTTCAATATGTGGCATTTACTAAGTCCAACTCTGGACAAATGATATACCTCTATGAAACCAAGTTAATTCCTTAGAATCCACCAGCAAAACCTAATTCATTATCACAACTTGATGTCCAAAACTATGCAGGGAACCCCAGATGATTCACACACTTTCAAAACATGGCAATACTGTAATTAGACGTTTCTTCCCCTACTCTTACCTGCCATCACCTCAAACCAGTTGTCTGATGAGAAGCTCAAACAGCTGTGTCTAAGGAATATAAGAGCAGCTGCCAGGATCAGCAGGCTGGAATGTGGGTCCCCGCAGCTGGCCCCTAGCCTTCCACCTGGATGCTGAACATGTCATCACAACTTCTACTTTCTAGTCTCTGATGGCCACCAGCCCAGGAGTCAAGTCTATATTTGAAATTTTTGTGGGCAGCCTAAGTTCCCACAAAATGAATCAAGATGTCATTCTGAACACTAGCTTCTATTTCCTCTATACTTCCCACACACATCCTTCACCAAAATGATGTAATTTCTCTTTAAATTGAAATTAATACTAACTCAGCAGCAGAAAAGCAATGGAGACAAAGGATAACAGGCCACTTAGGGCAAGATAAAGAGATTCACAGATAAAGCCAATCCCGTTGCAAGAAGGGAGAGAAAGAGATGGACTTATATAAACAGCAAGGGAATGGGAAAGGCAGATGGAGGAGTCAAGACTGTCTGAGGGTTTAATACAGAAATGCATTTATGCACTCAGTAATTTCACACGTATTTCTTCAAGGCACTACACTAGACAGAATGAAGGATAAGGGGTAAGCACTGTGTTTTTTAAAGTGTGGATAAATGTACAGATGATAGGAAAGAAAGAGTGTCTCCAAGTCAGGAAACCTGAGAGTACTTTAGGAAAGATTTTAAAGAACTAAGAGTGTGAGGAAAGCATACTGTTGGCAAAAGGAAATAAAAATAGAGGCGCAAACAGAAAATACAGGCAAGTTCTCACAAAATTAATTCCATTTGGATAGAGTCCAGCCTATATGAAGGGAGGCAGTGGCAAGGAAATTAAAACAAGTTGGAAGGCCTAAAAAACTAGGCCAGTTTTTCAAAAGCACTAGGGAGTTTTCAAAGCATGAATGAGCAGAAGAGAAAAACAACGTATTAGAATTGTTTCAGGAAACCTGGTACAGGACTCAAAGTCATCTGGAGTGGACAGATACTAGTAGCAGATGTATCTTAGGAGAAAATCAGAACAGACAGGTGAAAGGAAAGGAAGACCCAAACTTGAGTTCAGGACACTGAAAAGAAGAGGCCCTTACCATGGTATTACACAGGACAAAGCCGCACCACCTAGCAACCAGGCAGGTCTGGAAGTCAGCAAGGTGGGAGTGGCTGTGTGAGATTTCTAGGTAGGAGACTGGGAGTTGGTAAAGTTAGAGAAGATGATGAATTCTACTTGGAGTATTATATACCTCCACATGGAGCGATCCACCAAATACTTGAAAACGGGAGCAAAAGAGAGAAATCGGCCAGTCATTTGCATAAAGATGGTAACACAGAGAGTTCAAGAATAGATGAGATTGCCAAGAAAGGGTACGCAGATACAGAGGAGGGCACAGGATAAGGAATGAACAAGCAACATTCCCTTCCCTGTGACATCATTTTGAAGGCCTATTAACCCTATAGAAGTTCTGGGCACTCTTACCCTGACAAAATCTGGGTTAGGGCAACTTTTAGGAAATGTAAAGAAGTAGAAAATATAACAAAGAAGCTAACGAAGATGTAGGAAAAGAACCAACAGAGGCAGAAAACAAAGAGAAAAGAGCTCCCAAATGAGGACAGATCCATGATCAGGGTATGCTCCCACTAGTGACTAAGAATACAAAAGATGGCAGCCTTGGTTGGGGCAAGGGGTCGGGAGCAAACTGCCAACAACCCAAAAACAAGAGCCGGAATTGAAAATGGGGCACTACATGTCAATCCTGATTCAGGCAAAAGTTCAAAATGAAGGGGAGCTACTGCTAGGTAAGTGAGATGAGGTGACAGATTTCAATTCCAGTGTTCCTAGGTCAGCTACATTTGTGTCTTTCCTTCACAGCAGCTATCCCAGTTTGTGTGATTAATACCTAACTTGTCTCTCTAGCTTAGGGAGACAAGGAATGTTTGGTTGGGTTTGTCATTGTAACTCTGGTGGCTCCCACAGCACCTAGGATAGAATAGGTGCTCAAAAGCCACTCCATAAAGGAATGGATGAGTTTGTTTTCATGAACAAGCAGTGAGAACACCAAACAGAGCAGGGTCATACCGGGAAAGTACATTAAAAACAAGTCAGCAAAGAATGGGGGAAGAACGCAGGACTCAGAAAACAAAATTGGCAAGAATAAGCCAGACAGCTAGGCAGGCAGTCAAAGCCCACATTTGGGTACCAAAGCACTAGAAGCAGATGGAAAGATTCTGAGTATATAAAATGCCAAGTAGAAAATGAACAAACAATGGCTGGGTGCGGTGGCTGACGCCTGTAGTCCTAACACTTTGGGAGGCCAAGGCGGGCAGACTGTCTGAGCTCAGCAGTTCAAGACCAGCCTGGGCAACATGGCGAAACCCCGTGTCTACTAAAAATACAAAAAATTAGTTGGGCAAGGTGGCATGCGCCTGTAATCCCAGCTACTCGAGGCTGAGGCACAAGAATTGCTTGAACCCAGGAGGCAGAGATTGCAGTGAGCCGAGAGTGTGCACTTCAGCCTGGGCGACAGAGTGAGACTCTGTCTCAAAAAAGAAAAATGAACAAACAGGCCAGGAGCAGTGGCTCACGCCTGTAATCCTAGCACTTTGGGAGGCCACGGAGGGGAGATCACCTGAGGTAGGGAGTTTGAGACCAGCCTGACCAACATGGAGAAAACCTCTCTCTACTAAAAAAAAAACACAAAATTAGCGTGCGTGGTGGCGCATGTCTGTAATCCTAGCTACTCAGGAGGCTAAGGCAGGAGAATTGCTTGAACTTGGGAGGCAGAGGTTGCAGTGAGCCAAGATCACGCCATTGCACTCCAGCCTGGGCAACAAGAACAAAACTCCTTCTCAAAAAAAAAAAGAAAGAAAGAAAGAAAAGAAAGAAAGAAAAGAAAATGAACAAACAAGCAATCTTCTATTCCCTGTGACATAGTTATAAAGGCCCATTAAGCCTGAAGAAGTCCCTGGGCACTCCTACCCTGACACATTGAAAGCACAGGCCAGTTTCCAACCCTTACTAACTTCCAGAATGAGGGCCACTGATACACTGCCCAACTGCCCACTGGACCCTAGAAAAGGTGTCCTACCATGGAAATAGCCATACATTCTTAAGAGCTGGGCTGGCATTAGCATGAACAGGCAATAGTGGTCAATAATGTCACATAGTAAAAGAAGGCAGGAAGGATGAGGAATGGGGAAAAGGCACTAGACCTCATAAGGGCAAATCTGAAGAAAGCTTCTGGGTGAAATAAATGGTGTCTTGAGATCCTTTGTATTCCCCAAAACCTAGCACAATGCACAGTACATAGCAAAAGCGCAACAATTTGAATAAATGAAGCCTATTTGGGACAGAAATCAGGTTACAACAAATATATACTAGTGAGAAGTATGAGTAGCAGAGCCAGGACTACAATGGGGCAAGCCAGGCACTTAGGGTGCAAAATTTGAAAATGCAAAGTTCTATGAGTACCAGTCCCACACTTGCAGGACCCAGGAGTGAGAGCTTCTTAGAACTTTTGTGCCTTATGCATCTCACTTGTCTTAGCCTAGCCTTAGTACTTATGAGTATCAGAGCAAATGGAATGTATGAAGCCGAGTAGCGAAGGAAACTCAAAGATATAAAGTCCAAAGACAGGTTTAAAGGCAGAAAAAGATGAGCCAATGGAAAGCAAAAGATGGGAAAAGCAAGCAAAAGATGACTATTGATTAAGAAAAAATAAAGGACAAAATTAAATCTCAATGAGATTAGAAAAATAAACCATTTACATTACAAATCAATAAGAAGTACATGGATTAATCAACAAGTAGTATTAAGACACTACTTAACACCATTTTTAAAAAATAACCAACAAATCCCTACTTCATAAAATATTCCAAAATAAATTTCAGTTTGAATGAAATTTAAATGTTCAAAAATGAGAGACAGAGACAGGGAGACACACCCAGAGAGGAAAGACAGAGAGAAAGGGAGGGGGCAGGGGAAAGGACATCCAGAACTACTGAATGAGGAGTTTGACAAATATTAACCCCCTAAAGCAACAATAAAACTAACAACATTGTTAAAACTATTTAAAGTCTTGATATTGATCAAAAACATTACAACAAATTTGAGAAGTGCTGGTCCAAGAAAATCTACTGAATCTTGGTAAGAACAGTGAAGAGTGTGGTGTTTTAGCCTGGGGCTCCTATCATCCCACACTCGCTCCCAATTCCTTGGTACAGGAGCTACCAGGGTAGGACAAGCTGTGATGACAGGAGGCTCCACTGCCAGAGGGAGCTAAATTAATTTGGAGAAGAATTCCATGCCCATAGGTATTCTCAAAAAGTGATTTCAACAGCAAAAAAGGAGGGAAAGCCAATATTACAGCTAATTTGAGTTTGCAATACCAGTTAGCGCAAGCAACAGATCAGCAGACCAACCAGAAATTTAACATGGAGAACTAAGGAATGAGACAGCCAAACTGGGCCTTGATAAAAATCTTTTTTCGGCTGGGCGCGGTGGCTCAAGCCTGTAATCCCAGCACTTTGGGAGGCCGAGACGGGCGGATCATGAGGTCAGGAGATCGAGACCATCCTGGCGAACACGGTGAAACCCCGTCTCTACTAAAAAAATACAAAAAACTAGCCGGGCGAGGTGGCGGGCGCCTGTAGTCCCAGCTACACAGGAGGCTGAGGCAGGAGAATGGCGTAAACCCGGGAGGCGGAGCTTGCAGTGAGCTGAGATCCGGCCACTGCGCTCCAGCCCCGGCGACAGAGCGACAGAGCGAGACTCCGTCTCAAAAAAAAAAAAAAATCTTTTTTCCTGCTGGTCTGGAAGACTGTGCACATGCACAAGACTGCAAACATGAAGAAAGAAATGACAGGGCCACAGCAAGCTGCTCATTCCTAGAAAAAGATGAGGCCTTGCAAATGGAGAAAGTAAAACCCAGGCAGACTTTCTGAACTTTGAACGCATTCCCCAAGCCTCATAAAAACCAATGACAAAGGGAAGCTCATTGTTTCAAGGAATTTAAACACGACCTCTGACCAATCATAGGTTGGCCACTAAGATACGCTGACCCAGGGGGCCAATACTTGACAGCCATACTGAAAAACAAAAACAAGAAAGGATGAGCTAAGCAGAGACGTCAGCAGTCACACACGCACTCCATGGAGAAACAGACTCCATGGAATTAATTAGTTCAGCCAAGTCACTAAATAAACAAAAAGAGCAACCACCTCTAACTCTGGGGAGAAGGGAATCAAAATACAGAATATATTATCAAAAATACCCAGTTTTCATAAGATATGCAAAGAAACAGAAAAGCGTGACCCATACATGGAAGGGGGACAGTTTCAACAAAAACTCTCTCCAGGGGAGCCTAGATTTTGAAGTCAGCCAATAAAGACTTCAAAGCAGCTATTATAAATATGTTCAAAGAACTAAAAGAAAATACTTTTAAAATAAAGGAAACTATGTTGACAATGACTCAGCAAACAGAGAATATTAACTAAGAAATTATAAAAAAGAGCCAAATGGAAATTTCAAGTGGAAAGACAACAACTGATATGAAAAATTCACTAGAGAAGCTCAAGAGGAGAATTAAGCTGGCAGAAGAAATAAGCAATAAATTTGAAGGTAGATCAATTAAGGTTATACAATCTGAAGAAAAGAAAGAACAAGGAAATTTTCTTTTACTTCCAAAGTCAAGAACTGTAATAAGGAGTCTCACTCCACTTTTTAAATTTTTGATGTCTGACCACTGACTTATGTTAGGCCTCACCTCACTTTTCCCCTTTTGAACCCACAACTGAGCAGGCTAATAAGAAAGTCCACATGTGCCTTGCCTTTGGCCCCCATGGAAAATTCAAGTTTTGCTGATCCTCAGCCTGCACATGGGATCTCCCCAACACCCTAGGCATTATAAAGGCATAACCCACTCCCTCTGTCTAATCCAAGGCAGGCCAGACCCACTTGTACTAACTCTACCATCCCCAGAAGTCTCTTGGGTGAATAATAAAATTTCTCTCAAATTTTGTTGGCTTGTGAAGTGCTTCCAGCATAGACATCCTACCTGTTAATTGGGAGGGTTACGTTCTACCTCCACAGGGTGACCACAGAATAGGAATGAAAGAGAGGACATCTCTATAAACCTTACAGAAATTAAAAGGATTATAAAGGAATACAATAAACTTAGAAAAAACGGACAAATTCCCAGAAACAAAAATTACTAAAACTTAGTCAAAAAGAAATGGAAAATTTGGCCAGGTGCAGTGGCTCACACCTGTAATCCCAGCACTTTCAGAGGCCCAGACAGGCAGATTGCTTGAACCCAGGAGTTTGAGAACAGCCGCAGCAATATGGCAAAACTCCAACCCTATTAAAAAAAAAAAAAAGTACAAAAAATTAGATGGGTATGGTGGTATGCACCTGTAGTCCCAGCTACTCTGGTGGCTGAGGTGGGAGGATGACCTAAGCCTGGGAGATCAAAGCTGTGGTGAGCTGTGATTACACCACTGAACTCCAGCCCAAGTGACAGAGTGAGACCCTGTCTCAAAAAAAAAAAAAAGTAGAAAATCTGAATAGACATATAACAAGTAAATAAATTGAATTATTACATTAAAATCTTCCAATAAAGAAAACTTCAGGCTCAACAAATGTCTTCACTGGTGTATTCTACCAAACATCGAAAGAAAAAAATATTATCAAATCCTTTACAATTCTTCCAGAAAACAGAGAACTCATTCTGTTATGACAGTATTCCCTTGATACCATAGCCAAAGAAAGGCATCAGAAGAAAAAAACTAAAACTTGTAAACAAATAAGATAATTCATATCTTAAAAATTTCTTCTTGAATCAATTTTATTAATTTGTATTTCTATAGGAATTTATCAATTTCATCTAACATTTCATGGTGGGAGTAGAATGTTGTTCCAAATATCCTCTTGTATTTTCTTAATACCTGTCCTTTCTAATATGGTGAAAGTGTTCTTTATCTCTGTTGGCCAATGTGGTAGTCACTAGCTATGTCTTTGGAGCAATTTTAGAGTGACTAGCACAACTGAAAAACTGTCAAGTTTGAAACATTTGTATTTCATCTTTATTCATAATGGATACTCTCTCAGGTTTGTTGGGGAAGAGGTTGGGTTTCCTTTTGGAGAGAGCTCCGTCACCCAGACCGAACTGCAGTGGCACGATCACAGCGCTGTAACCTCAAACTCCTAGGTTCAAGCAATCCTCCTGCCTTAGCCTCCTGAGTAGCTAGGATTATAGGCATATGTCACCACATCCAACTAATTTTTTATTTTTTTATTTTTTGAAGAGATGTTGTCTCACTATGTTGCCCAGGCTGATCTTGAACTCCTAGGCTCAAGCAATCCTTCCACCTCAGCCTTCTAAAGTGCTGGGACAGATGTGAGACACCACACCCAGCCTTTTTCAGGTTGTAAAATTCTAGACTGTTATTTACTCTCATACTCTGAAGGTATCATTCCATTGTCTTACAGCCTCCATTGTTTCATTGAGAAGTCAGCCATTAATCTAATTTTCAATTCTTTGAAAGAATAACATTTCTTCTCGCCAACCTGGCAGATTTTGAAATTTTCCTCTTTAGCTTTGGCTTTCTACAGATTTACTACCCTAGACCAAGGTACGGATTTCTTTTTTATCCTGCTTAGTGTTAGTAAGGTTTCTTGAATCTGTTGCTTAATAACTTTAATAAGTTTTAGAAAGTTTTTCATGAAGGTTTTCAGCCATTCTCTATTCAAATATTGTTTCTGCCCATTCTCTCTCAACTCTTTGCCAGGATTCCAATTACACACTTTTGATCTCTTCAATGTCTCTATGTCTCCCTCAATGTCTTCAGTAGTTTCCATCTTTTTTTCTCTGAATTTTTCCACTTCACTAATTCTCCCTTCAGCTCTGTCAAATTCTCTTAAGCCCATCAAGTTCCCAATTTCAGTTAGTTTTCAAGTCTAAAATTTTCATCTTTTCAAGTTTCTACTTCTCTGCTAAGAACGCTGAATCTTGTCTTTTATATTTGAACAAGGTAAGCATGGTATATTTAAATCTGCTCCTAAAAATTCCAATATGAGAAGCCCCTATGGATCAATACTATCTTCTATTCCTTGTACTTAATTTTGTTCATGTTATTCGATCATGCCATGCTTGATTTTTTAAAATTATGAGCTGGACATTATATTTACAGAATGTTTATAGTAACAATTCACAAGTAATATTACCTTCCAAACAGAATTTACAACATTTGCTTCTGCCAAGCACCTGAGACAATAAATTACCTCAATCTATTTTCAGGGTTTAAAGGTATTCAAAGTGGAGCAACAGTCCCTGTGAGGGCCTATCTACATCCAATTCACCCCTACTTCTAGGCTGTGGCCCTTCAGGGTACCAACACCAAATAAGAGTGATTCACCAAGATCACTCACAACCCACATTAGCAGGGCCTAAATTCCAATTCCTATCCCTCTAACCTTAAAAGGCTATCAAATTTACTACTCAGGCTGGGCACAGTGGCTCACACCTGTAATCCCAGCACTTTGGGAGGCCAAGGTGGGTGGATCACTTGAAGCCAGGAGTTTGAGACCAGCCCGGGCAATGTAGCGAGATCCTGTCTCTACAAAAAATACAAAAATTAGCCAGACACGGTGGTGCACACCTGTAATCCTAGCTCCTCAGGAGGCTGAGACAGGACAATCACTTGAGCCTGAGAGGTAAAGGTTGCAGTGAGCCAAGATTGGGTCACTGTGCTCCAGTCTGGGTGGCAGAAGTGAAACCCTATCTCAAAAAAAAAAAAAAAAAAGTACTGCTCAGTTTTTCAGCTGATCCCTCAAAAAAACTCAGCAAATATTCACTGGAGAAAAACAGTCCCAAATACTAACCTTATATCTCTAAGCCTTTATTCTCTCCTAGACATACTCTTATTACCTCTCAAATACTTTCAAAGTATTTCTCAATACTTTGAGGGGAAGGGCTGTATTTGGTTGGTGTTTCTAGTTGTTGTCTCATGGAAGATTGGCTTCCAATTATTTTCTTTTTTTGTTTGTTTGAAATGGAGTCTTGCTCTGTCTCCCAGGCTGGAGTGCAATGGCGTAATCTTGGCTCACTGCAACCTCCGCTTTCTGGGTTCAAGTGATTCTCCTATCTCAGCCTCCCAAGTAGCTGGGATTATGTGTGCCTGCCACTTCGCTTGGCTAATCTTTGTATTTTTAGTAGAGACAGGGTTTTACCATGGTAACTAGGCTGGTCTTTAACTCCTGGCCTCAAGTGATCCACCCACCTCGGCCTCCCAAAGTGCTAGGATTACAGGCGTGAATCACTGTGCCCAGTCAGGTTTCCAATCATTTTCTATGCCATAACTGAGAGTCGAAGTATCAACCTCACTCTTAACTCTCTCATTCCCAACTCTCTCCTATATGGACTCACTCTTCTCCCAGACAAAACTTCTCCATACCTACACCTATCCTCGCTTTCTATTTTAGAGGGGAAAATGTCCCTACATATTTATAACCTAACCCTCTTAATGTGTGTTCTTCATCCTATTTTAATCTACTCTAGAACTTTTAACACACCCATTATTCTCGCCACTGGGGTATTCCCAGTAGCACACAACCAATGTAAGAACCTGGCCCTGCTCCCCTTCTGCCCACCTCAAGCTACCAGCTATCATTCCATTTCTCTCATTCCCATCCATACCAAAGTTTAAAAATGTGGTCTAGACTCACAACCTCTATTTCCCCCATTACATACTCTTTAATCTCTTTTGCAATATGACTTCTATCCTCTTCTCTATAATGAAGTAAAGCTTTCTGTATTCCTAGGAAGAAAAATCCTCACTACTTAAATAATGGCATTCTCTCAGTTTGCTTATTTTTTGTGCACGATGCCACTGACCAGCTATATCTTTGTAATACAAATTCTTCACCCTTGGCCTCCAGAACACAACAGTCTCGTGGTTCTTCTCCTCCTCTCTCTACAATTCACAGATTTCCTTACAGACTCCTCTTTTATTCACTAACCTCTTCAGTTTCTACCATTTATAAGATTCTACTCTTATACCCCATCTCACTTCTCTTTTAAAGAGTTTTAAATTTTCATCTCCAGCTCTGCTCTTCAAAGCTCTTCTTTAACTTTCCCACATCCTGCTGAATAATACTGGCAAGCACTTTGAATGCCACATGTTTCTAATTCAATTTATTATTCTCCTCAAACTAAATTTTCCACCTGCATACTACATCCAGATTAATGACATCATTATCATCCCTGGGCAGCAACAGTAGACATCTACTCTCTTTTTCTCCATCAGTATTCTATTACCAAATTCTGTCTATTCTACCTTCAAAATGAGTCATAAGTAGATTCCTTCCTTTCCAACTTAATTAGCACTGTCTGAATTCAGGTTGTTACAATTGTATATGTACCATAAAGATGGCAATAGTTTCTTAGCAGGTCTCTCACCTACAAATCTCTTTTCTTCACTCCATGTTTCACCTACAACATAGAAGATATTTTATAAAATGGCTTTTCTTTTTTCTTTTTTTTTTTTTCTCAAGGCAGAGTCTCGCTCTGTCGCCCAAGCTGGAGTGTAGTGGCATGATCTTGGCTCACTGCAACCTCTGCCTCCCAGGTTCAAGCGATTCTTCCACCTCAGCCTCCAAGTAGCTGGAACTAAAGGTGTGTGCCACCAAGCCCGGCTAATTTTTGTATTTTTAGTAGAGACAGGGTTTTGCCATGTTGGCCAGGCTGGTCTCAAACTCCTGACCTCAGGTGAGCCACCGCCTCGGCCCCCCAAAGTGCTGGGATAACAGGCATGAGCCAGTGCACCCAGCCATAAAGTGCCTTTTCAAAACCCTTCAGGGTTGCTCACTGCAGCTCTATAATCTTACCCACCCATCCAGGCATATCTCTTACTAGAAGTTTTACAATATCACACCAGGTGAATCCCTGATGAAAACAGTAAGTTGGGAAAGACTATGATTGCCATCAAAGCCAGAAAAATGACTTAAAAACAAACATGTTAACAATTATAAACTCTGGAAAAAAATCAGAAACAACTACCTATAGATTCTGAAGGGTAAACAAATGGAGGCAGGCTGTTGGAAGGAGTAGGAATCTGGACAAGTAACTGATAGTAGGGGGAATTTCATGTGTTTTTATAAAATTTGTGGGGAGGGAAATAGAAGTTTTGGCCCAAGGGCAGGCCACCATCACAGGGGTGGTGCAATGCAGGCAGCTAAATCTTCAACAGAAATTCCACAGGCTGCGCCTGGCTAGAAGACAGGACCACAGGTGGAGGGTGACCACAGGTGGAGGTTAGTAGCAATCTAAAAGAGGAGCGAGCTGAAGAAGGGAATCCCCTAATTCTTATGACTCTTCAAGTCTAAGGCTGACCCCTTAGCCGTGTAGACGTGCAGGACAGACTCAATGCAACATCATAAAGGCCTAAAAATTTCAAATGAGATTTAAGCCAACTCCTACAGGAGACAAGACACAATCTGAGCCTAACAGGGTCTGAAGCTAAGTGCTAGTGAAATAAAAATAAAAATAAAAAATCAAGATTCTTCAAAGGAATTTAACAGAATTCAGAGTCTACACAAAATAGTATTCAAGAAACAATCCAAAAGTATTTGACTAAGAACCCAGAAAACATAGTCCATTCTAAAGGGAAAACTACAAATCTCAACCTCAAAATGACTCAGATGTTAGAATCATCAGACAAGAACTTTACATCAGCTCTGATAACTATGCTCATTGAGGTAAAGACACTTGAAATGACTGAAGAGATTGAAACTCTCAACAGAGAAATAAAAACGTACTTAAAAATGAGAATTTTAGACCAGGTACAGTGGCTCATGCCTGTAATCCTCCCACTTTGGAAGACTAAGACAGGCAGATCACTTGAGCCCAGGAATTCAAGAGCAGCCTGGCCAACATGGTGAAACCCCGTCTCTACTAAAAACACAAAAATTAGCTGGGTGTGGAAGGACATGCCAGCTACTCGGGAGGCTGAGGTGGACAGATCACTAGAGCCCAGGAGGTGGAGGTTGCACTGAGCCAAGATCACACCACTGCACTCCTGCAAAGGCAACAGAGTGACAACCAGTCTCAAAAAGAAAAAAAAAAAAAAATTTTAAGCTAATAAATACAATATCTGAAATAAAAAATTCAGTGGATAACCTCAATAGCAAAATAGAGGTAAAAGAATAAACACTCAAGGAGCTTAAACTTTATCAACAGAAATTATACAACCTGAAAAACAGAAAGAAGATTGAACAAAAAGATAATGTATTATGGACTTACAGGACAATATCAAAAGGTTAAACATAAGGGTAATTGGCCTGGTGGGTCACGCCTGTAATCCCAGCACTTTGGGAGGCCAAGGCGGGTGGATGACCTGAAGTCATCCATTCGAGACTAGCTTGGACGACATGGTGAAACCCCGTCTTTACTAAAAATACAAAAATTAGCTGGGTGTGGTGGTGCAAGCCTGTAATCCCAGCTACTTGGGAGGGTGAGGCATGAGAATTGCTTGAACCTGGGAGGCAGAGGCTGCAGTGAGCCAAGATCATGCCACCGCACTCCAGTCTAGGAAACAGAGCAAGACTCTTGTCTCCATAAATAAATAAATAAATAAATAAATAAATAAATGGAATTGATTTCCCAGAAGAAGAGAATGGGTCCCTAAAAAATGAAGAAACATTGGCTAAAAACATCCCAGATTTGCTGAAAAACATAAATATATAGATTCCATAAGCTGAATGAACCCCAAAAAGGAAAATTTGTTTTTAAATTATATCTATATCATCATAATCAAACTGCTGAAGACAAATATAGGGAAAATCTAAAGTAGTCAACATAAAAAGAAATACCTCAAACAGAACAACATTTTGAACGGCAGCAGATTCCTTATTTTTTATCGTCATCTTTCCTGCCATCCAAAGACAATGGAATAATTTATCTTTAAAGGGCTAAAAGAAAAAAACTGTCAGCCCTGAATCCTATTTCCAGCAAAAATATCCTTCTGTAAATGAAGGCAAAACAAAGACATTTTTCAGATAAAAGAGAAAACCCATCACCAGCAGGACTGTACTACAAGAAACACCATATTGAGTTCTTCAGGCTAAAGGGATATGATACCAGAGCAAAACTGGATTTTCAGGAATAAATGTTAAGCATCGGAAATATTTAATGTATGTAAATTACACATGAGTAAAGTTGTAAAAACTTTTAAGGAAAATTATTTCTAATCTGCAATTCTATAAGCGGTCAAACTAACAATCAAGTATGGGGGTAGAATAAAGACATTTTCAAAATAGCAGGCCTAAAAAAATGTCCTGTATTTTTTCTCATGAAGCTACTAAAGGATGTGCTCTACCAAAATGACAGAATAAACTGAGACAGAGGATGATACGGAGTACGATGAGGAGAAGACTCAGCACAAAAAAAGTACACAGGAATTTTCTAAGGCAACAGAGAAAAAAGAGACCCCAGGATAGCCAATGTGCAGTAAGCATAGAGGGTCCTCTAGATTGGAGGACAAAGGTCTAGATTAGAGCAGAGTCAAGAAAGAGAAATTGTTATCATCAAGATCCCTGCTACCAAATAATTTAGTGTCTCTTTAATCCAAGGCAGAATACCTGGGTGAGCCTGGCTTGCTTCCTGTTCTAGGCTTAACTTGACCATAACCTGATGAAGTTCCTACTCTCCCCTTGAATAACTTGATTTAGCTGAGGCCACTCATTTCACCACACAGAAGTGTTCTACTTTGACCAACTCCTGAGCTTCTGAATTAACTAAAAGATAATCTATAGTATGCTTCCTTTTATATGACAAAGAAAGAAAAAATAAAGAGTTACACACACACATATGCTCATTTGTGCAAAAAGACACACAACACAGTAAATTAGAAACTAATGAGATTGGCTACCTACAGTGAGTAGATGGAAACAGTGAAAGGGAGGCAGGTGATAACTAGGTAAAAGAAATAGATGTGGAATAACACTTCACTTAATATGCCTTTTTATATGTTCTGACTTTTGGAACCACATTGATGCTTCATATCTCAAAAAAAAAGCAACATAAAATAAAAGAGAATGGGAGAAATGGCCTAAAAATGCATTTCAAATAGAAAGAAATTATGCTAACTATACTTAAAATGAAAAACACAACAAATGTTAATGAAATAAACTGAAGAAGACACCAAAAAATGGAAAGATATCCCATGTTCATGGATTGCAGAATATTGTAACAGTGTCCTTACTACCCAAAGCATTCTACAGATTCAATATAATCTCTACCAAAATTCCAGGACATTTTTCACAAAAATAGAAAAAGCAATCCTAAAATTCATATAGAATCACAAAAGACCCCAAATAGGCAAAGCAATCTTGAGCAAAACGAATAACGCCTAAGGTATCACACTACCTGATCTCAAAATATAGCCTACAGTAATCAAAACAGCACAGTACTGGCTGGCATCAAAGCAGACACACAGAGCAATGGAACAGAATAGAAAGCCCAGAAATGAAAACACACATTTACTATCAATTGGCCCTCAAAAAGATGCCAAGAATACATAGTGGGGAAAGGACAATCTCTTCAATAAATGGTACTGAGAGAACTGGATTTCTATGTCCAGAAGAATGAAATTAGACACTCATCTCACAACATACACAAAAACCAAGTCAAAATAGATTAAAGGAAGTCAGCAGCGGTGGCTCAGCCTGTAATCCCAGCACTTTGGGAGGCCAAGGAGGGTAGATCACCTGAGGTCAGGAGTTCGGGACCAGCCTGACCAATATGGTGAAACCCTGTGTCTACTAAAAATACAAAAATTTGCTGGGCATAGTAGCACATGCCTGTAATCCCAGCTACTCAGGAGGCTGAGCCAGGAGAATGCTTGAACCCGGGAGGTGGAGGTTGCAGTGACCCAAGATTGGGCCACTGCACTCCAGTCTGGGTGACAAAAATAAAACTCCATCTCAAAAAAAAAAAAAAAATTAAAGATTTAAATGTAAGGCCTGACACTGAAAACTACTGGGAAAAAACATGGAGGTAAATAAAGTTCCATGACATTGATCAGGGCAAAGATTTTTTTCTTTAAGAATACAAAAGCACAGGCAACAAAAGCAAAAAAAAAAAAAAAGACAAATGGCATTCGACTAAGCTAAGAAGACTCTGTTAGGCAAAAAATCAACAGAGCAAAGAGACAACTTAATGAATGAGAGAATATATTTGCAAATCATACATTTAATAAAGAGTTAATATCCAAAATGCAAGGAACTCGAACGATCAATTGTAAGAAAACAAATAACCTAATTTAAATATGGGAAAAGGACCTAGGTAGACAATTCTCAAAAGACCTATAAATGGCCAACAGGTATATGAAAAAAATGCTCAATGTCACTAATCATTAGGGGAATGCAAATTAAAACCACAGTGAGATACTACCTAATACCTGCTAGAATGGCTACTATGGAAAACACAAAAGATAACAAGTGTTAGCAAGGATGTGGAGAAAGAGAACCCTTGTACACTGTTGGTGGAAATGTAAATTACTATAGTCATTAGGGAAAACAGTTTGGAGGTTTCTCAAAAATTTAAAAACAGAACTACCCTATGATCCAGGAATTCCACTTCTGGGTATGTATTCAAAGGAAATGAAATCAGTACATCAAAAAGACATTTGCACTCCCACATTCATTACAGTATTAATCTCAATAGCCAAGATACGGAATCAACCTAAATGCTCAGCAAGGGTGAATGGATTTTCAAAATGTGGTATATATACACAATGGAATACCATTTGGTTTAATAAAAAAAAAAAGGAAGCCAGGTGCAGTGGCTCATGCCTGTAGTCCCAGCACTTTGGGAGGCCAAGGTGGGAGAATTGCCTGAGTTCAGGAGTTTGAGACCAGCCTGGGCAACAACATGGTGAAACCAGTCTCTTAAAAAAAAAAAAAGAAGAAGAAGAAGAAAGAAAGAAGGAAAGAGAGAAAGAGAGAAAGGAAAGGAGAGGAGAGGAGAGGAAATCCTCTCATTTGCAACAACATGGATGAACCTAGAGGACATTAGGCTAAATGAAATAAGCCAGGCATTCAGAAAGACAAATACCAGATGATCTCATTTATATGTGCTGTGTAAAAAAGTTGAACTGATAGGAACAGAGAATAAAATGGTGGTTACCAGAGGCTGGGGGTTGAGGGGAGAGGAGAGATGTCTGTGCCAAAAGACATAATATTTCAATAAGACTGGAGGAATAAGTTCAAGAGATCTATTGTACATCACAGCAACTACAGTTAATAACAATATATTGTATACAGTCATCCCTCTGTATCCATGAGTTCTGTGTCTGTGACTTCAGATCAAAAATATTTGGGGAAACAACAATAAAAATAAAAATACAATAATTTTTTTAAAAGAATCTAAATTTTAAAATACAGTATAACAATTTTCATACCATTTATATTGTATTAGGTATTACAAGTAACCTAGAGAGGATTTAAAGTCTATAGAAAGATAAGCATAGGTTATATGCAAATATCTTACCATTTTAATATGAGGGACCTGAGGATCCACATTTTTTGGTAGCTGTAGGGGTCCTGGAACCAATCCCCTGTGGATATCCAGGAGCCAAGTATACTTGAAAATTGCTAAGAGAGTGTATTTTAAGTGTTCTCATCACCAAAAAAATGATAAGTAAATGAGGTAATGGATATGTTAAGTAGCTTGATCTAGTGATTCCACAATGTATACATATAGCAAAACATCATGTTGCACACCATAAAAATATGTAATTTTTTTGCTTGTCAATTAAAAATAAATAAATCACAATATATTAGAGGGCAGCAGGAAATGGGTATAAAAGGAATGGCACACTAACCCAAGTAACTGTGGGGTACAGTATTTAACCAAATCCTGTGGCTAAAAACAAAAAATAAGCGTAAATAAAGATTAAACTCTGGTTATTAGGTTGTTTTTTATAGAAGTCTGAGTTAGCAATTCTAAAACTGTTTTCCATATATCCTAGATGGAACAAATAAGTAAATACTTGTGGATAAGGAGCCAAGTTTGTCAATGTTGGAGAAAAAAAATTACAAATATGGAAAAGTGGAAAGGCTAGAATTGAAATGGAACTGGAGATATCAGTATAACTCAATGGTTTACAATAAATAGAGAAATACAGATGCATCTATATACACACACAAATGTACATAGCATGTAAAGATATATTCTTATATTCCCTAGCTTTGTCTACTTAAAGGGCCTAGAATCAATCACATTCCAGTAGCAATGGGAATATTTAGTGTCTAGATCTCAGTTTCTAAACACCATTCATCACTAAAAGCAACCAATGGAAAAATGCCCAACTCTGAGATATTTGTACATTTATACCCCAGAAGAGGGGCTGGCAAACTATGCATAGTTCATCCACCTGTTTATGTAAATAAACTTTTACTGAAACATAGCCAAGCTCATTAGTTTACAAATTATCTACAGCTGCTTTCATGCTGCAAGGGCAGAGTTTAACAGTTGCAAGAGGGACTGTATGGTCTACAAAATTGAAAATATTTACTATCTGGCCACTTACAGAAAAGGTTTGCCAAGCCCTGGCCTAGAATATCTTGCTGTTCCAGAAAGTAAGAAAATACTCAAAAAATGATGAGGACATGTCAAAAGTTCACAGGAACCTTCTGAAAAGTCTGCTACTGGCCAAATATATGATCATTTAAATATCAAAATTTTATAACTGACTAAATAAAATAAGAATCCATAAGTTCCTACTGATAAAAAGACAAAAATAAATAAATAAGTGAAAGGGAGAAGCCATTCCTTACAGCAGTATCGCAACTGATAAATTTAGAAAAAACAACGGAATTAGAAAATTACCATTGGCAATCATCACCATACTAATTAATATGTAATCATCAATGAAATCTAAAACTAGTGGTTAAGAGTTTAAGAAGTAACAGAATTTTAAATGGTTTCAAAGTATCCTCGAAGATATTATGTAAACACAAAGAGGAAAATCTATCTTGACAGTGGAAATATCTGGCAGACCCACCTTAACCAGGTGATCAAAGTAAACACGTGTAATGCGCCAAATCAACATCATATTCTCCTGATATGAAGCACTAAGAAAAACATGTCAGTTTTGAAACATCGGTTCTATGGTTTGAATGTCCCCTCCAAAATTTACGTTGAAATTTAATTGTCAGTGTGATGGTATTAACAGGTGGGATCATTAAGAAGGAATTTGGCCATGAGGGCTCAACCATCATGAATGAATTAATGCTATTATCACAGAAATGAGTTTCTGATAAAAGTGAGTTTGGCCCTCACTGCTCTTGCTCTCTTGCCCTTATGCCCTCCACCACAGGATGATGCAGCCAGAAGGCTCTCAACAGATGTCAACACCTTACTATTGGACTTTCCAGACTCCAGAACTGTGAGAAAAATAAATTTCCTTTTCTTATAAATTATCCAGTTTGTGGCACTCTGTTATAGCAACAGAAATCAAATTAAGACAGTCAGTTCAACCCAAATTGAGGGACCTGCTAAAAACTGGCCCTGTTGTATAACTGGCCTATAATCTTCAAAAACGTTAAAATCATGAAAGGAAAAACTGTTCCAAATTAAACGAGACTAAAGACACATAGCAACTCTACGCCACTCATGATCCAGAATTTTCTTTTCATATAAGAAAGGAAAAGGGCATGACTGGGAAATTTGAATAAAATCTATTGGTTAATGGTACACCAGTGTTAATTCCCTGATTCTGATAACTGCATAATGTTATAAGAGGATGGCTTTGTTTTGAGTGTCTCCACTCACAAAAAAAAAAAAAAGAGGGTAAGTCGGGAGGGATACTAAAGCAAATGTGGTAAAATATTAACACTGGGGAATCTTGTAAAGAATACAAAGTAATTATTTGTACCATTCTCTCATCTCTTTTATAGGTCTGAAATTATGTTTTTCAAAAGAACCCAAATCTAATCATAGAATCATACCTGTTTTACTGAATTACATTTTTTCTCATGCCAAAGAATATTCCCAACAACTGACAATGTAACAATTTTAACATACCCCAACATGGAATACAAATGACGCACTAAATAAATGAAGTTCAAATAATCAATTAAAGGCTATGTGGACTACAGGATCATTCCATCCTGTTTCATATGAGCCAAAACAGATTTATTAGCTGCAAGCTCAAATAAAGTGATCTCAAATGAGAGTTATGTCAGTAAAAACACTGCCTCTTAACAGGTCAGCAGTGACTTTACTCACTTATATTTTACAAAATATTTTGAGGATTTAAAAGATTAAATGTCCTGAAAGGGACAACAGCCCAGCACTTTTTGCAAACACAGCTGTTGGTTAAAGCTCTTGAGAAAAGAAAAGCTCTGGAATAGAAATCAGTTGTAGGAAGAGATAATGGTTATAAAATATTAAGCAAATTTTGGAATCTTTATTAATCTAATAGCTGACTTGTTTCTAAACCTTTGCTTCCTTACAATATGCTAGGCTTGCTTCAGGCCCTGGCCATAGAACAATAGCCATGACAGACCAGGTCCCTACTCTCATGGCGCTTACAATCTAGGGGACGAGATGGACAATAAACAAGTACACAGGCAATGACACAGAGTGGGGAGGCAGTGGCCAACAGGGTGGGGAAAATGGACACTACTTTAGTTCAGTCATCAAGAAAGCCTTTATTGAGAAATAATACTGTCACGAAGGCCACCATGTGGAGGTCACAGACTAGAGCCTTCTAGACAGACAGTATGACAAGTATAAAGACAGAAAAGGAGGAACAATCTCAGCATGTTCAAAGAACTTTAAAATAGAAAGCCTCCATAGTCTATGCACAGTAGTAAAGAATAATCAATTTTATATTAGGTGTGGTAACAGTACTTTGACTACATGTGAAAATGTTCATATTGCATAGTTAAGATATGTACATAAATGATGTCAGGATTTCTTTAAAATATTTCAGCAAAAGAAAGATAAACATGGCAAATGTACAAAAAGTACTAAATTTGGGTTATGCACTAGTCTCTCAATGCACTATTCTCTACTTTTGTATGTTTCAAATTTTTCATAAATTTTAGAAATTCCACAAAATAGAGGCTTCATGTTAAAACTGACGATACTTCATTATATTCTTTCTTTTACTTTAATACCCCAGCTCGGCTCTTACCTCTTCAGTTCTTCCTTCTGATGACCTCACCTGAGACATAAACAAAAGCTTTAAGGACCTAGGTATATACAAGATAGGTCCTACACTCTACAGCTGAATCCAGTTTCTATGACAGATATAGCTACTCTATCTAAGGCAAGGTTGGAAGCTAGACAGTATTAAAATAAGAGAGCATAAAACAAACCACATACTGATAAACAAGAAGTCATTCTTCCTGAGAAAAACAGGAATTGCCTGGACCAAAGACCATCCTCCCAATTCCATGGGGATTACTCTGGCAAAGACATTCTAATTGTGAAATCCCACTGTCAATTTTCAGTCTTGATCTTACTTGACCTTGCTGTCGCACTCGACACAGTTGAGCATTCCCTTCCTTCTTGAACCTCTCTGTCTGGCAGATGTGAGGGCAGTACTGAAGATGCCCGTGCTTCTTCCTTTTAAGAACAAGTGTCTCTACCACAGCCCCTCCTGAGAGACAGGAAGAAACTTTTGTCCCAAATGACCAATTTTGAAGAAACCAGAGTGAGTCCCTCATGGGACCCAATAATCTATACTTTATTGAATGGTTTGGAAGCTGTGTGTCAGACTCTTCTATTTCTAGGAACACAGTGGAGTCAATATCTGAAAAACCTTCTGATACTGAATTACTATAACTGCTAAACAAAATATTACCAGTTTCTTTTAAAATGCACAGTTGAGTTCTCAAGAAAGAAAAGAAAATCACCAGGAGCTAAAAATCAGGTGGGAGCTAGAAACCAGAAAAAGTAAAAACTGAGGCTACAGAGACCCTGGGAGCACTTTCTGGTGTTAGTATCAAGAGTGGTTTAAAGCTGCAGAGGGACAGAAGATTCTCAGGCCTTGATGATACAAAATGTAGAGAGGTTGAAGTGAGCCCCTTGGAAAAAACTCAGACCCTTGAAGGGGAACAATCTCAGTGAGAAAATAGGCTAGAAAAAATACACCTGCTGGTGAAGGAAAAAAATCACAGGTGTCTGTTTTGATCTAGGCTCCACAGGAGAGTCTCCTCTGAACATTCAGAACCCAAGATTGCATTCATACAATAGGGTCCAGCTAACAAACCCCAAGCATAGAAACAAACTTAAAGTGATCCTAGATTGGTAGTACCCACTGCTGAACCAAAAACTCCTCTCAGAACTATTTGCTTCAGAATATGCCTACAGTCCAAAGCCTGCTAAATGCTTACAAAACACATAAGGAAAGAGCCATCATGACTGACAGTCAGAAAAGAAAAAAAAATAGCAAAATGTAGTACAAAATAACTTCTGGTCTTAAAAAAAGACAAATACAGAATATTTTTAAACTATGTACATAAAGTAATAAAAGGGCCCAGTGGCTCACACCTGGGAGACTGAGGAGGGCAAAACACTTGAGCCCAGGAGTTTGAGACCAGCCTGGGCAAAATAGTGAGACCCCTTCTCTACAAAAAGTTAGCCAGATGTGTTGGCATGTGCCTGTAGTCCCAGTTACTTGAAAGGCTGAAGTGAGAGGATCACCTGAGCCCAGAAGGTCGAGGTTACAGTGAGCCATGATCACACCACTGCACTCCAGCCTGGGTGACAGAGTGAGAACCTATCTCAAAAAAAATGAATAAAAGAAAAAAAGAAAAGAAAAAATAAACACAAGTGAAAGAAACTTACTAAAATGTAAATTTTGAAAGAATTAAATAGAACTTTTATAAGTAAAAAGTTAATGCTGGAGAGTAACTTTATAGTTAAGTGTACTAGTACTAGACTTTCTCCTCTTAAGTTTTTAAAATTACATTAGGTAATTAAAAGCAAAAGTATAATATTGTCTGATGTGGTTTTCAATGTATGTAAAGGAGATATTTAAGACAACTAACTATAAAGCAGGGAGGGTAAAGGGACCTAAATCGCAGTAAGTTTCCTATGTTCTACCTGAAGTGGTAAGCTGTTGACACTAGTAGACTACGACATAGTAAAGACATCAATTCTCCCCAAACTGATTTATACATTCAACATAATTCTTAGCAAAGTCCCAAGATCTTTTGTAGAGATAGACAAGCTTATCTTAAATTTTATATAGAAATGAAAAGGAACTAGAATAACTAAAATAATGAACAACCAAAAAAAAATAAAGTTGGAGGAATCATACTACCTGATTTTAAGCTATATAGCTATAGCAATTAAGACTGTGATATTTTCAGAGGGACAGCCACCTAGACCAATGGAACAACAGAGAGATCCCAGAAACAGCCCCTTGCAAATATGCCCAACTGATTTCAGACAGAAGTGCAAATGCAATTCAAGGGAGGAAAGACAGCCTTTTCAACAAACAGTGCTGGAACAACTGGACATCAATAGACCAAAAAAAAAAAAAACTATCAAAAAATCTTGACCTTTGCCTCAGACCATATATAAAAATTAACTCAAAATGGATGCCAGATCTAATACAAAAACTATAAAACTCTTAGAGGAGACCATAAGAGAAAAGCAGGAGGACCTAGGATTAGGTGAAAAGTTCTTAGTCACAACATGAAAAGCATGATCACAAAAGAAAAAAAAAAGGTAAATTGTTATTTTTTTCATTTGTAGAACCTGTCATTGACATAGCTGAATGACAACTTATTCAACAATGACATTCTTATTCAACAATGTTAACCATTAGAGCTCTTCTAAGAAGACCAAAAAAAAAAAATGCAGTTAGAATATGAGCTCCTGTTTTATCCTTAAGTATTAAAGTGGATGAGAGGGAGGGACTTAAATGTGTATAATCATTTCATTTTAATGAAAGACATCAGCTGGACACCATTTACCTACAATATATCATTTTAGGATCGGTGTGAAATCTCCAGGTAATTAAACTTAAGTGATGCAGACCCTCAGAGGTAACTGGGGGACTGCTGACCTCAGTCAAGGATTACTGATAAAGAAAAAAAGCCATCTCAGCCAGGCGCAGTGGCTCATGCCTGTAATCCCAGCAATTTGGGAGGCCAAGGCAAGTGGATCACCTGAGGTCAGGAGTTTGAGGTCAGCCAGGCCAACATGGTGAAACCCTGTCTCTACTAAAAATACAAAAATCAGCCAGATGTGGTGGCACACACCTGGAATCCCAGCTACTCGGGAGGCTGAGGCAGGAGACTTGCTTGAACCTCGGATGCAGGGGTTGCAGTAAGCCAAGATCATATCACTGCACTCCAAGACTCTGTCTCAAAAAAAAAAATAAAAATAAAAATAACTTCACATTTTCGAGCTTACATAATTGGATGGATGGGAGTTACATGCACCAGGACAGGGTTATTGAATGAGGATAGATGGGTAGAGAGCATCAGCCCAGAACTGGACGTATTGAGTTTGAGGTGACTGCAACACCAGGCAGTTGGACAGAAAAGTCAGGAGCTCTGAAGAACATCCGGGCTGAGAGCAAATTTGGGAGTCACCAGAGAACAAATCATAACCAAAGCAACTGAAGTTGAACACAGATGCGATTGGCCTAGGAAGAATATGGAGAAAAAAGGGAAGGGACCTAGGATTAAGACTCTGAGGAGTCTCAAAGTTCAATAGCCAGGGAGAAGGGAACAGAAATTGCAAAGACTGAGGAAAAATGGCCTCCTCAGAGGGAGATATAAGAGAAAACTTGGAAGAGTGTGATGTCAAGAAAATGTTTTTTCTGTACTTCCTGGAGGCTTGGCACGGGGGAAAAGAGAAAGAAAATCAAGATTTCAAGAAGGCAGAGGCAATGAAGTCCTATGTCACTAAGAGAAGTGAAATAAGGCATTATACTTAGCAGCATGGATATCACAGGGGGCTCAGTGAGAGTTGCAAGGGGGAAGCAACGGGGATAACACAAAAGAGAAATCAGCTGAGACATGAATGGGCTGGGGGGATGTGGAGTTGGTGAGCTGTTGATTGTTCGTGAAATTTAGCCAGGAAGCAGGAGAGGTGGAAGCAAAAGACAGTTTGCCTTTTTGTTGGTGTTTTTATGAAAGGAGAAACTTGAGCATGTTAAAACACAGAAAGGATGGAAGAGGTGATGCGGTGGGGCCAAGGACAATGGGTAGCTTCTGTGAGGGTAGGAGGGGAGGCTGGGGACAGGCGCATTTTGGGTAGCGTCCCCCAACATGGCCGATACTCTTCAAGCTCCCTCCACATTCTCACACAGTTCACTCACCCTCTACTCCAACCTCACTATTAAAATTTTACCCATTAAAGAACAGCTCAACTTCCATATCCTCTCCCTCACTGTCTCCCCTGATTTCTCCAGCTCTTGGGATGCCTTCTCCACAATCCCAAGTGGGTCATGTTTTCCATCTATTTGACCATGAAATCTCTGATAGCAGGTTCCACAGAATACACACTGGGAAATGAACACTCTCACGCCTGTCCAGCTCCAGTCCTCATCCCTCAATACAGCCTTCCCAACCATACCACAGCAAAGTAATACCTTCCCTCATAAGGTCCTTAACAATTTTGTCATTTAGCACATGAAATGTTGAGGGTTCCAGCATGTAAATTCCAAGAGTGCAGAGCCTTGTATGTCCCATTCATCACTGTATCCCCAGTTCCTGGAAGCGCTGGCACACAGTGGGTACCCAGGAAATGTTTACTGAATGAAGTCATTAAAAGAGATGCCCTGTGTACTCCTCAAAACCTGTAAATTACTGAGGAGCAGGGACCATGTGTTGTGACTACTTCTACACTATGCCCACAGAGTACACACCTAATAAATGTTCTTGATGACAGGATAATTTATTAGGGCCTAATGTCACATTAGGAATTACAGGCACAGTTTGGCAATATACCCTGATGCAAATAATATGATATACCCTGATGGAAAATAATGAAAAGCCTCTGTAATGTTTTTCAACTCTAAATTTAAAAGACAATTAAGGTCAGGCGTGGTGGCTCATGCTTGTAATCCCAGCACTTTCGGAGGCTGAGGTGGAAGGATCCTTTGAGCCCAGGAGTTTAAGACCAGCCTGGGCAACATAGTCTGAATTCATCTCTACCAAAAATCTAAATATCAGCCAGGTGGTGGCACATGCTGTACTCCCAGCAACTCAGAAAACTGAAGGAGGAGGATCATTTGAACCCAGGAGTTCAAGACTGCAGGAAGCTATGATAGTGCCATTGTACTCCAGCCTAGGAGACGGGCTAGACCCTGTCTCTAAAAAAATAAAAATAATTTAAAGACAATAGTTGCCATCAAAATATTAAACATTTCCCGTATTACGGAATTTAAGAAAACTCTTAGGCTGGGCACGGTGGGCTGACGCCTGTAATCCTAGCACTTTGGGAGACCAAGACAGGTGGATCACTTGAGGCCAGGAGTTCAATACCAGCCTGGGTGACATGGCAAAACCCCATCTCTACAAAAAAATACAAAAATTAGCCGGGCACAATGGCTCATGTCTATGGTCCCAGTTTCTTGGGAGGCTGAGGTAGGAGGATCGCTTGAGCCCGGGAGGCAGAGCTCAAAAAAAAAAAAAAAGAAAAAAAGAAAACTCTTAAAGACAACTAAACTTTCTCTCGCTTCTGAAATTCTCTTATAAATTCATATAGCACTCTAAAACCTCAGAATCTGTTTAAGATTTATTGGAGTGCTGGAGTTTAGTATATTCACATCTTGGTAATACACAGGACACTGGTAATGGCAGGAAGTTCATGAAGGATATTGCTTGAGTGGATCTATAGTATCACTACTTGCCTAATAAAGACAGAATCATCTTAATGCCACTGAAGTACCAGAGTTTTGGTCATAAATCACACAATAACAAATCTAAGATTTGCCATGACAAAACATACAAAACCAAAATTGAAAGAGATCTCAAATACAAGCTTTGCTACCAAATAAGGCCCAAAAATATTATAAGGTGGAAACTGTTTCAACAAATAGCTTCATTTCTCATATGTACTCTGTACAGTATAACATTATAAATTCAACCTCATGTTTCTCTCCCACATTTTATTACTACGATTAAAGTCATCTACAGAATTATTACACTGAAATGAGTAAGAGTACCTCCTATGCTTTAAAGACTTTCGTACCAACCTGGCATTTTCAACCCCCTGAAATTTATTCTAACCTTTCTTTATGGGAAAAATGTGCAGACTTTGGAGACAAATTCTGGACAGAGTGGCAAAAAGTGCAAGTCAAACACAAGTACTTTAGAAACAATAAGAAACTGCTCTCCATCCATCCAGTGGAGGAGGGAACAGAGAGAAACACTTGTAAAATTGAAAACAATAGAGACTAATTAAAAGCCTCATCTTAAAACCTCATCTTAAAAAAAAAAAAAAAAAAAAAATCAAAACCTAAAGAAGCATATGAAGACATTGGTGTCAGAATTCATGCTTGGCTCCAAACATCAAATAAAAGGATCTTCTGGAAAAAAAAAAAAGAGTTTCTTTTTATAATGTATGGGCAGCACACTGGAATACCTCTGCCACGATCAGTAAACCTAGACAATAACGGTAAAATTCTGTTCTCTCTCCTGAAGTAATTCAGAGCAGTACTTCAGCACCACTGAAAAAGCCACCCCGGAAGGTTTTAGAAATCATGACATCTATTTCATTAACCCTTGTCCCTACTATCAAATAAAACCTAGATCTTGTCTTTTTGTTGTTGTTTGAGACAAGATCTCACTATGTCACTCTGTCACCCAGGCTGGAGTGCAGTGGCACGATCACAGCTCACTGTAGCCTCAACCTCCCGGGCTCAAGTAATCCTCCCACTTCAGCCTCCCACATAGCTGGGACTATAGGCATACACCACCACACCCCGCTAATTTTTTCTACTTTTTTGTAGAGACAAGGTCTCACTATGTTGCCCAGGCTGGCCTCAAACTCCTGGGCTCAAGCGATCCTGCCTCAGCCTCCCTCAGTGCAGAGATTACAGGTGTGAGCCACTGTGCCCAGTCCTTTGTCATTTTTCTTAATTACCTTTTGGGGAGACTCTTTTACTCTTTATTTTGGAAATTTTAAAACATCCATGAAGTAGAAAAAATGTAAGAAACTACCATATATTCATCATCAAATTAATTTTCAACTAATAGCCAAAGATTTTTCATCTACCCCTCCATACAAACACACACACAAACACACACAAAATTATACTGACACATATGTTTTAAAAACTCCCCTTTACAGGTCATACTGGCAAAATATTCTATTTAGCAAACAATTCAGCAACAACTACTATCACTTAGGGCCTTTACTTGCAGAAGGCATAAATTTTATGGAGCAAGGTTACCACAAGCGCAATCCAAATTTCATGCTGTGATACAGAAGCAGTTATTTAAAAATAAAGCTGAAAAATAACTCATCCTCTATCTATGTGCATAATTTCAATGGTAATCCGAGCCATCACATCTCCATATACTATTCTCAAAAGTAATAAGACAAAGGAAAAAGAGTTGCAAAGCTCATCCACATGGTCAATTTTACCATGGCAATTTGGAAAAATATGTGACTTTCAGAACCTATAATCAACTGAACAAAATGACTAAAACATACAAGAATTGAAAGTAATTTTCCCTAGGTTCATATCAGTTCAAATAAAATGTCAGTGTTCATAAAAACTTGTTTTTATTTTACACAAGAGATTAATATCAATCTAGCTTCTGTGTTAGTTCTTTATTTTTTAAAAAAATGTCAGTTATATCATGGCCTTATTCTTGGGAAAGTATTGCTGTAACAATGCCTACTACTCTCAGGACTGCGGCTGCAAACATCTGGAAGTTACTACCAACAGACTTTCAGCCCCAAGCATGGTAAGGCCTTGCTAAGAACCATCTTCCTGCCTACACACAAGATCCACGTCATGTCTTGGAGAACACTCCTGTAAGAAGACATACAAAGTCACAACCAGTTGTAATGTACCCTCAAAGTCACGGAGAAGTCTAGTGTTATTCAAGGAATCCGGAGGAATGCAGGACACAAAATTCTAAACAGTAAAATGACTAAGATACTAAAACAGACCACAGATAGATAGGGAAAGCCTGATGACCTCTAAGTCAACCTTCTGATTTTGGTCTGTCAGCTGAGGACCTGGCACTGGTGGACCTGGCAGAGGCCCTGCAAAGACACCCCTGACTCGAGCTCCACTTTCTGTGGAGAAATTATGTTCCACGTTCACGCCCTTCAATATGAGTGAGTTTGAAAGATGGGGATTCTAGGGTTTGGAGTATTCCAAAATTCTAGATTTCCCACGTAAAAACCACTACCACTCTCAAGGACCATCACCATGAACGTAATAGTTATACAACTTCAGGTAGACGGCAGAGAAAATGATCTAAGAAAAAAAGGCCAGGCATGGTGGCTCACGTCTGTAATCCCAGCACTTTGGCAGGCCGAGGCAGGTGGATCATCTGAGGTCGGGAGTGCGAGACCAGCCTGGCCAAAATGGACAAACCCTGTCTCTACTAAAAATACAAAACTAGCTGGGCATGGTGGCACATGTTTTAATCCCAGCTACTTGGGAGGCTAAGGCAGGAGAATCGCTTGAACCCGGGAGGCAGAGGTTGTGGTGAGCAGAGACTGCTCCACTGCTCTCCAGCCTGGGCAACAGAGCAAAACCCTGTCTCAAAAAAACAAAAAAAAAAGGAAGAAAGAAAAAGAAAAACGACCAAAATCATTTCCAAAGTACCAAAGTACAACTATGACAGACCTGGTGTATTTCTTCTACCTACTGCTTCAAAAAGAGAAGTCAAAACAGCAGCACTGGAATCCCTGCTTCTCATGGAGACAAAACAAGTCCAAAGTCTACAGACCCCAGGGAAATAAGCTGGGCCTCCAGTTCCACTACAGAGCTCCAGATTCCCAGTGTTTATGCACCCCTTCTGAACCGAGGGTCAGGGTGCAGGACTTCAGTTCCGTGGCAAAGTTCCTAATCTTGGGGATTACCTTAAACCTTCAACTTGCAAGTATTCAACTTGTCACTTATAGGGAAACTACATCACTAAGATCTTGCCTCCAGATGCACATTAAATATAAAACCTATATTCATGCAGAGCCTTTGTGCACACTTCATTAACGCAGATTTGATTAAATCCAATGTTATGATTCCCACAGAAACTGCAATCTTGGCAAACCCATACACATGTATTTCATATTACTTCAGATGGTAGTAACCTCAAAAGAAACTTAGAAAGAGTAACGCATATTTTAATTGCCACATCTTATTACAAAGAAAAACTTCCGGACAGATGAGAGATTAGAAAACTGCCTTCCTCCACAGATAGTGGAGCTCTTTCTTTGAGACAATTAACAAAGACTAGACCAAGCCCTGAAGAATGTCCTGGAAGAAACTACCCTTACCTGGCCTGAAAGACACAGTCCAGACAACTTAGGGTTTCCTATAAACTCTCATTTCTAATATGCAAGACAATCAGCTGCTTGATGCTTAAAACTTCATTTAAACTTTTTTTTTTTTTTTGAAATAGAGTCTCGCTCTGTTGCCTCGGCTGGAGTGCAGTGGCACGGTCTCGGCTCACTGCAACCTCCGCCTCCTGGGCTCACGCCATTCTCCTGCCTCAGCCTCCCGAGTAGCTGGGACTACAGGCGCCCGCCACCACGTCCGGCTAATTTTTTGTATTTTTAGTAGAGATGGGGTTTCACCGTGTTAGCCAGGATGGTCTCGATCTCCTGACCTCGTGATCCGCCCACCTCGGCCTCCCACAGTGCTGGGATTACAGGTGTGAGCCACCGCACCCAGCCTAAACTAGTACTTCCATAAAGTACCATAAATGTTAATCAGATGCAGACCTAACTTTAATTCCAACTCGAAGCAACAGATGAAATATCTGAAGTCATCACAAAATGGATCATCTACTGTAAAACAAATAAGATATCTGTTGATGACAGCTAACACAGAAAATAGTTTCCCTGGTTCTCAGTTTCTGAAAGGTCAAGTGCTACTACAAACAGGCTAAAAGATTAATAGAAGACAGTAGAGCTCAGTGGTTAAACAGGCTTCTGAAGTCAAAACACCCAGGTTTGAATCCAGGTTCTACCATTTAAGACTTGTGACTTGAGCAAATTATTTCATCTCTCTGTCCCTCAGTTTCATCATCTAAAAGAGGCAATAATAATAAAAGCTTCTTTGTAGAGCTGTCTTAAGTACTAAAGGAGATAATACATGCAAAGTTCTCATTTTTGCTTCTTCAAATATGCCAGTGTCACAGAAGACAAAGTAAAGAGCTGTTCCCAGATTAAAGGAGGTAAAGGAACCGTAAAAATGAAACACAATATGTGGACCTAGACCAGTCCCTGTACTAGAAAGGGGAAAAGATGCTAAACGGGACGTTGCTAGGTGAATTGACAAAATCGTTATACATGATAGGTCTGATAAAAGCTGTATCAAAAGTTATGTTAAATTAAGTTGATAACTTTCCTGTGGGTATGTGTGCTAGTCAGGGTTCTCCAGAGGGGCAGAACTAATAGTTTATATGCATATATGAAAGGGAGTTTATTAAGGAAAATTGGCTCATACAATCACAAGGCAAAGTCCCACTACAAGCCATGTGCAAGCTGAGGAAGAAAGAAGCCATTAGTGGCTCAGTCCATGTCCTAAAGCCTCAAAAGTAGGGAAGCCAAAAGTGCTGCCTTCAGTCCGTGGCTGAAAGCCCAAGAGCCCCGGGCAAACCACTGGTGTAAGTCCAAGAGTCCAAAGGCGGAAGAACCCAGAGTCGATGTCCAAGGGCAGCAGGAGTGGACTGAAGCATCCAGCATGGGAGAAAAATAAAAGTCAGATGACTCAGCAAGCCAGCTTAACCCACTTGTTCTAGACACACTGGCAGCCAATTGGATGGTGTCCGCCCACACTGAGGGTGGGTCTTCCTCTCCCAGTCTACTGACTGAAATGTCAATCTCCTCTGGCAACACTCTCACAGACACACCCAGAAACAATACTTTACCAGCTACCTAGGCCTCAATCCAATCAAGCTGACACCTAATATTAATCATCATAGTATGTAAGAAAATAATCTTAATTCTTCGAAATACAGAAGTATGTGGGAGTAATGATGTAGTCAAATTTATTTTAAGCAGTTAAGGAAAAATTTTAGTTTATATTTGTGTGTGTATGGAAAAGTGGAGAGAGAGAAAGGAAGCAAACAATAAGCAAATGGGACAAAATGTTACCAACAGATGAGTCTAAGTAAAGGGTGTATGCATTCATGAGCATTTATTCCAGAGAAATGAACACCGCACATGGTTGATGGTGGCTTGATTCATAATAGCCAAATCCTGAAAACAACCAACTGTCATTCAACAGATGAATGGTTAAGCAAGCTGTGGTGCATGCATGCCATGGAATACTACTCAGCAATGAAGAAAAACAAACTATTGATACATGCACCAATCTGAATGAATCTCAAAGAATTACACTGAATAAAGAAAAGTCGATCTCAAAGGTTATATACTATATGATTCGGCTTATATAGCATTCTGGAAATGACAAAATTATAGAGTTTAGTGGTTGGATGGGGTTAGGGAGGCAGAGACGGAGGGCAACAGCTGTGGCTATGAAAATGCAGCACAAGGGATCTTTGTGATGGAACTCTATCTTGACTGTGGTGGTGGTCACACAAATCTACAGATGTGACAGAACACACACACAAATGAGTAAAAGTAAAACTGGCAAAATCTGAATACAGAGTACAAGTGAAAATGGTAGACTGTGAACAAGGTATGTGTAGTTACCTGATTGTGATAACTGTACCTTAGTTACACAAGAAAAAACTAGGTGAAGGGTACACGGGATTTCTCTACATTATTTCTTACAATTGCATGTGATTCTACAAGTAGCTCAAAATAAAAAGTTTATATTTGTGCCGGGCACAGTGGCTCATGCCTGTAATCCCAGCACTTTAAGAGGTTGAGGCAGCCAGATCACTTGAGGTCAGGAATTCAAGACCAGCCTGGCCAACATGGTGAAACGTTGTCTCTACTGAAAATACAAAAAATTAGCTGGGTGCGGAGGCATGCACATGTAATCCCAGTTACTCAAGAGGCTGAGCCAGGAGATTTGCTTGAACCTGGGAGGTGCAAGTTGCAGTGAGCCCAAATCACACTACTTGCTCCAGCCTGGGTGACAGAGTGAGATTCCATCTCAAAAAATAAAATAAAAATTATAAGTTTAATTTAAAAATAAAAGCTAAAAGGAAAAATGTTTAAACAAAAATTAGCAACATAAAATAACATGAATAATGATAAAGCACCAGAGGCATTCCTATTAACTTAACAATAGGAAAAGCCTGCTATTTGTTATTTAATAAAGTTCTAAAAGAGATAGTCTGCTACATAACAAAAAAGGTGCTAAAAATATTAGAAATGAGACAAAATGATCAGTTATAAAGGAAATCACTATCTAGAAAATCCGATACTCAAAAAGGATTAGAAGTTCAATAATGCCCAAAAACAATACATAAAAATAGTCTTATTATATGCCAGTAATAATTTAAAAACTCTGTTACAATAAAGAACTTTGTTCCACTTATATTACTTTTTAATTCTTTTTTTTTTTTTTTTTTTTTGGAGATGAGTATCACTCTGTTGCCAAGGCTGGAGGGGAGTGGCGTGATCTCGGCTCACTGCAACCTCTGCCTCCTGGGTTCAAGCAATTCTCCTGCCTCAGCCTCCCAAGTAGCTGGGATTACAGGCATGTACCACCACATTCAGCTAATTTTTGTATTTTTTTTTTTTATAATAGAGACAGGGTTTTACCATGTTGGCCAGGCTGGTCTCGAACTCCTGACCTCAGGTGATCCACCCACCTCAGCCTCCCAAAGCTAGGATTACAGGTGTGAGCCACCATGCCTGGCCTACTTTTTAATTATTTACATAAACCATATACGACTATTTTTCAGTGTTTTTTTTCTAATTTCCCCAGAATACAATGACTATCTTTAAGCAGCTTTTACATAACAACATATCCTCCAGTTCTCCCTGACAGAGCAGCACGTTTGTTCTTCTTAAATTTGCTGTTTCTCAGCCTCTAGTTCATCCTTCACTTTAGAAGCCAAAGGTTCCAGCAAGCAGATTAAAAAATGTTTTCCAATCCCTCAAACCCTTCAATACTTTGACAAAGTCTAAATCAGTTGTATGAGATGACAATCTAAAGTTTCTTCCAGCTCAGAATCTCTATCTTGCCAGGAGCTAGCATCCCTTTAATCAGGTCTGAGAGACTCTAAGTGTGTGTTCTTCTACAGGCCTTGGGATCATCTAGCTTCACAAGCCTTTTCTCTCCCATGAATTCCAAGTTCTCAGTCAGTGAAAGTCACCCTAGAGCAGAATCACATTCAATTCATCCACTTCTAGTCAAATCTCTCACATTAACTTTAGTTTCAAACTAGAGCTGCTTCTAAGCCACTATCAGCCCAATCCATTTCCTCCAGGTGGATGTGCTATGTGCTTAGAGCACATCCTACAGAAGAGTCAGGACAGTTGGCACTCCTTACACGGAAGTAGGTCTGCTATGTCCCCGGTCTTCCATACATGAGAAACATGCTCAGTAAAGAAGCAAAGATAGAAAAAGTAAATTATTTTCATAATGCTTACAGAATACAGAATCTATTATATTAGAGAAAGAAAGGATATACATTTTTAAAGAAAGAATTTCATCTATATTTTCTATGTTAAAAAAAGAAAAAAGAAAAAAAATTTGGCCGGGCACAGTGGCTCATGCTTGTAATCCCAGTGCTTTGGGAGGTCGAAGCAGGTGGATCACCTGAGGTCAGGAATTTGAGACCAGCCTGGCCAACGTGGTGAAACCCCGCCTCTACTAAAAATACAAAAATTAGCCGGGCGTGATGGCACATGCCTGTAATCACAGCTACTCAGGAGGCTGAGGCACAAGAATCGCTTGAACCCAGGAGGCAGAGGTTGCAGTGAGCTGATCGTGCCCTTGCACTCCAGCCTAGGCAACAGGAGTAAAACTCCATCTCAAAAAAAGAAAACAAGCGAAACTCTATCTCAAAAACAAACAAACAAACAAACAAAAAGTTCAACCTTCTTACAACACTTTACTCCAAACACAGCACAGGATTATATTCCCAAGTGAAATATCATGGCACTGGCCTATAGATGAGGATAATGCACCATCTTAAAAATGGAATGATCTGCTGTAACAAAATGTCTTAGAATAAAAAGTGCAATGATATAACAATGAACCATCTCTTTAATCACTGCCTCTCAAAGTGGGACAAATGAAACCTCCAGACATGCCACATTCACAACTTTAATTCTCTAGAAATAGGATTAGTGGGGACTCTCACTTTAAGACATACAATTAAGTAAAGTTTGATTTTTTGTTTCTGAAAAGCGTTCGAATTATTTTTGTAATCAAACAACAAAATATATACATATACACATATACATACATTGTTAAACCCCATTCAGCAATAATAATGCAGGGTCTATTTAGATTTACTGATAAAAATAATTATACTACTTCTTAAACAAATTTAGTTCAATGGGTTAAGAGGAGCAAAAGATTTCAGTATGGCCTACGAACATCCATTCTCCTTCTCCAGAACCTACCCCTGCAGGGTTATACACATTTTGCATAATAATTACTGGCCCAACAATTGAATGTGACTATCTCCCTATAAACAGGTAAAACTATACCAGAGGACTTCCCGTTATGACAAATTCTGCCAATGGCTCATTTCTTTTCTCTGTGTAAAATAAGCTGAGCATATTAAAAGTGTCACTTCATGGAATTTCTTAGTATAATAGGTGAAAACATCTCAAATTACTTACATGATTGCAATTTAGGACACCTCAGTTGTATCACAGCCCGCCCAATCAACACTTGAAAGGCCTTTCGGCCGGGCACGGTGGCTCAAGCCTGTAATCCCAGCACTTTGGGAGGCCGAGACGGGTGGATCACAACGTCAGGAGATCGAGACCATCCTGCCTAACACGGTGAAACCCCGTCTCTACTAAAAAATACAAAAAACTAGCCGGGCGAGGTGGCGGGCGCCTGTAGTCCCAGCTACTCGGGAGGCTGAGGCAGGAGAATGGCGTGAACCCAGGAGGCAGAGCTTGCAGTGAGCTGAGATCTGGCCACTGCACTCCAGCCTGGGTGACACAGCGAGACTCCGTCTCAAAAAAAAAAAAAAAAAAAGAAAGGCTTTTCCTATGACAGATGACATAGGGAAAGCTACCGAGTTTGACTAAAATGAAGTAAAAAGGACAGAAGAAAAGAACAGAGAAGAGACGCAGCTCGAAAACCATACTCCCAATGGCTCATGACCAGCCCAAGTCAGGGCTTCCCTGAACGTAACCAAATGGAGCTCTACGGTTAGTGCTATTCAACGCAGAGAACAGCAGCATCAGCAGCACTCTGGAGCATGGTTCAAACTGCAAACTCCCAGGCCTCCCCACAGACCCACTGAATCAGAGTCTCTAAGAGTGGGGTCCTGGAATCTGTGTTTTAACAGGCTCTCCCAGCAGCAGCTCTGATGTTCATTAAAGACTGAGAAGCACTGCACTAAGCTTCCAGGAGTGGACTGAACAGACCGCTGCTTCTTAATATTCCTTAGATGTACACTTCCAGGAGACAGCTTTCCAAATACCCACAACCTCACTGACAAAGACACTGGTATGGGTCACTTTGGCAAGTGACCTCAGAAAATTATGAAACAAGAGGGACTGTTTTAATGTCTAAACACATCTACTTCATTTTGTAATCTCAGCCTGTCAGGTAAAAGATCCAACTGGCTGTTTCACAGAACACAGAATTACATTGTTCTATGAAATTCTTATCTGAACTGAGAAGAAATGTTTCTCTTCTGCAAAGACACTAAAACAAAGCCTTCCCTGACCACTCAATCTAAAAACCAGTGCAGTTCTTAACTGGGGTATTTTGCCTTCCCATTCCCACCCCAGGACATCTGGCCATGTCTGGAGACATCTTTGGCTGTCACCACTGGGGAAAGTACCATTGGCCTCTAAAGTGTAAAGGCCAGGGATGCTGCTAAACATCCTACCGTACACAGGACAGCCGTCCTTTTCCCACAAAGAATTATCCAGTCCAAAATGTCAACAGTACTGAGGTGGAAAAACCCAGATCTAAATTAATCTCCTACAGTCTCTTTCTAGCCCAGCACGCTGTTCTATTTCCTTCACAGTACTTGCCACTCCTTGAAACGATCTTGGTCATTTATTTGTATACTTGTTTTTTGGGGGGTTTTTTTGCTTTTTTTTTGAGATAGAGGTTCACTCCCTCACCCAGGCTGCAGTGCAGTGGCGCGATCTCGACTCACTGCAACCTCCACCTCCTGGGTTCAAGCGATTCTCCTGCCTCAGCCTCCCAAGTAGCTGGGACTACAGGCGCGTGCCACCACGCCCGGCTAATTTTTTGTATTTTTAGCAGAGACGGTGTTTCACCATGTTAGGCAGGATGGTCTTGATCTCCTGACCTCGTGATCCGCCCACCTTGGCCTCCCAAAGTGCCGGGATTACAGGCGTGAGCCAACGTGCCCGGCCCTCGATTATCAGGCATTAGATTCTAATAAAGAGCACATAACCTACATCCCTCACATGCAGTTCACAACAGGGCTCGCACTCCTATGAGAATCTAATGCCATCACTGATCTGACAGAGGCGGAGCTCAAACAGTAATGCTTGTTCACCACTCACCCCCTGCTGCTGTGGCCCAGTTCCTAACAGGCCACAGAATGGTACCAGTCCACAGACCAGGGGATTGGGATCCCTGTTTAACAAGCCAAAGATTACCAGCCACCAACACAGGGTAAGAGAGACATGCAACAGATTCTCCTTCAAAGCCTTTAGGAGGAACCAGCCCTGCCAACACCTTGATCTCACACTTCTATCCTTCATAGCTGTGAGATAACAAATTTCTATTGTTTAAGCCATTCAGTTTGTGATACTTTCCTATGGCAGCCTCAGTAAATCAATACACCAGAAAAACCAAGCTTAGGAGATTCACTGAAAACTCCTCTCCACTGATCTCAAACAACTGTTCCAAAAAAGGCAGAGGAATGTAAAATACATAGAGTGAAACTAGAGCAAAGTCTGATTAATTAAAATGTATTAAAGTCAGCTTAAAAATATACTTGTCTTTCAATCTAGTTTTCAAAAGAGTTTACCAAAATTATCTTTAAAAGATGCTTGAGGCCGGGTGCAGTGGCTCACACCTGTAATCCCAGCACTTTGGGAGGCCAAGATGGGTGGATCATCTGAGGTCAAGAGTTCGAGACCAGCCTGGCCAACATGGAGAAACCTCGTCTCTACCAAAAATACAAAAATTAGCCAGGTGTGGTGGTGGGCACCTATAATCCCAGCTACTTGGGAGGCTGAGGCAGGAGAATCGCTTGAACCCAGGAGGCAGAGGTTGCAGTCAGACGAGATACCACCACTACCCTCCAGCCTGGGCAACAGGGTGAGACTGTTTCCAAAAAAAAACAAAAGATGCTTGAATAAAACACTAAGAAACAAATCCAAATGTATAAATTATTTAATATATGATAAAGGAGGCATTTCAGATCAATAGAAAAAAGATTTCTCACTAAATGGTAATATAGTAGTGGAGCTATACAGGGAAAAGAAATGAATTAAAACATTATTCTTTATCTACTTCACACTAAACTTGACAGATTAAAGAAGTTATCATAAAATACAAAACCATAAAAAGGATTGATAGATTTAACTGCAAAAAGATGAAATACATAAGTACTGAATATATACTACATCATAAACAAATGTAAAGACAAATGTAATATCTTGCTTCCCATGTTAGGTAAACTATTCCAAAGCACAGAATAAGATGAAAAACCCCCTACCATGCTATAAGTAAGTGTATTCTAGACTGCAAAGCCAAGTAAGGAAAGCAAAGAATACAGGCCAATCTCAATAATGAACATAGATGCAAAAATCCTAAATAAAATATTAACATGAATCTCCACAATATATTGAAGATTATACATTCAAGCAAGTATATCCTATGAGAGTCTATTAAATATAACTCACTATATAGCAATGGGGGAGGTGAACTTAACAAATGTCCAAAAAAGAATATGACAAAATGTACCACCAACTAGTATTTCTTTTTTTTTTTTTTTTTTTTTTTTTTGAGACAGAGCCTCACTTCTATCACCCACACTGGAGTGAAGTGGTACAATCTCACCTCCACAACCTCAGCCTCCCAGGTTCAAGCAATTCTCATGGTTCAGTCTCCCGAGTAGCTGGGATTACGGGCCTGCACCATGATGCCCAGCTAATTTTTGTGTTTTTAATAGAGATGGAGTTTCTCCATGTTGCCCAAGCTGGTCTTGAACTCCTGGACTCAAGCGATCCATGCACCTCAGCCTCCCAAAATGCTGGGATTACAGACGTGAGCCACCACGCCTGGCCACCAATTAGTATTAAACATCTAAAAAAAAGGACACTTAGGCCGGGCGCGGTGGCTCAAGCCTGTAATCCCAGCACTTTGGGAGGCCGAGGTGGGCGGATCACAAGGTCAGGAGATCGAGACCACAGTGAAACCCCGTCTCTACTAAAAATACAAAAAATTAGCCGGGCGCGGTGGCGGGCACCTGTAGTCCCAGCTACTCAGGAGGCTGAGGCAGGAGAATGGCGTGAACCCAGGAGGCGGAGCTTGCAGTGAGCCGAGATCGCGCCACTGCACTCCAGCCTGGGCAACAGCGTGAGACTCCGTCTCAAAAAAAAAAAAAAAAAAAAAAAAAGGACACTTAATAAGCACTTAATTAAAATAATATGTTAATTTATTTATATATATGATATATAATATGTAAATATATGTCTATATATATATCATACTTAACACTATAACATTACTGGCATTCCCATTACAGTTAGGAGGAGATACCACCTACAACTCAACCCTAAGCTGGAGCAGCCCTAGCCAACAAAATCAGAAAAGGAAGAGGAATAAATATTGGAAAAGAGACTATGTGTTTATTATTTACAAATAAAATGACTATCTAGAACATCTAAAAGGACATACTCACAAATTATATTATTGATAACATGCCTATATGCCAACAATAATAAATTTGAAAATGCAAGGAGAAAAAAAGATCAATTCTAAGTAGCAACCAAAACCACAAGCTAGTAGGGTGTGAAATCTAATTTGAATTTTAAAATTATTTTTAAAAACATGAAGGAAGGCCGGCCACGGTGGTTCATGCCTATAATCTCAGCTCTTTGGGAGGCCAAGGTGGGTGGATCACTTGAGGTCAGGAGTTCAAGACTAGCCTGCCCAACATGGTGAAACCCCATCTCTATTAAAAATACAAAAATTAGCCAGGCATGGTGGTGAATGCCTGTAATTCCAGCTACTGGGGAGGCTGAGACACAAGAATCACTTGAACTTGAGAGGCGGAGGTTGCAGTGAGCCGAGATCGCACCACTGCACTCTAGCCTGAGCAACAGAGTGAGACTTTGTTCAAAAAATAAAATGTAAAAATTAGCCAGGCATAGTGGCACATGCCTGTGGTCCCAGCTATTCAGGAGGCTGAATGAAGTATGAGGATCACTCGAAAACATAAAAGAGACCTAAACAAATAAACCCTGCTTTTGATCAAAAAAGACTCAATAATATAAAGATGTCAATTAAAAATGAGTTGAAAAAGTCAATGCGATCACAAATTCCAATCATGACCTTTTAATAGAAATTAACCAGTTCATCTTTTTTTTTTTTCTCTCGAGACGGAGTCCTGCTCTGTCACACAGGTTGGAGTGCAATGGCGCAATCTCAGCTTAGTGCAACCTCTGCCTCCTGGGTTCAAGTGATTCTCCTGCCTCAGCCTCCCAAGTAGCTGGGATTACAGATGCACGCCACCATGCCCAGCTAATTTTTCATATTTTTAGTAGAGACGGGGTTTCATCATATTGGCCAGGCTGGTCTCAAACTCCGGACCTCATTATCCACCCACCTCGGCCTCCCAAAGCACTGGGATTACAGGCATGAGCCACTGCACCCGGCCTAACAAGCTTATCTTAAAAATCAAATGAAAAAAAAAAATGGGCTAAGGATCTGAATAGGCATTTCTCCAAAGAAGATACAATTACAGCCGACAAGCTTATGGAAAGATGCTCAACATCATCAGACATTAGGAAAATGTAAATCAAAACCACAAGAAGTACTACTAGTCATACTCACTACAACTGTTCCCTTTAAAATGGCTAACATTCTGTGATATGAATTTCACATTGATAAAAAGTAATTTTTAAGAACGTCCAAAATAGATGAGAAATGTTTGCAAAAGAGTAACGAGAAAAGACTTGCTCTATCAAATTGAAAAAATCCTATGACACATTAGTAATTAAAAGATGATGATATTCAACTAGAAATTGGCAAAGATATCATTAGAAGGAAACAGTCTAGAAACACATTAGGGAAATTATTTTTAAAGTATTTCACATCACCACGAGGTCAGGAGATCCAGACCATCCTGGCTAACACAGTGAAACCCCATCTCTACTAAAAATACAAAAAATGAGCTGGGCGTGGTGGCGGGCGCCTGTAGTCCCAGCTACTCAGGAGGCTGAGGCAGGAGAATGGCATGAACCCAGGAGGTGGAGCTTGCAGTGAGCCGAGATCGCGCCACTGCACACCAGCCTGGATGACAGAGCGAGACTAGGTCTCAAAAAAAAAAAGTATTTCAGATCACTAGGAGGGAGAACCACTCAAATGATAATAGGACAGCTGGCTATCTGTTTGAAGAAAAGTTAGATTCTTACCACACATTAAAAAATAGGCCAGGCACGGTGGCTCACGACTGTAATCCCAGCACTGTGGGAGGCCAAGGTGGGTGGATCACGAGATCAGGAGATTGAGACCATCCTGGCCAACATGGTGAAACTCTGTCTCTTCTAAAAATACAAAAATTAGCCAGGTATGGTAGCAGGTGCCTGTAATCCCAGCTACTCAGGAGGCTGAGGCAGGAGAATCACTTGAACCCGGGAGGCAGAGGTTGCAGTGAGCCGAGATCGCGCCACTGCACTCCAGCCTGGCAATAGGGCGAGACTCTGTCCGTAAATGAACAAAGAAACAAACAGAATCCATCCCTAAGTAAATAAATAAATAACCTGCAGGCTGGGCACAGTGGCCTTGGGAGGCCAAAGCAGGTGGACTGCTTGGGCCCAAGAATTCAAGACCAGCCTGGGCAAGATGGTGAAACCCCATCTCTACAAAAAAATACAAAAATTAGCTGGGCATGGTGGTGAATGCCTGTAGACCTAGCTACTTAGGAGGCTGAGGTGGGAGAATCACCTGAGCCCAGGAGGTCAAGGCTGCAGTGAGCTGAGATCATGCTACTACACTCCAGACTGGGTGACAGAGTGAGACCCTGTTTCAAAATAAAAAAATAAATAAATAAAATAAACTGTAGGTGGCTTAAAGTGCTAAATGTTGGAAGTAAAATTATAAATACAGTAAGATATAGGAAAAATTGCTTCAAACTTAGGAGTAAAGAAAGTCTTCTTAGTTAAGACACAAAATACAGATGTCATAATGCTGAAGTCTCAAATTTTAAAAATCAAAAACTTCTGTAAGCCACAAGGAATCATAAAGACAAATCAATCGACTAGGAGAAAATATTTATAACACGTAAGAGTCCAAGGATCAATATACAGAATATGTAAAGACCTACAATCAATATGAAAGAAGCAACTCAATTAAAACAAAATTGAAATTTTCATTTAAAAACAGGTAAAAGAAATAATCTAACTTAATTGTAGGTAAAGGAGATATTCTAATTTAATTGGTCAGTGTTTGCACACAGGTGTGAATATTCTTAAAGCTCCCCTCCCCTGGTGATTCTTATATACAGGGTAAAGAAGCACTAGGCCACAACTATTTGAAGAGCAGAAGGTGTCTCAGCCTGCCCAAGGCAAGGTAAAAGAGGAAAAATCTAACACCCCCTTGAAGAGCTCCTCTGCAATGGGTTCCAGAGTGAGGATGGTGGAGTGCATGGAGACAGAATGCCTTAAAGAAGACTGGTTTTTTTTTTTTTTTATCCAGTCGCAAATCATTCTCTTTTACTTTCACAAGACCGAAATATAAAAATCATATTCTCTGAGATGAATAAGGAAAATTACTACAAAATAAACTTATACATCTGTGTGCAAGCAGCCCATGATTACGTGCAAAATCTAACCAAAGCAAACACACAGGACGTTATGGGAAAAAAGCAAATCACAGAAAAATATCTGCACCGTGATTCCATTTGATTAGTGTCAAAAACATGTAAAATTAAACCACAGTTTAGGGATACAAACTATGTGGTTCAAGTATAAAGAAAACACAAAATTCAGATTACCTCAGAAAGGGGAAAGGCATGGAGATCTTCAATGGCAACGATAATTTTTTTCTTAATCTGAGGGTTGTGTACATTGGGTATTCATTGTCCTGTTATTCTATATACCTTACATGTATTTTGCATACATTACTTTGTAACTTTTCAATTACCAACAGATAAGACTATAGAATGCATGCAAACACATACATAGTCTCTTAATTCTAGCCTCAATCTTTTCCACTGAAAATCTGCCAGGTTCTATCATGTCCTTCTATCACCTGTTAGGAGTTAACAAAGACCTCAATTTTCATCTTTTCTTCTGAAATTGTATTACAAGGAGACTCATGGAGGTAGGGCAGGGATACAAGAAAGGGCAATGGATCTTCTGATCAAACACAAAACACTGACAATCCCTTCAGACCAGAACTCAAGAATAAAAACAAAAAACATGTGTAACAAAATTAAAAGCATTGCAAGAAGAATGATGCAATTTTAACAGCTAGATATTTTTCCATTAATTATTTTCTAAGTGATCAAAATTCCATGAAACCCATTTGAAATCTCAGCTTTCAATTCCTTTGAGATACAAATATTACACTGAGTCCAATTGAGTATTTGCAGTGTCAGAGCAAATTCTACATGTGGTGGGTAGTTTTGAGTTCAAGGACAGTGTCACATGTATTCCTTCCTACTGGCCAGAAGTTTCGAAGTCCCCGAGAATCAGGCCTGGGCTCTGCCCACAACACTATCATCTGAGCGTTCCTTTCATTAGCACAGTACAAGATCACACAATGACCCTTAAGCTGAAGCAGGATCCTGGATGCCTGAGGAAGTGGGATACTCTTTGGGTATGGTAAAAGCCAAAGGCTGAGACAATCAATAAATTAATTAGCATGAAGTATGCTGACTTCTTTGGAAGGAATTTTATGAACACAGGATTTAAGACTTCTTATACAATAAACAATACAATCACAAGTGCTAATAAAGTAGAACTAAGGGTGCTACAGCATGAAAATGTTATCAATCAATCAATAAACCTCTGAATTAATTATATATAAGATTGTACAGACAGATGGTCCCCAACTTATGATGGTTCAACTTATAATTTTTCCACTTTACAATGGTGCAAAAGCTATACTCACTCAGTAAAATTGTACTTAAAGGACCCATATGACCCCTCTGTTTTTCACTTTCAGTACAGTATTTAATAAGTTACATGAGGTATTCAATACTTTATTATATAAAAGGCTTTGCGTGGCTGGGTGCGGTGGCTCACACCTGTAATCCCAGCACTTTGGGAGGCCGAGGCAGGTGGATCATGAGGTCAGGAGATAGAGATTATCCTGGTTAACACGATGAAACCCCGCCTCTACTAAAAATACAAAAACTTAGCCAGGCGTGGTGGTGGGCGCCTGTAGTCCCAAATACTGGGAAGGCTGAGGCAGGAGAATGGCGTGAACCCGGGAGGCGAAGCTTGCAGTGAGCTGAGATAGCACCACTGCCCTCCAGCCTGGGCGACAGAGCAAGACTCCATCACAAAAAAAACGTTCTGTGTTAAATGATTTTGCCAAACTTTAGGCTAACATAAGTGTTCTGAACACATTTAAGGTAGGCTAAGCTAAGCTACGACGTTCAGTAGGTTAGGTGTATTACATTCATTTTCAATTTGTAATTTTTTTTTTTTTTTGAGAGGGTCTCGCTTTGTCGCCCAGGCTGGAGTACAGGGGTGCGATTTCAGCTCACTACAACCCCCGCCTCCCAGGCTCTATCGATCCTCACACCTCAGCCCCCCAAGTAGCTGGGACCATAGGCACGCACCACCATACCCAGCTAATTTTTTGTATTTTTGGCAGAAACAGGTTTCACGTTACCCAGGTTGGTCTCAAACTCCTGAGCTCAAGCAATCTGCCTGCCTCAGCCTCCCAAAGTGTTAGGATTACAGGTGTGAGCCACCGCACCTGGCCCAATGTATGATATTTTCAACTTATGATGGGTTTATTGGAATACAATGCCATCAGAAGGCAAGAAGCATCTGTACCAGGGAATTAAAGGAAATCTTAAAAGATAACTTCCCTGGATCAGAAGCATACAGTAGTTAAATAGAAAAGAGTTGTAATGTACACTATTGGGGTGACGGGTACACTAAAAGCCAACACTTCGCCACTATACAATTCATCCATGTAAAGAAAGTCTCTTTACATGGCGGGCAGATCACGAGGTCAGGAGATTAAGACCATCCTGGCTACCCCTAAAACTATAGAAATAAAAACTAAAATAAATACTCCACAATTCAATCTAACCTCCCTTGTCATCTGCTTTCCATATTAACATTCACTTCTTAAACAGGGGGGTGTGTGTGTGTGTGTGTGTGTGTGTGTGTGTGTGTGTCCAGAAGAGAAAGAAGAAGAGAGAAAAAGAGAGTAAGAGAGAGAGAGGAAGGAGGACAGGGAATGAGAACACAGAAATATGTGAGAATAAAGAACGGGAAAGTAGTAGTTATTAGAATTGTATTCCAGAACTGCATTACCTCCAGGGCCTCTAAGGGAGCTTTCTTTCTCTAATCACATCCCTCTCCTCTCCTCACTCCCTCAAGTTTGCAAGACTGCTCTTCCTTCTTCTAACTTCTGGTCCTTCATCCCTCATATATATATATATATATATATATATATTTTTTATATATATATATATATATATATATATTTTATATATATATATAAAATATATATATATATATATATATATATATTTTTTTTTTTTTTTGACAGCATCTCGCTCTGTTGCCCAGGCTGGAGTGCAGTGGCACAATCTCGGCTCACTGCAAGCTCCACCTCCTGGGTTCCCACCATTCTCCTGCCTCAGTCTCCAGAGTAGCTGGGACTACAGGCACTCGCCACCACGCCCTACTCATTTTTTTGCATTTTTTTCGTAGAGATGGAGTTTCACCATATTAGCCAGGATGGTCTCAATCTCCTGACCTCGTGATCTGCCCGCCTCAGCCTCCCAAAGTGCTGGGATTACAGGCGTTAGCCACCATGCCCGGCCCACCCCTCATCTTTTTTTTAACCTCTCAGTTGAGCAACCCCATTTCTGCTTTCCCTTCCCTGGATTCTCAGCCTCAAAGAGATACAATATATAATAATAATATTGGAAAGAAGTTATAGAATCCTGTTCCAACTGCCTCACAGTCCAGAGCTCTCCATGCTAGTGACCTCATTATTTTGCAGAGTCCCCTGAAGGGCCTGGTTAGAGGTTTCCTACATTCTTTCAGCTTGGCACTCTGGCAGGGGCATAGCCCAGGGACACATTCCAATTTCCTAAAGCTGAAAAGTACCATCTGAGATTCTAAAATCCTTACTAAAACTAACCTTAATTGAATGCCTTTCAAAAGTGTAAACAGTAGATAAACCAGTTCAACTCTATACCCAAGTATTTGTTAAATTATGGTGAGATAAATGATAAAACTACTCATTCTTCAATAATTATTGTAGTGTATTGAAGACTTTCCTTTATAAAAGGAAAGCAACCAAACGGATACAATAGTCTGAAAGGCATATATGTTTTCTAAATAAATAACATTAGTAATTACTTCTCTGAATACTATATCACTTGATTGTATTTTAAGAGATGATTTGTTTATTCTATTAGCCTAAGAGATCAGAAGATTATAATACATCCTTTTATCACTTATAATTTGAATTATTTTATGTTCTGATAATATTTAGGATCAAGAAATAATAAGCATTATTGATTCTAACATCTCCAAACCCCAGCATTTCTAAGTAAATAAATACGTATGTTTGAGTATTATATGTTTGAGGAGATAGCTATGTAAAAAAAATTTTTTTTTAAAGAATTGTATTCCATATGTCCAAGAAGCTAAAGACTGGCTAAGAGACCTGGGATATTAAAGAAAAAAGATCCAAATTAAACTTCTAGAGATAAAAACCATGTCGACTGAGATGAAAAATATACTGGATGGGACAAACAGCAGATTAGACACTACAGAAAAGAAAATTAGTGAACTTCCAGATGTAGCAAGAGAAATTATCCAAAATGAAACAAAGAAGGAAAAAAGACTGAAAAAAAAAATTGACAGCTGAGACCTTAAGGCTATGCCGGCCAGCCTGCTGCCAGGGACCCATGTTTTTGCTCTACCACTTAGAGCCTCTTGCCTTCCCCTAGGGAGGTATCCTTCTGCTCCAACTTCCCTTCCCTGTCCCTTTTTGGCCCCTATATGCTCCTCCTTTACTTAGACTTGTACCCACAGAGACAAGCACACCCCCTTGTCCCCCACTTCACCAATTTCTGGTGGCTGAAACTCACCCTCACAGACTTCAAAGAAGATATTCTTGAGATAATGAAAAGTAACATCTTTGCATATGAAAGGAAAAAGGTTAAAGTGTATATATATGTGTTTTAACATTAGGAACATGTGAACCTTTTTAAAAACAAGGTTTTATTTACTGTAGAGATGAATGCAAATCAGAACCAATATCTCTTGGTCTACTTAATTAAAACCAGCTCACACATCCCTTAGGGGTTTATTATTATAATTATTATTGTGGTTGTTGTTATATTTGTTGTAATTATTATTTGGGGTTTCTTTTGTTTTTCTTTACAGTTCTCCACACTAAACTCACAATATTGTGGGGAGAAGCCATAACTCAACTCTATGCTGCAGTGAGATATAGGAGTAATCAGCTCCCAGCAACATGTATAGCCCGGGCTGCACGTTGTAATAATTACCAATGATTTAAAGCTTTAGGCTGGGCATGGTGGCTCACGCCTGTAATCCCAACACTTTGGGAGGTCTAGGCAGGAGGACCCCTTGAACTCCAGGAGTTCGAAACCAGCCTCGGCAACACAGTGAGACCCTGTCTCTATAAAAATTAAATTTTAATGTAAATAAAGCTTTATTTAGCCTTGATCTCTACCCTCATAGTCAGGTCTTCCCATATTTTATTAGTGAGGTGGAAAATGTATTATTTGTTGTTTTGCTCCCCCCCCAATGTTAAACTATGAAATTTGTGATTTGTTTAAGTTCCGGGTGAATCACAGCTTTGTCTGTATGTCCAGATCATTTGTTTCTATGTATTTTGTTTGATTCTTTCTTTAAAAGCTTTTACAAAAATATATATGTGTGTGTGTATAAACATGTAAATATATATATACGGATCTTCTGAAAAGTGTGTGAAGCTCGTTCAAGTAACAGATAACTTTAATAGCCTTGTATGGCATAAAGAAATTGAATTTGCAGTTAAAAACTTTTCGACAAAGAAAACTTGAGACTAGATGGATTCACTGGTAAATTCCATTGAACATTTAAGGAAACTATACCAGTTCTATGCAAACTGTTCCAGAAAACTGAAGAAAAGGAACATTCTCCAACTCATTCAAGGTTTCCAGTGTTACTCTGATATCAAAAACAAAGATATTACGAAACTCAGTTCAAACCAGTATCATTCATAAACAGAAATGCAAATTTTTTAAACAAGATTTTAGGAAATCAATTGCAACAATATATAAATAGAATAAGAATATGGCAGAATCAAGTGGGGTTTATCTCAGGAATGAAAGGTTACTTTTAGGAGCAGGCATGGTGGCGCACACCTGTAATTCCAGCACTTTGGGAGGCCAAGGTAAGGATCACTCCTGAGGTCAGGAGTTTGAGACCAGCCTGGGCAACATGGTAAAAACCTTGTCTCTACTAAAAATAGAAAAATTAGCCAGGCATGATGGCACACACCTGTAGTTCCAGCTACTCAGGAGGCTGAGGCAGGAGAATCGCTTGAACCCGGGAGGCAAAGGTTGCAGTGAGCTGAGATTGCGCCTCTGCACTCCAGCCTGGGTGACAGAGCAAGACTCCATCTCAAAAAGGAAAAAGAAAGGTTACTTTTAATACAGTCATGCATTCCATAATGACATTTCAGTCAATGACAGACATATATGCTATGGTGGTCCCATAAGAATATAGGGAAGCTGAAAAATTCCTATCACCTAGTGACAGTACAGCCATCCCAACATTGTAGCACAACCCACTACTCATGTGTTTGTGTTGATGCTGATGTAAACAAGTCTACTGTGCTGCCAGTCATATAAAAGTATAGCACATACAATTATATATAGTACACAATACTTGATAATAAGTGACTATGTTACTGCTTTATGTATTCACCATACTTTCATCATTATTTTAGAGTATACCCCTACTTTTTTTTTTTTAATTTATTTTTTTTTTTTTTTTTGAGACTGAGTCTCACTCTGTAGCCAAGTTGGAGTTCAGTGGCACATCTCGGCTCACTGCAGCCTCCACTTCCCAGGTTCAAGTAATTCTCCTGCCTCAGGCTCCCAAGTAGCTGGGATTACAGGTGCGCACCACCATGCCCAGCTAATTTTTGTATTTTTAGTAGAGACAGGGTTTCACCGTGTTGGCCAGGATGGTCTCAATCTCTTGACTTTGTGATCCATCCGCCTCAGCCTCCCAAAGTGCTGGGATTACAGGTGTGAGCCACCGTGTCTGGCCACTCCTACTTGTTTTAAAAAGATGGGCTGGGCACAGTGGCTCACACCTGTAATCCCAGCACTTTGGGAGGCTGAGGCAGGCAGATAACGAGGTCTGGAGTTTGAGACCACCCTGGCCAACATGGTGAAACCCCGTCTCTACTAAAAATACAAAAAATGAGCCGAGCATGGTGGCATGTGCCTGTAGTCCCAGCTACTCGGGAGGCTGAGGCAGGAGAATCACTTGAACCCAGGAGGTGGAGGCTGCAGTGAGCCCAGATCGCACCACTGCACTCCAGCCTGGCAACAGAGTGAGACTCCATCTCAAAAAAACAAAAAAAAGGACAAAATAATCTGTACACCAAACCCCGACAACACACAATTTACCCATGTAACAAACTTGTACACAAACCTCCAAACCTAAAGTAAAATTTGGAAATAAATAATTTAACTGGAAAATGTTAACTGCAAAACAGCCTCAAGCATGTCCCTCAGGAGGTATCCAGAAGAAGGCATTGTTACTGGAGATGACAGCTCCACGCATGTTATTGCCCCTGAAGACCTTCCAGTGGGACAAGATGTCGAGGTGGAAGAGAGTGATACTGATGATCCTGAGTCTATGTAGGCCTACTAGGCTAATGTGTGTGTTTGTGTCTTAGTTTTTAACAAAAAAAATTTTAAAAGTAAGAAAAAAATAGAAAAAACGTTACCGAATAAGGACATAAGAGTATTTTTGTACAGCTGCACAGTGTGCTTGTGTTTTAAGCTAAGTATTATTATAAGAATCAAAATATTATAAAAAATTAAAGTTTACAAAGTAAAAAAAGTCACAGTAAGCTAAGTTAATTTATTATTGAAGAAAGAAAAATGTTTTCTATACATTCAGTATAGCTTAAGTATACTGTGTTTATAAAGTCGACAGTAGTGCCCAGTCATGTCCTAGGCCTTCACACTCATTCACCACTCACTGACTCACCCAGAGCAACTTCCAAGCCTGCAAGTTCCATTCATGGTAAATGCCCTACACAGTGTACCATTTTTTATCTTTTATACTGCATTTTTACTGTACCTTTTCGATGTATAGATACATCTAGATACATAAATACTTAGCATTATATTACAATTGCCTATGGTATTAAATACAGTTACATGCTGTACAGGTTTGTAGCCTAGGCGCAATAGGCTATACCATATAGCCTAGGTGTGTAGTAGACTACAACATCTAGGTTTGTGAAAGTACACTCTATGAGGTTTGCACAACAAAATTACCTAACAATGCATTTCTCAGAATGCATCCCCATTGTTAGGCAACAAATGGCTAACATGTAAATCAATGTAATAATTCACCATATTAACAAATGAAAAGAGGCTGGGTGCAGTGGCTCGCACCTGTAATCCCAACACTTTAAGACATGAAGGTGGGAGGATTGCTTGTGCTCAGGAGTTCAAGGCCAGCCTGGACCACATAAGGAGACCTCATCTCTACTAAAAAAACAAACAAACAAAAATCAGCCAGTGTAGTATGTCTGTGGTCCCAGCTACTTGGGAGGCTAAGGTGGGAGGACTACTTGAGCTCCAAAGGTCAATGCTGCTGTGAACCACAGTCATGCCACTGCATTCCAGCCTAGAAGATAGAGCAATATCCTGTCTCAGAAAAAAAAAAAAAAAAAAAAAAAAAAAAAAAAAAAAAACATATGATCATCTCAGTAGATTCAGAAAAAGCACTTACCAAAATTCAATGTTCATTCTTGAAAAAAAAAAAAAAAAACTCAGTAAACTAGAAATAGAAGAAAACTTCTCCAGTGATAAAATGCATATACAAATGATGGAAGACTAAATGCTTTCTCCCTAAGAGAAGAAACAAGACAAGTAATCTGCTCTCACCATCTCCATTTAACATTGTACTTGGGGATTGTAGCCAGTGCTGTAAAGCCTGGAAGGGAAGAATTAAAACTGTATTCACAGATGACATAATCTTTACATAGAAAATCTAATGGAATCTACTAAAAAGCTCTAGGACACCAGGCACAGTGGTTTACGCCTGTAATCCCAGCACTTTGGGAGGCCGAGGCGGACAGATCACTTGAGATCAGGAGTTTGAGGCTGGCCTGGCCAACATGGTGAAACCCCGTCTCTACTGAAAATACAAAAATTAGCCAGGCATGGTGGCGCACACCTGTAATCCCAGCTACTCAGGAGGCTGAGGCATAAGAGTTTCTTGAACCTGAGAGGTAGAGGTTGCAGTGAGCCAAGATTGTGCCACTGCACTCCTACCTGGGCAACAGAGCAAGACTCCATCTCAAAAAAAAAAAAAGGTCTAGGACTAATAAGAACTAAGTGAGTTTAGCCAGACTGACAGAGAAGATTAATGTAAAAGATCAATCATATTTCTATATACTAGTGGCAATCAGAAATATAAATTTTAAAAATATAATTTTAATAGTGTATTAGTCCATTCTCACACTGATACAAAGAAATACCCAAGACTGGGTAATTTATAAAGGAAAGAGGGTTGACTCAGTTCCACATGGCTGGGAAAGACTCAGGAAACTTATAATCACGATGAAAGAGGAAACAGGCATGTCTTATACGGCAGCGGCAGGCAAGTGAGAGAGCATGTGAGAACACAGGAAAAACTAACGTTTATACAACCATCAGATCTTGTGAGAATTCACTATTACCAGAACAGCATGGGGGAAACCAGCCCCATAATCCAATCACTTCCCTCCCTCGACACATGGGGATTACAATCTAACATGAAATTTGGGTGAGGACCTCAAACCAAACCATATCAAATAGCATCAAAAACTATTAAATACTTAGGGATAACTAAACATTGACGGTTTCCTTAAAGGTTAAGCATATGCCTATTATATGATCTAGCCATTCTACTCCTAGGTATTTAACCAAAAGGAATAAAAATATAGGTCCATACAAAGCCTTGTAAACAAATTTTTATAGAAGACTTACTTGTTAATAACTAAAACTGGAAACAACCAACATGTCCATTGGTAGGTAAATGTATTAATAAACTGAGGTATATCCATGCAATGCATTATTACACAGCAATAAAGAGGAATCAGCTACTGATACACTTAACAACAAGGATGACTCTCAATTATGCTGAGTGAAAGAAGGATAACCACATATTGTGTGGTTCCGTTTATATAAAATAAGAGGAAATTCTAGGAAATGAAAGTTAATGTACAATGATAAAAACATCAGTTAGGCCAGGTGCAGTGACTCACGCCTGTAATCCCAACACTTTGGGAGGCTGAGGTGGGTGGATCATGAGGTCAGGAGATCGAGACCATCCTGGCTAATACGATGAAACCCCGTTTCTACTAAAAATACAAAAAGTTAGCCGGGCGTGGTGGCGGGCACCTGTAGTCCCAGCTATTCGGGAGGCTGAGGCAGGAGAATAGAGTGAACCTGGGAGGCGGAGCTTGCAGTGAGCCGAGATCACGCCACTGCACTCCAGCCTGGGGGACAGAGCGAGAGTCTGTCTAAAAAAAAAAAAAAAAAAAATCAGTTATCTGGGATAGGGATCAGGAAGCCAGGGGTATGAAAACAGCTTTGGGTATAATAGATATGGTCACTGTCTTGTTTGTGATGATAGTCTTACAAGTACACACATATGTCAAAACTTAACCAATTGTACACTTTAGAGTTTATAACCTGTCAACTATATCTCAATAAATCACCTTTAAAAATATGGTCTTAACCAATAATTAATAATCCTAAACAACACAAATTGAGCCCTAATTCATTTATTAAAAATCAGACATATTTCAGTCATAAAACTTATAAGGCATTCTTACTTGTAAACTATTATGAAAGACTGATTTGAACTGGCAAAAATTCAATAAAACATAAAGAAAATAAATGCATTATTTCAACAAAAAAGTCTCAGAACAATTCATTTTTTTCATTTACAAAAATTAACTAAAATTAAAAAGAAACAAGTAAATTTCTGACCTTGTTTAATCCTGTGCCATAAGTAAAAGGATTAAACAAAAATAATAATAGCTCCTTCTTGGTATAACTGTTGCCAGAGTTTTGCATTCAACCTTTTAAAAGTGATTAAAAATAACCATGGCAGACATCAGAGAAAGAGGCAACTACTTCCCATGTGGAAAGCTGGTCTCTAGAAAAATGAAGTTAAACAGAAATGTTTGGGCCTTCTCTCTGAATCCGTCAGCACCTAGATAATCACCACAAACTTTTCCTCATCAAAGCCTAATGAGAAATAGAAACAATCCAATTTCATTAGAGGAGGACCAAAAAGGAAGTATAAGCAGGATTCTTCAATTAGCATTATACAACCCTGCCTCCTCCTGGTTTGGGTCACACAACCTCTCAGTGTCTACCAGACACTCCACCAATACTTTACTGAGGGTAGGGTACTTCATCAGCCCTTCTCCCCTCCTGATTTCATCAGAGTTAATTTCAAGGTACTTTGCACCACATGAAGTGACATCCTACCAGTATGACCAGTGTCTCATCTGTCATTATCAGTACATCCCAAAGGCTGCCTGTTATTGGGGCAAGAAAGGAATCAAAAGTAGGTGGACTAACAGTTGACTAAACCTGATCAAGTCTTGCCTCAACATAACTGGTCACTTAATAACTACTCTAAGGCATCAAGTTCTTGCTATGGTTTCAAACAAAATACCTTCTATATGAAAAACCCATCAAATCCTTCTACTTCATGTTACATGACAAAAAGGAGCATCTTGTGCTGTTCTACCACCACTCTCAGTTTAATAAAGACAACAAGAATTCCAGGACAGGCACAGTGGTTCATGCCTGTAACTCCAACATTTGAGAGGCTGAGGCAGGAGGATCACTTGAGGCCAAGAGTTTCAGACAAGCCTGAGCAACACAGCAAGACTCTGTCTCCACAAAAAAAAAAAAAAAAAAAGTTTTTTAACTAGCTGGGCATGGTGGCTTATGCCTATAGACCCAGCCACTCAAGAGGCTCAGGTGGGAAGATCACTCAAGCCCGGGAGTTCAAGGTTACAGTGAGCTATGATCACACCACTGCACTCCAGCCTGGGCAGCAGAGTGAGAATCTGTCTCAAAAAAGCCAGGTGCGGTGGCTCACGTCTGTAATCCCAGCACTTGGGGAGGCCAAGGCGGGTGGATTGCTTGAGGTCAGGAGTTTGAGACCAGCCTGGCCAACATGGTGAAACCCCACCTCTACTAAAAATACAAAAAATTAGCCAGGCGTGGTGGTGTGAGCTTGTAGTCCCAGCTACTCGGGAGGTTGAGGCTGGAGAATTGCTCGAGCCCAGGAGGCAGAGGTTGCACTGAGCTGAGATTGTGCCACTGCACTCCAGCCTGGGCAACAGAGTAAGTCTCCGTCTCAAAAAAAAATAAAGAAGACGACTTCTGGTCAAGTCTCCACCTCCCTGACATCACCAAAAATGGCATAGATGGCCAGACCTCAGAGGGATGTATTCATTCATTCCAGGCCCAGTTTTACTTGTACTCATGCTCAATAGTATTTTGTTTCATGAAACTCCTCCTGTAAAACAAAAACTTTTTGAAGGATAAAATAAAAGGACAGGCTGGGCATGGTGGCTCACATCTATAATCCCAGAACTTTGGGAGGCTGAGGCAGGAGGATCGCTTGAGCCCAGAAGGTCGAGGCCGCAGTGAGCCATGATCTCACCACTGCACTCCAGCCAGGGCAACATGGACATGGCATCAGAGGGTCTGCTTTGACTAGAGCACTGTTCTCTTCCTGTGCTTCTTGTAGATATCAGTTAAAATGTCATTTCGGTGATTTCTCTAAAACACTTGTCACAGCCACAGTTTTGCATTTGTGTGATTATTTGAGTATCATCTGCAGAGGACAGGGATCATATGTGCACTCACTCTCCCCCATCTCCAATGCCAAGCATAGTGCCTAGTACCAAGTAATTACTCAAATATTATATTTGTTGATTAAGTGAATAAATGAACACTAAGTCTATAAGAAAGCAACAAAACATCTTTTAAGAGGACTTAAGAGTTGCATCATCTTCACAAATGTATCTTTGGTGGATGCCCAAAGCAGCTGAGCCCCCTTATTAAACTCAAAAAAAAAAAAAAAAAAAAGTCAATTCAGATGTCTACATAAATTGCTCTGGCCTTCAATGTCTCAAGGCAAATGCTGAGCATCAAAGGCTGATAGGCTAAACACACACACCCTCTGTATATAAAGCATACCTACTGGTTGCTAAGTAACAGTTGTTTTTGGTATTTCCTGATACTGTTGCTGCTACATAGGAAGCACTTCAGAAATACCCCAGTCAAATAAAAAAGAGCAACACTTCACAAGACTCTTGAGTATGAATGAAACAGTAACTATACTTAAACTGTGGTGTTTCATATAAACCTAACACCAAATGCAGAAGCAAAGAATCTCTAAGTGGCAAAGCCCTCAGTTAGTAGCTTCACTATTTTAGATCTCACACAGGAAAAATGCCATATAGATTTGTACTAAGACTATTTGAAAGAAATAGATCACAAATCAAGTGACCTGAGAGCATTAAATAAGAACTTCAAAATGCCACATGGAACTATTTCCCAAACTCTTAAGAATATAAAGAAAGGAATTAGGACTTCCTGTCCCCTCCAATACAAATACAAATTATATCTGTACTTTAGAGACAAATCAAGTCCCATTTCATCCATAAATGACTTCTCCACCCTGACCTACTACAGTACTTAAAATCTGTACCACATATTTTGCATTTAAACAAATGTTCATTTTATTGCTTTACTAATAATTTCATGTGTGCAGTCTTTTATTTCTTTTATATCCTTTAAAGTGTATAATGCTGTAGATGCTTAATAAATATTTATTAAATTGGAATGAAATTATAGTTTTGAATGAATTTTGGTATACTCACACATTTTATTCCCAAATAACATCATTTCCAAAAACGGTTCACATGCCTCAGTTTTAGCTCCATCATCATCAGATTAAAAATAAAGTCGTTATCCAACCACGATCAAATAAGGCTTACAGTTTTCTTAGTATCACTCATTCAAACTCAAATCAGGGGAGGTTTTCCAGTGCCATAGTGTCTTTTGAAGTCTAAGTCCAGGCTACTAACAACACCTGCCCCTACTTTCTTCAATGCAGCAAATTTCACTTGAAATATTTCTCAAACCTAGTCAGTCTTAGGAAGATTTCCTTCTGCAGAAAACTTGTAAGACACAAAGTCTAAGCTCTAGAATATACTAACCATACCTCACTCACAACTGGGAAGCAAATTCCCCAGAAAAGGATCAGTTCAAGATGTACAGTTAAATGAGTCTCACACCTATAGAACCATGGAACAGAACAGAAAACTCAGAAATAATGCCACACACCTACAACCATCTGATCTTCAACAAGCTGGCAAAAAGCAAGCAATGGGGAAAGGACTCCCTATCCAACAAATGGTGCTGGGATAACTCACTGGCCATACGCAGAAGAATAAAACTGGATCCTTGTATTTCACAATATACATAATGGGTTAAAGATTTAAATGCAAAGACCTCAGTCAGGCACAGTAGCTCATGCCTGTAATTCCAGCACTTTGGGTGACTCAAGGCAGATCTCTTGAGCCTAGGAGCCAGAGACCAGCCTGGACAACACGGTAAAACCACATCTCCACAAAAAATACAAAAATTAGGCGAACGTGGTAGTGCACACCTGTAGTCTCAGCTACTCCGAAGGCTGAGGTGGGAGGATCACTTGAGCCTGGGAAGTCGAGGCTGCAGTGAGCTGCAGTCACTCCACTGCACTCCAGCCTGGGTGCCAGTGAGGCCCTGTCTCAAAATAAAATAAAAGACCTCAAACTATAAAAATCCTAGAAGAAACCCCAGGAAATACACTTCTTGATATTGACCTTGGCAAATTTTTGGCTAAGTCCCCATAAGCAACTGCAGCAAAAACAAAAATTGACAAGTTGGAACTAACTAAACTAGAGCATCCGCACAGCAAAAGAAATTATCAACAGAGTAAACAGTCAACATACAAAATGGGAGAAAATATTCCCAAACTATGCATCTGACAAAGGTCCAATATCCAGAATCCCTATGAAACTTAAATCAACAAGCAAAAAACAAGCCCATTTTTAAAAATGGCCAAAGGACATGAACAAACACTTCTCAGAAGAAATACAAAAAAAAAAAAGACCACGACATATAAGCAGCCAACAAATATATGGAAAACATGATCATGACTAATTATCAGAGAAATGCCAATCAAAACCACAGTGAAACACCATCTCATACCAGTCAGAATGGCTATTATCAAAAAGTCAGAAAACAAGCCCTGTTAGGCTCCGTTGAGAAGGGAACACTTATACACTGTTGGTGGGAATGTAAATTAGTTCAGCCACTGTGGAAAGCAGTTTAGAGATTTCTCAAAGAACTTAAAGAGCCACCATTTCACCCAGCAATCCCATTGCTGAGTATATAACCAAAGGAAAACAGACCATTATACCAAAAAGACATATGCACTTGTATGTTCACGGCTGAGCTATTCACAACAGCAAAGACAAGGAATCAACCTAGGTGACCATCAATGGTGGACTGGACAAAAAAATGTGGATGTACCCTATGGAATACTATGCAGCCACAAAAAAAAAGGAGAAAATCACGTCCTTTGCAGCAACACAGGTGGAGCTGGAGGCCATAATCCTAAACGAATTAGCACAAGAACAGAAAACTAAATACCATATGTTCTTACTTATAAGTGGGAGCTAAACATTGAGCGCACTTACAAGTGGGAGTAGAAACATTGAGCGCCCATGGACATAAACATGGTAACGGTACACAGTGTAGACTACTGGAAGGAGGGGAGAGATGGGGGATGTGGGCTGAAAAACTGCCTACTGGGTTCTATGCTCAATACCTGGGTGCAATACACCCAAGTGAGAAACCTGCATGCGTATCCCCCATATCTAAAATAAAAGTTTAAATTATTTTTTTAAGAGTCTCTACGATCAATAAAGCAGATAAAGTGTATCACTGTGGAAAGCGCAAACGTCAAGAACATGTTATAATTAAGCGGCTGCCATTCAAGATTCCCAAGGCTCCCCATCCCTGCCAGTCCTGAAACATCTCGATCAAGACCCTTGAGAACGCATTCACAGGTGACCCGAGCCTGGGGAAGCGTCCTCTCTACAGCAACAGGCTCTAATTCTGGTCTCGCTCCCCTCACCCCATCCTAGGCTACAAAGGCCCCGGCGCTAATAAGCGCGGCCTGGGAGGCCGGGTCGGTCAGGAGCGGAGAGTGGGGAGCTGGGGACACTGAGGGAGATGCCGGACAGGGAAGACGCGTGGGCCGGGGAGCAACGCCAGAGGCGGAAGACGCTCCTCTCGGGCCGCCACCGCAGGTGCCTGGCGAAGCGCCGCGGAGCCCCCCAGAGGCCAGACCGCGGGTCGGTCCCGAAGGGGTCGTGCAGCAGTAGGCGGTGTAGGGGGCAGGCGAGTGAGGGCCTCACCGTTTCTCCCCGGAGGCCGGCGCCGCCGCAGTCCCGCAATTGCTAAGGAGAATGCTCTTCCGGGTCACGGGCGCGGAGTTCTAGAGAGCGACGGTGGCCGGGCGAGGCCGAGAGCGAAGTGCGCGGGGCGTGTGCTCGGTGGAGGAGCTGGTAGTCGGCGGTTCAGCTGCCGCAAGGGCGAAATGGCCAGGCCAGGGGCCGCTGCGCCTTCTCCGGCCTCGCTCGTGGGGACAACTGGCTGCAACGGTTGGCTCCCAGTGGGCGGCCTCTGAGACGCCTTGTGCCAGGCGCGGGCTGGCTCCGCGCCCCTGTCTCACAGGCAGGAGCCTTCCAGACCCGGCTCCTGAACCTCCAGGCTTTGCTCCACTGGGCCAGGTCTTGCACGGCAGACGCCGCCGGCCCCTTTCCTGTGACAAGGCTTTGCTCATTCTTTCGTTTACTTACTGCTCATTTATTGGACAACTGCTTGGGGCGAGGTGCAGTGCTGGCACTGTGGATACAGAGATGGGCAACCCCCGCGTGGTCCCTGCCCTCAGGATGCGAGGCTGATGGCAGAGCAAGCAGATGCCGTCCCCGGGATGATCGGAAGAAAGGAGACTAGGGGAGCCTGCCCAAGGGGCCCACCCCGACATGGGTGGGGAGCAGTTGATGATGGAGACGTCGACCTAGTAGAAAGGGTAGGGAAGAGGGTTTCAGGTGAGAGAAGAAGCGCAGTTGAGAAAGCCCCTGACAGTTCAGTGTGGCCCGCCCAGGGAAGTGTGGAGAGGAGACAATCGCTAAGCACGGGACCTAGGAAACACCAATATTGTAGATGTGAGCAAAGGAAAGGGAAATCCAAAGAGCAGCCAGAACGTTCGGGAGAGCTCAAGAGGAAAGCATGCCAGTGAGGGGATGGCCGCCATTCTCAAGCTATGGAGATCCAGTGTCCATTGGTGACCATAGAAAAATCAAACTTCCCTTTGGGAGGTCGAGGTGGGCGGATCACCTGAGGTCGGGAGTTCAAGACCAGCCTGACATGGAGAAACCCCGTCTGTATTGCAAAATTAGCCGGGCGTGGTGGCACAAGCCTGCAATCCCAGCTACTCGGGAAGCTGAGGCAGGTGAATCGCTTGAACCTGGGAGACGGAGGTTGCGGTGAGCCGAGATCGCGCCATTGCACTCCAACCGGGGCAACAAGAGTGAAATCTCCGTCTCAAAAAAGAAAAAAGAAAAATCAAACTTCCGAGACCAGTCTGGCGAACAATTGCACTACAGAAAAAAAAGGTTGGCTGGGGGAGGAGATACGAGAGGGCAAGGCAGACAGGGCAGAGACCAAACTTCGAAAATAGAATGTGGACAGATGCTTGAGTCTGTATGGAGTCCACCACCATATGCTCCATATTGAAACAAGGAAAAGAGATTAAATTGTTCCTGTATTTCTTTTTTCTTTTTCTTGCCTTTTTTTTTTTTTTTTTTTTTTTTGAGACAGACTCTTGCTCTGTCGCCCAGGCTGGAGAGCAATGGTGCGATCTCGGCTCACTGCAACCTCCACCTCCTGGGTTCAAGCAATTATCCTGCCTCAGCCCCCCGAGTAGCTGGGACTACAGGCACCTGCCACCACGCCCAGCTAATTTTTGTATTTTTAGTAGAGAAGGGGTTTCACTGAGTTAGCCAGGATGGTCTCAATCTCCCGCCCACTTTGTTGTCCCAAAGTGCTGGGATTTACAGGTGTGAATCACCGTGCCCGGCCAATGTGTTGCCGTAGTCTAAGCAAATTCAGGGTTCCCCTTAATAATTGTGAGCTCCATGAATGTGGAAAACTTTGCATCTGCAGTACCTGCCACACGCATAGACCTCAATCAATGTTTGCTTAACGCCTAAATGAACCCAAGGAACCTTTGCTTTTTAATGTTCACACAGATCTTTCTAGAGCCCTCAGGAAAACTGTGATTTCAGCAAAACTTGTCTTTGAAATGCAGAGGGTAGAGGAAGCCCAGCAAGGACAGGAGGCAGAGAGTGTCAGGGGTCCAGGAATTCAGTGGATAGGAGAGGGGCCAGTGGGGACAGGAAGGGTAAGACCCAGAAGAGGAAAAGAACAAAGGATTGAAATAAAATCTCTGGCTGGACAAAGTGGCTCACGCCTATAATCCCAGCACTTTGGGAGGCCAAGGTGGGCTGATCACTTGAGATCAGGAGTTCGAGACCAGCCTGGCCAGCATGGTGAAACCCTGTCTCTACTAAAAATACAAAAAATTAGCCAGGCACGGTGGTGGATGCCTGTAGTCTCAGCTACTCGGGAGGCTGAGGCAGGAGAATTGCTTGAACCTGAGAGGTGGAGACTGCAGTGAGCCTAGATTGGGCCACTGCACTCCAGCCTGGGTGACAGAGCAAGACTCCGTCTCAAAAAATAAATGAAAAGAAAATCTGAGATTTCAGGACTAGAAATAGGAGGTAAAGCCAAGGAAACCAAAAATAATTAAAAGTAGAAATAGAGGAGCAAGGACAAGAGCAGAGGAAGTAGGGCTGAGACCATTATTTTACTTAAGTTCAACGGACAAATCTCATTTTGATTGGTCGTTTGTCAAAGTGTGATGCCTGCCTGTGTATAGGCTACAGGGCTAGGGTGGACATATCACCGTGCCCTCATTTTTTTTTGTTGTTAGGGGTGGGGGTACGAAGTCTCACTCTGTCGCCAGGCTGGAGTGCAGTGGTGCAATCTCGGCTCACTGCAACATTTGCCTCCCAGGTTCAAGCGATTCTCCTGCCTCAGCCTCTCAAGCAGCTGGGACTACAGGCGCGTGCCACCACACCCAGCCAATTTTTGCAGCAAACCGATAAATTCAAAATGTATGGCTGAAGAATTTAGAAACACCCAAATATTGGTCCTTTGGGAATGCTATATCACAATATCATGGATTGAGTGGCTTATGAACAACAGAAATTTGTTTATCGTGGTTCTGAAGGCTGTGAAGTCCAAGATCAAGACACTAGCTGATTCCATCTCTGGTGAACCATTTCCTGGTTCATAGATGGCCTTCTTGGCCTGTTGTGACATGACAGGCTAGCTAGCTAGCTAGTCTCTCACAGGCCTCTTCTTAGAAGAGCACTAATCCCATTAGTAAAAGCTCCACTCTCATGACCCAAGTACTTCCCAAAGTCCCCACCTCCAAATACCATCACACTGGGATTAGGGTTTCAACATACGAACTTTGAAAGAACACAGACATTCAGTCCATAACAGTCCATAACAGTCTGTTATGAAGTCCAAGGCTTCTGGAAGTTTAGGGCTTATACACAGTTATGGTTGCCCCAGAACCTCTCAGTCCCAGTCTGACCTGAATTCCTAACCACCACCACCCCTAATCCAGCCTTCTGGACTAACATCTACCCAGTCACAAAAGCAGACACCATGGGGTCACCCCTGACTCCACTTTCACTCATCATCATGCCCACACCCTAACAATCCAGTCCCTGAGCAGGTTCTGAGGATTGTCTCCTCCCCACCCAATTCCACTGCCACCAAGGACGGTGAAAGAAGCAAATAACCAAGTAACTCAGGGTCAATAACAAGTATTACAACGTCAGAGATGAGTCAAGGTGATAAAGGTGGGGGGGTGTGTGAAAGTGTAATAACCAAATCAAACACCAAAACTCCAAGGAGATAAGATAGAATACATTCATTCAACATATTTTAGTTGCCATTCACATGATAATTTTATCATAAAGGCAGCAAAAGATAATGAAAGGACTATTTAAAAAGCTAAAGAAAAACTAAGAATCAAACACATTCCAAGAACCAAAGTGAAGCAGGATATGCTGGCCTTTTCAAGTCCCCGGTTCTGTTGAGGGATATGTTAAAATGCCAGGAGCCTGGCCTTCACCATGGCTGAGAGTGCCATGGCAAATAGAAAAAGTGTCTCATCATTCCCATATCCACTTGTTTTTGGCGTCGTCAATTACAACAACTACACCCACCCAGACTACTAATTCCAACATACAATTTTGGTCTGATTAAAGTCTATTTTTGCTCTTCTCTCAATTTAAACGTAATGTTTTTTAAAAAATTCATTGTCTTTTTTCTCTATATAGTGTTCTTTTTTTCTCTTAAAATTTTTTTTTCTTTTTTTTTTTTTTTTTTTGAGACGGAGTCTTGCCCTGTCGCCAGGCTGGAGTGCAGTGGCGTGATCTCGGCTCACTGCAACCTCTGCCTTCCGGGTTCAAGCAATTCTCCTGCATCAGCCTCCCAAGTAGCTGGGACTACAGATGTGTACCACCATGCCCAGCTAATTTTTGTATTTTTAGTAGAGAAAGGGTTTCACCATGTTGGCCAGGATGGTCTGGATCTCTTGATCTTGTGATCCGCCTGCCCCAGCCTCCCAAAGTACTGGGACTACAGGCATGAGCCACCGTGCCCAGCCTTAACTTTTAAAATCTAAATCCTATGAGAATATTTATTTTTCTTTGGCCTCTGAGATCTTAGCTTAATTTCTCTTTTACCTTCTAGCTCCTATTTAAAATGTCATCTTTTTAAATATTTTAACCTATTAATTTTATTTTATGTGGATGTTATCAACATATTTTGCTTAACCTTTTAGGTTTAATTTTTTGTTTGTTTGTTTTCTAGTGCTTTCCTCTTTATTTTCTTTTTAATTTCATATACACTACTTTAAAAGTGGATTTTATGCTTGAACCCAGGAGGCAGAGATTGCAGTGAGCTGAGATTGTGCCATTGCACTTCAGCCTGGGAGACAGAGCAAGGCTCTGTCTAAAAAAAAATAATAAAGTGGATTTTAGAAAATTCCCTGATTTACAGTGTTGTCCTTTCTACGTTTTTATTCACACGTTTTTAGCTTTAAATCTGTCTCAATTTTTATACTCTGTCATCATTCTATTTTATCTTTTCTTTCTCATGTCTTCCATCTTGCATATTTTTTCTGGTTTTAAACTTTCTCTTTTAATCACAGATACATCTCACCAGCTACAAGTGGCATCTAATAACTTTTACACTTTAAAAGAGAAAAAAAAATGGCATTCAATTCACAAAACCCAGAACGCTTGTACCTTTGTTTTGTTGGGGAATTCACTGAAATGGGAGGTACAAGATTTTACTTTCTTCTGTACCTTACTGCCTGCCAGAGACCAGCCTCATATGTAGCTGGTATAACAAAAAGGGGTTTCTTGTGTTGCAAATTCAATATAGCAGCAATTCGGCATAACAGTTAGGACAGAGGGAGCCAAACTGCTGGGTTCAAATCTAACTGAACCAGTTACTCACTGTGTGTGACCTTGGACAAGTTACTCAACCTCTCTGCCCGTTTTCCTTGCCTGTGGAATGTAGATAATGATAGTCATATCACCTCATGAGGTTGATATGAGATTTAAATGAGTCAATGCATGTAAAGTACTTAGAACAGTGCCTGAGCACATTGTGAATATATATTTGCTAACATTGACATTTAATAAGAAGTGGTCACTCTTAGGAGTGAAAAATGACTGTGTGGCCAGGCACAGTGGCTCACTCCTATAATGCCAGCACTTTGGGAGGCCAAGGTGGGTGGATTGCTTAAGCCCAGGAGTTCGAGACCATCCTGGACAACATGGCAAAACCCTGTCACTACCAAAAAAATACAAAAATTAACTGGGCGTGGTGGTGCACACCTGTAGTCCCAGCTACTTTGGAGGCCGAAGTGGGTGGATCACTTGAGCCTGGGAGGCAGAGGTTGTGGTGAGCCAAGATCACGCCACTGCACTCCAGCCTGGGTGACAAAGCGAGACTCTGTCTCAGAAAAAACAGGACTATGAATTGACCATCCATAGCGATTGACCTATTGATATGAATTAGGGGTCCACTGGAGCCAATCAGTTGAGCCAAGGAAACTGATTCACTTAGGGGAATTATGACTGCCCAGGTTGTAGGGACTAGGGAGTGTGTATGTATACTTATCTGGAGGGAGGTAGCAATTTCAATGAAGGGCATGTAGGCAGGGAGAAATAATAGTTGTATGTAGCATAGCTTGATATCTCCACAAACATGCATAGTCCAGTCTGAAAGCAGGGATATATAGTTGTAATAAAATGTAACAATCATATTTTAAAATATTTAACAGGATTTAAAGCTGAATTTGCTAGTGTACAAAAAAAGGAAAAATAATAAAATATTTAACTGGAGAGAAAAGTTTTCGGAATACCCAAACAAAACCAAATGAAACCAACAGGACCTGGTTAAGAAGAGAGAGGATGAGTAAATTACTCCCAAAATTCTGTATTTCTATATAAGAAAGGAAAATGGTGTTGAGTTAGAGCAGATATGAAAAATGGGCGGGTGCAGTGACTCACGCCTATAATTCCAGCACTTTGGGAGGCCAAGGTGGCCAGATCACCTGAGGTCAGGAGTTCAAGACCAGCCTGGCCAACATGGTGAAATCCCATCTTTACTAAAAATACAAAAATTAGGCAGGCATGGTGAGGGGCACCTGTAGTCCCAGCTACTCAGGCAGCTGAGGCAGGAGAATCACTTCAACCTGGGAGGCAGATGTTGCAGTGAGCCGAGATGGCGTCATTGCATTCCATCCTGGGTGACAGAGCAAAACTCTATCTCAGAGAGAGAGAGAGAGAAAGAAAGAGAAAGAGAGAAAGAAAGAAGCACAGGCTGTTTGGGGGTAGGTAATTGAAGACAGAAAAACATGAGGAAATTGAGTTGTTCAAAAAATGTTACATTCGGCTGGGCATGGTGGCTCACACCTGTAATCCCGGCACTTTGGGAGGTCGAGGCGGGTGGATCACAAGGTCAGGAGTTCAAGACCAGCCTGGCCAACATGGTGAAACCCCCTCTCTACTAAAAATACAAAAATTAGTCGGGTGTGGTGACATGTGCCTGTAGTCCCAGCTACTCGGGAGGCTGAGGCAGGAGAATCATTTGATTCTCCCTGGAGGTAGAGGTTGCAGTGAGCCAAGACCTCACCATCTTACTCCAGCCTGGGCGACAGAGAAACACTCTGTCTGAAAAAAAAAGAAAAAGAAAAAAAAAGTTAAATTCGATCTCACTTAAATGAATTTTTAAAACACTTAAATGAATTTTTAAAATGGAAATCCTATGTTAAGTTAAAGAGTAAACAAATAATTTTATTACCTGAGAAAAATACCAGAAAACACAATTACAACAATTATAAGATTACATGTAAATGGACTGAATTCTCCTATTTAAAAAATAGAATTACAAACTAGATTAAAAAGACAACATCCACACATGCATCTTATTTTAAAACACACAAACACTTACAGAAAAAAGAGAATAATTTAAAAGCCTAGCATAGATAAGTCATGTTTGCACAAAGCAAGTGTGGTGAGTCTCAGCTTGACTGATTAAGTTATTATGTTCATCCCAGGAGTCCGGCATACCTAGGCAAGCCCAAAACACCAGTGGGAGGACCCACTGGAGGTCTATTTGCATGAGGAGCCAGGCCGCTAGGAAAGAATTCCTCCTTCAGACAAAGCCAAACAGAAGACCAAGGTTAACAGGTCAGCATGATGCTTTGTGAAGCAGGGAGGCTGCAGAGAGGGAGAGCCCCCAAAACAGGATATTTGGCTTAAGGCAGCCCTGCTCTGTAGCTTTTCAACAGAAAGTAGCATTAGCAGGGGAGAGTACTGTTGGAGCGTGTTGGCATAAACTCTCAATAATACTCCATTCAATGGCCCCAACCACAGGCTCTGCCCCAGCTCTACTGAGGAATCACCAGCAAGTCCTTGCACTTCAGAGGCCTCCATTTTTTTCTTCTACAAAGGGATGTGATTGGACGAACTGCTCCAAAGAGGAAAAACTGGGAAACAAACAGCTTTCTCAAGTGTACCTGAAGCTTTTACAAAAATTAATTGCAATTTTGAAGACAAAGGTATTATTAGAAAAGATTTCACACATTGATTCAGACTGCAATTCAATAAATTATAGAGAAAGGCAGTATACCACCATTTTGCACATGGCCAGATAAGAATAGAAGAAATACTCCGTGATAGAACGACTGAGTTGAAAAGGCAGTGCGAAATATAGAGACATTAAAACCGAAAAAGATAACAGGTACATGGTCAAAGCTGTATCAGAGGAACTTTTGTATCTTTTCTTCCTATAAGAATAAGAAAGAGAGAGAAAAATAACTAGATTTACGTCTAAATTTTTAAAATATATATAACAAATTGTAAAAGGCAGTAATAAATATGAAATCATAGAAATTAGAAAATATGCCAAATATGCAAAACTAAGATAAAAATTAATTAATATAATATTTACAAACCACTAATACTGAGGTAAAACCAACTACATACCCAAAAGAATATAAGGGAAACAAAATTTGAAAACTACATAATCATTATAATTATTGGGAAATTCTATTCAAAGTTAAACTTTAATGAGTTTGAAATGTTAAAGGAAGTGAACAATTTTCCATGAAAAGTAACACAAGAAGAATAAGAAAACTCAGGTAGAACAACAGAAAAATTGGTAAAAGGGAAAGTTCAAGGAAGAAACGGAAAATTTATGCTATGAATATTTATAGAATGAATGAGTGGCTTTTCAGAAAAAGGTGCCTAGACATGATAATGTTATCATTAACATTTTCAATATTAAATAAATAAACAAAGATCCATTTCATTTTTGAGGCAAATGTGGTCATTTTCTATCTACTTGTAAACATAAAGATTACAGTAAAAATTTTTTTAATTTTTAAATTCATACATAAAGTCACCACTTTTGCATACTTATTTTCATTTTATTCTATTTTCCAGTACTAGTACCACATATTTATGTTACATAGTTGCAGGATGCGCTGCTATTTTATATCCCTTCTTTTAGAAAATGAATCAGTATCTTCCATGTTAATTTTAGACTTTTTAAAACTTTTTTATTTTTTAAATTATAAATACTCATTCGAAATAACTTAGATGATACATTTAATTATGAAGAAGCAACTAAAAATGTATGTGTAATTTTACCACCCAGAGATAGGTGGACAGATAAATAAGTAGGCAGATAGACAGATATGCATACATACACATACATACGTTTGGATTGGAATATTCTTTCTTGAAATTTTTTAATTGAGATATAATTCACACAACATAAAATTCACCATTTTATTTTATTTTATTTTATTTTATTTTATTTTATATTTTGGTAGAAGCAGGGTCTCACTCTGTCATCCAGGTTGGAGTGAAGTGGTGTGATCTCAGCTCCCTGCAACCTCTGCCTCCCAGGCTCAAGCGATCCTCCCACCTCAGCCTCCTGAGTAGCTGGGATCACAGACGCGTACCACTACATCTGGCTAATAGTTTTTGTATTTTTTTGGTAAAGACAGGTTTCATCATGTTGCCCAGGCTGATCTCAAACTCCTGAGCTCAAGTGATCTACCCACCTCAGCCTCTCAAAGTGCTGGGATTACAGGCATAAACCACTGTGCCTGGCCAAAATTCACCATTTTAAAGTACACAATTCAGTGCCTTTTAGTATAGTCACAGTGTTATACAATCATCACCACAATTTTAGAATACTTTCAATCACATCATAAAGAAACCCTGCACTTATTAGCAGTCACCAGTCACTCCTCAGTTCCCTCCTGTCCTCCCAGCCCTAGACAACCACCAATCTACTTTCTGTTTCTGTGAATTTCCTTAGCCTGTACGTTTTATATAAATAGAATCATATAATATGTGGTCCCTTGGACTTGTTTTTTTCACTTAGCATAATGTTTTCAAAGTTCATCATGTTATAGCATGAATCAGTGCTTTATTCCTTTTCATGGCTGAATAATATTCCTTTATATGGATATACCACATTTAGCTCATTCATTCATTAATTGATGGACATTTGGATTTTTCTGTACTTTTTGGCTATTATAAATAATGCTGCTATGAACATTCATATACACGTTTTTGCATGAGCGTTTTTTTCAGTTCTTATGCATTCCATACCTAAGAGTGGAATTGCTGGGTCATATAACTGGATCATATGGTAACCACACCATTTGACATTCCCATCAGCAATGTATAAGGGTTCCAATTTCTCCACAATGGCAACAATTGTTATGTTTCATTTTTTTATTACAGACATTCTGGTGAAATGTAAATCATCTAGTAAAGTAGTATTTCATTGTAGTTTTAATTTGGACTCCCTAATGGCTAGTGATAGGGAGCATCTGTTGTTTCATGTACTTATTGACCATTTGTATAACTTTTTTGGAGAAATGTCTCTTCAAGTCTCTCCCTCATATTCTCATATTTCAGTTGAGTTATTTGTCTTTTTTATTGTTGAGTTATAAGAGTTGCTTATATATTCTGGACACTAGACCCTTATCAGATTTGTAAATTTTTTCTCCCATTCTGTCGGTTATGTACAGTGATTACATTCCATTTTCATTATCTATCTTGATGCTGTCCTTTGATGAAACAAACAAACATTTTACTTTTGATGAAGTCCAAATTATTCATTTTTTTTTTGGTTGCTTTTGCTTTAAGTATTATATCTAAGAAACTGTTGCCTAATTCAAGGTCATGAAGATTTACAATTGTTTCTTTCTAAGCGTTTTATCATTTTAGCTCATACATTTAGATCTTTGATCCATTTTGAGTTCATTTTTTTGTATGGTGTGAGATAAGAGTTCAACTTCACTCTTTTGCATATGGATATCCAGTTGTCCCAGTACCAATTATTGAAAAGACTCTTCCTTTCCCATTGAATGGTCTTGAGATCCTTTTTGAAATCAATGTATGGGTTTATTTCTGTCTCTTCATTCTATTACAGTGATCTATGTATCTATGCTTATGACAGTATCACACTGTTGTGGTTACTATAGCTTTGTACTAAGTTTTGAAATTGAGAAGTGTGAGTCTTCCAATGGAATATACTTTAATACTCCTTTATAACTTTTTCACTCCAAAAATGTAGAATTAGTCGCATCTACATATCAACAAATGTAATTCTATAGCACCAATTTAAATAAACACATAGTATCCCACATTATGAATTTCCATTATTTATTATTTATATTAGTTATTTGAAAAAATTACACTATATTGTTGGACACATAGGTTATTTCCAATCTTTTATTATCATAAACAATGCTTAGTGAATATTCATGCAGATAAATCTTTGCACATGCATTAAATTATTTTCTTCAGAAAAATGATTTTTGTTTTCAAAGACTATTATATTCTATTAAGTTTACTTACAGTAGTTACATTCAATTTTTTAACATTATAAATAATGGAGCAATAATGGTTTTTGTATATTTGGTTCAGGTTCTTTTGGACAATTTCCTTAGACATATTATACAAGCTTGAGATTCCTCAATCAAAGGATATGAAGGTATCAATGACAATTGATATATATCAGTACCTATTTCAAATACATATTGTATCAATTTAATGCTGCCTCAAAACACCACACTTTTGTCAGAATTGGGTATAGTGTTTTTTTAAAACTAGTGATTAAAAATAGTGCCTCATTTACATTTTAATTACATTTCTATGATTTCTACAGATGTTTGACTTCTCTTGGGTGCTGTAAAAATATTTTCTTCTGAGTATATTGTTTTTTCATGATTTTTACCCAATTCTCTATTAAGGCCTTCAATTCAACTAATTTGTAAAGTCTCTTATTAAAGTGCAGTGTTGCAAATTAAAACCACAGTGAGGCCTGGCGTGGTGGCTCACACCTGTAATCCCAGCACTTTCGGAGGCCAAGCCTGGCGGATCACTTCAAGTCAGGAGTTCAAGATCAGCCTGGCCAATATGGTGAAACCCCATCTCTACTAAAAATACAAAACTAGCCGGGCATGGTAGTACATGCCTGTAATCTCAGCTGAGGCAGGAGGATTACTTGAACCTGGGAAGCAGAGGTTGCAGTGAGCCGAATCATGCCACTGCACTCCAGCCTGGGTGACAAGAGTGAAACTCTATCTCAAAAAATTAAAAAATAAATAAATAAATAAAATGGTATATATACCCAATAGAGTACTATTCCGCCTTAAAAAAGAAAGAAGTCATGTCATTTGCGACATGAATGCGCCTAGAGGATGTCATACTGAGTGAAATAAAGCAAGGGCCAGGCACGGTGGCTCATGCCTGTAATCCCAATACTTTGGGGGGCCAAGGCGGGTGGAGCACTTGAGCCCAGGAGTTCGAGACCAACCTGGGCAACATGGTGAAACCCCATCTCTACAAAAAATTCAAAAATTAGCCAGGTGTGGTGTTGGACGCCTGTAGTCCTAGCTACTCAGGAGGCTGAAGCGGGAAGATCTCTTGACCCTGGGAGGTGGAGGCTGTGGTGAGCCATGTTTGTGTCACTGTACCCAGCCTGGGTGACAGAGTGAGACCCTGTCTCAAAAAATAAATAAATACATAATAAAGTTTTAAATAGCAGGCACAAAAAGACAAATACTTCATGATCTTACCTATATGTGTAATCTAAAAAAAATTGAACTCATAGTTGTAGAGAGCAGAATGGTGGTTACCTGAGGTAGGGGTTGGAGAGGGACTTGGGGAGATGTCAGTTAAATAATACAAAATTGCAGATAGGAATAAGTTCTAGAGATCTATTGAACAGCATGGTAACTACAGTTACTATGTATTGTATACTTGAAAATTGCTGTAAGAGTAGATTTTAAACATGTTCTCTTCACAATAAAATAAGTATGTGAGGTAATGAGTATGTTAATTAACTTGATTTTGTCATTCCACAATGTGTACATATATCAAACATCATGTTGTACACCATAAATACATATAATTTTTATTTGTCAATTTAAATTTAAAATTTAAATAAATTATAAAAATAAAATGAAATAACATGTAATACTACGTCCTATCATTCTTACTGCAAACAATTTCCTGCCCAATTTTTGCCTCATTTCTTTGTAATGTACAAGAATGGGGCAGCAGCAGTCAGAGCATCGTGCTGGGCTTAGAATGTTTATTTTTGGAAAAATGAAAGCAGGAGCTAAGCTGATTTTAGATCCTTCAAAAGCGGTCTTTTATTCTGCTTGTAGGATAATAGTCCTCTTTGTCATTTTCTGTATTTATTTTAGAAAGAAGCACTCAGTGCAGAACTCAAAAGGCACCAAAGGATATCCAGCAAAAAGACCTGTCCCCGTTCCCATTCAGCAGCACCCATCCTGGCATCCACTGTCCGTCCATCTGTCCAACTGGCATTTTCTTGGTTTCCACTCTATAGAGGTAATAGGTCCTGTGGTTCAAAAAGGTTGAAAACCCACCTCTAGCACCTGACAGGCTTGTCCTTGGGTCAAGCCTGGGTTTTCTGATCTGCAAAATGGGGACAGTGATCGTTACCTCATAATGATTGAGAAGATGTATATAAGGTGCTTGGCAGAGACCCAGGTCCTATGGTACCTCTGTGAACAAACTGGGCATGGCCTGTCATCAAGAGCTCTGCTCAAGCGTCGCTTTCAGGTCTACATCTTGGTTGCCCCTTCTTTTGTCCCCAACTATGGATCAGGCTACTTCTCTTGCTGCTGACCTAGAATCCTCCACGTCACTTCCTCCTGTGGTAGGACCAGGCCCCTCAGGCCCCTATGAGATAGAAGACTGGAGCTTTCCGCTGCCTCATACTGGCCTTGAAATTTGTTTTGTTTTGTTTTTGAGACGGAGTCTCGCTCTGTCGCCCAGGTTGGAGTGCAGTGGCAAGATCTCAGCTCACTGCAACCTCTGCCTCCCAGGTTCAAGCAATTCTCCTTCCTCAGCCTCCCAAGTAGCTGGGATCACACGCGTGCACCACCAAACCTGGCTAATTTTTGTTAGTTTTAGTAGGGATGAGGTTTCACCCTGTTGGCCAGGCTTGTCTCGAACCCCTGACCTCAGGTGATCCACCCTCCTCAGCCTCCCAAAGTGCTGAGATTACAGGCACGAGCCACCGTGCCCGGCCCTAGCCGTGAACGTTTTAAACCAACTTCTCAGACTTCATATTCACCAGATTTATCTTGTCAGATGCAACAAAAACAGTTATACTCTTGTCTCAACTTTATGGATGACAAGTGATCAGCCAGGGGGAAAATAAGATAAATAACAAACTCATTTGCCTTATTCAGGTGCTGCTTGTGTTCTCCTTGAACTCTTCTTAAAAAACTGGCTGACATCTTCCCCATCAACTCTGCCTCTCTCTGCAGACAAGAGTGCATCTTCAGCCTGAAAATACCTGTATCCAAACACTCATTTACTGTTTAACAAAATGTTCTCATTGTGTTCCTGAATACAGCGAGGAAACTTGAGGGAGGGGAGACTTCTGAGGCTGGAAGGGTTCTTGGAAGAGGCTGAGGAAGGGATGCTGGTGCACCTGACTTAGGGGCAGTCTGGAGGCCAGTCTCTCCCTCTATTCCTGACTTCGGTTTCTTCTGCTACCAGGGAGCTACCACGTATGAGATGACAAAGCTGTCCCCAAACTTCCCAGCCTCAAGAAGAGGCTGAGGGCTTTCCCCACCTCAACCCCAAGTCTGTTCTACCCACATATTCAATATCTGAAGCGCAGGCAGCCCGGCCAAGGAGGGGACCACCTTCAACCTCTGCAGGCACAGGAGAGTCGAGCTTTCTCCAGGTCACAGGAATTGGACCAGCAGGATCTTCGGGAACAACTATGCCAAGAACTGGGAGCTTAGTGGAAACCCAGCTGCAAAGCCCATCACCCTGTGTATACCGCCAGGACATCGCCAGAGTGGTTCCCTGAGCCTGAGGTTTTTCTCTGGGACTGGCTGTGAGGGTGCTTCCTAGAGGGGAAGCTTCTTCATCTTCACAGCCTGGCCTGTGACCCATCTGACTCTGGCCAGTAAGCAGGGAGTCCTCAGTGCAGCAGCACAAGGCACCCACCAGCGACCTGCTTGTTCTGTTCACAAGATGCCTTGTGAGTATGTGTATGTTAGCTCTGATTCATGCATGGGACTTTTTAACAATGCACTGGTATTATTTATTGATTTATTTATTTGAGACCGAGTCTCCCTCTGTTGCCCAGGCTGAAGTGCAGTGGTGCAATCTCGGCTCCCAGGTTCAAGAGATTCTCAACCTCCACCTCCCAGGTTCAAGAGATTCTCCTGCTTCAGCCTCTCCAGTAGCTGGGATTACAGGTCCACGCCACTATGCCTGACTAATTTTGCTTTTTGTATTTTTAGTAGAGACAGAGTTTCGCCACGTTGCCCAGGCTGGTCTCAAACTCCTGACCTCAGGCAACCCCCACCCCCGCCTCGGCCTCCCAAAGTGCTAGGATTACAGGTGTGAGCCTCTGTGCCCAGCCCTCACTGGTATTATTATTTTAAATCTAGTCATCAGGTCCAGTTCACTGAGAACTGACTCTATCAACCTGGCCTTTGTCAGAAACTCCTATTTCTTTCCCCTTATCTATTCCTTCACCAGAAACACATCCTAAATTAGTATTATAACATTTTTTCAATCTAAGAGGATAAATATGTCTTAAGACTTTAAAAAACCTTCTCGGTTATTTGCATGTATTTATTATTCCTGAGAAAATTTAGAATCAGATTTTCCGCATTCACAAAGCCATTGAGATTTTGTCTGGAATCATGTAAAATTTATGCAGTACTTTGGGGAGAATTACTTCTTGATAATAGTACATCTTCCCATGCAGGCACGTGCTCCAGTTCTCTACTTAGTTAAGTGTTCTTTTTTGTCCCTTTGGTATTTAATTTCTGACATTGCTATTGGTAATGGAATTTTAAAGATGTATTTGCTAATGGGTAATTGTTGTCAGGTAGGAAATGTTTTTATTTTTATTTAAAATTAAAAATAGGTTGGGCGCAGTGGCTCACGCCCTTAATCCCAGTACTTTGGGAGGCTGAGGCAGGTGATCACTTGAGGTCAGGAGCTTGAGACCAGCTTGGCCAACATGGCGAAACGTCGTCTCTACTAAAAACACAAAAATTAGCCGGGTGTAGTGGTGTGCACCTATAATCCCAGCTACTTCAGAGGCTGAGACAGGAGAGTCACTTGAACCTGGCAGGCAGAGATTGCAGTGAGCCAAGATCGCCTCACTGCACTCCAGCCAACAGAGCGAGACTCTGTCTCAATAAATAAATAAATAAGTGTTTTTTAAATAGGTCCACTTGTATATGTTCTGTAAAAGACTATTTCATTAAACCCAATTATAGAATTGGAAAATAGGAAGCCATATCACCATTATTAATTAGTCAATGATTTGACTGTGCATCAAAAAAAGGTCCCCCAACAGGCCAGGCACAGTGGCTCATGCCTGTAATCCCAGCACTTTGGGAGGCTGAGGCAGGCAGATCACTTGAGATCAGGAGTTCAAGACCAGCCTGGCCAACATAATGAAACCCCGTCTCTACTAAAAATACGAAACTTAGCTGGGCGTGGTGGCTGGCACCTGTAATGCCAGCTACTAGGGAGGCTGAAGCAGGAGAATTGCTTGAACCCAGGAGGTGGAGATCACACCACTGCACTCCAGCCTGGATGGCAGAGCAAGAGTCTGTCTCAACAGAAATAAAGAAAAAGGAGACGGACTACTTAATTAACAGTATTTTGCAAACCATTTTGTTTAAACATAACCTGATATTGCTAAAGGGTAATGGTTAGACAAACCTGGGGATAAGATGAGGCTATGGTGGAATGCAGATTTCCCTTCTATTTCGTGGTAATGACAATGTTCTAGAATTGATGATGAAGTGGTAGTACGAGTCCAGGGTGAGCCCTTGGATTTCTGATGCACAGGTGCGCCTGCTTCCCACCATCTTTAGGTGGATCCTTCTCCTTCCCCACGTGTTCTTTGCCCCCTTCCCCAAACACACAGCTCTGTGTTCACCTATGGCAAAGCCATTCTGGCTACAAACCACCCTTGGCTTGGTAGAACTAGTGAGATGACTGTTTTGAGGAGACCGAGATGGACAAGCTACATTTAAATTGTTAGGAAGTGTTTGCCTACAAAGATTTCTTAAAACTCTTTCTAGACACACCTCAAGGGAAGTATTTTCTCCTCTCACCTCTTGTCAACAGATGGTCGGTAAATTGAACACGCTTTGCTCTGAATATGAGATCTGCCCATGAAAACGCTATTAGGCAGCCCAGGTGAGAAACTCTAGTGAGAGACGAAAGAGCACATGAAACAATTCGGAAGCTGTCTGGCTCTTGCTCTAAACTCATTACTACTTTCTCCGTCCTGGGAGAAAACCTCCATTTGGGCCCCTGGGTATCCACAGTGTGCATTTCAGCAGTTTTCAGTGATCCTTGGAGGCTCGCTTGTCACATCTTTATGTAAGGGTTTGGTAGGCCAGGTGGTTTCAATCAGCACAGCAGACACATTTGGTTCGCCTTTGTTAACCTCCCCAGTGTGTATGACACAGACATTTTATTGAGTACAAAGTCTAGAACTGGACTGCCCGGGTTTGAATTCTGGTTCTGCCATTCCCAGCTATGTGACGTTGGGCAAGTTATTCAACTTCAATGTGCCTCAGTTTCCCCATCTATAAAATGGGAATGAAAATAGCCATTAGGATTAAATAAGTTAATAGCTAGTGGCTAAGCAAGCACTTAGAATAGCACCCAGTATACAGTAAGCACTCTACGGGTATTTTTTTTCCACATCCGGTTTGATAAATTGTTCCTTCTGATTTTCCCCTACACTTTATTCTTCACTAGTAAGGGAAGGAATAATTTGTCAAATTTAATCATAAATATATACTCAAGAAAATAAAAACATATAGGCGGGTTTTTTATTACATGGCTCATGCCTATAATCCCAGCACTTTGGGAGGCCAAGGCGGGTGGATCACTTGAGGTCAGGAGTTCAAGACCAGCCTGGCCAACATGGCAAAACCCCATCTCTACTAAAAATACAAAAAGAATTACCCAGGGGTCATGGCACACAGCTGTAATCCCAGCTACTCGGAAGGCTGAGGCACAAGAATTGCTTGAACCCAGGAAGCAAAGGTTGCAGTGAGCTGAAATCCTGACACTGCACTCCAGCCTGGCATCAAAGTGATATGTCTCAAAAAATAATAAAATAAAATAAAATAAAAACATATATCCACCCATACAAAAATGTGTACATACCAGCCGGGGGCAGTGGCTCACGTCTGTAATTCCAGCACTTTGGGAGGCCGAGATATGTGGATCACGAGGTCAGGAGATTGAGACCATCCTGGCCAACATGGTGAAACCCCGTCTCTACTAAAAATACAAAAATTAGCCGGGCGTGGTGGTGGGTGCCTATAGTCCCAGCTACTCGGGAGGCTAAGGCAGGAGAATGGCATGAACTTGGGAGGCAGAGCTTGCAGTGAGACAAGATCACGCCACCGCACTCCAGCCTGGGGTACAGAGCGAGACTCCGTCTCAAAAAAAAAAAAAAAAAAAAAAGGACATACCTGCTCATAGCAGCATTATTCATAACAGTCAAAAAGGAGAAACAACCCAAATGTCCATCAACTACTGAAAAGATAAACAAAACGTGGTGTTATTCATACAGTGGAATATTATCTGGCCATAAAAAGAAACAAATGACTGATCCATGCTACAACATGGAGAACTCTTGAAAGAAGCCAGACACATAAGGCCACATCTACTGTATGATTCCATGTATCTAAAAGGCCCAGAAAAAGCAAATCTATTGACACAGAAAGTAGATTGGTGTTACCAAGGCCTGGTAGGAGGGGATTGGAGGTTGATGGTTAAGGGGTACAGGGTTCCTTTTCAGGGTGATGAAAATGTTCTAAAATTGATTATGGTGATGGTAGCCCAACTCTGTGGCTAAACTAAACACCTTTGAATTCTGCATTTTAAGTGGGTGAATCGTGTAGTATGTGAATTATACCTCAAAAAGCCATCACAAAATAAATTTACTTTGTTTCAAAACAGGTGAAATGTGTGTGTGTGTATTTAAGTTAATTTATTTTAACCCTCAATCCATTGTATTTACTGATCCTTACAAAATCATGGCACTGAAGTTTATTTTCATGCTGACCTTTAATATGGGATCTGAAACAATTTATTGAACTAGAGTCAACAAATTTGGAAGAGTTGGTTCTTTGTTGACTAAATATTTCCATCTTTCAAGTGACTTTATCTTTTCCAGAGATATAAACTTGTCTAAGGCATTGACTTGCAATAAAAATCTTGAGGGAAACCCGAATTTTCTTATGAAGAAAGTTTCTTGTGAAACTCAAGCACACAACCAGATAAAGTGAATTTTCGCTGTGAGCCTCCATGCACTCATGGCTGGCTTTGGTACCTCCAGCCCTGCAGCCCCAATGTCTGAGGTGGCCCCAGCCCATAGCTCTGCTGGCTGCAGTGCTGCTACTGGTCCAATCACAGTGAAACCTCCCAGGGAGGCTCAGAAACAGTCCCTACGGCTCTGGTGCTGCTCTCCGCTGCCTCTGCTGCCGCCCTGGAGACCAGTCCCTCCCTTGGTGGTCCCTTAGGTGACAGGGGAAGAGAGGCAGCCTCCCGCCATTTCCAGGTGTCCTGGGAAAGCATCAGGAACTCAGGGCAGCACAGCCTTCCTCATTCACACTTGGCCCAGCACCCAGGGCTTGCCCATGGAGCCGCGATCACAAGACGGGAATAGGCTCCTCCCCATGAGAAGCGGATTCCCTAGACCAGGGTAAAGAGAAACACCAGTGCTGGTTGTTATCCACACCTCTCTTCAGCCCCCACATTCTCTCTCTTTATTCTCTGTGCTGCATGGTCGTGGTTCCATGAGGGGTTACTTTCAGCAGATAAAGGTCCGGTGGGGAGGCTCCGCGATCATACTCTCAGCTCTCTGCCACAGTCCCCTATTAGTTTTCATATCATGTGAATAGTCCTGTCAAGAAACTCCCTAAGTAAAACCCTCTGACTTGCCACAATGCTGACTCCAACGCCTCTCCCCACCAAGACTCTTGGAGAATCCTAGGATAGAGAATAGCTCCCCAAAATGATGAAATTGACTATTCTATCATTAGGACAGCTGAAGGCTGAGCCATATTTAATCTGGTTTGGAAAAAGTTTTAAAGCTGACATTTCTTTTGCCTTAGTGTTGCTGAGCAAACCCATACCGTGATGCAAGTATGGACCCCTGTGTGCCATAGGGCTCCCTATCACCTGTCCACTGGAAGTCCTTGTGTATTCGTCATCATTTCGTGAAGAGAGTTTAGATGCATACGACCATTTGTCACCTTGATTAAAGCTCCCTTGGCTACTCCATTCAGAGCTTGGCACTGGCCCCTCCTCTCAATCCACCAGCAGAGCAAAGGCCAGGCTCTCATGGGTGTCTGAGACCACAGGGAAGCACAGCACAAGCAGCAACGTCACTGCGCATGCCCAGACCCAGCTCAGCCGGCTCACAGGGAAGCACCTGCTTCCTGGTGGCCAGGGACAGCTCACTGCTGCCTCTGGAACTGCCCCAGTGCCCCTGTTATGGCAAAGCCAGGCCCAATTGACCCAACCCTCAGCTCCAGAGAGAGGATCCTTTTCTGCCATCCTCATCAAAGGCCCCATCCACCCTATTCTTCCTGCCCCAGGACATTATCTGACAGTGGAAAAACCGGGTCATGCGGGACCAGGATGGGGTTGGCTTGTCTGATCCCATTAAAGTAATCACAGTATAGCACAAGATCTAAGGTATTCACATCCATCTGTGGTCAGTTTGTTATATTTTAGTAAAAATGTGGAAACAACCTACAAGTTCATCAATAGGGAAGTGACTAAATTACGAGACCTCCATTCAACAGAATGCCATGGAAAATGATGACAGAACCCTAGATATAGTCATGTGGAATGGAGCGGATGGGAGGATTCCATGAATAATTCAGGTAAAGTGCTTACAATTGTGTGGGCCACAAAGAAATGCTCCAGAAGTGAGGGTAAGTAGAAAAAAAGGCTACAAAACCATATTAGAATGCAATTGAATAGTATTATTAAAATAAATGCACCTTTATGTATTTATATACCTAGAAAAATTTCTGGAAGGATATTGACCAAAATATGAACAACTGTTTCATGGTGAGGGGCCTGGAGGTATTCTCCTTCACATTCAGTTGTATCATTTACATTATCTGTATTTTTTTTTTTTTTTTTTTGAGACAGGGTCTCACTGTTGCCCAGGCTGGAGTGCAATGGCACAATCTCAACTCATCACAACCTCTGCCTCCCAATCTCAAGAGAGCCTCCCACCTCAGCCTCCTGAGTAACTGAGACTACAGTTTCACACCACCATGCCCAGATAATCTAATTTTTGTAATTTTTTTTTTTTTTTTTTTGGTAGAGACAGGGTTTCGTCATGTTGGCCAACCTGGTCTCAAACTCCTGGGCTCCAGCAGTCTGTTCACCTTGGCCTCCCAAAGTGCTGGGATTACAGGTGGGAGCCACCATGCCCAGCCCTGTATTATCTGTATTCTAATGACTATGTGATACCTTTTTAAAAATAATTCAGGAAATGGTCAAGAAAACAGATTTTTAAGAATTTTCTGCTCAACCTTATCTTAACATGAGAAATCTTCACATGAACTTGGTAATGCAGCCCAAGTTACATAATAGGAAAAAAAGTGATTTTTATTTTTTTAATTAGAATAAAATAAAGTAAAACCTTTCATATTTTAAAAACTCTAGTTACAATGCTTGAGGCCTGCATGGTAGACTGGAACCTCAGAAGTCATCCCCCACCATCCCCTGGTGAGGAGACCAAATTGCTTTCTGTGAAATGATCAGCTATCCCAAAGTGCTGCCCTAGGTTCAGCCCACCTGGGTTTCATCTGACTCAGCCCCTTAATAAATTACGATCTAGGGCAGGTTACACAGGACACAGAAAGTCACTTTACATTATTAAGTATAAACTGTGGAAGGAAAGCATAATAGTACTGCATTGGGCAGGTCTCTGGTTGCAAGCAACAGAAACCCAATTCCAATCTGCTTAAGCACAAAGGGAACAGAGTGGTCCTTGGCTCAAAAAATTGACACAACAGGAGTGTGACTGAACTCAGAGACTGAATATGCCCATAGGCAGCTCCAGGCCAACCACCTAGCATTACAGGAAAGAGATTTCAACCTTGCCAGCTCCACGGAGAGAAAACAAATCCCTGGAAGTTCTTTAATTGGCTGGCTTGGGTCACATGCTCATCCCTGAACCAATCGTATAGCCAGGGGGTGCAGCCCATTGTAGACACCTGTTCTTCCCTTCCTAACACCCTTTTCTCTGATCCTTTCGTTAACAGTAATCCATTTTCCTTTAGAGACTCATCCCTTCTTCATTCTCCAGGGTTCTGCTGGGGCAGGCAATCTCCATATTTCGCCTCTGGGGCGCCAGAGATGGGTGCTTGAGCTAAATCTAGCCAATCTATGAAAAACCATCTCCCTGGCCACAGTGACTGGCCAAGTCAAACAAGTCAAACAATGCCAACAACACCAGTTGGTCCTTCCATACGATTCTGTCTAGACATCAGAGGAAGACATCTGAGGGCATCACTCTCCCTGCCTGCATCCCCTACCACACAGAGGAAGAACCTGTTTCGTAGGAGACAGTAAGGCCATCACATGGAGACAGAGAAGTTACCAGGAGAAAGGGAGAGGCTCAACATCACTTGAGTCACTGAATCTGGTGGCCTCTGAGCCAGCGAATAGCCCCCTGCCCTGGACTTCCTGGTTATGCAACCAATAAAGTTCCTTATAGCTGGAGTTACGTTTCTGTCATTGACCTATTGGGGGCTTGGGTCTGGCTGGATCTGGGTCATGTGCTTGCGTCTATAATAAAAGAGATGGGTTATTGAGATTGGTAGGCCACAGTAAAATAGGGTTAGAGTGGAGGGAGAGTTCCCAAATGAAGTTGGTGCTGCACAGGAGAAAGCAATAATAACGTCCAGACAAGTATTGAAATAGTCAGTTTCCAAATATATGGGGGTTTTATCCAGTTCTATTAGCCTTTACAAATTAATTGCTGAAAAATAAGTATACAGAAAATAGTTAAGAAAGTTGTATATATTAAATTTTGTGCCCTACACATAATAGTCATATTTTTAATGCACATGAGATATTTATAAAAACAACAAATATTCAGGCACAGAAGAAAATCTGGCCAGGCATGGTGGCTCATGGTTAGCCTGTAATCCTAACACTTCAGGAAGCCGAGACAGAAGGATTGCTTGAGCCCAGGAGTTCAAAACCAGCTTGGGCAACAGAGTGAGATCCTTGTCTCTACAAAAAATTAAATTAAGGCCAGGCGTGGTGGCTCACGCCTGTAATTCCAGCACTTTGGGAGGCCAAGTCGGGCAGATCATGAAGTCAGGAGATCGAGACCATCCTGGCTAACATGGCAAAACCCTGTCTCTACTAAAAATACAAAAAATTAGCCCGGTGTATTGGCATGCGCCTGTAGTCCCAGCTACTCAGGAGGCTGAGGCAGGAGAATCACTTGAACCCGGGAGGTGGAGATTGCAATGAGTCGAGATCACGCCACTGCACTGCAGCCTGGGCCACAGAGCAAGACTCCATCTCAAAAACAAAAACAAAAACAAAAAGTAAATTTTTAAAAAAATTAGCTGGGTGTAAAGGTGCACATGTATAGTCCCAACTACTTGGGAGGCTGAGCTGGGAGGACTTGAGCCCTGGAGATCGAGGTTATGGTGAGCCGTGATCATACCACTGCATTTCAGCCTGGGTGACAGAGTAAGACCCTGTCTTAAAAAAAAAGAAAAAGAAAATCTCAAGAAAGTTCAAATCTTATACATATTACAGTTTGAATATGCCTAATCCCAAACTTGGAAATCCAAAATGCATAAAATCCAGAACTTTCTGAGCACCAACATGACGCTCAAAGGCAATGCTTATTGGAGCATGCTGAATTTCAGAGTTTTGGATTAGGAATGCTCAGCTAGTAAGTGTATAATGCAAATATTCCAAAATCCAAAAAAATCCAAAATTAAAACATTTCTGGCCCAAAACATTTGGGATAAGGGATATTCAACCTGTAGAAGTTATATTATCTGGGCCGGGCGCGGTGGCTCAAGCCTGTAATCCCAGCACTTTGGGAGGCCGAGACGGGCGGATCACGAGGTCAGGAGATCGAGACCATCCTGGCTAACACAATGAAACACCGTCTCTACTAAAAATACAAAAAAATTAGCCGGGCGAGGTGGCGGGCGCCTGTAGTCCCAGCTACTCGGGAGGCTGAGGCAGGAGAATGGCGTAAACCTGGGAGGCGGAGCTTGCAGTGAGCCGAGATAGCGCCACTGCACTCCAGCCTGGGCGACAGAGCGAGACTCCGTCTCAAAAAAAAAAAAAAAAAAAAAAAGAAGTTATATTATCTGATCACAATACAATAAAGTTAAAAACCCATAATAAGAGTTTAATGAGGCCGGGCGCGTTGGCTCATACCTGTAATCCCAGCATTTTGGGATGCCAAGGCGAGCTGATCACTGGGAGGTGGAGGTTGCAGTCAGCCAAGATCGAGCCACTGCACTCCAGCATGGGCAACAGAACGAGACCCCATCTCAAAAAAAAAAAGAAAAAGAAAAGAAAGAAAGTTTAATGAAAATGAAATGCAACTAATTAAAGTTAAAATTACTTTTATAAAAGTTTATAAAGTAAAAATAACATTTATATAAGAAATCAGCTGCTTGGGAAATGTTCTTATTTTAAGGCAAAACCAGGGGAAATGCCTACCAGTCTACAGAACATATGCAGTAGCTCTCAAAACTTTACGGAAGAACAGAACATATTTATCTGAGTTGAATATTTATCATGAATCGAGTGAAAAGAAAATGATGAAAGAAACAATTATCACTACATCATACGGGAAATGGATGATAGTGACATGTGAGTAACAGGTCTTTACTCACCATTTACCACAGAACATTCCAGACAGGTTAAAGTTAAATACACACACACATACACACTCACACAACCATTTTTTAAAACCACAACAGAAGAATATAAAAGCATATGCTGCCCCTATCTACGGAGACATTTGTGTCAGGACAAAGTGTGGGTTTCAGGGCAGACAGACTTCCGAGTTTCAGTCCCAGCCATGGTGCTTACTCAAGTACTTAACATTTCTGAACTTAGTCTCCTGTCTATGCAATGTAGGTGAAAATACCCAGTTCGCAAGAATCAAAGCCACTATGTGGTCCCCACTTTCAGCCTCTATAGTGGACTCATCCAGGCTGGGTGCTGGGGCAGCAGAGAGCAAAACAAACAAGATCCCTGCTCTCCAGGAACAAATGGCCCCTGGGAGAAATGGCCTGAGCCAGGCGACCACACAAGCATGTAGTCAAAGAAAAGTGCAGGAGGCTATGAGCACTCAAAACATCTCAAAAATGTGTAAACATCTGTACATGAGCATAGAAAAGCAATACAGTGAAAGGCCATTTCATAGTAAACATGAAAATAATAATATCAATATATCTAACACTCTGATAAAAATACTTAAGAAAGCCCATATACCAGGTCATGTCCATTGGCACAGGGCTGACAAAATTCAACCAAACCACAAAGAGTGCTCATGCTATCAAACCCTTTCAACCAGCAATTAGAAAGAAAGAGACAAAGGAAGGAAGGAAGGAAGGAAGGAAGGAAGGAAGGAAGGAAGGAAGGAAGGAAGGAAGGAAGGAAGGAAGGAAGGAAGGAAGGAAGGAAGGAAGGAAAAAAGGAAGGAAGGGAAGGAAGGAAGGAAGGGAGGGAGGGAAGGAAGGAAGGAAAAAAGGAAGGAAGGAAGGGAGGGAGGGAGGGAAGGAGGAGAGAGAAAGAAAGGTAGAAAGGAAAAGGGGAGAGAAGGAAAGCGGAAGGGAGGGAGGGAGGGAGAAAGAAAGAAAGAAAGAAAGAAAGAAAGAAAGAAAGAAGGAAGGAAGGAAGGAAGGAAGGAAGGAAGGAAGGAAAGAAAGAAAGAAAGAAAGAAAGAAAGAAAGAAAGAAAGAAAGAAAGAAAGAAAGAAAGAAAGAAAGAAAGAAAGAAAGAAAGAAAGAAAGAAAGAGAAAGAAAGAAAGAAAAGAGAAAAACTCTGTTTATATAGAGATGTTTTTACCTGCGATATTTGTAAGCACATGACACTAAAAACGGCCCAAATCCTGACTGTGAACCATTATACTGCAGACTATGCAGGTTCATGGAATCATATCATATTACATGAAAAAGTTGATCACAAGATATTATGTGTACTTCCAATCCAACTAGACACAAAAGTTGCCTGGAGGATCTGAAAACCAGGAAAGTAGTAGGCAAGCCATGTGATATCGGTGGAGCTGTGCGTATTTTGCGGTTAGTTTGACTTTTCTGTTTATGTTGCATTGTAACACTGGATAAATATTCTATACCAAATTTCTAAGAAGCATTGATTTTTAAGGAGCCATTCATCATTCCACCCGAATAAGTTCAGCATCACCAGGTCATCTTCCTTGGGCTCAGCCTGCAGTTTCCAAGAAAGCAAGAGAAGGTGTGTGCAGGGCAGAGGCCAGCAGGGGGGCCAGCAGATGGGGCTCCTCCTACAGAAGCAGCTGCCCATGGCCCCCTGGCCTGGTGAGGCCTGGGAGCATCTTATCACATGAGCTCATGTGAAAGGCCCACACCTCCAGATCTCCAGCAAACATATGCGGTTCCTTTCCTGTCAATGCCCAGCTCTGCTCCAGTGCCTATGAGCTCACTGCTGCTGGGCAAGTCCTCCTGGGGTCAGATAACCGCCAGGGGCAGCTCCTTTCCCAACCCCCAGCCCCTGCTCTGTGCCCCCAGGAGACACAGGGCTGCCCTGATTCCCACTCTGCGATTGCAGGCAGAACAGAGAGCTTTGTGTGAGCTTAGCCTCCGTCCTGGGGGGCTGAGCCAGTTCTCTCACTCCAGCCCTGCCCCCTAGTGATGGCCTGGCCTTAGTCTGTGACCAGGTGGACCCTGCCTGGCCTCCAGGCCCTGCCCAGGCTGAACCGCTGTCTTGTTTCTGTCTCTCCTGTGTCAGTCCCAGAATCTGCAGCAACCCTGAGCCCAGAGGCCATCTCCCAGGTGGGTGTCAACCAGAGGAGTCATTGAGCACGGGAGAGGGGGGAGAAATAGAGGCCCTGCCCTCAGGGACCCTGGGTGGCTGGTATGGGGTGAGGTTTCTCCCAGAAGGTCGGAGCTGGTTCATTCATTCAGTCTCACAAAAGAGGGCCTCCATTGTGTGCCAGGTCCTGCAGCAATGGAGTCCCAGTTGAGTCCCAGCAGTCCTGATCTCACAGGCAACTGGAGAGAGAATGTCTGCCTGGCCCTGCTCTGTTCCTGGGGGCGGTGGTCCTCGTCTAGGCCTCCAAACCCTACCCCCCCCACTTCCTATGCTCTGGCCTCAGACCACTGCACATTGGCCACAGAGAGTGCTGGTGTTCTGAAACTAGGGCTCTTGCCTTCCTAAACCTTCCAGCCACAACATTCCCAATCGATCTGGCCTCGTCCTTTCCAGACTTCCCAGAACTTAAAGGGAAAGAATGGGAAAAGGGACAGTGAGGACCCAGAGAAATGGCCACTAACAGATATGACAGAGGCCCCGGGGCTCTAAACCGCCCCCGACCCTGAAAAAGGCCACAGGTGGTGGAGGAGCTGTGTCCGTTTGTCTGCCAAGCCACACACCACATTCCTGCGTGGGAGCCCACTGCGCGCGGGGTGGAGACAGCCGCTCCTCTCGGCACACGTGCTCTCAGGGAAGCAGGGTTGCTCGCTGCCCAGCCCGGTCCCCGTGGCTCGCTGGATTTCAGCCCACTCACTCATGTGGCTGCAGCAGCCTGCTGAGCCCGTGTGGCTGAGGGCAGACCATGAAGCCAGCGGGGGCCTCCTCCACAGCCCCATCTGCAAAATGGGGTGGCTGGTCACTTTGCCAGCACCTTCTGTCTGAGGGCAGAGGCAGCCTGTCCCTGCTGTGCCTGAGGCCCGGTGCAGCGCTGGGAGTCAGTCACTGTGCATTTACTGGGCACCTACCAATTTAGCAGGCAGTAGGCTGGGAGCTGGGGCTACTGAGGTGGACACAGGGGTTCCCTGGAAAAGCTGGTGGAGGGAGAGAAGGAAGCTTTGATACCACTAGGGCTGTGACAACAACATGCTCAGGAGCTGAGGGACTCCGCGGCTGGATCCTGGCTGCCTGTGCTGAGCCAGGGGAGCAGCCTGTGGGAGCGACGGGCACAGTCCCAGGGAGGGCAAGCCTCAGGGCTCAGCAGAGTGGGAGCACCCTGGAAAAGATTCCCGGGCTCTCTCACTTCCCTTCAGGTCCTGGCCAGGCCCTTCTGCCAGAAGCACTCCTGAGGGTCACACACTCCTCCAGCAACCTCACCTTTTGGGAGGTTCTCGGGGAGCAACCCAGGCCCCCCATCTGCCCGCTGCTCTGCTGCCCAGGGAACTCAAGGGGACAGAGAGAAGGTGGCATGCCTGGGGTCCAGGCAGGGTCTAGCATCTGGAGTCTGGGGACAGGCTGCCCAGAGTCTGACACAACTTCTCCGACCCTGCAAAGTTTCCTCGGGTCACAGGAAAGAACAGGGCTCCACCGTCTGGGCTCTGTCCTCTGAAGCCAGATGCCCTGTCTCCCACCCTGCAGACTCCAGGCCTTCCCCTGCCCTCCCTGGCTCAGCCACCCCCCAGCTTTCTGGATTTTCTTGTAACACCTCACTCGCCAGCCCGTGTCTGCGAGCTCAGTGATGCCTGTTCTGCTTGAGGAACACATTTAGATCTAATGGGTAAGAAGGTGCTGAAGTTAGAAATATTTTCTTGATTTAGTAATGCATATGAGCTTATGTCTCATTCATTTTATCTACGTGAACGCTCCCCCTTCAGGCTGCAAGCTGTGGTCAGCAACTCATTCTTTAGAGGCAGTGTGATCATTAGAATCATCTCCATCAAATGATTTTGAATATGGTTTTTAAAGACAGCCGTGCTAGCAGTCAACCTGGGCCCAGTCCTTGAACACTGCCCTGAGGATTTGCTTTGCTATTTCCATAGGGGAACAATCAGGGACTCCTAATTTTGCCTCTCCACATGTTATCCCCTTTGCCCTTCTATCCATCCCTGAGGGAGGAAGGCAAGAACACCCCCAGATGTCCTCACTCTCACATTAGGGGCTGTCTGTGAGGGCAGTAGGGCTCTGGCAGAATGGTTATTCCAAGAACGGAGTGTGGGGGAGGCCAAGCAGTGGGCACCGAGGGCATGAAGATGCCTACGGCTGATGTGTAAGCAACAGAAGCCGACTCTGGCTGAGGGAAGTGGAAAGGAACGCATTAAAAGAGCCCTGGAGGCCCAGCACAGTGGTGGCACACTCCTGTAATCCCAGCACTTTGGGATCAAAGTGGGTGGGTCGATCACCTGAGGTCAGGAATTCGAGACCAGCCTAGCCAACATGGCAAAACCCCATCTTTACTAAAAATACAAAAATTAGCTGTGCATGATGGCACAAGCCTGTAATCCCAGCTACTCGGGAGGCTGAGGCAGGAGAATCGCCTGAAGCTGGGAAGCAGAGGTTGCAATGAGTGAAGATTGCACCATTACATTGGGCAGTCAGGAAGGCTTGGGAAGAACTCACCCAGGGTCAGTTTCCACTATCAAGCGCAGAACAAGTGGAGGGAGGACCTCAGTGCAGCCATTGGGGCCAGCCTTTATGTGCCAGCCTTTATCAATGACAACTCTGTCACAGAACAGTGGGTGCTACTGCCACCATCACCCTGCCCAGGAACTCCTCTTGTAGTATGATTCAGAGCATTCCCTGAAGACCTGGCTTCTCTGAGATGATGGCACCCAATTCAAAACTCAGGGCTGGTGCAATGGAATTGGGGCAATCCAGGTCACATACCCAGGCACCGGTTGCAAGGGTGCCCAAGAAAGCAAGCACATGATGGTTCGGCCTCTCCAGTGGGCTGTGATGCTGGGCAGCAGCAACCATGGATGGACACGTGCCCACGTCACATGAACACTCGCCTCTACCCCTTACCACCTCTGTGGACATCAACATCCTTAATCAGCTGCTTCCTGGGAAGTTCTGAACCCTCCACAATTCTAAGCTGGGACTTTATCTCGTAAATTATTTCTCCCACAAGGCAAAACAGGCCATCATTTCAGGAGAACGACCTTTCTTCTCCTTGCCAAGTGTACACTGGACATCAGGGACCTTCTTGGGCAATCCTCGGGAAACGTCTGTTGTGTAAGGTTACACACTGGGCCCAGAGGCAATTCACACCAGCATAATGGTGGTTTTTCGAACAATTTATGGCTTTGGGCTTAAAAGTGTTTTCCAATCCCTGTGGAGCCCAGATTGCAAAAAGTTTGTTCCCTCCATCCCTCATCAGCATCTGGCTTGGTCAGGTCCACTTCTTACAAGTGTTTTCTGGTCGTTCACATCTTAGAAATTGACCGCTCACCAGAAGGCAGTGGGTGATGACACACTCATGGGGCAGAAGTCTGCAGAGAAGTTTCTGGCTTGGAAAAATCCAGAGACATGGCTCCCTTGAGGTGACTGGTGGTCCTGGATCCTAGCAAGTCCATTCTATGATCCCTTCTGGAAAGGTGCCAAGTTAGGGGGCTTCTGTAAGATACATAGGGGTCCCTTCTATCCATAGGGAGAAGCCCCCTTCTCCTTGGAGACTGTGGCCACTTTCAAATCTGAAACAAGATCTTCAAGACCAGACAATAGACATTCTCCTCCAGGTACAGACCAAGAAGGTGGGCTCACTGCAGGGACCCCCGGAGCAGGAAAAGAGTGGCTCACTGCTTGGAAAAGCTCCATATGACCAACATTTTACCAGAGTCTAGCCAAGACAATCTCTTGTCCCCAGGGCAAGAATTTGGCAGCAGATCCGTTTGCTCTGCAAACATCTGGTGCAGGCTCTGAGCTGAGGTTGGGGTGCTCAGCTCTTTTCTGCTGGGGAGGCCCTCTTGCTCACTACCCTGCTCACTTTCTCAGGGCTGAGGCCTCAGTCCCTGCCCCACTCAACCTGCCCGTTGACAGCCAGATGGAGAGCTGTTGATTCCCCCAGGGAACTGAGCCTATTTGTGGAGGACCTGTCTTTTCTTTTTGGCAAGCAGGGGAAAGGAGGAATGAACTCTGACGTCATGGACTGCGTAGGACAGTGGGGTTGGAGGCCATCTGGAGCAGGTGCTGGCAGGGCCCCTGGGAAAGGGAAGGAGGGCAGCTGGCTCATCAGATGGGGGTGTCTTGGGGTCAAAGACTCATGGTACAACGAGGTTAAGCTTTCCTGGAATCTCTGGCCCGTGAAAGATGAATGACGCTTCCTTGGCCTCTGGCTCCTCTGGTACTCCAGTCCAGCCCCATGGGTGCAGGACTCCTGGAGGAAGGTACCAAGCTCAAGGAGACCTGGCCATGGCCCAGCCTCTGTGTCCTCTGAGGGGCTGCACCACTAAACAGTCCTGGGGAATTTCGGAAACTGCAGGGGTCCTCCCACCCAGAAGTACAAGTATACATGCAGTGACATTCAGATCTCTCTTCCGCCTCAGCTGCTTCCTGCTGTGTTTGGCCAGGGAGAGGTTGGAAGCCTCTTATCAGGCCCCAGATTCACTCTGCCCTGTCTAGAAGGCAAAGACGGTGTTTTTCTAATTACAGGTGATGAAACTAAGGGCCCCACGCAGAGACAGGACTTGGCCAGGGTCCCGCAGCAATTCCCCTGCCTGGCCTCAAGACCCGCTCACTGCCTGTTTAGTGTCTTCTCTGAGAAATTATGCAGCTGGAAGGAGGCCCTGGGATAAATAATTGCAGAGAAACAGATGGGCGGCTCTGCAATCCTCCTCTCCAGTGTGACTGAGCGCCCTCCCCTGCAGCCCTGGGGCCAGGAGGGGGCGCTGCTTCACAGGGCTCCTGTTCCTCCCTCCTGGGGACCTAGGCTGGACAGTACTGTCTTAGCTGCTCCTTCCCCAGCCTCCCAGCAGCCCTTCCACACACCTTTCTCCCACCAGGCATCCTGACCAGGGCCCACTCTCATTTTCCATCACGTCCTGATTCCGGGCCAGACATCACCTGTCCCAAGGAAGGGCCCCTCTCCAGTAGGTGTGAGAGTTGCACCTTGTCCTTCTGGGAGGAGAGAAAGAGTGAAGAGGGACCCACAGAATGAGGTCCCGCCCTTCAGAGGACCAGAAGGGAGAAAACGGTCCCATCCATGCATCTCTCCGATGCTGAAGGCCTTGCATACCCCCAGCCTACTGTGGCAGAGCCGACACCCTGGACTCACCCATGCAACCCTCTGACACTGAAGGTTCTGCATGTTTCAGGCTGGCTCTGTCTCCCACTTCCTGCGCCCTCCCACTCCCCCCACACCTAGCTGACCCCCTTTCCCTTGCCTCATCTTCAGGCACCCCCAATAAGCTCACTTGCCCTTCCCACCCCCAAGAGCTCGGCAGGTTCCCCTCTCTCCATCACACCCCCTGCCTCCAGAACACTACCAACCTCAGAATTGCCTCTCCCCAGCCTGCCTCTGGGCACCCCTGCCTGAAGCGCTCCACCCTCCCGAGGTCTGGGCACGTGGGGTTCTGCAGTCTCACCGGCCTCCCCTGCCCTTTGCGTTGCCTTTAGTGGGGTGTCTCATTTTGTTTTTCTCAAACAGAACCCCTCTAGGCCTGACTCTAGTACATTCCACTGTTAGCCTGGTTTTCTATCGAGGTTTTCCTCTTCTCTTCCCTCTCTTCCTGTGTTTCCGGGCTCAGCACAGACTTTTCCTTCTCCAGGACGCCCACCCTGCTAGTACAGGCTGGAGGAGGAGCCCTCCTTGGGTGGCCTCAGCCTGAGCTGTCCCCTTCCCTGTCACTGTCCTTTTCAGCCTACAAAGCTCATGTCTCTCTCCTGGGGGGTTCTTCCTGGCTGGGATGGAACCCTGCGGGCTTCAGGGATGCTCAGGAGATACCGGGAGATCAGCGAGATCAGTGAAAATGACAGGATTCCTTACAGAATTACCAGGGCCTTGGGACCTTATCTCCCTCTTTTGCCATTAGGAGGAAATTTAAAATTGAGCAGTCAATAAAATGATTTGAATAGCTCATATTCAGCTGCTCAGTGAGCTCGACTTTCCCAGGCCATGCCCCTGGGGCCTGGGGGCAGAAGCAGCAGACTTCATGAGGGAAAAGCAGCAAGAAGGGGCCTGAGTTCCAACTCTAGGCTCAGGAGGAAGAGAGGGCCTCCTCTGCAGTTCCCCAGGCAAGGAAAGAGAAGGGAGAGGGGAAATCTTCATCTCCAAGACAGTTATGTGCTGATGACGCACCTCCCGGCAGTCCCTCCAGCCCGGGCCTCTGACTCTTACCCACCCCACCTCCCAGGCCCCAGCTAAGTAGAAGCTGATCCACAGCCTGCACTGGGGAAGCCTCCCTCTGCAGATGACCACCGCCCAGTGGTCAGGAGTGGCAGCTCACCAGATTTCCCTTCCAAAGAGGGGAAGGTGAGTCCAGGGAATCGGCTCTGCCACAGTAGGTTGGGGGTGTCAGTTTTACTAATTTAGCCTCAAAGCTCAAACAGAGAGGAGACCTAGATAGTCACTGGGCAATCATCTGGATGAGAATGTATCCAGGTACATAGAAGACAGGAAGGACCAGCCTAAGGACGTTCAGGCAGAAGGAAGCAGCCATGAACAGCAGAAGCTTCCAACATGCCCTTAATAAGGCCTTAGAGGATGTACTGCTGGCCCCTGGAAACCAGCCCAGTGCTTGACTCTGGAGTCAATCTGTGTGGCTCTGCCTGGCTCTTTAAACAGGTATAAAGAAAGTAAGTGTCAGAGAAGTTCCAAATAGTAACATCCTTCTTTGCACAGCAGGCAAAAAGCAGAGGGAAATTTCACAGCCCACCTGGATACCCCTCCCTATTCTGCCTTCTCGTTCCTCTCTTCCTTTCTCCTCAAATGAAAGAGTGGTGCCACTCTGGGGGTGTTAGCCCAGAGAGGAATTGGGGGGCTGCGTGGAGGTGGTGAGTCAACTCACCAGAACCCACAAAAGGTGCCCTGTTGATGTCTGGATCTTCCTGGACATCAGGAAACTTTGCTGCCCCAAACTCAGACCTCAGGTGTTAGCTGTTTCCTCAGCAAAAGGACCTGTGGAGTGGTTGCTCCAATGTTGTGCCTCAGGGTATGAGAGTGGGAAGGGGTAGCCTGAGCAAAGGGCCTACAGAGCAGACCACAATGCCGCTGCCTTAGCAGCTCTGGGACCAGGCTCACTACCACGGAGGAAAGAGGGAGGTTTGGAGGAACCTGGTGCTCAAAACCCCTCTTCACTCCAGCCGCCTTCCTGCCTCAGGCACAGCTTCCTCTCCCTGGAAAAGCTCGTCTGGGCTACTGTCTCCGCAGAATCCTCTTCACGCCTGGGGACAGCCACTGCACTCCTGCGGCAACATTTGTTCTCTCTCCAGCCTGCGTCCTGCTCGGCAGCAGCCAGTCATAGATTCGTGCACTTCACTCAATTTGGGGGATCTGGGCTCTCCGCCTCTGCGGCCCACACCGCAGTGCCCAAGTGCCCACCACACTCCTTAGTGCCCAAGGGACCAAGAAGCCCAGTGCAAGGAGAGCAAGTTTGTGAGTGGTAGGGATATGTGGCCGTGTCCCGAGAGCCACGAGGACCTTTCTACAGTCAACAGTGGGAAGTTGACCACCTGTCACGGCTGGCAGAGGCTGGACCGGGCCGCTGGTTAGGAAGCTCCCTCCCCAGCCTGTGAAAGTGCACAGGATACTGGAGCGGGCTTCTCCCAGCAGCGGATCCTCGCGTGGGTGCAGGCAAGGTCAGGTGCGCATTGTTCCCACAGACCGAGTTCACCAGCGGAGTCAGACCCGGGGACGTTCTGTGTAGCCGAAACCGGCTGAACGTGAACCTAGAGCCATAACTGGCGAGCACACGATGCCGCCGAGCACACGCATGAACATGAATATCTTGGTTCCGCGCTCGCAGTCCCCTCGTTCCCGCCTCCCGCTCAAACACTCAGGTTGGCGACATGCTTGCACTCTCCAGTGCGGGGACTTGCGCTCCCCGCCGCGGCCCAGGCGAACCCCGCTCTCCCTGTGCCTCCCACCCCAGTCCTCCAACCCTATCCTCTACCTCCCCAACCTAACGACATCTCTGTGGTCTGCGCTCCCGCCCTGGCGAGCAGGTGAGAGGCGGAGCTGCAATGCCCATCCCGCGGCGGTCAGGTGCCAGGGAAGAGTTTGGCGACCAGCAGGGCTGCGTGGATTTCGGGCAGCGCCAACTTTCTGCCTGTATGACTTTGGGCAAGTAATTTCATTCCTCTGAGCCTGTCTTTGCACCTGCAAAGAGAGCTATAGATCCCTTCTAGGTAGAGTGAGTGTGCTGAGGACCCAGTGGGTGCACAGGGCACCAGGCGCACGGATGCTCATCAGGCCAGGGCGCGCGCTCGCTGCAAATGGAGTTCCCCTGTGCGCGCCGCTCTGCAGCTCCAAGTGCAGCCTGGAGCGAGCCGGCAGAACCGCGGGATCCCTCCGGGGTGGGATAAGGGAGGGGAGCCCCCGCGGCCCCCTCCCGGCCCTCGGCGCGGCCGCGTGCGTGGTGTCATTGGCCCGGGCAGCCCGGTGGGCGGGAGGATGACATCAGCGGCAGGTTGGATTATAAAGGCGCGAGGGGAGTCACGGGCTCAGAGCGCACCCAGCCGGCGCCGCGCAGCACTGGGAGCCTGCTCGCCCTGCAGCCCAGCCAGCTTGCTCCGCACCAGCCTGCTGGTCTGCCCGCCGACCCGCGCGCCCTCGCTGCCGCCCGTCTGCGCCCCTAGACCCCAGCGGCACCATGCATCTCTCCCAGCTGCTGGCCTGCGCCCTGCTACTCACACTGCTCTCACTCCGGCCCTCCGAAGCCAAGCCCGGAGCGCCGCCGAAGGTGGGTGCTGTCGTGGGGACGCCGAGCCTGAGAGAGTCGTGGGAGGCTGGGGGCTTGGAGAATGCGGCGCGCAGGACCCAGGAGAGAAGGAAGGCAGGCGGCTCTCTCCTCCGAGATGCGCGTGGGCGAGACCCGGGGAGCCCTCGAAGCGCGGACTCGGGGGTCAACTCCCCCAGCCTCCGGAGAACGCCGGCCCATGCGCAGCCCCCTGCCCCAGCGTGGCCTGCCGGGCGAGCAGCAAAGGAGGGGAGGGCAGGGGGCTTCCGGCGGGAGCGGAGAAGGCGGCCGCGTGGCAGGTGGATGCGGGGCCAAGCTGGCCGGCATCGGTGGGGGCGGCTCTGGGCTTAGGAGGGACACCCCGCGCCGGCGGGCGCGTGGGGCTGGAGCATCAAAGTCCCCTGTGCTGCAGCCGCGCGTCCCTTCACCTGCCTGCTCTTTCTTCGGACAGGTCCCGCGAACCCCGCCGGGAGAGGAGCTGGCCGAGCCGCAGGCTGCGGGCGGCGGTCAGAAGAAGGGCGACAAGGCTCCCGGGGGCGGGGGCGCCAACCTCAAGGGCGACCGATCGCGACTGCTCCGGGACCTGCGCGTGGACACCAAGTCGCGGGCAGCGTGGGCCCGCCTTCTGCACGAGCACCCCAACGCGCGCAAATACAAAGGAGCCAACAAGAAGGGCTTGTCCAAGGGCTGCTTCGGCCTCAAGCTGGACCGAATCGGCTCCATGAGCGGCCTGGGATGTTAGTGCGGCGCCCCCTGGCGGCGGTGAGTACCGCCGACCCCGCGCCCAGCCCCAGCCCGGCCCGGCTTTGCTCAAGTTGTGCCAGGCGTTTGCCGGCCACCCCCTTTATTATCCCCCTTTACAGACAAAGAAAGCGAAGGATAAAGTGATCGGGGAACTTTGGCAAGGTCAGAAATGGCTCAGCCTGGTTGAACCCACCAGGCTTCTTCTAGAGAAGCAGAAACAGGCTTGGTGGCGTCTCACCCACCCCTGCACCTTAGCTGAACTAGCAGCATTGGCCCCAGCTGGCCAGCTGGTGGGGGAATTGAGGGGAGATCATGGGTTTGTGGGAGCAGAGAAGGAAGGTTACACCCACAAGTCCAAGGGACATTGATCATCTGCCGGCCACCATGCCCCCTGTAGCGAGAGTAGCCCTCTGTTGGCACCGTCAGGGCGCCCTTCTGCCTGGGGCACTCCGATTCCTGTCCCTTCTCTAAACCCAGGCAGTGGGCAAACTGGTCTATCCAGGGTCCTGTCCCTTCTCTAAACCCAGGCAGTGGGCAAACTGGTCTGTCCGGGGAGCTGCAGCCCGGTGGCTTCAGGGGTGAATCTCAGTGCTTGTGGCACTATTTCAGGGAATAGGAAAGATACTAAAGTAAATATTTTTTGCCCTACCCTCAAACTCGACATGTCCCAGAGTCCCTCACCAACCCTGTCCCCCGCCCAACTGGTGCTCTGGGCTCCGTTTCTGGTGTGGGATCTCACCCCGCACTAGGGCTGGAAACCTCTGCCCTACCGTCACCCCCTGCCGGGTGCCGCATGGTGGTAATTTACTGCTGCAGAGAGCCTCACCTCTCCTCTTTCCCTCCTCTCTATTCCTGCCGCCTGCCTGTGCCCACTGAATAACAGCATCCCAGCCTCTGACATTGACAGTCATGTGCATTAGGATCAGGCTCACTCGGCTTTCTCCCTTTCTTGCCTCCAGCTCAGCAGCTGCCACTGCCTGTCCCACACTTTGACTGTCCCATCCCAGGCCATGGGAAAGCTGCTGTCTCCACCCCAGAAACCCTTGTCAGTGTTGGGTCTTCCCCCGGAGGGAAACAAGAGCGCCTCTCCAGCACACTGTCTCTTTTTCACAGTACAGAACACTTTTTCACAGTTTGTGAACCCATTCACCTCCCCGTATTGAACAGCTTAAGGGCCAAGTGCTGGCCTAAGGCACTCTAGGACCCACTGCACCCCGTACAGACTCAGAAATATTTGTCAATGACCAGAGAAACCAGCACACCCTAGCCCATGGCCACTCCCACCTGCCCTAGGTTTTAACCAGTGCCCTTCCTCTCTTTGCAGCCAGACCTCCCTCGGCTGTGGGCTTCTCCCCAGTTCTGCAAAGGCTGCAGTTGTCTGTGATCTTGACTCTCCCCTGCACAGGGAGAAAAATGATTCTGACACTTGGGGACCAGCCTTCAGTAGCTACCCTTGGAATGCCTTTCCTCTCTTCTCTCCTGTCTAAACAACAAAGAGACGGAGTCTGAGGCCTCAAATTTTCAGTTTGATTTAAGCATCAAGTTCAAACTTTAGAACCGGAACAAATGTTAGCGACTCTTCCATGGGTTCGTACCTGGAATGCGCATTCCCATAGGGGCCTTGTTCTTGGGCCTGGCTGTCTGTGGTCACCAAGTGATGACCAGACGGGTAGTGAAAGATGCTGTGTAGGAGGAATCCACATTGCTAAGAATTCTCAACCCCTTTGATCAGGGGGGTTCATTAATCTCCTACTAGCTCTCTTAGCATAGATGAACACTTATCATCAACATCCTCAACACCGGCTTATGCCCGACACCAGCTGTTTTATTATTATTTGGGAAGGGGGGTGTGGATTTATTATTTGGGTTTTTTAAATGAAAAATAAAAACCCTACCCTCACTGCCCCCCACTCCCAGTGAGAGAGCAGGCTCCTGGTGGTGATGCCCAGGATATATCACTGGGGTTAAAGGGAAAGACAGCTTGTATTTGTCACATTAATGAAAACTCTTTGAGGTTGTGGCCGTTTCTCCACGCAGGGGGTGACTCGGGCTCTAAGCCACCATAATGATGGTCGCTGATGGTTCTAGGTGTTGATTGTAAAATGCTAATGACAGAGACCAGCTGTGGGTGAAACCTGAATGAATACTTTGCCCCTGGGGCCCAGCAACATCACAGACAGCTGTCATCTGTGTAAACTCATGGCAGAGCCAGAGAAGGGAGTGGGGGAGGGTTCATCAAGCCATTCTGGCCCAGGTCTCCTCTGTGCATGCTGTCCTTTGGGAGAGCACTGAATGCCCCAGAAGGCCACCTTCCTTGGGCCCCGGGGGAACCAAACACCCATTAGCAGGGAGTTTTCCCTGACAACACTCAACCCAGAGCCCATGACTATGCATTTCCCCAAGGCTGGTGTGAGACACCATTTCCTCTGCTTCTGAAGGGGACCTGGACCCACACCCTTTCCTCTGCACAAGCAGCTAAGGAAGGAGGTGCTGTTTACTGGGTGGTGGCTGAGACCCAGACACTGCCGATGCCCAATCCGAGGCTCCCTGTTGAATCCAAAAGCCAGCCCTGGGAGGTGGCTATTATCCGATTTTATGGGTGAACACTCCCAGCTATCCAGGGTCATCCAGGGAGTCAATGTCAGAGTAGAGATTTGAGCCCAGGATTCCTGATCCTGAGATGTCTCCCTTCTCCTTCCATCCACAGTCACTCAGACACACGAACCCAGGGCGAGCACTGACTGAGGGTTTGTGTTGTAGCAAAAAGGATGGGGGATTTTCCATTCTCTTTCTCTCACTGCGCCTCCCTGAGTGCCAAGGGCAAGGCCTGTGGTTAGACTGGGGGAAAAAGGAGGGCTGCAGACACTCTGGTTCCACCTGTGCTGGGGCAGCAAAGCCGAAGGGGCCTGGGGAGTGTGTAGGGAGACGCCCCTCCCCTCTGCAGGAAGGCCTGGTGGGTTGGGGGTTGCGGAGGTCAGGGGACATCCCTCAAGCTGCTAGGGGAAGGGGAGGAAAGGTTCTAGAAGCACCCTGCCTGCTAGGATTTCTCAGCTAACGGGCCAGAACTGAGTGTCTGTGTTCACTCTGTGTTTCAGGATTGGGAACTGGCTCCGTTGTGCTGAGGTCACCTTTGGTCATCAGCTCCAACATCTGGAAACACCTCCAATGCAATGTGGCTTTTACATTTCTCTCTTTCTTTCTTTCTTTCTTTCTTTCTTTCTTTCTTTCTTTCTTTCTTTCTTTCTTTCCTGGTACTGGGAATACACAACACCAGCTGTTTTATTATTATTTGGGGAGGGGGTTGTGATTTTATTATTTGTTTTTTTTAATGAAAAATAAAAAGTTATATATTATATATATATTATATACATGAAACACACACACCTACACCGACTTGATGACAAGGGACAGTTTTTAAGAGACTGACAGAACCAGCTGTAAAACATTGCTGTTTGTAAATTCATGTCATGCATAAATGTATTTATGTTGTAAAGCTATTTATATTGTTTATAAAGAGATATTTATAAAAATTTTATTTATGTAACTAAATGAAAGAAGTCAATCGTTGTAATGTTTTTGTCCTAACTAGTTGAAAAAATGTAAAAAAAAAAAAAAAGTCATTCCATGAATATCTTGAAAACTGTCTTTATTTACTTGTTGCCTTTATTTTTTAGGACTTAGGCTGAGGCAGAGGGAGAATGTGAAGAAAAGGCGTTTGCCTCCAGATAGATGTGACAGCCAGATACCCAATTCTGGATTTCTCTGTGTCAGAATCCCCTGGAGGCCTTGCTAAAAATACAGATTCCTGCTCCCTCCACCCTCTGATCTACCGAATCTGACAGGACTAGCTGTGTAAGTTTTGTCCAAGTGATTCTGACCAGTTCAGCCAGGTCAGGAAGCTCTGCTCAAACACCTGACTGCTAGGAAGTCAGATGTTATGAATTAAATTAATAACGGCCGGGTGCAGGGGCTCACACCTATAATCCCAGCACTTTGGGAGGCTGAGGTGGGTGGATCATCTGAGGTCAGGAGTTCAAGACCAGCTTGGCCAATATGGTGAAACCCCATCTCTACTAAAAATACAAAAATTGCCGGGTGTGGTGGCAGGTGCCTATAACCCCAGCTACTCGGGAGGCTGAGGCAGGAGGATCGCTTGAACTTGGGAGGCGGAGGTGGCAGTGAGCCAAGATCACAGACTGTACCCCAATCCTGGGCAACAGAGCAAGACTCTGTCTCAAAAAAAAATTAATTTTGAATTCAGCTGACTTAGGGTCCTATAAATTTTACTCCATCTTCTGCTATTAGTGGAAGAAATAGCTGCTAACTCCCTCTCTGTTTAGGGGAGATTTAGAAGGTTTTTGCATATCTTGCAGAATTGGCCAGATCACCTTACGAATCTCAGCAACTCTGTTTTCTAGACTTGCTCACAAAGTCTGGAATGGATGGTAGTTTCTGCCTGCTAGAAGGACAGGTAGTTTCTGCCTCATAATGAATGCCATGGTCAGCTGGGAGCCAAGACCTCGGAGAGAAGGAAAGAGCGTTATCAAATTTCACATGTGTGGTGCGCTGTGCTTTGTGGGAGGGTTGTGGGTTTTCTTTTCACCTGAAGCCACTAACAATTACATTTCTTATGCCCCATGGAGTGATAAGTGTGGAATTATGAATATAATTTAGAATTTATGAACATAATTTAGATTAGAATCTCTTCTCCTAAAACCAGCAGGAAACTGTGAAATAATTCCGAGGTACTCTCACCACACGCTTGGTTGGATGACAGCCCTGTCATCTGCCCCTGTTAGGGGAAGGTGGGGACATACCCTCTTGGGCCAGTAACATCAGTGGACTGGGGGCACCCTGCTCAGGGGAATTGGGAGCAGGGATGCCCTGTGCACATGGGTCCGCAGACACCAGAGGAAAACCCACTGGGGAGGTAGCCAGTGGCACCTGGTCTTTCTGTGGGTGTTTGAGCCCTGGGACCTTTGTTCCAGGTAGGCCTCCAGCAGCAACCTCTCAAGTGTGTGAGTAGCCAACACAGTGACATTGCCCAGGTGAGAAATCCCCTTTTAGACATGTTCCTGGCTGGGCACGGTGGCCACACCTGTAATCCCAACAGTTTGGGAAGCCGAGGTGGGCAGATCACTTGAGCCCAGGAGTTTGAGACCAGCCAAGGCAACTTATCAAGACCCCCATCTTTACAAAAAATAAAAAATTAGCTGGGCATGATAGTGCCCACTTGTAGTCCAAGCTACTCAGGGGGAGGCTGAGGTAGGAGGATTGCTTGTGCCCCAGAGGCCAAGGCTGCAGTGAACTGTGATCACCCCTCTACACTCCAACCTAGGCAACAGAGTAAGACTGTCACATACACACACACACACACACACGAAAGACAAGACATGTTCCAGCTTCTACAACTTCCCTCACAAGTTCTCTCAACTTCCACAGGAGCCCCAGAGGACATTTCCAGTCCTCCTTCCTTGGGGACACCTGTGGAAGCCACCCAGGGCATGGCTACCTTCCTCTGTCCCACTCCCATCTCCGTGGCTGGAAGATCAGGGGCCCGCATCACTGACCCGAGCCTCACCAGTGAGTGCCCCAGCTCTCTGTGCTGTCTGCAGACCCCTTACACAGTAGGGAGGGAGCAGGGGTTGTCAGGAGGTGGCACTGCCAGCTTTGCTGGTGGTGAGGCAGGCACGTCTTCCCAAGGCCCAGAGGCAGAAGGGATGGCGAATTCTGGGATCTAGGGATCCCCCACTAGAAGCTAAAGGGTTTTCCCTGTGGACAGTGCCTGGACTGCCAGTAATCTGGGTCAATACGGCCTCTAGGGCCCAAGCTACACACACTGTCCTCCTAAGTGCTCTTGTCCTGCGTATTTGCCTGCAAACAAAAAGTACAGCCCTCCGCCGTCAAGGCCAGCCCCTCTGCCTGTTGCTTTAGGATACAGCCATACAGCCAGTCCTCCTCTTTTACATCCAGACCTGAAGTCCTGCAACTGCTTCCTCAGCAGCGACTGGAATATGTTGTCCCAGCCAGAGATTTTTGTGGGAAAGCCCGGAAGGATTGACGAATATTCAGTAACGAACAGGAAGTGTTTTGACACCTGCAGGGATGGCCCAGGTGCTGTTACCTGAGAGCTGCCAGACTTGGGCCTCTGTCCTGGCCTCCTTCCTCTTGGGATCCTCTAATCTCCAAGCTGCCTGGAGCACCTGTGGCTTCTCTCCCACCTGAGGTGACAACAGCCAGGGCCAGCTTGGAGAAACAGCGCCCAGGCGGGGCTCCCTGGAGTCCCGGTCCTCTCAAAACGGGCACCTCTGCAGTACAGGAAGACTCACCTTGATTGCCTCTTGGCCTTTAGCAAAGATCAATTGTAGGCGAGTCCCTGGGAAACGCCATGAGCCTGGGCAGGCCAGAGCGCAACAGAGGCAAAAAGAGTTTCGGGGGCTGGAGGACCTTGTTCCCTTTCCAGCAGCGCAGCCATTGGGGGAGTCAGGGAGCCCACGGGGAGGAGTCGCCCCGCCTGCTTGGTCCCTGGTGCCGCAGCTGTTGACATGTGGAAACCCTGGCCCAACAGCCCTAGGCCCAGGAAGCCCACCTTGGGCCCCCACACACGCCTGGAGGAAAGGCCCAGTCTATGAAGCCCATCTGAGGACATCACGTGGAGAGGCAGCACCCGTGACGCAGAGGTGGTGCACCTGCCATGGAGGCGGTGTGGGCCCTGGCCAGGTGGGGCAGTACCACTAGGCCTACAGCAAGTGGTCTGGAAGCCTGTCTTCCCCACCAAACAAGCAAGAGGGTCTCCCCTGACAGTCACCACCCCGCAAGAGTGGTGGGTGATAGGGTTCTGCACGAGTGGGACGCCCTGGGGGTGATCAGAGAGGCCTCAATATCCAGACCCTCTTAGTGCCTTAGGAAGAGCCCTTAGCCCAGTCAGGAGGAGGGGGAGTGGGGAATGCTGAGCGGCCCCAACCCTCAGTTGTGGAGGGTAAGTGGGGAGGAATTATCAGTCGGGGAGTCCATCAGAAATGGAATTTGAGGCCCAGCACAGTGGCTCATGCCTGTAATCCCAGCACTTTGGGAGGCCGAGGTGGGCGGATCACTTGAGGCCAGGAGTTCAAGACTAGCCTGGGCAGCAGGGCAAAAGCCCGTCTCTATAAAAAATACAAAAATTAGTTGGACATGGTGGTCCCCATCTGTAGTCTCAGCTACTTGGGAGGCTGAGGTGGGAAGATCACCTGAGCCCAGATTGCACCACTGCACTCCAGCCTGAGTGACAGTGAAACCTTGTCTCAAAAAAAAAAAAAAGACAACCGAGATTTGACTCCAATGGTTCACATGAAGAGCTTTAAGGAAGTGACAATTTCCAGAGTAGGGGGCAGCTGAGAGGGAGGTGCCTAATGGGAAGCCAGTTTCTTCCCTGGGGCCGAAGGGAGGGAGCCATCCTCAGCGCTAAGCTGGGTGCGGGGTCGTCCGGCAGGAGCTGTGCCACGGGGCAAGAGCTCCTGCAGGGATGTGGAATGAGAAAGACTTCAGCTTCTTTCTCCCCTCCCCTCCAGCCTCCTGCTGGTGTGTCCAATTGGCTAGAAACCAAGCAGCAAGCAGGAGGGGCCAGGGCAGGGCTGTGAACCACCAGCAAAGGAGGGCCTTGGTTGAGGTGTCAGCCAGCACTCCCTCTCACAGGGATGAGGCCAGACAGCAGGGCAGGGGCGGATACCACCTCTCTAGAGGCAATTTCTTATCTTGGTTGCAGAAGACAGGAGTGACCGCATCAGAAGCGTGGGCACAGCGTAACTATTAGGTCTGATCCTGGGAGTGACCTCACATATATAGCTGTAATGGGCTTGCCTGGTGGGTCCTCCCTCCCTGTCCCAGAGAGTGCCAGTTGACAGTGTCCCCTCCCTGATGGCAGAGTGTCTGATGTTCTCTACACGATCCTGGCCCAGGCCCTGGACAGATGCCATTTGTTGTCCAGTGAAGGGACAGTAGCAGAAATGTTTCCTGGCAAGCTCCAGTCAGTTCCTCTCCGGGACAGACCAGCCATAGAGCAGCCCGCCTCATCCCCACCATCCCCACGGTCTACTCTGTCCTGTTCGAAAATTTCAGTTTGTTTTTCACACCTCTGAGTCAATCTTCCACTACATTTTCTATCTCTTTGTAAGTTTTCTGTATCTGATCCTTTTTGCCTTTTGTCTTAGCTGGTTCCCTTTTGATCTCACTCTGTTGCCTTTTCATTTTAGCTCCTGATTCACAGAGACCACGTCCTCCCGCATCCAACATCGAATGTAACACAGTTTACTGAGACTTTCTTCTAGATCCTTTTGCAGATACATTTCAGACATCTGTTCTCTGTGTGTCCTGAAGGCATGTGTGAGCACCCCATCTCACCTGGCCATTTTTGTGATTTGCAATCTGTGCTTAGTTGGAGAAAGATGTTGGGAAAATGGCAGAATATCAGATGGCAGGAAAAGAGCCTGCCCATCTCAGGGAGCACCAGAGGAACGGCTGGCAGCCCACCAGTCCTGGGGCTCTGAGTGGAGACCCCGAGAATGGAGAAGTGAATGCTTTTACTCATTCCTCATTGCGGCATTTGGTCCATGAACCAAAACCCAAGGCAGGGTTAGCTGTTCCTCTCTGGCTCCTAGTCTCAGTCCCTCCTCTTCCTGACTTGGCATTGTCTGTTGGTCTCACTTTGCAGTGTTTTGAGTTTGGGTCCACATGGATGCCTCCCTGCACGGAGCCTCCTCCAAAAACAGTTTTGAGGCTGGGCGCAGTGGCTCACACCTATAATGCCAGCACTCCAGGAGGCCAAGGCAGGCGGATCACTTGAGGTCGGGAGTTCGAGACCAACCTGGCCAACATGGTGAAAACCCATCTCTACTAAAAATACAAAAATTAGCTGGGTGGCTCAGCTACTCAGGAGGCTGAGGCAGGAAAATTGCTTGAACCTGGGAACCTGAGGCTACAGTGAGCCGCGATTGGGCCACTGCACTCCAGCCTGGGCAACAGAATGAGGCTCCATCTCAAAAATAAATACATAAACAAATAAACAGCTTTGGAGCCAGAAACCGTTTAATAAATTACATTCCAATTTGTGAGGATGGGAAGTTCAACCATTTCATTAACTTTTTAATTGTTTAAGATATCAGAATATAAGTTTTTAATTGTTTTATTTTGTTATTGTCTAATCTGTTTATTTTTACATGTTTATTTATTACTTCATAATTTTATTTATATTGGTTTTAATTTTCTGAACCTTTTCTAAATGCTTAACTGAACACATTCCAGAGTATGATTGTATCAATATTCCAAAGTTTTGATATGTGGCAGTTTTACTGTTTTTAGCTTCTAAATAGTCTATTGATCTAATTTTTCTTCCTAACAAGTGGAGTTTAATTTTTGTTTAATTCATATTATTAACTTTAGTATTATTGAGGTTGGTTCAGTGCTTGTACACGATTGTTGGTTCAGTGCTTGTATACTTTCTGCGTTATTATTGATTCCCATGTTTTAATGAATTTTGTAACTAGCACACAGATAGTTTCAAAATATGAAGACCTACTAACACAGTTCAAAATTCTGTAAATATTTAACCCATTTTACCTTTTATATTACCATGGCCCTATCTTCTGGCCCTGTTTTTCATTCACTGAAGACTGATAATGATGTTGGAAAATGCACTGTGATTTTTTTCCCATTTATCCTCACATTCATAGTTAAATAGTTGTTATTCGGTACAGAAGGTTCAGTATTAATACGTGTATTAGGAGATGAGGGGTTATGCTGTTCTATCAAGCCACCCCCAAAGCTCAGTGGCTTAAAATACCAAAGGTTTGTTTCTTGCTCATGCCTGGAAATGGAAGAGGCCTAGATTTCAGCAAACAGGGATCATGCCTGCACCCATGTAGCCTGCGCTTAGAAAGTTCCTTCATTTTATGCCAAGTACTTCCCAGTAAGTTCCATTTTTGTCTGATGTGACATTATCAGCCCTATTTTATTTTTATTGGTGCTTGATATCCTTTCCCTTCTTGTGTGTGGGTGTTTTTTTTTTAATTTAGGTGCATTTATATTAGGTTAAAATATATGTAATTTGAAAAATTGTGCCTTTTATTAAGGAGACCTAAGTTGTTCACACTATTGCTTATGCTTGGACCAATGTCTTCATCTTAATTTTGACTTTCTGTTTTTAAGGTGCTTTTAAATTTTTTGTTCCATTTTACTTGTTTTCTGTAGATTGTTGTGCTTGCTTTTTTATCTTCTGCAATGATTTAGAAAATAGACATCCAGTGTTCAATTCTGTTGGAGGTTCCTTAAGCTTTTTCATGAAAGTTATTAAACACACATTTATATTGCTATCCAAATGAAAATCACACACAATAACTTCAGGCTCCTTCAGAAGAAAGACAAGGAATTTGGACTATCTGCTCCTTCATGGCCTCCTCTGTCCTTTCTGGGCCATTAACATAATCTGAGGACTTTCTCCTTACCTAGTTAAAGCCACCAAACCTCCTTTTCTCGCATGTGGCCCCATTCCACACTCATCTTCATCTGGGGCTGGCTCCCCTGCCCACTGCCTGTCCTCATGGCAACCTGGCCCTCTCCCAAAGTCTCTGGGGTTTAGACTTCAGCCCAGCATATGGGATGTGTGTGTGTGAGTGTGTTTGTGCGTGTGTGTATGTAGGGGTGGTTTGGATCATTCTAGGCAGCACAGACCAATTCTCTGTGGAGTTTGATGACTATTTCATTTCTCCAGCATGAGGTCAGAAGCGGTTCTCTGAAGCATCCCCAGAGAAACACACACCTGTAGCGACTGCTCCTCCACCCGAGGAGCCAGCGGGGAGTTGGAGAAGGGGCAGGCCCGTCATCCCCAGGCCTATGCGCAGCCCTGAGTCTCCAGATATGAACAGGACAGAAACAAGGTTCCCAAGAGTCCTGCTTATACAGTCAAGGAGGGTGGACAAGAGTCTTGTCACACGTGGAGGGACACCATGGGGCGGGACAGCTCTGCAAAGGACTCAAGGACTCCCCTGGGACAAAGGCAGACAAGGTGAAGGGAGCTGATCAGAAAGCACAGGCATCAAAATGAGCCGGGCATGGTGGGGCTGTCTGGGTTGGGATTCTGGTGTTTGGATGCTGGGGTGAGATAGAGAATCTCGGGTAAGCTTTGAGCCCTGGGAAGGCCTGCGGGGCTCCGCTCCCTCTCGTCACTCGGTCTTCCCATCAGTGGGTCTGTGGGCATAGCACAGGCTTCCTTCCTGGACACTAAGTGGCCCAGTGCTGGTGTGAATTCTGGGCACAAGCAAAGAGAGTCAAGGTGAGCAAGCTGTGGCAGTGGCTTCTAGGCTCAGATGGACTGGACGCCTCTGGACAAGCCATTCACCGTGGGAGGGCTGCCCTCAGCACACGGGGGTCGGCCTCCTTCACACGAGCCACAGCAACAGTGGTGCTCAACACCTGGATACAAGCGGCCCAGCAGGAAAAACATGGGTATAGATTTACGTCTACATTAAACACAAGCACATCAGTATTATTATTATTATTTTGACATACAGTTTCACTCTGGTCACCCAGGCTAGAGTGCAGTGATGCGATCTCAGCTCACTGCAACTTCCGCCTCCCAGGTTCAAGTGACTCTCCTGTCTCAGCTACTCAAGTAGCTGGGATTACAGATGCCTGCCACCACATCCAGCTAATTTTCATATTTTTAGTAGAGATGGGATTTCACCATGTTGGTCAGGCTGGTCTCAAACTCCTGACTTCAGGTGATCTGCCCGCCTCGGCCTCCCAGAGTGCTGGGATTACAGGTGTGAGCCACCGTGCCCAGCCCACATCTGTATTATAAGATTACACATGCACATAGCCATATCTGCATGATCTCCGTCTATGCTCATACTTTCTTCCCAGGCCCGGGGATTGTCTTGCAGACACCCCCGCAATACAGAGACATGCCCCGCACCCATGAACCCACATTGTTTGCAATGAAGAGGTAATTCACACACATGATGTTCATAGTAGCATTATTCACACATAATCAAAAAGGAAAAACAACCCAAATGTCCATCACCAGGTAAATAAATAAAATGTGGCATCTCCACGCAGTAGAATATTATTTGACAATAAAAAGAAATGAAGTACTGATTCATGCCATAACATAAATGAATCTTAAAAACATCATGTGGGCTGGGCACAGTTGTTCATGCCTGTAATCCCAACACTGGGAGGCAAAGGTGGGAGGATTGCTTGAGCCCAGGGGTTTGAGACCAGCCTAGACAATACAGCAAGACCCCATCTCTACAAAAAGTTTTTTAAAAAATTAGCCAAGCATGGTGGTGCATGCCTGTAGTCCCAGTTACTCAGGATACTGAGGCGGGAGGGTCACTTGAGCCCAGGAGGTTGAGGCTGCAGGGAGCCGTGATCACATCCCTGCACTCCAGCCTGGGTGGCAGAGCAAGACCCTGTCCAATAAAAAATCAAAAGAAAAGAAGAAAAGAAAAGAAAAAAGAAAAGAAGCTGGGCGCGGTGGCTCATACCTAGTCTAGTCTCACACACAGGGCAGGGCTCTGTAATCCCTGCACTTTGGGAGGCCGAGGCGGGTGGATCAGCTGAGGTCAGGAGTTTGAGACCAGCCTGGCCAACATGGTGAAACCCTGTCTCTACTAAAAATACAAAAAATTAGCCAGGCATGATAATGCACGCCTATAATCCCAGCTACTCAGGAGGCTGAGGCAGGAGAATCAGTTGAACCCAGAGGCGGAGGGTTGCAGTGAGCCGAGATTGCGCCACTGCACTCCAGCTTGGGCAACAAGAGGAAAACTCCATCTCAAAAAAGAAAAGAAAAGAAGAGAAGAGAAGAGAAGAGAAGAGATCATGCTAAATGAAAGAAGCCAGACACAAAAGGCTACATACAATTATGAATCCTTTCATATGAAAGGTCATGAACAGGCAGGTCTGAAAACCCAGAAAGCACGTCGGTGGCTGTCAGGGCTGGAGCGGGGCAGGTGAAATACGGAGTGACTGCTGGTAGGGACAGGATTTCTTCTGAGGTTAGGAAAACAGCCTCAAATTGATCGTGGTGATGGTTGCACAACTCTCTAAAGATACAAAACACAGGCTGGGCGCGGTGGCTCACACCTATAATCCCAGCACTTTGGAAGGCTGAGGCGGGTGGATCACTTGAGGCCAGGAATTCGAGACCAGCCTGGGCAACATGGTGAAACCCCGTCTCTACTTAAAAATACAAAAAAATTAGCCAAGTGTGGTGGCGGGTTCCTGTAATCTCAGCTACTCGGGAGGCTGAGGCAGGAGAATCACTTGTGCCCGGGAAGTGGAGATTGCAGTGAGCCAAGATCGTACCATTGCATTCCAGCCTGCATAACAGACCGAGACTCTGTCTAAAAAAAAACAAAAACAAAAACAAACAAACAAAAAAACATTGAATTATTGAATTGTACACTTTAAATGGGTGAAATGTATGGTGTGTGAACTATGTCGAAATAAAGCTGTGATTAAAAAAAAAAGTTACTTCAAAATGGAAGAAAGACTCTTAGAATAAAGACTGCTGCACCCAGAGCCCCGCCCTGTGTGGGACACTAGACGTTTTCCAGGAGCAGTGTTTCCTAAGCTACATACAGGGGAGGGGGACCCACACCAAGGTGTCAGGTGGCCAGGTCATTCCTGGCACCACTCCTGTTTCTGGGGGATCTTGGCCAAGTGAACCCTCAGCTTCTGTAAACTGGAAGCAATCATAGTACTGCCTCGTGGGAGCTGCCACAAGGATGGCATGAGACGACCCGTGTCCTCACTCTAAGCCTGACAGGTAGAGAGCTGTGGTCACTATGAGACCAGTAATGCACCTCTGCCACCCAAGTGCCTGTTTCCCAAACTGCAAGCAAAATCTCAGTCCCATGAACAGTGATACCCAAATCACAACAGCCTGGAGGACTGTGCCGCCTCCTCATAGTCACCTCCATGGCTTCAGGGGAACACCAGAGGCACCTCACCTGTGAACAGGACAAGCCCATTCACTTTCTTCCCTTTTCCTTCAGGTTGATAGTCCACGGCTCACAGCCCTCAGAGAGGACCCTGGACCCCACATGCTGGCAATTGCCCCCAGGGACGCTGCCCTGCACTGGGTCCTCCTGAGCTCCCAGGGTGCCCAGCTTGGGGCTGCCATGGGGGAGGATTCTGAGTCTCATGCTCTCTAAGTGGTGCTGCTGGGCTAAATCTGTGGTCTTCGTATCACAAGAGCTGTCGCATCGGCTACGGCCACCAGCTGCTGTGGCCTTTGAGCATGAAGTCAATACATGTGGGTAGGGAGGGGCAGAGGCGGAGGATGGCAGATGACCCCAGGCCACCCCCTCCTTCCTCCTCAAATGCTTATTTCTATCTTTACATTGTTCTCATTCCCCACCCAACACACCCACAAACTCTCCACCTCCACCAGCCAAGCAATGCGGGTCCTTGTGCTTGTCAACGCTACGAAGAGCCATGAGCTCCCTGGTCCATAAAAGTGGTCCCATTTGGGCACAGCCAAGACGCTCTGCTATACCCGAAAGGTGGTTGCAACTCCCTCAAAGGCAGGAATGGGGCCTTTCTTGGTCTGGTGTTCCCGATATCTAGCCCAGCTCCTGGAATGTCCCAGGTGCTCCTCGGAAGTTTGCTGGAGGGTTGTTTGCAGAAGGGGCAGAGGACCACATTCTGTTATCAGCAAGTAAAACCAATGTGGCTGGCCTGGGAACATTGGCTTCTGTCCCTTGATGGATGCTGGCCACCCTACCTTCCAAGACGCTGCCCAGGAGAGGTCTCTTCTAAGGGAGGGGCTGGCACATGAAGAAGGACAGACCCCCTCCCCCGGCCAGGAAGCGCTCCTTCCCACACCAGCCTTCCTCCCCACACATCTTCATGTCCAAAAGCCACAGAAATGGCTGCTCAGGGCTGGGCATGGTGGCTCACCCCTGTAACTCCACACTTTGGGAGGCTGAGGCAGACAGATCACCTGAGGTCAGGAGTTCGATACCAGCCTGGCCAACATGGCGAAACCCCATCTCTACTGAAAGTACAAAAATTAGCCATGCATTGTGGTGCACGTCTGTAATCCCAACTACTACGGAGGCTGAGGCAGGAGAATTATTTGAACCCGGGAGGCAGAGCTTTCAGTGAGCTGAGATTGCACCACTCACTGTAGCCTAGGCGACAGAGGGAGATTCTGTCTCAAAAAAAAAAAAAAAAAAAAGCCACAGAAATGGCTGCTCAATTTCTGTCATTGTCATTATCAAAGTTTTAAGATTTCCTTTATGATCCTGCAAAGCCCATTTCCCCTAGGGCGCCACATGCATCTGTCTTCGGCCAGCATTTCCCCTCTGTGGTCCCTTCCTATAACGAGAAAGTCTCCCGGATCCTTAGGCCTGAAGACAAACATCTTAGAATACATCTGGTTAGACAAACATCTTGGCCCATCTGAGCCGCAGTTTCTTGTCTGTCAAATGGGGATAATACCTAATTCAGAGGGCTGCGAGTGGGGATGGGGAACCAGATGCTGGATTCTGTGAAAAAGTCTTTGTTGTTGGCACAGTGAATACTTAATAAGTGACAAGACCAACAATAGGATGCACATGGCTTTGGGAGGCCGAGAAGGGAGGATCACTTGACGTCAGGGGTTCAAGACCAGTCTGGCCAACATGGTGAAACCCCGTCTCTACTAAAAATACAAAAATTAGCCAGGCATGATGGTGCATACCTGTAACCTCAGCTACTTGGGAGGCTGAACCTGGGAGGTGGAGGTTGGAGTGAGCTGAGATCACACCACTGCACTCCAACCTGGGTGACAGAGCAAGATTCTGCCTAAAAAAAAAAAGTATTTGCATAACATGCATGGGCTTCTGTGGCAAAGTATACTGCATACAGGGTGAATAGGAAGCTACAGTCTTTCCTAGGTGATCATCTTTTCAGTAATATATATCACCAAAAGAGAATTTTAAGGAGAATAGTTGAAGCCGTCGATACCTAGAGAGGTTGTAACTCACATAATGCAGACATGGATGCTGGCCACCCACTCTCCAAGTTCATCCTGGATCCAGCCACATCTTGCCCCTCCTCTGCTCCCACCCTGCTCCAGCCACCTCCATCTCATGCCTGGGCAACTGCAAGCCCGGGCGTGGAGAGGGGAATCTCCCTGCTTCCAGTCCTACTCCCCTCTCTGCAAGCCTAAGGGATGATCCCTACTGTGGGGCCTTTGCACTTGATGTTCTCTCTGCCTGTACAGCCGTTTCCCTAGACATTCTCAGGATGCATTCACTTACTTTTTCATTCAGATCTCCGCTCCAATGCCAATCCCCCAGTCAGGACTTTTCCAGCATCTTCTCTGGAAATCCTTCTCCCCGCTGCCCATGCCCTGGTAGGCCCCACTCTGCTTTCTTTTCCTTCTGATATCATTTTCTGTGCTTATTTGTTTGTTTGTTTATTCTTTTGAGATGGAGTCTCGCTCTGTTGCCCAGGCTGTAGTGGAGTGGCGCAGTCTCAGTTCACTGCAAGCTCCGCCTTCTGGGCTCAAGTGATTCTCATGCCTCAGCCTCCCAAGTAGCTGGGATTACAGGCGCCCACCACCATATCCGGCTAATTTTTGTATTTTTAGTAGAGACAGGGTTTCACCATGTTGGCCAGGGTGGTCTTGAACTCCCGACCTCAGGTGATCCACCTGCCTCAGCCTCCCAAAGTGCTGGGATTACAGGTGTGAACCACAGCACCCGACCCCTAGAACACTTTAAATGCTCAGTAAGTGTTTGTTGGCTGTGCATGGAGGCTCATGCCTATAATTCTAGCACTTTGGGAGGCCGAGGTAGGCCAATTGCTTCAGCCCAGGATTTCAAGACCAACCTGGGCAACATAGGGAGAACTTCTCTCTACAAAAAATTAAAAAATTAGCTGGCCATGGTGGTGCAGGCCTGTAGTCCCAGCTACTTGGGAGACTGAGGCAGGGGGAAAGGATCGCTTGAACCCGGCAGGTCAAGGTTGCAGTGAGCCATGATTGCACCACTGCAGTCCAGTCTAGGTGACAGACTTTGCTCCCCACCCCCCCCAAAAATTTCAGTGTTTGTCAAATGAATAAATCGTCATGTCTATGGCTGAGTTTTGGATAACAGCACAGTTATAATAAAAATTAAAAAAAAAAACCATGGAGTTTAATGGAAGTGTCTTTTAGGCAGTTCTAAAAAAGTCTAATCTGTACTTTTGATGGCTTATTATAACACAAAGCTCTGTGAGCGGGAAGAGCAGCCCAGGCATCTCAGGGAGGTCCTTGGCACACATGCCTGGGGACTTCACAAACCAGATAAACTGCTGAGGTCAGTGATGTTCTTAGAAAAGGGCACTGGGGGCCATAAAGAAGAAAGTCAAATGCTCCAGGAGGTGGCAGGAAGCTAGATCACCCAGGTCATTCCTAGACCCCTGGGAAGCTTGAGGAGGCCCAAAGGCCACCTCCAAGGGAGCCTTCCCTGCCTGGAGCCCACTGTTCTGAAGGCACTTTCTAAGACCATTGGGTGCTAATGCAGCACCCAAACACTGTTTGAAGCAGGTATGGGAGGAGACGCAAATAACTGTATCTATAATAAGTCTCTTTTTTTTTTTTTTTTGAGTTGGAGTCTTGCTCCATTGCCAGGCTGGAGTACAGTGGCGCGATCTTAGCTCACTGCAACCTTCGCCTCTCGGGTTCAAACAATTCTCCTGCCTCAGCCTCCTGAGTAGCTGGGACTATAGGCGTGCTACCACGCCCAGCTAGCTAATTTTTGTATTTTTAGTAGAGATGGAGTTTCACCACGTTGGCCAGGATGGTCTTGATCTCTTGACCTCATGATCCACCCACCTCGGCCTGCCATAGTGTTGGGATTACAGGCGTGTCCACAGTGGAACTGTATTTTGCCTTTTATATAACTTTCTTTTTTTTAGACAGGATCTCACTCTGTCGCCCAGACTGGAGTGCAGTGGCGCCATCTCAGCTCATTGAAGCCTCAACCCATCCTCCCACCTCAGCCTCCCGAGTAGCTAGGACTGCAGGCACGTGCCACCACACCCTGCTAATGTTTGTTTGTTTGTTTGTTTGTTTGTTTTGTAGAGTCAGGGTTTCGCCATGTTGCCCAGGCTGGTCTCAAACTTCTGGGCTGAAGCGATGCACCCACTGCGGCCTCCCAAAGTGCTAGGATTGCAGGCATGAGCCATCGCACCTGGCCATATAGAATACAAACTTTTTTTATTGAGATGAAGTTTCACTCTTGTTGCCCAGGCCAGAGTGCAACGGTGCAATCTCGGCTCACTGCAACATCCGCCTCCCAGGTTCAAGTGATTCTCCTGCCTCAGCCTCCCGAGGAGCTGGAATTACAGGCGACTGCCACCATGTCCGGCTAATTTTTTATACTTTTAGTAGAGATTTCACCACGTTGGCCAGGCTGGTCTCGAACTCGTGACCTCAGGGGATCCACCCACCTCAGCCTCCCAAAGTGCTGGGATTACAGGCATGAGCCACCATGCCTGGCTATATAGAATACAGACTTTTAATAGGAGACTGTCTTTGTTTCTGACCCCAGTGCTTTTACATTTTTTTATGTTCTGAACAAAAGAAGCACTACCAAATGCGTTCCACCACCACCAAAAGACACTGGCTCTGCAGTTGGGCAAGGACTAACTACAGTGACAGTACAATTTGGTCCGAACATGGTGGTATTTAACGTTAGCCAATAATTCTCAACATATCGTCCGTCATTCTTTATTTTTAAAGTCTAGGAAGGTCTTAGTAGTATCTGTGGCACACCCTGAGAATCTAAAAGCTGGCAATTTTAAGGGGAAAACCACAGCCTTCTGGTGCCCTCTGGTGGTGAAGTAGCAGGACTGCATGACATTACAAAGAGTTAAGTCAGTAGCTCCCAAACTAGAACACATTCAGATCTGTTAAAACACAACTTGCTGGACCTCACCCTCAGTTCCAATTTGGCAGGTCGGAGGTAGGGCCTGAGAACTGGCATTTCTTTTTTTTTTTTTTGAGACAGAGTCTCACTCTGTCGCCCAGGCTGGAGTGCAGTGGCACAGTCTCCACTCACTGCAAGCTCTGCCTCCTGGGTTCACGCCATTCTCCTGCCTCAGCCTCCCGTGTAGCTGGGACTACAGGCGCCCGCCACCACGCCTGGCTAATTTTTTGTATTTTTAGTAGAGACAGGGTTTCACCGTGTTAGCCAGGATGGTCTCAATCTCCTGACCTCATGATCCACCCACCCCGGCTTCCCAAAGTGCTGGGATTACAGGCGTGAGCCACCGCACCCGGCCCAGAGAAGTGGCATTTCTAACAAGTTTCCAGGTGCTGCTGCTGCTTTTCCTGGGACTGCACTTAAGAATCACTGGTTTAGGTTATCTAGGCCAAACCTGCTTCTATCACAGTACTAGACTGCATGCTAGAACATTTTTTCCCTTTTTTTTTTTAAATGGAGTCTCACTCTGTCACCCAGGCTGGAGTGCAGTGGCACAACTTCGGCTCACTGCAACCTCTGCCTCCCACGTTCAAGCGATTCTTGTGCCTCAGCCTCCCAAGTAGCTGGGACTACAAGCACGCACCATGAGGCTTGGCTAATTTTTATATTTTTAGGACAGACTGGGTTTCACCATGTTGGCCAGGCTGCTCTCAAACTCCTGGCCTCAAGTGATCTGCCCTCCTCGGCCTCCCAAAGTGCTGGGACTACAGGCATGAGCCACCACACCGGCTAGAAAATTAACTAAAAAGCATTTTTCTACACTTGAAGAGGTTTCTGGGGATTTTTTTTGTTGGTTTTCAATCTTCCAAATGTTTGCAATGTTGTTATAAATTTTTTAAAAGCAAAGCAAGGCTGGGCGCGGTGGCTCACACCTGTAATCCCAGCACTTTGGGAGGCCAAGGTGGGTGGATCACAAGGTCAGGAAATCGAGATCATCCTGGCTAACACGGTGAAACCCTGTCTCTAGTGAAAATACAAAAAATTAGCCGGGCGAGGTGGCGGGTGCCTGTAGAGTCCCAGCTACTCGGGAGACTGAGGCAGGAGAATGGTGTGAACCAGGCAGGTGGAGCTTGCAGTGAGCCAAGATCACGCCACTGCACTCCAGCCTGGGCAACAGAGCAAGACTCTGTCTCCAAAAAAAAAAAAAAAAAAAAAAAAGCAAAGCACAACACCCAAAGGACATCATTCTTGTTGGAGAACTATTACCGCGGGCCTTTCCAAGAGGCAGGCACAGACCACTGTTTGCAAAGATGGACTGGGCCTTTGGATTATGGGCCCCTCTTTGCCTTTTTAACAGCTTTCTGTCCAAGTCCCTGCTGTTCCAAAGACCACACCGGGTTGGGCCCAGACTCCCTGTGGGGCTGGCTCCCCAAACACAGCCCTAGACCCTGGAGGGCCCACTTCTCCCTGGAAGCTGGACTCTCCCTCTGCCCCGGGGACTCCAGACCCCTCTCCTCTTGCCAGCCCCAGGTGCTCGCTCTTGGCTGCACCCTGCTGCTCCTCAAAGAGCTCCTGGGAGAGGAGAGTCTGGCTTGGGTCCAGCCCGGCCCTGCCTGTCTGCTGAGGGGCAGGGTGGGGCGTGCAAATGAGCCGCTCAACTCCCATGGCTCTGCTGGAAGAAGCCAAGCGCTCAAGCGCCGGGAGAAAAGTGCCTTTGGGGGTGGCAGGGGCTTGGAATCAGCATCACCAAGGCCACAGGGACTTCGTCTGTACCAACTCTCTGGCTTAGGGAGCAAGGGTCAGCCACAGTCTCTCAGATCAGCTAAAACCATGATGCTTCTCACCTCCCAGGATGTAGATCGGAAAGGGAGTGAAGGGGAAAAGGCACTCCAGATGCAAACAAACAAACAAACAAACAAAACAGAGGTGGACCCAGTTGGCCCACCTGGGGTCAAGGACCCACCCCTTGGCCAGTCGACTGTAGTACACGGGTCCTGTGATGAACACCCCCACCACGAAGGCCCTTGATGGGCTTCATCCTAAACGAGGCTGGGCAGACCAAGTGAGTGTCACAGAACTGGATGGGGACTGGAACATGATTGCCCCAGAACCTGGCTCCCAGGGCTGGAGCAGTGCCCATGCCTGGCTCCACCCCCGCCAGGGTAAACAGAAACTGCCTGGGCTCTACACACAGCGGCACTGTGCTTCCTGCAGCCAGGTATTGTGTGGGGACACTGGAGAAGGGGCAGTGCCTAAGACAGTCAGGCCACCTGACCAGCGCACAGTGACCCCAGCACTGCAGGTGCTGCTGGGGTAGACCACCCCCCCAGAAGACAGAGCTCCTGGAAGGCCTCAAAGTGGCCAAAGTTCCTGGAACTGCCAGAGTCCCCTATCACCGCCCCTTCCACAGCAGGCCACAGCCACTTTCTCCTCCTCCGCTGAGGCTGGGGAGGTGAGAGAACTCTGCTCTGGCCAACGCCCTGGAGACAGCCTCCTGCTAGGGACGGCTGGGCCCTGACTGGGGCAGGGAAGAGCTCTGGGCCGGCAGGCAGCTGGGTCATCAAAGTGTGTGCACCTGCTGGGCATCCTTGGGCCCTGCCAGGCTGTACCCAGCCCCAGGCTGACACCCTGTTCTCACTCCCAGCGAGGAGCCTTCCCTCCTGGATGCTTGGAGGTTCCAGCCTGCTATGGTCTGAATATGTCCCCCAAATGTGTGTTGGAAACTCAGTCCCCAAAGCAACAGTGTTGGAATATGGGAGGTGTTTAGGTCACGAGGGCTGTGCACTCATGAACAGATTAACGCCATTCTAAAAGGGCTTGATGGTGCCATTGACTCCCTCATCAAGAAGGAAGTTTGGTTCCATTTTGCCCTTCCAGCTTCTGCCATGTGAGGACAGAGCGCTCCTCCCTCCAGAGGATGCAGCATTCAAGGTACCCTGTTGGAAGCAGAGAACAGACCCGCACCAGACAATGGACTTGCTGGCACCTTGCCCTTGAACTTCTCAGCCTCCAGGACTCTGAGAAAATACATTTCCGTTCTTTATAAATTACCCAGGCTCAGGTATTTTGTTACAGCAGCACAAAGCGGGCTAAGACATAGCCTCCTCCTGGACATGCAGGTGAAGCACTGGTCATCTCTGCCAACCAGCCCTGCCCATGAGGCCCAGCTCCCAGCCAAGGCCTCCCCATGCACATGGCTCATGTCCACAGACACCTTGCTGGAGAGCATGTGAAGAGGCAGGTGCTGACCTTGCCCAAACGCCCACGTGCCCCTGTTCAGTAGTGGAAACCCACATTCTCCCCTTCAGGCCAGGTTGGGCTACCACGAAGCCAGGCCTTGCCTGTCCCCTGGATCCTGGGTAACTATAAGATCTCCTTGGAAGAACTCTGGGGGCCAGGTGTGGTGGCTCACACCTGTAATCCCAGCACTTTGGGAGGCTGAGGCAAGTGGATTACTTGAAGTCAGGAGTTTGAGACTAGCCTGGCCAACATGGTGAAACCCCGTCTCTACTAAAAATTTTTAAAAATTAGCTGGGTGCGGTGGCAGGCACCTGTAATCCCAGCTGCTCAGGAGGCTGAGGCAGGAGAAGCGCTTGAACCCAGGAGACAGAGGTTGCAGTGAGCCAAGATGGCACTACCGCACTCCTGCCCGGCCGACAGAGAAAGATTCCATCTCAAAAAAAAAAAAAAAAGAGAGAGAGAGAGAAAAGAAAAAAAAAGAACTCTGGGGCCTGGAAGCCAAGGAGTAACATCCATGCTAAGTGTAATCAATCCCAGGCCCTCAGCAAGGTGTGGGTCCCAAGTGCAGTTGGCTGTTGGGGATGGAGTGGAGGCTGGTTATCAACAAGTCCAGATTCTGCCATCATTTGGCGGATTGGCTCAGCAGTCTCACAATGTGTGAGAGGCAGAACATTGACTCCCCAAAGAAGCCCATGCCCTAGTCCTAGAGTGTGTGAATGTGTCACATGACATGGCAAAAGGCCTGCATGGGTGAGATTAGGGATATAGACCCTGAGGTGGGGAAACGACGCCGGGTGGTCTGGTGGGGCCTGATGTCATCACAAGTGTCCTTAAAAGTGGAAGAGGGAGGTAGATGAGTCCATCATAGGAAGAAGGGGCTGCAGAAAAAAGACAGGGAGATGCAACGCTGCTGGTTCTGAAGACGGAGGAAGGGAACCCAAGTCAAGGGAAATATGGGTGGTCGCTAGGAGCCGGAAAAGGCAAGGAAGCAGATTTTCTCCTGGAGCCTCCAGAAGGGAGCGCAGCCTTAACAACACTTTCATTTTGCCCATGAAACCCATGTTGGACCTCTCATCCACAAGAACTGTCACATAAATCTGTGTGGTTCGAAGCCACGACATTTTGGTAACTTGTTAGAGCAACAGTGGGAAATTCATATACCACGACAGCCTGGCTGGTCCAGGGAGGACAGTGCCGAGCTGCCAGGGACATTTTTATTTTTTAAAATAGCTTAACTGAGATATAATTCACATACCACGCACTTTACCATTTTTTTAGAAGGGATCTTGCTGTGTTGCCCAGGCTGGAGTGCAGTGGCATGATCATGGCTCACTACAGCCTTGAACTCATAGGCTCAAGCCACCTTCTTGCTTTAGCCTCCCAAATAGCTGGGATTACAGGTGTGAGCCACTGTACCCTGCTAATTTACCTTTTAAAGTATACAATTTACTATAGAATTTTTTTTTTTTTTTGGAGACAGAGTCTCACCCTGTCACCCAGGCTGGAGTGCAGTGGTGCAATCTTGGCTCACTGCAACCTCCGCCTCCCAGGTTCAAGCAATTCTCCCCCGCTCCTGAGTAGCTGGGATTACAGCATGCGCCACTACGCCCAGCTTATTTTTGTATTTTTAGTAGAGACGGGATTTTGCCATGTTGGCCAGGCTAGTCTCAAACCCCTGAATTCAACTGATCCTCCCACTTCAGCCTCCCAAAGTGCTGGGATTACAGGTGTGAGCCACCATGCCTGGCCCAATTCACTATAGAATTTTAAGGGTTGTTTTGTAACTTCTGGAAATGGTCTTCACCTTTTAACCTCTGAAATATCCATCACTAACAAACCTCCAACTGCATATCCAGAGGCTAAGAGAAAACATTTGTGCATATGACCGATGGTTATGAAGTAAAAGACTGATACCAAATAGCTCATCCCTAATGAACTTACTTCAAAGATCTGGCGTTTGGTGAACGGCAGTGAATGTGTTATTAGCTCAACAGTTGGCAGCTGGATCCTCTAGGAGGGCTGCTGTCTTGAAGTAGAAACACCTGGAAAAGGTGAGGTTTGCAAACGTGTAAGGGCACAGGCACCCAGCCATCGGGGAGGCAAACTGAGTTTTCCGCAAGATGAGGAGACTGGCTCTGCTCCGGAGAGGGAGAGAGAACAAAGAGCGGGGGAATAGGGCAACCAGGGGAGGGGGCACTGGTGACATGGGAGTGTAGGAGAATCATCCAAGGACAGCAGAGACCAAGAAGGAGGTGGGATCCTGGCACAAGGTGCATCTCAGGGACGTGGTGGTGAATTTGCTGAGATGTGAGTCCCCTTTCCTGTCAGGGTGGGCCCTCTGGGGGGACGGGGGATTAAGGAGAGCCTGAGCCTCATACTTTGACCCCTGCCCTCGGAGCCACACTGCCCCCAGGGGCCACACTGCACGGTGACGTGGGGAAAGCCGCTGCATTGGGCGCTGCTGAGATCTTGGGCAGCGCTTGAAACTCCTCAGGGGGTGGAATGGGGCCCCAGGCTGAGCTTTTATCAAATCCAAAGGGCTGACAGACACCCCCACCTCCCACCAGCACACACACCCCAAGCTCACATATGCTCGTATACAGGCAGGAAAAGGTCGATAATATTCTAGCTGTGTCACACAGCTTTTTGCCTTGAGCCAATAATTAGTGGCCAGCTCAAAAAATATAATCTTTTCAATCACCAGATAAGCAGTGTCCTCTCACCCCCTTCCGTGCTCCCATCCAACAGACAGGTGCTTGGGTCCCCAACAACCACGACTGGACCCTCTGTGTGATCCCTGGGAATGTAAGCGCCGGCCTTGGCCACTGCTGGTCCTGCGGCCTCTGGCACCAGGCACCAAGGCGCCGCCTGGCGGTCAGAATGGGCGTGGACAGCAGGAGGGGAGTCCGTGCTCTGTCCGGCTGCTCCTTGAGCCGGCAGGGTCACTAGGGCCGGCCTCTGTGTGGTGCATTCGCACGACCACGCCCCAGGTGAGCTGGCCCTGGACACCCAGAAGCTGTTCTAAGCCCAGCTTCCCAGAACCAAAGCTAAGGTTCGCTGTTTCTCTCCACAGGGTTGGTCAGATTTTTTTCTTTTAAACCTTTTGCAACAAAGGGGATCTAATTACCTCCCCTTGGCCCAGGCCATTGTCACATTCCTTTCAACGCCCATTTGCCTTTCTTTTTTTTTTTTTTGAGACAGGTTCTCACTCTGTTGCCCAGGCTGGAGTGCAGTGGCACAATCACCGCTCAATGCAGCCTCAACCTCAACCTCCCAGGCCCAAGTAATCCACCTCAGCCCCACGTAGCTGGGACGACAGGCAGCACCACCACACGCAGCTAATTTTATTTTTTGTAGAAATGGGGTTTTGCCATGTTGCCCAGGCTGGTGGCACCTTCTTGAAAGGGGAGGGGCTGAGTATGGTGACTCATGCCTGTAATCCCAGCACTTTGAGAGGCCTAGTTGGGAGGATCCCAACAGCCACTCAAGGCAGGAGCCCAGGAGTTCGAGACCAGCCTAGGCCACAGAGTGAGACTGGTCTCCATACACACAAAAAAAAACACCACAAAGAAGAGGAGGAACAAAATATAAACTTAACCTCTAGCAGGATACCTTAACACACCTACAATCCCAGATTTAATTTTCAGGCAAAGCTAGTGAGCATCTTTGTGTACTTTTAATTGTAATATGTGCTTATTGAATTATCTGCTTTTTATCTTGTTTGAATTGTATAAAATATTGGCGGTACAGTCATATATTTTATACTTCGACTAGCACAAACATTATTTTATCATATGTCAAAAATAAATTTAGAAGCTCAGCTCCATGCAGACGGCAATTTTGCCTGTTTTGCTCATCTCTGCATCTGCAGGGTCAAGAAAAGTACATGTCCCTCAGCAGACCCTCAAAACATACTTGTTGAAGGAGGAAATTAACCAATTAATCAACTTCCCAAATTTTTAAAATACATTAAAATGTCTGTGGTATTATAACTCACCGCTTCCTTGTAATACTAAAGAAGTAATATAATGCCGTCATTTTCACATTCCTTTTAGATATTTAAGCTATCAATTGTGCTTTACCTTGAATAGATTGTTTCATTAAGAAACAAAATTGGAGATTCCTAAGACATTAAATGTATCTTCCCCTGAAATGAGAGCATAATATGTTAGCATCGATAATTCTGAAACTTTTGAAGTAATGGAAATTCATTGAAAAAAGAGTTAATCATGATGGCCCAAAGAAAGTGATAATGTAATAAACATTCAGCAAATTACAAGTTAACCCCTTACTATCTCCATTACATTGGGAAGGTAACATCACTGAATCCAAAACTCCTCATTTGTAAAATGGGTAACATCTCACCTTCCTATTTCATGGAATTGCTATGAAGATTAAATGGGATCATGCATGATAGCATTTTGCAGCCCTTTGTAAAACACAACTCAGCACTAAGCCTTCCTTTAAAAATATGTGTGGGTGTCTGATTCTACATACCAAAAATGGGTATTTTAATTTTTTAAACAGTCAATCAGATAAACAATACTCAACCAGATATTTGTGATCATGTGTGTTCCTTTGAGCTCCATTGCTTGTGTTTACTGGCCATCTGAATTTCTTCTTCAGTGAATGACTTGTTCTTTGACCATTTTCCTCTAATTGATTTAAAGTAGTTTTTTATATATTTGGCACATTTACTCTTTGTCTGTCATGTATTTTGCTATTAGTTTGCCCAGATAATGTTATTTGCCATATTGAAGTTTTAGATCTTTATATGTATATGTATACACGTATAAATTCAACTAGAACATTATTTTATTGTTTAGCCATGCCTAATTTTCTGGTTTTCTTTTTTGTAGAGACAAGGCCTCACTGTGTTACCCAGGCTGGTTTCAAACAGTCCTCTCACCTTGGCCTCCCAAATGCTGGGAATACAGGTATGAGCCACCATACTTGGCCAGTCTAAGATTACATCGAGGTTTTTTTTGTTTTTCGTTTTTGTTTTGAGACAGTTACACTGTTGTTGCCCAGGCTGGAATGCACTGGTATGATCTCTGCTCACTGCAACCTCCGCCTCCCGGGTTCAAGAAATTCTCCTGCCTCAGCCTCCCTAGTAGCTGGGATTACAGGCGCCTGCCACCATACCCACCTATTTTTTTGTATTTTTAGTAGAGATAGGGTTTCACTCTGTTGGCCAGGCTGGTCTTAAACCCCTGACCTCAGGCTATCCACCTGCCTTGGCCTCCCAAAGTGCTGGGATTACAGGTGTGACCACCATGCCCAGCCCACATCAAGTTCTTGATAGCAATTGTGTTAAATGTATTTACTAATTTGAGGTACAACTGACACTTTTATATTAGCAAGATTTTCCACAGAAAGGATATTGTATCTTTTCATTTAGACAAGACTTCGGTAAAAAGTTTTGCCATTTTCTTTAAGCATGGCATAAACATTTCTCATGAAGATATTAGAACATATATATGGCTTCTATTGTCAAATAATTCTATTAAAAATAGTATTTCCTAACTTATTTCTGACATATGAAAAGGTTCGATTGTTTATCTTGAACTGGCCACATTATATAAGTTTTGTATTGCTTCACTACTCTATTAAGTGATTTTATTTACTTTTTAAGAAGATAATAATCTTATCTGGAAATCATATCTTTTTTTTAGATGGAGTCTCGCTCTGTCGCCAGGCTGGAGTGCAGTGGCGCGATCTCGGCTCACTACAAGCTCCGCCTCCGGGGTTCACACCATTCTCCTGCCTCAGGCCTGAGCAGCTGGGACTACAGGTGCCCGCCACCACGCCCGGCTAGTTTTTTTGTATTTTTAGTAGAGACGGGGATTCAGCATGTTAGCCAGGATGGTCTCGATCTCCTGACCTCGTGATCAGCCCTCCTCGGCTTCCCAAAGTGCTAGGATTACTGGTGTAAGCCACCACACCTGGCCTATCTTTTTTTTCTTTTTGAGAGATAGAGTTTCACTCCTGTTGCCCAGGCTAGAGTACAGTGGCATACTCTCAGCTCACTGCAACCTCCACCTCCCGGGTTCAAGCCATTCTCCCACCTCAGCCTCCTGGAGTAGCTGGGACTACAGGCGCGTGCCACCACACCTGGTTAATTTTTTTTTGTATTTTTTTATAGAGACGGGGTTTTACCACGTTGTCCACGCTAGTCTCGAACTCCTGGGCTCAAGCGACCTGCCCACCTCGGCCTCCCAAAGTGCTGGGATTACAGGCTTGAGCCACGGCGCCTGGCCTCATAACTTATCTTTTGTTTTCTAACATTTATATCTCAATTTCCTTTTTCTTATCTAATTTTATTGCCTGTAACATCTAGAGCTATTGGATAGTTGAAAGTGATAGTGGGCATGCCTGTTTTGTTCTTGATTTAATAAAGTTATCTATTTTTCCTTGATGAAGTACAACATTGGCTGTTGGTTTCTAATACATACTTTTAATCATGCTAAGAAATCACCCTCCTTTTTGGGGGGTTCTGAGTATTTTGGTCAGAAACGAATGCTGAATTGTGTCCAGTGTCTTTTCACCGCTTACCTAGATCAGTGGCTCTCAATACTGGCTTCACACTAGAATCACCTGGAATCTTTAAAAAATACTGTTGTCTGGATGCCCCTTCACCCAGATACTGATTTAATTGGTCTGAGGGGAGCCTAGGCACCAGTACTTTTTTTTAAGCCCTTCTGGTAATTATAACAGCTACCCAGCGTTAAGAATTGTTGAGCTAGATCATTGCTTCTGGAACTTTGATGTGCATGAGTCACGTGGGGATCTTACTAAATGAAGAATGTGGTTCAGTAGGGTCTGGGGTGGCTGGGGTGTGAGATTCTGCATTTCTTGCTACTAAAACTGAGATCCTTAAATCAGCAGCATTGGCATCAACCAGGAGCCTTTTAGAAATGCACACACTCGGCCGGGCATGGTGGCTCATGCCTGTAATCCCAGCACTTTGGGAGGCCAAGGTGGGTGGATCACTTGAGGTCAGGAGTTCAAGACCAGCCTGGCCAACATGGTGAAACTCTGTCTCTGTCGCCTGTAATCCCAGCTACTCGGGAGGCTGAGGCAGGAGAATCACTTGAATTATCCTTGAAGCCAGGAGGCAGAGGTTGCAGTGAGCCAAGATTGTACCACTGCTCTCCAGCCTGGGCAACAAGGACGAAACTGTGTCTCAAAAAAAAAAAGAGAGAGAAAGAAATGCACACACTCAACCCTGTCTCAGACGTAATGATTTCGAATATGCAATTTTTTTTTTTTTTTTTTTGAGATGGAGTCTTGCTTTGTTGCCAGGACTGGAGTGCATTGGCGCGATCTCGGCTCGCTGCAACCCTCACCTCCTGGCTTCAGGTGGTTCTCCTGCCTCAGCCTGCCAAGTAGCTGGGACTACAAGCGTGCGCCACCACACCTGGCTAATTTTACTTTATTTATTTATTTATTTATTTATTTTGAGAGAGAGTTTTGCTCCTGTTGCCCAGGCTGGAGTGCAGTGGCACAATCTCAGCTCACCACAACCTCCGCCTCCCAGGTTCAAGCGATTCTCCTGCCTCAGCCTCCCGAGTAGCTGGAATTACAGGCATGCACCACACGCCCAGCTAATTTTGTATTTTTAGTAGAGATGGGGTTTCTCCATGTTGGTCAGGCTGGTCCCAAACTCCCGACCTCAGTTGATCCACCCACCTTGGCCTCCCAAAGTGCTGGGATTACAGGCGTGAGACACCGCGCCTGGCTAATTTTGTATTTTTAATAGAGACGGGGTTTCGTCATGTTGGCAAGGCTGGTCTCAAACTCCTGACCCCAAGTGATCCACCAGCCTCGACCTCCCAAATGCTGGGATTACAGTCGTGAGTCACTGAGCCCTGCCATGAATATGCATTTTTTTATTCTTATATGCATCAAAGGATCCTTACATAATGCTTATATACATCAAAGTCTGAGAAGCATTGAAAATAATTATATTTTTTATAACCTTTTTCCTATTAATGCAGTAAATTACAGGACCAAATTTTCCAAATTTTTAACTTCTCTTACACTTCTGTGATAAAAACTATGGCTTAAATATTGATGAATAGAATTTGCTAATGTTTTATTTAGGATTTTTGTATCAATATTCAAAAGAAAGATTGATCTGGCTGGGAGGCCAGTAATCCCAACACTTTGGGAGGCCAAGGTGGGGAGACCGCTTGAGCACAGGAGTTTGAGACCTGTCTGGGCAACAAAATGAGATCCTGTCTCAACAAAAAATAAAAAATTTAGCTGAGCATGGTTGTGTACCTGCAGTCCCAGCTATTCAGGAGGCTGAGCTGGGAGGATCAATTTATCCCATAAGGTTGAGGCTGCAGTGAGAGGTGATAATATCACTGCACTCCAGCCTGGGTGACAGAGCAAGACCCTGTCTCCAGAAAAAAAAAAAAAGAAGAAGAAGAAGAAAGAAAAGAAAAGAGGCCGGACATGGTGGCTCATGCCTGTAGTCCCAGCACTTTGGGAGGCCGAGGTAGGTGGATCACCTGAGGTCAGGAGTTCAAGACCAGCCTGACCAACATGGTGAAACCCTGTCTCTATGAAATACAAAAAATTAGCGGTGCATGGTGGTGGGTGCCTGTAATCCCAACTACTTGGGAGGCTGAGGCAGGAGACTTGCTTGAACCCAAGAGGTGGAGGTTGCAGTGAGCCAAGATCGTGCCACTGCTCTCCAGCCTGGGTGACAGGAGCGAGACTCTGTCTCAAAAAAAAGAAAAGAGATCGATCTGTCTAATTTTTTGTGCTGACTTGTCAGGTTCTGGTACCAGGGGTTATTTCTCATTCCCAATTGTCTACACTTTTTCATGGTAAAACTTGTCAGGTTTCATATAATAGTATTGGTTTTTTTCAAGGAACGAGCTTCCTTTTCCCTTTTATTGTATGTTGACTTCCTATGTATCTTAAAGTCTATTTTTAAAAAAAAATCTATTAGAACTGCTCCTTTTTTAATCACTTCACACTGTTTCAACTATTGTAGCTCTATGAAATATTTTATTATTTGTTACCAGGAGATTTTGGTAAATCCACTAAGCCTTCTAAAATGTCCTTTTTCTTTCCAGCTCCCTACAGGATACTGGTAGAACGTCAGGAGAAAATGACATCACCTTGGAAAGTTCTCCCTTTGTGCCGCTCAGTGGACCGGTGGCCGCTTGCTGTGTAGGTATGCGGGCTCCAATCTGACGGGCCTGAAACACACTTACCTTCGCAAATGTCTTTACCACATGCTAAGCGCTCCTGAAAAGGAGCCTGGGATTCTGGGATCAGTGCAGCCAAGAACACTCTGTCCCATCTTCCATCTTAATTACGAAATGCTGACTGTCTGCTAAAAGATGCACAATTTATTTTAAATATATGAGTAGGATGATTGTTTAAAAAGAGTTCCAGCTGGTTAAATTTAGGTTCCTGCAATAAAACTCTCCTCCGGCATTCTCTGGCTTCGGGCCTCGAAGGGTTGCAGGCCCTCTGCTCTGAATTGTGAACTGTGATCTTGCGTGTTCAGGTTTTCCGGTAGTGGCTTTGCTGTTCTAAGTCAAGGCGTCAGTGACTAGCTTGGCCTCAAGAGGACTTCTTCCATTATTTGAGCAATCTGCTTCTAGACCATTCTTGCCAGTTAGGAAAAGTTTTATTCAGTAAAATATTTTCAGTGAACCACTGGACAAAAACCAGGTGGCTGCTTTTCTTTGATCAGAGAGGTCCTCACTCCCTGTATGAGTCTGTTCTCACACTGCTATAAAGAACTACCTGAGACCGGATAATCTGTAAAGAAAAAGAGGTTTAATTGGCTCATGGTTCTGCAGGCTGTATAGGAAGCATGAGGTTGGCATCTGCTCGGCTTCCGGGAGGCCTCAGGAAACCTACAATCATGGCAGAAGGCAAAGGGGAAGTGAGCACTTCACATGGCTGGAGCAGGAGCGAGAGAGACAGCGGGGAGGTGCCACCCACTTTTAAATGAGATCTCACAAGAATGCACTCACTATCACGAGAACAGCACCAAGAGGGAAATCCACCCCCATGATCCAACCACCTCCCACCAGGCCCCACCTCTAACACTGGGGATTACAATTCAACGGGAGATCTGGCAGGACACAGATTCAAACCATATCTTTCCCCCTGTCCTTTGAATGTATTCGTTTCTCGACATCCACCTGCCAGGGGAGAATGGCCTTCAGGAGCGCGAAGCGGCCACAGGTGTCAAGTCAGGGCTTTCCCAGGCCTCCTTCGGCAGCTTCTCAAGTTCATTAAGAAACGTGGCCTGGCCTGCAGGTCAGTCTCCATGAACACCTCAAGGCTGCCTGGACTCTTCTCTGTCTTTGTTGCCCCTGCAAGGAAATGTTCCCTCAGCTTCCAACATCCCCCTTTGTGCCAGGAGTCACCTGGGTCCTGTTAACATGAAGGTGGACCAGGGAGGGTGCCCAGAGCTGACATGGGGTGACAAAGGGCACCAGGACTGCATGTCAGAGAGATCTGGATAAGAAGCAGATAGGTACCACATCCTACTTCTAATCCAGAGGGATGGAGTGGAGTAGGGCGAAGGCACCAGAGTGACGGAGAGGTGTGAGTGAGGCAGGGGTGGGCCCCGTTCCTCTCTGACAGCCTGTGTTAACAGAAGCGGGAGATGAATGGGATGGCTGGTTGTCTTCATGAAGTTTAGGAGTTAGGTGGAGAAAAGCGGTCAGGAGCAGAAATGTACACATGGTTTCAGCATGGCTGCAATGGAAGATTTTTGTATTTGTTTTTGTTTTGGGTTTTTTATTTTTGTTTTTGTTTTTTTGAGCCAGGATCTCACTCTGTCATCCAGGCTGCAGTGTAGTAGTGTCATCATGGCTCACTGCAGCCTCGACATCCCAGGCTCAAGTGATCCTCCCAACTCATCCTCCCGAGTAGCTGGGACTACAGGCATGTGCCACCAGGCCTGGCTAATTTTTGTATTATTATTTGTAGAGAGAAGGTCTCATTTTGTTGCCCACATTGGTCTCGAACTCCTGGGCTCGAGTCCTCCCGCCTCAGCTTTCCAAAGTGTTGGGATTACAGATGTGAGCCACTGCTCCTGGGATGGAAAATTTGCTAAGGGAGGAGGGGACAGGTGAGGAAAATTTGGTTGCAATTCAAGTGAGAAGAGCCTTCACTGCAGAGCAAAGGAGAGTGGACTTAAGTATACAGGCAGCGGGGGAAGGCGTGATGTTAGAAGTTTATTCGGACGGCAGCTTATCGGATGTCTGGAACCAGGTACTCTGCTGTTCATGCTGTGATCACCTTGAGCCTAAAAACATTGTATCCACCAGGTTTCTGCTGTTATCCTACTGGATAACAAACTCCACAATCCCCGTGGCTTAGAGCAGCAATTATCTATATCACCCTCACCAACGTGCCTGCTGGCCAGAGCAGCTCTCCTTAGGCCCTGGGTTGCATTTAGTTCTCTTCATGTGTCTCTTTTTCTGAGGCCAGTGGCTACCTGGGGTATGGTCTTCCCAAGGTGAAAAGCAGAAAGTGCAAGAGGGGTGGGTGGCAGCATTGACGCTCTTTGGAACTCACATACTGTCACTCTGCCCACACTCCAATGGCCAAAGCACGTCGTACAGCCAAGCCCCACATCCATGGAGCAGAGAAATACATTCTGCCTACTCCAGTAGGAGACACTTCATCGTCTTGCAGCAAAGCACGTGCACATAAAATTGGAAATAGATTGAAAGGCAACAGTTCATAGAATTCCTTTCAGCCATGATGCTTGGGAGAAGCAAAGACCCACAGACAGATGCCAGTAGGGATGCCTGCATGCCCCCAGACCAGGCAGCTCCAGGAAATTCCTTTTCATGCCTTTCTCTGGAATGGACAAAATGTCTAGGGTTGTTATCCAATAAAAATGCAACTCCTTTCTATCCTCTACTTCCCTGTAAAAGTAGCTAATATGTATTAAGCAGTTACCATGTGCCAGCCACTACAGTAATTAACATAAATCATCTCCTTTAACCCTCACAACAAGTCTGTTAGGTGGTTACTGTTCTTTTTTTGTTTTTTATTTTTCTGAGACGGAGTCTTGCTCTGTCGCCAGGCTGGAGTGCAGTGGCCTTATCTCGGCTCACTCCAACCTCCGACCCCCTGGTTCAAGCGATTCTCCTGCCTCAGCTTTCCGAGTAGCTGGAATTACAGGCACGCGCCACCACACCCAGCTAATTTTTGTATTTTTAGTGGAGACAGGGTTTCACCATGTTGGCCAGGCTGGTCTCGATCTCCTGACCTCGTGATCCACCCGCCTCAGCCTCCCAAAGTGCTGGGATTACAGGTGTGAGCCACTGCACCCAGCCAGGTGGTTACTATTCTTATCCCCACTTTGCAAATGAAACCAAGGCATAGAATCTGGATCACACAGCTAGTAAAAATGAGAACAGGATTCAGACCCAAGTAGTCTTGGTTGGAATTTCCTCTATGAACCGCCCCTTTTCGTGGAGGAGGTTGGGGTACAGAGCTCTCCAACAGAACTTAGGGCAAATACTTAGGGGTCTTAATTAGGGGAAATTGGGACTATTGTGCAGGTGCCTGGAACAGGAAGTAACCATGAGACTAGAGGAAGAGAAAGAGGTTGGGAGAAGGCAGTTTTTAAAAACAGAATAAACCAAAGGAGCAGAAAGCTTTAAAAGCCCTTGAGGATTTCTCTGAAGTACTGAACTATGGAGTTTGAAGAGCTGCTAATATCATTGCATTCCTACTTCAGCCTCTACCTGGCGAGGGACTTGCATTTCCTGTGGGTTCTGGGATGGTTTTTATCCCATTCCCGGCTCATCTCTCATGCGGACGAGGCCGCGTGTGGAGCCAGGTGTGGAGCCGGAGCACAGCTGGCTCTAATTTGAGGGGCCTTCTGCCTTTTAAGATGACCTCACTCCATTCCCTTGACTTTATAAAGTGCAATTCATGCCACTTTTCCAAAATTTGGGTAATGATTTATTGGCTTTCTTTCCTGTATTATCCTGTAGCGTGAGGGATTTTTGTTTAGGGGCTTAATAACTTCTTGATAGAAGGTTTGTAAATGTATCTTCTATAGAAGTGATCAAAAATAATACTTTTTTATTTCCACCATCTGGCCATATTTCAGTCTTGGCCAAAGAATTTCTTTCCACCCTCCTGTGTCTCCTACATCTTGCTCTGAAAGGCCAATGTAGAATAAAGGACAGATGGGTAAGGGCCTTTGGTGTCAACAGACCAAGACTTGAAACTTGCCTCTGACCCTTAACAGCCGTATGACTTTGGGCAAAATAGGTAGACGGTACTACTCGGTCCTTTCCAGGAGCAGCAAGGAATCTCACTCTGAGGGGAGCACTCACCCACTCAGCCCTTGGTGGAAGAAGCAGCGTCAGGTTGTTGCTAGTGAGGGCGGCCATGTTCCCTACTCCCCGGCCACCGCTGATTGGTCACAGCGGGAATCTGACCTCTGCGTGCCTGACATGAAAGGGGAGTGGCCAATCAGGTTCTTTCTCAGAAATCTGAACTGAGGAAAAGAAGGCGAGAGACACAGACAGTAGAGCGTTTATCAGGTCCTGGGATCAGGGTCCAGCCTATGCTGAAGTCCAAGGGGAGTGGGTGGATAGGCAGAAAGAAGACTTGGAGGGCCGTAGGCAGGTGAATATGGTTTTATTCAGCAGCAGCTCTCTTACACGGCTTACTCAAACTAGCTCTTTTACACTGTCTGCCCTGTCTCAGCTGCTTAGTCCTGTAGTTCCCATGCACACCTGTGCGGCCAGCTCTCCACTGCCTTCAGGGTCAGCAGCTTAACTCTTTCTCTCTCTGGGCATGAGAGAGCCAAGCTATGTCTTGGCTCCCTCCTGTCCATCTGCAAGACAGACAGCTTTGGCTCTCTAGCTCTTTCTCTGGAAGTCAGCACACCTGCACAAGAGCCATGTCCAGCCATGTTGAGCCAAGCCGAGCCTCAAAAGCCCCTGTACAGCATTAGCAGGGTAATTATACCTTCTACAGACAATAGTGGCTCAGAGCCAAGTATGAACTTACGCAAACGGGTTATATAACAAGTAGAGGTGTGCACCTGCGTGCCAAACTCATGGAGTCATGCGGACCTGGACATCCGCCTCCGCCTATTCCTTGACCAAAGCACATCCATGTACCTTACAGGGGTAGACCAGGGTCCAGGCCCTAGTGAGTACCTGGGTCTCGGTAGGTAGTAATGGAGCTGTTTTACTGCAAAGATTCTTAGAGTCTTAACAATTTCCTAGGTCTCCATCACTAGAAACTTCCTCCTGCAGCTTCCTGAATATGTTCCATACCCCAACACACCCTGCTTCCTTTTTTTTTTTTTTTCTTTTAGACAGAGTCTCGTTCTGTTGCCCAGGCTGGAGAGCAGTGGTGCAATCTTGGCTCACTGCAACCTCTGCCTCCTGGGTTCAAGTGATTCTCCTGCCTCAGCCTCCCAAGTAGCTGGGATTACAGGCATGTGCCACCATGCCCAGCTAATTTTTGTATTTTAAGTAGAGACAGGGTTTTGCCATGTTGGCCAGGCTGGTCTTGAACTCCTGATCTCAGGTGATCTGCCCACCTTGGCCTCCCAGAGTGCTGGAATTACAGGTGTGAGCCACTGTGCCTGCTCCCTGCTGTCAATTTTGAGGTCCTCCCTATGCCCCCTTCAAACTCAGCATCCTGGTGTGCTGAACAATGTGGCCCTCCCCGCACTGGCTTCCAGGCCTCCCTGGGCAACCCCCAAAATTCAAAAACATGCTCTGCTGAACAGAGGTTTCCCCATTTCCACCTTTTGGAAGTACCAAAGAGCTTCCAGAGGCTTCCAGGCTCCCCTGCTTTCCTTTCTCACTTCCCCACAAGCCCCCATGAGGGGAGGAGAGCTATATAAAGATGTATTTCCAGTCAGGCGCAGTGGCTCACACCTGTAATCCCAGCACTTTGGGAGGCCGGACGGGTGGATCACAAAGTTAAGAGATTGAGACCATCCTGGCCAACATGGTGAAACCCCATCTCTACTAAAAATACAAAAATTAGCCGGGCGTGGTGGCATGCACCTGTAGTACCACCTACTCAGGAGGCTGAGGCAGGAGAATTGCTTGAACCCGGGAGGCAGAGGTTGTAGTGAGCTGAGATCGTGCCACTGCACTCCAGCCTGGTGACAGAGCGAGACTCCGTCTCAAAAAATAATAATAATAATAAAAAGGTGTACTTCCCCGGTGATATGAAATGGGTGGCCTCCTTCGTTCCCCTCCCCATCCCAGGCACAAGTGGCTACAGTTACCTGTTTTCTTTTACTTCTTCTGTGGTAAAATATACATAACATTTACCACCTTAACCATTTTATTTATTCTTTTTTATTTTAGACGGAGTCTTGCTCTGTCCCCAGGCTGGAGTGCAGTGGTGAGATCTCGGCTCACTGCAACCTCCGCCTCCCAGGTTCAAGTGATTCTCCTGCCTCAGCCTCCCAAGTAGCTGGGACTACAGATGCCTGCCAGCACGCCAGGCTAATTTTTGTATTTTTAGTAGAGACGGGGTTTCACCGTGTTGGCCAGGCTGGTCTCTAATTCCTGTCCTCAAGTGATCCACTCACCTCAGCCTTCCCAAGTGCTGGGATTACAGGTGTGAGCCCTTAACCATTTAAATTGTACACCGGCCCTTAATCATTTTAAATTGTACAGTTCAGTGGCATTAGATTCATAATGTTGTGTAACCAGCACCACCATCCACCTCCATAACCCTTTAATATTGTAAAACTGAAACTCTACGTCTACTAAATAGTAAGTCCCCATTCTCCCCATCCCCCAACCTGTGGCAACACCATTCTACTCTCTCTCTTTATGATTTTGACTACTGTAAGTTCTTCAGATAAATGCAATCACAGAGGATTTGTCTTGTTTTGTTGTTGTTTCAGAGACAGGCCCACACTCTGTTGCCCAGGCTGGAGTGCAATGCCACAATCACAGCTCGCTGCAGCCTTGAACTCCTGGACTCAAGCAATCCTCCCACTTCAGACTCCCAGTAACTAGGACTACAGGCACCCGCCACCATGCCTGGCTAAATTAGTTGTCCTTTGGTGACTGTCTTATTTCATTTAGCATATGTCCTCAAAGTTCATCCATGTTGTAACAAGTGCCAGAATTTCCTTCCTTTTGTAGACTGACCAGTGTTTCCTTTTATATATAATCACAATTTGCTTTATTCACCCATCAATGGACAGCTGAGTTGCTTCCACGTGTTAGCTGTTGTGCATAATGCTGCTCTGAACACAGGTGTGCAAATATCTCTTCAAGACCCTGTTTTCAATTTGAGTATATACCCAGAAGTGATGACAATTCTCTTTAATTTTTTGAAGACCCTCTATACTATCTTCCACAGTAGATGCAGCATTTTCTTTTCTTTTCTTTTCTTTTTGAGATGAAGTCTCAATCTGTCGCCCAGGCTGGAGTACAATGGCACCATCTCGGCTCACTGCAACATTGGCCTCCCGGGTTCAGGTGATTCTCCTGCCTCAGCCTCCCGAGTAGATGGGATTACAGGCACCCACCACCATGCCCAGCTTATTATTATTATTATTATTTTTTTTTTTTTTTTTTGTATTTTTAGTAGAGACAGGGTTTCGCCATGTTGGCCAGGCTGGTCTCAAACTCCTGACCTCAGGTGATCCACCCGCCTCAGCCTGCCAAAGTGCTGGGATTACAGGCGTGAGCCACCATATTTTTTATTTTTTACCTTTCTCCCTAGACTATTCAGCAGAATGTACCATTTTACATCCCTACCAACAACACACAAGTGTTCCAATTTCTCCACATCCTCACGGACACTTGTTATTTTCTGAAGTTTTTGTTTAATGGTAGCCATACTAATGAATGGGAGGTGATATCTCATGGTAGTTTTGATTTGCATTTGTCTTTTCATTATCTGACACCGTTAGTAAAATAGCACAAAATAGCCATTTACAAAATGCCCCAGAAGCCAGAGAACCTGGGGGTTTCTGGACCACTCAAATAGACCCCCATCGGAGCCGAAAGAGTCTACTGCAGAGCCCTGCCCTGCAGGTGGCTACTAGAACGGGGGATCTAAAGCCTAATGAGTGCCAGCACAGTGCCCAGACACTGGATGCTGATCAGTACGGACGCTGGAGCAGCCATGAGGCAGAGCATGCAGCAAATGAGGAAACAAAGAAAGTACTTCTTATTGAGATGAACAAAAAGCACCCTTGTTGGTCCAGGGGTTGAGAGGGCACATGTATTTGTCAGGAGAAAATAAGATGACCGTGAAGGAGTCACTTCAGCTGTAACAAACACCGACATCACCCTCTCAGCATGGCCTTCAATGCCTTGGACACCAAAGCAGCATGAATGCGATGTCACCGGGTAGATGACACTTGTGGGGTTGTGAAGGATCCCCAGAACAATGGTTCCAAGGTAAGGGTTACAGAATGTGTCACTGTGCTCCTTGGCACAAACTCTCAGAACGACTAAGATAGAAAGGCTACCAAGAAAGACAGGCCAGGCACAGTGGCTCACGCCTGTAATCCCAGCACTTTGGGAGGCCGAGGCACGTGGATCACCTGAGATCAGGAGTTCAAGACCAGCCTGACCAACATGGTGAAACCCCATGTCTACTAAAAATACAAAATTATCCAGATGTGGCATCAGGTGCCTATAATCCCAGCTACTCAGGAGGCTGAGGCAGGAGAATCGCTTGAACCCAAGAGGTGGAGGTTTCAGTGAGCTGAGATCACACCACTGCACTCCAGCCTAGACAACAGAGCGAAATTCGCTTTGAAAAAAAAAAGGCTGTCGGCCGGGCGCGGTGGCTCAAGCCTGTAATCCCAGCACTTTGGGAGGCCGAGACGGGCGGATCACGAGGTCAGGAGATCGAGACCATCCTGGCTAATATGGTGAAACCCTGTCTCTACTAAAAATACAAAAAACTAGCCGGGCGAGGTGGCTGGCGCCTGTAGTCCCAGCTACTCGGGAGGCTGAGGCAGGAGAATGGCGTAAACCCGGGAGGCGGAGCTTGCAGTGAGCTGAGATCCGGCCACTGCACTCCAGCCTGGGCGACAGAGCGAGACTCCGTCTCAAAAAAAAAAAAAAAAAAAAAAAAAAAGGCTGTCAAGGAAGAGAGTCTGGTCCAAAGATCAGAATCATACATTCCCTCCCCTTCAACAGAAGTGTGCTTTTCACTTATTCATTCAACAAGCATGTTCAAGGACTGTGACATTTCCACGTTGAACTTGACATTTCCAATTCAACGTTTGCGAAGGGCACTCTGGGTCTCTTGTGATAATCAGTGTGATAGCTGGGGCATGAGGGAATCAGTAAATGCCACCCTCAAATGTGCCACTTTGGCATAAGAATTATTTTGTGACAAAGTCATTTGAGTTCCTGAAATCCCTTGTCTGCCTAAAAGCAGAAGTTCCCAAAAGAACTCAATTGCCATAAATCCCCTCCCCAGGAGTACCTCTAATCTTCCCTTCTCAGAGACAAGACTCAGCACCACACCCAGGCAGACACTGGTACAAACTATTCCATCTCACATTTATTCTCCTAAGGGCTCACTTATATTTCCAAAATGTCATTTGCTTTTCCCTAAGTGCCCCTTCCCTCCCTCTCTTTCTCCTGCTAAGTTGGATATAGTATCTAGACTCCAACTTCTACCCCTTTGAGTTACTCATCTCCAAATGCTCCCATGTGCATGCATGATACACATGCTAATAAACTTTTTTTTTTCTGCCTATTAATCTGTCTTCCATTAGTCTAATTTACAGAGCCCCAGCCAGAGAACCTGGAAGAGTAGAAGAAAAAGATTTATTTTCCTTCCCTACAGGCACAAACCGTTTTCTGTTCACCAACCAATTTCCTCTTCTTCCCAGGCATTGCAGGACTTCATTTCCCAGCCTCCTCTGCAGTTAAGTGTGGCCATATGACTGAGTTCCAGCCAATGGAACATGAGCAGAAGCAACCCGTGCTACTTCCCAGCACATGAAAAGTTTGTGTGTGTGTGTGTGTGTGTGTGTGTATGTTCATTCCTCCATGTTCTTCACCCTCAGACAGCTTGATGTGAACAAACATGGTGACCCTGGAAGCAACATGCTGAAGATAACAGAGCCATAAGATGGCAGGATCCTGGGTCCAAGAATCAGTGCTGAGAGCCACAGTTATGTGGCCACAGCTGGCCACAGTATGCACTTTGAACTCCCTATCATGTATAAACAGGATATACTTTGAGGTTTATTTGTTACAGAAGCTAACATTGCCTTAAGTAAAGCCCTTTAGAAGATATATTTAACCACTACAAGAAAATATAATTCTGGCCAGACATGGTGACTCATGCCTGTAATCCCAGCCCTTTGGGAGGCAGAGGCAGGTGAATCACTTGAGCCTAGGAGTTCAAGACCAGCCTGGACAACATGGCAAAAACCCCATCTGTACATAAAATACAAAAATTAGCTGGTATGGTGGCATGTGCCTGTGGTTCTAGCTACTCAGAAGGCTGAGGTGGGAGGATTGCTTGAGCCTGGGAGGTAGAAGTTGCAGTAAGCCAAGATGGCGCCACTGCACTCCAGCCCTGGGCGACAGAGAACCTGTCTCCAAAAAAAAAAAAAAAAAAAAAGGTAATTCTGTCACCCAGGCTGGAGTGCAGTGGTATAATCTCGGCTCACTACAACTTCCACCTCCCGAATTCAAGTGATTCTCCTGCCTCAACCTCCCAAATAGCTAGAATTATAGGCACCCACCACCACACCCAGCTAATTTTTGTATTTTAAGTAGAGACAGGGTTTCACCATATTGGCCAGGCTGGTCTCCAACCCCTGACCTCAGATGATCCACCCACCTTGGCCTCCCAAAGTGCTGGGATTACAGGTGTCAGCCACCGCGCCCGGCCCTGTTTCTTTTCTTAAAGCTACCCAGACTAACTTGATTTTGCCAAGTGCTGAAAATTAACATACTGCTAAGTGCATGGAGAAGAACAGTAAACTGCTTCACCTGCTTAGCATACAAAGGAATCACATCTCTGAATGTCCAATCACATGTCTGTAAGCTCCTGTTACCAAGAAGGTCAGTGCTTCCATCCAACTTGAGTCCTCCCCACACCAGGCAGGTAGATTCCGCTGCCATCTTTGCCTCTACTGCTGCCCCCCAGTGTCACTGCTGAAAATTCGTCCCAAAGTCTGCAGGACACCTGTGGACTATTGCGGTGATGCCCCTGCTGTTCATACCTCAATGGTAGCCCTCATTTGGGTTCCCAGACCTCAGTTTCCTTAGGTCACCTTCGCAGACTTGGGAGTCTCCCCAAACCTCCATACCAGCTGGGTGGGTGAGCCCTGGAACTGCCAGCCTCAGCTCACATTGTGCCAGGAGTGGTGCAGCCCTTTCAGCCAGGAGACCTTGGCCAGAGCCCTCCCACAAATCTCCTGACTTCAGATCTTGACCTGGAAGAGACGAATAGGGTCTTCATTCTTCCCTTCCAGGAGACTCTAGTTTGCTTGTGCCAGAACTCAGCTCACCAGGGAGCCAGTGCCTGCTAAGCCGTTTTGACACTGACTCCCACCTGGAAAATGGGAGCTGATTCCCTTTCTCTTGTAAAACAAAGAGGCCATCCAGCGATTATAAGCAGAAACCAGATCGATGCCAAGATGTCCTTCTGTCCTTCTGTTTGTTCAGAAACACAGCTGGGAGCTTTGTCTTCTCTATTAAAAACAATTGCTGCACATTACATTGAGTTGAGAGGAATAGATGTCGAGCCCCTGGGAAGATAACAATTTCCATTTGGTTACAAAAACATACAAGCAGACTGCTGAGAAGCTGATTCCCTCATTTTGCTTGTAAGACATTTTGTATTAGTTCATTCCTTTTTCAGAGTGTATTAATTTGCATTTGCTTCTTTTTAGAATTTGGCTAATGGCTTATGAATTTTTTAAAGACCAAGTGTAAGGGAGTTTTCCCTTAAAAAAAAAAAAAACAGCATTGTGCTATTTCTAGACCATCTCAAATGAATGAAAAATAAACATAGCTTTAAATCCTCCAAGCAACCACCCCAAAAAGTAGTTGGGGGCCCAGCATAACCAGTCTTCCCACACTAGCCACCTGTGCCCTCTTCCACCCTCCCTCATCCCCAAATGTTCTGGCCTGAGGGCAAACAAAACCAACAACTTGCCTTTTTCTCCATCAGGGTGGAATTCTGAAAAGAAATCTGAAGACAAGACAGAGGGAAACAAGGACCCTCTAAGTAGCATGAGACCAGATGGATTTACAAAGTATGATGTGAGGCCCCTATGCGGCACACTCACTGCTCACCCCAGCTTAGCACCTTTTTCTCTCTGGAGGCCGCAACTGCTCGGATGCATTCCTGATTTTGGGCATTCTCTACCCCACCCAAGTATTTCCAGAGTACTGGTTCCAGCAAATACTCCCCTCAGAAGTCCGTGGCCAGTGGGTGGGCCATGGGTTCAACAGAGCCTCCTGCCTCAAACCCACCCACCTTCCGGTACATGATGAGAAGGAAGAGCCAGGCTGCCTGGAAGGACCTGTTCCCACTTCTCCATGCGGTCCCACCCTGGCCTGCTCTGCAGAAGGGCCATTTCCTCCCATGTGCTACTGATTAAGTTTATCAATTATCTCTTCTTCCTACATTTTGTTTAGATTTATTACTTCCTTTTTCTCCATTCTCTTGGTTCATAGCTTAAAGGGAACAAAGTTCATTAGGTATCAGCTTGATTTATTGTTTCTCGTTTCTGCCTCTTTAATATAAGCACTGGGAGCCATAAATCTCCTCTAAGTACTGCATTGGCAGTATCCCAGAAGTCGAGGTGTGTCACTTTCATGGTTTTGTTCTTTAAATATTCTGCGGAGTCCTGAATGTCTTCCCTAATGAAAGGTTTATTTAAGAGAAGATCTGCTTTGCTGAATGCAATAAGGAACAGCTGAAAAAGACATACAACTCGAGGAAGAAAAGGGAAAGAGAGAAAATTACCATTTGTCGATAATGCAGTTTTATAGCCCTGATAACCAATGAAAAATTCTTAGAATTATTAAGAGTGAAATTAGATAAAATGAATAGATACAAAAGAAACATTCACAAATCACTTCCTTTCCTCTATACCAACAATTAGAAAATAAAAAAGGAGGGGAAAGACCCCCCTCCACACACACACACAATAGCAACTGTAAAAATCAAACACCCTAGAACTAAGCTGAACAATAAATACGCAGAAACTCTGAAAACTACAGAATTTTACTGAGGGTTTTAAAGGAAGACAAGAGAAGTGTGCTCATGGTGAGAAGCCTCAATGTTGTAACAATGTCTTTTCTTTTTAAATGGAGGTGCACATTTAATGTGGTGTCCACCAAAATTTCAGTGGAACTTTTTGGGAAACAAGCCCAAATAATTCTGAAGCTCATCTGGAGAATAAAGAGACAATGAGACAATCTTCCCCTCCTTTCCCCCTGGGGAGGTGGCTGGAGCCGGCAGAGGAGGCCTGGGGTGTCGGGGAGACAGACAGGGGGCAGAGGACTGACTGGCCACCACCCCAGCCCGGTGGTCCCATTTTGGAAGTGGTCCTGGAGCAACTCCTGGACAAGACTTTGGGGGCCTCCCATTGAGGAGGATGTGAGTCGATTTCACTCGTTCACCAAATACTCAGGCACGATTGTAGGAGCTAGGGCTGGGGCAGTGAAGAGGACAAAGTCCCTGCCCAGGGGGATCTTAGGTTCTGGTTGGGGAGGCCGATAAAAGATTAATAAATATGAAATTTCACATCAAGGATGCTGTGAGGAAAACTAAAGCAGAGTACAGGAACAGAGGGTTGCTAGTTTAGCAGAGTGGGTAGGCAGGCGAACCACTCTCAGGAGACGGCAGAAGCCCCTTCGTGATGGGATGGGAGCAGTGGATCATGCAGGTGAGGGCACCTTTAGAACTGGATCCATGGGACGAAGTGGGAGGACCCGGTGGGAGCAGCTGCACCCTAGACACATTACTGCCTCCTTCAGAATGTCCCATAAGGTGTGGCTCCACGTGGCTCCATGCAGTCCCACCTGATTCGTGAAACCCCTGCCCTGAGCCAAGTCAGGCAATTCCTCTCTCTAATAATTTGAAATTCAGGCCGGGCACAGTGGTTCATGCCTGTAATCCCAGCACTTTGAGAGGCTGAGGCAGGCAGATCACCTGAGGTCAGGAGCTCAAGACCAGCCTGGCCAACATAGCAAAACCCCATCTCCACTAAAAATACAAAAATTAGCCAGGTGTGGTGGCACAAGCCTGTAGTCCTAGATACTCGAGAGGCCGAGGCAGGAGAATCACTTGAACCGAGGAGGTTGAGGTTGCTGTGAGCTGAGATTGCACCACTGAACTCCAGCCTGGGCGACAAAGGGAGACTCTGAAATTCGGACACAGGCCTGAGTGGAGTCCTTCAGTAAACAGGGCACTGAGTGGCAGGGTAGGGGCACTTAGGCTCTGAGGGGGAATGGGTAGGCAGGACACCCTGGCCAGTTGAAGAATGGGGCAACGGAAGACAGGAGCTGGTGTGCAGAGAGGAGCTGCAGCATGGGAGGGGCTGAGGAGAGACAGACGAAGAGACAGAGCAAGACACCAAGAGAGACAGAGAGACAGAGGAAGATAGTGACATAGACAGAGACAGACAGAGAGGGACAGAGAGACAGAGGGAGATAGAGACACAGAGACAGACAGAGAGGAACAGAGAGATACAGGGAGACAGAGACAGAGTCTGAGACACACACACATCCAGAGAGAGAGAAGCTACCCATGGCTTTCTTAGGGCAAGTCAGTGGTGGGTTTCACAATAAATTCCATGAGAATCCATCTTTTATCAATTTGTCACTAAATGACCAACTCACTAAGCCTAGTCAGTACACCGATTTTCCAGTCACCATTTTAGGGAATATGCTTTTAACATATTTAATATTATTCTTTACTATCTTACTGACATTTTAAGAAATGTTTAAATTGTTGAGAACTAGAGGGTCAACTTAACTTTTTTCTGATCACACTCTTTATATAATGATATTCCAAATTCGTAATATTTTTGATATAAGAATCTTTCAGTTTATACTGATTTCTCTTGAATTCTTTTAAAAGTCATTTTCTGTTTTGCCAACATTTAGTGTTTTTAGAATTCTTTTTACCAGTTTCTCTGAATGACCAATTTGATGAATTTAGCAAATGGACAGCCGATTCATTGCTTCTCGCTATTTATAAAGTTGACAAGCAATTTATATTTTATGTAATGGTTTTAAAAGAATTTGAAAGCAGTTTTGATTTTGTCTTCAGATGGCATTTGAAGGAATGTTCAGTTCTGTCCCAGAGCTACAGACAGAGGGGAGAAAACAGGAGAATCAGCACCCAGCACATTTGGGCTGCAGATTTCAGAAAGGGAGGCCGGGGCAGAGACAGGGAGAGAGGCTTTTGTTAGCTAGGAAGAAAGAGGCAATGGACCTTGGGTCTTGGCCACACGAAGGCTGTCAGGAACAAATGAAGGTTAGAGCAGATACACAAAGAAAGGGGAGTAGTTGTGGGGTGAGACCTGCAGGAAGGCCCTGGAGGAAGGAGAGAGACCCCAGGGTGACTTGGTCTGGGCAGCTTTCCTGTCTCAGGCTTGGCATCCTAGCAACGAGTCCTACGTGAGTCATTCTTCCTTGCAATGGGAAAAAACAAAGTAGAGCACAGGTAATTAAATAGTTACCAAACCCCATGCACAGATACGATTCGATTGTTCCTGCTTTTATCCCCCTCTATAACAGTGTTATAAGTTGGGCATGGTGGCTCCTGTCTGTAATCCCAGCACTTTGGGAGGCCAAGGCAGGTGGATCATTTGAGGTCAGGAGTTCGAGACCAGTCTGGTTGACATGGTGAAACCCTATTAAAAATATAAAAATTAGCTGGGCATGATGGCACACACCTGTAGTCCCAGCTACTTGGGAGACTGAGGCAGGAGAGTCACTTGAACCCGGGATGCAGAGATTTCAGTGAGCTGAGATTGCACCATTGCACTCCAGCCTGGGTGACAGAGCAAGACTCTAACTCAAAAAAAAAAAGAAAAGAAAAGAAAAGAAAAGAAAAGTTATATTGAAAATAATTGGGCATTGAGCTTTTACCATGTTTAGAATTATTTTCTTAGGATAGAATTCCTAGAAATTAATGGGTCAAAAAGTTAAAACATCAGCGTTCATGCCAAATGGCTTCCCCATTTCGGGGAAAGGAATTTTACCAGTTGATCCCAGCAATGTCTGAGAGAGCCCATTGGCCTATACCCTCAATGCCCACTGAGTGTTTGCTCCTTAAGAAAATCCTATGGTTGGCCAGGCACGGTGGCTCACACCTGTAATCCCAGCACTTTGGGAGGCCGAGGCGGGTGGATCACGAGGTCAGGAGATCGAGACCATCCTGGCTAACACGGTGAAACCCTGTCTCTACTAAAAATACAAAAAATTAGCCAGTCATGGTGGCAGGCACCTGTAGTCCCAGCTACTCGGGAGGCTGAGGCAGGAGAATGGCGTGAACCCAGGAGGCAGAGCTTGCAGTGAGCCGAGATTGTGCCACTGCACTCCAGTCTGGCTGACAGAGCGAGACTCCGTCTCAAAAAAAAAAAAAAAAGAAAATCCTATGGTTGGCTGGGCATGGTGCCTCACGCCTGTAATCCCAGCACTTTGGGAGGCAGAGGCAGGCGGATCATGAGGTCAGGAGATCAAGACCATCCTGGCCAACACAGTGAAACCCCGTCTCTACTAAAAATACAAAAAATTAGCCGGGTGTGGTGGTGGGTGCCTGTAGTCCCAGCTACTCGGGAGGCTGAGACAGGAGAATGGTGTGAACCTGGGAGGCGGAGCTTGCAGTGAGCTGATATTGTGCCACTGCACTCCAGCCTGGGCAACAGAGCGAGACTCCATCGAAAGGAAGGAAGGAAGGAAGGAAGGAAGGAAGGAAGGAAGGAAGGAAGGAAGGAAGGAAGGAAGGAAGGAAGGAAGGAAGGAAGGAAGGAAGGAGGGAGGGAGGGAGGGAGGGAGGGAGGGAGGGAGGGAGGGAGGGAGGGAGGGAGGGAGGGAGGGAGGGAGGGAGGTTGGTTTAGTGATCTATAGCTGAGAACTATGGAGGATAGTTTTCATTTCGCTCTTGAAACATCTATCAAGCCCTTCTGCCAACACAGTCTTTCCTGTCACATATCTCACTGATTCCAACTCAGGGAGGGAGCTAGGTCTTCTGGCTGGCAGCATTACTGCATTTGAATCTCTTCTCTTTGAAATCCAATCTCCAATCGCTAAACCTGGAGATCAACATCAGAAAAAAAAAAAGGCAGTGACTATCATAATTGTATGCAGTTAACATTCTCAGGAGGTAGACTGACCGGGAAAGGAGCTCCTATCATGAAAGGAAATAATCGTGGGAGAAGCCTGGAGTATATTTTCTTTTTTTCGAAACAGAGTCTAGCTCTGTCACCCAGGCTGGAGTTCAGTGGCACAATCTCAGCTCATTGTAATCTCTGCCTCCCGGGTTCAAGCAATTCTCCTGCCTCAGCCTCCCAAGTAGCTGGGATTACAGGTGCCCACTACCACGCCTGCCTAATTTTTGTATTTTTAGTAGAGATGAGGTTTTTCCGTGTTGGCCAGGCTGGTCTCCAACTCCTGACCTCGGGTGATCCACCTGCCTCAACCTCCCAAAGTGCTGAGATTACAGACGTGAGCCACCACGCTTGGCCAGTCCAGAGTATATTTTCTAAAGTGGGAAGCCTGGGAGGGGAATTACAACAAAATCCTTACGCACATTGATTTTTAAAGTGACGAAAGTGGATGAGAGACCTTTGAGTCACCTCCCATCTCTTGATTCTACTGTCTCTCTTCTGCACCAAAGAGGAACAGGTGTGTATGTCGGTTAAGGGGTTGGTGGTGGCCTGAATGGGGTCAAGAGGGTGGGGCAGGGCAGGACCTCGTGTGGATCCTGATGTCTTGGTACAAGTGACTGTCCTCAGCCAACAAGGGACGAGTTCAGAAACTAAGTCTCAGTCTAAAAAGCCACATTGTTTCCTGCTTTGAAATGCTCTTAATTTAATAATCTAATTTAAAGACAGGGCAGGGCATCGGGGCTCACATCTGGAATCCCAGCACTTCGGGAAGCTGAGGTGGGAGGATCACTGGAGCCCAGGAGTTGAAGACCAGCCTGGTCAACATAGTGAGACCCCCATCTCTACACAAAAAGTACAAACAAATTAGCAGAGTGTGATGGCACACGCTATGGTCCCAGCTATTCGGGAGGCTGAGGTGGGAAGCACTTGAGTCTGGAATGTCGAGGTGGCAGTGAGCTGTGACTGCGCCACTGCACTCTAGCCTCTAGCCTCAGAACAGGGCAAAACCCTGTCGGAAAAAAAAAAAGTGTGTCAGTGCACATGAGTGTGTGCCTATTCCAATCGTGCACCTGTGCACCTGTGAGTGCAGGGGCTTAAGTTACAAATTCAGCATTGTCACTCAGTTACCAAAACACCCTCACACTCATTGCCCCTCTCAGCAGAAGAAAATGCTCTAGGGAAAGCTTTTGCCTTCACGCTGGTACAGACTGAGAAAGCACTGTCAATATCTGGGTGGAAAATCCCAACATTCCCAGGCCTGGAGCAGGTCTCTGCTGGAATCCTGAGAACAGGCTTTGTTCCTGCATCTGGCCGGCTGCCCAAACACTGACAGTCTACTATTCTAAAATCCTCAGGTATCGCGAGGCTCTGGGTGATCAGCAGGAGTGCTCTCAGAGTTTGAGATCCCCAAAAAGGGGGCAATAAGGTCTCTTTGCAGGGCCCAGACCTGAGCACCCAGGATCCCACCAGGGCCTCCAGGCTCTCTGCTCATCCAATCCGGGCTCCACCTCCACCCTAATAGGGGAGGGCTCCTTCCCATCTCCTGGAGGTCCTGTTGCCTCCTGGTCTTACCTGCCCTCTGGCAGAGTCCTGGAGGAAAAGCCAGGAGCAGCAGTTGGGGAGGCCGAGTGCCTCCGCAGAAAACTGCAGTTGGCCTGGCGCGGTGGCTCACTCCTATAATCCCAGCACTTTGGGAGGCCAAGGCGGGTGGATCACCTGAGGTCAGGAGTTCAAGGCCAGCCTGACCAACATGGTGAAACCCTGTCTGTACCAAAAATACAAAAATTAGCTGGGTGTGGTGGTGGACGCCTGTAGTCCCAGCTATTCAGGAGACTGAGGCAGGAGAATCGCTTGAACCCAGAAGGTAGAGGTTGCAGTGGGCCAAGATAGCACCATTGTACTCCAGCTTGGGCAACAAGACCGAGACTCTGTCTCAAAACAAACAAACAAACAAACAAACAAAAAACTGCAGTCATAGCAGGCAGCACCAGGAGCTGGTAGTTTGTTCCTTAAACCCAGGCAGCTCAGGGGAAGTCCGGCTCTCCAAAAGGAAGGGATTCAACATTCATTCATTCTTCCATTCTTTCATTCATTGAACACCTACTGTGTGCCAGATACTCTGGTAGCTGCTTGTATAACAGTAAATACAATTTTTTTTTTTTTTAATGTAAAATTGGCCAAGCTCAGTGGCTCAAGCCTGTAATCCCCACACTTTGGGAGGCTGAGGCAGGCAAATCACCTGAGGTCAGGAATTTGAGACAAGCCTGGCCAACATGATGAAACCCTGTTTCTATTGAAAATACAAAAAATTAGCCGGGTATGGTGACGGGTGCCTGTAATCCCAGCTACTCTGGAGTCTGAGGCAGGAAATCTCTTGAACCCGAGAGGCAGAGGTTGCAGTGAGCCAAGATCGCACCATTGCATTCCAGCCTGGGCAACAAGAGTGAAACTGTCTCAAAAAAAAAAAAAAAAAAATTAAAATTTTCCCTGATACCAAAAGTGAAAGAGAACTTTCCTCTAGAAAACATGAAATTTTTTTCCTCTAAAAAACATGTAATTTCAGCATTTTGGGAGGCTGAACCAGGTAGATCCCTTGATACTAGGTGTTCGAGACCAACCTGGGCATCAAGATGAAACACTGTCGCTGCAAAAATTAGCCTGGTTTGGTGGTGCATACCTGTAATCCCAGCTACTCAGGAGGCTAAAGTTGGAGGACAGATCGAGCCTCAGAGGTTGAGGCTGCAGTGAGGCAAGATCGCACCACTGCACTCCAGCCTGGGCGACAGAGTGTGAGACCTTGTCTCCAGAAAAGAAAAAAAAAAAAAAAAAAAGCCAGGTACGGTGACTCATGCCTGTAATTCCAGCACTTTAGGAGGCCGAAGCCGGTGGATCACGAGGTCAGGAGTTCAAGACTAGCCTGACCAACATGGTGAAACCCTGTCTCTACTAAAAATACAAAAATTAGCCAGGTGTGGTGGCGCATGCCTATTATCCCAGCTACTCAGGAGGCTGAGGCAGGGAAATCGCTTGAACCCGGGAGGTGGAGGTTGCAGTGAGCCAAGATTGCGCCACTGCATTCCAGCCTGGGTGACAGAACGAGACTCTTTGTCAAAAAAAAAAAAAAGTAAAGAAACATGATTGGAATGCTTTCTCTGTCTCTTTGAGGTGCATGTAAATCTCTTTTATTTTATTTTATTTTATTTTACTTTGAGATGGAGTATTGCTGTTGCCCAGGCTGGAGTGCAGTGGCGCGATCTTGGCTCACTTCAACCTCTACCTCCCGGGTTCAAGCGAATCTCGTTCCTCAGCCTCCTGAGTAGCTGGGATTATAGGTGTGCCCTACCATGTCCAGCTAATTTTTTTGTATTTTTAGTAGAGATGGGGTATCACCATGTTGACCATGCTGTTCTCAAATTCCTGGCCTCAAGTGATCTGCCTGCATCAGCCTCCCAAAGTGCTGGGGTTACAGGCATGAGCCACAGTGCCCAGTCTTTGTAAATCTTTTTAAAAGCCAAAAATGTAGGCCGGGCACGGTGTCTCATGCCTGTAATCCCAGCACTTTGGGAGGCTGAGGCAGGTAGAAAACACGGTGCTTTCTACTTTGCTATCTAACGTGTAGAATAACTTTATCAAAAACAGAATTTGGCTTCTGACTTCACAACTCCTTTGCCCATTCTTTAATTGGGTTGTCTTTTTATTACTGAATTTAAAGAGTTCATTACATATTCTAGATTCTGGTCCCTTATCACATATATAATTTTCAAATATTTTCTCCCACCAGTTGGTTGTTTTTTCCTTTCTTGTTGGTATCATGAATGCTTTTAATTTGATAAAGTCCAATTTACCTATTTTTTCTTTGGTTGCTTGTGCTTTTGGTATCATACCTAAGAAACCACTCCCAAATCCAAGGTGGCAAAGATTTACCTCTAAGGTTTTTTTTTTTTCCCCTAAGAATTTGTTTTAGGCCAGGTGTGGTGGTTCATGTCTGTGATCCCAGCACTTTGGGAGGCCGAAGTGGGTGGATCACTTAGGTCAGGAGTTTGAGACTGGCCTGGCCAACATGGTGAAACTCCGTCTCTACTAAAAATACAAAAATTGGCCAGGCAGGGTGGCGGGCACCTGTAATTCCAGTTACTCAGGAGGCTGAGGCAGGAGAATTGCTTGAGCCCGGGAGGCAGAGGTTGCAGTGAGCCAAGATGGCACCATTGCACTCTGGCCTGGGTGACAGAGCGAGATGCTGTCTCAAAAAAAAAAAAAAAAGAATTTGTTTTAGCTCTTACATTTTGGTCTATGATAGCTCTTACAATTAGCTTTTTGAGCTAATTTTTGTAGATGGTATGAGGAAGGTATACAACTTTATTATTATATTTTACATGTAGATATCCAGTTGTCCCAGTGCCATCTGTTGAAAAAACTATTCTTTCCCTCGCTGTTTTGGAACCCTTATCAAAAATCAATGAACTGTAAATGTGAGGGTTGATTTCTGGGTTCTTCCGTTCGATTCCACTGATCTTTATGTCCAACCTTATGCCACTACCACAATTTTGCTTACTGTTGCTTTTTAGTAAGTTTTGAAATCAGGAAGTGTGACTCCTCCAACTGTCTTCTTCTTCAGGATTGTTTTGGCTGCTGGATTATTTGATTGCTGTTGGTAACTCTGGGGACCTTGAGTTTCCACATGCATTTTAGGAGCAGCTTGTCTATTTCTGCAAAGAACCCAGCCAGAATTCTGACGGGGACTGCACTGAATCTGTAGATCAGTTTGGGGAGTCTTTCCATTTTAACGATAGTTAGGTCTTCTGATCTATGAACATAAGGTGTCTTTCCATTTATTTACATCTTTTAAATGTCCACAATATTTTGTAGTTTTAAGAGCATACATTTTTCACCTCTGTTTTTAAATTTATTCCTAGGCTTTTTTTTTTCTTTTTTTGAGATGGAGTCTCGCTCTGTCGCCCAGGATGGAGTGCAGTGAGTGGCGTGATCTCGGCTCACTGCAACCTTTGCCTCTGCCTCCCAGGTTCAAGTGATTCTCCTGCCTCAGCCTCCCAAGTAGCTGGGATTACAGGTGCCCGCCACCACACCTGGCTAATTTTTGTATTTTTAGTAGAGACAGGGTTTCACCATGTTGGCCAGGCTGGTCTCGGCATTTTATTTTTTTCTTGCTATAAATGAAATCACTTGCATAATTTCATTTTCAGATTTTAGATCACAGGTGTGTAGAAATATAACTGATTTTGTATACTGATCCTGCAACTTTGCATCCTTTCACCTTGCTGAGCATGTTTTTTAGTTCTAAGAGTGTGCCATGTGTTTTTAACACTATGTATATAGAGAAGCACTGTGAGGTTGAGAAAGCTTTCTCAACCCACTTCATTCTGAAAGTTCAAGAAAATGAATTTTGTATAAAAAATGGGGAATACAAAGTACCAACATCAAATCACATCCAAAGTGTCTGTGAGAATGAAAGAAAATATAGAGCAGAATAACATCCATACAATGAGTAAAACTATACTAACGATTTCAAATAAAGAAAAAAGACCTTAAAAGTATCAGAACTGGAAAAACGAAGAAATGAGATGATGGCAGCTGGGACAGATTTTGAAATAAAATGAAAAATGATTTCAGATATAAAGATTAAATTAGAAGACACATAAGTGATTCAAATGATGCTTCATGAGAAACAGAATGTGAAAAGGGGGAAATTTTTTAAATAAAAAAGAAATGAACACACATAAGGAATTCAAGAAAAAAATGACAAATACTGGAAATGGTCAAAGAAAATCCAACACGTAGATAACAGGAGTCCCTGAAAATGAAAATCAAAGCAAGAGAACAGGAAAAAAAAAATACTAAAAGCTATCATTTTAGGAAACTCTCTTGAAATTAAAAGGAGAAATTTTAAAAAATTTTGATACCACATTGCATTACTCAGGATCTATTCAGGAGAGAGAAACCACAAAGTAATTTGAAAGATGAATGTTTAATATAAAGAATTACTGCCAGGTACAGTGGCTTATGCCTATAATCCCAGCACTTTGGGAAGCCGAAACAGGTGGATCACCTGAGGTCAGGAGTTCGAGACCAGCCTGACCAACATGGTGAAATCCTGTCTCTACTAAAAAAATACAAAAATTAGCCAGGCATGGTGGTACACGCCTATAATTCCAGCTACTTGGGAGGAGAATCACTTGAATCTGGGAGGCAGAGGTTGCAGTGAGCTGAGATCACCCCACTGCACTTCAGCCTGGGTGACATATCGAGACTCTGTCTAAAAAAAAAAAAAAAAGAGAGAGAGAGAAAAGAACAGAACAGAACAGTATGATGAATTCATGGTTATTCTGTCTATCATTCTATGTTTGTTATTTCTGTCCACTGAAAAGGCTTCGAAACAATGACCAACCCAGTAACAGTGAGCATCCCTGGAGTTCACATGTGGTCATGAAATGTCCTTTCCACTGACAGGGCTGCAGGAAAAAACATACAAAAGGAGCTTGGAACATCTTGATTACATGATGGCACAGGAACCATCATTCTCTACTGGGCTTGTGTCAAAAGAGACAACCCAAAGAGGAGCCGGGCTTGGTGGCTCATGCCTGTAATCATGGCTCAGCATGTCAGGAGGCTGAGGCAGGTGGACCACTTGAGGTCAGGAGTTTGAGACCAGCCTGGCTAACATGGTGAAACCCCATCCCTACCAAAAAATATAAAAATTAGCCAGGCATGGTGGTATGTGCCTGTGGTCCCAGCTACTTGGGAGGCTGAGGCAGAGGAATTGCTTGAACCCAGGAGGTGGAGGTTGCAGTGAGCTGAGATCTCACCACTGGACTCCAGCCTGGGCAATAGAGTGAGACCCTGTCTCAAAAAAAAAAAAAGCCAACCCAAAGAGGCTTCCATTGACCAAAGACAGGACAATTTGAGCTCTGAAACAAACTGAAATCAAATATACTTAAATACATGAGTTCATAATGATATTTAGAAAAATGAATTGGTTGCCTCCAGAGGATTATAAAGAGCCAGTATATTATTTTGCAAGCTGGTAAGTGTAGGGACAGAAGGAGGCATTTATCCTGCCTCTCCTATGTGAGCAGTACCACTGTGCAATCTCATTGATGAAAAGAAGCATCTGTTTATAAAGAATTCCAGCAAATAAATGAAAAAAAAAAATGGAACTAAAATATCATCGTTTGGTAGTGGTGGCGGCTGCAGCTCTTTCCATTACCTTATGTAAAACACTGGAGCCATCTCACTAATGTTGCCATCATCTGTCTAGCACCCGTAGTCTATTTTCTCAGTCTATTTACTTACAAATTGTGTGGAATGACAAAATTAAGAAGCAATAAAATCTGAATCATGGCACAATGAAAAAAAATATGTCACTATTTTGCAACTCCCAGTAAATTAATGGACCTAGGTATTGAGCATTGATAGTGAGAACACCACAAAAGGAAAAGCAGCTGGAAATTATGCCTCCTCAGTGAAGGAACACGTCACCACCCAGAGCTTGGCCAAAGACGTGGAAGCGGAGTCTGATCAAGCTTCTAGATCCAGCTGACACGAGCAGGAAATACAGAGAAAGGAGCATAAGTGGGCGTGAGTGGGCAGTCAGCAAAATACAGCAGAAACACCACAGTCAAATGGCCCAGGTTCTTCAACAGATAAACTGAAAGGAAAAGAAAACAATGAAGGGAGAACCCGTGGATTAACAGAAAGGTAAAAGATATATTTTCAATGGGAGGCTGAGGCGGACGGATCACCTGAGGTCAAGAGTTCGAGATCAGCCTGGCCAACATAGTGAAACCCTATCTCTACTAAAAATGCAAAAATCAGCCAGGTGGGATGGCGGGTGCCTGTAGTCCCAGCTGCCGGGGAGGCTAAGGCAGAAGAATTGCTTGAACCTGGGAGGCGGAGGTTGCAGTGAGCCGAGATTGCACCACTGTATTCCAACCTGGGCGACAGAGCGAGACTCCTTCCAAAAAAAAAAAAGATATATTTTCTATATTTTCAACGTGGCAAGACTGAACCAGAGTATCTAGGGATGCCCACTTGGGTGATGAAACACAAGTAAGGAAGTGGTTACCGTGTCAGCCAGGCAGTAGTTGCTTTTGCAGGGAGGGAGGAGGCTGTGATGGGGACAAAGAACTCTCTGGCTCTTGGGCTTGGGGTGTTTGCCTTGTAATATTTATACTACTACCTTCAGCATTACATCTTCTGTATGTTTTCTGTCTTTATTTTATTTTATTTTTATTTTTTATTTTATTTATTTATTTTTTTAGACGGAGTCTCGCTCTGCCACCCAGGCTGGAGTGCAGTGGCCGGATCTCAGCTCACTGCAAGCTCCGCCTCCCGGGTTCACGCCATTCTCCTGCCTCAGCCTCCCAAGTAGCTGGGACTACAGGCGCCCGCCACCTCGCCCGGCTAGTTTTTTGTATTTTTTAGTAGACACGGGGTTTCACCGTGTCAGCCAGGATGGTCTCGATCTCCTGACCTCGTGATCCGCCCGTCTCGGCCTCCCAAAGTGCTGGGATTACAGGCTTGAGCCACCGTGCCCGGCCTCTGTCTTTATTTTATAATAAAAATATTTTTAAAATAAGAAATGCTTAAAAATATATATATAAATTAATGTACACTTATACATGTCTATTAAAAGAAACTATGTCACATACCACAGTAATACACATGGCATACTTTGAGTAACATTGACCTTTTCCTACACCTGAGTATCATAGAACACTAGAAGTCACCTTGGCCCAGTTCTCTCTACAGAAACCTCTGTGCCCACCTGGAATGGAAGAACTTCATGGTGGAAGTAGGGAACAGTGTGGGAATAAACTGATGTCTGTGCTGGACAGCTTGAGGATATAAGCCAGTGGGCATGGGTAGGTACAGGGCTCCTGTATAAGTACATTCTAAGCCCTACCCAGTGTATGCAGCTGCAACCCAGGAGGCTGCTTCAACCACAGCATTTCCTTGGCCGACCCCTGGGCCCCCTACAGACATGCACCAGGCCAGTAAAGACGGCTAGAGAAGCATGACCAGCTGAATGGTCTGAGGCACCTGGCAATCACAGCAGCACAGTGTCTTGGAGCCACAAACCATTAACAGCAGTGGTGGAGACATCCTGAGATATCTGTCCAGCCATCATTACCCTCATGTGAGAACTGCACCCCCATTCCAGTAGACTTGCCTGTGCTACACGATCCTGCCCTTCTTGTCGCAGCTGATTTGTTCAGCAAGGGACATATGCTGGAAAGGATACCTGTGGTTTGCCGTCCAACATCTATTTCCCCTCCATTCTGCTAATAGTACCTCAAATTTCTTTTCGGAAGCCTCCCCTCTCTCACGTGGTCAGAGTGGGACAACCCCACCTCCAGCCTGAGATGAGAGTATGCCAACAAATTACCCTTGCCGCCTGAAGTTCGTGGAGAGGTTGGGAGTCCAGACATGTGTCAATCAAAGTATCTCACTTTGTCTGTGATTGGTTGAGAGATGGGCACTTGACCCAGGCTGGTCCAATCACAGTGAAACTCAGGACTCCTCTAAGGAAGAACGAGAGCCCCTCCCCTGCTCCCTCTCTTGTTCTGTGGTATGTGGAGTGAAGGTGAAAGGTCCCGAATTGCCATAGTAAGTGTTGGGATCTTGAGGGAAGGGAGACCCTGAGGATAGAGTCAAAACTCAGAGGCAGGCAGAGCCATGGAAACTGCAGAGAAATGGAGCACATTCTCTGATGACCTCCTAAGCCCCTGGGGTCAGTCTGGTCATGCCTCCGAATTTTATGACATGAACCAGTCTTCCTTCCCCTCCTTTTTTATTTAAAATTGATCCAGTTTGCATTTGGTCTCTGCTCCTTGCAACTGGGTTATGTTAGGAATGTTATGGCTACAAGTAACAGAAAATCCAACTAATGATGATTTAAACAACATGAGTACACTTTTTGCTCAAACAAGAAGTCCAAAAGACGATGCCCAGGACTGCTCACATAGCTTAGCAGTATCAATAAGGATGCTAGCACTTTCCATTCTTTCACTCTACCATCCTCAACATGTTGGCTTCTTGTCCCTATGGTTGTCACGTTGTAATGTCATAGCTGCTGTAGCTCCAGAAATCACATCTGATATTAAGAAACTGAGACCTTTTCCAGGAGGCCCCCAGTAGGAACACACTGATGCCTCCTTTACCAGGACCAAATCACACAGTTGCACGGAGGCTGTGGAATCAAGTATCTGGCAAAAACAATAGAAAATAAGATTGTCTTAGACCATCACAGTCAATCACCTGGGGTGGGGCACACTGGTTGGCACCTGAAACAAAACTGGAGTTTTTCTTGACAAGAACGAAGGGGCAGGTGACTTTTAAGCAGGCAACCAGGACTGTCTGCCAGTTAGATTCTCTCCCCCAAAAATGTGGAATTGGGACTCAAGGACACTAGTCAGTGGTGCAGTTAAATGCCTCTGACAAGCCCAAGGCTGGTGTCCCAGTGAAGTTAGCTTTAGGCTTGGCAGCCTGTGCCTGGAGAAGCTGGGAAGGGACCTACAGAGAGAGAAAGAGAAGACGCAGATGGACAGGAAACTGAGAGGGAAGAATAAATGGCCTCCGAGAGAATGCAAGAGACCGAGATACTTCAGTTCTGAGGTCCACCACCCCAGTTACTGGTCCTAGCCCTAGGAGGACTGCTGCACACTATGCGTAGGAGTTTCATGGGACGCGTCTGTATCCTCCAAATCCTCCTCTCCCCTGCCACTCTGCCACAACTCCTCCCCTACTTTTTTTTCTCACATTAGTTGTAGAGGGTCTTGTCAATGGCAACCAAAAGTGCTTTGAGGCCAGATGCAGTGGCTCACACCTATAATCCCAGCATTTTGGGAGGCCGAGGCTGGTGGATCACTTAAGGTCAGGAGTTCGAGACCAGCCTGGCCAACATGGTGAAACCCAGTCTCTACTAAAAATACAAAAACTAGCTGGGCACGGTGGCAGATGCCTATAATCCCAGCTACTCAAGAGGCTGAGGCAGGGGAATCGCTTGAACCCAAAGGTGGAGGTTGCAGTGAGCCAAGATCACGCCACTGCACTCCAGCCTGGGTAACAGAGTGAGACTCCATCACACACACACAAAAAAAGGCCAGGCGCGGTGGCTCATGCCTATAATCCCAGCACTTTGGGAGGCCGAGGAGGGCAGATAACCTGAGGTCGGGAGTTCGGGACCAGCCTGACCAACATGGAGAAACCCAGTCTCTACTAAAAATACAAAATTAGCTGGGCGTGGTGGCACATGCCTGTAATCCCAGCTACTTGGGAGGCTGAGGCAGGAGAATCACTTGAACCTGGTGGAGGTTGCGGTGAGCTGAGATCGCATCATTGCACTCCAGCCTGGGCAACAAGAGTGAAAATCTGTCTCAAAAAAAAAAAAAAAAAAGTGTTTTGAATAAGACAATGATGTCCTGAGATGCAAGGAGATCTCCAGGATAGGTCCCAGAACTATGGGGAGACCACAGACCCTGACTCTGGCTCCCTTGGGAGATAGGAACCCTGAAACTCAGATCTCCCCCAGCAGATCTGCAGAGCCACATTTTTCCTGGACAAAAGCTAATGAAGATGATTCCAGGCCCCACATGGCTTCAGCTCTGGTGCCTGGCCCCCACTCCATCAGGTCTGATCACAAGTTCTAGGTCAAGTCCCAGTTTCAGCACACTCAATTCAAGGCCTTCATGTGCAAATCCACTCGTCTGCTGCCCACCCCCTTAGACCAGTGTAATCAGATACGGAACCCACAGGGCTGCCTGATCTTCAGCCAGGATACCAGGGTCACCTGACTTCCAGGGGTGTTCACTGTAAGTAACCATGGATTGCGGTACCATTGTTAGAATAATAGCAGCTAGCATTTATTTAGTACTTAGTATGTGCTATGTACTATGCTGATATGGTCAAATTGTGTCCCCCTCCTAACCCCCCTACCTCAGAATGTAACCTTATTTGGAGATAGAGTCCTTACACAGGTGATCAAGTAAAAGTGGGGTCATTAGGGTGGGCCCTAATCCAGTCTGATGGGGTCCTTATAAAAGGGGACAATCTGGACACAGAGGAAAGACGAAATGAAGATACAGGGGGAAAACCATGTGAGCATAAAGACAGCCATCCACAGGCCAGCAAGAGGCCTCCAACAGATCCTTCCCTCCAGCTCTCACAAGGAACTGACCCTCACAACACCCTGATTTTTGACTTCTAATCTCCAGAACTGTGAGACGGTAAGGTTATTTTAAGCCATCCATTTGGTGGTACAGTAAGTCCTCATTTATCGTCAGTGGGTCTTATAAACTGTGACTTCAAGTGAAACAACTTATAACGAAACCAATTTTACCACAGGCTAACTGATACAAACAAGAATTAAGTTCCTACAGCATATTTCTGGTCACAAAAGCATCACCAAACTTCAAAATAAAGACCCCAGGCACTTCTAATATTAAAAACAGAGATAGGCTGGGTGCCTTGGCTCACACCTGTAATTCCAGCACTTTGGGAGGCCAAAGGCGTGTGGATCACCTGAGGTCAGGAGTTCGAGACCAGCTTGACCAACATGGTGAAACCCCATCTCTACTAAAAATACAACATTATGCCCAGTGTGATGGCTCACACCTGTAATCCTAGCACTTTGGGAGGCCGAGGAGGACAGACCACCTGAGGTCAGGAGTTCAAGATCAGCCTGGTCAACATGGTGAAACATTGTCTCTACTAAAACTACAAAAATTAGCCAGGAGGGCCGGGCACGGTGGCTCATGCCTTTAATCCCAGCACTTTGGGAGACCAAGGTGGGCGTGTAATAAGGTCAGGAGATCGAGACCATCCTGGCTAACAAGATGAAACCCCATCTTTACTAAAAATACAAAGTATTAGCTGAGCGTGGTGGCAGGCGCCTGTAGGCCCAGCTACTCGGGAGGCTGAGGCAGAAGAATGGCGTGAACCCGGGAGGCGGAGTTTGCAGTGAGCTGAGATCTTGACACTGCACTCCAGCCAGGGCGACAGAGCGAGACTCTGTCTCAGGAAAAAAAAAAAAAAAAAAATTAGTCAGGAGTGGTGGCATGCACCTGTAGTCCCAGTTACTCAGGAGGCTGAGGCAGGAGAACCGCTTGAACCTGGGAGGTGGAGGTTGCAGTGAGCCAAGATCACGCCATGGCACTCCAGCCTGGGCTACATAGCAAGACTCTGTCTCAAAAAATAAATAAAGAAAGAAAGAAGAAAAGAAAAAGACAAAAGAAAATTAGCTGGGCATGGCTCACGTCTGTAATCCCAGCACTTTGGGAGGCCGAGGCGGGCGGATCATGAGGTCAAGAGATCGAGATCATCCTGGCTAACATGGCGAAACCCCATCTCCACTAAAAATACATAAAACAAATTAGCCGGGCCTGGTGGCGGGCGCCTGTAGTCCCGGTTACTCAGGAGGCTGAGGCAGGAGAATGGTGTGAACCCGGGAGGCGGAGCTTGCAGTGAGCCGAGATCGCACCACTGCACTCCAGCCTGGGCAACAGAGCGAGACTCTGTCTCAAAAAAAAAAAAAAAAAAAAATTAGCTGGGCGTGGTGGTGTGCACCTGTAATCCGAGATACTCAGGAGGCTAAGCAGGAGAATTGCTTGAACCCAGGAAGCAGAGGTTGCAGTGAGCCGAGACTGTACCATTGCACTCCAGCCTGGGCGACAGGAGCGAAACTCTGTCTCAAAAAATAAAATAAAATAAATGTGAGCCACACATATCTTTAAGAAAAATTAATGAAAACAAGTAAGACAATTTTCCCGTTTCTGGTTAGTCAGTGAGTGATGGTGGTCCCAGTCATGGGGGTTAAATCAAGGAATAAATGTCTGCAAAGCAAACATTGGAAGGAGCACCTCCTATCACCATGTAGTTCAGAAACAAACAATCCTGTACACCGTGAGCTCAATGGGCCCTTTCCTACCGCATCTGCTATGGCAGTGCATCTCTATGATTATTGCAGATTTTATTAATTGTTTTCTTGAGACGGAGTCGCGCTCTGTTGCCCAGACTGGAGTGCAGTGGCATGATCTAGGCGCACCGCAATCTCCACCTCCTGGGTTCAAGCGATTCTCCTGCCTCAGCCTCCCAAGTAGCTGGGATTACAGACACACACCACTACACCCAGGTAATTATTGTTTTTATTATAGAGACAAGGTTTCACCATGTTGGCCAGGCTGGCCTCAAATTCCTGGCCTCAAGTGATCCACCCACCTCAGCCTCCCAAAGTGCTGGGATTACAGGTGTCAGCCACTGTACCCGGACGATTTTATTAATTTTTATTTCACAATCAGTTGCATTCATTCATCCTTTCACCTTCCAACCTGCTGATTCTTGTTCAAGGTCTCAGGTGGCTGCAGCCTCTCCCAGCAGCTGAGGACACAGGGCAGGAACTAGCCCTGGACAGGATGCCATCCCATTTCAGGGCCATTCACACACACCCACACTCACTCAGACCGGGGCCATATAGACACGCCCATTCACAGCTTTTGGGGTGTGGGAGGAAAGTGGAAACCCAGAGAAAACCCATGCAGACAGGGGAGGAATGGAGGTTTCTCCCCCTCATCGACATTGTAACGCAGTGACATACAGTGAAGTGACGCCCCTCAGGGACCTGCGTGCTTTGTTATGGCAGCCCTAGCAAACTAAGACACATGCTAAAGTACTTTCATTCATCATCTTAATCTTTACAATGAATCCTTACATCCTGCAGTACTATTATTATGCCTATTTAACAGATATGTGAGCTGATGTTCAGAGAGGTGAAGTAATTTGTCCAAGGTCATGTGGCACATAAATGGTAGAGCTCAGATTTGAACTGCTCTTGACCATTCTACCACCCTACTTTCCAAGACAGCATCTGTCCAGCCAACCCAGAGTAAGCAAACTTTTCTCCTAGCCATGACCTTCCTAAAAAGTCCCCTAAGGAAGTCTGTGTCGGCCAGGTATGGTGGCTCACACCTGTAATCCCCGCACTTTGGAAGGGTGAGGTGGAGGGCCACTTAGGCAAGCAGTTTGAAACCAGCCTAGGCAACACAGTGAGACCCTGTCTCTTCCCTGTCTTATAAACATATCCAGGCCTCGTGGTGCACACAGTCCTAGCTACTCAGGAGGCTGAGGCAGGAGGATCACTTGAGCCCAGGAGTTCAGGGTTACAATGAGCCATGATCACACCACTGCATTCCAGCCTAGGCAACAGAGCAGATCACTTGAGCCCAGGAGTTTGGGGTTACAGTGAGCCATTATCATACCACTGCACTCCAGTCTGGGCAACAGAGCAAGATCCTGTCTCAAAAAAAAATTAGAAAAAGGAAGTTTGTACAGAGGAGATACAGTGGGATAAAATGAAGATTTCTCTTCCCATCACAGTCTTTACTCCACATCATGGGGAGCTGGGCAGGGCCCCCAGGAGGGCTCTCATTGCTGAATGTGGCAGGCCACAGGGAGGGGACCCAAATGAGGCCGAGTCTGCATTCCACTGTGTCTAAAGTTGGGGTGCTTTGGTCACTGGTAAAAGACCCAATGCTGGCCAACTTAAGCAAGAGGAAGATTGGGAGGATCCTGGGGACTCCCAGAATTGATGGCTTGAAATTGAGCAAGAAATGAGTGTATCCTGGGCTAGGGTGGGGAAGCCTGGGCCACAGCCTAAGTCCAGGGACACATGGCCACCAAGGTGGTGGCTCTGCATTAGGTCTAAGCCCCACAAGAGCTGTCGAGATGACAGCTCTGTGGCCTCCCTGCCCCATGGGGTGGGCCGAGATGGGTCTGGCTCCTAAGTTTTCAGGCTTTTGCAGCTGGAATTACCCCCTGCAAGAATATATAGATGGAAGAGAGGTAATCCCTGCAGAGGAAAATGGGGTAATGATAGAAAAAGGAGATGTGGGCCTCAGAGCCTACGGCCATGAATGGCCACACAGACTCCAACAGGAAACCTGGGAAGAGACCCATTTTTCCCACCTCAACAAGAGAGGAGCCCAGATAACAGGCAGACAGAAAGAAAAACCATCCCAGTGCACACCACAGCGCTGGTCCCCAACTCCAGCCCCAGGCCTTTCTTTTGGGGAGAGGAAGTGAAGTACCCTAAGGCTCATGCCACCTGGTTATACAGGAGAGGAGAGGACAACCAAAAGGCACGAGGTGGAGGCAGGAAGTGGTGACAGGGACTAAGGGAGATCGGCCTGGCTTTCTCCAAAAAGTGCCCCAACTCATGTGCAGAACTTTGACCAAATTTAGTGAGACATCCACCACTGATTAGTAGCCAAAAAATGTCCAGTGCCAACCATCTACCACTGTCGGCCAACTCTACTACCTTCCCATGATAATTCCATCTGCTTTCCCCACACACACATACTTACTGGACCACCAAGTACGGTCATGACTTGGGAAGCCACTTAGCACTTACAGGAAGTTGGTGCCACCAGGACACCAGCAGGCCACCCTCTGGCAAGCCATGGCTCAGCCATCCTGGCCAGCAAGCTCCCTTGCCAGAAGCACCCAAAGGTCTGGTGCTCGCCTAGTCACATCTGCAGCTCCCAAACCTCCTGCTGGCTCAAGGACTGGTTTCTGGACCTGCCTGGGTTTCTGTGACCAGCCAAGACCTTCCATGCAGACGCATCTCCTATTTCATCACTCCCGTGAAAGCAGAGGGGCGCAAAGAGAACCAGGTTCACTCCTGCTCTGCCACTTGCTGCCGTGTGGCCTCGGGCAGGTTACTTAACATCTTTGAGCCATTGGTGCCTGACACATAGTAATCATTCAACAGAGGCTGATTATGATTTCCTTACACCCAGAGAACACCTGGCACTGCTTGGCAAGAGAATAGGATCTGCTGCTGTTCAGCTTCTTGTAGAATTCACGCCACGCTCCTGCAATCTCAGCACTTTACTGTGGATGCCTTTGAGAATATGATGTGGGCTGTGGATCCCTTGTAAAAATACATATAGGGCCGGGCGTGGTGGCTCACGCCTGTAATCTCAGCACTTTGGGAGGCCGAGGCGGGCAGATCACTGGAGGTCAGGAGTTCAAGACCTACCTGGCCAACGTGGTGAAACCCCATCTCTAATAAAAATACAAAAATTAGCTGGGCGTGGTGGCACACACTTGTAATCCCAGCTACTTGGGAGGCTGAGGCAGGAGAATGGAACCTGGGAGGCAGTGGAGGTTGCGGTGAGCCGAGATCGTGCCATTGCACTCTAGTCAGGGCAACAAGAGCAAAACTCCATTTCAAAAACAAAAAACAAACAAAAAAAACCATACAGGTCTGGGCGCAGTGGCTCATACTTGTAATCCCAGCATTTTGGGAGGCTGAGACAGGCAGATCACTTGAGCTCAGGAATTTGAGATCCAGCCTGGCCAACATGGTGAAACCCCATCTCTATAAAAAATTTTTAAAATTAGTTGGGCGTGGTGGTGCACACCTATGGTCCTAGCTACTTGGGAGGCTGATGTGGGAGGATCACTCTAGCCTGGGAGGTGGAGGTTGCAGTGAGCCAAGATCACGCCACTGCACTTCAGCCTGGGCAACAGAGTGAGACCCTATCTCAAAAAAAAAAAAAAAAAAATATATATATATATATATAACATTCTTGAAGTGACAAGATAATAAGGACAGAGAAGAGATTAGTGATTGCTAGGGGCAGGGACAGGGTGGGGAGGCAAGGGTGGGTGTAAATATTAATATAAAAGGGTAGCATGAGGGATCTTTGGGGTGATGGAACAGTTCTGTATCTTGATTGTTGTGGGAGTTACACAAATCTATACATGTGATAAAACTGCATAGAACTATATGCACACACACACACACATAGTGTGTGTAAAACTCTCTAAGTTCAAATAAGGCCTGGATCATACCAATGTCAATTTCCTGGTTTACCTATTGTACTTAAGTAATGTAGATGTTACCATTGGGGGGAACTGGTCAAAAGGCACGCAGAGCCTTGCTACTATTTTTACAACTTCTTGTGAATCTATAATTATTTCAAAATTAGTAGTTTTAAAAATAAGCTATATAAGTGCATGCACAATTCTGCATCTGACCCCAGGGGCTTCAGAACTCCCCAAGGTTCCTCTGGCTTCCTAGGGTGAAAGGAGGCCCGGGGCTGCATTCTCAGGCCCTTTGCCCACCATAGTCCACATTCCTGCATCACCACCCATGCCCTTTTTATTCAGCTGCCTCAGGTCCCCAGTAAGATGGAGAACTAGACAGCTCTAAGAGAGAGCGTGGCATACAGGAAAGATGATTCAGCTGCTTTTCTGGAGGGCGGGGTAGACATTTGTGCATGCACACACACACTCTGTGTTCTGGGGGGGGTGGGCGTTTGCACACACACACACACTCACACTCACCATGCTCTGGCGGACGGACATTTGCACGCACGCACACACACACACACATACACACACACACACCCTCTCATCATGCTCTGGCAATAGCCTGGGACTCGTGTGGTGCCCTGTATCTAAGCACTCTCGGAGGTCTCCCCTCAGTCAGACTTCCTCCATGCACTGGGACCACCAGTCTTGACTTTCCCAAGTCTTTTTTTTTTTTTTTTTTTTTTTTTTTTTTGAGATGGAGTCTTGCTCCGTTGCCCAGGCTGGAGTGCAGTGGCACAATCTCGGCTCACTGCAACCTCTGCCTCCCGGGTTCAAGCGATTATCCTGCCTCAGCATCCTGAGTGGCTGAGATTACAGGCGCACACCACCACACTCAGCTGATTTTTATATTTTTAATACAGATGGGGTTTCACTATGTTGGCCAGGCTGGTCTCGAACTCCTGACCTCAGGTGATCTGTCCACCTTGGCCTCCCAAAGTGCTGGGATTACAGGCGTGAGCCACTGCGCCTGGCCCCAAGTCATCTTCTTATTCCTAGTCCACACCATAGACTTTCAGACAACTAACTCCAATTTGGAGAGAAAACTAACCACCTTGTCTGTGTTCTAAATTCCTCCTGAGTCCACTGATGCCAGTGCCCCAGGGCCCAGGCTCTGCCTTTGCCCAGAACATACCACGAAGCCTAAGGTTCCAGCGTCATTCCTTCAGCACGCTAATGTACTGCTGCCACCTGCTGGTCATCTCAGGATAGTACTTAGAAATCAGTATTAGGCTGGGCGCGGTGGTTCAAGCCTGTAATCCCAGCACTTTGGAAGACCAAGGCAGGTGGATCACCTGATGTCAGGAGCTGGAGACTAGCCTGGCCAACATGGTGAAACCCCATCGCTATTAAAAATACCAAAAATTAGCCGGGCGTGGTGGCGGGCGCCTGTAATCCCAGCTACTTGGGAGGCTGGGGCAGGAGAATTGCTTGAACCGGGGAGGAAGAGGTTGCAGTGAGCTAAGATTGTGCCACTGCAGTCCAGACTGTCTCAAAAGGAGAGGAGAGGACAGGGGAAGGACAGGGGAAGGACAGGGGAAGGAGAGGGGAAGGAGAGGGGAAGGAGAGGGGAAGGAGAGGAGAAGGAGAGGAGAAGGAAGGAAAAGGAAGGGAAATCAGTATTAAAAAGCCACTGAAGCCAGGCTCACACAATGGCTCACACCTGTAATCCCAACACTTTGGGAGGCCAAGGTGGGCGGATCACTTGAGGTCAGGAGTTTGAGACTAGCCTGGCCAACATGGTGAAACCCCATCCCTACTAAAAATACAAAAATGAGTCGGGTGTAGTAGCAGGCACCTGTAATCCCAGCTACTGGGAGGCTGAGGCAGGAGGATCGCTTGAACCTGGGAGGCGGAGGTTGCAGTGAGCCGAGATCGCACACACACACACACACACACAAAAAAAAGCCATTGGCCCTAGTGGAAAAATGAGTAAGGGCAAGAACAAGAAAGCCACAAAAGAAGAAATGTAATGGGATAATCAGCACATTAAAAATAATTACCTTCATCAGTAATTTAAAAATTGCAAACTAAAACACCAAGGAAATGCTATTCCCTCTAAATCAGACTAGTGAGACAGAAAAGAATGACAATGTCTAGTGCTGTCCTGGGCTGGGGACACATGACCTGTCACAATAGGGCACACAGAGAATGAACACCCAGCAGGGTACCATGGGGTCAATATGAGCCAGTTTCTATGGCCCTGGAGCAAAAAGGAACAACGCTCTTGGCACCTGGAACCCATTGGGGTCCTGACACCCCATTGTGGAAGCTCTGGCTTGCACAGCTGAGGGTAATGTAAGTTGTCTAGGCCTTTTGGAAGAGTAGTTTGGTTCTGTGTACCAACAGCCTTAAAAATTCTAATTAGTTTGACTTTCAAACATTCCATTTTTAGAAACTTTTCCTAAAGAGGTTACCAGACCATTGCAATCAGAGAATGAAATCTTCATACTGCCATCTTCTCAGGCAAGGTATCCCCGTTCTGCTCCCAGAAGCCAACCAAGCAGCCATTTCAAAATCTAAGACAATGCAGACCTGTGTGTAGCCAGAAGCTGACTTGCTTCAAACCCTTTCCCCGCTCCCCTCCACACTCCTAGCAATGGGGCCAGTTTTCAACCATTTTACTCTTCTGTTTTTCTATCTCCCCACTCAAACAAAAGCTCTACAAAGTCAGAGATGGCATCTGTTTTGTTCACGGTGTTTAGAACAGTGCCTGACATTGTAGGCACACAATACTTATTGAATGAATGAATGAATGAGCCTATGGGCTTTAGGCATGGTCTTGAGGCAAGAGGGTGAGTGAGTGATTTGCTGCTCCACATAACAATGGCAGTTGCCATCCATCCTGGAACTCTGTTGGGTTTAGGGGAGTATTTTTCTTTAGTAACAGATCTTGAAACCAACCTAACAGTCGCATAGACAGGGGTCCCAAACCCCCAGGCTGTGGACGGGTAGTGGTCTGTGACCTTTAGAAACTGGGCCGCACTGCCGGACCAGTGGCTCATGCCTATAATCCCAGCACTTTGGAAGGCTGAGGCGGGTGCATCACTTAAGGTCAGGAGTTTGAGATCAGCCTGGCCAACACTGTGAAACCCTGTCTCTACTAAAAATACAAAAATTAGCTGGGCATGGTGGCAACACGCCTTTAATCCTAGCTACTCAGGAGGCTGAGGCAGAAGAATCGCTTGAACCCGGGAGGCAGAGGTTGCAGTGAGCTGAGATCGTGCCACTGCACTCCAGCCTGGGTGACAGAGCGAGACTCTGTCTCAGAAAAAAAGAAAGAAAGAAAGAAACTGGGCCGCACAAAAGGTGAGCGGAGGGAGGGTAAGTGACCATTACTGCCTGAGCTCCACCTGCTGTCAGATCAGTGGTGCATTTGACTCTCATAGGAGTACGAACTCTATTGTCAAACTGTGCATGTGAGGTTGTGTGCTCCTTATGAGAATCTAATGCCTGATGATCTGATGGAATAGTTTCATCCCAAATCATCACCTCCCACCCCATCTGTGGAAAAATTGTTTTCCAACAGTCCATGGTGGCAAAAACGTTGGGGACTGCTGCCATAGAGAGTTCTTTTGGATAAACATAGAAATGGGCCCTTCTGGTCTTAAAGCTTGAAACTTGCATTTGTTTTCTTAGGAAAGGACCAGTAGACCTCTCAAAAAGCATCAAAGAAGTGAAACTCACCAGATCATGGCATCCAGACAATGAGATGCCAGACCCCCGATTTTGTTTCCTTACTCCTCCCTAGGTCCTATTTTCCAATACATTGTTACATTTCTTCTCTACTATGTAAACCCCTAAGTTTAGTTAGTCAGGGAGATGGGTTTGAGACTGATCTCCCATCTCCTCTGCTGCAGCACCCAAATAAACAAAGCCTTCTTCCTTGGCAATACTCATCCTCTCAGTCCCTGGCTTTCTGTGCCGCAAGCAGCAGACCTCACCCGAACCCCCGGTGTTTCAGTAACAATTTTAGGGAGGCAGTGCTGCAGATCAGGTGAGAGCAGAGACCACTTTCTTTTTTTTTTTTTTTTTTTTTTTTTTTTTTTTTTTTTTTTTTTTTTTTTGAGACGGAGTCTCACGCTGTCGCCCAGGCTGGAGTGCAGTGGCGCGATCTCGGCTCACTGCAAGCTCCGCCTCCCGGGTTCACGCCATTCTCCTGCCTCAGCCTCCCGAGTAGCTGGGACTACAGGCGCCCGCCACCTCGCCCGGCTAAGTTTTTGTATTTTTAGTAGAGACGGGGTTTCACTGTGTCAGCCAGGATGGTCTCGATCTCCTGACCTCGTGATCCGCCCGTCTCGGCCTCCCAAAGTGCTGGGATTACAGGCTTGAGCCACCGCGCCCGGCCGAGACCACTTTCTAGCTGTGTCACCTTGGAAAAATCATGTCATCTCTGACCTTCAGTTTCCTCATCGTAAAAGACAGAGAATGATACATGTTTCCAAGGGTTACTGTGAGAACTGAAGGAAGTGATCCATGTCAAGTGTGAAGCGTGATGCCCTAAACAGAAAAGGCATTCAATGTTAGTTGCTAGTGTGGGAGTGTGTATACAGTTAAAAGAAAAAACTTTCTCCACTCACAATACTTCTGACCCAAATGTGTGGATTTTCTATGCCATAACAATTTTCCAGTTCTTGGTGGAAATCCCAACTGGGTGTCTTACAACTTAATTCAATGCTGACACTAACTACCTGGAGTTAACACAGCTCCTACAGGTTAAGGGCTCAGCCCTACAAAATTGACCCAACTTCAGATGTCAATTGTAAGTAGTGCATCCCCACGTTATCCACACTTCCACATCTGACCTAGCTACAAATTGGGGGCTTCCATATCCCCCTCATTAGGTTTGAAAATTTGCCATAACAGCTCATCTGTGAGCTCAGAGAAACACTTTATTATTACCAGTTTACTAGAAAGGATTTTTTTTTTCTTTTAGTGACAGGGTCTTGCTCTGTTGCCCAAGCTGGTGTGAAGTGGCATGATCATAGTTCACTGCAGCCTTGAAGTCCTGGGCTCCAGCGATCCTCCCACCCGAGCCTCCCACCCAGCAAGTAGCTGGGACTACAGGTGTGCACCACCACACCTGTAGGATATTATAAAGGATATAAATGAACAGCCAGATGAAGAGGTACACAGAGAGAAGAGTGCAGGGGTCCCTAAACAGCAGCTTTTGTCTCCGTGGAGCTGGGGTGCCCACCTTCCCAGCATGTGAATGTACTCACCAATTCAGAAGCTTTCTGAATCCCATCAGTTGGGGGTTTTATGGAGGTTCATTCCATTACACAGACATGATTGATTAAACCTCTGGCCAATGATTAACTCAATTCCCGGCCCCTCTCCCCTCCCTGGAGGCAGGAAAGCTGAAAGTTCCTAATCACATAGTTGATTGCTCTGGTGGCCAATCACCATCCAGAGGTGATTGAAGAGCCACTTTATTAGCATCAACTCAGGTATGTTAGCAAGGGGCTTATAATGAATACAAAAGATGCTCCTTTCACTGCTATTATTCAGGAAAGCCCAAAGGTTTTAGGAACTGTATGCCAGGAACTGGGGATGAAGACTAAATATATATTTCTTACTGTGTCACAATATTACAACAGCTGAGAGTAATAAAGGGGCTCTGCACCTCACCCAGGTAGAAGGACCTCTGAGAAGATGTAGTGTGCGGAGAGCCCTCCAGCCTGGGTCCCCTCAGGATGTCAATCTACAGCAGGGTTTCTCACCCTGGACACTATTTCTCTTTTGGAGCAGATTATTCTCTGATGTGGCAGCTGGCCTGTACACTGTAGGGTTTCTAGAGCAGGGTTTCCAGAGCCTGTACACTGTAGGGTTTCTAGAGCAAGGTTTCTCACCCTGGGCACTATTTCTATTTTGGAGAAGATTATTCTCTGATGTGGTGGCTGGCCTGTACACTGTAGGATGTTTAGCAGCATTCCTGGCCTCTACCCACTAGGTGCCAGTAGCAGACCTCTTCCCACCCACCCCATGGTGATAAACAAGTATGTCTCCAGATCTGATAAAGGAATAGTACCCAGAATATATAAAGAACTCTCAAAACTCAACAGTAAATAAACAATCCAATTAGAAAATGAACAAAAGACATAAAGAGTTATTTGACCAAAGACGATTATTTCACCAAAGAGATGACAAATAGGGACATAAGATATTCAACATCATTAGCTACTAGGGAAATGCACATTAAAACTTTAATGAGGTTTTGTGATAGGTACACACCTATCAGACGAGATGTGATATGTTCAAGGTGGTATGGCTGAAGACTACACACCTATCAAATGGCTAAAATACAAAACAGTGATAACACCCAATGCCGGCAAGATGTGGAGACACGGGATCATTCCTACACAGCTGATGGAAATGTAAGATGACAGTCACTCTGGAAAAGTTGGCAGTTCTTACAAAACTAAACATACAACTACCATACGACCCAGCAATTGCTCGCCTGGGCAATTCTCTCAGAGAAATGAAGACTGTGTTCACACCAAAACCTACACACATGTTTATTGCAGCTTTATTAATAGCCTTAAACTGGAAACCATCCAGATGTCCTTTAACAGGTGAATGGTTAAACACACTGTGGTACATCCATACTGTGGACTACTACTCGGCAACGAAAAGGAGTGAACTACTGATACACACAACCTGGATGAATCTCCAGGGAATTATGCTGAGTGAAAAAAGACAATTCCCAAAGGTGACATGTTGTATAATTCTATTTTTTTTTTTTTTTAATTTTTTGAGATGGAGTCTTGCTCTGTCCCCCAGGCTGTAATGCAGTGGCACCATCTCTGCTCACTGCAAGCTCCGCCTCCCGGGTTCACGCCATTCTCCTGCCTCAGCCTCCCGAGTAGCTGGGACTACAGGCACCCGCCACCACGCCCGGCTAATTTTTTTGTATTTTTAGTAGAGACAGGGTTTCACCGTGTTGGCCAGGATGGTCTCAATCTCCTGACCTCGTGATCCACCCACCTCGGCCTCCCAAAGTGCTGGGATTACAGGCTTGAGCCACCGCGCCCGGCCGTATAATTCTATTTATATCATAATGGTGGAATGAAAAAGTCACAGAAATGGACAACTGTTTCGTGGTTGCCAGGATTATGGAGGGGGTGAGGGCAGGAGAGAAGTGGCTGTAGCTATTAAAGAGCAACAAGGCCGGGCGCGGTGGCTCAAGCCTGTAATCCCAGCACTTTGGGAGGCCGAGACGGGCGGATCGCGAGGTCGGGAGATCGAGACCATCCTGGCTAACACGGTGAAACCCCGTCTCTACTAAAAAAATACAAAAAACTAGCCGGGCGTGGTGGCGGGCGCCTGTAGTCCCAGCTACTCGGGAGGCTGAGGCAGGAGAATGGCGTGAAACTGGGAGGCGGAGCTTGCAGTGAGCTGAGATCCGGCCACTGCACTCCGGCCTGGGCGACAGAGCGAGACTCCGTCTCAAAAAAAAAAAAAAAAAAAAAAAAAAAAGAGCAACAAGAGGGAGCCTTGTGGTGATGGGAATGTTCAGTATCTTGACTGTGGCGGAAGCACAAACCTGTGCAGGTGGTAAGATTGCACAGAACTTAACACACATGCACACATACACAAATAAACCAGTATGCTTGTTGTCATATGCTAGTTTTGCAAAATGTTACCATTAAGAGAAACTGAACAAAGTATACAAGAGATCCCTCTGTGTTATTTCTTACTACTGCATATGAATCTACAATTATCTCAATAAAAATTACCAATAAAAAAGTCTCCAAATATTGCCAAAGGTCCCCGCGGCAAAACCGTCCCTGGTTGAAAGCTACTGTTCTAGGCCGGGCATGGTGGCTCACACCTGTAATCCCAGCACTTTGGGAGGCTGAGGCAGGCAGATCACTTGAGATCAGGAGTTCAAGACCAGCCTGGCCAACAGAGTAGTCTCTGCTAAAAATACAAAAATCAGCTGGGTGTGGTGACAGGCACCTGTAATCCCAGCTACTCAGGAGACTGAAGCAGGAGACTCGCTTGAATCCAGGAGGCGGAGGTTGCAGTGGAAGTTGCAGTGAGCCAAGATCGTGCCACTACACTCCAGCCTGGGCAAGAGCAAGAGCCCGTTTCAAAAAAAAGAAAGAAAGAAAGAAAGAAAAGCTAGCTACTACTCTAGAGAGTAATCAGACTTTAACCCAGGTCAGGGAAGAGGCTGATCCAGGGTGAAGAGTACTGCACCGAAGAAGACAGTGGTCCAGCAGTTCCAAGGAGTGCCCAGTAGGAGGGGAGTGAGCTGGGGCCTGGAGGGTCCAGGACACTGCTGAGGAGCTGCAGTGCAGAGCTGACCAGCAGTGGACGTGAAACAAGGCTCTGCCCTCCCAACTATGCCAGAGGAAGGTAATAACCCTCAAAACAGCAGGCTGACAACTGGGTTACACATGTGGTAACGTTTATGTGAATTGAGATACTTTTCTCAGGGTTAGGAGAATGGCTGTACAAATTGACACATCCACATGATGGTATTAAAGAGGTAGCACCATTCTTATTGATATCAATTCTAGTTATCTCATGCAGTGTGATAAACTACTCCAAAATGTGTAGCATAAATCAGTAGCAGCGTTTATTTTCCTAAACAATCTGCAATCTGGCGGAGGGGTGGCTGGGCAGGGTTCTTCTCTGTTGTGTTTGACATCATCCTCTATGGCTGGGGCTGGAGTCGCCTGCAGGCCCGCTCACGCCCACTTGGCACCTGTACTGTGAAGATTCCTTGGGCATCTCTCCTCCCCAGCCCAACTGGACTTCTCACAAGTCAGCTCAGGGATCCCAAGTCTGGTCTCGAACTCCTAGCCTCCACTGATCCGCCTGCCTCAGTCTCACAAAGTTCTGGGATTACAGGCGTGAGCCACCCCACCCAACCTACTTTTCTTAAACTTTCTTAAGCTGTATATTTTTTAAACTTCTTTGGCTGCATCCCTAGCATATAATGTGCATGCAAAGAGTGTACTGGGCCAGGCACAGTGGCTCACGCCTGTAATCCCAACACTTTGGGAGGCAGAGGTGGATCACTTGAATCCAGGAGTTTGACCCCATCCCTGCAAAAAGTAAAAAATTAGCGCCGGGCATGGTGGCTCATGCCTGTAATCCCAGCACTTTGGGAGGCAGAGGCGGGCAGATCACCTGGGGTTGGGAGTTCAAGACCACCCTGACCAACATGGAGAAACCCCGTCTCTAATAAAAATACAAAATTAGCCGGGAGTGGTGGTGCATGCCCGTAATCCCAGCTACTCAGGAGGCTGAGGCAGGATAATTGCTGGAATCCGGGAGGCAGAGGTTGCCGTGAGCGGAGATTGCACCACTGCACTCTAGCCTAGGCAACAAAAGCGAAATTCTGTCTCAAAAAAATTTTTTTTAATTAAAAATTAGCTGGGTTTGGTGATGTGTGCCTGTATTCTTAGCTTCTTGGGAGGCTGAGGTAGGAGGACTGCTTGAGCCTGGAAGGTCGAGGGGCTGCAGCGAGCTATGATCCCACCATTGCACTCCAGCCTGGGCAACAAAGCGAGATCATGTCTCAAAAGATAAATAAAAATAAAAAGTGTACTGAATGAATAAATTGTCAAATGCTTGAGGTGGCAGAGGAGATGGAAAAAGGATAGGTTCAAACAATAATAAAATACATACACAGCTTGTTTTATTGTGCATCACTTTATTGCCTTTTGCAGATACTGCACTCTACAAATTGAAGGTTTGTGGCAACCCTTAGTCAAGCGAGTCTGTCAGCACCATTTTCCCAACAGCATGTGCTCACTTCATGTCTGTGTCACATTCTGGTAATTCTTGCAATATTTTAAACTTTTTCATTATATCTGTTATGGTGACCATGATCTTTGATGTTACTACAGTAATTGCTTTGGGATGCCTGAACCACCCCACATACGACTGCAAATTTAATCAATAAATGTATGTTTGTTCTGACTGTTCCACCAACCAGCTGTTCCATCTCTCTCCCTCTCCTTGGGCCTCTCTATTCCCTGGGACACAATATTGAAACTAGGCCACTGAATATTGAAACTAGGCCTGCAATGCTTCTACATGTTCAAGCAAAAGGAAGAGTCGCACAACTCTCACTTCAAATCAGAAACTAGAATGATTATCTGCTTAGTGAGGAAGCCATGCTGAAAGCCGAGATAGGCGAAAGCTAGGCCTCTTGCACCAGTTAGCCAAGTTGTGAATATAAAAGTTCCTGAAGTTAATTAGAAGACTACTCCAGTGAACACATGAGTAAGAGAGCAAACAGTCTTATTGCTGATATGGAGAACGTTTCAGTGGGTCTGGATAGAAGATTAAACTACCCGCGACACTCCCTTAAGCCAAAGCCTAATCTAGGGCAAGACCTTAACTCTCTTTTATTCTACTGAAGGCTGAGAGAGGTGAGGAAGCTACAGAAGAAAAGTCCGAGACTAGTAGAGGTTTAGTTCACGGGGTTTAAGGAAAGAAGCGATCTCTGCAACATAAACAACAGACTTTCAATGTAGATGAAACAGCCTTCTACTAGAAGACAATGCCACTTAGGACTTTCATCGCTAGAGAGAAGTCAACACTTGGCTTCAAAGCTTCAAAGGACAGGCTGATTCTCTTGTTAGGGGTTAATGCAGCTGGTGACTTTAAGTTGAGGCCAATGCTCATTCATCATTCTGAACATCCTAGGGCTCCTAAGAATTACACTAAATCTCCCCTGCCTGTGCTCTGTGAATGAAACAACAAAGCCTGAATGACAGCACATCTGTTTATAGCATGCTTTACTGAATATTTTAAGACTGCTGTTGAGAACTACTGCTCAGAAAAAGATTCCTTTCAAAATATTACTGGTCACTGACAATGCATCTGGTCATCCAAGAGCTCTGATGGAGATGTACAAAGAGATTAATGTTTTATTTATTTATTTATTCAGACAGTCTCACTCTGTCCCCCCAAGCTGGAGTGCAGTGGCGTGATCTCAGCTCACTGCAACCTCCACTTCCTGGGTTCAAGTGATTCTCGTGCCTCAGCCTCCCAAGTAGTTCAGACTACAGATGCGCACCACCATGCCTGGCTAATTTTTTGTTTTAGTAGAGACAGGGTTTCACCATCTTGCCCAGGCTGGTCTACAACTCCTGAGCTCAAGCAATCCACCCACCTCAGCCTCCCAAAGTGCTAGGATTACAGGTGTGAGCCAAACCATGCCTGGCCAGATTAATGTCTTTATGCCTGCTAATACAACACCCATTCTGCAGCCCATGGGTTAAGGAGTAATTTGGACTTTCAAGTCTTATTATTAAGAAATATATTTCAAAGGCTACCGTTGCCATAGTAATTCCTCTGATTAATCTGCACAAAGTAAACTGAACAGCCTTCTGGAAAGGATTCACCATTCTAGATGTCATTAGAAACATTCTTGATTCACAGAAGGAGATAAAAATATAAACATTGGGCCGGACACGGTGGCTCAAGCCTGTAATCCCAGCACTTTGGGAGGCCGAGACGGGCGGATCACGAGGTCAGGAGATCGAGACCATCCTGGCTAACACAGTGAAACCCCGTCTCTACTAAAAAAAAAAAAAAAAATACAAAAAACTAGCCGGGCGAGGTGGTGGGCGCCTGTAGTCCCAGCTACTTGGGAGGCTGAGACAGGAGAATGGCATAAACCCGGGAGGCGGAGCTTGCAGTGAGCTGATATCCGGCCACTACACTCCAGCCTGGGCGACAGAGCGAGACTCTGTCTCAACAACAACAACAACAACAAAAATAAACATTAACAGGAGTTTGAAGGAAACTGATTTCAACTCTCATGGATAACTTCGAACGGTTCAAGACTTTAGTGGAAGTAGTAAACGCAGATATGGTGGAAACAGCAAGAGAACTAGAAGTGGAGCCTGAAGATGTGATTGAATTACTGTAATCTCATGACAAAATTTTAGCAGATGAGGAGTGCTTCTTATGGATGAGCAAAGAAAGTGGTTTCTGGCCTGTCGCAGTGGCTCGTGCCTGTACTCCTAGTACTTTGGGAGACCGAGATGTGCGGATCACTTGAGGTCAAGAGTTTGAGACCAGCCTGGCCAACAGGGTGAAACCCCCTCTCTACTAAAAATACAAAAATTAGTCAGGCATGGTAGTGGGTGCCTGTAATCCAGGCTACTTGGGAGGCTGAGGCAGGAGAATCGCTGAAACCCAGGAGGCAGAGGTTGCAGTGAACCGAGATGGTGCCACTGCACCTCAGCCTGGGTGACAAGAGCAAAACTCCATCTCAAAAAAAAAAAACAGTAGTTTCTTAAGATGGGATCTACTCCTGGTGAAGATGCTGTGAACACTGTTGAAATGACAGCAAAGGATTTAGAATATTATACAAACTTAGTTGATAAAGCAGCAGCAGGGTTTGAGAAGACTCCAATTTTGAAATAAGTTCTACTGTGGGTAAAATGCATCAAACAGCATTACATGCTACAGAGAAATCTTTTGTGAAAGGAAGAGTCAATTAATGTGGCAAACTTCATCACTATCTTATTTTGAGAAATTGCCTCAGTCATCCTTGTCTTCAGCAACCACCACCCTGACTGGTCAGCAGATATCAACATTGAGGCAAGATCCTCCACCAGCAAAAAGATTATGACATGCTGAAGGCTCGTTCGTTAGCATTTTTTAGCAGTAAAGCATTTTCAGTTAACGTACGTACTTTTTTTATATATATAATGCTATTGGGTACTTAATAGGCTACAGTATAAACACAGCTTTTATATGCACTGGGAAATCAAAAACTTCATGTGACTTACTTTACAACACTATTTGCTTTATTGCAGTGGTCTGGAACCAAATCCACAGTATCTCCAAGGTATGCCTGTAGAACGGTCAAGATGTGGTGAATCAGATACACGACAGAGGAGTTAAGGATGAAACCCCAGTTCTTGCTCAGGCAAATGGCTGTTATGAACTGAACTGTCTCTCTCCCAAAACTCACTGTTCAAGTTCTAACCCCCAATGTGACTGTATTTAGTGACAGGGCCTTTAAAGAGGCAATTCAGGTTAAATGAGGTCCTAAGGGTGGGGCCCTAATCCAATAGGACCAATGTCCTTATAAGCCGAAGAGACACCAGACGGATGTGTGCAGAGTGAAGAGGCCTGGCCTGGTGCAGTGGCTCATGCCTATAATCCCAGCACTTTGGGAGGCCAAGGCAGGCAGATTGCTTGAGCTCAGGAGTTCCAAACCAGCCTGGGCAACATGGTGAAACCCCATCTCTACCAAAAATACAAAAAATTAGCCAGGCATGATGGCATGCACCTGTAGTCCCAGCTACTTGAGAGGCTGAGCTGGAAGGAATCGCTTGAGCCCAGGAGGTTGAGGGGGCAGTGAGCTGTCATTGTGCCACTGCACTCCAGCCTGGGTGACAGAGCAAGACCCCGTCTCACAAAAAAAAAAAAAAAAAAGAGAGAGAGAGAGAAAAGGCCATGTGAGGACACAGCAAGACAGCCATCTGCGAGCCAAGGAGAGAGGCCTCAGGAGAAATCAAACCTCCTGACACTGTGATCTTAGACTTCAAGCCTCTAGAACTGTGAGAAAAGAAATTTCTGTTGCTTTGGCCTAGTCTGTGGCATCTTGTTATGGTAGACTTAGCAAACTAATATACTTGGTGAATGACTACAGGAGTGGACCTGGGAGATGGCAAGCAGAAATGTCCAGGTGGCTGCTGACTATTCATGTTGGCAGAATAAGCCAGAGGTAGAGATTTGGGCATTATAAATGAAAGTGAAACCATGGCAGTGAATCATGTAACTTCTGGAGATCTATAAAAGTAAAATGAGAAGGTCACAACGGAACCGTAGAAACACCTCTGACTCCAAAGGAAGAGATGCCCCTGAAGAAATTTTAAAATAGGCCAAGGAAGACAGGAAAATCCGGAGAGACTGGAGCCATGAAAACTAAGAGAACACTTAAAGAAGTGGGCCCAACAGTGCCAAGTGTAACACAAAGATCAAGCCAGATAAAAACTAAGGATAGCAAGTCGGAGATTTTTTTTTTTTTTTTTTTTTGAGACGGAGTCTCGCTCTGTCGCCCAGGCTGGAGTGCAGTGGCCGGATCTCAGCTCACTGCAAGCTCCGCCTCCTGGGTTCACGCCATTCTCCTGCCTCAGCCTCCCGAGTAGCTGGGACTACAGGCACCCACCACCTCGCCTGGCTAGTTTTTTGTATTTTTTTTTAGTAGAGACGGGGTTTCACTGTGTTAGCCAGGATGGTCTCCATCTCCTGACCTCGTGATCCGCCCGTCTCGGCCTCCCAAAGTGCTGGGATTACAGGCTTGAGCCACCGCGCCCGGCCGCAAGTCGGAGATTAATGGTCCCCTTGACAAGAAAATGATCAGCGGCTGGGTAGCAGTAGACGTCACATGTCAGTGAAGGAGAAGAGAGGGACAGAAAGGGTAGACAATTCTCAAGAAGCATGGTCATTAAAGATGAAAAAGGCAGTGGCTGGAAAGGGACATGAGGTTCAGGGAGGGTCCCTTTAAGTGTGAAATTATTCATCACCTACATCCATTAGAGGAGAGGCTAAAGACACATAAGTGAAAACTTTGGGGAGAAAAGGGTAGACTGAAAAACAGAAAACGAAATGGCACAGGGGAATGACTGATACTCACATGGAAGGAGAGACGTCTTTTTCTCCCCGAGGAGGTAAGGACAGATGCAGATGAGTCTGTAGGTGGAAGATGACAAACTGAGGGTTTCTGCTTTCACCAGGAAGAAAGGATAGTCATCCAGTGAACATGAGAGGGTATGATACGGCAAACTATTTTAAGAAAATAGTGAAACTTTTTAAATGTTTTTGTTTTGTTTTTTTTTTTTCAGCAAGTCAAACCAGAGAAAATGATGAAACTTTTAACAGTGACAGCTGACTCGAGACAGATGGCCCTACAGCTGAGGACCCAGGTCAGGTTAGATGATGAATGTGTAGCGGCACCACTCCGCAGCTCTGAAACTTCTCCAGAAGTTGTTCGAGGAGGAAAGAGAAGTCATTAGAGCAGCCCACAGCGGTGTCTGCTGAGGTAAAGTCGCAGACCAACGCAAGGATGGCATAAACAACCCCAAGAAGAGCTGGGCTGCCGCCTGTCTCTGCATTCCCATCACTTCTTTCCTTGTTGGTTTCATCCTTAACCACGAAGAGCAGTTCTCACCCTTAATACTAACTCAACACTTCCTTTTGATAATAAATACTTGCTTAGCATCTACCTTTACTGCCCGACAAGTCACAGACAATCTACTTAACAGACATAAGTTTAAAAGACCCACTGAATGCTCTAAGGGTAATATAAGCTAGATATAAAATGAAATTTACAATAAAATATGCGTTTCCATCTGCATATCCCAAGCATAACTGCAAGAAACATGGAATGAAGCAGTGAGATGCTCCTGGCTATGTGCAGAATCCAGGAAGAAACAGGTACAATCACAGACTACTCAAGGCATGCTAGACTTGAAACTCAGATACCACGGGTAGTGTGATAGGTCCTTCGGGACCACCAAAAGTCAACCAATTGCCACATTTTTAAAAAAGTGAAGTCTCAGTCTGCCAGAAAAACAACTTTAGTACACAAACCAAAACACTTTGGTTTCAGGCAACCCAGCACCTCAGAGGTGGAGAAAACAACAAACATGTACACATATCACCAGCAGTTTATCACTTGAGCTTGTTTGGTCGCCACCCCATTTCCTGTGACTGAAGTGGGGAGAAGAGAATCTTACTATCAATGATGACCATCTTGGATTAGGACCACAGGAACGGGCTGTCCTGGGGGCTTTGACCACCTCCCTAATGTTACCCAAATAGGAACCATAACGCCTCTCATCTGAACAGAAAGAGCAAAAAGGGTTGGAGGAGGCAGAAAGCTCAGAGGTAAAGAATGTGGCTTAAGCAAGCCCACAGGCACTGCCATCGAGGTAATTCTCTTTAATACTGTGGTGTCTCCTTCCCTAAGATGTCTCACTGTTGATGAGGACATCTCTTTGGAATGTTCTAGTTATGTATAAAACACTTCTGCACATTTTAGACCTGAGCCCAGCTGCCAGGATGCCAGACAGGAAACTGCAGAGCTTGAAGGCCAAGCCTCCCACCAGAGTCCCAGCGGAGCAATGAGTATCTGGCTGGGCCACTATTCCCACAATTTCTGGAGGTCTCTATCCTATACTCTCTGCTTCCTTATTAAGTGGCTGGGTAGGTTTGGCAAGTAGAAATGAGGTGTGTGAAAAGCGAGATGGCTGCAGGGACTGGGCCCTGGCACGTCAGGTTCCAAGTTGGGGCTCTATCTACAGCAAGAGCACCCCCACTACAACCTCCATCACTGCCTTCACCACCTCCAAAGGGGGCCGAGTCCTAGATGTTGGCTTCGGCATGGCCACAAGAACATGGAAGGTGCAGGAGGTCTCCAACCAGGAACACTGGATCATGGAGTACAATGACAGCATCTTCCAGTGGCTCCAAGACTGGGCCGAGCAGCAGACACACAAGGTCATCCCCTTGAAAGTCCTGTGGAAGGAGGTGGCACTCGCCCTGCCAGGTGGTCGCTTTGATGGGATCCTGTATGACGTGTACCCACTGTAGAAGGAGACCTGGCACACACACCAGCTCAACTTCATCGAGAACCACACTTTTCACCTGCTCAAGCTGAAAGGGGTATTGTCCTCACCTACTGCTACCTCACCTCCTAGGGGCAGCTGATGAAGTCCAAGTACTCAGATGTCACCACCATCCGAGAAGCAGGTGTCTGTGCTATTGGAGGCAGACTTCCGGGGGAAGAACATTCTCAGGGCAGTGATGGCATTGGTCCTGCATATGATTATGTTGTCCCTGGTCACCAAGCCTTCAGACCACCCAGACCTCGCCAAACAACCCTCTGCCACCCCTCCTTAGTGGCTGGGAGCTCCGGCTCTGGCCTGTCACGGCTCCATGACTGATCCTGGCTGTGTCACTGTGCAGCTTTTCTGACCTCTACAATGGGAACACTGCTGCTTCCCTGCCAGGGTCCTTGAGAGCAAAATCAACACTAACACTGGTCTTGCCCCTCCCTCCCTCAAAATAAGGGCAAGATGAACTCTCAGAGGAACAGCAGCAGGTAGAGGGGTAGCAAGGGTCAAGTGTGGATAGCAGACTGTAGATGAGAATGTAACAGAGCAGATGACAGGATGTGCAAGTCACGAGATCTAAGAGTTCTCATTTTGCCACTTACCACCGGGACACTTCAAATCTTTGGGACTGTCTTCTCATATGCAAAGCCAGGATGGTTGCCCTTACCCACCTTAGAAGACTGTTTGGGTGGAAGGGACTGAATGACTTATTGTATGCAAACATACTTTGTAAAGCACTTTAGAGACAAGTTACTATTGTTGCCATCATTATTTTTAAGGAAGCTGAATCATGGAGAGGACCCTTAGGGCCTTGGGGCAATCAAATAAGGAATGGCCACAGACTTCATACAAGTCAAACCATGTCTCCTAGTCTACTTGCCAGTGGGAAAAACAAGGATGAAAGAAAACTTGCTGAGAGTGACTGTGCCTGTTTGAAGTCTAGAAAGAATAGCTGGGAAAACCTGTAAGGTTGAAAGGTGTTTCGCTTCTCTTAGGGTTTTTATCTTTCTCTTAGGGTTTTTATCTGTAGCAGAGACGGGATCTCACTATGTTGTGTGGGCTGGCCACAAATTCTCGGGCTCAAACGATCCTCCCACCTCAGCCTCCCAAAGTGCTGGGATTATGGGCATGAGTCACTGCGCCCAGCACTCTTAGGCTTTTTAGGAAATATACTTTCCCCAAAATTTTCCTAAGATTTGTTCCACCTAGATATCACCCAAAAGGATTTGGTGGTGAAATCGGTATGGGTACAGGCTTCTTCACCAAGGAATGCTTGGACACCTGAGTAATGAATTTCCAATGAGGACATGGGATGCAGGAAGTGCCACATTTATTTCATAACAGAACCCCTTTTCCACAGAGTATCTGACAGGAGGTTTCATGAAACATATTTTGAAATTAAAGTGAACTCTCCACTTGGGCATAATGTTATATGGGCACATGGATTGGCTTAAAAAGGAAACAAGAATACTTCAACATTTGATCAACAGTAGGCAGTTGCTGGACATTTTAGAAAAAGGAGAAATCCATTGTTTGACCATGGCTAAACATGGGGAAACAGTATCACATTTTCCTGAACCACCCTAATCCCAGCCCTTCAAGATCTTATGCACCCCAAACCCCAGTCACATACATTAAATCTACACTTTATTTGTTTGTTGTAACATGTGCTTTTTCCTCAATGAACTTTAATTTCAGTCCAGGATCTCCACCTCCCCTTACACACACACACACACACACACACACACACACACGCACGCACGCGCCACCCTCCAACCATGTGAAAAATCCCCGGCGATTAGTCTATAACAAATATTGACACGAGGAGGGACAAAACCATGTTGAAATGTATTAGAATCAGAACCTGTACAAAAAAAAAATTAAAATATAACCTGAAACTGTTCAAGTTCAGAAGTCTAGTTAAGTCCTTTTCTCTTGCCAGGAGAATGCCATCATCAGAGGGCTCTGGGTCATCAGCCAAGGAGGGGTGAAAAGACAGAAGCAGCAACAGGTCCTTCAGCAGACAGAGGGGCATCGGTGCCACCATCCCTACCCAGGTGCAGCCAGGAGGAGTTAAAGATCTCGGGAGAGCAAGCATTAGCCAGCAGTTCCAGTGGGCAGCTGGGGCCTACACACCGAAAACAAGGCTGAGTAGTCAGAGGCAGCAGGAGGAGCGGCCAGAAGAGAATGCCACGCTGGAAGGAACCATTTCTGCCACCCAGCAGACCCACAGCACCCTCTGTCTGTGCTCAGATACCAGAGGTTAGTCAACCCAGCGCTCCCAACTAATTGGAGATCGGAGCTGGGCTTAAGAGGCTGAAAACCCGTGGGTTTAGTAAACATAGCCCAGCATCACGTCCCTCCACGGCCTGAACTGGAGCTGCCAAAAAGGGATGAGGCAAGAGACGGAAAGCAGCGCATCTTGACGCCTGGCTAGAGATCGCTGCACCATCGTGAGGACTGTGGTATGAGGGGCTGGAGAGGAGCGCCCCCTCCTCACAAGGGGAGGGGCCTCCTTCACAATCATCCCTGGGGGCTGGTTAAAGCTGCCTCCAGCTTATAACCAGCCTGACAAAATGACATGGAGCAAAAGAAAAACTGGGAGGGACACAAGCCCTTACACAGAGACAAGAACCTCCTGGAGGGAAGCTGGGCAGTGTCTGACCCTGTTGGGATGGCATCGGTGGAGCCCCTGAGTCTGAAGGGAACAACTGGGGAAGGAGGGAGTGGGTGAGGGGGAGTTAACAGTTTTTCTGGAACAGTACCAACAGGGTGGGGAGGCGCTGGTGAGGGGACGGGCAGGTCTGGAACTCACTGTAGGTAGAGAGGGGAGGAAATGGGCCCTTGGTGTCCCCTCCCCACCTGACCCAGGCCTGGTGAGTGCCAGCTGCCCCAGCCGGCCCTAGTGGCGGCTGGAGACCAGACCTTTCACTTTGGACATCTTCTTGGTGGGCTGCCTCTGCTCAGCGTGAGGCGGACACTCCCGTTCAGCCAGCTGCTGCTCCATCTCCTGAGCCGAGGAGGATGCGGTGGCTTTGAGTGTCTTCTTGATGTTGGTAACCTGGTGGGGAGACAGAGAATTGGAGTGCTCAGCCTGTATGTGCTCACCAAAACTTGTTCTCACTATGTCTTCACTTCAGACAGGAAGCTAAAATCCTCTACAAGAAAACCTGAAATTCTCTTCAGAAATCCAGATGAGGAGAAACAAGCCTGGGCTACTCACAGCAGATCTGTGGAAATGAATCAAGCAAAAAAGTGGGACTAATGCTCTCCTGGTTGAAACAAATGGAAGGGGACCATTTAGCAAAGAGGCACAATACCAACAGTGAAACAAAGTCATGATTAAAATGTCCTCAGAAAAAGAAAGAGAGACCCAAGAATTCTGCACTCCGCTGTTATTCATGTATAAAACCACAAATAGTTTCATAAAAACTTTGGGAATACAGCTCCATGAACCCTTCTTGAATAAACCAGTAGAGGATGAACTTCAGCCAACTAAGCGAGAAATGAAGAAAATGTAATAAAAGTACTAGCAAAATGCTATGACACTACTGTGTGCAGTATACATATCTTTCACTTAACGAAGTACAGACTGGAAATACTTAAGCAGCTCTTGAACATTTTTCCACGTCAGAACAGATATCCTCTGTGACATGTGAATCCTATTCTACTGGGAGGGTTCTCCGGTTTTTTGAATTGGTCCTAGTTTGGGTTTCAGTGCTACTCTGAACAGCCCTCTATGTTTACGTTTGCATACTTCTGTGAACATCTATGGAAGATACTCCTAGAAGTGAGCTTTCCAGATCAAAGTGGATTTACATTTTACATTTGAATCAGTACTGCTATATTGCCTGCTGAAAGGTGACTGCTCCAAACTTTTGCTCCTCAGTTCGTTGAGAGGAAGAAACAGCAGGAAGAGGATGGTGGTGGTAGGGAAGAACTGTGCAGTCAAATAAGTAATAGCTTTTTTAGTCTTTTTTTTTTTTTTTTGGAGACAGTGTCTTACACCGTTGTTCTGGATGGAGTATGGTGGCGCAATCACAGCTCACTGTAGCCTCAACTGCCCTGCTTAAGTGATCCTCCCACCTCAGCCTCCTGAGCAGCTTGGACCACAGGTGCTTGCCACCATGCCTGGCTAATTTTTAAAAAATTATTTGTAGGCCGGGCGCGGTGGCTCAAGCCTGTAATCCCAGCACTTTGGGAGGCCGAGACGGGCGGATCACGAGGTCAGGAGATCGAGACCATCCTGGCTAACACAGTGAAACCCCGTCTCTACTAAAAATACAAAAAAAAACTAGCCGGGCGTGGTGGCGGGCGCCTGTAGTCCCAGCTACTCGGGAGGCTAAGGCCGGAGAATGGCGTAAACCCGGGAGGCGGAGCTTGCAGTGAGCTGAGATCCGGCCACTGCACTCCAGCCTGGGCGGCAGAGCGAGACTCCGTCTCAAAAAAAAAAAAAAAAAATTATTTGTAGAGACAAGGTTTCACCATGTTGTCCAGGCTGTTCTCGAACTCCCAGGGTCAACTGACCCTCCTACCTCAGCCTCCCAAAGTGCTGGGATTACAGGCATGAGCCACCATACCCAGCCAGTTTTCCACACAGTGAAAAGGAGCTGTCAGGGTCAAAACTTCTAAACAGTCAGAATATCTCATGAGCTTGAGAGTAAGAGACAGCCCAAATGGAAAGACAAAACAATGCTATGAGAGTGAGACAAAAATTGGGTTCCTGGAGGAGAGCCATCATCTACAGAATCCACCTTAACTAGATCATAAATTATTTTCTGTTGTCACTATTTGGAGACGGGGGGAAGAGCCATGCCCCAAACTTCTGTAACCTCAATCAACACTGTAGCCTTTCTGAAGAGAGAGTGACAGAGGACTGTGGGCTGGAACAGTCATTAAAGAGGGCAGGTTGGGCATGGTGGCTCACACCTATACTCCTAGCACTTTGGGAGGCTGAGCAAAGAGGATTGCTCAAGAGCAGGTGTTCAAGACCAGCCTGGGCAACATAGTGGGACCCTTAAAAAAATATATATATATATATACACACACACACACACACACACACACACATATATAATTAGCTAGGTATGGTGGCATGCACCTGTAGTCCCAGCTACTCAAGTGGCTGAGGCAGGAGGATCGCTTAAGCCCAGGAGGTAGAGGCCACAGTGAGCCATGTCTGCACCACTGCACTCCAGCCTAGGTGACATTCAAGTGAGACCTTATCTCAACAACAACAAAAAGAAATTAAAGACAAAAACAATTAGCCTGGTGTGGTGGCACACGCTTATAGTCCTAACTATTCAGCAGGCTGAGGCAGGAGGATCACTTACATCCAGGAGTTTGAGGCTGCAGTGAGCTATGATTACACCACTGTACTCCAGCCTGGGTAACACAGCAAGACCCAGTGCCTAGAAATAAATATATATATAAAATAAACAGAGAGGGGAGTCATCTCTGGGTTTATCCAGTGTCCTGCCAGACAAGAAAACACCATCTGGGAACCCAGAATCTGAGGCATCTCGCCCTCCCAGCGGCTCACTGCTGCTTTGGTGTATCTTATTCAGTGAGTCACCTGGCAAGGTGGTGAGTGAATGATCTGGAGCAAGTCAATGGCTTATCTCTTTCTCTGATATAAGAGATATTATTTGTTTTACTTTAAGGCATTTTTTTTTAATAGAAATAGGATCTTGCTATGTTGCCCAGGCCGGCCTCAAACTTCTGGGCTCAACCAATTTGCCTGCCTCAGCCTCCTAAGTAGCTGGGACTACAGACACATACTGTCATCCCAGCTAAGGCATATTTTTATGACATTGGAGGAAAAATTAAGAAATCTGATTTCTCAGGAAACGCCACTTTATAAAATAACATTCTAAGGCTTCTTCAATTTGATATATTTTCGAAATATCCAGAAGATTATACGAGGTTAAAAAGGGCGTGACTTGACTTTATTTGCATGTCAGTTACCTGTGCCTTCCAAAGAAGATCCTGCAATTTAACATTACCGAGGGAATGTGTTTTAAGGTTTCCCCAAAAGCTGACAAAATTTTAATCAAGACAGACATTAGAAAACTAACAAGTTTTTGTTTCAAGGACTGTATTTCCAAAACGGTATCTTTCCAAGCAAATAATTACCTTTCCCATTTGGCAAAACAGCTTTATTAAAAATTTAAAAACAAAACCAAAAAAAATTCCTAATTTCATCTTGGCTGATAAACACTATTTAGCCTTATTTCCTCAAGTTATTTGTATAATAATTTTTACTAAACAATCAGCTTATACTACAAATAGTTTTCTACATTATTTAACATGTCTTAGATTTACTGAGTCTCATAACCCCTGCATGAGTAAGGAAAAGACATTAATCCCCAAATAATGGTTATATTTTCAATCTGCTTCACCTGTGTTTTTGTAGCATAGTCATTACCGGTCTATCAGAAAGTAACACCGGCATTTATTTCTCTCTTTAGAGTGGCCCAAGGTGATCTGGACTAGGTTTGGACTCAGAGTATCTATGGCTGGGCTGAGTGATGAGTCCCTGACCTGCCAGCCAAGGAGCAAACTCTGCCTGTGGCACATTCACCAAAGGCAATGCTCCGCTGCCAGCCTCTCAGCAACTGACCAGTTCAACCGACCCCCAAAGGCTTTGCTGTTTTACTCTTTTTCTTTTCAAAGCTCGACACTTCCAATGCCTCTCCTTCACAAAGCCACAAACTCACCATTCTCACTCTGGTCCCGAGGGAGCCTGCGCATCACCCTTCTGCAGTCACAGAAGGGTAAGCCTTCTTCTTTTCTGTACTGCCACTCCTTACCATAACGCAGCCTCCCTCTCTCATGGTGACTCGATTCTGTTTAAAAGCCTTTGAGATTCAAGATCCTGTCAAAAGCTTTTGAGCAAATAAGTAGACAGAAGCATGGACGCTTTCCCTTGTCATTCAGATGCCTATTTACTTCCTCAAGCAATTTTGTCCTGTACAAACTGCTCTCTCATTCAGCTTTTTTAGGTGTCAGTAACCCTGATATGCAATAAAAAGAAATAAGACTTGGCTCAGGGAAAAACTCGGTTTTTTCTCCAATTCTGAAATATCAAGATCAGGTACCTTCCTTCCTACTCCTCAACACATGCCCCGCACTCAAGCCATCTCAGCCACACTCGTCCCCCACACCACACTTGGAAGCAGTCATTCCCCCTATGCCCTTCTGTTTTTATGTACCCTGTGGGGGGTGTTCTGCTCCTCCCCAGGTCGCCCCTCTGATCCTGCCTGGAGAGTTGAGCACCAGGTCCACACAACCTGCCCTGACTGCTGCAGCCCACACTGATCTGCCACCCTTCAACCTGTACTTGCCTGGCAGTGCCTCTCACTCTTCGATGGCCTCCCACACCACTGCATCTCCTTCGTGTTTCAGATGCATACACCTCATTCCTCCAGTAAGACTGCTGACAAATCTAAGTCCTCTACAGTTGTTACCACTTTGAGGCAAAATGTAAACATCCTGCAGAGGAAAGGAGGGCTTCTTGGGCAAGTCTCTAAGCCTAGGAAATGAGCTCTTTATCCTCCACAAAGGCCCGGCCTGGGCCGGGGCAGGGCCATGGCCCTCACACTGGGATCCATTACAGAGACACTTTGCTCAAGTCAGCTTTACCGCTGCATTTATAACACACAACTCATAAATGAGACTTCTGAAGCACTGACAGACTCTCCTAGCGAAAGGGGATCTTAAAAGTCAACTAGCTTCGGGCCGGGCGCGGTGGCTCACGCCTGTAATCCCAGCACTTTGGGAGATGGGCGGATCATGAGGTCAGGAGATCGAGACCATCCTGGCTAACACGGTGAAACCCTGTCTCTACTAAAAATACAAAAAATTAGCCGGGTGCAGTGGCAGGCGCCTGTAGTCCCAGCTACATGGGAGGCTGAGGCAGGAGAATGGCGTGAACCTGGGAGGCGGAGCTTGCAGTCAGCCGAGATTGCGCCATTGCACTCCAGCCTGGGCGACAGAGTGAAGACTCCGTCTCAAACACACAAAAAAAACAAAAAACAACAACAAAAAAAAGTCAACTAGTTTCTTCCAGTAGCTGGGCAGTTGTAAGTGCAGACAGCTCCTTCTAGGACTCCAAATTGGCCACTCTGGTAGGTCAACCAATTAAACGCATTTTGGCCTTGTGGACTTTCTTAAGAATTCCAATTCCTCTTCCACAGAGCCACCCTTCAACTGACAACAAATATAATCCCCACAGACTTGTCTTCTTTTATCTAAATTTGGTAGAGTCCCTAATGACTTTCTTCCTCCAGTGGCCTAGCTTACAGGCTCCTCAAAACATGAACCTCAGAAATTTTCAAGTAGGATTACACTGCTAGCAAAAATGCAGCCTAGTTCCATCAGAGACCTTAAATATTTAGGCAAAAGGAGAAAGAGGTTCCTGTGACAGGAAACCTTCCTTCAGTTGAGGCACAAAGAAAGGCAGATGAGAGGAAATGCAGTGCACAGTTGGAAAAGTGCTACAAAGAAAAAGAGAACTGGGTGATGGAGAGCATCCCTCTCCAAGAGGCACCAGGAAGCATACTTTTGGTGCACTGTATAAACCTCAAGATTGTCACTAACTCCTAGGGGATTTTCTACATAATGGAAAACAGAGCTTACTTTGTCCAGTTACACTTTACAAACTCCATGACTGGAATATAGCCTACTTTGTAAACGTAGCAATAGTTATAAATTAACATTCCATATAACATCAGACATAGGCACATCCAAATATAAAGAAAAATGAGGCCGGGTGCAGTGGTTCAGGCCTGTAATCCCAGCACTTTGGGAAGCCAAGGCAGGCGGATCACTTGAGGTCAGGAAGTTAAGAACAACCTGGCCAACATGGCGAAACGCTGTCTCTACTAAAAACACAAAAATTAGCTGGGCGTGGTGGCAGGTGCCTGTAATCCCAGCTACTCAGGAGGCTGAGGCACGAGAATTGCTTGAACCCAGGAGATGGAGGTTGCAGTAGTGAGCCAAGATCACGCCACTGCACTCCACCCTAGGCAACAGAGTGAAACTCCATCTCAAAAAAAAAAAAAAAAAAAGAAAAGTGGGTTTGGCATGGTGGCTCACGCCTGTAATCCCAACAAAGAGGGAGCCAGAGGTCGGAGGATAGTTTGAGGTGAGGCGTTCAAGACCAGCCTGAACAACACAGCAAAACCCAGTTCTCCATAAAAAAAAAAAAGAAAAGAAAAGAAAAGAAAAATATCAGCCAGGTGTGGTAGCATACACCTGTAGTCCTAGCAACTTGGGAGGCTGAGGTGGAAAGACTGCTTGAGCCCAGGAGGTTGAGGGTGCGGCGAGCTGTGTGTGTACCACTGCACTCCAAGCACTCCAGCCTGGGTGATAGACTGAGACAGTCTCTCAAAAAGAAAATACTTTCCAAAATCAAATTTAAATGTGGAAGTGCTTTGTAATGTTCTAAGTATTACCTCCCCACCACAGTGCTTTCTCAGAAATAATGAAACAGCTCATAATGATCCCCCAGGTATGCTGGAACTAGAACTAACATGGGTTTCCACAAAAGCCTAAACGGAGAGAATATTCTTCCACAGTCTGCGATAGGGCTGACTTCAGTAAGGAGGGCTCTTAAAGCTACAACTCACCAGAAGAAAGCTGTTGTTATAAGATTCAGGAGGGGGACTTCACGTTTTTCCCTCTGAAAACAAGCAATCTAATTTAACGACAAATAAAGAAAAGATCACCAATCAGTTGACAAAATCGGCTTTTAAAAGTTAGGCCAAGGGTAACAGAAGCATAAATACAAACAGAATACGACAGAATCACCCTGGTGCTTCGTAGACTTCTTTTTCTTTCAAGTCAGTAGCTATTTGGTGAGTACCTTCCGTGTGCCTCAAGTAGGTGGCAAGCAGCCTCCACCACTTAGCAGCGAGATCATGCATTTGCTAAATGGGAAAAATGACAAGGCCCTAAGCTTTGGCCATGCTCAGGGAACAGACCATACTGGTCTGGTTCAGATTTTCTAAAAGATTATTACGTCAATAGATTGTTTTAATTGGTGGTGGAGGTGGCCTTGGCCTTTTCCTCAGATTTCTTTTTCTCAAACTTAAATCCTTACCGCCACCTGCTAGCAGCACCAGGCTCTGCTAGTGCACACACCCATCCTCTGTGTTTAAATAACCAAAATTTAAAGAGTCTACACTGTTGTGTAACTACACGGTGTGCCTCAAACTTTAGTCAGTGTCTCAAACTTTAGCCAAGTGTCTACAATAGCTCTGTGCACACCCACCTTTCTTTTGTTGGATGCTATTTATCATGAAAATAAACGTGAACAGTTCACATTCTAAAACTAGTATCATTCACCTTCGTTAATGACCTTGATACCAAATATTCGGTAGTGTGGTTAGCCTCCCAACCTCACTTTGTACAGAGTTTGATTTATAGGGAAGAATAAACAGAAAGGAGAGAGTGGTCAGCCCTTCCTACTTTGTTCAGACCTCAATCCCAAGAGAAAAGGCCACCATCATCAAGAGGGTGGTTGCACAGCTTATTAGAAAAACAGCAGGCTGATTTTCCTAATTGTCTTTGCTTTGGGCTGTTAAATGTAGTTCATACTTCCTTGCCCAGGCTGGTCTCGAACTCCTGGACTCAAGCAATCCTTCCTCCTCAGTCTCTCAAAGTGTTGGGATTACAGGTGTGAGTTACTACACCCAGCCTCATACTTCCTTGGCTAGTAGGATTAAACATGGTCTATGAATTGAACATCCACAGAGTATACGTATATAGGGTGGTGTGTGTGTGTATTCAAAAAAATTAGCTCAAGTTCATGAAAAGCAGAGTGCAGCAGTCCACTGACACACTTTCATGGTGTGCCAGAAATAGTCAGTTGAACATCTGAGTACCTACTATGGGTTAGGCATGGGACCAGAAGCTCGCCTTACAAATAGGATACAAGTTTTATTTTCAAGAAGTGCATATAACAGTACAGGGAATCACTCCAAATTTCACAAATCCTCCTTTGAAAGGCACATCTACTCATCTCTTATGCTTCTTAGCTGCAATTCTGGGTCCCACTCTGCCATACTCTTAGACACCTGATTTTCAAAATTCATTAAGCATCATTAATACTTCAAACCCCATCCACCCTAGAAAAGAACTTCCAATGCTACGGAAAATCAGTGCTTCTGATCTTCAGGGCTCCAAATAAATTCTTAAGTGAGGTCACTTCATGTGTCAGGTTACACGTACACAAATGCCCATAACGCAAAGGCTGGGGCCTACATCTGTCCAAGAAGCTAAAAGTTTCCTCAACAGCCAGGTGTCATAAAACCACGCTTACATCCTTTTAACTTCACTTGCAGCTCATCTGCCAAATTTTATCCCTTTCTTCTTTCCATATGAAATATGTCACGCATTTTACACATTTATAATATATATGTACAGTTCAGACAAAAAGAATAAAATGAAACTAGGTGCCCACCACGCAACTTAAGAAGCAGAACATTCCCAGGGCCTTGAAGCCCCACATGCCCCTGCCCAGCTGTACCCCTCCCTCCACTCTACCTGGTAACTTATCACCATCCTTCTATCCATTTTTAAGATCCATCCCCAAACTCATTTTCTTTTGCTCTACAGCTGCAAAGTACATGTGTACTGAAACTACAACATTCTCTGTTCTCAAAGCCTGATCGATCACCCTATGCTGACCAGGAATCGGAAAAAACAGAGAACACCAAGAGTAGGAGCCGTGTCACACTCATCCCTGTACCCCAGCACCTAACCCAGGCCCATTTGTTGGTGACTGCTCGTTTCATCTACAACAAGACTCGCAAAACAAAAACATAAACACTGCAAAGGAATAAACAGGTATGCCCTGGAGAGAGAAACAAACGTTCCTTTCCTTCCTTACCTCTGCTTCTACCTGCTGCTGAGTTCGGTTATGGTTCTCTTTGTACTGGTTGGCTCTCAGAACTTGCTGCTCGATGCCCAGCAGAACTGCTTCACAGCCATCACACCTACAACGGAGAACACCAGCCCTGAGCTGCAGAATGGCCTGGGAAGTCTCTTCCAGGCTCCGAAATCTTCCTCCCCAATAGCTGTCCCCAGTATCTTACAGGGACCTCCTTTAATACTCCCTCTGCCACATCTCTTGCCAATTCACACGCGCCCAAAGACAAGTACTTCTAAATACATAATGCAGGACATTAGGAGACAAATATGGTAGTCTGGGGCTAGTTTCTTAGAATACAGCTTTAATTCTCAACTGTGTATCTCATGGAAGATGGTTGTGTAGCACATACGATTAAAGAAGGTAGGACAGGCCGGGGGTAGTGGCTCCCACCTGTAATCCCAGCACTTTGGGAGGCCAGCGGAGGCGGGGGAGTGGATCACCAGGTCAGGAGTTCAAGACCAGCCTGGCCAACACAGTGAAGCCCCATCTCTACTAAAAATACAAAAATCAGCCAGGTGTGGTGGCAGGCGCCTGTAATCCCAGCTACTTGGGAGGCTGAGGCGGGAAAATCGCTTGAACCCGGGAGGCAGAGGTTGCAGTGAGCCAAGACCACACCACTACCACACTCCGGCCTGAGTGACAGAGTGAAACGCCATCTCAAAAAAAAAAAAAAAAAAGGAGAATAGATTTTATAGATGGCACTGAGTAGTCCTTTTCTCAACAGTTTTCTCAACAGAAAAAAAAGATTTTCTAAAAGCATCCTGTTTTGAAGTTTCCTCCTTTTCTCAGAAGTTTAAGTTGCTTCCTAATTGCCATAACCCTATTTTATCTTCTCCACTATTAATTTTTTTAAAAACGAAAAAGTTGAAAGACTACAATGAATATCCCCATTCCCTCCACTTAAGATCCAACAGTGTGAGCATTTTGCCATATATGTGGTACCCCTCAGCCTATCAATTTTGTTTCAATCTACCTCCAGCGCCTAAACATGAGTTGTAAGAGTCTCTACTAGTAAACATCCTGTGGTAACCAGTTAGTCTGGCACCTCCATGTCAAACATTTTGGGGGCTTAAAAACAGGAAACCAGACTATGGACATAAAAAGCTGTGTCAGCCATGTCAAAAACAGAATAGGACAGCCAATTTTTTGGCAGGTTCAGAAACTAGATTTCGTGTGCCAGACCATTTTCGTGTTGGGGTATTTCTAAGTTTATTTCTTATTTATCCTAAGTTTTGTAACCTATTGAAAACTTCCGCTTGTGTCAGATGTTGTACAGAGGTGTTTGGGGCTACACTTGAGACAGAAATTGGGGTGAGGAGTGAGCAACACATGTCCTGGGGTGTAAGAGTAGCTGAAGTGAGGGAAACTCAGGGGGCATCAGGCCCCAAGGAGTCAAAGTGGCACTGCTCCTCTCTGGATATGCTTCCTCGGGGATAAGCAGAGATTCTCTCTCTCCCAAACCTGTGCATGAAGCTCGCTGGCTCTGCTTCACAGCTCCCAACATGCCATGTGCATGCCTGGGAACACACTCTCCTCACCTCCAGGTATACTCTAACCCTGGTACTCCTTCAAAACTGAGCTAAAACTTCTCCAATCAGTCCATCTGACTTTATAAGCCCCAAATAATTTAAATCATTCCACAGTAAATCCTCATAGAACGTGTGACAGCTCTTGTAAATATCAAATTCCATTAAAACAGAGAAAACGCAAATGTCCCAATGCTTTTTATATACCAGAATATAGTTATCAAATATTCTTTGTATGAGTTGTATTCCAAGTTAAAATGACCTACTCCTTGTCTTCCATGTCCCTCATGGTGTTTCACAAACATTAGCCCAATATGTTATTGATTTTGAACATAAGTTCTTTTATCCAAAGAATCTTATAAACATGTTAACTTCAACAGGGATAGAAAAAATAATAATAAAAACAAAGAATTTTACAAACACTAGCCTTCCTGAGTTTGGTCAAACCTGAGTGTGAGTTTGGAAAGGGCAGGACTAGCCTCACACAGCTAGGACACACAGACTCCACCTGCTAACCCTGGGCGTTTTATAGCCCACTTTTAAATAGCTCCCAGTTGCATTTAAGGCAAGAACTATTTCACAACCAAGGCACCAGGAGGCCTGAAATGACTCCTGTTGTTGCACAGCTGTGATCACAAATGTAGCCCCACTCTCTGGCTCACTAAGCCCCAGCTCCCAGGTAGCCACAGGCCCACCCCAAACCCTCAGCTGACACCAGGAAATCACATTTTTGCAAGGAGAGGCACAAAAGACATGCTAGATATCTCCCTCCTGCTTTCAGCCTCACCATTCATGCAGGGTCTTGACAATATTATTGATATCCTTCTTTCGGATGTCACGGCCAATGCAGAAATCCACTTCCAGCAGCTGGTTTCGCTGGTCCAGCTTGCCCTGGATGATGTCAGTGTAGACAGCCTCAATGATGAGGTCTTCTAGTTCCCGAAGATTCCGCATTTCCAGGTCTTTCAGCAACACGGAGTAGGGGATACACTGTAGAAAAGGCCATGTGATCATTATAAAAACCATCTGGCAAGCATTCGCGAAAATGCAGGTATTATTCACATAGCCAACAGCTGCCTCTAGGCTCAGGAAATGCAGACTAGTGGTAATTATTAATAGCTAGGGCAACAAGAGGTGGATAAATGAACCATGAGACCTAGAAGACCCAACGACATCTAAGAAAGCAACCTCCTGGTTCTCTGCCTCCTTGGCTTTCCCCAGCCTTCAGATTTCACATGCTGCAGCATACTTGCAGAGATCCTAAAAACTTGTACCAGTGGAGAGAAAGGGAACTACTGAGTATATGCCACTCTGCCACCTTCTGGAATCTTTCAGACTTTGTCAGATCACCATAAATCTCCAGCAGATCCCAGTCACTGGAAAGAACTGGCTACTTGCCCAGCAGAGTGCAAAAACAAAAAAAAAACTTGCAGGCCAGCACATCTACCTATAGGTAGCCAACAGGTACTGCCAGCTCAGACATCATCCTGAAGTTTGTATCTGTTTTCTCAGACACTTACAACCAATACGAATTCCCCAACAATAGTTCTTTATTGGGCTGTACCAACATTCTACATGACTCCAAGACTCCAGTTTTCTGCAAATCCTTTGCCACATCACTACTAGTTTGAACATTAACACAATGATCAAATCTGTAGAAACAAACACGAGGAAGATACATACAGAGAAGACAGCAAATATACCTAGAAGGGTTTTCTATGGCTAAAGGCACAGATATCCATGGGCGGTGGGTGGACTTACAATGACAGGTTGCAGAAATGAGGAAAAGGGTCACTGTTACTTCTTTACTACACTTGAGAAGTCCACAATCAGGACAAGAAAAAAGGTCAGGTCCTCATTTCCCAACAAAATAGCCCTCCCACCTGAAATGCTAGGCTGAGAATCAGAAATGTGTCATTAGATCAGATAAAATGATTTCAGCAACCGAAATTGCAATCCAAGAACAAGACAGACCAAGTGCAGTGGCTCACACCTGTAATCCCAACACTTTGGGAGGCTGAGATGGGAGGATCACTTGAAGTCAGGAGTTTGACACCAGCCTAGGCAACATGGTGAGACCCGTGTCTCAATTTAAAATTTTTTTTTAAGTTAAAAAGGCCGGGTAGGTGGCTCATGCCTATAATCCCCACACTTTGGGAGGCCAAGGCAGGCAGATCACCTGAGGTCAGGAGTTTGAGACCAGCCTGGCCAATATGGTAAAACCCCATCTCTACTAAAAATACAAAAATTAGCCGGGCATGGTGGCAGGTGCCTGTAATCCCAGCTACTCGGGAGGCTGAGGCAGAAGAATCGCCTGAACCCAGGAGGCAGAGTTTGCAGTGAGCCAAGATCACACCACTGCACTCTAGCCTGGGTAATAAGAGCAAAACTCTGTCTTCCCAAAAAAAAAAAAAAAAAGAAAGAAAGAAATATATTTATCTCTGAAGCTCAATCATGGAGGGGAAATGCTAAAACCAAATTTTTTAAAAGGCATAGTCCCACAGAAACTTAGACACTTAGACTGGGATTAGGCAGAGAGCCAAAATCAACTATAAATTAACTAAATCTGGACCTTCATTATTAATGGCTATGAGCAGCTGGCTGCAAAGCTTCTTCTAAATCAACTGTGGGAGAGGACTTAAAGGTATAGGGGAGTGGTTGGTATCTTATACAAGGTTAGGGTCTAAAGTTAGCATATGAGGCAAAATTCCAATTAGTGTAATAAACCCTTGAAAATCCCAGAGAAAAGCAGTATATTAAAAATCTAACTGGGCATGGTGGCTCATGCTTGTAATCTCAGCACTTTGGGAGGCTGAAGTGGGTGGATCACCTGCAGTCAGGAGTTCAAGACCAGCCTGGCCAACGTGATGAAACCCTGACTCTACTAAAAAATATAAAAATTAGCTGGGCATGGTGGCAGGTGCCTGTAATTCCAGCTACTCAGGAGGCTGAGGCAGGAGAATTGCTTGAACCTGGGAGGTGTAGGCTGCAGTAAGCCCAGGTTGCACCACTGCCCTCCAGCACGGGTGACAGAGCAACACACTGTCTCAAAAAAAAAAAAAAAAAATTTAGCTGGGCAGGGTGGCCCATGCCTGTAATCCCAGCTACTTGGGGCTGAGTAGGGGAATTGTTCAAACCTGGGAGGCAGAGGTTGCAGTGAGCTGAGATCACGCCACTGCATTCCAGCCTGGGTGACAGAGTGAGACTCCATCTCAAAAAAAAAAAAAAAAAAAATTCTAGCTAGTCCAATATAGCAAGTTTTTCCTCCAGGATGGGCAGTTCACTGTGCACTGAGCAAGAGATAAAGTTATTAACTTGCCTTGAGATGCCTTGCTATTTGAAAAATGTATATCTTTACCAGCAGTCTCCCCTTAATATGGCAAAATGCTCATGCCACATGCAGCACCATAGCATGCCAGGACTGAGACCTGCTGAGTCAATCACTGCTGGGCATACTTTTCCTGTATGGAATGGAGAGTACTTGTCTACACTATTTTATCTTTTCCTCTGTTGAGCAAATCTTACGCATTTATGATGTGACTCTCCTATGTGCAGCTGGGACTTCCCTCACTGATGCCAATGAGACAGCTGACTTGGGATAAGGAGGAAGACAAGCGAGGGCTCAGGACCGTACCTTCATTCTTGATGCCAAGCTCACGATGGTAAGATGCTTCAGCTTGTTCTGCTGAGCTGTGCTCAGTTCTGGCAGGCTCTTCTTGTTGGCTGCTCAGTCCCACCCACCACAAAAATCAAGACACAAAATAAAATTAGGATTTCTTTTATGGAATAAGCTCAACAACTCCCCAAACCAAATCTACTACTGAATCACTATCATGACTTTGCACTTATTCATTTGGCAAATATTTCTGTCTTCTTTGGAAGACTATGTACTTCCAAAGAAGAAAAGACTCAGTTTCTACAAACACAGAGTTTAGTCTCCTAAAAAGCAAACAAGCAAAATGATGTGGCAATTATCTTAACGGAGTACTATTTGTGCCCCTTGTGACATTCAGCTAAGTTAAACATATCTTCATCGAGCATCTGTTGTGTGCATACTCTGTCCTGAGAAGAAGCAAGGATGAATAAGATGGGCTTTGCCAGTGTTGCTGCATGGCACAGCTCCAGGGCCACCAACCACCTAGAGGTGTGCAACTTCATGGCCCTGGACTTGTCCTCGGTCTTACAACCAGATGTTTCAATAGCTACAAATGCAAAGCAGAACTACCAGAAGAAAGGTACAAGCTACCAGAAGAAAGGAGAGGGAGGAGGTAGGGGTAAGAGAAAGAAAGGGGAGGGGGAGAGAGAAAGAGAACAGTATCATTTGGGAGGTACGGGAGATAGAATTCATGGACAAGATGGAGTTTGAGTTGAGCCTCGAGGAAGAGACAAAATTTCAATAGTAACCATAAATGATAGTAACAGCAAGGGCAGCAGCTGCAGCAGCTAACATAAATAGCAAGCTTTACATCTTATGGATCACATAGGTCCACACATACATACACACATCCAGTTCATCTTAACAACCACCCCACAAAATTCCAAGTGTCCTCAATTCCTTAACCATAATTCTGGATTCCAACAAACTAAATCCAAACTGATTTTTTTTTCCTTAAGCATGGTGCTGAAATTCACCTGGTGAGAATTTTGGACCTGAACGGAGACAGGGTTTTTATCCCACTTGTTTCCACATTCCTTTGAAAATGTTACATAAAAAGGCATGCGCATATTACCTTTTTAAAGTCCCAAAAATTCTAAATTCTGAAACATGTAGCTTCGAGGAATGTAGGTAAGGAATAACGGACTTGTATTGTTACTCCCATTTTACAGACGAGGAAATTGAGCTGCATAAGATTACTTAATTTGTCAACGAACACACAACTAGTAGAAGTGGAGCCAGGCTGGCTACACGCAGTCTGGTAACAGAGTTTGCAATGCTGCCTCTTTAGTAAGCGAGGACAGAAAAACAGAACACACTCCCTGGAACAAAGGGAAGGTCAGAAAAAAATGTGGTGTACCAGGAAGTGGCAAACTGTCCAGTCTGAGAGCCGCACAAAGTAGAAGTGACCAGGGAGAAAGAAGAAGTCAGGGATATCATAGAGAAGACCCTGAGTATCAGGCTACTGTCATACCATTAAAAAAGGGTAGGAAAGCCAGAAAAAAATGGTTTGGGTAGAAGGTAAGTTAGTGTTTGGACACACAAATACCTCATCCTAATATTTAAGATTCTAATTTAAAATGACTCAAATGCCCTACAACAGAAAATGGGCTAAGTAGATTATGAAATATTAGGTTGTGAAATATTAAAAATATTACAAAGACTTAAAATATGGATAAATGTCTATAAGTGGGAAACAAGCAAGACATAAAACTATATACATAGTTATACCTATGTAAGACAAAACACAAACTTAAGGGGCACAAAAAAGTCCAGCATCCAAATGTCTGATGGAAATACAACTATGAGTGACATTTATTTATTTGTTTGTTTGACAGAGTCTTGCTCTGTTGCCCAGACTGGAGTACAGCGGTGCGATCTCAGCTTACCACAATCTCTGTCTCTCAGGTTCAAGTATTTCTGCTGCCTCAGCCTCCAGAGTGGCTGGGATTACAGGTGCCCACCACCACACCCAGCTAATTTTTGTATTTTTAGTAGAGACAGGGTTTCACCATGTTGGCCAGGCTGGTGTCAAACTCCTCACCTGAAGTGATCTGCCTGCCTCGGCCTCCCAAAGCGCTGGGACTACAGGCATGAGCCACCGCGTCCAGCCTATGAGTGACTTTTTAAAAATCTATTTTCCAAATTTTCTTCAATATGCTGGTATTATTTTGATAATATTTAAAATGTTGAAATATTCTACACGTGGGTATTCTGACACTTCACGGCACTCCAAGAGCCCTACAAACACCAGTCCTCAAGAATCTCGTCTGGAAAATAAACAAGGGCTACATTTGTGGATGAGCACACACAGTCCCCATTTTACCCACTAGAATATAAAAGGTGAGAAGGAAAATTCCCTTTGTGAGGTCACCTACCAGGCACAGCAAAATGGGAGGCAGCCAGGTCAAGAAGTCTCCCCACTACCCCATGCTTTATATCTCAAACCTTGATGGTCTTCCAAACTGAGCAACATAATTAAGACAAGTCTTTTGAAGGATCTTCACCAACTCACCTATGTAATCTGGGTATGTCCCATAGGCAAACAGGTTCAACAACTGCAAATAAGCAGCATTAGCTCCTTCCGCAAGCTGAGGAGGGAAAAAAAAGTTCACCACAGACCAAACTGTCTACCAATCACTGTAGTGTTCAAACAGAGGACGGGTGAGCATGTGTCAAAGATGCCATGGCTGTTTATTCTGTACTATTTGATTACTTGGCCCCTGGGGTCTCTCTTCCAACTCTGATTCTTTGGGAAAAAATAAACAAGATTATTAAAGCCCCAAATTTAATATCTCTCCCTCAGGAATGTTTTACTTTCTACACAGCATGCCCAAGGAACTGCTTTTCTCTCTCAACACATACAAAGCATTAAGCATTGGAAGGAGTTCAAATCTTCTCAAGATTCTATTTGCATTAAAACAAAGACTGCAGCAGCCATATCTACATACTAGCTTGGTAGGTATGGCATGAGCCACCACTAACCCAAAGTGAACAAAGCTCAGGGTTGCTTCCAAGTTTCAGGACTACATGTGGACTATGAACCCTGGGAGAGACCAGCACATCACAGGGCATGACAGAAAGCCAGGCTGGGACAGAAAACCAGTGTATCAGTCTGCTCCAAATCAAAATGTTCATTAAAATTACTTACTCTTCACTGATGCTGATGGCAAAAAGCCATGTGTAGAAGAAAAACGAAAGAGCCACTGTTCTGCCTGTAACTTCTCTGCTGTCAATTACGTTGACTGGTGAGTTTTTTGTTTTTTTTTTTAAATCACAAACGTGCTCCTGTTACCCTTCCAACTTACCAAGCCCAGTAACCTCTAAACAGGAATAGCGGTACTACTCAATTTTAGCCTTTAAAAAAAATAAAGATTCCAAGAGGCCGGGCGCGGTGGCTCAAGCCTGTAATCCCAGCACTTTGGGAGGCCGAGGCGGGTGGATCACGAGGTCAGGAGATCGAGACTATCCTGGCTAACATGGTGAAACCCCGTCTCTACTAAAAATACAAAAAACTAGCCGGGCGTGGTGGCGGGCGCCTGTAGTCTCAGCTACTTGGGAGGCTGAGGCGGGAGAATGGCGTGAACCCGGGAGGCGGAGCTTGCAGTGAGCCGAGATCACGCCACTGCACTCCAGCCTGGGAGACACAGCGAGACTCCGTCTCAAAAAAAAAAAAAAAAAGATTCCAAGAAATGCATCTATAATTTCAGATCACTGAAAGGCAACCAGCTTATTCTCAGCTCACATAAGGAAAAACGCAATGTATGGAGAGATAAAGGCGGTCTGCCAAGCACCCTATGGAGAACTCCAGCATCCTAATACCTCAGGCTACTTTCTCAGGTTACCACAAACCTCCTGAAGTCCCTGAATCAGAAGGGGAAGAAACCTGGTAAAGACCATCCAATCTAGCCCCCACTTTTCAGACACATAAAACTAGCCGGAAAAGAGTATTTTCTCCAGAGCAGATACTCCAACACTTCTCCCCCTGGCCTAAATCAATAAAGCCTTTCTGGCTTTACTTTCCAACCATCTCCTCTTAGCCAATCTTCCACAGTTACAAAACAACTACTTGGCATATTCATGCAGGCTTTTCATGAACCTGAAGGAACATATTACCCTTTGGTCATCTCTTGTGTTGAAAAACGAACCCAGTTCTCTCAAATTTTCTTCATAAAACTCATTTTCCACTTCTGGCAAATTAAATTTTTATTGAAAACCTACTGTGTGTCAGGCTATGTATTCAGCTCTAAAGAAACAATGTTGAGCACTACAGACCTCCTCACAGAGATTACAGTTTGGCAAGCAAGCCTGAAATTAAATAAAAATTTACAATGAAAAAGTAAAAGTGGCTCTTCTCATCTCTGACCATCACAGGTAGAGGAGTCATAAGTGGGCACCTGAAATGGCTGCACTGTGGGGAACTGCTGCAGTTTCCCCATCAAGAGGAACAGGCAGACACACAGCTCCGAATCCAACAACCTGAAGGCCGGCAACTCCTTTTGTTAAAACTGACTGTGGATGTGGAGCCAACAGCAAAGGTGTTGTAGTGGTCATGAAGGTGATAAACTGCCTAACAAAAGCAAACCACCTCCTATATGCAAATCCCCACCACCAAGAACTGCAGGGCCACTCTCAACAGCATCCGGCACATGCTCCACAAGAGGTACCACCACCCAGATCGGTGCGTGGCAGCCTTTCACAGAGCCAGCACCAGCCTGCAAAGCCAGAAGCCTGTGAGGATGAAGAGGAAGGGGACCTGCCCCACCGATCCACCAAAAGCTCCTGAGTATGACCCTCCACCCTACAAAGCAATAAAGATGCTCACAGACTTTTCTCAAGTAAGTGAATATAAACAAATAAAAATGTTCAAAGTGGGAAGTAGAGGTGGAGAAGTATAGATTGCTTTACATCTCTTTGTTCCTTCTGTTCAATGGATCTTCTCATTTTTGAGGCACAATGACCAAAACTGGATACCCAAGGTTTTAATAACAAGCAAGCAAACACGTAAAATGAACTACGTCCTAGCTTTTCATGTCATATCTAACACATTTAGCATAGCACTGTCCTTTTCCACAAGAAAAATACACTCCTATTCATGTCCATTTTATGTTCAATAGCAGTAAGTTTCTGCTGTGTGTCCCTGACCAATCCTCCTTATCGATAATGCACTGGAGGTTTCTGGTCCCTAAGAATGCCTGAATCTACCCCTATTAAACATCAGCCCATGCTTATAGCACTTTTCTAATTTATCAGGATCAACTTGACTTTTTTACTATCTTTTAGATTATTATTAGCAACAATCTAATTTTACCCAAGTTGAGATAAAAATACTGGATAAAAGGACCCAAGGATATCCTCTCAATCTCTTCCTCTGCCCCACCAATTCCCATCCCTCTCTCAATAGGGTACCTCACAGGTTCACAATACTTCAGCATTGAAATTCTTTGGAAACCTGGAGAATTACAGAGAGTCTCAGAACAAAGACAGAGAAATTGTTTGAAAACCGTTCTTACCTCCTGCACGTTGGCCAGCTCCAGAAGTTCTCCAAAGACATACACTCCAGGAGCCTCTAAGACCTGGCTTATGAGAGCAGTGAGGGCTGAGCCACTGGTACCTTTGGCTAATAAAATAAACTGCTCCAGGAGGTTACTTGAGGGTTTCTGTTCCCCTGCCATTCTCTGGCCTTGAAATCTGTCCAAAAGAAAATTGTGTCATTCTTCCTTCTCCTTTGCAAAGTCTATGCCTATTTAGTGCTGAATCAAACACCAGAATACTTTAATTTTATAGTGTTGATAAAGAAAAACCAGGCCAGGTGCAATGGCTCATGCCTGTAATTCCAGCACTTTGGGCGGCTGAGGTGGGTGGATCACCTGAGGTGAGGAGTTCGAGACCAACATGGCCAACATGGCAAAACCCCATCTCTACTAAAAATACAAAAATTAGCCAGGCTGGTGGCAGATGCCTGTAGTCCCAGTTACCCGGGAGGCTGCGGCACAAGAATTGCTTGAACCCAGGAGGTGGAGGTTGCAGTGAGCCAAGATCGCGCCACTGCACTCCAGACTGGGCAATAGAGCGAGACTGTCTTTTAAAAAACAAAACAAAACAAAACAAAAACAGTTCCTGAGTCCAGATGCAATTACCACCTTGGGAGATGGGTGGAGTTCAACCTGGAGTTAAAAGGATCTTTTACTAAATTCTGGTGTTTGAAACACACTCTGTAAAAGTCATTTCACTTCCACCTGCCCCTCCTCCAGAGGCAACACCTTCTAAGTCCTTAAACCTGACCAGGAGCTAAAGAAAAACACAGGAGTTTCTCAGCAGCTGTTTTATATCCACCTCGTTTACACATTCTGGTTAAGAAATAAAGGATACTGCCTATACCCAGAGGCACCAGATGTAAGCAAAAGCAATCAGTTACAGCTCCCACTGTGTCATCAGAATCCCATCTACAGCCAGAGAGATAAGGAAAACAAAAAACCAAACAAGAAAGATGTCTCATTTAATCAAGTCAGGTAAGCACAGGTAGAGGGAGACATCATTTTGAAAGAAAAACAGCGACATACCCAAACTAAGAACATGCATGCTGTGTAAGACCATGGGGGAAAATCCCTGTATTCGGCCTCCTCCTGATACGACATTTTAACCAAACGTGACTTCAGAATGTGTAAAAAGAACTCAAGAAAACAATAAAAAGATTTGGGAAAACAGTGAAAATATTCTATAAGCGCTCCGAAGACATTAAGTACAGGAGGGTCCCTCAACTGTGTAATCTAATTACAAGCTGTGTGTACAGGAGTTCCAGGTAAGATTTCTCCTCTAAGAATGACACATATTAGAGCAGCGTGACAAAATGAACGAAAGACGGTATAGTAGAGTGGAGCAAAGAACAATTCGAAGAATAGTTTGGTGAAAGAGAAACTAAGTTTTGTGTTGGCAGGCACACATAATAGTTAACCTTCCACAGTATTACAGAAACAAGTATGTCGCCTCACTCAGGGTTACCTAAGAAGGTCCGGTCAGACACAGAAAAAAAAAGTGACGTGCTGGGGAACAACGGGTTTTGAGGAGGGAAGGGAAAGGGAAAAGAGAAGAGGAGAGGATATGAGGCAGAAGGGAAGGAATAGGGAAGAAAGGAGGGTCGGTAATGGTCAAGAGAGGAGGAGCGAAAAGGTCCTTCCAGGAGGACCCGTGTGAAGAGACAGATAGGGATCTCTGCCAAGAGACTGAATGTTAGGAGGTGGGGGTGGAGAGCGGGTAGGGAAATGGAGAGAAACTTGTCCCTTCAAAAGATCTCGGCTTAAGGAGCAAAGCCTGTGGGCGCAGAGAATGTAAAGAGATGGAGACAGTCGCTTTCTTCTGGAGTGGGAGGGCCAGAGGCTAGGCACAGAGCGGAGATAAATTCCCGTCAGGGGAGGGCGCTATTTGGATGGACCGGAGTGAGGCAAACGGGCAGCCTTTGGGGATGGGAAAGCGAAGACAGCCACAGCACTGATGCTGAGGGTCGCAAGCTGCAGCAGACCTCGCCGCGGGCGGTATGCTCCAAGCAGGGCCGCAGGCGTGGAGTGAGGAGCCGCGGGGCGCGCTCCCCAAGGCGGGGGCGGGGCGGGCACGGCCGCGGGCTTCCTTGGCTGCGGGCACTAAGCCGGATCGTCGGGCCGAGCCTGGAGCGCCGGCCCCGCTCGGCCCACCCTCTCGCTAGCTCCTACCTGTCCGAGCCACCTCTCGGTCCTCTTAGTCGCTGGCTCGGCCTGCCGGCGCCTGCCCGCAGGTTGTCAAGCGTCCATGATCACCCCGGCGTCCGGCGCTTTTCTGCCTCCGCCGACCCGTCGCCCGTGCAGCTCCCCCGGAAGCCTCCCACCGCTGCACTCGCGTTCCGCCCACACAAGGTTCCACCCGCCGCGTTTACTCCCTTAGACCTCCGGTGGGGAAGTGGGGGTGAGGGGGCGGAGAAGAGGCTGCAGCCCGGGAACCAGGCGGGGACGGGGTGGCTAGGCGCCCGAGGAGACGAATGCGGCCTAGTCGATACTGCAGCCCAACCGTCGCCATCGCCCTCCCGGGCCCCAAATCCTCCCCTTAGGCTGCGTTTTGTCTCTCAGGAGCTCCCCATGGTTATTGCGCTACCCCTGGGCACGGAGATACATTAAGTCTACTAACTACCACTTATTGAGCGTTTTTCCATGTGCCAGGTGCAGTACATGCATTATCTCGTTGAATTCTCATAACTATGGCTTGTATTATTGTTCCCATTTTTCAGGTGAATTAACTACGTCCTAAAGTCAAAGTGACAAAGCTTGCTTTGGAACCCAGGCTATTTGAGGCCGAAGACCATGTTCTTTACCTCTATTCAGAAAATGTTTTAAAATAAGCAAGAGATGGGTTAAGCCAACAAGGTTCTATGACCAAAATGTCATTGATAGCGTTGCATCTGGTGCTTACCAACTCCCCGGGGAAGATGGCTAAGAAATGCCACATCATTGAACACTTAAACTGATTCCTGTATACATTCCAGTCTTTCAGGTCTTGAAAATGAGAGAGAAAAACAGCCCTATTTGCCTGTCGTGCATTAGAATGCAGAAATTAGGACAAAAGCAAAGGAGCCTAGCACCAACTAATTCATTCATTTATTCAAAAACATTTCTTTAGCACCTATTATGTCCTGGAAAGTTATATGAAGATAAAACGAAGTTCTTCCCCTCAAAAGCTCCAATGTGTTAAATGCTATGAGGAAGATATGACAACACTTTGGAAGCACAGAAGACAAGAGGTTGGGGAGGAAAAAACAGGCAAAAAGGGGAGTAGTGCCCGTTGTCACAGAGGTTTGCACTGTGCAGCATATACTGATGTCAAAAAGAAACCCAGAGTGGTTTGACCCCAGGGTTTTCAAGAGTGAGAAATGAGGGGTACAGAGCTGGAGTCAGATCATCAAGGGTCTTGGAATCCACATGCCAGGTACTGGGGAACTACTTAGGCTTTTTAAGCTAAGAAGAGGTATGAATAATTAATTGCCTTTTTAGAGTGATCATGCTAGGTGCTTTAGGAATGGATTGGATGTGGAGAGAATTGGAGGCAGGGAAAACCTCCAGTGAGGGGACCGATTTATTCTAGATAAGACATTGTGAGATCTCGAACAAACGTAGTGGCAATTGCTGGGCGCGGTGGCTCACGCCTGTAATCCCAGCACTTTGGGAGGCCAAAGCGGGCAGATCACCTGAGGTCAGGAGTTCGAGACCAGTCTGGCCAACATGGCGAAACTCCGTCTCTACTAAAAATACAAAAATTAGCCGGGCATGGTGATGCACTACTAATCTCAGCTACTCTGGAGGCTGAGGCATGAGAATTGCTTGAACCCAGGAGGCAGAGGTTGCAGTGAGCCGAAATTGTGCCACTGCACTCCAGCCTGGGTGACAGATTGAGACTCCATCTCAAAAAGACAAACAAAAACAAAGGGAGTAGCAATTGGGGTTGAAAAAGAAGGGACACTGTTGGAGACATTTAGACTGTAGAATTTATAAGACTTGGTGACCAGCTGAATATAAGGAGAGGGAGGGAGCATAACACCCAGGATTCTGTCCTGGGAGACCAGAGCTGTCTGGAACTGGTGTTAAGTGAACAGGGCTATGGACGAGGAGGGACAAATATGGGATTGAGAGGAAGACAACAGAGTTTAGTTTGACTTCATAGAAATTCCAGCAATGCCTCTACTTCCTCCAGAATAATGTCCAGACTCCATGGCTGCAATTTGGACTTAGTATTTTGGGTTTTTTCCCTTAAGAGACGGAGTCTTACTCTGTCACCCAGGCTGGAGTGCAGTGGCACTATCATAGCTCACCTCAGCCTTGAACTTCTGGGCTCAAGGGATCCTACCACCTCCACCTTCCAAGTAGCTAGGACTACAGGTGCAGGCCACCACACCTGGCAAATTTATTCTTTTTTTTTTTTTTTTAGAGATGGGGTCTCTCTATGTTGCTGAAGCTGCTCTTCCCTGATCTCAAGTGATCCTCCCACCTTGGCTCCCAGAATGCTGGGATTAGAGGTGTGAGCCACCACACCCAGCCCATGGCTGCAGTGAAAGCCCTTCCAAGTGTGCCTCCCTCCTAAGTCCTCTAGCTTTGTCGCACCCCACCCCCTTCACAGTCCAAACTCCCATGCCCGGCACAACTTACACCATCCCTCTCAGACACCAGGCCTATGCTCAAGCTTGCTCTTTTTTGGAATGCTCTTTTATTAGCCTGTAAAAAACCTACCAACTCTAAAAGCAAGGATTTCTGAAATCCAATGCAAAAAACACTAACCATAATAGAAAACATGGAACTATTGCACTATGTTAAAATTAAGAATTTCTGCTCAGCAGATGCAGTGGAGTACACCTAAAGTCTTACTATAGCTACTTGGGAGGCGGAGACAGGAGGATCACTTGATCCCAGGAGTTCGAGGTTGTAGTGGGCAATGCTGGTGCCTGTGAATAGCCACTGCATTCCAGCCTGGGCAACATAGCAGAGACCCCATCCCTCAAAAATATAATTTGTTTCAAAAGTCACCAGTAAGAGAGTGAAAAGACAAGCCACGCCTTGGAAAAGATATCTGCAAAGCATGTATCAAGGAACTCTATATCCAGACTGTAAAGAACTACAAATCAATAAGAAGACAGCCCAATTTTTTAAAGTTGGGAAAAGAATAGGCACTTCAGGAAAGACAACGTTCAACTAGCCAACAAGCATATTGAAAGGCGCTCAACATAAGGAAAAATGTAAATAAATACCTTAATGAGATACCACATTCAGCCAGAATGGCTACAATTAAGAAGAATGACAACAAAAATCCTGTGTTGACAAGGATAAGAGGCACCTAGAACTCTTTCATATTGCTGGCAAAGGCGTAAATTGGTACAATCATTTTGAAAAATTGGCAATGTCTACTATCACTGATCATGTGCATAACCTCCCTACACACCGGCAATTCCTCTCCTAGAAATGGGTGCAAGTGTCTACAAAAAGAAACATGTAAGAATGCTCGCTACAGCTTTGCTAGTAATAGTCCAAAAAATAGCAACGTAAATGCCCACCAACAGTGGAAAGGTAAATTGTGGTATATATATACAACAGAATACTATTCAGCAGTTAAAAGGCTACACACAACATGGATGAATTTCACAAAAATATTGATAAAGTTAAAAAGCCAGACACATACTGTACATACTGTATTATTACATTTAACTGGAATTCAAGAACAGACAAAACTGATCTATGGTGATACAGTCAGAAGAGTGATTATCTCAATATGTAAGGAGGTAATACTGATTGGGAAGGAGCACTAGGCGTGCTAGAAATGTTCCATATCTTGATTTGGGTAGTGGGGACAAGGGTGTATACCTATGCAAAAATTGTTCCCATACTGTATGTCACATCTCATTTAAAAAAAAAAAAAAAAAACTTTTTTAACATGGAAAAAAACTTCAAGTCCAAATGCCACCTTCTCCATTAAAGTTTTGCCAGCTGCAATTAACCTTTTCATCAGGGCCTCCTTAGCATTCTGATGTCGTTTCTTTTATGCCATTTTATCACACTCCATCTTGAATCTCAGTGGAGTCTCCTTATTTCCCTAAATAGATGTTTATCTTCCTGGTGGCAGTGACCATGTCCTTCACCTTTTACCCACTCAGTGCCTGACAAATAACAGGCTGAAAAGATATTTATTGAATTACATGGAAGAAAAAATTGGGTGAGTTCCCAGATGGGTGAAAGAGGGGACAGGCAGAGGAAGGAAGGCCAAGAGAAGGACAGAGGAGGTTTCCAAGGAAACCGTGGCTCACACTGCAATTTTACCTACTTCCTGAAATCACATTAAATGTAACCTTGAGTGGCAAAAAACAAAACACCAAGTCCTACCTAGGCTGAAAATAAATATCACACTCCCTCACTTGAAAGAAATCCACCAAATAAATGCTACCTAATTCTGGGTGTTTCAACACTGGATAGGAAAACTGTTTAAGGAGAATAATTCACATTGCTATGCTGCTAAAAATATCACCTCCTTAGTGTGGTGCAGAGAGTCCAGACTGCAAGTCAGCCGACTTAGGGCTGAATTCTAACTCTGCCCGAACTTGCTGTGATCTGTGGCCAATCCCTTCGCCTCTCTGGGCCTCAATTTCCTCATACGTAACAACGGGGTAGATTAGCAAAGTCCCTTTATGTTTTGATATTCTGAGTATACAATCCATAGCTCTCCCGGTCCAAAGCAGGAATACAGCAAAAACCCCTGAAAAACACGTAAAAGGCGCCTCAGACCAACAAGCACGATTTGAAGAAGTCATTTTGTTATCTTTCACGGTTTAATCAGTGTTTTTGTTTGTTGTTAGCAGCCTTACCATGATTTGCAGAAGATGTCTGAGTTCCATGTAAACAGAAGTTAACTCTCTGCGGGCTGTCATCTTCTTTTGACGGTGAGAAGGGTCTTCCCGCTGGGTTTCAAGTCTCGGGATTCCGAAACCACCAACTCAGCGGGCGGGTTTGTGAATTTGCGCACACTGCGCGGCACACTGGAGTCTAAGTTACAGAGGAACCGAGTGCAGAGGATGCTGGGATTTGTAGTCTCCGGACCTCTTTGTGGTGCGCTGGGATCTGTAGTCCCCCGAGTGCGCCGCTGGAATGCTGGGAAATGTAGTCTCTGTCGCGTAGCACAGTGCAACCAGCTGCCGTCTCGAATGGCTAGTGTGCTCAGCTGCGGGAGCAGGTCCCTAAAGCCTCTGCAGATCCGAAGCCAACACTCCGCTGGGACAAACTCTAGGCAATAACACCAGATGAATATTGTGTCCTATGGGACTTCCCGGGGAGGGCCCTTCCCATTGACGTTAACAGTCCCCCTGCGAAGGCGCAGCGCGCTCCTACTGGCTGGTTGGGATGCCAATCGCCAAAGCTGGCTTTCCATTGGTTCCAGGGGGACACTGCGAGGCTAGGGGGAAGGAGAAGGGATCAGGAGCGGGAGCTGAGGGGAGAGAGAGGCCGGTCCTGGTCTGGCCGCTGCGGCTGCTCGCCCGAGGTCTGCAAGCCGGGCTGCGGCTCCATCCTCGGCTCCTGGGCACCGTCTGCGAGGCTCCGCCGACCAGAGTGAGAAAGCCGCGGGCGGCGAGCGCCGCATCATGTCAGCCAAGGACGAGCGGGCCAGGGAGATCCTGAGGGGCTTCAAACTGTATCCGCCCGGGAGCGGGGCGGGGCCGGGAGGACTTGGGAGGCGGCCGCTCACTGAGGAGACTGGCCGGGGGCGGGGGCCGCGCCAGGTGGGCCCCGCGGAAGAAGGGCTGCGGGAGGGGAGAGGAAAGGAAAAGCGTGCCGTGCACCCGGCGGGACCAGGCGCGAGAAGCGCCCCCAGGGGCGTCCTGAGGGAGGAAGGGGACGTTGACGGGAGCCCCAGGGGGTGGCGGGTGGGGACGGAAGAGCTTGGGGTACTGGGCTGCGAGAGGTGCCGGGCGTCGCAAACTCTGTCGGAGAGACCGGCTGGGTTCCAATCCCCGGCCGGGACCCAGAGGCCGGAAGGGGGCTGCGGCCCGCAGGGAAGGGCTGAGGGGGCGCGGTGGGCTGATCTTAAAGTCTAGAAGCCTCTTTGGCTATAAGCCTACCCGAGGAGCGGGGAACAGTGACTTGGAGCGGGCGACCTTGTGTGGGACAAATACCAGTGCTTTTAAAACTCTCTCAGGGCCCCCACCGCACCGCACCCCACCCCCGTCTGGTTTCCACAACTTCTCTTCCAAACTTGTGGCTTCTTCCAGGGCTAGAGTAGTTGGGGGAGGTGGGGAAAGAGAAGTCCAAGATCAACCTCGTCTTAACACTCTTGGTCTTCTGAGGCATTGGTCACTGCTTCCCCCTCAGCGCCTCAGTTTCCTTTCCAGCAACACGAGGACCATAGGCTTAGGTGTGGGGTGCCTCGCGCTGGGGCTCCTAGCCGAGGTGTCTTTGCTCGCTCCTGTTGGTGCGGTTAATGCCTAGCTGTGGTGGAGCTGTCCAGCAATAGTGTGATGTCGCTGGGGCCACGGTAGGATAGTGGGGTAGAGAAATCATTGCCTCGGGCCTGTTGTGATGCCGCTCTTGCAACCTCTCCTTAATGTGGTAAGGAAGCTTTGTGTTTTCGTGGAGTGTGTTAGTCTGTCACCATATGATGCAAATGAAAAAATGCAAACTTGTATATTCAAATTTTCCATTCTCCTGCCGGCTTTAATCTCTGCATACATCCTGTCTGTAATCTATAGTACGGAACGTTCTTAAATTGCTCCCTCAGTGAAAAGGTAGTCACCGCTTTAGGACTCCTCCCTTGGAGGTTTAGTAAAGCACTGTTTTCTTGATATTCTGTTGTGTTTTCACAATGTCCATGTCACCCTTGCAAAATTTAATTGCTTTGCTATAATCAGAAACCAAGTTGGTAATACATTTTAGACCACAGTGCAAAAAGGAAGTTTTGGATGTACAAGTGAGATTTTTCAAGTGAAAATTGATCTAGGCTTTTAAAAAAACCTAAAGGCTGTATCACCTTTGCATACTACCATTCAGGATAAAGTTTCAGTACTTTCATGTAGTGATTTAGTAGCAGCCTCTTTAGAGCTCCATGTGCCTTTCTGTGTTTCTCTCCATAATGGATCATATAGGTATACAGGGATGACTGAAGTGCTGGAAAAGCTATGACATGAATTTTATTTTTCCCTCAAGTAATTTGTATTATTACTTAACATATAACAATGTAATAATATTGTTACTTAACATGCTGTGTAAGCAGTAAACCAGAAACTATGGAGAACTGAGAGATTTCAGAAGCAACGTTTTCATCTGATTGGAAATACCATATTGCTGAAAAGAAGAAATACCTTTTTTTTTTTTTTTTTTTTTTTTGAGACGGAGTCTCGCTCTGTCACCCAGGCTGGAGTGCGGTGGCCGGATCTCAGCTCACTGCAAGCTCCGCCTCCCGGGTTCATGCCATTCTCCAGCCTCAGCCTCCCGAGTAGCTGGGACTACAGGCGCCCGCCGCCTCGCCCGGCTAGTTTTTTGTATTTCTTAATAGAGACGGGGTTTCACCATGTTAGCCAGGATGGTCTCGATCTCCTGACCTCGTGATCCGCCCGTCTCGGCCTCCCAAAGTGCTGGGATTACAGGCTTGAGCCACCGCGCCCGGCCTAGAAATACCTTTTTAATGGCTTTTGAACAAAGCAGAAAAGTTTGAGCTTCTCACCTTCAGTCTTGGCTCTTGAACCTGTTAAGAAAGAGGATAAGAGACAAATACGGAAAAGAGTTTCAGAAAGCAGAATCTGTGTCAGCCCACTAGAAGGAAAAGCGAATCAACCAATTCAGTGATGTTAGTGCATCCAGAAACAGGCTTTCGGGGAAAGCTTGACCTGAGCTGATTAAATCCTGAAGCACCAGGGAAGCAGCCACATCAAAAAGTTAGCATGAGAGCAGTGGCGTGCTCATCCTCTGGTAGCCTTTATTGGGCATTTGTGGAGTAAGAGGGAAAAGAAAAGCAGGAATGTTAAGATATGCTACTACCTTCAGGAAAAAGTAAAATTAATGTTTTAGTAAGAAACTGACTATTGTCTACCTTTTATTGGGTAAATAGATTTTCCGAACTTTCTTTCAGAGTATCTGTTTCTGTAAGAATAGTTTATCACTACAAAAAGAGCACCATTATGTTCTCCCACCAACAGTGTTGATAGTACTCAGTTTTCCACGTTGACTAGGTCGGTCTTTTTTGTTTGCCAGTTTAGATAACAAATGATATATTGTTTTAATTGGTATTCTCCTGGGATCCCTACATCCATGAAAAGGTAATGTAGCATAGTGGTTAAGAGCTATACTGGACTATGTCGCTATACTGCCTGCATTGGAATTCCAGCCCTGCACTCCTAGTTGTGTGTCCCTGAGCAACTACTTTAACCTTGCCTCAATTTTCTTATCTGTAAAATGCAGAAAATAATAGTATACTACCTATCGCATGGGGCTTTGAGAGTAAATGAGTTGATATCTAAAGCATTTAGAAAAGCACCTGATCTACAGTAAGCATTATGCTTTAGCTAGTGTTATTCTTGTTGTTATTAGATAAGTTGCACATCTCCTCTATTTGGCCATTTCTTTTTCTTCTGTAAATTGTTAATTTTGTTTTTGCCCATTTTACTATTAAATTGTTTATTTTTCTTATTTGTAGATGTTCTTTACATATTGTAATATCAATCCTTTGCCTATTATATATTTTGCAAATATTTTCTTTCAATGTATTGTCTCCTTTTTTGTTGAACAGAATTCTAAAATTGTCATTTCAAATTTATTTTATTTGTTTGAGATGAAGTCTCGGTCTGTTGCCCACATTGGAGTGCAGTGGCACAATCTTGGCTCACTGCAACCTCCGCTTCCCAGGTTCAAGCAATTCTCCTGCCTCAGCCTCCTGAGTAGCTGGGATTACAGGCACATGCCACCATGCCCGGCTAATTTTTGTATTTTTAGTAGAGACGGGTTTCACCATGTTGGCAAAGCTGTCCTCAAACTCCTGACCTCGTGATCCGCCTGACCTCTGCTTCCCAAAGTGCTGGGACTATAGGCGTGAGCCACCGTGCCTGGCCTCAAGTTTATTAATATTTGCCGTCTGGCTTTTGCATTTTGTATCTTGTTTAAAAAGATCTTTCGTATCCCAAGATTAACTAAATATCCTATCTTTTCTTCTCTTTTTAATGTTTAGCTCTTTAATCCACCTGGAACGTATTTATACATTTGGTATAGGGTGGATATCTAAGTACTTCTGCTGTTTGAATAGCCAGTAGTTCCAGTACTAAGTACTAAGTCCGTCTTTTCCTCACTGTTTTGAAATGCCATCCTTGTCATATACTAAATTTTCATAAGACGTAGGTTTATTTTTTGATTATTTCTCTTTCATTGATCTATTTGTCTCTTCTTGTGCCTATACACATTTGGTTGAATTATTATAGCTTTATGATGTGATTTAGTACAGTTTACAATAGGATTGGTCTGTGACTAACATAATATGTGTGTTTAAGGTCCCTATAAATATTTATGCCCCTTTTATTCACATAGAAGCTTGCCATATGCCCATAGTAGATAGAAACATGAGGACTTGGCTGGGCATGGTGCTCACACCTGTAATCCCAGCACTTTGGGAGGCCTAGGTGGGAGGATGGCTCAAGGCTAGGAGTTCAAGACCAACCTGGCCAACATAGTGAGACCCCCAACTCTAAAAAAAAAAAAATTTAAAGATACTCCGTAAGAGTGATGCATAAATCAGGCATGGTCTGAGTGAATTCAGTATAAGCCTTTGTATTTGCCATCAGTTGTTTCAAAAACAAAATCTTACAAGATTTTATTCTCATATCACCTTCACCCCATCTCACCCTACCTCTTTCAGAGTATCTGTTTTTGTGAGAAGAGTTTATCACTACAAAAAGAGCACCATTATGATCTCCCACCAACAGTGTTGATAGTACTCAGTTTTCCACGTTGACTAGGTCAATCTTTTTTATTTTTGCCAGTTTGGACAACACATGATACCTTGTTTGAATTTGTATTTTCCTGGATCCCTAGATCCATAAAAGGTAATATAGCATAGTGGTTTAAGAGCTATACTGGACTGCGGCGCTATACTACCTCTCAAGAAATGCAAGGCTCTCATACACATTAAGAACCTTGCATTTCTTTCTTGTTTGTTAAAAGCATAACATTTCCTAATTGTAAATTAATGTTATGAATGAAATGTTACTTGGGGAACAATATGATTCTCCTGCAAATATTTTGGATTTGATTTTAAGCAGCTGACATAGAGATTGATGTTTGTAAATCCCACGTTTCCCGTTTCTTTTCTTCAACAAAGGTCTGTTGGGTGACTGTTATGTATAGGGCACTCTACACTTGAAGGATACAAAAATGAATGACTTATAGTCCCTTCTTTCCAGAAGCTTAACCAGCTTTATGTCTGTGTAAAAGGAATATCTTCAAAAGCAATGCATTTTTTAAAATTCTATTTAATTTTCCTATTACAAACTCCAGCTACCTAGAGTCACTTTTGTAAGTATTATTTAATATAGCCTTCTAATGTAGCTAATTTTTAATGTGTTTTTTATAAAAACGGAATAGTAAATATCACTTTGTAACTTACTTTGTTCACTTAATAATAGATTTACCATGTTTATGATTTCCAAAGATAATTACTTTCAGTTATTTTCACTGACAGATTTGTCACAGTACTCTTTTTTTTTTTTTTTTTTTTTTTTGAGATGGAGTCTCACTGTTGTTGCCCGGGCTGGAGTGCAATGATGCAATGTCAACTCACTGTAACTTCTGCCTTCCGGGTTCAAGCGATTCTCCCGCCTCAGCCTCCCAAGTAGCAGGGATTACAGGCATCCACCACCACGCCCGGCTAATTTTTGTATTTTTAGTAGAGACGGGGTTTCTCCATGTTGGCCAGACTAGTCTCAAACTCCTGACCTCAGGCCTCCCAAAGTGCTGGGATTACAGGCGTGAGCCACCGCGCCCAGCATTTGTCACAGTACTCTTATACTAGCTTTCTAGTATGGTCTGTATCCACTGTTTTGCCTATTTGAATAGCTTTTTCATCAACATAAAAATATTACTTTATTAAATTAACAAGAAACTGACAGACTTCCATGAGAAGGAATTATGCTTTTATGATTTCATTATCTTTAATCCATCTGGAATTTTCTTTGGTATAAGATATAGAGTAGTAATGTAGCTTTTTTTAAATATTAGCTTATTGTCTCCATTTATTTATTTAATTCATTTATTTATACTTCAGATATTATAATATCCAGAATATAAATGGCTTGGCTGCCTACAAATCAATACGATAAGCATTTAACTCAAAATGGACAAAGGATATGAACAAGCAGTTCCTAGAAGAAAAAAGCAGATGACCAATGAATAAATGAGGAAATGCTCAACCTTGTTAAAATAATAGACTATCTGCCAGGTGCAGTGGCTCATGCCTGTAATCCCAGCACTTTGGGAGGCCGAGGTGGCGGATAGCTTGAGCCTAGAAGTTTGAGACCAGCCTGGGCAACATGGCAAGAGCCTGCCTCTACAAAAAAAAAAAAAAAAAAGCGCACACAAAAATTAGCCAGGTGTGGTGGCGCATACTTGTGGTCCCAGCTACTGGGAGGCTGAGGTGAGGGGATCACCTGAGCCTGGGAGGTGGAGGTCGCAGTGAGCCAAGATTGTGCCCCACTGCATTCCAACCAGGGTAACAGAGTGAGACCTTGTCTAAAATAATAATAATAATAGACTATCACTTTATTCCCAATTAATTGACACAAATTTAAAAGATTGATAATATATATATCCTGAGAGTGGCACTGTATGAAAATAAAATTAAAGAAAAAAAAATAGGCCAGGCACAGTGGTTCATGCCTGTAATCCCAATACTTTTGGGAGGTCATGGTGGGCAGATCACTTGAGGCCGAGAGTTTGAGACCAGCCTGCCCAACATAGCAAAACCCCCTCTCTATTAAAAATACAAAAAATTAGCCAAACATAGTGGCACATGCCTGTAATCCCAGCTACTCAAGAGGCAGAGGCAAGACAATCGCTTGAACCCAGAAGGCAGGAGTTGCAGTGAGCTGAGATCACACCACTGCACTCCAGCCTGGGCTACAGAGTGAAACTGTCTCAAAAAAAAAAAACATAAAAATTTATTTAAAAAAAAAAGATGCCAGGCCCAGTGGCTCACACCTGTAATCCCAGCACTTTGGGAGGCCAAGGTGGGCAGATTACTTGAGGTTAGGGGTTCGAGGCCAGCCTGGCCAATGTGAGGAAACCTCATCTCTACTAAAAATACAAAAAATAGCTGGGCATGGTGTGGACAGCTGTAATCCCAGCTATTAGGGTGTCTGAGGCAGAAGAATCACTTGAACCTGGGAGGCCAAGGTTGCAATGAGCCGAGATTGCACCACTGCACTCTAGCCTGGGTGACAGAGAGAGACTCAGTCTCAAAAAGAAAATAAATAAATAAGAATATTCAGTGTTCACAACATTGAAGGAAAAGGGCACTCTCATTTGGTTTATATGTGTGTATAGTGTCTATAGAACGTAATTGGTATCTATCAAATGTTTACACATAACTGCAGTAGAGCATATAGCATGATGGTTTAGAGTATGGGCTCACTTCCAAGGTTTAGACTCTGAGCCTCAGCATCTGTATCTCATATCATCAGAGGGTTGTTTTGAGAATTAAACGAAACTGCATAAAAAATGTTTGGTTCAGTGCCTGGCATATAGTAATATCTGCCGCCATTCATTTTATTAATAATTACTAATAATAATGACAGGCTGGGTATGGTGGCTTATGCCTGTAATCCCAGCTCTTTGGGAGGCTGAGGTGGGTGGATCACCTGAGTTTGGGCGTTCAAGACCAGGCTGGCCAACATGGTGAAGTCCCGTCTCTACTAAAAATACAAAATTAGTCAGGCATAGTGGTGTGCACCTGTAATCCCAGCTACTCGGGAGGCTGAGGAAGGAGAATCGCTGGAACCTGGGAGGTGGAGGTTGCAGTGAGCCGAGATCACACCACTGCACTCCAGCCTGGGCAACAGAGACTCCATCTCAATAATAATAATAATAATGACAATAGTGTTAATATGATTGTAAAGCCACTTATTTCTCTGAGATATAACTGATGACTTCATTCTAGTTATATTTTCCTACTGAAAAAAACTATGGTATTCCCGTTTTGCCTCTGAATAAATGATTCAATAGGCATTGATGTATACCTCGTGTTTATCTTGTCTAGAAAATGAATCTCATTCTAATTTATGGCAGGTTAGTAAAAAGAGTTTGGGCTCAGAAGGTTTCTGAAAGCACCTTTCACTTGTGTTCTTACATTTCTTCTCCCATAGTTGGGTCCTGGAATCCCTATATCTTCTTTCTCATAGTACCTTGATCCTTGACTTTGCTTCCAACCAAAAACTAGTTGGCTTTACATCTTCTATTTACTCACTTAAAATAAAGAATAAGAATGATCGACTTATTAAGAAAAGTCGACTGTAGAACTTCTCTTGAATGTCAGTATTCCCTAGTACAGTTGCCTGGGCCAAACATTAAAAATGAATTTGAGGTTTATTATTTCCCATAATATAGTTTTTGTCTATCAACCCAAAGTCTTGGAAAGCAACCAGATATACCACTCATATAGCCCAATTTCATGTAGATTGTGATTGGTAGCTTGTTTCCTCATGCATGGACTCTTGAGAGTTTGATTGTTATCTTGAATGGATTAAATGAATATAGTGTCCTATTGATTATCTTAGGATTCTTTTTTTTGTGTGTGACAGGGTCTCACTGTCACCCAGGCTGGTGCTATCATAGCCCACTGCAGCCTTGACCTCCCAGACTCAGGTGATCGTCTGCCTCACTCTCCTGAGTATCTGGGACCACAGTTGTGCACCACTATACCCAGCTAATTTTCATATTTTTTCTTTGTAGAGAAAGGGTTTCACTACGTTGCCCAGGCTGCTCTCGAACTTCTGGGATCAAGTGATCTGCCCACCTTGGCTTCCCAAAGTGCTAGGATTACAGACATGAGCCTCCATACCTGGTCTTACTTAGGATTCTTTTTTTTTTTTTTTTTTTTTTTTGAGATGGAGTCTCGCTCTGTTGCCCAACGTGGAGTGCAGCAGCGCGATCTCGGCTCACGCCACTCTCCTGCCTCAGTCTCCCGAGTAGCTGGGACTACAGGCACCCACCACCACACCCGGCTAATTTTGTGTGTGTGTGTATTTTTAATAGAGACAGGGTTTTACCATGTTAGCCAGGATAGTCTCAATCTCCTGACCTTGTGATCCACCCGCCTCGGCCTCCCAAAGTGCTGGGATTACAGGCGTGAGCCACCGCACCCAGCCCTTAGGATTCTTAAACAGGCATTCCTGCTTTTGCTTTTTGGAAGGAAGTTAGAGTATAATTAGATATTTATGTAGTCTTCTACTGACCTTCTAAGTTTCTTCCCAGGGTTGTGTATATGGTTTATAATGAAACATTATGGTAACTTCTGGAGAAATGGGACAGAACACGGTAAAACTCTCATGAAGAATTCCAGTTGTAATTATCACTACATTTGATAAAGGACTAGCAGTGGTTCTGAGGCTTGGAAGCTCTAGGTTCTTACTAGGGTTGACCTCAGTTTTGCCTCCCAGGCCTCACTTGTCAGCATTCTGCATCCACAAATCCTCATGTTATGAGAGGATTTGACTTATAGATCTATCCCTCCCTATTCCTGAGCTAAAGCCTAGCATCATAAGAAGGAATTTTAAAGGCCATCTTCTCCAGCAGCCGGACTATTCTAATAATTGCTTGAATGCGTAAAACTCAAATTGTCAAAGTTTTGAGAGCAGCATTCTTTCTTGCTTTTGACCTGCTTATAATTTTGGAGCTGGGAAGAAAAGCAAATATATTTTCTTACAGTCCAGTATCCACAAAGATTTCAATGGATTGGATTAAAGCACACTGTTTATGGCAAAGAAGGTGATGGTCTCACTGTAGGACACATGGGAGCTTGTTTAGTCTATAGCAAAGGGAGGCAGGGAAAAGTGGAGCTGGTGCAAAGGAGGGCCACTTGAAACATGGCATACATTCAATAATGGGGGAACTGAAGGAAGTTTAACCTAAAGATGAAAAGAGTTGGACAAGGGACATGAGTGTTCTCTTCTAAAGTTTAAAAAAAAAAAAAAAAAAAAACTGTTCTAAAGATGAAGAATTAAATGTTGCTGTGTAGCTCTCAGAGGAAGTACAAGATTTGGAGGGTAGAAATTACAGGTGACAGAGTTTAGGCCAGTTTTTAACAATTAGTAGAGTTACCTGAAAAAAGATATTTTCCAGAAAGTGTTTTAAGCAGCAGATGGATGCCTGTCTGTCGAGTGTTGCAGAGGGAAATTTTGTATGTATCAAATGTGTATTACGGTAGATGATCTCCAGAAATACTCAAATCGTTTTCCAGCACTACAATTCTTTGATTTGGTGACAGCCTCTCTTACTTTACAAGTACTCTTTTCAGCAAATGTTTATATTGAGATGTGTTCTACACCTAAAATAGGCAAAACGTTTTTTTGTTACCTGATTATTTCTTTTTTGTTTTTGACACAACTCTTAGACACTCAGTATTGAAGTGTTTGGTTTAGTGCATTGTGGATACAACTGATTCAGAATCAAGGAGAGCAATTATTGCCTTTGAATTTAGATAACATTTAGAGAATGAAACCTGAATAGCTCTAATATAAATTAACACTGTAAATATAGCCACAAGAAGAAAGGGGGTGGTCTAGTAATATCTCATAATTCTATACTGCTTTTCGGTTTTTAAAGAACTTTGATATATTACTGCGTTATCACAACAACCCTATTCATTGTTAGCCTCACTTTATAGATTAAGGAATTGAGGATCGATGAGGCAGTGACTTAAATGAAGGCAGAACCTTAATTTAAGCCTTGTTTTGTCTTTTAAAAGTCCATCTTTTCTACGGTATACCATGGTGCCTCTCTGGAGAATTTATTCTTTTGTTGTTGTATTATTAATTTTGAGTTTTAAATTTTTCTCAGCTTGGCTGAGTGAGGTGTCTTATGCCTGTAATCCCAGCACTTTGGGAGGCCTAGGTGGGCAGATCACTTGAGGTCAGGAGTTCAAGACCAGCCTGGCCAACATGGCAAACCCCACAGAAGCTATTTGGGAGGCTGAGGCACAAGAATCACTTGAACCCAGGAGGCAGAAGTTGTGCAAAAAAAAAAAAAATTTCTCAGCTCACTGCAGCTTTAACCTCCTAGGCTCAAGTGATCCTCCCACCTCAGCCTCTCAGATAACTGGGACTACAGGCGCACACTATCATGCCTGGCTAATTTTTGTGGGTTTTTTTTTTTTTTTTTTTTTGAAACAAAGTCTCGCTCTTGCCACCCGGGCTGGAATGCAATGGCGCGATCTCAACTCACTGCAACCTCCGCCTCCCAGGTTCAAGCAATTCTCCTGCCTCAGCCTCCTGAGTACCTGGGATTACAGGCACCTGCCACCACACCCGGCTAATTTTTGTATTTTTAGTAGAGACGGGGTTTCACCATGTTGGCCAGACTGGTCTCGAACTCCTGACCTCAGGCAATCCACCCATCTCGGCTTTTCAAAGTGCTGGGATTACAGGAGTGAGCCACCACGCCCAGCCAATTTTTGTTATTTTTTTAGAGACCAGATTTTGCCATGTTGCCCAGGCTGGTCTTGAACTCTTGGGCTTAAGTGATCTGACTGCCTTGGCCTCCCAAAGTGCTGGAATTAACAGGCGTAAGCCACCATGCCCAGCCCTTTTCTCAGTGTTTAAGTCACAGCCACATTTATTTTTCAGTTGAAAATTATCCTCTTCTAATGTGGTCATGTCCCCTATATTATTTTTTTCCCTCAATTCACCAGACACAGGGGCCAGGGTTAAGCCCAAGATAATGAATTTTTTAACAATTAAGAGTTACCAGAGGAAAAAAATACATTTTCCAGAAAATACTTAAGCAGCAGGTGGATATATTCTTGTTTTCATATTTTTTTCATCTTAAGCACAGTCCTCTTAAACATCGGCCTCTGTAGTCAAGAGATGGCTACTCATAGGGGTCTGATTAGCAACTTCAGTGATGATCAAACATAGGAGGTTGTTACTCAAGTCTGATAAGCACAAGATTGTGTCCATATAGTTTTATCCAATAAAGTAACACAAAATTTATCCCATGGTGAAGTTGTTTTCAGATGAGCAATTCAGATAATCTCGTTAATGGAAAAAAAAAAAGTGAAAAAGTCTTGGATACTAACATGGATAAGCAAACATTTCCTGGCATTGTTCAGAATACACAAGGCTACCTTGTGACCAGCTTATTTCAGTTTCATCCTGAAACCTTTTCCTTAAACATCTGTGAAAAATATCAGGTGAAAGTATATTGTGGGTAGCTTATAGAACCAACTCGAGGATTCCTGTTACAGAGTGTTATTATGCATTTAGGGTTTATTTAAAAGGTCCATTAAATATTTGTGGATTGAGATAAGAATCTAACAGACCATTTCCTTTTCTGTGATTCTCTGTTAAAAAATGTGGTCCCATCTGTGGTCCCAGCTATTCAGGAGGCTGAGGCAGGAGGACCACTTGAGCTCAGGAATTTGAGGCTACAGTGAGCTATTATTATGTCTCTTCATTCCAGCCTGGGCAACGGAGCAAGACCCCATCTCTACAAACTATATATATGTGTGTGTGTGTGTGTGTGTGTGTGTGTATGTCTATATATACATATCTGTGTGTGTATATATGTATGTATCTGTGTGTATATATATTTGTGTGTGTGAAAGAGAGCAAATTGTAGGATAGTCATAACTATGCCATGTGTGGCACTGCTACCTACGTGACTACTCTGTGTGAAAAGTATAGTTCTTCACCAGGTCACTGATAAAGATTAAGAAAAAGGGACTAAATCTGAGATTCAGCATTTTCATGAAATAGGAAGTGAGAAATGTAACTGTAAGCCTTCATTTCTTTTGAGCCATCTTCTGCCTAAGAAGCAAAGACAAGGGAACCAGAAGAGCTGCGTTCTGGTCATAGTGCTGCCACTTACTGGCCATTCATTCAGACATTTGTTAACAGAATCTGTACGTGGTATATCATCTGCTAAACCAAAGAGATAGAAAATAATAAACCAGGCCAGGCGCAGTGGCTTACGCCTGTAATCCCAGCATTTTGGGAGGCCAAGGCGGGTGGATCACCTGAGGTCAGGAGTTGGAGACCAGCCTGACCAATAGGATGAAACCCTGTCACCACTAAAAATACAAAAATGAGCCGGGCATGGTAGCATGTGCCTGTAATCCCAGCTACTCGGGAGGCTGAGACAGAATCGCTTAAACCCGGGAGGAAGAGGTTGCAGTGAGCTGAGATCATGCCATTGCACTCTAGCCTGGGCAACAAAAGTGAAACTCCGTCTCAAAAAAAGAAAATGATAAACCAGTTTCCATGACCAAATAACTTATATAAGGGAGAGAGAAAGAGACCATAACAATCAGAATACAATGTGTGAAGTGCCTAGTAGTATCAAGTGCTGTGGAAACTCAGAGAAAGGATGACTACTACTAGGGGTGTTGTGGAAGACTTCAAGAATTATCACTTGAGGTTGGGCGCAGTGGCTCATGCCCGTAATCCCAGAACTTTGGGAGGCCGAGGCGGGCGGATCACTTGAAGTCAGGAGTTGGAAACCAGCCTGGCCAAAATGGTGAAACCGTGTCTCTACTAAAAATACAAAAATTATCTGGGTGTGGTGTTGCACGCTTGTAATCCAAGCTACTCGAGAGGCTGAGGCAGGAAAATCGCTTGAACCCAGGTGGAGGTTGCAGTGAGCCGAGATCATGCCACCGCACTCCAGCGTGTACGACAGAGGGAGACTCCATCTCAACAACAACAACAACAAAGGATTATCACTTGAATAGGATCTTAAAAGATGAGATGGTGCCTAGTTTAATCTTTATGATAGTACGGAGTAACAAAGAGGAAGGAAAGTATTTCAAGAGTGAGTTGGAGTCAGGAATAAGGAAGGATAAGGACCAAACAAATCCTTGGAATTCATCAAAATTTTATTCATTAATGATATTTAAGAATCAGCTGAGAGGCCGGGCGCGGTGGCTCAAGCCTGTAATCCCAGCACTTTGGGAGGCCGAGGTGGGTGGATCACGAGGTCAGGAGATCAAGACCATCCTGGCTAACACGTGAAACCCCGTCTCTACTAAAAAAATACAAAAATTAGCCGGGAGCGGTGGCGGGCGCCTGTAGTCCCAGCTACTCGGGAGGCTGAGGCAGGAGAATGGCGTGAACCCGGGAGGTGGAGCTTGCAGTGAGCTGAGATCCGGCCACTGCACTCCAGCCTGGGGGACAGAGCGAGACTCCGTCTCAAAAAAAAAAAAAAAAAAAAAGAATCAGCTGAGAGTCCTATGATACCTTATAGGTCATTGTGATCTTTTAACAATAATAGTGGCAGGGTACAGTGGCTCACACCTGTAATCCCAACACTTTGGGAGGCTAAGGTGTATGGATCCCTTGAGCTCAGGAGTTTGAGACCAGCCTGGGCAACATAGTGAAACCCTGTCTCTACCAAAAATACAAAAATTAGCCAGGCATGCTAGCATGTGCCTGTAGTCCCACCTACTCGGGAGGCTGGGGTAGGAGTATCGTTTGAGCCCAGGAGGCAGAGGTTGCAGTGAGCCAAGATTGTGCCACTGGCTACTGCACTCCATCCTGGGCCACAGAGCAAGACCCTGTCTGGAAAAAAAAAAAAAGAATAAAGAAACAAAAGTATAATCTTTCAAGATTGGAAAATGAATAAAATATATGAGGAAATAAAGTCAGCAAGAATAGATTACTCTTTCAAGAAATCTGGTGACCTAAGAAAGCAGATATTAGGGGAGCAGCTTGAGTGGGTAGATAGAATTCATTACATAATGGAAATCACTTATTTAAGCCATCTAACTTTGTACAAGTCACTTAATAGCTGTAAAACAAGGATAATGCAGCCAGGCAGCGTGGCTCACGCCATAATCCCAGCACTTTGGGAGGCCAAGTAGGATGGATCATGAGGTCAGGAGACGGAAACCATCCTGGCTAACACGGTGAAACCCCGTCTCTACTAAAAATACAAAAAATTAGCCGAGCATGGTGGCGGGCGCCTGTAGTCCCAGCTACTCAGGAGGCTGAGGCAAGAGAATGGCGTGAACCTGGGAGGTGGAGCTTGCAGTGAGCCGAGATTGCATCACTGCACTCCAGCCTAGGCGACAGAGTGAGACTCCGTCTCAAAAAAAAAAGCAAGGATAATGCATGCTGTTTGATGGAGATGTTATAAAATTTGAATGAAATAATACATGCCAACTCAATTTAAAAACCATAGCTCTTCAAATTCACTATGCTTGCTATTACATTATTACAATCATTATTTACCTTTGCTTTAAGGTTTAGCATTGCAATCTGTTTTGTAAATTTATAGATTTCATGTTTCAGGATATCAGAAAAGTCAGAGCCTTAGTGATTGTTTTTTACTTCAGCTTAGATACCTGAAAGCCCTTTTTCATAATTCTGGGAATTAATTGTGGCTCTTGGAGTGACAACAGAAGAAACCCCCCAGATGACACTTATTAGCTGGAAAACCAAAATCATCTTTGACTTTGCTTTTTTTTTTTTTTTTTTTTTTTTTTGAGACGGAGTCTTGCTCTGTTGCCCAGGCTGGAGTAGTGCAGTGGCGTGATCTCGGCTCCCTGCAACCTCCACCTCCCGGATTCCAGCAATCTCCTGCCTCAGCCTCCCAAGTAGCTGGGATCACAGGCGTGTGCTACCACGCCCAACTGATTTTTGTATTTTTAGTAGAGACAGTGTTTCAGTTGGCCAAACTGGTCTCAAACTCCTGACCTCAGGTGATCTGCCCTTCTCGGCCTTCCAAAGTGCTGGGATTACAGGCATGAGCCACCCTGTCCAGCCAGCTTTTATTTTTTTAAGGGTTATAATTTGAAGGAGTTGAGTTTCTTCCCAATACTATAGCATTTTTTAAAAACTGGGTGAAATTCAGGCGTCTCTGGATGTAGATTTTGATAGGATTCAAGGCAATATCCCTGTGCCTCCAAATAACCTGAAAGAAACAGTGGCCCTTTTGAGAACATGCCCTTGGGAAAAGGCCTTGTATTATCTCTTCTTCAATCAGGAGGTGCTGGGAAGCAAATAAAAGTGCAAAGGGACCTCTAAGAATCTCTTTGGATATGTCTCTTCTAGCTTGCTTCTGACCAGTTCCAGGCACATAACTGTACATGTCAGTAGGATAATGGGCTGACTAAAAGAGAGGTTTGTTTTATTGTTTGACTTTGCTAGGGAGAAGACTGTGTTGTGTTTCATAATACTGATCTTTTTCTCATTACTAAATTACTTGCCTCCACTGTTTCCCAGGCCAGTTTGAATTTTGATGGTATACTTTCCAAGCACAGTAACTTTGCCAGCACAAGAGTATTATTTCACAGGGATACCACCACTGATTACAATGCTGCATATTATGTTTCAAGGATACTGAAACCTGGGTTCTCAGAGATCCATTTATATTTTCTCACCTTATCCCCCATAAATGGGAAAATCACTGGGAAATTATTGGGTGGAGAAATGCATTTAAATGGCCGTGAATTAGAATTGGTCATTAAGAAGGTACTAAAGGCAGAATGCTCTGTATAACCAACACTAAGGCAGAAGCATAAGAGGGCTCTGACTAAGTGGTATTTAAGAATTAATGAAGAAAGTGGGAGTAAGAGAAGGAAATGAGTTCAGAAAGGAAACAAGGAGGAGAGAGTTTGAGAAGGGAGAGATCATAAAGGCAGAGTGTGAAAAGATAGAGAACAGGAAGAAAAAAGCCACAACCAAGAACTATGAAAACAGAGTAAAGACAGACAGCCCTGTAATGAAAATGCTCAGGATACCACCAAATAGAAACTCCGTTTGTTTACTGCTAGTCATTGCAGCTGCTTCCACCCCAAAGTAATGAGAAGGGAGAGGTTTTTCTTTATGCCTGTGACCTTGATTTTGAAGCTTTGCCTCATATTGCTCTGGTCTGCCATAGTAGACATTAGCATATATCATTATATGCTTAGTCAGCCATTTTGTCTGAAAAATATACTTACCTTGAAATTACTCAGAGCCACATGCCCATATATAATTTATGAGTACTCTGTCAAGTCATGAATTCAAACTCAATGCAGAATGGGTTTTTAAATTCTAATATATTGTTACTTGCAATTCAGCTGACTGACTTAGTTGTTCTCCTTAGGGAGAGTGGAGGTTTTTTGGTTGGTTGGTGGGTTGGTTTTGCTTTTTTTTTTCCTTTCTGAGTTGCAGGTTTAAGTAGTTGCCCCCCTCCCACTTTTTTTGTTTTTTTTTTTTTTTTTTTTTTGGAGATAGGATCTTGCTTTGCCACCCAGGCTGAAGTGCGGTGGTAAGATCATGGCTCACTGCAGCCTTGAAATCCTGGGCTCAAGCAGTCCTCCTGCCTCAGCTTTCCGAGTAGCTGGGACTACAGACACGCACCACTAATTGGTGGTGCGTGTCTGGACTACAAACACGCACCACAAATTATGGCTAATTTGTCTTTTCTTTTTTCTTTTTTTCCTTTGGTAGAGATGGAATCTCACTATGTTGCCCAGGCTGGTCTTGGATTCCTGGGCTCAAGCAGTCTTCCTGCTTTGGCCTCCCAAAGTGTTGGTGTTACAGGCATCTGCCACTGCGCCCCAGCCTAAATTGCCCTTTCTGCAGTCTACTAGACCCTTAAAGCATCTCTTCTGGTTGCTCAGCCTGAAGAGAATTCTTATGAACTTGCCCTCTATTGTTTAGTGTGGTTCAACACATATTTGAGTGCCAGTTACATGCTGAGCACTGAGAAGAGAAAGATAAATAATATATTTATTTGACTTGCAACTTGTAGAATTTGACTTGCAAACTAATATATTCATGGTACTCTCCAAAAAGTACTATGACACAGGTATAAACAAGTGGCCATAGGAGGTGATGCTATAACAAACAACACTTTGGAGAATGGAATGTATGGCAGAGACTGGACTCAGTGTCTTCCTCCAGTAAGCCTTGATTTGCCCTCTTGACTTCTTCACCTGAGGCATATAGCAATTTGTTATACCTGCTGGCCTCCTGGTTGCCGGTTGATTTCCTGATCTTTATTAAACTATCCTTTCTGTTGACAGCCTTTCTTATCTCACCCTTCTCTGTTGTCCTTTTAACCTATTAATAGCTCATTAGAAAAAAAGTAATATTCCCCAGACCTATTTACAAAGCCTAAACTTTCTGTGTTCCTCAAAAATGTGTATGGGGATGGAAAGAGTTTTTGTTGTTGGAGGCAGGGTCTCACTCTGTTGCACAGGCTCTAGTGCGGTGGCACAGTCTTGCCCTCAGCCTCCCAAGTAGCTGGGATTAAAGGCACACACCACCACATGTAGCTAATTTTTGTTGTTGTTGTTGAGACATAGTCTCACTATATTGCCCAGGCTGGTATCAAACTCCTGGGTTCAAGCGATCCTCCTACCTTGGCCTCCTAAAGTGCTGGGATTACAAGCTTGAGCCACTACACCTGGCAAGACTTTTTATTGAACACTCACACAAGACTAAGACCTTGTCAAGAGCAAAAGTCTTATCTTACTCTTCCTGTTTCCTAGAACAATGCTGCTTAAACTATAGCTGGCAAAGAATTGGGTTTTTACTTCTAATCCTTCATAGACCAATATTTTTGTAAAATATAGTGAGATTCATTATTAGAAAAATAACATAAAACCAGGCCTGTGTGGCTCAAGCTTGTAATCCCAGCACTTTGGGAGGCCAAAGTGGGAGGATCACTTGAGCCCAGGAATTCAGGACCAGCCTGAGCAACACAGACTCTGTCTCAACCAAAAAAAAAAAATTAAAAATTATCCAGGCATGGTGGCACATGCCTGTAGTCCCAGCTACTCAGGAGGCTGAAGCAGGAAGATCATTTGAGCCCAGGAGTATGGGGTTACAGTGAGCTGTGATCACATCACTGCACCCCAGCCTAGGCAACAGAGTGAGACCCTGTCTCTAAAAAAAAAAAAAAAAAAAAAGGTTTTAAAAAATGACATAGGCCGGGCGCGGTGGCTCAAGCCTGTAATCCCAGCACTTTAGGAGGCCGAGACGGGCGGATCACGAGTTCAGGAGATCGAGACCATCCTGGCTAACACAATGAAACCCCGTCTCTACTAAAAATACAAAAAAATTAGCCGGGCGAGGTGGCGGGCGCCTGTAGTCCCAGCTACTCGGGAGGCTGAGGCAGGAGAATGGCGTAAACCCGGGAGGCGGAGCTTGCAGTGAGCTGAGATCCGGCCACTGCACTCCAGCCTGGGCGCCAGAGCGAGACTCCGTCTCAAAAAAAAAAAAAAAAGACATAAAAGTTTTTAAAAATTATTATTGAAATCAACAAATAAATTATCCTGCTGTATTATTACTAAAAACTTTAAACACGTGTCACAGGCTGGTAGCAAATGGATTTACAGACCAGGACCAGTCTGTGGGCCACATTCTGAGTGGTACAGCTGTGGAATCCCCAATATTTGCACCCGATACACAGTACCTCAATACATGTTTGTGCAATAAATACGTGAATGAGACAATTGGAATGATTATAGTAGTAGGCAAGGAAAAAAGGAGAATAGAAGCTCTCTTTGGAGAGTTGTAGGGAAATGATTAAGTGAGAAACTCAAGATTACTGCAATAATGCTGTCCTCCACATAAAACAAACTTTTTGTCATCATTCACTGTGAATACTGTTCCTTTGGCTCCCTAGCAAGACAGATAAATACTAATAAATCCCCTGTCTGAATTTATGCAAAATATAGTTTTGATCATGCTGAATATGTAAAACTTGCTCTAAATGACTGCACAAAGATGTCAACCTATTTATTTAAACTAGCTCTCATGAGCAGATCTATAGTCAGCTAGGATTAATTTCAAATATTGACAACTGCTCTTAGAACCAGTGCATTTTTCCATGTTGCGGTACGGACCATACCGCCAAATGCTTTCTCTGCCTACGATTTTCTTTTTTCTTTTTTTTTTTTTTAGTAGAGATGAGGTCTCACTACATTTCGCAGTCTGGTCTTGAACTCCTGGGCTCAGGTGATCCTCCTAGCTTGGCCTCCCAAAGTGCTGGGATTACAGGTGTGAGCCACTGCACCTAAGATCTCTGTCTGAGATTTTCTTGTTTCCTCTGTGTCCTCTCAGAAGATTAGCTGAATAGGGTAAGAAATATTTTTATGAAAAACTTTGAAACAAGCCTTCTGTGTCCATTAAGATAAGTTTGGGTTGCTTACAACACTACAAGTCTTCAGTTCTTAAAACCAAATTGTTAGGCCAGGCGCGGTGGCTCACACCTGTAATCCCGGCACTTTGAGAGGCCAAGGCAGGTGAATCACTTGAGGTCAGGAGTTCGAGACCAGCCTGGCCAACAGGGTGAAACCTTGTCCCTACTAAAAATACAAAAATTAGCTGGGCATGGTGGTGCCCACCTGTAATCCCAGCTATTCAGGAGGCTGAGGCAGGAGAATCACTTGAACCCAGGAGGCAGAGGTTGCAGTGAGCCGAGATTACACTATTGCACTCCAGCCTGGGCAACAGAGCAAGACTGTGTCTAAAAAGGAAAAAAAAAAAGTTAGTCCTTGAGTCTGCTTCAGATTAAAAAAAATATATCATGGTTTCATTCAAGGAATAGAAAAGAGGAGGTCTACTTTTTAATAGCCACACATATAGCTATACTCAATGGAGATCATTATTTTGAAATATTTAAGCTCACAACTTTTTTTTTTTTTTTTGAGACGGAGTCTCACTGTGTCGCCCAGGCTGGAGTGCAGTGGTGCGATCTCGGCTCACTGCAAGCTTCGCCTCCCGGGTTCACGCCATTCTCCCGCCTCAGCCTCCGAGTAGCTGGGACAACAGGCGCCCGCCACCACACCCAGCTAGTGTTTTTTTTTTTTGTATTTTTAGTAGAGACGGGGTTTCACCATGTTAGCCAGGATGGTCTCGATCTCCTGACCTCGTGATCCACCTGCCTCGGCCTCCCAAAGTGCTGGGATTACAGGCTTGAGCCACCGCGCCTGGCAAGCTCACAATATTTAAGTGCAAGTTACAACAGGGAAGTTTTGTTGTAAATGGAATTTTGTTTTCAATGTGGATCAGTACAAAGTCAATAACTCAATACATCATCTTCCTTCTCTACTAAGCATATCCCCAAGAGAACATTGTTAGGAAGGGCAAAAGGGCCATTTCCATGGTATGTTTGAGGGAGTCTGCTTGTCTTTTTCACACTCTCATCAGTTCTCTCAGCTCTTCTAGCCCTGGAAGAATGTCGTCACAAAGGCACCCAGGACTCTGCAGTTCCCTGGAGCCTTTCTGTTCCCAAGGGTATGTAGTGTGAACAGACCTCTGCCTGAATGTTAGCTATATTATTTAGCAGCTGTGAATTCCTGAGAAAGATACTTGACTGCTGGGAGCACCACTATTTTATGTGGGTATGAGTATTAAATAAGATTGAAAAATAAAAAAGAGGGGCTGTTAGCACAGCACGTGACATATATATTGAAAGTGGGTACTCAAATATTAGCTCTTTTACCCCGCCTCTTCTTTCTTTGAGGACTACCTTTAAACTATGAATATAGCTAAATGCCAGATAAGGCTGGAAATATTGTTCACCTTTGCCCTGGCCTTATACTGTCTGCAGTTAAGTTAAACAAGACTGTTAGAAAGCTAGCCCTGAGAAATGCAAAATAGTTAAGACTTTATCTGTCTGCATTGATTATGAACCATAGGTTAAGAAGTATTGATTTATAGCCATTGTTGGGCTAATACAATGAATGTGATTTCCCTTTAGCCTTTGGAGATTTTATAGAAATGGTCTCAGAAGAGAGACCACAACCTTAGTCTTAGACTCATTTCTGTCTCCATTCTAATGTATTCATGGACCAAGTTATCAGGCAACACTCTATCACTTGAATATGGAAGAGATCATTCTCTCAACTGATATTAGATCCATTAGCTGGACATTGTTATAGCTTTATCCCCTTTATTATATAAATTGATGTGGTTCAGTAATTTCTGGAAAACTTGCCTGAGCTAGAAAATAGTGTCAGTAGGCTTGCAGCATGTCCTTTTTATAAATATGCCTTTTAACCACTAAGGGTATATTAAAAAGTTTAAAAATCAAGGGCCCCAAAAGTATAGGGGTTTTGACCTGTGGAATACACTAGCAGCATAATCTGATCTGGCATCTTGTATCCTGGAGCATTTGGAAATGCCTTTCTAATCTCATGTCCTAGAGGAACTACTTGTCTTGTACCATAAGTGTAGGGATCATGACTTATTCATCTTATATCCCTCAGTCTCTCCCTGGTACAAATTGGTTATGCAGGATAGTTGGAGGTGTCATATAAAGTTAAAAATCATGGATGTTAGAATCAGGCAGTCAAAAACCAACTTGACCACTTATTGGCTTTGTGACCTTTGAGCAATGAAATGAAGCAAAAACTTACCATCCTCAAACCACAGATTCCTCATCCATGTAAGAGCTATAATAATAATGCCTATTTCATAGGGTTATGTGGATTAATTTATACGTGAATAATATCTAAATTATTAGGACAGTATCTAGTACTCAGTACATCTTAGCCATCATCATTGTACAGTAAATAGATACTGAATGTGAAGACTGCATACATTTCTGCCAGAGTTTCGTATACCTAAGTGATGTGTAACACAAATCATGTGACAACAGAATTCTTTCCATATCTTGGTAAAGTCTTTCCCTTACTTTCTTGTATTGATTTAAACAGAAATTTACTTGGATGTGACCCCTTTGATAAGGACTAGCTGATAAAGTATACCAGCTGATTCAAATAATTGCTCCAACTAATTTACATGAAGGTTTTCCTGTTTTATTGTTCTTAGAAATTATTTTGAAGGTATGAAAGTCTGGTAGTGACTTATGAATATCTTTACATTAAATGTTTACCTTATTGTTCTAAGAAATACTAAACATTTCTCATTTCTACGTGAAGGCCCTCAGGAGAAAAACACTTTTTTCCCCTGTTTTGGGGGCTATATCTCTAGCCTGCCTGTAAGTTTAGAAATTCCCAGAAGGATATTGCCAAGAATCTGCAAAGGGATGCCATGTTTGAGCTTCTTGCCATTCTCATTGCTTACAAAGAGAAGCATTTGGGCAGTAATTCACTGTTTGTTGTTAGTTCCTAAAGCACTGCCAGGGGAGACTTATACTCCTGGGGTCTCTTCATGTCTCCAGGAGGGAGTTGATGGAAGTTGGTTATTAATCTACACCAACTTCAGTTTATTAGCTTTTCTGCTTCCCAAACATGTTTTTGGCAGAGAAGTAGATTCCACAGATCCCTTTATAGTGCTTTTCTATCCCTTTCCAGCACTGTAGCCAAGGGTTTATTTTTTCCATAACAATTTTTTAGACATTTGATCTTTTTCTCTCACTGCCTACTCCTCTTCTCCCCCATGTTTGCTTGCTTTCCTTTGTACACACGAATACATAAGCTCCAATGGCTGTTTTTCCCCCTAAAAAATGTGTTGTTCCAAACCTTTCCAATCTCCAAAATCTTATTTCCTAGAAATATCTTTTTCCCTTTTTTTCCCTTTAAAATTGCTTTTTTTTTTTTTTTTTTTTTTCATTTTGAGACAGGGTCTCACTGTGTCGCCTGGGCTGGAATGCAGTGGCATGAACCCAGCTCACTGCAGCCTTGACAACTGGGCCCATGCAATCCTCCCACCTCAGTTTCCCGAGTAGCTGGGACTACAGGCATGCACCATCATGCGCAGCTAATTTTTTTTATTTTTATTTTTTTTAATAGAGATGAGGTCTCCCTATGTTACCCAGGCTGGTCTCGAACTCCTGGCCTCAAGCAGTCTTCCTGCCTCAGCCTCCCAAAGTGCTGGGACTACAAGCATGAGCCACCATGCCTGGCCTAGAAACATCTTTTAATTCCCAGCCTTAACCCTCTGTTCATCTATTGTAGACCACCTCTCCCTGTGTGCTTGTGTAGAGTATGGGCTTTAGTGGCTATAATTTTTTTCTTTTCACTCTTTATGAGAGTTTTCTTTTCTAGTAGCCTAAAACTACTCAAAGGATGGTCCCTGGGGCAGTAGCATTGCCACCATCTGGGAGCTGGTTAGAAATGCAGAATCTCAGGTCCCAACCCAACCTACTGAACCAGAATCTGTGTTTTAACAAGATCTCCAGATGATTGGTATGCAAATAAAAATTTAAGAAATCCCTGTTGTAAATCACCTTTTGCTCAAGGGTCAGGGATTAGGGGACACTTTGTCAAGTAGTGGTTCTCCACCCTGGCTTCAGTGGAATCACTTGGGGAACTCTGAAAAATAGTGATGCCTGGGTTCCATCTCCAGAGATTCTAATTGGTCTGAAAGGTCAGGTCCGGGAATCAGGAGTTTTAGAAGTTCCCCCCAAGTGATTCTGATAGTCAGCCAAGGCTGAGAACCACTATTGTATGTGATTCTTATAATTTGCCCTAGCTTCTTAGAATACAAGGTATATATAAGTTGATGTGGCCAGATGCAGTGGCTCGTGCCTATAATCCCAGCACTTTGGGAGGCCAAGGTAGGGGCATCACTTGAGCCCAGGAGTTTGAGACCTGCCTAGGCAACATAGTGAGACCTTGTCTCTACAAAAAAAAAAAAAAAAAAAAAAATTAGCTGGGGGTGCCTGTAGTCCTAGCTACTCAGGAGGCCAAGCCAGGAGGATCCCTCGAACCCAACAGTTTGAAGCTACAGTAAGCCATGTGCACTACTGCACTGTCTACCTACCTATCTGTCTGTCTGTCTAAGATGCCGTTTTAGACAGACAGACAGGTTAGGTAGGTAGGTAGATAGGCAAAGCTAATAACTAAAAAACTCCTTTACAGTTACATTTATTGGGGAGAAGCATATTTGCATTAAAAATGAGAAATATGGCTGGGCACGGTGGCTCAAGCCTGTAATCCCAGCACTTTGGGAGGCCTAGACTGGCTTATCACGAGGTCGGGAGATCGAGACCATCCTGGCTAACATGGTGAAACCCTGTCTGTACTAAAAAGTACAAAAAACTAGCCGGGCGAGGTGGCGGGCGCCTGTAGTCCCAGCTATTTGGGAGGCGGAGGCAGGAGAATGGCCTAAACCCAGGAGGCAGAGCCTGCAGTGAGCTGAGATCCGGCTACTGCACTCCAGCCTGGGCGACAGAGCGAGACTCAGTCTCAAAAAAAAAAAAAAAAAAATTAGAAATATATACATCAAAATATTAAACCCAGTAATCTCTGGGTTATAAGATTACAGTTATTTCTGTTTTGTCCTTTTTTTTTTTTTTTTTTTTTTTTGAGACGGAGTCTCGCTCTGTCACCCAGGCTGGAGTGCAGTGGCCGGATCTCAGCTCACTGCAAGCTCTGCCTCCCGGGTTCACGCCATTCTCCTGCCTCAGCCTCCCGAGTAGCTGGGACTATAGGCGCCCGCCACCTCGCCCGGCTAGTTTTTTGTATTTTTTAGTAGAGACGGGGTTTCACCGTGTTAGCCAGGATGGTCTCGATCTCCTGACCTCGTGATCCGCCCGTCTCGGCCTCCCAAAGTGCTAGGATTACAGGCGTGAGCCACCGCGCCCGGCCTTCAGGACTCTTTTTTTTTTTTTTTTTTTTTTTTTGAGACGGAGTCTCGCTCTGTCACCCAGGCTGGAGTGCAGTGGCCGGATCTCAGCTCACTGCAAGCTCCGCCTCCCGGGTTCACGCCATTCTCCGGCCTCAGCCTCCCAAGTAGCTGGGACTACAGGCGCCCGCCACCTCGCCCGGCTAGTTTTTTTTGTATTTCTTAATAGAGACGGGGTTTCACCGTGTTAGCCAGGATGGTCTCGATCTCCTGACCTCGTGATCCGCCCGTCTCAGCCTCCCAAAGTGCTGGGATTACAGGCTTGAGCCACCGCGCCCGGCTGTTTTGTCCTTTGTTTTCTTTTTTTTAAGGGGCCATGCTTATCTTCTCTGTATCATTCCAATTTTAGTGTATGTGCTGCCCAAGCAAGCACTGTCCTCTATTTTCCAAACTTTCTATAACAGTCATTCCTTTGGTAAAGGAAATATATGTGTAAATATAATTTTTAATAACTGTGATCACATTATACATGTTTTGTAAACTGCTTTTTAATTAAAAAAGATTCTTCCTGTTCACATATCAATACATTATGAACATACCATTAAACATTATTAATTAGGCTTTTATATTGTTTAAAGTGAATCCTGGCCGGGCGCGGTGGCTCAAGCTTGTAATCCCAGCACTTTGGGAGGCCGAGACGGGCGGATCACGAGGTCAGGAGATCGAGACCATCCTGGCTGACACGGTGAAACCCCGTCTCTACTAAAAAGAAATACAAAAAAAACTAGCCGGGCGAGGTGGCGGGCGCCTGTAGTCCCAGCTACTCGGGAGGCTGAGGCAGGAGAATGGCGTGAACCCGGGAGGCAGAGCTTGCAGTGAGCCGAGATCTGGCCACTGCACTCCAGCCTGGGCGGCAGAGCGAGACTCCGTCTCAAAAATAAATAAATAAATAAATAAATAAATAAATAAATAAAGTGAATCCTGACCCAGGATAACTGAATTTTTACCTTAATTTTATTTACATACTGATATGAGGTTTTTAAGAAATTGACTGTTTAGCCAGGAGCAGTGGCTCACACCTGTAACCCCAGTACTTTGGGAGGCTGAGGCGGGCAGATCACCTGAGGTCAGGAGTTCGAGACTAGCCTGGCCAAGATGGTGAAACCCTGTCTCTACTAAAAATACAAAAATTAGCTGGGCGTGGTCGCACGCCCCCCTAATGCCACCTACTGGGGAGGCTGAGGCAGGAGAATTGCTTGAACCTGGGAGGCGGAGGTTGCAGTGAGCCTAGATCATGCCATTTGTACTCCAGGAGCCTGGGCAACAAAAGCAAAACTCCATCTAAAGAAAAAAAATAAATTGTTTAATTCTTGAAACTTTCAGTGTTTGGAAATTGTCCTGGTCCACAGGAGGGGACATGTTTAAAAGGAGATGTCTGTTGGGAGGCCGAGTTGCTTAAGCCCAGGAGTTCAAAACCAGCCTGGGCAACATGGCGAAACCCTGTCTCTACTAAATATATAAAAAATTAGCCAGGTGTGGTGGTGCACATCTGTAGTCCCACATACTCAGGAGGCTGAGGTGGGAGGATCACCTGAGCCTAGGAAGTTGAGGTTGCAGTGAGCTGTGATCGTACCACTGTACTCCAATCTGGGCAATGGGAGTGAGACCCTGTCTCAAAAAAAGAAAAGATATCTGGAAGTGAGGTTAGATCAGCCCTTCTCTAAGGCTTTTACAACAATAGTAAATTGAATACTATCTTTTTTTTTTTTTTTTTTTTTTTTGAGCACTTAAACCTAACACACAAGCTTGACTTCACTTTCTCAGAAGATGCTTCACCACAGGGAATTCTTAATGATGTTTGGATTGCAACCTATGGCTGGAATTATATTTCTTTTTTTTTTTTTTTTTTTTTTTTTGAGACGGAGTCTCACGCTGTTGCCCAGGCTGGAGTGCAGTGGCGCGATCTCGGCTCACTGCAAGCTCCGCCTCCCGGGTTCCCGCCATTCTCCTGCCTCAGCCTCCTGAGTAGCTGGGACTACAGGCGCCCGCCACCGCGCCCGGCTAATTTTTTGTATTTTTAGTAGAGACGGGGTTTCACTGTGGTCTCGATCTCCTGACCTTGTGATCCGCCCGCCTCGGCCTCCCAAAGTGCTGGGATTACAGGCTTGAGCCACCGCGCCCGGCCTTGGAATTATATTTCTAAACTTTCTCTTTAAATCTTTGGTTTAGGGCCAGGTGTGGTGGCTCATGCCTATAATCTCAACACTTTGGGAGGCCAAGGTAGGTGGATCACTTGAGGCCAGGAGATAAGAGATCAGCCTAGAACAACGGAGGGAGACCCTGTCTCTCAAAAAAACAAAACAAAACAAAAAAAAACAAGCTGGGTGTAGTAGTTTGCACCCGTGGTCCTAGCTTCCCAAGAAGCTGAGGTGGGAAGAATCGCTGGCACCCAGGAGTTCAAAGCTGCAGTGAGCTTCATTTGTGCCATTGCACTCCAGCCTGTCTTTAATAAATAAAGGAACCATTGATTTGGTTGGAATTGTACTTCAAGACACCAGTATATCTTTACAGTTTGAGTTTCCTCTGCATTAATGTGTACATTATGATATGGAAAGCTGGAAAATCCTTAGAGCAACATCTTGTAAACCTCAGTGGTGTATGATGGCCAAGCTATGTTGTAATCAAATAAAGTCAAGTATATCTTCTTTCCCAAACCTTTGGGAATAAATACCACTCCAACAACTTCAACAAAAGAAATGATCTGCCCCCAAAACTGTTCTGTTCTTGCCCCAGTCTGCTTGCATTATAGGGGAAGAGAGTAATTTTGCTAATGGTCTCTTTATGATGAAAAGGAAAGAGAGATGTTCTTTAATTAGGGAACTTTTATAAAGATACACAGTGGCTTATTCTGCAGGAGAAAAGCTCTGTCGTCATATTTTTACCTCTTTTAAACATTTCTCTACCAGAATCTGTATATAAAAGTTTCAGAAATGCACAGGTTTTATTTTCAGAGAAATAGGCTTTATATATGTTTTTTTTTTGTTTGTTTGTTTTTTGTTTTTTTTTTGAGATGGAGTTTTGCTCTTGTTGCCCAGGCTGGAGTGCAATGGCACGATCTCGGCTCACTGCAACCTCTGCCTCCCAGATTCAAGTGGTTCTCCTGCCTCAGCCTCCTGAGTAGCTGGGATTACAGGCATGCGCCACCAGCTGATTTTGTATTTTTAGTAGAGACGGGGTTTCTCCATGTTGGTCAGGCTGGTCTCAAACTCCCGACCTCAGGTGATCCACCCGCCTCAGCTTCCCAAAGTGCTGGGATTACAGGTGTGAGCCACCACACCGGGCCTAGGCCTAATATTTTATTTACAGAGTTGAATTCTAACTGAGCTTTTAAACTTAGCATTCTTGAGAAGAAAGATTACAAGGCACGTCATGACCTAAAGTCTTCAGAAGTTGTACCTATTGGTACCTAAAGGATGTAGGTTCCTTTGAGTAGTGTTTGATCTGAGTTTGTGCCTTAACCTGAGACTATGGCCCCATTGACTTTGGCTATCTTGTCTGGGTATGCAAATCGGGAAGAGATGAGACACCTGGGTGTGGCACAGTGCTGAAAAATGATATAAGTTAGTGAGTGGATATTCAGCTTCAGAAGCATGTTTTAGACACTGATATTTATCTTATCTCACAAGGCCTTCGCAAGCTGAAGATGGTACTTTGTACAAGCCTGCATTATAGATAGTCCTTCTCATATTGCATTGCAATTATTCTTTTACCTGGTGGTTTCCCTACCTGGAGAAGAACTCCAGGGACCAGTGCAGAAACCGTGTCTTATTAATCATAGTATATCCTGGCCCTGAGCCTAACACTCATAAGTGTTCAGTAAATGTTGGGCAAATGAAATGTCCAATTCAGCTTTCTTATAATCTAAAACGGTCATATACAAATCCAGATTAATTTGACCTTTGTTTTTTCTTTTATACCAATTATGTGATGATCATTACTTAATATCAATAAGTCTTTACACTACTGTACTTAACTAGTCTTTTTTTAAAAGTGTAGAACAACTGTGAAGTTGGTAACTATTCTGCAGGAAAGATGGAGGAAAATAATTAAGAAACTTTAAACCTAAAATTATATCAAAATTTGAGGACTAGATTTTTTTTTTTTTTTTTTTTTTTTTTTGAGACAGGGTCTCATGCTGTGGCCCAGGCTGGAGTACAGTGGTGCATTCTCGGCTTCAGTCTTTGCCTCCTGGGCTCAAGCAGTCCTCCCACCTCAGCCTCCCAAGTAACTGGGACTACAAGCGCATGCTACTATGCCAGGCTAATTTTTGTGTTTTTTGTAGAGATGGAGTTTCATCATGTTGTCCAGGCTGGTCTTGAATTCCTGAGCTCAAGGAATTCACCCTCCTTGGCCTCCCAAAGTGCTGGAATGATAGGCATCAACCACCATGCCCAGCCAGATTTTTTAATTTTTTTTATTTTTAGAGACAGGGTCTCACTCTGCCACCCATACTGGTGGGCAGTGGCACTATCATAGCTCAGTGCAGCTGTGGAACTCTGAGACTCAAGCAATCCTTCCACCTCGGCCTTCCAAAGTGCTGGAATTACAGGCATAAACCACTGTACCTACCCAAGGATTAGATTTTTAGACTTGATTTATCTGACGATGTATGTATACTATACTTACTGCCTGTCAGGATAGTACCTTGACTCTTAAATAAGATATGAAAACACAAAATTAAAGAATATTTCTTGGGCTGGGCACAATGGCTCACACCTGAAATCCCAGCACTTTGGGAGGCTGAGCCAGGTGGATCACAAGGTCAAGAGTTCGAGACCAGCCGGGCCAACATGGTGAAACCCCATTTCTACTAAAAACACAAAAATTAGCTGGGCATGGTGGTGCATGCCTGTAATCCCAGCTACTCTGGAGGCTGAGGCAGGAGAGTCTCTTGAACCCAGGAGGCAGAGGTTGCAGTGAGCCAAGATCACACCATTGCACTCCAGCCTGGGCGACAGAGCAAGACTCCATCTCAGAAAAAAAAATAATAGGGCCGGGCGCGGTGGCTCAAGCCTGTAATCCCAGCACTTTGGGAGGCCGAGACGGGCGGATCACGAGGTCAGGAGATCGAGACCATCCTGGTGAACACGGTGAAACCCTGTCTCTACTAAAAAATACAAAAAACTAGCCGGGCGAGGTGGCGGGCGCCTGTAGTCCCAGCTACTCGGGAGGCTGAGGCAGGAGAATGGCGTAAACCTGGGAGGCGGAGCTTGCAGTGAGCTGAGATCCAGCCACTGCACTCCAGCCCGGGCTACAGAGCGAGACTCCGTCTCAAAAAAAAAAAAAAAAAATAATAATAATAATAATAATAATATGTCTCTGGGCCTGGTGTGGTGGCTCACACCTGTAATCCCAGCACTTTGGGAGGCCAGGACAGAGGATCCCTTGAGGTCAAGAGATCAAACCCAGTGTGGGAAACATAGCAAGACTCTCTGTTTTTTATATATATATATATATATTTCACTGGCCACAAATGCTAATATATTCAGTAAATTAAATGAGTGAGATACATGTTTCATTTTTGGATACGTAGCAAAGTTATTGCCCTAGAGTTTTCTTTTGGTTTCTTAACCATTAGTCAAAAACTATCTGTAGTTGTCAGCTTGGAATTTGTTCATCCTAAGTAATAGTTTTTTTATTTTTAAAAAGTGAGGCTGGGCAAGGTGGCCCATGCCTATAATTCCAATGCTTTGGGGAGGTCAAGGTAGGAGGATCGCTTTAGCCTAGGAGTTTGAGACCAGCCTGGACAACATAGTAAGATCCTGTCTCTACAACAAATTGGGTGCAGTAGCACATGCTTGTAGCCCCAGCTACTCAGGAGGCTAAGGTGGAAGATCGCTTGAGCCCGAGAGTCCAAGGCTGCAGTGAGCTGGGATCACACTACTGCACTCCAGCCTAGGTGACAGTGTGAGACCTGTCTCAAAAAATACATATGTATACGATTTAAGATTGGTCCAGAATATATACTACATTTCAGTATGTGCCAAATTGCTATTTAAAATGAGTTCCAGCCAGGCACCGTAGCTCCCGCCTATAATCCCAGCACTTTGGGAGACTGAGGCAGGTGAACTGCTTGAGCTCAGGAGTTTGCAACCAGCCTGGGCAACATGGCAAAACCCCATCTCTACCAAAAAAAAAAAAACAAAAAAATTTTTTTTAAGATGGAGTCTCGCTCTGTTGCCCAGGCTGGAGTGCAGTGGCACAATCTCAGCTCACTGCAACCTCCACCTCCCGGGTTCAAGCAGTTCTTGTGCCTCAGCCTCCCAAGTAGCTTGGATCACAGGCATCTGCTACCACGCCCAGCTATTTTTGTATTTTTAGTAGAGATGGGGTTTCACCATGTTGATTAGGCTGGTCTCGAACTCCTGACCTCAGGTAATCCACCCGCCTCAGCCTCCCAAAGTGCTGGAATTACAGGCATGAGCCACTGCACCCAGCCAAAAAAAATTTTTTTAAAAGATCAAGGGGCCACACATGTCCAGGCTGGATATAATGGCTCACGCCTGTAATCCCAGCACTTCGGGAGGCCAAGACAGGTAGATCATCTGAGGTCAGGAGTTCAAGACCAGCCTGGCCAGCATGGCAAAACTCCATCTCTACCAAAAATACAAAAATGAGCTGGGCATGGTGGCAGGGGTTGTAATCCCACCTACTTAGGAGGCTGAGGCAGGAGAATCGCTTCAGCCTGGGAGGCAGAGGTTACAGTGAGCTGAGATCACACCACTGCATTCCAGCCTAGGTGACAGAGTGAGATTCCATCTCAAAAAAAAAAAAAAAAAAAAAACCAGCAGAAAAAAAAAGTCAACCAAAAGTATTGCCTGCATCTTTATCCCACTATTTCCCAGCTCTTTAATATTAAGGTTTTTAATATCTGTAAAACTTAGTTTTCTCATCCAGAAAATGAAGTAATAGATGTAATGAGACCCAATTCACAGGATTTTATATATGTAAAGCCCCTAATACAGGGCTTGGCACACTGACTGTAATGACATGAAGTCAAGTATGAGGAAACAACACCTAAATATTAAAAGTTTAAATGTAAGAGAAAAATAATAGTGCACAAAAGCTAGTAAGAAAGCCTATATAACCAGAGAAAAGAGTACATTTGGACAATATTAATACTAATCTAGTGAGTACTTACTGTGTTCCAGATGTTCTGTTATTTTTATACATGGCATCTTATTGAATCTTCACAAAAAATCATGTCTTTATTACATTACAGAGTTGAGGCAAACTAAGCCATAAGAAAGCCCACGACCACTTAACTGTTTTTTTGTTTTTTTGTTTTTTTGTTTTTTGTTTTTGAGACGGAGTCTCGCTGTGTCTCCCAGACTGGAGTGCAGTGGCACGATCTCGGCTCACTGCAAGCTCCACCTCCTGGTTCACGCCATTCTCCTGCCTCAGCCTCCCGAGTAGCTGTGACTACAGGCGCCTGCCACCATGCCCGGCTAATTTTTTGTATTTTTAGTAGAGACGGGGTTTCACCGTGTTAGCAAGGATGGTCTCGATCTCCTGACCTCATGATCCACCGGCCTCGGCCTCCCAAAGTGCTGGGATTACAGGCGTGAGCCACTGCACCCGGCCAATTTTGGTTTTTTAAGAGGTTCACTATCTAAATGGGGTATGATCTTTAGAAGCTATCACCTAACATGACTCAAACTCTTTCCTGTCACAATGAAGCCCCTGACCAATAATGGATGTGCTATACCTTAAAAATTCCAGTGAATAGCTGGGCTCGGTATCTCATGCCTGTAATCCCAGCACTTTGGGGAGGCTGAGGCAGGTGGATTGCTTGAGCTTAGGAGCTCAAGACCAGCCTCGACAACATGGTAAAACCCCATCTCTACAAAAAATACAAAAATTAGCTGGGTGTGATGGTGTGCGCCTGTAGTCCCAGCTACCTGGGAGGCTGAGGTGAGAGGATCACCTGAGCCTGGGGAGGTAGAGGCTGCAGTGAGCCCTGATGGTACCACTGCACACCAGCCTGGGTGACAGAGTGAGACCCTGTCTCAAAAAAAAAAAATTAAAGGAATTCCATGGCCGGGTGCAGTGGCTCATGCCTGTGGTTGATTTTTTTTCTTCTTCTTCTTTTTTTGGGATAGAGTCTCACTCTGTCGCCCAGGCTGGAGTGCAGTGGCATGATCTCAGCTCACTGCAACCTTTGCCTCCCTGGTTCAGGTGATTCTCCCACCTCAGCCTCCCGAGTAGCTGGGATTGCAGGCACCCACCATCATCATGCCTGGCTAATTTTTGTGTTTTCATAGAGATGGGGTTTCACCATGTTGACCAAGCTGATCTTGAACTCCTGACCTCAAGTGATCCCGCCCACCTCTGCCTCCCAAAGTGCTGGGATTGCAGACTGGGCGTGAATCACTTTCATAAGCATTCAGCTTCCCCAGAATTGGGAGCCTATGACTGAAATCAGAATTGTCATTGGTTTGAGCACTTTGGTGCTTATAGAAGTGCTTAAGACTTAGTTTTTCTGGGTCTTTTTACAAATAAGTTGTTCTTTATTTCATTACCAAAAAAAAGCACTGTAATTTTTAAAATTTATAATAGCGATATCTTTGTCATTTCGGGCTGCTGTAACAAAGTGCCAAAGACTGGGTGGCTTATATACAACAGAAACATTTCTCACAGTTCTGGAGGTTAGAAGTCTGAGATCAGGGTACCAGCATGTTCAGGTTTTGGTGAGAGCCTTCTTCCAGGTTGCAGACTATTGTTTTCTCATATCCTCATGTGGTTCAAAGAGAAGAGAAAGCTCTCTAGGGTCCCTTTTGTAGGGCAGTGATCCCATTCATGAAGGTTCCACCCTCATGGCCTCATCACCTCCCAAAGCCCCACCTCCTAATACCATCACATTGGGGGTTAGGATTTCATGTATGAATTCGGAGGGGACATAAACATTTAGTTCATTGTAAGAAATAAGGGTAAAATTTAGTCTTTGGAAGAAAGGATAAGGTGATAGCAGAGCAAAAAGAAGATTATCCTTTTATTGTTCCTCTGTAACCTTGGCCAGGGCACTTAACTAGTCTATTATCTTTCTCTTAGTCTCATTACACAATGAGAAACTGCCATTCTTTGGAATAAGTTTTGCTGCATGGCATTAATGGCGTTCTCATATGAAAAAAAGACAAAAGCAGGCTGGTCGTGGTGGCTCATGCCTGTGATGCCAACACTTTGGGAGGCCAAGGCAGGTGGATCATTTGAGGTCAGGAGTTCAAGACTAGCCTGGCCAACATGGTGAAACCCTGTCTCTACTAAAAATACCAAAAAAAAAAAAAAAGCCTGGCGTGGTGGCGGGTACCTGTAACCCCAGCCACTCAGGAGGCTGAGACAGGAGAATCACTTGAACTTGGGAGGCGGAGGTTGCAGTGAGCTGAGATCGCACCACTGCACTCCAGCCTGGGCAACACAGGGAGACTCTGTCTAAAAAAAAAAAACAAAAGCCGTTTTCTTCTCACAGCAATGGAAGTGAAGGCTATAGAGATGATGCATTTTAGAGAGATTCTCTTGGGGTGATATGGCTGGCTTTACTCTGCAGTTGGTACATCTGGGGCAATTGTAGCCAGCCTCTGAAAACAATAATTGCTCTCTTTGTTACTCCCATTTTCCTCTGTCATGGTTACCTCCACAGGGATCCTCTAAGTTAGGGAAAAGTTTATTCCTCCCTCCTTTATCATCTTTGCCTGATGTGGTCCTATGGTCATCATAACACTTGATTGGGTCCCTGAAAGGCCACTCAACTCTTTTGATGTTGCTGATGTTTGAAGCCTTATAAGAGGCTGGATTCACTGTGCCTGGTTGAGAATGGGTGTAGGAAGGTGTGTAAAACAGAAGGGGAAACGAGAGAGATCTTGAGCCACAATGTAAACTTTCAATACTAAGCTAAGAAGTTAGCACTTTTCTCTGAACAGTGAAAACCTACTGAAGGTTTTTGAAGAGGAGGTAATTTTATGATCCAGTTTGTATTTTAGGACTGGCACTCTTGTCACAGTGTATTAGATTGTAAAAGCCAGATTAGAGGGGTTTCTTAAGTTTTTTATTTGTTATTTAATGTATTTCCATGCAAAAGCTCATCTATGTGAAAGCTGGTGGTTTTTTATATTTTTATTTTTTATTATTTATTTTTTATTTATTTATTTTTGAGACAGAGTTTTCTCCCGCCTCAGCCTCCCAAGTAGCTGGGACTACAGGTGTGTGCCGCTACGTCCAACTAATTTTTTTTTTTTTTTTTTTTTTTTTTAGTAGAGACGGGTGTCACTGTGTTAGCCAGGATGGTTTCGATCTCCTGACCTCATGATCCGCCCTCCTCGGCCTCCCAAAGTGCTGGGATTACAGGCGTGAGCCACCGCACCCGACCGAAACAGCATTTTTAACAAGGGCATGGAACCACCCTTTGAGAAACAATGGACCAGAGACTGAAGGAGAAAAATTAGTTGGGAGGCTGTTGGACCAATAATATAAAAGAGAAGGCTGGACGCGGTGGCTCACTCCTGTAATCCCAGCACTTTGGGAGGCCAAGGCGGGCGGATCACGAAGTCAGGAGATTGAGACCATCCTGGCTAACACAGTGAAACCCTGTCTCTACTCAAAATACAAAAAATTAGCCAGGCGTGGTGGCGGGTGCCTGTGGTCCCAGCTACTCGGGATGCTGAGGCAGGAGAATGGTGTGAACCAGGAGGCGAAGCTTGCAGGCGAAGCTTGCAGTGAGCTGAGATTGCCTCACTGCACTCCAGCCTGGGCGACAGAGTGAGACTCCGTCTCAAAAAAAAAAAAAAAAAAAAAACTCAAATCTCTCAAATGCAATTTCTGCTCTGTATATATCTAATATTTAATATATATAATACAAGTATAAAAGTAGACTCAGGCCTTATCTCTAACACAGAATAGGATGAGCAAAGAGATGAAGATTAATATATGAGCAGCACAAAAGATTGCAGCAGGTTTTCCAGGAATTACAAGGTTTTGAATGAATAAAACTCAAGTCAAACATTAATTAATACAAATAAGCTTTCAGTCGTGTTTTCCTTTTTGAAGATTTTAGAGAAAGAATAAGATAATAATATATGCTTTTATTAGAGAATTTGAAGTTGTTCATAAAAAGTTACTTCCATAATTTGCCTCTTTCAATCCTGAAGAATTATGGTATAATAATGTCCTACACTTGCTTATATCATGTTTTATAATCTCTAAACCATTTTTGTAGGCATTTCATATAATCCTGGAACAACCGTAAGGCCTTCATATTATCTGTTGTTTACACATTAAATCTCAGGCAGGTTAAATGACTGATCTAAGATCACAGCTGCTACATGATAGAACTTGGACTCCAAAGCAGGTGTTCTGCTCTAAACCAACTGTATTTTCCCCTCTCGCAGCTTCTTCTTCTGACTATAAACTAACATGCCCTATGGTTTCTATCTTCCCCCATAACTCAAATGAATTCCTGAGATTTACATATAAGTATCTCAAATAAATATTTTTAAGCAGATTTCTTAGTGTTGAAATACTTTCATCTTGGCGATAAAAATTTAGGTATCAGAGCAGTCATTTTATTAAAAAAAAACAGCTGGACTGATATAAATAAATGATTGAATAAAACAAATGCGGAGAGAAGATAAATCTCCAGTGTATAATTCCAAGTAATTCATATAGTTATTTATCCCTCAAGGAAGTAGAGCATAATTCACCACCCCTTAAGATGTGCCGGGTATAGTAACTCCCTTCCAAAGGGGACAGGGTGGAAAGGAGAGGAAAAGAGTAACTTCACAATGGAAGAAACTGACAAAGACTACCCTCACCCAGGTGATGAAGGTTAACGTCAGCATCTATCAGTCATGTTGATAGCATGTATCCTTGATATTGATGTGATAAAAATGATGCTACCTCTGTGGTCTTCCTCCCAAAAAACCCATAACTCCAATCTAATCATAAGAAAAACATCAAATACCAGTTTATGGATTTTCTACAGGATACCTGACCAGTTCTCAAAACTGTCAAGGTCATCAAAAACAAGGAAAGTCTGAGAATCTCTTACATCCAAGAGAAGCAATAACATCAATATTGGTTCATTAGTTGTGACAAATGTAAGATGTTAATAATAGAGTAAACTGGGTGTGCGATAAATGAGAACTCTACTATTTTGCAACTTTTCTATAAATCTGAAACTGTTCTTGCCTGGGCACAGTGCTCATGCCTGTAATCCCAGTATTTTGGGAAGCCAAGGTGGGAGGATCACTTGAGAACAGCCTGAACAACATAGTGAGGCCCCATCTCTACAAAAAATGTTTTTACAAAATTAGCCAGACAATGTGGTAAGTGCCTGTAGTCCAGCTACTCAGGAGGCTGAAGTAGGAGGATCGACTGAGCCTGGAAGGTCAAGGCTGCAGTGAGCAGTGATTGCAACACTGCATTCCAGCCTAGGCAATGAAGCAAGACCCTGTCTCAAAAAAAAAAGAAAGAAAAAGAAAAAACTGTTCTAAAATAAAAGGTTTATTTAAAAAAAAAAATAGAATAGAATTAACACCCGATAAAACAATTTATTTCTTGGTGAATTGTTATGAATTGAAATGTTTTAGATTTTCTATCCCTAGATTGGTAATGAGGATTTGGGGTAACATCATTAGAGGATTATCTCAGTATCATTAATAAGTGTCCAACTTGCATATGAACTGTTTTGAAGGAGATGAGTAAATAAGTTATTTGATTCTAACTGGAAGGAACCCATAAAATTATGAGAATAATGTCCATATATAAGGTAACCCTGAATATAATGCAATCTCTTATCTTTCCAGTGAAAAAATATTTTTAAAAAGTGATGTGAGGCCAGGCATGGTGGCTCACTCCTGTAATTCCAACACTTTGGAAGGCCAAGATGGGCAGATCACTTGAGCTCAGGAGTTCGAGACCAGCCTGGCCAACACAGTGAAACCCAGTCTGTGCTTTAAAAAAAAAAAAAAAAAAAAAAAAAAAAAGGTTAGATGGTCATGGTGGCACATGCCTGTAATCCCAGCTGCTTGGGAGGCTGAGGCAGTAGAATCTCTTGAACCCGGGAGGAAGTTGCAGTGAGCTGAGATCACACTTCCACCTGCGTGACAGAGCAAGTGAGTGAGACAGAGTGAGACTCTAAAAAAAAAAAAAAAAAGTGATGTGGATGAAATAGATATATATTTTCACATATATAACTAAAACCATAAATTTTATCAAATAATATATGAATTTAAAAATATTGTCCCCTCTATACTACCTGTCATTTTAAGTGAAACATTGCCCAAAATTTTTAGATGCAACTTTGACATTAATACCGGTACATAGTAGGTTATATTAGTTTGTTTTAATGCTGCTGATAAAGACATACCTGAAACTGAGGGGAAAAAAGGTTTAATTGGACTTACAGTTCCACATGGCTGGGGTGGCCTCAGAATCATGGCGGGAGGCGAAAGGCTCTTACATGACAGCGGCAAGAGAAAATGAGGAAGAAGCAAAAGCAGAAACCCCTGATAATCCCATCAGATCTCGTGAGACTTATTCACTATCACAAAAATAGCATGGGAAAGACCAGCCCCCATGATTCAATTACCTCCCCCTAAATCCCTCCCACAACACATGGGAATTCTGGGAGATACAATTCAAGTTGAGATTTTGGTGGAGACATAGCCAAACCATATCATTCTGCCCCTGGCCTCTCCAAATCTCATGTCCTCATATTTCAAAACCAGTCATGCCTTTCCCATAGTCCCCCAAAGTCTGTAATCCCAGCACTTTGAGAGGCCGAGGCAGGTGGATCACCTGAGATCAGGAGTTTAAGACCAGCCTGCCCAATATGGCAAAACCCCATCTCTACTAAAAAATACAAAAAACTACCCGGGCGTGGTGGCAGGTGCCTGTAATCTCAGCTACTCGAGAGGCTGAGGCAGAAGAATCACTTGAACCCGGGAGGCAGAGATTGCAGTGAGCTGAGATCACACCACTGCACTCCAGCCTGGGCAACAGAGTGAGACTCCATCTCAAAGAAAAAAAAAAAAAAGTCTCTTCTGAGACTTTGCCTTGCCTTGGCAAGTCCCATCCACCTATGAGCCTGTAAAATCAAAAGCAAACTAATTACTTCTTAGATACAGTGGGGGTACAGGTATTGAGTAAATACAGCCATTCCAAATGGGAGAAATTGGCCAAAACAAAGGGGTTACAGGGCCCATGCAAGTCTGAAATCCAGCGGGGCAGTCAAATTTTAAAGCTCCAAAATGAGCTCCTTTGACTCCAAGTCTCACAAACAGGTCATGGTGATGCAAGAGGACAGGTTCCCATGGTCTTGGGCAGCTCCGCCCCTGTGGCTTTGCAGGGAACAGCCTCCCTCCTGGCTGCTTTCACCAGCTGGCGTTGAGTGTCTGTGGCTTTTCCAGGCACATGGTGCAAGTTGTCGGTGGATCTACCATTCTGGGGTCTGGAGGAGAGTGGACCTCTTCTTGCAGCTCCACTAGGCAGTGCCCCAGTAGGTACTCTGTGTGGGGGCTCCGGCCCCACATTTCCCTTAATCACTGCCCTAGCAGAGGCTCTTTATGAGGGCCCTGCCCCTGCAGCAAACTTTTGTGTGGGCATCCAGGCGTTTCCATACATCTAAAATCTAGGCAGAGGTTCCCAAATCTCAATTCTTGACTTCTGTGCACCCGCACGCTCAACACCACATGGAAGCTGCCAAGGCTTGGGACTTCCACCCTTTGAAGCCACAGCCTGAACTGTACGTTGGCCCCTTTTATCCATGGCTGGAGCAGCTGGGACACAACACCAAGTGGCTGCACACAGCATGGGGAACCTGGGTCCAGCCCATGAAACCACATTTTCCTCCTGGGCCTCTGGGTCTTTGATGGGAGGGGCTGCAGGGACATTCTCTGATATGGCCTGGAGGCACTTTCCCCATGGTCTTGGGGATTAACATTAGGCTCCTTGCTACTTATGCAAATTTCTGCAGCTGGCTTGAATTTCTCCCCAGAAAATTGGTTTTTCTTTTCTATCATATAGACTGCAAATTTTCCAAACTTTTATGCTCTGCTTTCCTTATAAAACTGAATGCCTTTAACAGCACCCAAGTTATCTCTTGAATGCTTTGCTGCTTAGAAATTTCTTTCACTAGGCCGGGCACGGTGGCTCAAGCCTGTAATCCCAGCACTTTGGGAGGCCGAGACGGGCGGATCAAGAGGTCTGGAGATGAAGACCATCCTGGCTAACACGGTGAAACCCCGTCTCTACTAAAAAAATTTTAAAAATAAAAAAAACTAGCCGGGCGAGGTGGCGGACGCCTGTAGTCCCAGCTACTCAGGAGGCTGAGGCAGGAGAATGGCGTAAACCCGGGAGGTGGAGCTTGCAGTGAGCTGAGATCCGGCCACTGCACTCCAGCCTGGGCAGCAGAGCAAGACTCCATCTCAAAAAAAAAAAAAAAAAAAAATTCCTTTCACTAGATACCCGAAGCCTCTCTCAAGTTCAAAGTTCCAGAAATCTCTAGGCTAGGGCAGGGGCAAAATGCCACCAGTACCTTTGCTAAAACATAACGAGAGTCACCTTTGCTCCAGTTCCAACACATTCCTCATCTCCATCTGAATTTTATTGTCCATATTGCTATCAGCATTTTGGGCAAAGCCATTCAACAAGTCTCTAGGAAATTCCAAACTTTCCCACATTTTCCTATCTTCTTCTGAGCCCTTCAAACTGTTCCAACCTCTGCCTGTTACCCAGTTTCAAAGTTGCTTCCACATTTTCAGGTATCTTTTCAGCAATGCCCCAATCTACTGGTACCAATTTACTGCATTAGTTTGTTTTCACGCTGCTGATAAAGACATACCCGAAACTGGGAACAACAAAAAAAAGGTTTAATTGCACTTACAGTTCCACATGGTTGGGGAGGCCTCAGAATCATGGCGGGAGGTGAAAGCCTCTTCTTACATGACAGTGGCAAAAGAAAATGAGGAAGAAGCAGTAGTGGAAACCCCTGATAAGCCCATCAGATCTTGTGAGACTTATTCACTATCACAAGAATAGCATGGGAAAGACCAGCCCCCATGATTCAATTACCAACCCATAGGTCCCTCCCATAACACGTGGGAATTCTGGGAGATACAATTCAAGTTGAGATTTTGGTGGGGACACAGCCAAACCATATCATAGGTTGTCAGTAAACATATATTAAATGAATGAATGATAGTTTGAGATCAGATAATGGAGGGCCCTGGATTAGTCTGTGAGGATCCACTGAAAGTCTTTTTTTTTTTTTCTTACTTATTTCTTTTTTTTTTTTTTTTTTTTTTTTTTTTTGAGACGGAGTCTTGCTCTGTTGCCCAGGCTGGAGTGCAGTGGCCAGATCTTGGCTCACTGCAAGCTCCGCCTCCCGGGTTCACGCCATTCTCCTGCCTCAGCCTCCCGAGTAGCTGGGACTACAGGCGCCCGCCACCTCGCCTGGCTAGTTTTTTGTATTTTTTAGTAGAGACGGGGTTTCACCGTGTTAGCCAGGATGGTCTTGATCTCCTGACCTCGTGATCTGCCCGTCTCGGCCTCCCAAAGTGCTGGGATTACAGGCTTGAGCCACTGCGCCCGGCCCTTTCTTACTTATTTCTATATTTTAAATTTCCTAGTGTATTTTTCAAAATACCCACTTGACATCAGAGAAGGTCTTTGACTAGGAAAGTAATATACCAAAGGTGAAGTAGAATTTAGCCTCTCCTCAGAAGAGACAGAGATACCACAAATTTTCTGCCCGGGGGAGGACAGCCAAGTGTTGGCATGGAGGCACAGAAGGAGCCCCAACTTAGAAGTCAGGCAGATGTGTGCATTCAGAAACCATTGTGGACTCAGTGTTCCCAAGAACCTCTCAGGGGAGGTGCCACTGACACCAGGAACTGAGGCTGTGAAGAATAAGGTCAAGAGTATTCAGGCTTCTTGGCACAGGTGAGAAGAGGTATTAGTGTGTTAGAGAAAGACATAAGAGGCTTTTGTGCCTAGGGCATAGTGATTGAGGGGCCTTGTAGACCATGGAAAGAACTCAATTTTTTTAAGTGCAGAGGAAAGCCAGGGATTGACATCTAACTTACAGTTTTAAAAAACCCCTTCCTTCTATGAAGAGAATGGAGAAGGAGGCAAGAATGGAAGCAAGGAAACCCAGTCAGAATGCTAGATGGGAGATGATAAAGAATTGTCATTGATGATAATAATGATAATATAATTATAATAATACTGATAATAATATAATTGTCACTGATGATAATAATAATAGCTAACACATGGCTTACTAATGCTGAGGACTGTTCTAAGCACATTTTATGAGCCAGGTCATTTAAATGTGCTTTCCGGTTAGCACTCTCTTTCATTCTTAGTATCATAGGCCGGGTGTGGTGGCTCACGCCTCTAATCCCAGCACTCTGGGAGGCTGAGTCAGGCGGATCACCTGAGGTCAGGAGTTCAAGACCAGTCTGGCCAACATGGTGAAACCCCGTCTCCACTAAAACAAAAATAGCCGGGTGAGGTGGTGCATGCCTGTAATCCCAGCTACTTGGGAGACTGAGACAGGAGAATCGCTTGAACCTGGGAGGCGGAGGTTGCAGTGAGCCGAGGTTGTACCACTGCACTCCCACCTGGGCAACAAAGAGCAAAACTCCATCTCAAAAAAAAAAAAAAAAAGAAAGTATCATAGTTTGGATGATAAATTACACGAAACTATGAACCAGCCAATTAACATTTTCAGAGGAGCTTAACACTTGGAATGCTTAGTCTTCCTCCTGTGCTCATCAATTTCAAACTGTCTTATGAAACTCACTAACCCAGACAGCTATACAATATTAAAGTAGGAAGAAAACTGTATGGGATCTTATCTCCAAATTTTCGGAGACTCTTCCTTTTTGTTGCCTTCTGTCCTGGCTCTGTCTCTTGGTTCTCAGTTGTATGTGGGCCTTTCTGTGTTTTTTTCAGTCTTTTTTTCTCCTTCACTCTGTCCCTGTGTCTCTCCGTCTGTGTGTGTCCCCCGTGTTTCTTTTCTCTTTCCGTTTTTTGTCTTCCCCATTCCCTCTCACTCTCTATTCTCTTAGCCTGATTTATCTTTTTTCCTCCTTCAACTGGCCAGTGAGGTATGGGCATGTAGTGTGGATCTGTTTATTATATAAAAAACGATGTTGACTATTTCCATTTAAAACTAATCAAGACTCTCAGAACCAGTGTACTCATTCCAAAATACTCCTACATGATTGTTACAAACTAGTTTAACAGGGGTGTCCAATCTTTTGGCTTCCCTAGGCCACATTGGAAGAAGAATTATCTTGGACCACACGTAAAATACACAAACAGGCCAAGCACTGTGGCTGACGCCTGTAATCCCAGCACTTTTGGGAGGCCGAGGCAGGTGGATTGCTTGAGGTCAGGAGTTCGAGACCAGCCTGGACAACATGGTGAAACCCCATCTCTACTAAAAATACAAAAAATTAGCCAGGCATGGGGGCAGGCACCTGTAATCCCAGCTACTCAGGATGCTGAGGCAGGAGAATTGCTTGAACCTGGAACATGGAGGTTACAGTAAGCCAAGATTACACTACTGCACTCCAGCCTGGGCAACAGAGTGAGACTCCGTCTCACAAATAAAATAAAATAAAGTAAAAATTAAAAAATAAAATACACTGATGACAGCTGATGAACTAAAAAAAAAAAAAAGTTTGAAGAAAGTTTACAAATTTGTGTTGGGCCACATGCAGCCCGGAGGCCATGGGCTGGACAAGCTTGGTTCAAATCCTTTTATTATCCTGTTTTCTGCTTTTGCATCTCTCAGGGAAATTTACCTAGTACCCCATTCATCTACTGATTTCTTCTGATCCCCAATCCTTCCCTTCCCATTCTACCACGCACCTCCTTCACTGCCTTCTACACCTCAAGTCTGCCCCCAGCTCCTGCACCGGACTGCATCTAAATCACACCAGGTCACAACTATTCTGTAAGACACAAGAGGATTTGTGTAACCCTGTGTTGAGCCAAGTGTCACCCATTCCTCTATAATATTTATGGAATATTTACTTCCTTTTTTACCTTTCCTAATGCTTAATACTTTGCAAACTATTGGTTTTGTTCTGAAGCTTATTTTTAAGATATTCTTTCTTTTACATACGAGAGTGCTTCTTTATGTTTGCCTTGTTCCAAATGAGAGGGTACCAGGGCCCGATCTCCTCTAAGCAGGAGGCTTCCCATAGGAAAAGAGTGTTCCTTTATGCTCATCCTTCATATAAATCACCAGGGAGCTTTTAAATGAACAAAGACCTGGCTGACCCAGAGGGTAGAATTTATAAATAGTACTCCAGCCCCTCCTTTAAAGCCTGTCCACCTAATCCTCCTCTCAAGATTGGAAGTGACTTGACCTTTGAGTCTTAAAACTTGGGCTCTTTTTCTCTAAAAAATCTGGTTAGCAATAAGCGTTAAAACACATATGTTTTTTTGGAGTCTCACGCTGTTGCCCAGGTTGGAGTGCAGTGGCGCGATCTCGGCTCACTGCAAGCTCCGCCTCCTGGGTTCACGCCATTCTCCTGCCTCAGCCTCCTGAGTAGCTAGGACTACAGGCGCCCGCCACTGCGCCTGGCTAATTTTTTGTATTTTTAGTAGAGACGGGGTTTCACTGTGGTCTCGATCTCCTGACCTTGTGATCCGCCCGCCTCGGCCTCCCAAAGTGCTGGGATTACAGGCTTGAGCCACTGCGCCCGGCCAAAAACACATATGTTTTTAGCCAGATGATGACCAATCATCAAAGCTTGCCTTTCATTTCTAGCATTTTTAGTCAAATGTTTCCTTTTTTTTTTTTTTTTTTTTTTTGCCTCCTCAGAAGTCAACTTGAAGTTTCCTCTTTTGAGGACCAGCTTTTCTTATTGTTATCATTGTAAGACACCTACCTTAATAACTTTTATTTCTCCTTACTAATTGACTATTATGGATTTCCATTTTATAAAGTTGTTCCCAAATTGCTGCATTTCTACCATAAACTAAGGGCTTCCTTTTCACCCCTAAAATTACAGAACTTAGAGGGACCCTCAATAGCCTCAATCCCAACATCCTTGGATGGAGCTGTCTTTGTATTTCTCTAATGCTGTATTGAGGATAAAATCTTACAAAATTTGTTAAGGATTAAAATGTTCAAGGATTATAAAATGAAGTACATGATATAGATACTGGTAGATAATTTTTCAGATTAGGGCACATGCAGGAAGTACATAGTTATTGAACTGGCCAAACATATAAATATATTTTACAGAATATATTTTTATGTGATTCCCAAAAAGGTAAGCAATTAGGGCTGGGCACGGTGGTTCACACCTGTAATCCCAGCATTTTGGGAGGCTGAGGCGGGCAGATCACTTGAGGTTGGGAGTTCGAGACCAGCCTGACCAACATGGAGAAAGCCCGTCTCTACTAAAAATACAAAATTAGCCGAGTGTGGTGGCACATGCCTGTAATCCCAGCTACTCGGGAGGCTGAGGTAGGAGAATCACTTGAACCCAGGAGGCAGAGGTTATGGTGAGGGGAAATCCCGCCACTGCACTCCAGTTTGGGCAACAAAAGCGAAACTCTGTGTCCAAAAAAAAAAAAAAGATAAGCAATTAAGTCCTTAACCTGATTATTTACAGAGAAAAGACACTCATGTTGTGGAAATCAACCATGTATTTTTAGCTACTTCTCTCCCTTGAAATAAGGGGAGCTTAAATTTACTATTCACTAAATATCAGATAGAAGACTAATTTAAAATGTCTTTCTTTTTTATCATTTAATATATAGATTGAAGAGTAAGTCCTGGCCCCAGGCTTTGCTTTTCTGACCTCTGCCAGTCACTGTAGTGCTTCTTCTGGAAGTTCAGTCTGCTCTAGCCGCAGCTTTGTACAGGGACCCTCCGGGGCTTTTCTAGTTTTGCTAGAATGCCTCACCTGCCTGTGAGCCTGGAACCGTAGAAGTCATTTTAGTTTTGTTTAGTCTTATTGTTTAATTTAAGAAAGTCTGATGTCCATGTTGCCGTAGTGGGTACATAGGACACTGTCTGCTGTGAAAGAATGGAAAGCTTGTTCAGAGCAGGTCAAATGAGGACTATGTCTTCAGAAAACCTTGGGCTTAGCTGCCTGGGACAGTTTAGATCTTAGCTCAGAGGGGATTGATAGAGCAGTAGTATCTGTTGCTTTCCTTCTGCAGTTGGGAAACTTTCTCTTAATATATAGAGACGCTGGGAGGTGTGAGCATATTTATAGCAATTATAATCGTGAGACATGACCTAAGCAAGTATGTAAACTTGCTTTTGAATTTAGTTGTTTAAAAAAAAAAAAGTGGAGTATGAAAATATGAACCAGAGGAAGGCAGATCACATAGGTGGAGAGGAACAGCACTGTCTGGAAATGTATTGAGCATAGAAGGACAGTTTGTTAGGAATTGCACACCCTGAGAGGAGAGTAACACACCAATGTGACCTGAAAGCGACAGTACATTCATGCAGGGGTGCCCACAAGCAGGTTGAGTGCACAGAAAGATCACAATGTGTGACTCCTCATCACATTGCAGGCACTCTGCTGAATAACACTTGGTTATATTTTGAGACTTTTCTTGTATAGCAACAAAACCTAGACAGAATCTCTCCAGAAGGTAAAATATAGTGTTATTACACACATGATGATTCCAGTCAACTATGTTGTTTAGGGTTCTCCCTAACATTGTTTGAATTGCAAGCTATTCAAACAATGGGAAAGGGTATCTGATCTGAGGCTTTTGGAACTGCCTGGAAGTTAAAGGACAGGGTCTGTAGCAAAGACCACACAGTAGGAAAGGGCAGGTTGGCATGCCCCTGCTGCCCCAACCCTGAAGAACTTCCAGCTCCCTTGCAAGTCCTATAGCTTCAGGACCCCAGAACTGGGCAGCAAGTGTCCAAAGCTAGGCCTTCTTGTGCTCACCCCTAATTATACCAGGACTGGGAGAAAAGGATCTGGCTTTTCTAGCTGCTGTAGTGCAGAGCGGTCACTGCCTTCCACAAGGAAGAGAGACTATGGAGTGCTTTGGGAAGAGAGTCTGATTACAAGATAGCAAAAGAAGAAAACCAAAAAAAAGACACATGTAAACTATATCTATATTATACATATATTTTTCTGAAGCTCAGTCTCTTTGCAAATATTAACAATCTTTTGCAGACTTACCCTCTGTGCTTGCATAATATTTTCTTTTCCTTTAATGGTTTGTCAATTGTATTTTAAAACAAAACAAAACAAAAAAACTTAGCACTCTCTTCTTAAATTTAGTCTTTATTTTTATTAAGTTGTATGTGTTCATAATTTAAAGAATCACAGTCAGCCGGGCGAGGTGGCTCACACCTGTAATCCCAGCACTTTGGGAGACCAAGGCAAGCAGATCACCTGAGGTCAGGAGTTTGAGACCAGCCTGAACAACATGGAGAAACCCTGTCTCTAGTTAAAAATACAAAAATTAGCCAGGCCGTGGTGGTACATGCCTGTAATCCCAGCTACTCAGGAGGCTGAGGCAGGAGAATCACTTGAACCCAGGAGGTGGAGATTGCGGTGAGCCAAGATCGTGCCATTGCACTCTAGTCTGAGCAACAAGAGCGAAACTCCATCTCCAAAAAAAAAAAAAAAAGTCTGCCTAGTTTCTAATGAAGAGCACCACACCCTGTCCCCCTACTTTCTGCTCCCCAGAGAAAACTATTTTCAATTCTTTTTAGCTTATTTATTTGGTATTCATCTTGATATATTCTAAAAAGCATATTGTGGCTATGTCTTAATGTTTCCATTTTAGCATTATTTACCCACTTTCCACTGTGGAAAATGACAGTTTTGTTGTTTCTCAACATTTCATGCCTGACTATCCATACATACTCTTGTTCCCTCATCCTCCCAGGTAATTATACTGGGTATTGGATGTGCTTTCATTGTTATGACCATATCTGCACTACTTGCAATGAAGCCATGAGTTATACTATGACTACTTTTTTCTTCCAGTCCTACCTTAATTTTTCATGATGTCAGTACTTGAATTTTTGTCATTTGCTTAGGTTTTCTGTGCTTCTCATGAATTTGACCCCAAAATCTCCCTCTAATTATATAAATCTCCTTTCCATATAAACACACTAGGTATTCTATGAATTTCATCTTTTTAAGAGAAAATCTCTTTCTGAGCTTTGTGACCTGCTGTAGCCTGGACCCTGGACTAGTCACTCTCCAGACCTGCTAAAGAGCTATTTTCTTGGGATCTTCCTTCACTGTCACTCGGGACTCCCTTCATCTGTTTCTTGCTTGCTATATCCCATGTCATCTTGTCATCCCCTTTCTTGGTTTTTTCTGTCATTTTGATGAAGCCATATTTTCCTTAGTTTCTTAAGAAAGTAAATATTTTTGAGTTTGTTTCAGAAATTGTTTCCCTGAGAATTTTAAAGGCCCTGCTAAATTGTCTCCTATCCTACAGGATTCCTTTTGAATTTGATTTATTCTGATTTTTTTTTTCCCATTCTGATTTGACCCTTTATATAATGACTTGTTGAACTTCTGGAAGCTTTTTGCTTTTCTTTATCTTTGATATTATGTAAATCCACTAATGATGTGACGGGCATTTGCTACATGCCTTTTTTTTTTTTTTTTTTTTTTTTGAGACAGGGTTTCGTTCTTGTTGCCCAGGCTGGAGTGCAATGGTGCAATCTCCCGGGTTCAAGTGATTCTCCTGCCTCAGCCTCCTGAGTAGCTGGGACTACAGGCATGCACTGCCATGCCTGGCTAATTTTGTATTTTTAGTAGAGACGGGGTTTCTCCATGTTAGTCTGGCTGGTCTTGAACTCCCAGCTTCAGGTGATCTGCCCGCCTCAGCCTCCCAAAGTGCTGGGATTACAGGTGTGAGTCACTGTGCCCAGCCTAGACACTTTCAATCTATGAAATTTTCTTGAATTAATTTATTGATGCAACCCTCCCCTCAGTTTTCTCTGTTCTACCTTTCTAGAACTTCTGTTAGTTAGACATTGGAACTCTTGGACTATTCTTGGACTATAAGTTTTTGTACCTTTACTCTCCTTTTTTTTTGAGACAGGGTCTCCCTCTGTCACCCAGGCTGGAGTGCAATGGCATGATCTCGGCTCACTGCAGCATCAATTTTGTGGGCTCAGGCAATCCTCTCACCTCAGCCTCCAGGGTAGCTGGGACCACAGGCGTGAGCCACCATGACTGGTTAATTTTGTATTTTTGTAGAGATGAGGTTTCACCATGTTTCCCAGGCTAATCTCAAACTCCTGAGCTCAAGGAATCCACCTGCCTCAGCCTCCCAAAGTGCTGGAATTACAGGCGTTGAGCCACCACACTTGGCCTGCTCTCCTGTTCTCTATCCTTGCCTTTTTCATTCTGAAAGCTTTCTTCAATTTTTTCTTTGCATTGAGTTGTTTGGTTCTGCTATCAAAATATATGTGTTTCTAGAGTTCTTTTTTGTTCTCTGAATATTCTTTTTTAAATTGGTATTATTGACTCATTTAATGGATCAAACAATACAGAAACTAGAAAATATAAATACTTACGTTAGAAGGCATTTTCTGACAGAGAACATCAGTTGACCAGCTTCATAAGTTGTAACCTCAAACCAGAGAAATTCACCTAAAATATATAGAATTTGATTGTATTAATTTTTAGTGTCTGTAGAGATTATGTCATATCTCTCTTTTTTTAATGCTCCTTTTTAAAACTTTATGTCTTTATCTGTAAGCCTCTTTATTCCTCTAAGTTACTTTTTTCTTTTAGTTTGTTTTGGTCTGTCTTTCATAATAAATGCTTTCTTGAATTTCTGGTGATACTTGGCTATCTTCTCATATTTAAAAACAGGGCACTCAGAGGCTGAGGCAGACAGATCACTTGAGGTCAGGAGTTCGAGACCAGCCTGGCCAACATGGTGAAACCCCATATCTATTAAAAATACAAAAATAAGCTGGGCATGATGACACGCTCCTGTAATTCCAGCTACTCAGGAGGCTGAGGCACAAGAATTGTTTGAACCCAGGAGGCAAAGGTTGTAGTGAGCCAAGATTGTGCCACTGCACTCCAGCCTGTGTGACAGAGTGAGACTCTGTCTCAAAAAAAAAAAAAGAGGGGGGGCACTACAAAGCAATTTGAGAGTTCTGTGCTTGTGGGTGAAGTTTATGGGGCTGTGGCCTTCACTATAGAGTGATCTTCATGAATTGTTTCCTTGGGGGTACATCTGATATTTGTTTCTTTAGGTATTTTATCTTGGTTGGTTAGATCCTGTTGGTAAATTTTAAATTTTGCACTGTTCATTTTCTGTCCCTTTCTTGCAATTTCTAGGTGTGTGCAGTCTTAAGATTCTCATAGATAATAATGTCTTCTCAAGGTTTCTGCTGCTTCTTTTAGATGTCTTTTTGACTCTCCTACACATTCTTATCTGCTTCCATAGCAATGAGCAGTTTGACAGACTTTTTAAAAAGTAAACAAGAGTTGGTGGGAGTAAACATGAGACACCTAGAGTACAAAGTGGGAGTCACTTTCAGTGCCTTATTTTTCCTTAGTCATATTTGATCAGAAATTGGATGAACCTTCGGGATGCTGAAACAGGGAAGATACTCTGGCAAGGAACAGAAGACCTGTCTGTCCCTGGTGTGGAGCATGAAGGTACTTTCCAACCCTTTGTCTACACAGGGCTGTGACCAATGCCAGACTAGCCCCTGAGCATAAGAGAGCTAAGTTAACACATACTTAATAGGCGGGTGAGCCCCTGAAGACACAGCATGTTAATTCATGTGTTGTTGACATGTTGACAGTTTCAATTACAATTATTTTTTTTTTATTTGAAACATAGTCTTGCTCTGTCACCCAGGCTGGAGTGCAGTGGTGCGATCTCGGCTCACTGCAACCTCCACTTCCCAGGTTCCAGCAATTCTCATGTCTCAGCCTCCCGAGTAGCTGGGATTATAGTCGCGTGCCACCACACCCATCTAATTTTTATATTTTGAGTAGAGGCAGGGTTTCACCATGTTGGCCACCCTGGTCTTGAACTCCTGACCTCAAGTGATCTGCCCGCCTCAGCCTCCCAAAGTGCTGGGATTACAGGTGTGAGCCACCACACCCAACCCAGTTGCTTTCTTAATGTTTCTTTCTCCCACTTCCCAAAACCCATTTTGTGCTGAAATTTTACCATTAGAACATACCCAAAGATAGAAACTGAGATCTCAACTTTTTTCTCCAAAAGAAAATTTGCATTTTTATCTCCCTAAAGTAAAGAAGAAGTAAGGGGTTAAAATCACCAGAACAGAGTAGAGAGAAGGTACCCGTGCAGCCCCCTTCCTGATGAGAGTAGCTAGATGAGGCCCTTAGATGCACAAAACCTGGTGTTCCTTGAAGATCTAATATCTTTCAGATATGAGTGACCAATTAGAGTCCTCTGCTTTCAGCCACACAAAGTGTAGTGCACTTACCAAAGCATTATCCAAAATGTAATAAAGTGTTCTCTAAATCAGCTATAAGAAGCTCCCAGAAATTTGAAGCATCATAGTCATGTGGTTTTCATTTAGAATGGCTTCAACATTTGTTTTTCTCTTACCAGCCCGTGTTCCCAAGAAAATCCTCAAGTGCAAGGCCGTGTCTCGAGAACTCAATTTTTCTTCAACAGAACAAATGGAAAAATTCCGCCTGGAACAAAAAATTTACTTCAAAGGGCAATGCCTAGAAGGTATTCTGCTGCCTGCATGCCTGAAATCAGGGCTTAGGGGGACCAGGACAAAAGGCAACAATACCCAGTGAACTAAAGCAGTGCTTTGATAACATTCCTTTTACAACTCAGTTTGTGGTAGGATTCCTACACTCTGCAAGACTGTGAATCCCCAGTGAAAACAAACCAAAACAAAGCTGGCCACTGCAAGGGGCTTTGAGGTCTCTGACACTGGGAGCATGGATGGTGGTACCTGGTTTAGGCACTGACATTGTATTGTGATATGGTCATGGAGGAAGCTGCTATGAGCAGGGCCTAGTACAGTGCTCTACATACAGTATCATACAGATTTGACTGGCCACTCTGCATTGAATTCTCACCATGCAGTATAAGAGGGCACATAAGCCCCTTCAAGCTAGTCCAAGAGAATTGAGCTATGTATCTATGTATAGTTCACATCTAGCCTACCTCTAAGAAAATGCTGCTTATGTTGTGTCCTGGTCACTGGTCCTAGTCCTTTAGACCTCAAAGCATGAGAAGCAAGCCTTTGGTGTAGTTCAGAGGACAACCTGAGGAGGCTTCCCTGTCTTTTTTATGCCTCTGGTCTGAGAGGTTGCTGATAGCTTCCTTCGGTGGTTCTCAGGGTAGGAAGAGGCTCACTCTAGAGGAGGGAGACAAAGAGCCCTTAAACTTTATACTGGGGCACCTGCTCACCCCGGCTTTTCCTTCTTCCTTCAGAATGGTTCTTCGAGTTTGGCTTTGTGATCCCTAACTCCACAAATACCTGGCAGTCCTTGATAGAGGCAGCACCCGAGTCCCAGATGATGCCAGCAAGCGTCTTAACGTGAGTGAGCAGGTCTCAGGAAATTATGAAGTGTGTCTAGAAACAGGCATTCCAGGCAGGTGGGACTCCTGGTGCCATTGAGTGGGCAGAGAGCTCAGTTGAGAAATAGAGTAAAAGAGTATCCGAGGGTGTCTAGGTTTCCAGGTTCCTGACCTTTTTCATATGAAAAAGACAGTATGATAGAGTGGAAAGAATAATTAAAAAAAAAAAAAAGAAAAAAAAAAACTTTAGATTAGACCAGATTTAAATTCCTGATTCACACTGACTACCTGTGTCATCTTGGGCACTAATATACTTTATCTCTCTGAGCCTTAGTCTTTCATCTCTAAACACAGAAATTAATTCTCTCTTACAGAGGTGTAATGAAGATAAAATGCGATGGCATGGAAGGAGACTGGCATTTAATATATACCGAATCTATGTTAATTTGCTCCTATTCCTGACTACCATACTTCCGGTATCTCTGTATTTTGTTTAGATCACCTTTAACAGAATCTGGCAAAGTCCTATTAATAATTCTGTTTTCGAGGATACTTGGTTACAATTTTTTGGTGAATAGCTTACCATATTAATAGCTTTGGTTCCTGTTCAAAGAACAGTTTGTTTGTGCTTTGTCCAAAAACACTGTCAATAACTTCCCACCTCCCATTGTCTGTGGGAAAGGTGTTAGTCTCTCAAGTGTTATAGTAATAGTACCTTCTAAAGAGTTAGTCCCAGCAGGGCGCGGTGGCTCAAGCCTGTAATCCCAGCACTTTGGGAGGCCGAGACGGGCGGATCACGAGGTCAGGAGATCGAGACCATCCTGGCTAACACGGTGAAACCCCGTCTCTACTAAAAAATACAAAAAACTAGCCGGACGAGGTGGCGGCGCCTGTAGTCCCAGCTACTCGGGAGGCTGAGCCAGGAGAATGGCAGGAACCCGGGAGGCGGAGCTTGCAGTGAGCCGAGATCCGGCCACTGCACTCCAGCCTGGGCGACAGAGCGAGACTCCGTCTCAAAAAAAAAAAAAGAGTTAGTCCCAAATTAGCTGGGCATGGTGGCACACACCTGTAATCCCAGCTACTCAAGAGGCTGAGATAGGAGAATTGCTTGAATCAGGGAGGTGGAGGTTGCAGTTGAGCCAAGATCATGCCACTGCATTCCAGCCTGGGTAACAGAGCAAGACTCTGTTTCAGAAAAAAAAAAGAGTTAGTCCCACAGATAATTGTGTAATATTGGATCATCTCTTTCAACAGTTCCTTTATGAAAGCCATATTGAATTTGTTAAAAATTGAGGTTATTTACTTTTAGGTTTTTTGTTTGTTTTGGTTTTGGGTTTTATTTTATTAAAAAAAAAAAAAAAAAAAAAAAACCAGGGTCTTGCCATGTTGCCCAGGCTGGACTCCAGCTCCTGGGCTCAAATGATCTTCCTGCCTCAGCCTCCTAAGTAGGTGAGACTACAGGCATGTGCCACTATGCCTGTCTCTACTTTTTAAGGTTTTTTTTTTTTTTTTCTTTGAGACAGAGTCTCTCTCTGTTGCCCAGGCTGGAGTGCAGTGGCACAATATTGGCTCACTGCAACGTCTGCCTCCTGGGTTCAAGTGATTCTCCTGCCTCAGCCTCCTAAGTCACTGGGATTACTGGCACCCACCACCATACCCGGCTAATTTTTTGTATTTTTTAGTAGAGACGGGGTTTTGCCTTGTTGACCAGGCTAGTCTTGAGCTCCTGACCTCAGGTGATCCACTCGTCTTGGCCTCCCAAAGTGCTGAGATTACAGGCATGAGCCACCGTGCCCAGCCCCTTTTTAAGTTTTTAATAGTTTTTTTAAGAGCCAGGTGTGGTGACACTTGCCTATAATCCTAGCTACTTGGGAAGCTGATGGGGGAGGGTTGCTTGAGTCCAAGAGTTTGAGACTAGCTTGGGCAACATAGCAAGACCCCATCTAAATTTTGTAACAGAGGCTGGGCGTGATGGCTTACACCTGTAATCCCAGCACTTTGGGAGGCCGAGTCGAGTGGATCACAAGGTCAGGAAACTGAGACCATCCTGGCTAACACAGTAAAACCCCATTTCTACTAAAAAGACAAAAAATAGGCCAAGCGCAGTGGCTCAAGCCTGTAATCCCAGCACTTTGGGAGGCCGAGACGGGCGGATCACGAGGTCAGGAGATCAAGACCATCCTGGCTAACACGGTGAAACCTCGTCTCCACTAAAAAAGATACAAAAAATTAGCCAGGTGTGGTGGTGGGCGCCTGTAGTCCCAGCTACTCAGGAGGCTGAGACAGGAGAATGATGTAAACCCGAGAGGCAGAGCTTGCAGTGAGCTGAGATCTTGCCACTGCACTCCAGCCTGGACGACAGAGTGAGACTCCGTGTCAAAAAAAAAAAAAATTAGCCAGGCATGGTGGCATGCGCCTGTAGTCCCAGCTACTCAGGAGGCTGAGGCAGGAGAATCACTTGAATCCAAGTGCTGGAGGTTGCAGTGAACCGAGATTGTGCCTCTGCACTCCAGCCTGGGCGACAAGGCAAGACTCCATCTCAAAAATAAATAAATAAATAAATACAAATTTGTAATGAATTTTTTAAAGTTTTAGTAGTCTTAAAAATAGATTTTTAATTACAATGGTAGCTATTTTTATATCCTATCAGCCAGTCAGATTTTGAGCACCTTATTTACCTGTTTTATAATTAATTACAAGCAGAAATTTATCTGCTGGTTATTAATTACCCTGGGAAAGTACAGAGTAGTTTAGGAAAGCAGGTTTTTTTTTTTTAGATTTTATTAAACTTCATTTGACTACTTCTTCACCAGGCCTGATTTTTTGTTGCTGTCTTTATTTCTTTTTTTTTTTTTTTTTTTGAGACAGAGTCTCGATCTGTCTCAAACCTACCATAAGATGAAAATATCATAAGTCAAAAATGCATTTAATATCCCCATAAATCCACTAGAAAGTTGAAAGATCATAAGTTGATTCATTGTAAGTAGGGGACCAACTATACTTAACTTTTTAGAACCCCTAAAAACAGTTGCCCTAAACTCAGCTCAAGTGTGATTTGGTAAGGTCATGGTCTCTCCCATTTTACAAATGGGAGCACTGAGATACCCACCAAGAAAAATAAAATTCTTCCCTCACAATACAGGTGCATCATTTAGTGTTCTTTAGTTGTAAGTCATAGAAACAGGCTCTGGCTAATACAAGAGTTGAAAGACTACGGGGGAGACCTGGGGTGGTTTGAAAGATGCAGGTGGGCAGGAATCCCTGGATGGCTTCCTCAAGGAGAAGCTACAGGAAGGATCTTGCTCAAAGGAAAGAGTCTGATGGGCCTAAGTTACATCCTCTGTTCACCCTTTTGCCAGGTGAGTGAGGGGCCACTCACTTGGCACATGGACTGGAGGAAGGGTGGTTCCCAAATGAAGAGCAAGGTGCTGATACCCAAAGGCAGGAAAATAGGTGTGGGCCAGGCCAAAGCTCACCTTTCCACTATAGTGAGTACTGTAGGGAAGGATACTGCCCCTGAGGTCTGCAGGCTTCTATGTATAAACCAGCCAGAGGTGTCCATGTATGCGGTATCAGAAAGTCAGTCGGATCTATAAGCACCCTGTGTGCAGAGCACTCTACTAAAGGCTTTAGAGTGTACCAAGGAGTGGAGACATGCTCTCACTTCTGATTTGGGAGCTTGACAGGGATGAATCTAGCCACATAAATTAAATATCGTGTTAGACTTGTAGCCCTATATAGACAAGGATTTTAATGGCCCCAAGCTAATACTCTGGGTGGGTACATGTCCTTTGGCCCAGGAATCCAGATGGAAACCACTTTGTGGAAATGAAATCTTCTGCCTAACATGCTCACTCTTTTGCCCTCTGTTTCTCTTCTTACTTACAGTGGGAACGTTATCATAGAAACAAAGTTTTTTGACGACGATCTTCTTGTAAGCACATCCAGAGTGAGACTTTTCTATGTTTGAAAGAAGAATGTGTGCGCATGTCAAGAATTTGGGTTTTTTGGAGGGAGGAGGAAACTGTGTTTACTTTTTTCCTCCACACTTTTGATTTTTGACACTTCCACCCCTAATTCCCTCAACAGCAGAACCTACCTGCAGCCACCAGGGGACCAGCTCTGTGTAGGTAACCAGATGGCTCTTTTTCCCAAGCTGCCATCTTCCAGCTGACCAGACTAAACTCCCAACCCCAGACCAGGGCAGGGGACAGGTCTCAAATCCTTCCCTCCCCACACAGGGAACAAACACATACCACAAACCGATAACTCTACCTATCACCCTCCTTGTCTCCTCCTTGGGCCCTGCAGGCTACACATCTACCTTTGGCCCCTGGTTTTGGAAAAATTCCATGTTCCTGACCCATGTTTAGTTTTTTTCCTACCATTTCTATTTCATACATTCTCATACATTTAACTTGTAAAATAGACTGTGATATTATTACATAATGTAATTAAAAATATGAATTAAAATATTCCTACAGTCTTTAGCATGGCACTGCTTTTATCTCCTTTTTCTAGAAAGTGAACCTGGCTGCATAATGGAAAGAAACCAAATATAAGATCAAAACTGTATTTTACTCCAGGAATGGAACTGGTAGATCTTGTTCCCTAGTGCTGCAGTTACTGCTTTCCAAAGTTGTGCAACATACTTGAACCAAGCCCATGACCTTAACATTTGTCTTTTAGACACAATCTTTAATGGTTCTTTTCCACAACATACATGCACCCTTTGTTTGTTTATTATTGTTAATTGTTTCTATTTGCTTACAGTATTCATTTGTTCAAGAAGTTTCCAGAAAGGGCAGTTCTAAGTTGGTAGAGTAGGGACTCTTGTATTCCTAAATGAGACTAGAAGCTACAAAATGAAAAGATCTGCATGGACCTAACTGGAGAACGATGGGAAGGCATCTGGGCTGGGAGGAGGCTGGGAGGCCTTTAAGACTGCTGTCATTGGAAGCCAGCATGGGAGAGAAGGGATTACAACTGGCAGTGCTTTCAGGTCTGACATAAAAGAGAACACCAAAAAGTGTTCTTACCTCTGAGCTACTAGTAGCCTTCAGTGTCTTTTTTTGTTGTTTTGTTCTGCGATAGAGTCTCATTCTTGTTGCCCAGGCTGGAGTGCAATGGCGCAATCTCAGCTCACTGCAACCTCTGCCTCCTGGGTTCAGGCAATTATCCTGCCTCAGCCTCCCGAGTAGCCTGCCACCACACCTAGCTAATTTTTTTGTAATTTTAGTAGAGACAGTGTTTCACCATGTTGGCCAGGCTGGTCTCAAACTTCTGACCTCAGGTGATCCACCCGGCTCGGCCTCCCAAAGTGCTGGGATTACAGGCATGAGCCACCGCTCCTGGCCTGCCCTCACTGTCTTTTTTTTTTTTTTTTTTTTTTTTGAGACAGAGTCTTGCTTTATCAAAGCCCAGGCTGGAGTGCAGTGGCGCGATCTCGGCTCACTGCAAGCCACTGTCTTTTATAAAATACCAACAATTACATGTTTTCAAGTTACCAAAGCAGTAAGGTCTGAGGCCAGAGGACAGAACACAACAAAGGTATGGCTCTCTTTGGTGTGGCTCTTGCTCTCAGATTCCTCTTTTCCTTTTCTCTCTATTACCTGAATCTCTTTGCATCAGCGGGTGGGGAGGAGAAACGGTACATTTTTAGTGTACTAGCACCATCTTTCAATGACGACTCAATTCCTCATATTAGATCTGTTGTCTTCAAAAGCTATTTTTTATTTTATTTTATTTTATTTTATTTTATTTTTTTGAGACAGAGTCTCGCTCTGTCACCCAGGCTGGAGTACAGTAACATGATCTCGGCTCACTGCAACCTCCACCTCCCAGGTTCAAGCAATTCTCCTGTCTCAGCCTCCCAAGTATCTGAGATTACAGGCGCGCACCACCATGCCAGTTAATTTTTTTTTTTTTTTTTTTTTTTTTTTGTATTTTTCGTAGAGACAGGGTTTCACCATATTGGTCAGGCTGGTCTCGAACTGCTGACCTCAGGTGATCCACCTGCCTCAGCCTCCCAAAATGCTGGGATTACAGGTGTGAGCCACCGTGCCCGGCCCAAAAGCTATTTTTAAATACCAAAGTTTGGATGGAAAAACAAGTTGGTGTAACCCCAGCACTTTAGGAGGCCAAGGTGGAAGGATCGCTTGAGCCCGGCGGTTCAAGACCAGCCTGGAGCAACAATGGTAAAACCCAGTCTCTACAAAAAAAAAAAAAAAAACATAGATTATCCAGGCATGGAGGTGTTTGCCTGTAGTCCCAACTATTCGGGAGGATGAAGCAGGAGGATTGCTAGAGCCCAGGAGGCAGAGGTTGCAGTGGGTTGAGATCATGCTGCTGAACACTGGCGTGGGTGACAAAGCAAGACCCTGTCGGAAGGAAGGAAAAGAAGGAAGGAAGGAGGGAAGGAAGGAACGAGGGAGGGAGGGAGGGAGGGAAGGAAGGAAGGAAGGAAGGAAGGAAGGAAGGAAGGAAGGAAGGAAGGAAGGAAGGAAGGAAGGAAGGACTAAACAAAATGTAAAGAAAAGAAAAAACAGCTGGGCATGGTGGCGGGTGCCTGTAGTCCCATCTACTCAGGAGGCTGAGGCAGGGAGAACTGCTTGAGCCGGGGAGATGGAGGTTGCAGTGAGCCGAGATCACGCCACTGCACTCCAGCCTGGGCAACAGAGCGAGAGTCCGTCTCAAAAACAAAAAAAAGAAAAGGAAAAAAATAAGCTGAAAATGAATTGCTTTATTGTTTATTTATCTATTTATGTATTATTTTGAGAGACAAAGTCTCTCTCTCTGTCACCCAGGCTGGAGTGCAGTGGCATGATACTAGCTCACAAGAGCCTCAAACTCCTGGACTCAAGAGATCCTCTAACCTTAGCTTCCTGAGTAGCTGGGACTACACATGTGCGCCACCATGCCCAGCTAATTTTTTTTTTTTTTTTTTTCTGAGGCGGAGTCTCGCTCTGTCGCCCAGGCTGGAGTGCAGTGGCGCGATCTCGGCTCACTGCAAGCTCCGCCTCCCGGGTTCCCGCCATTCTCCTGCCTCAGCCTCCCGAGTAGCTGGGACTACAGGCGCCGCCACCACGCCCGGCTAGTTTTTTTGTATTTTTAGTGGAGACGGGGTTTCATTGTGTTAGCCAGGATGGTCTCGATCTCCTGACCTCGTGATCCGCCCGTCTCGGCCTCCCAAAGTGCTGGGATTACAGGCTTGAGCCACCGCGCCCGGCCAGCTAATTTTTTTAAACTCTTTTTTTTTTTTTTTTCTGAGACAGAGTTTTGTTCTGTCACCCAGGCTGGAGTGCAGTGGCGTGATCTCAACTCACTGCAACCTCTGCCTCCCAGATTCAAGCAATTCTCCTGCCTCAGGCTCCTGAGTAGCTAGGATTATAGACACATGCCACCACACCCAGCTAATTTTTGTATTTTTAGTAGAGACGGGATTTTACCATGTTGGTCAGGCTTGTCTCGAACTCCTGACCTCATGATCCACCCCCCCCCCCAGCCTCCCAAAGTGCTGGGATTACAGGCATGAGCCACTGCACCCTGCCTTAAAAACTTTTTTATAGAGATGAGGGTCTCACTGTGTTGTCCAGGCTGGTCTCAAACTCCTGGTCTTGAGAAATTCCTGCCTCAGACCCCCAAAGCACTGGGATTACAGGTGTCAGCCACCGCACCCAGCCTGAATTACCTTCGTAAAATGCCATCTCTTTTTCTAAGAGTGAACCCATCTCCTTCTCTTTGCTAAACCGTATCTGCTCCCCATAATTCCATCAAGGAATGTTCTCATGGGACTGAACACACTGTAGTGGAGAAAGGACTTCTCAGAGAATGCTTCTCCACTCATTCGTCTGTCCAAAACAGTCAGACATGCTTCTTGCTAGCTGCTTTAAGAAAAATAGAAAATGTGTGCTTCAGGGACAGTACTGACTGGGGGCTCCAAGTACTGTGGGTGGGATTTGAACTGGTGAGGAGGAAGGCTGAATGCTAGGAGGAGGAGGAGGGAATTGGTGCAGGCCTAAGTAAACACAAGCAAAAGGAGAGGACAGGGGAACTGTAGGGACTAGGACCCTTGTGAAGTCAAAGTCAGCTCTTGTATGGCAGGCCTTGATGCAGGCCCAGATGCCTGGAGAAGCAGCTTTTCCTGGATACACTGAAGGCCGCAGAATGTTCCTGGAAAGAGACTCTTATAGACCAGGCCTGGCACAGTCTATGGTCACTGATTTTCAAACCAGCAATGGGCATCTCCCCACCCCACCCAGCTCCCAGAGAGTCTGATCAGTAGGTGTGAGGCCCAGAAACCTGCACCTTAAAGCCGCCAGGTGATTCCGATGCAGGTGGTCTATGGACCATGCTTTGAGAAATACTGGTAGAAGCATTTAATATGTGTTAGAGACATAGATGTGTATATGAGGATGGCTGCAGGACAGACCGAGGTCTCCAAGCAGCTTGCTTAAGGAGCAGAGTCCCATCTCTGACCTGTACAAGCTGAGAGGGAGAGTTCAGCTGCTCAGGGCAATCAAGAGGGGCTTAAGAGTCTGTGTTGGGGAGGAGATGGGAGAAGAATCCCAGTCCACACAGCCTTGGAGAAGGAGACTTGCGAGAAAGAATACAGATTTCTAGTTAGAGAATTTTGGTTAAACTTTGCTGTGTAATATGCAATACACCCTCGCATCTGTACCGCCATTATGTTTCTTGCCAGTGTTTTGAGTATTGGGCTTTTGTGATGGGGAATGTGATGAAGTACTGAGTCTGACCCTAGTTAGGCATGAAAGTCTTCCAAAGGGGATATAGCCACATTCAGGCCACACTTATAGGCCTATTATACCCACTAATAAGATGCTGTGCTAGGCACAAGCCTACCTTTACTGAGTTTGTCTCTAGTAGGAGGATACAATAAATAATTATCAGAAATGCCATATGAGGCCTGGAGCGGTGGCTCATGCCTGCAATCCCAGCACTTTGGGAGGCTGAGGCGGGTGGATCACATGAGGTCAGGAGTTTAAGACCAGCCTGGCCAATATGGTGAAACCCCATCTCTACAGAAAAAAAAAAAAAAAAATAGCTGGGCGTGGTGGTGGACACCTATAATCCCAGCTGTTCAGGAGGCTGAGGCAGGAGAATTGCTTGAACCTGGGAGGTGGAGGTTGCAGTGAGCCAAGATCGTACCACTGCACTCCAGCCTGGGTGACAAGAGTGAAACTTCATCTCAAAAAAAAAAAAAAAATGCTGGGTGCAGTGGCTCACGCCTGTAATCCCAACACTTTGGGAGGCCAAGGTGGGCGGATCACGAGGTCAGGAGTTCGAGACCAGCCTGGCCAACACAATGAAACCCCATCTCTACTAAAAATACAAAAAATTAGCTGGGCATGGTGGTGGGTGCCTATAATCCCAGCTACTTGGGAGGCTGAGACAGGAGAGTAGCTTGAACCCGGGAGGCGGAGGTTACAGTGAGCTGAGATTGCGCCACTGTACTCCAGCCTAGGCGACAGAACTAGACTCCTTCTCAAAAAAAAAAAAAAAAAAAAAAAGCCATAAGAGAAATTCCAGATAGAAATTTAAAGGAAGAGGAGACTATGCTCAAGACAAAATCAGAAAAGCCTTTTCTCTTCTCCGGACCATCAACCCTCAGCCCACAAAACATGTTCAAATCACCTTAAAAAGTAAATTTCTAAAAATAAGACTTCAATCCTGCATGGCCTTCAGCTTCTGCCCTAGTCCTTCTCTTTCTCTGCAGATCCAAACTTGGAATTGTCTTCACTCACGCTTCCCACTCCTCTCATCCACTCCTCAAACACTGCCATCTGGCTCTGGCCCCCACCCCTCTGTCGGGTGCCTTCGAGTCCTTGCTTTCTCTGCTGCATCTGATTCTTCTAATGTCTGCTGGGTTTCTCTTCTCCTTGCATTCTTGGAGCCCCTCTTCTGGGTGTTCTGCTCCTTCCTCATCTGTAGGCTCCTCATTTTCTTCCAGCTGCCTCGTCCCAAAAATATCTTAGATTTTCTTTTTTAGTTGTAGTGTATTGAGAACATGTTGCCGGGCGTGGTGGCTCACGCCTGTAATCCCAGCTCTCAGGGAGGCAGAGGCGGGAGGATAGCTTGAGCCCAGGAGTTCGAGACCTGCCTGGGTAATATAGCGAGACCCCGTTCTCCACAAAAAGAAAAAAAAAAAAAAGAGAACATGCTATGTGCCAGTTCTTTAAGCATTATACATGTACTCCACACACATTTACTGAGCATTTTTTATACTCCAGACACTGTTCTAAGTGATGGAGATAACTTACTAGACAAGATGAGTGAGGGCCCTATTTTCCCATTAGATTTTTTTGTTTCTTTGTTTTGAGATGGAGTTTTGCTCTTGTTGTCCAGGCTGGAGTGCAGTGGCGTGGTCTCAGCTTGCTGCAACCTCCACCTCCTGGGTTCAAGCAATCCTCCTGCCTCAGCCTCCCAAGTAGCTGGGATTACAGGCACCCGCCACCACACCTGGCTAATTTTTGTATTTTTAGTAGGGACAGGGTTTCACCGTATTGGCCAGGCTGGTCTTGAACTCCTGACCTCCTGATCCATCCACCTCAGCTTCCCAAAGTGCTGGAATTACAGGCATAAGCCGCCGTGCCCAGCCAATCTCCCATTAGATTTTAATGGGAGGAGACAGAAGGCAAATAATTTCAGATAGTGATCAGTGTTCTGAGGAAAACAAGACAGTACAATGACAGCATCAGTATGGAGTGACGGGGTGTAGAAACTGAAAGAAGTCAAAGCCAGGCATGGGTGGCTCACAACTGTAATCTCAACACTTTGGGAGGCCAAGGGGGAGGATCACTTGAGGCCAGAAGTTCGAAACCAGCCTGGGCAACATAGCAAGACCCTGTCTCCGTTTTTTGGGGAAAAAAAAAAAAAATGAAAGAAGTCAACATTCAGCAATTGACTTCCAAAACAGGATTTTCTAGTCTCCAGCAAACCAAAAGTCTGGAAAGCCAGGCTTTACTCCAAAAGAAAAGAGTGTTTAAATCCCTTAAACTGACATCAGCATGACAAGAACCAGGTGTACCCTACTTGATTACCTGTTGAATACAGAGAACTCAGGCTACAACGTGAAGGAAATCCCTGCGTTATAGGAGAAGGTGAAAGCCCTCCCCTTGCAGCCTAGTGTATGATGGAGAAGAGAAATGAGGAAAAAGTCGGGCAAAGAGGTCAGGTGTCCTTGCTTTCCTTCACTCCCAGTCATGCGTGAGAAGAGTGGCTGGATACATCCACCCAGGGTATGGGCATGCCCTGTCTCCATTCTCCCTGCCCCACTGCCCCACAGCCCAGTAGACCCTTGCCCATTGACCTCACTTCATAAACATCTTGTTCGTGTCCTCACCATCCCCACGGCCCCCACCTCAGCTCCTGTTACCATCTCAGGACTGCAGCACTGGCCTCCCTTCCTGACTTATTCTCCACGGCACAGCCAGAAAGAACAGATGAAGGTGCAATCTGATCACCAGCCCCGCTAGTTATAATACTGTCCTGTGCCTGTGGGACAGTACTTTAAGCCTATATTGTCAAGTTTATTTTTAGAACTTCTTGCTAATGACCTGGTAATTGTTTCACAGCTTTCAAAACACACTATTAAAATGGTCCTCAAAGTGAAGACATAATCGGGCTTAGCAATTCTATTTGGTTTTATTTGATCTGTAACCAAGCAGCTTCAGCTGTAGCTTTGAATAAACTGAGGGGTGGAGTTGAGTGAGAATCAGGGATTTGGCGAAGATGTTTGGTTCCCAGGGCACTTCCGCAAACTCACAGGAAGGCCGCAGGATTTTTTTAATTTTCAAAGAAAATACAGTGGCACTGAACATCTGTCCTATTAACTCTTAACTATTAGCTCAAGATTGTTAAGTTTCAAATTAGGCCATGCTGCATTCTCTTTGATGAAATGTCTGTGGGAAGCTGAGCTTGCGGAGGTTTGGGTGATAAGATGCAAGAACCCAGAGAAAATCAATGTGAACAGGATATGAGGGTGGTGGCATCCAATTGGATTCCAAGGTACGAAAAGCTGTGCAGTGACTAATAGGCACACACACTCCATTAGTAAGTCATTCATTTTAATTAAAAATGAAATTAGGCCAGACATGGTGGCTCACACCTGTAATCCCCACACTCAAGTGGGTGGATCACTTGAGGCCAGGAGTTCAAGACCAGCCTGGCACAGTGAAACCCCGTCTCTACCAAAAAATACAAAAATTAGCTGGGTGTGGTAGCATATGCCTCTAGTCCCAGCTACTTGGGAGGCTGAGGCAGGAGAATCGATTGAACCTGGGAGGTGGAGGTTACAGTTAGCTGAGATCATGCTACTGCACTTTAGCCTGAGCAACAGAGTGAGCCCGCCTCAAAAAAAAAAAAAAGAAAATATTTTCTCAATTTATGTGGCTTTTTTTCTCCAAAATAATATGACAAGCTACCAAATTAAGGCAGAAATGCTTCATAAGTTGTCTGAACCTAACTAACTAAAGAGGAGTTAGATAACTTATTTTGGCCTAGGTGCACTAATAAAAGTTACTGAACCACTAAGATTGCTGTGAACAGAGAAAGTTTGGGGACCTCTGTTAAGCTCTTAGTTTAAAGACATATTTGTCTTGAAGGACCAGGCACCATGGCTTACACCTGCAATCCCAGCACTTTGAGAGGCCGAGGCAGGAGGATTGCTTGAGCCCAAGAATACAAGTCCAGCCTGGGGAACAAAGCAAGATTCCCGTCTCTGCAAAACAAAATTTTTTTTTCATTAGCTGGGTGTGGTGACACACACCTGTGGTCCCAGCTACTTGGGAAGCTGAGGCAGGAGGATTACTTGAGCTCAGGAAGTTGAAGCTGCAGTGAGCCACGTTCATGCCACTGCACACCAGCCTAGGCAACAGAGTGAGATTCGTGTCTCAAAAAAATAAAATGTCTTTCAGAGGGTTAAAAACATATAATCAGCTGGGCACGGTGGCTCCCTGCTGTAATCCCAGCACTTTGGGAGGTGGAGGCAGGGGACTGCTTGAGATCAGGAGTTCAAGATGAGCCTGGGCAACATGGTGAAACGCCATCTCTACCAAAAATACAAAACTTAGCTGGGTGTGGTGGTGCGCACCTGTAGTCCCAGCTACTCAGGAGTCTGAGGTGGGAGCATCGCTTGAGCCTGGGAGGCAGAGGTTGTGGTGAGCCGAGATCATGCCACTTTACCCCAGCCTGGGTGACAGAGTGAAACCCTGTCTCAAGAAAGAAACACACTCATTACCATTACTGGCAGCTGTAGCAACAAATGGGTATTGACCACCCACTTCTGAGCTCTGAAGCAGCTCTTGGTTCAATGGAATGCTTTTGAATTCTTGCACTTATTAAAGGAAATGCATTCAATGGAAAAGGCATCTACTCAGATATCTTAGAAAGACTTCTTAAGTGAACTGACTTGCTCAAATCATCCCCCAAATAATTCTGTTATAAGAGGATAAGCAAAGTTACTGTCACTTGAATGCTTTATATATATTAATTATTTCATTTGCAGCTAAATTATGTGCATTTGAGATATAATATGCTATCTGAATATTTTATGGGTCACAAGGTGCCCTGGCATAATCAAGTGGAGATGATTGGTCTACTTGTTTACAGAACTTAAAATTACACTTTATTGTTTTATGTTATTAAAGAGGTCAATCATGATCATTTCTTTTCTTTATGATACATTGTTGGCCATGCATATTTTTACTTGAGGTCTAGCTCTTAGGATTAGAATCCAAATAATCTCTACTGGCAAGTATATACCAACTTTTAATTGGCTTATATTCAGCAATAATATTCTTTAACAGATATTGAAAATTTTGAATAACTAATATTCATTTGGTAAAATTAGGCTAAGATTATAACCAGTTTTTCTTGGAAGATTCCAAAAAAGTAACAGCAGACTTACTTAAAAGTAGACATTTTCGCCCGGGTGCGGTGGCTCATACCTGTAGTACGAGCACTTTGGGAGACTGAGGCAGGCGGATCACAAGGTCAGGAGTTCAAGACCAGCCTCACCAACATGGTCAAACCCCGTCTCTACTAAAAATACAAAAACTAGCAGGGCGTGGTTGCGCACACCTGTAATCCCAGTTACTCAGGAGGCTGAGGCAGGAGAATCGCTTGAACCCAAGAAGGGGAGGCTGAAGTGAGCTGAGATTGTGCCATTGCACTCCAGCCTGGGCGACAGAGCAATACTCCATCTCAAAAAAAAAAAAAAAAAAAAAAAAAAAGTAGACATTTTATGATATCAAAATAGTTTTGCAACCAGAGTGATCCTCAAACATTTGTAGGCTACAAATGATGTTATAGCACCAAATTCTAGAACCTCAACTGTGGATTTAATGGTATTTCTGGAGGAGATACACAGTGATATTCTAAGGAAAACCATGCCTCTGCACACAGGCATCTCCTTGGCCTCCTACCTGAGGAGGCAAAAAGCCACTGGGATGGCCACATCAAAAACATGTTATTGCACAAGAGGCTACCAGTAAAAGTTAAGTCGCTGTTTTTTATTTATCTTTAATTTTTTAAATGATTTTAAGAGGCAGGGGTTGCACTGTGTTGCCCAGCTGGTCTCAAACTCCTGGACTCAAGCAGTGCCCCCACCTTGGCCTCCCAAAGTGCTGGGATTATAGGCATGAGCCCACCATGCCCAACCAGTTTGTTATTTTGGTAGGCCCTGGGCAGTCCTACCTCAGTCCCCCACATTCTCCTCCCAGTCCCCCTCCAGTCCCCTCAGTCCCTTCTCTGTATCCCCCTGCTATTGTCTGAATGTTGGTGTCCCCCAAAAAATTCCTATGTCTCCCCAAGAAGACAGTATTAGGAAGTGGGGCCTTTGGGAGGTGATTAAGCCATGGGGGTGGAGACTTCATGAATGGGATTAGTGCCCTTATAAAAAGAGACCCCAGAGAGCACCCTCCCCCTTTCCACCATGTGAGGACGCAGCAAAGAGGTGTCGTCCATGAAGCACCCTTTTTGTTTTTGTAGACAGTCAGCACCTTTGATCATGAATTTCCCAGCCTCCAGAACTGTGAGAAATAAATATTTGCTGGGGTTTTGTTTTGTTTTGTTTTGTTTTGGGGATGGAATTTCGCTCGTCGCCCAGGCTGGAGTGCAATGGTACGATCTCAGCTCACTTCAACCTCAGCCTCCTGGGTTCAAGTGATTCTCCTGCCTCAGCCTCCCAAGTAGCTGGGATTCCAGGCGCCCATCACCATGCCCAACTAATTTTTGTATTTTTAGTAGAGACGGGGTTTTACCATGTTGGTGAGGCTGGTCTTGAACTCCTGACCTCCGGTGATCTGACCACCTCAGCCTCCCAAAGCGCTGTAATTACAGGCGTGAGCCACCACGCCCAGCCAATATTTGCTGTTTATAAGCCACCCAGTTGAAGGTATTTTGTTACAGCAGCCTGAGCTCACTGAGTCACCCCTTAGTCCCACCCTGCAGTCCCCCTCACATTCCCCCCTCAGACCTCCTCAGTCCCCCACAGACCCCTCAGCTCTTCCAGTGGCTGAGTCCTCTGCTGTATGAGCCTCCTACGCCATAAACAGCTGGAGCTACACCAGTGCCTGTCACATTGTGTCACCTGAGAGCCCTGACCCATCCTGCCTGTAGAAGGGTTGCCAAAATCCCTGTAACCTGCAGTCACTAATCATAATGAACAGTGACACTCGGGGGGCCTGTGTTTGTCCTCATCTGAAGAGGAGCCGAGCTGGTGAGCTCCATTTCAGACATGAGGAGCCCAAAGTCTCATAGGGGAAGTTTCTTGCCTAAAGCCTCCCTCAAGTAGGATCAGAGCCGGGCCTGTCCTGCTCCCAGCATCTTCAGGACAGGGCTGGGCATGAGAGCTGTGAAGGATGTGCCATCCTCTGGTGCTGCCTGTTCCCTGAGAAGTCCTTGGCTGTGATGTCATCTGGTCCCTTCTATGCACCACTTTGACCTGGAGAGCAGATGGCCATTTTTTTGGCTGGAGTGACCTCGAGAGCACCGGAAAGCAGGAGTGTTGGGTAAGCCTGGTGACCAGCTATGTGACAAGGTCTCAAGCAGCCACATCCCTCGGACAGCAGCATCTTTCCTCTGCTTGGAAAGGACCCAGAGAGCAGGGATGAGGGTGTAGTTCCTCAGAGGCTGGTGGCTCGGCACCCAAAGACACAGGCATTCTGTGTTGGCATCCACTGAAGGACCTGCATGGTCTTTGGGGCATCGTGTGGCACTAACTGCCAGCCCATGAGGTCACTCATGTCTAAATTGTCTCTCTCTCTCCTGATCCAAGCCCCACTCCTGTCAGGCTTGAAGGGCCCATCCCCTCCCCGTGTAGTCGGCAGGGCCCTTTCTCACTGTCCTCTCCCACTGTGGTCATGTCTCTGAACTTTGGTCCATGATACATAAAAACACATTAGCCCTTTTTACTCCTGAGAGCTTGGTTTCTCATCTCGCTATGAGTAAAGAGAGTCTACTTTGAAACTAAGCTGAGCAGTGTCTTCTTGGCCCAGGCTGCGTCCTTCCCTCAGAGAATGAGACTGAAGCTCCCTGCCTTGCCCTAGTGGTGGAAGAACTATGAGGGGAAGTGAAAGAAGTACTCAGGGGCAATAACAAGGGGAATATTGACATGTGGTTCCACTACCACTGGGTGCAGTCATACTCCAGGTCCACCTGCCCAGGAGCAGGCCCAGGTCACCCTGATTCCATTTTGAATTGTATTGAAATTCCTCAAATACCCACTGACTGGATGTGGAAGACATCAGTTGCTTTCTCCTGCCCAGCCTCCCTCCTATTCATAACACTGATTTTTCATAATGGAAGACCTCCTAATGGAAGGTCTCCTACCCCATTCTCACTCTCTGTCCAAGTGCTTCTGTGGGACTGACTTGGGGATGGGGCCAAGTGACCAGATCTGACCAGTGAGAGCCGTCTGCAGGACTTAGGCTGGAGCCATGGGGAAAAAGACTGGTTCCCCTTCGGAGATGCTGGGTCCCAGCAGGCCCCATGAGGAGGGCCTGCAGAGCACAGCCCAATCCCAGCTGAACTAGGAGTCCGGGCGAGGGGCTGCTGGCTTCCCACAGGGCTCATGATGTCTGTTACACTGCTTTCTCAAGTTTCATTAGAAAACCAACTGTCCTGTTAACATACTACCTTTTCAGCCCTCCCACTCCCACCAGCAAGCTAGGTGAAGAAGCTGTGAACAGTAGTCACCATGTTCAATAGTATTATAGCTGTGAAATGGCCAGAAAACAAAACCAATGCCAAAGAAAACAGAACTGACACAGGGCAGGAGGGAGACGCGTTCCTGATGATGTACATGGTTTGAGCGCCTGAATCCTGCTGTACCTGAAGCCATGCTATCTCAGGACATCCTAGTGACAACAAACTTCCTTTTTTTCATAAACCAGTTTGAGTTAGGTTTCCATCACCTGCAACTGAAAGAGACGTGATGGATGTGCAGATTGCTGTTTTGCCTTTTTTTCTTTGTTTCCTTTCTTTCTTTTTATTGATTGTTAATTTATTTCCCTGCTGAAGTCTGTGTGTGGAAAATTTACAAAAGAACCTTAAAGAAAAAAATAATTCTACCACCGAGAGGTGACATTTTGGTGAACTTCATTCTTGACTTTTTTTTTTTCTTGATCATTAGATTATACTGTAGACACAATTCTGTATCAACTTTTTTTCTCTTGACATTTTAAAACAAGCTCTTCTCTACATTATTCAAAACTACTCGTAGTTCTGGGGGGAAGGACACACGCTTCACATTAACAGTTAACAGAGGGCTACTGGACCAGACAAGGGGTTGAGGGGGGTCTCACTGTATTCCTCACATAGTACTTTTGTCTAGTGTGAAGGTCATACAGGGGGCCTGGAATGCTTTTATAAATTTAAAAACAATTTTCAAAATTCCTTGTAAACATTGTTATATCCACCAAGTGGTTATACTGTAAGTGACTTGCCTGCTTCCTGATGATCGAGCATTTGGCTTGTCTCTAATTTTTTACTCTTATCAATAAATAATGTTAGGCCAGGCACAGTGGCTCCACCTGTAATCCCAGCTACTCTGGAGGCTGAGGTGAGAGGATGACTTGAGCCCAAGAGGTCAAGGCTACGGTGGGCCCAGATCATGCCACTGCACTCCAGCCTGGCAACAGAGCCAGATCCTATCTCAATAATAAAATAATAATAATAATAATAATAATAATGCTGTCATGGACACCTTCAGGTCTAGTGCCTCTGTCTCCCTCAGCAGTTTTTTGTTTTGTTTTGTTTTTGTTTTTGTTTTGAGACGGAGTCCCACTCTGTCACCCAGGCTGAAGTGCAATGGCCCAATCTCAGTTCACTGCAACCTCCACCTCCCAGATTCAAGCGATTCTCCTGCCTCAGCCTCCAGAGTAGCTGAGATTACAGGCGCGCACCAGGCCCAGCTAATGTTTCTATTTTTAGTGGAGATGGGGTTTCATCATGTTGGCCAGGCTGGTCTTGAACTCCTGACCTCAAGTGATCCGCCCACCTCAGCCTCCCAAAATGCTGGGACTACAGGCGTGAGCCACCATGCCCGGCCTTTCCTCAGCAGGTTTCCTGGCCGTGGAACTTCTAGGTCAAAAGTATGTGTGTGTATTTTTTGGATCTTGATATACAGGATCAAAATGTTTTCCAGAAAGGTTTATGCCAGTTTCCACATTTTACTGTCCCCCCACCTAGAAATGCCAGTTACCTCCTTAGCCAAGGGCATGCCTCCCTCCTGTGCTGGGCTGATACTGACATGTAGCGCTGTCAGCACAGGGCCCCCAAGCTACCTGTAGCCATGGGAAGACAAGGCCCATGCAAGGTTCCAAGAGCCAGACTGTGGAACCAATTCTCAAAGGAATCCTTCTCCATCATCTGCTTGGTTCAGCAAACATTTCCTGAGCCCTGGTGAGGGTCCTTGTGCAAGATCAGCTTTTGTTGGACACTAATGTCCTTCAATATGTTAATAGTTCTCTGTGAAAAAATCCAGGTCAAATAAATTGAGAGTGAACTGCATGCTAAACTTTCCTCTCGGAAACTCAGCAACCTTTGTATGTTAGAATTCCCTGGGCACTACCCAGTGCCCAGGGAATTCTACAGAAAGAGAACTTTTGTTTGTTTTTTTGTTTTCTTTAAGACAGAGTTTTGCTTTATCACCCAGGCCAGAACGCAGTGGTGCAGTGGTTCACGGCAGCCTCGACCTGCCAAGCTGAAGCTATCTTCCCACCTCACCCTTCCATGTCGCTGGGACTATAGGTGCATGCGCCACCACTCCTGACTAATTTTTTAATTTTTTGTAGAGACAGGGTTTCACCGTGTTGCCCAGGCTGGGACTGGTCTCAAACTCTATAGCTCAAGTGATCCTCCCACCTCAGCCTCCCGAAGTGCTGGGATTACAGGCACGAGCCACCATGCCCTGCCAGAAAACCCTTTTAGCATTGCTTAATCTAGCATTTCTCCAGATGGGATGGAGTCACCTCCCCTCTCTCAGGTACACCTTGGGGCAGAGAGACAACTGGGAGGTTCCGGGCTGCGTGAAGATGGGATCTCACACCTTATCCAGGAGCCTCCCAGGGCCATCCAGTCACTTCAATGAGTGTGTTTGGCTGTGAGGCCCGATGGGAGCACTGGGAGGTCAGTGGGCCAGAGATCACTGTGGGCTGGAGAAGAGGGGATAAGAGGCTTCACACAGAGGACGCCAGGTGGGCAGCTCAGATGACTCAGCCATTCCCCCACCTGGCTGGAATGTTTCAGGCAGGACTCAGATCCTGCTGACAGACTGACCATGAGATCACAGCCTCTTCTGAGGCTGACACACCACTCTGTATTCCTCCCAATCTGGAAACCACACCAGAAAAGGCATCCCCACACCTCTGTCCCCCACCAACAACCTGTCTTTGTTCATAGAGGCCTCGTCGGCCTTGGAGACTGGAGTCTGAAGCCCCCTGCATTCTCCCTGTTTATTAGTTGGGAGTCTTTCAGGTACAGATGACAGAAAACCCAACCTGAACTAGCCTAAACCGGGAGGAAATTTGCTGGCTTGTTTAACTGAATATTCTGCATGGCTGGACTGAAGCCCTCAAGCAATGTCATCAGAATTGAGGTTCCTCTGCCTCTTGACTCAGTTCTGCTCCTCACTGAGTAGTCTGCAGCCTCATCTTCCCAGCCTCTTAAGTTCAAATCCCTGAGGGACCAAACCATATGTTTCTTTCCTTTCCGGCAACCCAAAAAAATAAATAAAATAAAAAAATAAAAAATCCCAGAACTCCTTCTGATTGGATGACTTGGGTCATGTGCCAACTCTGACCCAACCAATGCAGCCAGGGCACCTCAGGTCACTGATTGGCCCAGACCAAGTCACGTGTTCTGCCCTGGGGCTTGTCTGAGTGTGCTAGAGGGGAAGTTCAGAAAGAAAGCTATGGCCTGGTGGCTTACGCCTGTAATCTCAGCTACTCAGGAGGCTGAAGCAGGCGAATCGCTTGAACCCGGGAGGCAGAGGTTGTAGTGAGCCGAGATCACGCCACTGCCCTGGGCGACAGAGCTAGACTCCATCTAAAAGAAAACAAAGCTGGACGTTGCTTCAGGGCATTACTGCCAAGAAAAGGGTGAAGGAATGGCTGCTGGTAACAAAAATAATAGATGTCCCCTGGGACCTTATGGAATCCACCAGCAGCTCCTTTCAGTAAGGGATCTGCTCCCTGCCCAGAGCCTCACAGTAGGGTCCTCACATGGGTGCTTGTAAAATGAGGTTGCTCTAAGTGACCACCTGGTACTTCTTGTTGCTGTGGGTGACAGCCTTGACAGAGAATCCATGGAGGCACACCATCGATCCTTGGCTGTGCTCAGGACTTCATGGAATCCACACCAGTCACTGGCTGCCAGGCCTTCTCTGCAAACGATGCATGTGTCATTCACCCAGTATATAAATAGGGTCAGTGTGCCAGGCGGCCTTAAAATGTTTCAGCCATGTTTCCTAATCTGTGCTTCCTTCACCTCTCTGAGCTCAGGGCAAACCCATGAGCATAGGCTGAGGTATCCCGAGAGGAAGAGCTCAGAGCACAGCTCTGCCCCATTCCCTGGCTGGCTCTGCCCATGCCTCCACGGGCTTGGGGTACAGGGAGGACAAGCAGCGACACTGCAAAACTGACCACACTTGCATCCAGGAGATAGGCTGCTGGGCAGACAGGTTGGGCATAGCAGGGGGCCAGGCCTGTGAGGCCCAGCCAGACTGAAGCAGGCCCCAAATAACATGGGGCCCAGGGATTCCATCCTCATGAAGCCGCTCCCACCAGGAGGGGACCACGCAGCGGCCAGGGCCCTGAGGCAGGCAGGGCTGGCCTGTATCTAAGACACAGGCATCCAACCCGCAGAGGTGGCTCGGTAGAGGCAGGCTAGGGCCCTAGAGGGACTGAGATCTGGGAGGAGTTATGAAGGGCCAGAGGCTGAGGATACCGACCCCAGGGCTTGTGATAGCAGTAGAGGAAAAGCAGTACTGGATCCTGGGACTGTGTAGCCCACAGCCAAGAGAGCCAGGAAGTAGAGCTGGGAGCCCCTGACTCCCCGCCCCCCAATCTAGTGACTAAGTCATTCTAGTCATTCCAGTGAACGCCCCCCATTCAAACTCTCAAACTCCCCTAGTGTGCACTCAGGGCAGCAGTCCCAGTGAGGATATGTTGGGTCCAGTGACGGTGTGTGGAGTCCAGCGAGGGAGCGTGGAGTCCAGTCAGCGAGGGAGCGTGGGGTCCAGTCAGCGAGGGAGCGTGGGGTCCAGTCATAGAGGGAGCGTGGGGTCCAGTCAGCGAGGGAGCGTGGGGTCCAGTCAGCGAGGGAGCGTGGGGTCCAGTCAGCGAGGGAGGTGGAGCCCAGTGAGGGAGGGTAGAGTCCAGTGAGGGAGGTGGACTCCAATGAAGGTGTGTGGTGTGCAGTGAGGGTGTGTGGAGTCCAGTGAGGGAGGTAGAGTCCAGTGAGGGAGGGTGGACTCCAGTGAGGGTGTGCGGTGTGCAGTGAGGGTGTGTGGAGTCCAGTGAGGGAGGGTGGAGTCCAGTGAGGGTGTGTGGAGTCCAGTGAGGGTGTGTGGAGTCCAGTGAGGGAGGGTGGAGTCCAGTGAGGGAGGTAGAGTCCAGTGAGGGAGGTAGAGTCCAGTGAGGGAGCATGGAGTCCAGTGAGTGAGGGTGTGTGGAGTCCAGTGAGGGAGTGTGGAGTCGAGTGAGGCTGTGTACAGTCCTCCATGAGGGCCTGCATTTTCTGTGTGCTGTACTTGGTGCTAGAGATAACTGAGGAACAGGCCCACCCCAAGAGGGCAGTGTACACACCAAGCATGTGAACAGAGCATGGCAGGAGCACCTGTGGCCACAGGGACGCCCAAGACCGTGGAAGAATGGACCCCTGCTTCCAGCTTTAGTTCCACATAAAGGACTCAGTCCTTAGGAGGGGGCATCAGTCGCCCAGAGGAAGGCCTGGGAAATGACCACTGACTGTCACATCTGACTGGGGTTCCAGCAACACAGAGGGAGAAAGGTCTTGTTTGGGTGAGGGGATCAGGGTGGTGGAGGGTGACTGACATTGCCTACCTTGGGACCAGGGCCCACTGAAGGGTCTTTCCTGGACGGAACAGAATTCAGGGGCACGCTTTACAGTTCCTCTGTGTCCACCAGAGGGCACTCATTCCTTGCTAATCTTTTAACCCGGGCTCCAGTGGGAGGCCATTCGGGGACTTTGGGAGTGGTATCAAGGTGACTCCGAGCCCTGAGGCATATCCTCAGGCAGTGGTTAATTCTGTGCTAGGTTCAGGACTAGGGGCAAGTGTGTTCTGCTAGAAGCAGCAAATGCTGTTCCTGGCCAAACCTTTGGTTGGATGAGGCAGCTCAGACAGCGGAGGCAGTAAGCTCTGCTGATGTTAGGTGTCTCAGGGGGACCCTAGCAAGGCAGCCCTGGGCCCTGGCTCATGCCTCATCCTATTGTTGCCATTTTGCAGAGGAGGGGATTGAGGACCACAAAATTCAGTTACTTGCCTCATGCTAACATGGCTGCCATGTCTGTGTGCAGACCCCCTTTCAGGGGGCCTTGCCATAGTGGTTCTGAGCAGGACCGCAGCCTGAAGGAGCTGGGTTAGACCTGCTCTCAGCTCCAAGCGCTGCCTGCCCTGTGTGGCCTTCCTTCACAGCCTTCGCCTGCACTCCTGCCTTAGAGACATCCTCCTGGGCGACAAGCTTGGGAACATTGCAGTACTGAGTTGCCTTGAGTGGCAGAACAGAGAGGAGCCAGTGTTTTGGCTCCAGACCCTCCCTTTCTTCCCTGGATGAGCCATGATGCAGATACCCAAGCTGTGCAGAGGGTGTGGGGTAGACACAGGTCAGAGGGTCCTTCCTACCTAGGCCTCAACCTGCCCCTGATCCTGATGGCAGCTGCCTGGGGACATGCTGAACAAGCGGCCTGAGCAGCCCCATGAGGGTGACTAAGCTCCAGTCAGAGAAGGGCAAGGTCCCCCCAGAACTCTGGCGGTGTGAACCACAAAGGTGGGGGAGGGGCATAGAATGGAGCGGACATGGGGTCAAGGGGCAGGCAGGGGGAACTGGTCTCTCTTGCTCTCTTAAATGCACCCATTTCCCTCCTTCCCGGCGTCTCCCTTAACCCAGGCCAGGCCTCTGCAGACACTTGAGTCTGCTCCTGGGAGTTTTCCTACAAGCTCCTTGATGGCTTCCTCAGGTCCTACCTGGGCAACAGGCCCACTGGCAGTGCCTATACAGGCCCCTGCCCCTGCAGCTCTCATTGGAGGATCCCAGAAGGTTCTTGGTGAGCTCTTATCCTCACCTCCACCTCTGAAGGCATGAGCTGGTAGCACTTCCTCCAGTTGGTTATCCTGACCCACTGCTCACAGCTCGTGTGTGAAAATTCAAACAGCACAATAACTTCTCCAACCATGTTCAAGGAGCAGGGTGGGCCTGCCCAACTAAGCTAAGGGACCTGGAGACCAAAGGTTGGATGACGGCCAGGCTGCACCAGTGCCAAACCAAAACCCTAGGCATCCTGAGGCCGGCAGGTACCACACGCCGCCGGCAGGGGGAGCCACGTCATGGAGCTAACCCGGTGAGGCCTGCAGAGGCAGCCACCACTTGGAGGAGTCTCGGGAAGCTTGGCAAGCTCCCTTTTGGCCTGTACCATCACCACCCTGCGCTCCACAGAATGGCAGTCCCGTGTGGCCTGTTTCCAGTGTCTAGGACTGCATACCCCCACACCTCCAGGGCACCAGAGTCCCCATGTGGCACCCAGTGATGAAGTCCTCCTCCCCAGTTAAGGCTTCTTAGGACAATCACTGACTGCCCCAGTAGGCAGCCCCCCACCCAACTGCAGCTCAGTCCCTGCCCACCCACCAGACTGCTGCCCATCACAGGGCATATCCAACTGCCTCCCAAAAGGTCTTCAACCCACTGTCCCCGGGATCCTCCCCATCCTATCCTCATGCCCTGGAAGGTCTGAAGAAACTGAAACAGAAAAACTAGGCTTGAGACAGCTTTGTTAGAACAACTCAGCAAAATAAAATTCCTGTTTATTGTTGGACAACATTGTTTCACACATACATCAAACAGGCCAAAAAAAATAAACAGCAACTTCATAGACAAAAAAGGAAAAAAAAGAAACCTTTTATCTTTGGCCTTTTTAACCATCTCATACAAACCAACTACTTATAGTACAGCTAAGTACATACACAAAAAAGTTACTGGAATGCTCGGAATAAGATTGTTTTTCTGTTGTCGTTTTTGCTTTTTTTACAAGGTTTTTTTTCTCCTTTGAGATTATAATGAACATGGTCACACCACAAGTAAAGTCAGAAGTAGGACAGAGAACGCTCCGAAGGCTGGTTTGGTCATCCGAGATCATTAAAAATGGCTGACCCTAACAATATGTACAAAAATATAAAATGTAAATAAAAAATACAAACAAATTTCCTTTTTAAAGTACTTTTAAGAAAAAAAGCAGGGCCTTGGAAGTTTTGGTTCTTTTTTCCTCCCCTGTTGCAAATTCTCATGGTTTGGGTGGGGTGGTGGAGAGCGCGTGTCATCTGCGGGTGGCACTGCCCACGGTGGGCGGGCGGGCGGGCCTCTCTACTCGAAGGTGACCACGTTTAGATTCTGAGACGGGAAGTGGAGGGTGAATAGGTCACGGCGGCCTTTTTTTTTTAGTTTAACTTTTCCTTTTTTGCTGTCTAGTCATCCTCGTCAGTCTTCTGCTTCTTGGTATCAACATCGTCATCCTGGGCAGAGAAAGACTGTCAAAGGCCCCTCCAACCCCAGGGGCCCTACCCAGCCCACTGCCTCAGCTCCCACAGGCAGAGCAAGAACGAGGGACCCTCAGCTCCACAGCCCAAGGCCTTTGCTCTGGGAAGTTGAGCCCAGCCCTGTTCCTTCCTGTTCTTAAGATTCAGGACCACACAGTGGCCAATGTCAGAAACAGTCCCTCCGTGGCTTGAGCACCTCCACTAGAGGTAGGTGGGGAGACCCAGATGCCAAACCCCCCTTCTTCTCAAGCCAGAACCCACCTCATCATCTTCAGCTGCCCGCTTGCCCGTAGCTGACTCAGCTTCCTCATCTTCATCTCCATCCTCTTCCTCACCTGGAGAATCAAAGGCCAGGTAAACCACACTTCCCTCCCACTGTGGCTCCTGGGGAAATCCCGAGGAACATGTGGCGGACTGCAAGGTCCCTGCCCTGCCTCTGCTGCCTGCAACTGGGCCCAATCAGGACACACATGCCCACTGCACAGGTGGGAATCTCCAGAGGACAGAGGCCCAAGCAGCTGCACCCCAAGAAGCTAGCCCAACAGATCAGTGGCTTTCAGAGCTGCACGAAACAAACTTTTAGGTGTGCGAGTGAGTGTGAGTGGGCATGGGCACAGTTCCTTGTCAGGGAGACCCTCCCTGACTCTACAGGTGGGTGCCCACGGTCATGTGGTCCACTGGCCCCAAGTACCATGGTCCCACTCCCAGGAGCCCCAACTCCTTCCCCTTCTGCCAGACAAGACCAAGAAAAAGTACCTGAAAACGGGAAGACAGACAAGGCTACTCACCATCACCTTCTTCTTCCTCCTCCTCTTCCTCCCCACCTTCTTCCTCTTCTTCATCTACCTCATTGTCAGCCTCTTGCTCCCCATTTTCCTCATTCTCCTCGACAGAAAACAGACCACGTTCTTTACCAGCTGGCCCAGGGATGGACAGAGCGTTGCTCCTGATGCCCAGTCTCCCACCAGAGGCTGCCAGCTACATCTACAGCCCAGCCAAGCCCACCCCAGAGGCCCTTCTCCAGTCAACACCCTCCAGGCTCCATCATGAACCCTGCACACTAACTGCCCCAAGGCAAGGGCAAGGGCTTCCCCCACCCTGGGACAAGCCCAAACTCAGACTACCGGAGCTCCTCTTAACCTATTCTTGTTCAGGCGCTGCTCGAAAGGTTTTTATAAATATTTAACTAGCAATATTCGCGCCTCGGGTAAAGCTCACTGGCTACGATACTGCCACTGTGCAAAGCTATATATATATATGTTTAAAGTAGAGGAGGAAAAACTGCGGGGCGGTAGCTGCCAGGGCTCAGGAGCAAGGCGGACACTCACAGCATTCCCGTTAGCAGGGGCGTCTCTTCCATTTTCTGCCTCTTCCACAACTTCCTTCTTCTCCTTTAAGTCCTTCAAAAGGGAAGAAGGAACCAGTAACCAGTAAGTCTTCCGAGCAACCCCAGGGTAAGCAAAGGCGCTGAGAACTACTGGTCTGTTGTGTCCATCCCAAATTAAGAGTCGCACGCGACACGTGGAGAAGGGCCTAATGTCCCTGCGGTCCCTCTCCCACTGGTCCCTTTCCCACTGGTCCGGTGAAAGGAAGGCCGGCGGGGGCATCTATCTGTGATCGGGTTTCCCATCCTTTAAGGCCCGCTACAGCGGCCCCTGTGGCGGTTCCCACTGCCCCCTGGCGCTTCCTAGGAAAGGAGCCATGTGGCGCCACAGCCCCAACCCGTCGGGCCGGGTGGACGAGCCCCGGACACTCACGCCCATCAGCCTGCTTCCAAGTGCAAGGAACCCGCCCCTCGAGCCGTCTAGGAAGGTGGCAGGCTATGTCCCAGAAATAAATAAGGCAAGGAGGGAGGGGCCTGCGCTCGGGGAGGGCCCCACGGGCGCGCCAGCCTGGAAGACCCGCGAGAACGCACCGCCCCGGCCAGATCAGGTCTCTGAAAAAAACCAAAGCACACCGACCCCCAAATCCGACCGCTATTCCTAGAGGCCGCAAACCGCCGCTTGGCGGTGCCCCAGGCCGGGGCCTGCCTCCGGAGTAACCAAGTCCCGGCCTCCCCGCGAGGGCTAAGGGTCCCGACCGCACCTCGTGGGTGGGACTCCGCCCAGGATCCAAAAGGCAGCGCCGCCCCGGGCGCCCGGTAATTTTTTCCACACGACACAGCCGCCAATACCAACAGGCGTCCCGGCCTGCGGGACCCCTCGGCCCACCTGTCGGCCCACCCCGCTCCCCGGACCCCGGACCCCAGCTCCGCCCGCTCTCGCCCCCTGGCGGACAAAGTCCCGGGGAGCTGTGGGGGCAGGGAGGTCGCGGCGCGCAGGCGCGCATCCCCCGCCCGGCGGGCTTTGCGCGCGGGCCTCTGCACGCACCGCGCGCAGGGAGCACGTGGCTCGGGGCCGCCGAGTGCGTCCCTTGCCTTGGAGACTCCGGGCGGATAGGCAGAGCGCACAGTGCCAAGCGCGCGGGTGGCGCGTCGGTCGGTTGGCCTCTCGACTCGACGCCCCACTGCCGCCACCGCGGCAGGCCCGAATGTCTGCATATGCCGGGCCAAGTCCCGCGGGAGGTCGCCCCGAAGTCCGCCGGGCTGCTTAGGTCCGAGACCGTCGGGGATGCGCCTCTCGGGCTACTTCATCGCCCTCGCGGGAAGTCACCTTTCGGTGCTTCTCAGAAAATCGAACACCCAGGCCCCGCAATGGGGACGGTGTTCTCCCCCAACAAACTGGTTCCCGGACTGAGCCCAGAAGGGGCCACTGAGAGCCCCTACGGAGATACCGGGCCCGAGCTCCGCTGTGCCAAGAAGTCGGCACTGCGAGAGCCAGAGGTGACGCCAGGGGCACAAGAGTTAAGGAGACGCCAAGGTGACTCGCGCCAATCCCCGCAGGGGCACGAGGGGCGCGGACGAGGGCCGAAAGATGAAGAAAAAGCCAGTCAGTCTGAGCGCGCTGCGATCCCGCCGAGGGCGGAGACGCTACCCAGGGCGGGCAGTGGGACCGAGGCGGCGCCGACAGCAGGAGCCGAGCCGCGCCAGCCGCTCAGGACCTCACAGCCGAGAGCGGTGAACCCGCCACGGGGCCCGGGCGCCCCCCCAGTTCGACCCTACCATCGGCCTGTCGCGGCCGCCGTGTTGGCCCGCGTCGCCCCGAGCTGCGGCGCACACGGTACTCCCGGGCAGCCGCGGGGGGCGCCCATCGTCGCCCTAGCGCCGTGCTTCACTTTCTCTTTCCTCCCTGCGGCGCGTGGGCTCTCGCCTCCTCAGCCAAGCCCGGCACCGCGGGTGCATGACTGAAGCTGGGCGGCCGCTCCCGGCGCACTCGCCTCGAAGGGCGCCCACCCCCGCCTCCCAGAGCGCCCAAAGCGGATAAGCCCGTCACACCTCCGCGGGGACTGCCGACGTCGCGGCCAGCCGGCCCGTCGCCCCATCCGCCTTATTGGGGCTTAGTCCAGATAAACCACCTCAGGTCCGCTGCAGGGCGCGAAACCGGCAGCCTGGCGCCGAACAAAGAGCAGCGCGGCCGGCGGGCGCTCGCCGCCACTTCCCGCGGCCGGCCCGCGCCCCAACACGCGCCCCCCAGCACTTCCGATTCCCAACGCGCTCGAGTTTCAAAGTTATTTCCGTGCGCCCGGCGGGCCGGCGACCCCCAGACAGGCCCTTCCCCTCCCGCCGCCACTCAGACGGCTCACAGACGAGTTTCGAGAGCCGTGAGCGGGCCTCGGCGCCTAGCCCTCGGCCCCTGAGGGCGCCCGGCCCACTCCCCGACGGGCATCACGTCTGCCCGCGGCGGTTCCCGCCCCCTCCCCCGCACCACACAAAGAGTGGGCTGCCTGAGGGCACCGCGCCGGGGGCGGGCCATTTCCCCGAGAGAGGGAGCAACAGCGGGCTTGAGGCAGTCCAGCTGCTGCGCGCCAAACACCGCCCGGGCGGCGGCGCGCGGACCCCGAGGGGGCGGGCGGCGTCCAGCCTCACCTTGGTGGTGATTTCGGAGCTGGTGTCTACGGCTGCGTCTGACATGGTGGGGCACGCCGGTGATCCGATGCAGGGGATTTAAAAAGAAAGCGAGAGTTCAGGGACTCTGGCGATAAAGCTGCCGGAGTCCGCGGCGGCGGAGGAAGCGCGCGGCGGAGGCGGCTGCGGCGAGCAAGGAGGCGGACGAGGAACAATGCAAAGATGGCTTTTCAGAGCAGCCAGTGGGGGACTCACGCGGCGCCAGAAGCTTTAATATAGATTAGTGGGCGGCGCTCGGCTTCCCATGCCCGGCCGCTATTGGCTGAGCGCAGGGAGCGGGCGCTCGCTCATTGGCTCGATTCCGAACAATGGACAAGCGTGCTTAAAGCGGCAGTGCCCCGGCGCGTCCCGCGCTGCGCAGTCGCCGGTCGCACTGTCATTCAAGGCCTGATTTTGCCGGGTCTCAGCGGCGCCGAGTCCGCGGGGGAGGGGTGCGCGAGCGCGTTCCGGACGCGCGCTCCCGCAGCTGTTTTGCTGGGGCTGCTGACGCAGAAAGCCAAAGCGCGGCAAAGCTGCCCGCCCAGCCCCCTTCCCCCTCCCTCCCGCCCTCCCCGCGACTGCTCGGAAGGAGGGGGAGGGAAGAGGGGGCGGCGGCGGGCGCACGACGGCTGCCAGCGCGGGGGAGGGGACGGCGGGGTGCTGGGCCGCTCTCGCCCCGGGCGGTGCCCAGCGCAGTGCCCGCGGAGGTGCCCGCCCCCCGCGCCTGGGCGCCTTCGACCAAGGATTGTCCCAGTGCAAGTGGACGGCAGCCCCACGACGAGCAACGAGGTCCCGAGGCCGAGACCCGGGCACCTGGGCCGCCCCGTCTCTCTGCCATATCCTCGTGCCCGCCCAGGGCAGAGCACCCAGTCTTGTGGGCAGGCGACCCAGTTTGCCCACCATCAGGTCCGGCGTCCGTCGGCCAAGCCAGTCGAAAAGCAGGCACCGGGTCAAGCGCACAGAGGGATTCATGTATCAAGGGGACTCGATGCCCGATGCCGCGATGCGCGATGTCCCTCGAGTGGGATAGTCCGCGGGTCCCTCACGGCATAGCGGTCCCCTCACTCTAGGGCTCTGGTTAGGGTCTGTCCCGAGCGGTCACTGCCGTCGCGACAGCTTCAGGGCAGCCTCCTCCAGGGGCCCGCCGGGTCATCGAGTCTACCCTTCTCCCACCCCACTGCTGGACTGCGATGGGCACATGAACATTACAGAGTTACTCGGGGAAAATAATCATCTCTTGAGCCAATTGGGCTAATCTTTGGGGACTGCCTGAAATTTGGGGGGCCATTAGAGAACCATGCGGAGCCCCGAGAAAGGAGAGCATCAAGACGCCACACTCAAGATGGCGCCGGGCTCGGCAAGGGTGGCGTGACGTTGCGATCTAACTCATGTGGGCGATCTGACAACAGCTGGCTACGCCAGCCTTATCGCCACCGCACTTGGCTGTCGAACTAAGAGATCGGTTGTGTGGGGAAAAAGACCAGAATAGGTGGAAAGATAGTCCAGAAATTTACCTGTGCCACACACAAGATGGCGAGAGGTAGGGTTCGTCCCTGTGCTGCCAAAAGGGGGCGCCCGACACGGAAGGCGGGACTCCGGAGAGACGAGCGCACATTGGCCGAGAGTGGCGGGCGAACACAAAGTTGACGCTTTGCGTCCTTCCATTGGCAGTTTCTTCCGTCTGTCTCTCCGGTGCAGCCGAGCTGGGAATGGGGAAAACCCGGACTGTGGGATCCTGGAGGGCGGACGATGGCAAGTCCAGCAGAGCTTGCCCTGCGGGTTAGAAGAGAGACAGTCTCCCTTCTCGGTTTCCTTAGGTAATGGGCGACATGGTTCCATCTCCACAACGGGGCTTTGCTGAGCTTAGCACGCACTCTCCCGGCGGGGAGGAGGCGCGCAGTGCCGGGCGCCACCCCCTCTCCCGCACGGGTTAGGACAGCATCCGTGTTCCCAGGTGCCTGTCTGGCCGCTGGACTGTTGGCCTTTCCGGGGTGAGTTTTACTTTAGGAAGAAGCCCGGGCTCCAGGTACTTCAGCCTGAGGAAACGTGGGACAGATGCTGGGCAGGGCGGGGATACCGCGCCAACCCCAGCTGCCCAGCGGTCGCCCTCCTTTGCAGCGGCGAAGGAACGCCCCCCTGGGTCTCCGCCCTGCCCCCAGGCGCCCCAGTGGCTAGAGGTGGCATTCTCCTCTGGACGGGCGCGCCCTAATTCGGGGGACTCCCACAGTGCTGTTCTCGAGGACCACGCGTCTCAACTCTTTGTCCAGTCCCCTGCCTCCCACTGCCAGTCTGTCTTCACCGCCGCGCAGACCTGGGGCCGCCCGTCACAGAGAGGAAGGGCTCCTTGGCCTCAGCCACCGTGACCCCCTCCTTTGTGTCACATTCGCAGAGAGTTGGAGGGATTATGAGTCATCGTAAACAGGGAGACAGAGCGCCTTGCACCAGCGGCGCATCCATTAAGTTCCAGTTACCCTCGAGGGGATTGTTTTTTCCACAAAACCCAGATGCAGTGAGAGCCTGGTTTGTACCACCTCTAAGAATCGAGGCTTCCCCCTAGTCTGGATGGTGGCCTTTGGGCAGTGACCTGTGTATCCACAGCTGAAAACCAGACTTGACAGTTACGGATTCAGGCCGCTGTGGGAGCGGGAAGGTCAAACACCCAGGAGGAACTGATGAATGTGAATTTCCCTCTAAGAACTGCTTTGCCTGGCCGGGCGTGATGGCTCACGTCCGTAATCCCAGCATTTTGGGAGGCCGAGGTGGATGGATCACGAGGTCAGGAGTTGGAGACCAGCCTGACCAACATGGTGAAATCCCGTCTCTACTAAAAATACAAAAAGCCGGTCCTGGTGGCGCGCACCTGTAATCCCAGCTACTTGGGAGGATGAGACAGGAGAATCGCCTGAACCCGGGAGGCAGAGGTTTCAGGAGCCGAGATCGCGCCATTGCACTCCAGCCTGGGCAACAGAATGAGACTCACTCTCTCAAAAAAAAAAAAGAACTGCTTTGCCTGACGTTGTTCCCATGCGGGTGGCTTTACTAGAAGTGGGTGAGGAAGGCTCATGCCTATCTGGTTCCAGAACCACCACTTAAATTTCCCACTCACTGAGTGCCCGCTGTGTACATGGCAGTGAGCCTTTGGCTCATGCTTCATTTTCACGTACAACGTGGGTAGGACAGTTATGGAGTTGAACCATGTGAAACTGATGTTTATGTAGGTGAAAACCAACTGAAAACACATTTACAGGTTCAACCTCTGATACAACCCTCCTTTTAACAAATCAAAAAAAGCAGACCTAGGGATTATAGCAAGGGACTTGGATCAATGATGAGGCCGAGGCTAAGTCCTAAAACAGAGGAATCTGCATTAGATGAGCTCTGGGGCGGAAGTTGCCCCCATGGACTTCCCTCTCATCCCAGAAGTGTGGTATCTGACAGCTCCTAGTGGTGGAGTTATTTAGGCTATGAACAACCGTGTTCCTTCAGCAACAGATAGCTCCCCACCTCTTTTACTGTTTCTTTTTTTTTTTTTTTTTTTTTTTGAGACTGAGTCTCTCTGTTGCCCAGGCTGGAGTGCAGTGGCGCGATCTCAGCTCACTGCAACCTCTACCTCCCGGGTTCAAGCGATTCTTCTGCCTCAGCCTTGCAAGCAGCGGGGACTACAGGCGTGCACCACCATGCCTGGCTAATTTTTGTGGTTTTTTTGTTTTTTTTGTTTTTTTTTTTGAGACGGAGTCTCACTCTGTCGCCCAGGCTGGAGTGCAGTGGCCGAATCTCAGCTCACTCCAAGCTCCGCCTCCCAGGTTTACGCCATTCTCCTGCCTCAGCCTCCCGAGTAGCTGGGACTACAGGCGCCCGCCACCTCGCCCGGCTAGTTTTTTGTATTTTTTAGTAGAGACGGGGTTTCACCGTGTTAGCCAGGATGGTCTCGATATCCTGACCTCGTGATCCGCCCGTCTCGGCCTCCCAAAGTGCTGGGATTACAGGCTTGAGCCACCGCGCCCGGCCTAATTTTTGTATTTTTAGTAGAGACAGGGTTTCACCATATTGGCCAGGCTGGTCTTGAACCCTGACCTCATGATCCGCTCACCTCGGCCTCCCAAAATGCTGGGATGACAGGTGTGAGCCACCGTGCCAGGTGCCAGGCCTTTTTTTTTTTTTAAGGCTAAGTTTCGCTCTGTTGCCCCGGCTGGGGTGCATTGGCATGATCTTGGCTCAGGGCAACCTCTGCCTCATGGGTTCAAGTGATTCTCCTGCATCCCTCAGCCTCCTGAGAAGCCGGGATTACAGGTACCTGCTACCACACCCAGCTAATTTGTGTTTTTAGTAGAGATGGGGTTTCACCATGTTGGACAGGCTGGTCTCAAACTCCTGACCTCAGGTGATCCACCCGCCTCAGCCTCCCAAAGTGCTGGGATTACAGGCGTGAGCCACCACGCCCGGCCCACTCTTGCTGTTTCTGAACGGACTGTTCTTCCTGTCCACTGTCAGTTCCACTCATTGATACATCTCATGCCTTGTTATTACATAGGAGGTCAGGCACTTCTGTGGCATTAACCTTCAAACCCCCCGACATGCTAGTATGCCCTGGTAAGCCAGCTTTCCTGCCAGGCTGAGATACAGTGGGCTTGGGCTAGAGCTGCTGTGAGCAAGGGGCCCCGTATGGCCTCTAGGCATGTTTCGTTTTGTTTTGAGACGGGGTCTTGCTATGTTGCCCAGGCTGGACTACAACTCCTGAGCTCAAGCTATCCTCCCACCTCAGCCTCCTGAGTAGCTGGGACAACAGATGCTTACTACTGTGCCTGGCTTGTTTTGGGGGAATTTTCACAGGGACGCCTCTGGGCGTCACACTGTCCACATGGCCCACAGGCCTCTCCCTGCCCAGCCTGAATAACACATTGATTTCACCTGCCTGGCCCTGTGGGCACTTCAGTTTGCAACTAAGCCTTCCCCTAAAGCCATTTACCACATATTTCTAATTGGTTATCTCACAAACCTGCTTGATCCCTAAAAGATCAGACAGAATGTATTTTTAAACTGCCTGGGTTCAAGTGCCAGCCCTGACATACACTAGCTTTGTGAATTGGGCGAGTTACTTTCTCTCCTCTAAGAAACAGAGAGGATGGCCGGGTATAGTGGCTCACACCTCTATTCCCAGCACTTTGGAAGGCCTAAGCAGGAGGATTGTGTGAGCTCAGGAATTGGAGACTAGTCTCAGCAACATGACGAAACATCATCTCTACAAAAAATTTTTTAAAAATTAGCCGGGCATGGTGGCATGTGCCTGTAATTCCAGCTACTCAGAAGGCTGAAGTGAGTGGATTGTTTTGAGTCCAGGAGGTTGAGGCTGCAGTGAGCCATGATGGTGCCACTGTACTCCAGCCTGGGCAACAGAGCAAGACTCTGTCTTAAAAAATAAAAAATAGGCTGGGCGCGGTGGCTCACACCTGTAATGCCAGCAGTTTGGGAGGCTGAGGTGGGCAGATCACGAGATCAGGAGTTCAAGACCAGCCTGGCCAACATGATAAAACCCCATCTCTACTAAAAATACAAAAGATTAGCCGGGCATGGTGGTGCACGCCTGTAATCCCAGCTATTCTGGAAGCTAAGGCAGGAGAATCGCTTGAACCCAGGAGGTGGAGGTTGCAAAGCCAAGATTGCGCCATTGCACACCAGCCTGGGCAACAGAGCAAGACTCCGTCTCGAGAACAAGAATAAAAAATAAAAATAAATAAAAATAAGCTGGGTGTGGTGGCTCACACCTGTAATCCCAGCACTTTGGGAGGCCGAGGTGGGCAATCACTTGAGGTCAGGAGTTCGAGATCACCCTGGCCAATGTGGTGAAACCCTGTCTGTACTAAAAGTACAAAAATTAGCTGGGTGTGGTCGTGGGCGCCTGTAATCCCATGTACTAGGGAAGCTGAGGCAGGAGAATCACTTGAACTCGGGAGGCGGAGGTTGGAGTGAGCCAAGATGGCACCATTGCACTCCAGCCTGGGTGACAAGAGTGAAACTCCTTCTCAAAAAATAAAAAATAAAAATAAATAAAAATTAAAAATAGAGAGGCCGGGCACGGTGGCTCATGCCTGTAATCTCAGCACTTTGGAAGGCCGAGGCAGGGAGATCACGAGGTCAGGAGTTTGAGACCAGCCTGGCCAACATAGTGAAACCCCATCTCTACTAAAAACACAAAAATTAGCTGGGCATGGTGGCGCATGCCTGTAGTGCCAGCTACTCAGGAGGCTGAGGCAGGAGAATCACTTGAACCCGGGAGGTGGAAGTTGCAGTGATATGATATCGTGCCACTGCACTCCAGCCTGGACAACAGAGTAAGACTTCATATTTTTAAAAAACATAAAAATAAAAACAAATAAGAGAAGACAATAATAGTTCCTACTTTGCAGGATTATTGTGAGAATTGAATAAGTTAATATTCAGAAAGTGCTTAAAATAGCATCCGACACATCTAGGAAACCATTGCACCCCATTTTCCAGCTGCCATCTGTACCTAAGTGGGTTGGCTTTACAGAGCTTGTAGGACTCTGGACAAAGGAACAATGTTTTTAGCAAGTTCTTTCCGTCTTCAGTGGGAAGTGAGGGCACTGGCCTCTCTAGTTTCTGGAAGCCTGTGATTTGGTGCCCGACATGCTTGGCAGCCCCTCTGTCCTCAAAGGCATGACAGAGTCTGGGAGGCAGGCAGAGTGGAGCAGGTCTCAAAAACTCCCGCCTTCCCGCCCTTCAGAAACCCAGGAGTTTCAGGCTGTGGTTTCCTTATCCAGGTATAAGGGCCTGGGGAGCTGCCAGGAGCCTTTCAACCCTCCCGCCTTGTGAACCTGGCTGGGATTGCATAAGAGCCCCCAACGCCTGCTCCCTCAGCACGCCCAGGCCTGCCCATTCCCCTGGGGAGCTGTGCCAGAGACCTGGCTCCTGGTACCCACACAGGTCTGGCCGCCCTGGGAGGTTCCTACCTGGTAGGGAGAGGGTGGGAAATGTCTCTTAATGTTCCGGGCCTGCCCCCAAACTGATGCCAAGGCCTGTGGAGCCTAGGCATGAGCCTAGGTAAAGAGGCTGGGAGAGGTGAGTGTACACTGTGCACGACGCCACTGCCCCTGGACAGTAAAAGGCCATCGTGCCAGTCCTTGACTCCCTGTACACGTGCTTCCTCAGATCCCTCCAGGAATCCTCTGCCTGCCTGTGTCACTTCCTGGCTGTCTTCCCTGGATCCCTCCGTGTGTGTGCACCAATTTGCATAGCTTGAGTTCCGTGGGTGTTTTGCTTAAGTTCCGGTTCCACTTCGTGAGTAGGTGGGCCCAGCAGCATGACAGCAGGGAAAGGTGCTAGTTGGGGGAGCACGTGAGCAGGCACACACCTGGGCACCCTGCCGTGAATGCCCACAAGAGCGCTGCACCCAAGGAAAGTTTGGACACCACTATGTGACTTCCTGCCACGTGGCCACGTGGGAGCCCAGAAGACCAGGAGGCCCAAGTAGGCCCTGAGGAGGATCTGTGTGCCCATGCCAAGCCAGGAGACCGAGCTCTGATAATCGTGAGGGTGAGGAGGGCAGGCTCTGTGACATTCTGACACTTTTTTTTTTTTTTTTTGAGACGGAGTCTTACTCTGTTGCCCAGGCTGGAGTGCAGTGGCCGGATCTCAGCTCACTGCAAGCTCCGCCTCCCAGGTTTACGCCATTCTCCTGCCTCAGCCTCCCGAGTAGCTGGGACTACAGGCGCCCGCCACCTCGCCCGGCTAGTTTTTTGTATTTTTTAGTAGAGACGGGGTTTCACCGTGTTAGCCAGGATGGTCTCGATATCCTGACCTCGTGATCTGCCCATCTCGGCCTCCCAAAGTGCTGGGATTACAGGCTTGAGCCACCGCGCCCGGCCACATTCTGACACTTAACTCTTTCCCCTTGTCTGTTAATTTTTTTTTTTTTTTTTTTTTTTGAGATGGAGTTGCACTCTTGTTGCCCAGGCTAGAGTGCAGTGGGGCAATCCTGACTTACCGCAACCTCCATCTCCTGGGTTCAAGCAATTCTCCTGCCTCAGCCTCCTGAGTATCTGGGATTACAGGCATGCGCCACCATGCCTGGATAATTTTGTATTTTTAGTAAGATGGGGTTTCTACATGTTGGTCAGGCTGGTCTTGAACTCCCGACCTCATGTGATCTGCCTGTCTTGGCCTCCCTGGGATTACAGGTGTGAGCCACCGTGCCCAGCTCGTTTTTTGTTTTTTTGTTTTTTTTTGAGACAGGGTCCCACTATGTCACCCAGGCTGGAGTGCAGCAGCACGATCTCGGCTCACTACATCTTCTCTGTTCATCTTAAATGGGTCTTTTCTACCTTCCCTTCTCCCCTGGCAGAGAATCTCCCCACCTTGTTCGGGGAGAAAGGTGAAAGGAGCAGAGGGCAGAGGCGAGGGGAGGACACACCACCAACTCGGACTGGCTCACCCTCCTCCTGCCGCAGGGGGCTACAGACGGGTGACCCACAGTCCCTGTTTGACTGAGGGATTCCCAGGATGCAGGACTCTCAGTGCCACAACCAGAAAAACTCCTGGGCAAACTGGGACATGTTGCTCATGCTAGTTCACTAGTTCACTCCTTATCACATACTGGGAACATTTCTTTTCTTTTTTTCTTTTTTTCTTTTTTTTTTTTTTTTTTTTTTGAGACAGGGTCTTGCTCTGCCACCCAGGCTGGAGTGCAGTGGCGCAATCTCTGCTCACTGCAGCCTCAACCTCCTGGGCTCATGTGATCTTCCCACATCAGCCTCCAAGTAGCTGGAACTACATGCACACACCACCACACCCAACTAATTTTTAAATTTTTCGTAGAAATGGGGTTTCCCTATGTTATGCAGGCTGGTCTCGCACTCCTGGCCTTAAGTGATCTTCCTGCCTCGGCCTCCTAAAGTGCTGGATTACAGGAGTGAGCCACTGCACCCGGCCAAAGAACGACATTTCCGAAGAAATCTGTAACCACCACCAAGACCATGAGTCCCTGTGGCCTTCCATCCAAAACCAGCCTCCCACTGAGATCCGTCTCTCTTTGCCGCAAGAATGCAGGGTGACAGGGCTACGAAGACACTGGGAGCATTTGGATTGCACATTGCAGAGCCAGGGGATTGAAGGGCTTAGGTCGATCACAGACCAAGCTGGTGCCCAGGATCAGGACCTCCCGGGAGGGCTCTCAGCTGCCCCTGAGGAAAGGGTCGCTAATCAGGTCCAGAGCATGGAGATCTGTTCCTTTCTAGCTCCCGGCAGAGCAAGCGTCTCTAGAAGGGGAAGAGATTTCTCAGGGTCCTGTGAGAAACATTCTCTCCTCCAAAACGTTTTTTGAGAATCTCACAGGAGGAATCTCACTTGAACAATTCTATAGGAAAACCTCAAAAGAGGATGCAGCATCACCCAGAACTGAAGCCTCATCAGGGAGGGGAAGGCAAGGGGGGCGCCCTTCCAAGAAAGCTCAAGCCCCACACACGTGAAGTCCGAGGGGAAAGCTGCCAGTCAGCACCTGGACTGAGAGATTCCTGAGCTGTCCTCAGCCTCAACGAGTTCTCCTGGGCCTGGCAAGTATGGCCCAACCTTCAATTGTGGTCATTTATGGCCCCTGCCAGCATCTTTCTCCTGGTTATGCCATCCTCTTGCTGTTAGATGCTGTAAGAGTGTTATCTCACCGGGCACGGTGGCTCACGCCTGTAATCCCAGCACTTTGGGAGCCTGAGGAGGGTGGATCACCTGAGGTAAGGAGTTCAAGGCCAGCCTGGCCAACATGGTGAAACCCCCTCTACTAAAAATACAAAAATTAGCCGGGCACTGTGGCAGGCACCTGTAATCCCAACTACTTGGGAGGCTGAGGCAGGAGAATCGCCTGAACCCAGGAGGTGGAGGCTGCAGTGAGCCGAGATCGCACCATTGCACTGCAGCCTGGGGCGACACGGTGAGACTCTGTCTCAAAAAAAAAAAAAAAAAAAAGCATTGAGGAGACACTTCTCATCTACTTCGCTGCTGGCATGATCTCAGCCTTCCCACTTGCTAAACGGAGAGAAGAATATGGCCCAGCTCCCAGAGAGAGAGCAGTGTGGCTGTTTGTCCCCACTCTGACCTGACAGTTCACAGGGCCGTGGTATGAGGCACAAAGTCCCTGGTTAAGACATATTTTTGAGACCCTGAAGTATGAATCACCTTGGTATGAATCAGTTTCCTCTTGGGCCTTATGTGATACATTGGAAGTTTCCTTAATTAAGATTTTCAGCGGCTTGGCCGGGCACAGCGGCTCATGCCTGTAATCCCAGCACTTTGGGAGGCCAAGACAGGTAGATCACCTGAGGTCAGGAGTTCGAGACCAGCCTGGAAAATGAGCCAGGCGTGGTGGCAGGCACCTGTAATCCCTGCTACTCAGGAGGTTGAGGCAGGAGAATTGCTTGAACCCAGAAGGCGGAGTTTGCAGTGAGCTGAGATCATACCATTGCACTCCAGCCTGGGGGACAAGAGTAAGACTTCATCTCAATAAATAAATAAATACATAAATAATTTAAAAAATTTTTCAAGGGCTGGGCACAGTGGCTCACACCTGTAATACCTGCAATTTGGGAGGCTGAGGCAGGAGGATCACTTAAGCCCAGGAGTTTGAGACCAGCCTAGGTAACATAAGGAGACCCCATCTCTATGAAAAAAAAAAAAATTTTATTTTGAGACAGAGTCTCGCAGTGTTGCCCAGGCTGGAGTACAGTGGTGAGATCTCAACTCACTGCAACCTCCAACTCACGAGTTCAAGCATTTCTCCTGCCTCAGCCTTCCAAGTAGCTGGGACCACAGGCACTTGCCACCATGCCCGGCTAATTTTTGTATTTTTAGTAGAGACGGGGTTTCACTATGTTGGCCAGGCTGGTCTTGAACTCCTGACCTCAGGTGATCAACCCACCTTGGCTTCCCAAAGTGCTGGGATTACAGGAGTGAGCCACCGCGTCTGGCTGAAAAAAATTTTTAAATAGCCATATATGGTGGCACATGCCTGTACCCCCACGTACCCAGGAGGCTGAGATGGGAGGATTGCTTGAGCCCAGGAGGTCAAGGTTACAATGAGCTGTGATTGAGCCACTGCACACTGCAGCCTGGGTAAGAACAAGACTGCCTTAAAAAAAAAAAAGAAAACTTTTAGGATGGTAAGGATGGTATGATGTGTTCTGTAATGCTCTTCAGAAGTGTCTAGTTCTCGGCTGGGCGCCGTGGCTGACACCTGTAATTGCAACAATTTGGGAGACTGAGGTGGGTGGATCATCTGAGGTCAAGAGTTCAAGATCAGCCTGGTCAACATGGTGAAACCCCATCTCTACTAAAAATACAAAAAAATTAGCAGGGCGTGGTGGCTGGCACCTGAATCCCAGCTACTTGGGAGACTGAGGCAGGAGAATTGCTTGAACCCGGGAGGTGGAGGCTGCAGTGAGCCAAGATCGCACCATTGCACTCCGGCCTGGGCAACAAGAGCGAAACTCCACCTCAAAAAAAAAAAGAAAAAGAAAAAGAAAAGTGTCTGCTTCTCTTAAGGCTGAATTTGGACGCAAGGGCATTCATGAGGGAAAGTAAAATGTGTTCTGAATACCTGCAGAAACAGATGAAAGAAAAATTAGAAATTTGTCTTTCTATGTGAAATGAAACAGCTCTCAAAGCAGGGAGAGATGGGTGTCAAGAAACATTCTGGCTGGGTGCAGTGGTCACACCTGTAATCCCAGCACTTTGGGAGGCTGAGGCAGGTGAATCACCTTGGTCTCAAAAAAAAAAAAAAAAAAAAAGAGGCCAGGCGTGGTGGCTCACACCTGTAATCCCGGCACTTTGGGAGGTAGAGGCAGGCAGATCATGAGGTCAGGAGTTCGAGTGAAACCCTGTCTCTACTAAAGATCAAAAAATTAGCCAGGCGTGGTGCTGTGCATCTGTAATCCCAGCTACTCGTGAGACTGAGGCAGAGAATTGCTTGAACCTGAGAGGCGGAGGTGTCAGTGAGCCGAGATCATGCCATTGCACACTGGGCTGGGTGTGCAAAAAAAAAGAAAAGAAAAAGAAAAAAAGATCCTTAGCTGAGAACCCTGGCTTTCAAAGCCTTCAACTTCATGGAGAACTGTCGCCTGGCAGTAGCAGAGTTTCGCCATGCTTTGTCACCATTGCAGCCGCTCCCCTCTCAGGTCCCTCTGCCCCCGCCATAGTGGGACAGGGAGCTCACTGCCTGCAGGATTCATGCCTAGGCTTGATTGACACTGGTCCTAAACAGGTCCCTTTACTTCCCCCACCTCATTCCCCTCATGCAGGGCTGACTTGAGCACAGATTTCTAAGCATAGAAGGCCGTGTCAGCACCTGCCTCCCTGAGGGCCCTGTGAGCTGGGTGTGGGCAGGGGCAGGCATGGTTGTGTCCACTCAGCTTGAGTGAGGAAGCATTGCCCAAAGCCCTACGGTTATTCAGCAGCAGAGCTGGGATCTGAACCCCACCTGGCTCCAGAGCCCCATGCTACCTGCAGTTGCAGCCTCAGCTTCAAGGGGAAAAGTCACGAGCAGTACTGCCACCATCCACATGCCAGTCCCCTTGACCACCCCGTCCCCTCACGCACCACAGAGGGGATCTTGAGGTGTCCTCTGTTGATTGGTAAGCGGTTTTACTTTATTTCATTTTATGTATTTGAGATGGGGTCTCACTTTGTTGCCCAGGATGGTCTTGAACTCCTGGGCTCAAGCAGTCTTCTCACCTGGGCCTCCCAAAGTGTTGGGATTACAGGTGTAAGCCACCGTGCCTGGCTAGGGGTTTTTTTTTGTTTGTTTGTTTGTTTGTTTGTTTGTTTGTTTGTTTTTTGAGACGGAGTCTCGCTGTGTCTCCCAGGCTGGAGTGCAGTGGCGTGATCTCGGCTCACTGCAAGCTCCGCCTCCCGGGTTCACGCCATTCTCCGGCCTCAGCCTCCCAAGTAGCTGAGACTACAGGCGCCCGCCACCACGCCCGGCTAGTTTTTTGTATTTTTAGTAGAGACGGGGTTTCACCATGTTAGCCAGGATAGTCTCGATCTCCTGACCTCATGATCCACCTGCCTCGGCCTCCCAAAGTGCTGGGATTACAGGCTTGAGCCACCGCGCCCGGCCCTGGCTAGGAGTTTTATTTTCACAAACTGAGGCCCTCATTCTCCAGCCAATGCCTCAAAGGTGGTGTGAGGGTACGGAGGGTGTCCCAGATGAGTGATTTCTAGTTGTGAGGCAAGATTTTTCCAGTAGGAGCTGGTGACCCGGGGGCAGGACATTTTGCAACTGTCTGTTGCCAGAGGCTCACTAGAAGGCCACTAAAAATGTGCTCCCGGGGTGTTCTCTTGAGATTTTTCATGGCATCAGTAGATAATTGGTAACATCTGCCTTGAACATGTTTCCAGGCTAACCTATCCCATGGCCTTGCTCCAGAGCTGGGCCTGGAAGTGCCTCATTGCACAATGTTCCTTTTAAGAGGACCCGCAAGACAAATTTATTTCGGGCCTCAGCACCAGCAGGACAGTATGACTCGGTGTTTAGGAGCACAGGCTCCAAGTGGCCCCTTCTGTGAGTGAAGCAAGAGCCCCCCAGAACTGGGCTCCTCACCTGCTTGTGTCATGAAGCTGAGTCCTTGGACAAGGTGTGACACCTGTGAGCCGCTTCTCGTATGTAAAACACACGAATAATAACAACCTCCTGGCCGGCTGGTGGCGCATGCCTATAACCCCAGCACTTTGGGAGGCCAAGACAGGAGGATCACTTGAGCCTAGGAGTGCAAGACCAGGTTAGGCAACACGGTGGGACCCCGCCTGCCCCCCGCCGTCTCTACAAAAAAATTAAAAATTAGCCAGGCATGGTGGTGCATGCCTGTAATCCCAGATACTCAGGAGACTGAGATGGGAGAATCGCTTAAGCCCAATAGATCAAAGTAGCAGTGAGTCAGCCAAGATTGCACCACTGCACTCCAGCCTGGGTAACAAAGCAAGACTCTGTCTCAAAAAAAAAAAAAAAAAAAAGTTGCCAAGCTCGGTGGCTCACACCAGTAATCCTAGCACTTCAGGAGGCCAAGGAGGGAGTATCACCTGAGGTCAGAAGTTCGAGACCAACCCGGCCAACATAGTCAAACCCCATCTCTACTAAAAATACAAAAATTAGCTGGGCATGGTGGTGGGCGCCTGCAATCCCAGCTATTTGGGAGGCTAAGACTTGGGAGGCTAAGTCAGGAGAATCGCTTGAACCCAGGAGGTGGAGGTTGCAGTGAGCCAAGGTCGTGCCATTGCACTCCAGCCTGGGCAACAAGAGCGAAACTCCATCTGAAAAAAAAAAAAAAATCTTGATAATCACCAACCACTTCTTATTACCAGGAAAAGCAGGGCTTTTGAATAACTTGTCTCCTTTTTTTCTTTATAGAGCTTCCAGGTCTTGTAACGGGTCCCCTTTCCTTCTGTCTTGGCTTGGAAGCTTGGTGCCAGCTGTGAGTTGCTGCTCTTGGTTCCGTGGCCTCCTGGAGGCCCATAGGACTGACCCTGTCTCTGACTTCTTCTTTCCTACCCTATTTTCCTTGACCCAACAACTTCAGTTATTGTTTTCCTGTTGTCCTTTAGGTATTTCTACAAACTTTAGAACTGAGGCCTAAATTGATTAAAATGATAATTAATTAAACAAACTAGAGCCGTTTATACCCAGGGCAGTTTCTTACAGGTTATATCATTTGAGCCTCATGCCAATCAAGGCAGGTGTCCCCATTTCACACAAGAGGAAATCAAGGCTGCCAGAAGGAACTGGTGGAGGTGGGGACCAACGTGACTTTGCCCCCGTCCCAGCTTTGTCCCCTGGCTTTGACCCTGTCCCAGCTCCGTGGGTGGCTGCCCCCACTCATGAAGCCCTTCCCACTGTCCCCCGCCTAGCCATAGCTTTGTGACTATGTGGTCACATCCATCTCGCCTTCCATTTCCCTAGTATCATTGTCTGGCCTTTTGAGGGAACTTTCCAAGAGATTATGGCCTTCCCTCCATTACTGAAGGATGAGCGAGAGACCAGCCACCCCTCTGCACGGCCCCCCCGCCACGGCATTTACTCCAAATGGTTCCGATTTGGCTTTTCCTCATGGGATAGGCAGGAATGTCCCTGGGAGTGGCATCGTGCTGTTCAGCTTTAAGGAAATGTGGTCCCACACCCCCAGGAACAGGCCGCAGGAGCTCGGAACACCAGGCCCGGATCAGTGCCTCAGAGAACCCACAGGCAGGCTGGCGGGAGCGCACCACCTCGTCCAGCAACCCCTTGCTCCCGGAGTGGGTTCTTTGGGGAAGGCCCTGGGGGGTCACAGATTGCCAGTGAGATGCAGAAGGGAGACCCCCTTTAAGACCCCGCCTCCCTTGGGGGTTTACAGCCTTGGTATCCAGCTGAGCACCAGAAGATACAGATGTGCCAGGCAGGCCCAGAGCTGAGTTGGGGCCAAGGTGGGAGAGAGCTGAGCCGCCCTTCAGGATAAAAGAGGAACACCGATGCCTGTCCACTGGCATGACATCTCAATAACAAAGCAACCTGCGGTTTATAACGTGTTCGTGATGTTCCTTCTTGGTATTCAAAGCTTATGGTTGTTGCTTTTCAAGAATGTGTGGCAGCGTAGTTGGTGGCGTTACCTCTGGAGTCAGATCTGCTCCGAAGTTTCCAACCCCTGCCCTGAGGTCCCCTTCCCAGGGGGCCCTCAGTCATCCCAAGGCCTCAGGCCAGGGCCTCGCTGGCCCCTGCTGCATAGATACACTGAGCTCTGTGCTGTCACCCCAAAGTCCCACCAGAAACACCCTTCCTTGGGCCCCACAGCCCACGAACAACGTGAGTGAATTTGAATGTTTCCTGTGTGTCCACACGGGTGTCCGCAACTTACCCTCTCCACAGAAGCACATCCGTCCTCATCTGTCCACAGGCAGCCATGCCCAGCTACTGCCTCAGGCTGCTGGAGGTCAGGGGACAAGTCTGGCCAGAGGGGCCAGTGGGAATGGCCAGGAAAGAGCCAAGCCTGAAAACCCAGGAAACAGTGCTGTGGGGCCCGAGCCCCAGCTGCTCCCTGGTGGGTATTTGAGGGAGCCTGCCTTGCCTACCTGGACAGAAGCACAGCTTGGAGCGGCCACTGGGGGCAGGCCTGGTGTGGGCATAGAACGCCGGGCAAGAGGCACCTGCAGGCACGTGGCCACACCCAGGCCTTGACCCAGCCTGTCCTCTCTTCCCTGTAGCAGGCCCATTCCACACTCCCACGCCCAGTCTCTGGGTGTGCATGTACATGTCTGTACAACCATGAACACGGATCCCATGTCCCGAATGTGGCCACAGATGTGTGCATGAGTGTGCAGATGTGAGCATGTGCCCGTGATACCACCAACCATTGAACCACCCTTTCCCCTCCTAGGGGCCGGGGCACCAAGCAGGTCCCTGCAGATCTGTGGGTGTTGGCTTTATTCTCCCTTGTATATTTCTGTATTAAAAAAAACAAAACAAAAACAAACAAAAAAAAACAACCTTTTGGCAGGGCATGGTGGCTCACGCCTGTAAGTCCAGTACCTTGGGAGATCAAAGCAGGAGGATCACTTGAGCCCAGAAATTTGAGATCAGCCTGGGCAACATAAGGTGACTCTGTCTCAACAACAAATTAAAAAATTAAGCCGGGCATGGTGGCTCACGCCTGTAATCCCAGCACTTTGGGAGGCCCAAGTGGGCAGATCCCTTGAGGCCAAGAGTTCAAGACCAGCCTGGCCAACATGGCGAAACCCCATCTCTACCAAAAATACAAAAAATTAGCCAGGCATGGTGGCGCACGCCTGTAATCTGAGCTATTTGGGAGGCTGAGGCAGGGAAATCACTTGAACCTGGGAGACAGAGGTTGCCGTGAGCCGAGATCATGCTGCTGCATTCCAGCCTGGGTGACAGGGCGAGACTGTCTCAAAGAAAAAAAAAAAATCATTTTGGCCAGGCATAGTGGCTCATGCCTATAATCCCAGCACTTGGGGAGGCTGAGGTGGGCGGATCATCTGAGGTCAGGAGTTTGAGACCAGCCTGGCCAACATGGCAAAACCTCAGTCTCTACTAAAAATACTAAAATAGCTGGGCGTGGTAGCAGATGCCTGTGATCCAAGCTACTCGGGAGGTTGAGGCACGAGAATTGCTTGAACTCGGGAGGTGGAGGTTGCAGTGAGCTGAGACTGTGCCACTGCACTCCAGCCTGGGCAACAGAGTGAGCCTCCGTCTCAAAAAAAAAAAAGAAAGAAAGATGAAAAGAAAACAAAATTAGCGGCCGGGCGCAGTGGCTCACGCCTGTAATCCCAGCACTTTGGGAGACTAAGGAGAGTAGATCACAAGGTCAGGAGTTTGAGACCAGTCTGGCCAATGTAGTGAAACCCTGTCTCTACTAAAAATACAAAAAATTAGCTGGGTGTGGTAGTGTGCGCCCAGGAGGCAGAGGTTTCAGTGAGCCGAGATCATGCTGTTGTACTCCAGCCAGGGCAACAGTGCAAAACTCCCTCTCAAAAAGACAAAAGGCCGGGCGCGGTGGCTCACGTCTGTAATCCCAGCACTTTGGGAGGCCGAGGCGGATGGATCACGAGGTCAGGAGATCGAAACCATCCTGGCTAACATGTGAAACCCCGTCTCTACTAAAAATACAAACAATTAGCCGGGTGTGGTGGTGGGCGCCTGTAGTCCCAGCTACTCGGGAGGCTGAGGCAGGAGAATGGCGTGAACCCGGGAGGCGGAGCTTGCAGTGAGCCGAGATCGCGCCATTGCACTCCAGCCTGGGGGAAAGAGCGAGACTCTATCTCAAAAAAAAAAAAAAAAAAATTGCCAAGTGTGATGTTGCACCTGAGGTCCCAACTACTTGGGAGGCTGAGGTGGGAGGTTTCCCTGAGCACAGAAGGTCGAGGCTGCAGCAGCTGTGAGTGTGCCACTGCACTCCAGACTGGACTTTGGGCTCCAGGGTGGATCATTCTAGGTAGATTCCAGGGGCCTCCCCTGCTGATCGCTGCCCCCCCCCCACTTTCCTCTGGCAGAGCCTACCCTCCCAGTACTCTGATTTGCTGTTTTCATCCCGATTCTCACGTTACTGTGCCTTTGGGACAAGTCAATATACCTCCCTCAGTTTTCTGACCAAAACAACAACACAATAAGCAAATTAATCAAACAGCTAATAGTGTCACTTATCTGGGTGATGGAAACTCAGGGCCAGGCGCGGGGGCTCATGCCTGTAATCACAGCACTTTGGGAGGTGGAGGCAGGCGGATCACCTGAGGTCAGTTCAAGACAAGCATGGCCAACATGGCAAAACCTGTCTCTACTAAAAAATACAAAAAATTAGCACACCTGTAATCCCAGGTACTGGGGAGACTGAGGCAGGAGAATCACTTGAACCCGGGAGGCAGAGATGGTAGTGAGCCGAGATCGCTCCATTGCAGTTCAGCCTGGGCGACAAGAGCGAAACTCTGTCCCAAAAGAAAGCCGGGCGGCCTGGCGCGGTGGCTCAAGCCTGTAATCCCAGCACTTTGGGAGGCCGAGACGGGCGGATCACAAGGTCAGGAGATCGAGACCATCCTAGCTAACACGGTGAAACCCCGTCTCTACTAAAAAATACAAAAAACTAGCCGGGTGAGGTGGCGGTCGCCTGTAGTCCCTGAGGCAGGAGAATGGCGTGAACCCGGGAGGTGGAGCTTGTAGTGAGCTGAGATCCAGCCACTGCACTCCAGCCCGGGCAACAGAGCGAGACTCCGTCTCAAAAAAAAAAAAAAAAAAAAAAAAGGCCAAGCATGGTGGCTCATGCCTGTAATCCCAGCACTTTGGGAGGGTGAGGCAGGCGAATCACGAGGTCAGGAGTTCGAGACCAGTCTGGCCAACACAGTGAAACCCTGTCTCTACTAAAAATACAAAAAAAAAATCAGCTGGGTGTGGTGGTATGCACCTGTAATTCCAGCTACTCGGGAGGCTGAGGCAGGAGAATTGCGTGAACCCGGGAGGCGGAGGTTGCAGTGAGCCGAGATAGCACCATTGCACTCCAGACTAGGCGACAGTGCAAGACTCCCTTTCAAAAAAAAAAAAAAAAAGGGGAAAAGAAACTCAGTTCCACTGGAGGCATTTCATGTGGTCCAATCCCTTTCCCCACAATAGAAAGGGACTATGGAGCTAACCTAGTCCCACAGCCCACCATGGCAGGCATGACTCCTCCATAAGCCCCCTTCGGGACTCACCTGCTCTCGGCCTGGACACCTGCACACCCAGGTGAGCACACAGTCATGCACCCACACCTGGGACGTCAAAACACAGCCTGCCCATGAGAAAACCCTGCCTCCTAATGGGTGCAACACTGGCCTCTTCCATTAACCATCAGTTCCCAGGGGTCGGGGAGGCCCCAGCTTAACTTCTCTGAGCCTCTGTTTCTTTTCCTTTTTTTTTTTTCTTTTGAGACAAAGTCTCCTTCTGTTGCCCAAGTTGGAGTGCAATGGCATGATTTCGGCTCACTGCAACCTCTACTTCCTGGGTTCAAGAGATTCTCCCAGGGCCGGGCGCGGTGGCTCAAGCCTGTAATCCCAGCACTTTGGGAGGCCGAGACGGGCGGATCACGAGGTCAGGAGATCGAGACCATCCTGGCTAACATGGTGAAACCCCGTCTCTACTAAAAAATACAAAAAACTAGCCGGGCAGGGTGGCAGGCGCCTGTAGTCCCAGCTACTCGGGAGGCTGAGGCAGGAGAATGCCGTGAACCCGGGAGGCGGAGCTTGCAGTGAGCTGAGATCCGGCCACTGCACTCCAGCCTGGGCAACAGAGTGAGACTCCGTCTCAAAAAAAAAAAAAAAAAAAGAGATTCTCTCACCTCAGCTTCCTGAGTAGCTGGGATTACAGGCGTGTGCAACACGCCTGGCTAATTTTTGTATTTTTAGTAGAGACGGGGTTTCACTATGTTGGTCTCGAACTCCTGACCTCAGGTGACCCACCCGCCTTGGCCTCCCAAAGTGCTGAGATTACAGATGTGAGCCACCACTCCTGGCCACTCTATTTCTTTTTGTAACGGTGGGAATGGAATGAGAAAAAAGGTACTTTGCAGACTGTGAACTGCTCTGTAGATGCTATTTATTATGATGAAACCATTTGAGACCAATTACAGAGCAACACATCAAGGATTATAGAACAATACCAGGAAAATTGCACACATATGTGCTAAGGAGGCCCCCAGGAAGAGCACTTTGAGCCAAGTCCTGCTGTGGTGGCAGTGCATTTGGGTGGCATCTCTATGCCCTGCATTCCCTGCACAAGATCAATGCCTCAGAGCCAGCACAGGGGCAGGGGGTTGGCCTCACATGACCTTGAGGACGTTTTGGCTCAGAGACAGGATCACACAGCTCACAGACAAGGCCAAGTTTGGAATTCAGGTCTTTTGGCCTCAAAACGTGGGCGCTTTTCACTCTGTGGCCACAGTAGGCCAGTTTTCAAGCTGGAGACATGGAGACATGGGAGCAGATGTGAGTCACACGAGTGGATGAAGCACGAGCCACCTGCCGTGGGGAGGAGCAGCTGCGCATCCATGCACCCACCAGCACATGAGCATTGAGTGCCTGCCTCCGCTGGAGGAAGTGAACATTCTGGGGACCACGGAAGGGAGTGGGATGGGTTCCTCGGGGCTTTTGTGGCTGGGACCAAGGGGCTGCCTCCCTCAACCTTGTTAGAGGCTGCCAAGGGCCTGCTTTTTGCACGAGCAGACCTCTGCTTTTCATCAATGCCAGTTAGTGGATCCTGGGGCTCCAGTTGATGGGGCAGAAAGACACAGAGGTGGGAGAAGCAGGACAAGGGGGCCTCCCTTGGGTCACCCAAGGTGCCAGGGGACTCAGGGAATAGGAGACGGAGCCTGGCAGGGTGGGCTAGGCCTGCGTGTGGGAGGTCCTGGCGGATGGAGGCAGCGGACCAGTGGGAGGGAGCAGGGATGGCCTGATGAATAGACCAATGAATAGCAGGTGGACGGGCAGCCAGGGCAGCTCTGGGCACCAGTCTCCTGCACCCGGCTGCCGGCCAGGCCAGTGGGCTGGGGGCAGGGATGCCACCGGCCTCTGCTGTGGGTGAGGTTGTGGTAATAAATTACTGGCCAGGGCCAGGAGCCTGCAGGCCTCAGCACTTGCTCCCTGAGGACCAGCTAATTCACTTGGAGTGAGGCTGGCACTAACAACAGCCCATGTACCTAAGCACGCCCCAGCCCTGCTGAGCACCATGTACTGCTAACCTCCTAGCAAGGGGCCCTACGACAGTGGACAGAACGGCCACCCCTGCCACAGGCTTGGCCAGCTCCCTGCCTGCCCTGGGGAGGGCCAGAAACACCCCTGAGGGAGGGGAGATCCCCCACCCTTGGCCTGATGAAGCTGGGGGAGGAGAGGCAGTGCAGACACCCCTCTTGAACTGCACAGGGCCTAATTATGGGAGCAACTGGGAAGGAGATTAGGGGGTGCTAGTGGGTGGTGAGGGTCCGTCTCGTCGTTCCTTGGCGGAAGGGGGAGGAGGAGGAACCTCATTCAGCCAAGGCCCATCACCATGTCCAGAGCGTGGCTCTACCAGGAATAGAAACTCAAGTCCCAAGAAACAAACCACTTAGAAAACAAAGGCTGGCATCTTGCCAGACTCTCCCTGATGCTGGCTGTTGGCTGATGGCACAAGTGTGGCATTCCTGGGCTGGCCCCGCCCCCTTCTGGTTCATGTACCAGGGTTTAGTGGGCACATATTATGTGACTCCCTGCTGGGGTCCACACACTGTCCCAAAGTCTCAGCCAGGAAAGCACTCAGCACACGGTGACTACCACAGCTAAAGCAGCCAATATCCACCCACCGTGGCCTGGACCCAAACCAGGGCTCTGCATGCACTGCCTTGTTTGCCCCCAGCTCCACCTGCAAGGCAGGGACTGCTAAAGACGCCCATTTTACAGATGAGAAAACTGAGGTTGTTGATGTTAAATCACTAGCCCAAGGCTCTTAATTTGCAAGTAGCAGAGGTGGTGTCTTGAATGATTCCCACGCATAACCTCCAAGACTCCAAGTTGGGGTGAAGGGGTACTGAAAGATGAGGCCAGAAGAACTGGGCACTGAGAGAAGGGGAAGACTGAGGGGCTTGCCATTGGGGTTCTCGGCTCCCATTTCAGCATTCTGGAAGCCCCTCCCCACCTCCCGCCCAGGGGACAGCACATTAACAAGCTCTCAGAGGGACAATGGGGAGGCCACAGGGTAAGCACCCTTGGCCCCTTGGGCTGCACTGTGAGGGGTAGGGGATCGCAGGTCTCTGGGGGCTGCACGGTCCTGGGAACAGGCACAGGTGATGGGCGGGCTCGCCATCCTTGTGGTGGTTGCTGTCCTGGTGCTGGGCATCTGCCGCGTGCCTGGATCCTCTCACTGCTCCACAGTCCCCCAGGCTCATCTCTGGGGCTGAGATGAGCACAACCTCAACTGGGCAGGTCCTGAAGGACTCTTGGTCCCCAGGCATAGTCACAGGTGGTCCCCAGGCACAGCCGCCTCCTGGGAGTTGGGGGGCGGTGAAACAAAGGGGACCTGGCTTGGGAGGGCAGGCGGCGACCACGTGCTCCCTCCCAGCCCCCCAGCCTCCAGTGGTGGGGCCTGGAGGGATGGGGCTTAGAGTGCCCTCTGCTGGCCTGGGGGCTCCTCAAGGGAGGAGGTAGCAGCTCCAGGTCCCTGATCAGCAGTTCCTCTTCCAGCACCTAAGACCTGGCAGGGTGTGTGCTGGTGGGTGCCTGTGGGTTCTGTGTGAGTATGTGTCTGTATGTGAGCAGGTCTATGTGTGCCTGTGTCTACCGATGTGTCCAGGAATGCCTGTGTCTGATGTGCACATGGTGTGCCCATGTGTGTGAATCTGTGAGCATGCGTCTGAGTGTGTCTGCACATCTGTGTCTGTTTTTGTCTGTGTATACATGCCCATGTGTCAGCAAGTGCGGGTGTGTTATGAATGCATGTCTGCGTCTATGCTTGTAGGAGTGTGCCCGTGCCTGAGTGCATTTTTCACTGTGCGTTTATGCGGGTGCATGTCTGTATGAGTGTGGATGTCTGCCTGGGCTTGGTCCTGAGGGATGTGATGGGCCCGGGCTGAGGCCAGGGGAAGTTGCAGGGCCTCACTTACCTGAGCCTGACTTTGGGGACAACCTGCCTGAAAATTGGAGGAAAATTGGGAAGGGGGCAGAGTGGTCCACCGGCCACTGTGACATTTATTCACTGCCTACAAGGAAAAAGGGAGGACAGTGTAGGTCTCAGTTCCGTCCCCTAAGGAGCTTTGCATGTGAGGAGTCCGAATCTAGCATGATAATTAGCTCCCCTGGAGGTGCCTGCAAAACACAGGGCATACTTGGTGCAATCCTAGGAGGCTCCATGGAGGAGACAGGCTTGCCTGGAGGCTTGAGGGGGAGGTAAAACCTTGGACAGTCAGACAAGTTGGCTGAGAAAAAAGGGGGTCGCCCAAAGGGGTCAGGGCACAGAAGAGCAGAGGATCAGGGGGAGAGGTGGGAGGACAGGGGCCCACTGGGCGTCCAGTGGTGAGGAGCAGGGCCAGAGCCTCACTGTGGGCCAAGCATAGGGGCCCGGGTGCTGCCCAGTGGGGAAGGGTCACAGAAGAAGTCTGAGTGGGGGTGAGGATGGACTGGGGGTCCTTGACCTCCTGCCAACACCCACAGATGGGTATGTGGGCACTGACTCCGGTACACCTGCCTGCCCAGGAACACCGGAGGCCAGGATGCCCAGGGCACAGGCTGACCACAGACACTCTCACCTCCGGTTCAGGGGTCTGTTTGGCAGCAGCTCGGACTGCAGGCGCGTCCCGACTCCCCCTTCCAAGACCCAGTGGTGCCCATGCTGCGCCAGCTGCGGTGGCCTCTGGGCGCTCTTGTGCCATCAATGCCTCCTCTGTGGCCTGGGAGGGTGGGCCGAGTAAGGCCTGGGGCTCCAGCCAGCTCGGTCCCCTCTCCGGGTGGCACTGGGCTGGCCTCTTTGGCACTGGCCTTGGCGTCTTAAGTAGGCATGCTCCATCCTTAGGGCCCAGTGCCCTGGAAGCCCCCCAGTGAGGTGGGCCCTGTGGTGACTTGTGAAATCCAGCCCAGAGAAAGCATCTCAAACACGAACGCACACTTGCCCAGGTGCACCAGGGCGGGCACATGGGCACACGCTCAGGTATGGGAGGAAAACGTCTGCACTCCAGCATCCCTTTGGTATCAAGTCCCATTCACCCTCTAGAACCTGGTGTGCTGCTGGCTCCTTGCCTCCAGTCACCTCTTTCCTGGTGGTACCCAGGCCTCTCTTAGGACTCTGGAGTCCCTCACACTGGTTACTGGTCTGCCTCTGTGGGCCGTTGCTCAAACCCCCCTCATTCCTGCCTATTCACGTGCCCACTCAGGCCAAGCTCCTCCCCTCACCACCTCATGCCACACTTGGGCTCAAGGACACATACTGCTTGTGGCCCCAGCTGCATGACCAGTGCCAAGCAGGGCCCCTCAGAAGCCCACCAGCACTCACCGCTCACTGTGGACACCACTGTCCCCAACGCCCAGGAGAGGAAGTGAGCAAAGGTTCCCATTTCTGACACGTTGAGGCTATGCCTTGTGACTCAGGAGCCTGAGCCCCCATCCAAGCCACGCTTCCTCCCCACAAGTGACAGCAATTCCCTTCCAGGACAGCTCTGCCTACATTATACTATCTGACCCTCCCAACAAACAGGGACGGGCCATCATGTTGCCCCAAATCAACAGCTGCCTAGCTGCCCACAGCAGATCAAGCAGAGGTTGGAACCAGGCCTGGGTTCCAGCTGCCCCTACAGGAGGGCACCACTCCCTGAATGCAGACCCCTGTGGCTTCTTCTCACTGCCCCGTAGCCATGATCTCCCTTCTGCTCTGTGCCTCCGGTGGCTCCTTGCTCAGCATCTTCTGTGGCTCCCACTGACACTAGGACTACTTGCTCAGCATTCAAGACCCCTCCAACATCTGGCTGCCCGCCTCTCCTCCCCCTTCCCCCTCCCCCCTCACTCCTCCCCCTCCCCTTCTCCCTCCTCCTCCTCGCTGTGTGCCTCTCCCCTAACCTCTCTCATGGCCCCTCCAAGCTTTTGCCCAGCTCTCTCAATTCCCTCCCCTCCTGCTGCACCCCGTCTCCCTCTGGCCTTGAGAAGGGGGTGAGCTGCTAGGAAGGCACCCAAGAAAACCATCCTGCTCCCCAACGGTGCTCTGCCTGAGGCGGGGCTCCTGGTTCATACAGCGGGGTTTCCTCCCTCCTGCTCTCCACAAAGCTCAGCCCCTGGCTTCTTAGGGATTGGCCCCAGCAGAAGACTGAGGCCTCCGAGTTGTGCAGGCTGCTGTGGTCTGCCGCTGTCCTTGGGGCCCAGTGCCAGGCTGACCCTCTTCTGGAGCAGGTGTTGGCAGGGAGCTCAAGCAGCAAGGGAACTAGGAGGCAGCGCGGTGGGGAGGGTACCAGAGCTGCCATCCCCTCCCGGCGCCACCTCTCTGGGCCCCTGGGAGCCGTTGCTAGGCTGGCACCCGGCAGCAGCAGGAGCACGTGCTCTCGCTCTCCTGCATGCACAGCCTGTCAGCTGCGCCCACAGCCCACACGGCAGGAGGCAGCCACAGGCACGGGGCAGCTCTTTGCCCAGAGGGGGATGCCAACAGGCCAGTCAGACTCTGGGGGCAGCGGGTGCATGCACAAATGAACAGAGCAGGGCCCTGGGGCCACAGAAAGGGAAACCCTTCCATGACTCTCCAGGCAGATAGGGGTGAGTAAACGGCGGGGGAGTTCCCACTCCTGAAACCCTGGGGAGCCTAGCTGGTCTTCCTTAGCTTTTTTTTTTTTTTTTTTTCTTTTTGGAGATGGAGTCTTGCTCTGTTGCCCAGGCTAGAGTGTAGTGGTGCAATCATGACTCACTGTAGCCTCCAACACCCCAGGGTCAAGCAATCCTCCTGCCTTGGCCTCCTGAGCAGCTGGGACTACAGGCGTGAGCCACTGCAACAGTTTGTTCTTTGGCTTTGTCTGCATCCTCCATGGTGGACTACCTGGAGCCCCCCTCGCATTACTGGGGGCTAAGGGGCTGACAGGGGCTTCCTGACCTCCCCTCATGCCTGGGTCTGCCTTTGTGTTTCTGTTAGGGAGGCTGCAGTGCAGAGGACTCTTCAAGGCCTCACATCTGGGAGCCTCCCCTCTTCTTCAGAGTCTCTCCAAGGGCTTTCATTCTGGCCAGGAGCTCAGAGAAGGAGCCTGGGCCTGCTCTCACCTCCTTGGGGGGTCATGGGCTCCATGACAAGGGCTTCCCCAGGGCAGGGCTCACGAATGAGTGTGGCCTGAGGAGAATTTAAGCCTTGGGCTTAGTGGGGACCAGATTGCCCCGACTGGGCCCTCCTGCCCTTCCTGCTGCAGTCTTGGGAGATTTATTCCCTGGGCGTGGGTAGTGAGAGCCCAGAGCTGGGGTCTGCAGGGTGGGGGAGGGCATTCTGGGCAGCCTCTTCAGCTGGCAGAGGCTCCTGCCAAGCCATTCCCCGCCCCGCCCCACCCCTCCACTCATTATCAACTTGGGGTTTGTGTGCAAACAGCAGCTGGTCTCTTTTGTCAGCCTCCCCTACCCCCTCAGCCCCCCTACTCCTCCCCTCCTCCCCAGTGCCTCCCAACTGGCTCCTTCATATCAGACCCTCCTCCTCCCCGCCACCAAGGGGTTTAGAAGCTAGGGCCCTGGGGGATCCCCAAAGGGAAGGCAGCCCCTGACCATTTTTGGCCCTGGGTCCCAAGTTCTTCTCCAGAAGGTGATATTAAACCCATCTGGGATACCATGAGAGCCAGAGTGGGTAAGGAACCAAGCCAAAGTCACTAAGCAGGGCAAGGGCAGAGCCAGGATTCACACCTTGTGTGTCTGCTGCGGAGCCTGTCTGCAGAGCCAGCCTGCTCCTGGCCTCGGCTGCTCCTCTGATTCCCACAGGGCCTGGCCCTTCTTCTATTAGGGGCCCTGGGAAGGTGGACCATTCCCAGCCTCCTCGCAGGAATTATGGGCTTCAGCTGGAGTAATTCTGTGTGCCTGTAGTTGAAACAGGAAGGCAGGCAGGGCCAGATGGCAGGGCTCTGTCAGTTACACCCAGGAGCTGGGACTGGACACTGAGGGCAGCGTGGGGGAGCCCTCCCAGCAGTGGGTCCTATAGACTGTGGAGGCAGAGGGTTAGGGGATGAATTAGGAGACCAGGCCAAAAGGAGAAGAGCATGGGCCAAGGCGCCGGCCCTGGGAGAACAGGGCAGGCTAGGCCTGAGAGCACAGGCTTGGCCCAAGCATATGGTGGGGAGCCACTAGGGTGAGGAGGACACCTGGGTCTCTGGACTGGGCAGTGGTGAGGATGGTGAGTCCTTCACAGTAATAGGAACAGGTGTGGCCAGTGGGGTGCTGGTGAAGACCTTGCATTTGACAAAAACTGGTGGGAGGTGTTTGAGGGATGTCTCCAGGGCACCCAGGAGAGAGGTGGGGCCAGAGCAGGGAGATCTGAGATTGGCTGACCTGGCAGAAGGTGGAGAGAATATGGGGAGAAGGGGCTGAGGGTGGGGTCCTGAACAGAACGTGCAGAGGTCCAGGGAGGGGACTCCAGGAGGGAGAGGGAGAGCAGGAGTGTCCCTTGGACCTGGGGATTAGGAAAAGGCATGGGTGGGGCCTGTGTGGGCACCATGGCTCCTAGCTGGGTATTCTGTTCTTCACATATTTTAGTTTAGTTTTTGTTTTTGAGATGGAGTCTTGCTCTGTCAAGAGGCTGGAGTGCAGTGGCGGGATCTCCGCTCACTGCAACCTCCGACTCCCTGGTTCAAGCGATTCTCCTGCCTGAGCCTCCAGAGTAGCTGGGACTACAGGCGCACGCCACCATGCCCAGCTAATTTAGCAATTTTAGTAGAGACTGCGTTTCACTATGTTGGCCAGGAAGGTCTCAATCTCCTGACCTCGTGACCTGCGCCTCAGCCTCCCAAGGTGCTGGGATTACAGACGTGAGCCACCGCGCCTACGGCCAGCTCTTTTAATCCATAGACAGTCTTGACGTGGGAAACAGAGTTGACCCTATTACTATAATCGTGCCCGTTTCACCGCTGAGAACACCGCGGTTCCGATTCAGTGAGTGATAGAGCCTCCACGCAGCCTCACACGGAACCAAGATCAGGCCTGGGGTGCCCGCGGAAGCGTGAGGACCAAGACTTGTTGAAGGCCCCTTGCACCACTGTACGTGAACCCTGCCAGGCGCTGGGGCTCCCTGCTGGGGAGGTCTCAGACCCAGACCAAAAGAGGACCACTACCGGGGTTGGAGGGTGTCACAGAGGATGCACCCCCAAAACGGGTCTGGAAGGAAGGCTGGGATGTAAGTGAAAGGAAGTGGGGCCATGGAAGCAGCGTGGACAAGGCAAGGAGGCTGAAAGTGAAGAGAGCCGCAGCCCAGAAAGGGAAGGTGGGGCCCGGGTTGGACACTGCCCAGGTCCTGGGTTCCTCCGTTGCCCTCTGCCCGTGGTCAAAGTTCAGTCCCTCCAAAGGGCTCTTCTGGGGGCTTTGGTCAGGCCCTCCGGAGCGCTCGGGGCCGCTAAGGGCACACGAGCCTGCCCGGCCACAAGCGGGCCTGTGCCTGGCGGCGGGGTCCGGAGTGCGCCCGGGGCTGGCGCAGCCCACACGCGTGCACACGGCGGGGTCCGCGCGGGCCGGAAGCCACAGGGCCAGAGCGGGGCGCCGGGAAAGGCAGAGGGGAGCGGGAACAAAGGACACAACAGAGCGGGGGCGGCCCGGCCAGGCAGTGATAGGCGGCCGGGGTCGGGGGCAGCGTCCGGGCCGGGCCGTGATTGGGCCGCAGCCTCTCCGGGGGCCCCCGGCGCCCGCCCCGCCCCTCTCGGCCGAAACCCGAGCCGCCATCTGCGCCCGGGCGGGGCGCGGGCCCGGAGTCGGGTTCCCGCCCAGCCCCCGCCGCCAGCCCTCGTCGCGGGCCGGCAACCTGTGCACCGGCCTCCCCCCGCTGCCACCCCCGGCCCAGCTGCGCTCAGGGTCCCCGGGGTCCAAGCAAGGGGTTGGGCCACCGCCGTGGGGGAAAAGCCCGATGGGCACTGGAGGGCCAGCGGGCCCGAGGGGACAGGGGACAGGGCCCAGAAAGCAGCTCCGTCCTGGGCCTGGCCGTGGCTGGTGGCTGGACTGGGAGAGCGCTCAGAGAACAGGGGACATTGGAGAGGGCGGGTTGGGGTTAAGACCAGTTAGTGGAGGAGGCCGCAGGCTGAAGGACGGCTCAGGGAGGGGTGATTCGATGGCCGGAACCCGGCAGCTCCAGGAGTCACTGGGACCGAAGGCGGCGCCAGAATGCCAAGCGGGGTCCCGGCAGGGTTTGGAGCAGGAGAAGTTATTTGCAGTTCACTACCAGCCAGGCCACTGCTGGGTGGTTAAAGGCGGGATGAGGGGCCTACTCCACTCCCTGCGTCTTTCCCAGCGGCCTGGGAGGTGAGAGAAGGGGTGGGGCTCGGGCCGGGCCGGGCCGCCAATCACAGCCTCGACTCCACTTTGAATCTGGGCTGGCGGGCTCGGGCTCCCTGGCCGCCAGGTGTGCCGGCGCCCTCTTTGTCCCCACTTGCCTGCCCAGGCACATCCCACTCCAACCCCACCTTTCTGGAGGCTCTGCTCCTCACACAGCTGGTTCCCGCTTCCCCGGGTGTCCCCAGCCTGGACTGAAGTTGGATGCAGATTTTGCCCCTTTGAATGTTGGTGACTGAACCATGCCTCATGCAGCCCCATCCCCAGTCCGGCACAGGGGCCATCATCCACAAGGGACTGCTACTTCCATCCCCTAGATGGCCACCAAGGGTCCTGTAGTGCAGGGAACAGGGCGGGGGTGGGAGTAAGAGCTCATGATTTGTGGCAAAAATTCTGGCAGAGGGCTGGTCCAGGCAGGAGTTGTGTGACCTGGGGCAAGCCCCTTCCTTCCCACGTGGCTCCTGCAATTGTGAGACTAAGATAATAAGGGCCTGTCTCCCAAGTTGCTGTTAAGATTAGATGGGATCCTATAGAAAAGAGGGCTTTAGGCTGGGCGCGGCAGCTCACACCTGTAATCCCAGCACTTTGAGAGGCCGAGGCGGGCGGATCACGAGGCCAGCAGATGGAGACCATCCTGGCTAACACGGTGAAATCCCATCTCTAGTAAAAAATACAAAAAATTGACCAGGTGTGGTGGCATGCGCCTGTGGCCCCGGCTACTTGGGAGGCTGAGGCAGGAGAATTGCTTATATCCGGGAGACGGAGGTTGCAGTGAACCGCGGTCGTTCCACTGCACTGCAGCCTGGGCGACAGAGCGAGACTCTGTCTCAAAAAAAAAAAAAAAAGGGTTTTGTGGGAGTAAAGCCTAAACGTGTGTAGGGGGGTGGAGGGATGTTCTCACTCTGCCCAGATGCTGGGGGACTGGCAGCCACATAGCCACAAAGAGAGGGTAGGCCCCTTGTCCCTGACGCATGGGCCAGGGCTAGGGTGCCAGGCCAGATGAGAGGCTGGTCCAGAGGCCCATCCCTGTGGAGCCCTGAGCCCCATGAGCCCCAAACAAAAGGAGCCAGAGTTTAGGGACCTGGTCCCCACACCCTCCTCAAGCTCTCTAAGAAAGATGAGGCAGGCCGGGCGCGGTGGCTCAAGCCTGTAATCCCAGCACTTTGGGAGGCCGAGACGGGCGGATCACGAGGTCAGGAGATCGAGACCATCCTGGCTAACACGGTGAAACCCCGTCTCTACTAAAAAATACAAAAAAGTAGCCGGGTGAGGTGGCGGGCGCCTGTAGTCCCAGCTACTCGGGAGGCTGAGGCAGGAGAATGGCGTAAAACCTGGGAGGCGGAGCTTGCAGTGAGCTGAGATCCAGCCACTGCACCCCAGCCTGGGCGGCAGAGCAAGACTCCGTCTCAAAAAAAAAAAAAAAAAAAAAAAAAGAAAGATGAGGCAGAGGGATCTTCAGCCCTGGGGATATGGAGGCCCTCTCCCAGGTCAAGGCCAGAGGGTAGGCCTGGGCCCCCATGCTTCTCCTCCACTCAGATGCCCCACATGCCCCTACCTCTCCTGTTCTGATCCCCAGCCACTGCCCTGGGCTCCTCCACTCATGCACTGGAACTACCCTGCTCATGATCTCTTCTCCTTGCTAACTGTGCCTCAGTTTCCCCATCTATAAAATGAGGATGACGATAACAACAGGGCAATTTTCTGAGTGCTTTACACATACTCATGCTGAGTTGTTTAATCCCTACAACAACCTGGTGGGGTAGTAACTCTCGTTATGTCTCCCTGACTACCAATAATAAGTAGAATCATGGAAGTTATACTAGATACCTAGTTCATACAGTTGTGGAGTAAATGAGTTAATGCATGTTACAAAACAAAAAACAAAAAAACTCTGGGCCAGGCACAGTGGATCACACCTGCAATCTCAGCACTTTGGGAGGCCGAGGTAGGTCACAAGGTCAGGAGTTCAAGACCAGCCTGGCTAAGATGGTGAAACCCTGTCTCTGCTAAAAATACAAAAATTAGCCAGGTGTGGTGATGAGTGCCTGTAATCCCAGATACTCGGGAGGCTGAGGCAGGAGAATCGCTTGAACCCAGGAGGCAGAGGTTGCAGTGAGCCAAGATGGCACCACTGTACTCCAGCCTGGGCAACAGAACAAGACCAACTCTTGGCCAGGCACAGTGACTCACGCCTATAATCTCAGCACTTTGGGAGGCTGAGGCGGTCAAATAACCTGAGGTCAGGAGTTCAAGACCAGCCTGACCAACATGGTAAAACCCCATCTCTACTAAAAATACAAAATTAGCCAGGCATAGTGGTGCATGCCTGTAATCCCAGTTACATAGGAGGCTAAGGCAGGAGAATTGCTTGAACCCAGGAGGCGGAGGTTGCGGTGAGCCAAGATTGCCCCATTGCACTCCACCCTGGGCAAAAAGAGCGAAACTCCGTCTCAAAAAAGAAAAAACAAAACAAAACAAACAAACTCTGGAACAGCTTGGAACACTGCTGATACTCAGTACATTCTAGCTGGGTTTTTTTTTGACCCAGCCCCCCTGCCAACACCTTTCCCCCAAATCTGACCTCCAGTCCCACCAAACTTTAGGCACACACCTCCTCCCTTACCCTAATCGCCTTTCCCCTACTTTCCCCCACCTTTCTTCTCTGTGTCCCAGGACCTGGCACAAACGGGTGCTTAATACATGTTTGGGAATGAATGAGGAGGGTTTTGGAAGGAGGCTGGCTGAAGGGATTATTTGATGCTCATCCGCCCTCTGGTGGTCATCATGGGCATTTCAGGCCTTGGCTCAGCGTTTAAAACAGGAAGGTGGCCAGACAAGGTAGCTCATGCCTGTCATCCCAGTGCTTTGCTTTGGGAGGCTGAGGCAGGGGGATCGCTTGAGCCCAGGAGTTCATGAGCAGCGTAGGGAACATAGTGAGACCCCTCTCCTGCAATTTCTACCAAAAAATTTTTTAATTAGCCACGTGGCCGGGTGTAGTAGCTGACTCCTGTAGTCCCAACTAGTTGGGAGGCTGAGGCGAGAGAATCACTGGAGGCTAGGAGGCTGCCGCAAGTCATGAACTGTGATGGCACCACTGCACTCCAGCCTGGGTGACAGAGTGAGAGCTTGTCTCAAAAATAATAATAATAGTAACTAAAATGGGAGGGCAGGCTGAGGGCGGTGGCTCATGCCTGTAATCCCACCACTTCGGGAAGCCAAGGGGGGAGCAGATCATCTGAGGTCTGGAGTTCGAGACCAGCCTGGCCAACATGGTGAAACCCTGTCTCTACTCAAAAGACAAAAAAAGTAGCCGGGTGTGGTGGCGTGTGCCTGTAGTCCCAGCTACTTTGGAAAATGAGGCAGGAGGCTTGCTTGAACCCGGGAGGTGGAGGTTGCAGTGAGCCGAGATCTCACCATTGCACTCCAGCCTGGGTGACAGAGTGAGACTCTGTCTCAAAAATAATAAATACATAAAACTAAATAAATAAAATGGGAGGACAGAAGGCAGAAGACAGGCAGGGCCCTGGAAGGTGGGTGGCAGCCACCCGAGGACAGAGTCTGCAGCCCAGGAGCCTGAGCCCAGGGCTTAGGCCCTGCATGTCTGAGGGACTGCAGGGATTTTCAGCTCCTGAGCCAGCTCCTCCTTTCTTCCCCTTCTCTCCGAGATCCCCTTTTATGTGTGTGTGTGTGTCTGTGTGTATTGTGTGTGCGTATGTCTGTGTCTCTCTGTGTGTGCTTGTCATTGTGAGCTGAACTGTGTGCCCAAGAGGCCAAGTGTTCAACTGTGTCTGCACAGATGGCGGCAGCAGGTTTTGTCTTTGGAAGATGTATGTGTGGGTGGAGCCCTGTGTGATTGAGCCCACATTCGCGGATGTGTCCCCTGCTTGTGCATGGCTGTCACCAGCAACCTGTCTGGGTCTGAGAATGCTGGAGCTCAGCCTGCCAGTAAGCCGAGAGTGGGCCACAACCTGTCACTGGAGCTTTCTGGATCTTGGTTCACTCAATAGTGTCTAGGTGTCCGTGGTCTAGAAGGACCAGTACCCAAACCCTGAGTCTTGTACACATCTTGCTGTTGGCAGGTGTCAGGGCCCCTGGGTGCCTGTGTGTGCTGCTTGGGGGAAAGCTAGGTCCTCCCTTCCTGTTTCTCATGTGTACGCGTTCCTTGTGTTCCAGCTGCATTTGCAGAGCACGCACTGTGCATGCTTCTGGGGTAAGGAGTTGCACATCCTGGTTCATGAACATCTCACGAGTATACTTGTGGCTCTCTAGTTACTTGGCCAGGTCATCTTCCCGTGCACAGGCAGGCTTGCATAAAAGCAAAGAGCTAAAGGCCAGGCGCGGTGGCTCACGCCTGTAATCCCAGCACTTTGGGAGGCTGAGGCGAGTGGATCACAAGGTCAGGAGATCGCAACCATCCTGGCTCACACAGTGAAACCCCATCTCTACTAAAAATACAAAAAAATTAGCCGGGCGTGGTGGCGGGCACCTGTAGTCCCAGCTACTCAGGAGGCTGAGGCAGGAGAATGGTGTGAACCCAGGAGGCGGAGCTTGCAGTGAGCCGCAATCACACCACTGCACTCCAGCCTGGGCAACACAGCGAGACTCCGTCTCAAAAAGAAAATAAAAGAGCAAAGAGCTGGGAGGCAGACATGTTTGAGTTCAAGTTCAGGCTTCGTCTAGCTGTGTGATTCTAGACAAATGATTTAACTTCAGCCTCAGTCTCCTCATCTGCTGAATGGGGAGAATAAGTACCTACCTCCTAGGCTGTTGTGAGAAGTAAATGAGACGAGGGACAGAAAGCCTTGAGTATGGTGACAGGCACACAGAGGCAAGTAATACATGATGGTGGTTACTGGTGCATTTCTGGCTTCGAGCTGGGCCTCTGGGCTGTTTCCTGTCCCCATATCTCTGTGTCCTGTGACCCATGACACCTGGCAGAGTGTGTCATTCTAAACCCTGCCTCAGCTTTAGAATGGCTGCAAGCAGTTCCCCGCAGCCTGCTAAGAATACTTTATGACACCTGGGCTGCAAAGCCGCTGGCTTCCTATAGACGCAAATCCACATACAGGTGGTCTGATTTTCCAAATCCCAAGTCAGAACACCTGGGCCCACCAGGGAACTGTATTTACGGGACGGAAGCAGCGAGCTGTTTGCAGTGAGTCTTTGCCGGACTCCCCAGTTTTTGGCCTTGGTGCATTTGGCCACCTGGGGGAGCCCATGTGCCCTTCGGTCGGAGGGTAGAGGGGCCGTGTGTGAGGGGAGGGATGCCAGGAGTCCAGAGGGGTTTGCAGGCTGAGGGGCCATCCCTTCTGGAGTCAGGCCAGGAGTTAACCCACCTGCTGCCAGCCCAAAGCTCTGGGTGGAGATGCCCAGGGTGGGGTACGGTTGAGGAGATTTGTCCTCCTTAGGACCAGTGGCAGCAGACAGAACACGGTGTTCCGTGCAAATGGCCGAGGCCTTCCAAACGTGCCCGCCCCTTGCTCGGAAGAGTAATGCGCTCAGCTGTGTGGGAATGTGTACGGCTGCTCGGGTCACTGGGACTCCCAGATCAGCCCAAATGCCTGCTGACCTATGAAGCCCTCTGCAAACCTCTCATTGTGGCTGAAAGCACTGGTGCCAGAGTCCACTGGGCAAAGCTCAGCCCCCACAGCGTGCAGCAGCTACCTGGACGTGTGCCTGTAAGTCCTCACAGGACCTGGAGGCCAATTCCACGGTACCAAACTCACTTTACACTTGAGGAAACCAAGGCCATCCAGCTGGTACACAGTGAGGCCTCTTTGCACCCAGGGTGCCCTATGCCAGCGCTCGTTCCCAGCCTCCTCAATTCCACTCTCAGAGGCAGAGTGCTAGCCCAAGGCCCAGGTAGAAAGAGGGGCCTGCGGTGAGGACAGGAGGGCAGAGAGGCAGGCCCGGAGAAACGGGCACCCATGGAGCGGAGAAGAGGAGGGCTCAAAAGACATGGACATGGAGCCAGGTAGGTGTGTGGTCGGTTGGGTTGGCTGGACCGGACTCTGCAGAAGATCCTTGGAACAGCCGCAGAAGGCCAGGAGCAAGGAAGGGAGGAGGAGGTGCACATGGGGTGTGGGCATCTCTTTCAAGAAGGTGGCTGCGGGGCCGGGCTTGGTGGCTCACGCCTATAATCCCAGCACTTTGGGAGGCCGAGGTGGGCGGATCACTTGAGGTCAGGAGTTTGAGACCAGCCTGGCCAACATGGCGAAACCCATCTCTAGTGAAAATACCAAAAAAATTAGCCGGGCGTGGTGGTGGGTGCCTGTAATCCCAGCTACTTGGAGGCTGAGGCAGGAGAATCACTTGAACCCAGGAAGTGGAGGTTGCAGTGAGCCGGGATCTCGCCACTGCACTCCAGCCTAGGCAACAGAGCAAAACTCCATCTGAAAAAATATATAAATATACACACACACACACACACACACACACACACATATATGTATATGGAGGCTGTGAAGTCAGGGAAGCAGGAGGGAGGTGGGCTGGAGCATCTCGTGTGAACACAGGAGGGACCTGGAAGACCCAACAGGAGGGACAAATGGAGTCGGCGCCAGCACAGTGGTGGAGCCTGGCTGGGAGGGGTCAGTCACACCTCTGTTTCCTCACTGAGGATTAGGATTGGGAGCCGTTTGCCGGTGAGAGGCAGGAAGTGGGATGCCTTGGGGCGGGGGGCGGGCCCTCTTGTCCCTGCTGGATGGGAGGAGGAGGAGCCTAAGAGGAAGGGTGGGGAAGGGGAGGGAGCAGGGATTTCCTAGTGGCCCAGGGTTGGAGGGACTTGGAAGTGAGAACCCTGGTGGGGGCTTCAGTGCCCAGAGTCAGTCCCTCAGGAGGGGCCATGCCTTTCAGGGACCAGGTTCTAGGGTCCCAAGGATGGGCCAGACCTTCTAGACCCGGCCTCCCAGATCTGAGGCTCCTCCCCCCACGCCTCCTTCCTCCAAGGCTCTGACCAAGCTCTTAGGGGAGATTTCAAGGACCCTCAAGAACCAGGGCTCAGTGATTTTGGTGGAAAACAAGGTCTGCCGTGAAATCAGAACGTCGGTTCCTGCCCAGGGTCTGAAAGGGCTTTCAGACTGTCAGGTGGGGCCTGGGCTAGGGTGATTTTGGTGCCTCCAGCAGACCAGAGGGAAGCAGCTTGCTGGTGGGGGCCCTCCCTCCCCATCTGTCCTCAGGCCAGGACCCTCCCTTTCAGGCCTCCTGTTTTTCCTGACCCTTTCCCTGAATGTTCCCAGGTTCACCTGAGCTTCATGGTGTGCACGGGGTGCTCTGGACCCATCTCGTTCCACTCAGCCCTGAGCCAGGTGCCCCTGCCGTGCACTCCTAGGGGAGCTGGGCCTGAGGGCGGCCCTGCCTGCTGATATTGGGAAGCCCCTCCCTGGCTGTGCAGGCCTGGGACAGATGGCCCACTCCCACACTGTCTGCTCCTCAGTAAACCCCCGTGGGGGCCCCTCGGCTCCTCCTTGTGGCCTCCCCAGTCTCCCCCTCACATTCTGAGAAGCAGTGAGCTGAAAGAGACAACATCTGGGGCTCCCCAGGGCCCCCGTGGCCCAGCTGTCTGCCACCCACAGCCTCAGGGGACTGCTACCCACCCAGTACTGGAGTCACCCTGCTCAGCATCCTTCGAGGCAGGGTCCCAAGCTTAGCTCCCTCCCGGCCTAGGATCTTTCCCGGGCGCAGTGGCTCACGGCTGTAATCCCTGCACTTTAGGGGGCCTAGGCGGGTGGATTACCTGATGTCAGGAGTTTGAGACCAGCCTGGCCAACATGATTAAACCCCGTCTCTACTAAAAATACAAAAAATTAGCCGGACATGGTGGCGGGCACTTGTAATCTCAGCTACTCAGAAGGCTGAGGCAGAAGAATGGCTTGAATCCAGGAGGCGGAGGTTGCTGTGAACCAAGATCGCACCACTGCACTCCAGCCTGGTCGAGAGAGTGAGACTCCGTCTCGACAAAAAAAAAAAAAAAACAGCTCTGTGGGCCTGGTTCACCACCCTGCAGTGGTCCCTGTGATGGAGGCGGGGAAGGGATTCCCAGCCAGCTCCTCAAAGGTCGGCCCACATCAGCCCCTAGACACACAGGGCCATCTCAGCCCCAGACTGAAAGTCTGCCCTGAGCCTGGGGAAACAGACCTCACTGCCGGTCTGTGGGATGACTCCACTCAGGACAGGAGCGATTTCAGGAAAGGCAGAATGCTGTGAGTTCCCTCGGGCAGGGGCCGAGGGCTTGCGGCGGCTCCGAGGAGAGAGGGCCGACTGCTCAGCTGGGTACTGCCCCACAGGTTAGCGCTGCTATGTTCCATCAGGTGCCCAGCCCACTCCTCTCTTGAGGACACCCAGGGACCCCGCCATGAGCAGTCTTTTCGGCATCTGGGTGTGGCTGGCCCTTGTCAGTAGAGAAGGAACAAACAATTGAGTGATTTGCATATGGGGCCCTTTGCATTTCGCACCCAGGCTCTGGTCCTGACCTCTGGTCCTGCTCGCTCAGCTCAGCTGGCTCAGGTGGCCCACGCTCTCAGAGGCAGAAAAATTACATGCTGGCTGGCAGAGCTGGGACCGAGCAGTGGGGGCCGGCTGGCAGAGTGACCTGTCCCAGGCTCTCCAGCCAGTGAGGACCAGCGGACTCTGTTCTGGGACCCCAGGGCTCTTTCAGGACACACAGCCTGCCTTGGGCGGGACTGCAGGTGTGTTCCAGGGCGCTCCCTGAGGCCTGGGATGGTAGCCGGGGGTCTCCAGCCAGACAGCTTGGCCTAGGAGGCAGTTCCTCAGACCAGCCACTGCTACAAGCCACAATTCCTGCAGGAAGGAGGGCGAGGTGGGCGCCTGCCTGCCTCTGCTTGGAGTCAGCAGTGCAGGTCTGGGTGTGGGGCCAACTCTCCTTGGCACATCTAGGCCGGCGCTTTCTCAGGCCCGACCAGCCTTTGTGGTGTGGGAGCTGAGCTGGTATCTTCCTGGAGCTGGGCTGAGCTGGCCACCTTCTGCTGGGACATAGTTGGTGTCCGCTGACCTGACAGGCCTTGGGAGCCTTTGGGCAGTAAACCCTCCTCCTAGAGTCTTCCTTTCCTTTTCAGTGTGGGGCAAATTTTATCTTCCTTTGACTTCCAGCACAGACAGAGGGGTTTCCTGTCTGTCACAATGATCCCCAGTGGGACTCAGCAGGGAGCAATGGCCCTGACCCACCCCATCCCCTCCCATTCCCCTCCACCCAACCCTGCCTGAGCCTCTGTGGCCACCAGGTGGTTTTGTTGAGGGACGTTGCCACAAAACCCCTTCAGGCGAGGAAAACCTCTGGTTTTCCAGAGGCCCCAGTTCCTTCCTGGGATAGTCTGGACCTCACTCCTCCTGCCTTTGGACTACAAGTTCAGGTCAAGCCTGGTCTTAGCCAGAGCCTCCTCCTTGCCCTTCATCAGATCTGCAACCTGTGTGGCCGGGGCGGTGCCTCACGCCTGTAATCCCAGCGCTTTGGGAAGCCAAGGCGGGTGTATCACCTGAGGTCAGGAGTTCAAGACTAGCCTGGCCAACATGGTGAAACCCTGTCTCTACTAAAACTACAAAAATTACCAGGCATGGTGGCGGGCGCCTGTAATTCCAGCTACTTGGGAGGCTGAGGCAGGAGAATCACTTGAACCTGGGAGGCGGAGGTTGCAGTGAGCTGAGATGGCATCATTGCACTTTGGCCTGGGCAACAAGAGCGAAACTCTGTCTCAAAAAAAAAAAAAAAAAAAAATCTGCAACCTGTGGGCTGGGGTGAGAAGGGTCAATCTGACCTGGCCCCTCATGGTAGAGGGGACCAGGAAGACCCAGAGTCCGGTCTGCCAGCCACCAGCCTGCGGCAGTTCCCTACCTCCTTGCCCTCGGGAGTCAGTCAGCAAACACTTATTAACCCAGAACTGTGTGTACACAACTACCTCATGCCTGTGCGACTCTGTGGGCCAGCAAAGCTGAGCCACAGTGCCTGGAAGCCCTGGGGCCCAGGGACTCCTCCACCCACAGTCAGACACCTGCTGATTACCTGGTTATGGTCTCTCAGCTTGGGGACTAGGAGACCCCCAATGCCAGGTCTTGCTCGCTGAGAAAACCAAGCAAGGGGCACACTCTGGCATCTTCTTCCCCCACAACGAGACTGCTGGCCCCTTGAACAGGTTCCACCTAGGAGGGCCTGGGGCTGCCCTCTTCCGGGGTATGGTACCATTGCCATACAAAGCAAGGAGCCCCATGCTTTACTAAAACTCTGGAAGTTAAAGTTCTATCTCTGCTGCACTAAGGACCAGCCTGGGGCTCAGAGAGATGCAACCATGGCGTAATGCTGAAATAAGCCCTCGTGGGGCAGGCTATGTGGACAGCAGCACGAAGTGCACCCCGAGGGGTGACATGCCCCACTCCATTTCTGTGCCGTTCAGGACAGCCCTAGAAAACTGAGTTCACTGCAGAGGCCCACTGCTTAAAAGAATTCTGCAGCCTGAGGCTAGGAGTGGTGGCTCAGGCCTGTAATCCCAGCACTTTGGGAGGCTGAGGCGGGCAGATCACGAGGTCAGGAGATCGAGACCATCCTGGCTAACACCTTGAAACCCCATCTCTACTAAAAATACAAAAGCAAAAAAAATTAGCCGGGTGTGGTGGTGGGCGCCTGTAGTCCCAGCTAATCAGGGAGCTGAGGCAGGAGAATGGCGTGAACCCGGGAGGTGGAGCTTGCAGTGAGCCGAGATCATGCCACTACACTCCAGCCTGGGCGACAGAGCGAGACTCCATCTCAAAAAAACAAAACAAAACAAAACTCTGCAACCTGCATGTGGTAGAGGGGTGGGAAGGATGAAGAATATTCTGGAAACCCTGTCTGTCATATGTGGGATGGTGTGAAAAGCTGGTGCTGTACTGCCCAGAGTAGATGACTGCAAGGTGGCACCATGGCTAACATTCAGTATTGCTTCATCAGTCATTCGACAGCATAAGCATTGAACACTGCTACATCCCAGCTCTGTGTGAGGTGGTGGGATGCAGCGGGGAGCAAACCACCCTGTAACTCTGCTTTCATAGAACACACAGTCAGAACAAGGACCATGAGGACAGATGCTGAAGAAGGAAAATTTTAATTCCATATGAGACAGAACACACTCGGCGGGTGTGGTGGCTCACACCCATAATCCCAACACTCTACCAAGGCAGAAGGATCACTTGAGACTAGGAGTTCAAGACTGGCCTGGGCAACATGGCAAAACCCTGCCTCTACTAAAAATACAGAAATCAGTTGGGCATGGTGGCACACACCTATAGTCCCAGCTACTTTGGGGTGGAGGTGGGGGATTGAGGCAGTAGGATCGCTCCAGCCCAGGAAGTCGAGGCTGCAGTGAGCCATGATCATGCCACTGCAATCCAGCCTGGGTGACAAAGAGAGACCCCATCTCAAAAACAAGAAACAAAACAAAAGCATACCAAGGTAGCGAGTTCCCCGCCGCTGGAAGCAATCCAGGAAGCAGTAGAAGAGGTTTCTGCTTTGGGTAGTTGGGTTGAATGAGATGACCACTAAGGTCCCTTTGAACCCGAGGTTTGGCCATTTTATCAGCATCTGGATTGCGAAGTGTCTGATGTTTCTGAGTGTCCATTTCCCCATCTACTGTCTACAGATTCCTGAGACCTCCCCCAGTATGGAAAGAGAATCTTAAAACTGAAGAGTCTATACACTGATGTATTAACTGGATTCTCTACTTCAGCTCTGGGATTCTAGTGTACTGCAGAAGACTGGGTCTCGAACGGGGGGGCTTGAATCCTACCCATTCCCACTGAATCAGAATGGGGCAAGTTGGGCTGGGGCCAATGGAGCTCTGAGGCAGGAGGTGACTTTCCCAGTGTCAGGTGGTAAGGGTAGTGGCTGGGAGGAAGGCAGTTTAGAGATGCATGTCCCTTGACCAAGGTCGGAAGGCAATTTAGAGATGGATGTCCCTTGACCGAGGGACTAAGGACGGACCCCGGAGAGCCGAGTATCAAGGGGCTGTGTAAGAAAAGATGGGAGTCACAGAGCCAGCTGGCAGCCAGACCCAGCAGGCTCTTACCGTCAGCCCGGTGGGGGTAGTGCTGGCGGTGCTGGCATGCCAAGGCCTCCTGGACCAGAGTTAACTTTCGGAATCAGCCTCAACCTATACTCCCTGAAATCAGACCAATTCAAGATGCACTGGAGTGAGCACAGTTCTTACTGGAGCCCCATTTTAAAATATCCTGGCCAGGCGCGGTGGCTCATGCCTGTAATCCCAGCACTTTGGGAGGCCAAGGCAGGCGGATCACCTGAGGTTAGGAGTTCGAGACCAGCCTGGCCAACATGGCGAAACCCCATTTCTACTAAAAATACAAAAATGCCAGGCGCAGTGGCTCACACCTGTAATCTCAACACTTTGGGAGGCTGAGGCCGGCGGATCACCTGAAGTCAGGTGGTCGAGACCAGCCTGACCAACATGCAGAAACCCCATCTCTACTAAAAATACAAAATTAGCTGGGTTGGTGGCATGTAGCTATAATCCTGGCTACTCGGGAGGCTGAGGCAGGAGAAGTGCTTGAACCTGGGAGGTGGAGGTTGTGGTGGGCCAAGATTGCGCCATTGTGCTCCAGCCTGGGCAGCAAGAGCGAAACTCTGTCTCAAAACAAACAAACAACAACAACAACAAAAACAAAAATTAGCCAGGTGTGTTTCAAAAAACAACAGCACAAAAACAAAAATTAGCCGAGTGTAGTGGCAGGCGCTTGTAATCCCAGCTACTCGGGAAGCTGAGGCAGGACAATGGCTTGAACCCAGGAGGCAGAGGTTGTAGTGAGCTGAGACCGCTACATTGCACTTCAGCCTGGGTGACAGAGTGAGACTCTGTCTCAAAAAAAAAAAAAAGCAGCCACAAAATGACAAAATACATATTCCATGGGGAACCCTCCCTGTCAGAGATTCAAATCTGCTTTAAAGGCTGTCACCTTGGAGAAATGACACTGGCCTGAGAAGCTAGGGCAGTTCAGGGGTCTGAGTAGGCACCCCAGGGGATCAGGGCTGGGGTGTGCTGACCGGGCTCTGGACAGTGGGGGTGCCCCTGAGGTCACTGTCCTAGGCCCGGAGAGCGAGTGCAGGGACCATGGAGCCTTGCTTTGCTGTGGGAGGCAGCTATGCTGTGTCTCCCAGGTTTTTTCTTTTCTTTCTTTTCCTTTTCTTTCTTTCTTTCTCTCTTATTTTTGAGATAGGGTCTTGTTTTGTTGGGTAGGCTGGAGTGTAGGGGTGTGATCTCGGCTCTCTACAGCCTTGAACTCCTAGGCTCAGGTGATTCTCCCGCCTCAGCATCCAGAGTAGCTGGGATCACAGGCGCGCACTGTCACACCTGGCTAATTTTTTCTGTAGAGACGGGGTCTCACCGTGTTGGCCAGGTTGGTCTCAAACTCCTGGGCTCAAGCAATCTGCCCCCTTCAACCTCTCAAAGTGCTGGGATTACAGGGCGGGAGCCCGGCGTTGTTGGCTGTTTTGCTTTCAGCGCTCATGGAAGGCTAGCACCTGCGGCAGGCCTGGGAACAGAGGGAGCTGCATTTCCAGAGACGCAGCTCCTCCACTTCCCACCCCAGGCCGTCCCTCCCATGAGTCACCCTGTTATCCCCCCCACCGCCAAATATAGCTCCCAAGGCCTGCCGGAAACAAAGGGAGTAGCATCGTGCCTGGTGCTGGGTGGGGGACAGTGCGGGAGGCGCACCCTGAGGCTAGGGGCCTGCCAGCCCACCCCCTTCCTGTCCCGGGGCTGGGGTCTCTGCTGTACCTCTAATCTCACAGGGTCTCCTGCAAACACAGGGGGAATTTGGGGAAACATCCCGTAGAGAAGCAGTGGCCACTTCCTCCTAGGGGATGTGGACCACTCCAGGGGACAAAGAGCAGGCGGGGGTCCTTTCCTCCCCAAGATGAGGCCAGGATCCTGTTGGGCAGGGGCTCTGCTTCTGCGATCACCCAGGGTGTGTCCGGCCCGGGCCCTCCCCAGCAGCCTCTAGGGCGCCGCCCGGGCACTCAGAGCCACCACATAAGGAAATGTTTGTGCCTCGGGGGCCGGGCAGTGGCTCCACACGCGTCCTCCCTCCCTCTCTCCCCGCCCAGGCTGCCTCCCAGATGGCCTGGTCTGGGGCAGTTGGACCCAGGAGGAACCGCCCTGAGGCCAGGGGTGGGGAATCGGCCCAGCCTCCAATTCACCTCAGGCTTCATCTGAGGACAAGGCAGGGAGAGGGCCGGATGTGGGGCGTGAGGGCCACACTCGGTGGTCCTCCTGCTGCGCCGCCTCAGGGGACACCCTGCCTGGCTTTGCTTGTGCTGGCCGGAAATCTCCCCTTACTCCTCAGCAACACAAGCTGCCTGTGCAGCAGGAGGGAGGGTAGGACACATCGGAGACCACCGGGCTCGGCGATTGGGCTTTGAGATCTTGGAGCTACCACACCCAGGAGACTAGGAGTTGGGGGTGGCTGGGAGGGATCTACTCCATGAAGAGCTCCCACCCGCCCGGCCCAGTGTTTCCCCTGGGAGCCCAGGGCAGCCTTACTTTTCGGGGTTGTAACTAGGCATCCTGACTCCCCGCAGCCACCGCTTACATGGGAAACATTTTATAACCTGCTTTCTGGCGGGCAATGCCAGGCTCCCATGGGCTACCTTCCTTCTGAAGTTTTCCATTCAATTATTTACACGAGCCCACAGACCTATGCAGGAAGTCGGCAGGCACAGGAGGGTATTTATTCTTCTGCTGTCTCATTTGTGGAGGGACCTCCCCTTCTCTTGAATGTGGCTCCTTTGGAGGTCAGAGGCTGAGGACGGTGGCATCATCTAAATCCCTGTTGTTTACTCTTGAGGGCCAGAACATTCCCCACCGGGTGTTTCCCAGGCACGGACCCCTTGCCCAGCGCGGCATTCAGAGGGGGCAGCTCCGGCCGTCTGCTCAGGAGTGGGGTGGCATGGAGAGCTGCCTCTGGAGCCCTGTGCTGAAGGAGAGGACCCTTGAGGGAGAAGGACATCACCCAGGTCGTGGGGCCTTTGGAGAAAGTAGGAAACCTGCCTGTTCTACAGGAGATGAGACCACCTCACCTACTTCGAAGGATGCCCTTGTTTAGAGCAGATCTCACAATTGGTGCCCTGAGGGCTCCAGGCCTTGGCCCTGCTGGTAGATTAAAGTGGCACAACCTGCCCTGACGCCTGAGTGTCACAGCAACAACAGCTACATGGCTAGACACCGGCCCCTTCACCCCACCTTCCAGGGGAGCACAGCTCCCCAGATATGGTGCTGAGGGAGGTCAGTGGGATGGCCCCACCATGGCCTCCCTGCAGACTGCTCTGCACTGAGGACTGTCCCCATCCCCTTCTGAGGAGGGTCTCAACTGGTGTCCCAGAGAGTGCAGTCAACTCCCTGTTACTCCCAGAAGCAGGGCCTGGGGGCCATGCTCAGGACTGGGAAAGAGGAAGGCAGTGCCTGGCAAGGTCACTCCCTTGGTGGGGAGAAGGGCCTGCCACCACCCAATCCCTACCTTCTCTGTTTTAATTCAAGATGCACGGGGCTGGGTGGGGGGAGGGGTGAAGGCAGGCCCAGGTGCAGACTTTCTGCATCACTGCATCTAGTGGAAAGAAGCTGTTTGTCTGCTTCTGGACCCTCGTGTCCTGGGACTTGGGTCTCTATGTTCCTTACAGGCAGGAACTGCTCCACGGCTCTATCTCTAGTCCAGACACAGGCCTAACAGAGCATGTGCTCAGAAAGTATCTTTTGGGGCCGGGCGCGGTGGCTCAAGCCTGTAATCCCAGCACTTTGGGAGGCCGAGACGGGCGGATCACGAGGTCAGGAGATCGAGACCATCCTGGCTAACACGGTGAAACCCCATCTCTACTAAAAAATACAAAAAACTAGCTGGGCGAGGTGGCGGGCGCCTGTAGTCCCAGCTACTCGGGAGGCTGAGGCAGGAGAATGGCGTAAACCCGGGAGGCGGAGCTTGCAGTGAGCCGAGATCGTGCCACTGCACTCCAGCCTGGGTGACAGAGCCAGACTCCATCTCAAAAAAAAAAAAAAAAAAAAAAAGAAAGTATCTTTTGGGTGACAGAAAAAAAGCCTTCATTTCCATTTCAGATAAAGATCTGGTCTGGGCTGGGCGCGGTGGCACACGCCTGTAATCCTAGCGCTTTGGGAGGCTGAGGCGGGAGTATCACCTGAGGTCAGGAGTTCAAGACCAGCCTGGCCAACAAAACCCCGTCTCCACTAAAAATACGAAAGAACTAGTCAGGCGTGGTAGCATGTGCCTGTAATCCTGAAATTGCGCCTCTGCACTCCAGCCTGGGCAATAAAGCGAGACTCTCTCATAAAAAAAAAAAAAACAACTCTGGCCTAGGACGGGCGCATTGGCTAGTGCCTGTAATCCCAGCACTTTGGGAGGCTGAGGCGGGTGGATCACTTGACGCCAGGAGTTCAAGACCAGCCTGGCCAACATGGTGAAACCACATCTCTACTAAAAACACAAAAATTAGCCAGGTGTGGTGGCGCATGCCTGTAATTCCAGCTGCTCAGCAGGCTGAGGCATGAGAATCGCTTGAACCCAGGTGGTGGAGGTTGCAGTGAGCTGAGATCATACCCCTGCACTCCAGCCTGGGCAAGAGAACAAGGCTCTGTCTCCAAAAAAAGGAAAAAGAAAAAAGATCTGGCCTACAGCAAAACGGCTGTACTGCAAAGTGTGTGAAGTGGCCCCTGCTCCCTCATGAGACATGTTCCAGTAAGCTGGGGACAGACACATTGGGGACCTCGTGGAGAGGGATTCTCGATGGAACCGTAGATACTTCAGGGGAGAGGTTTTCCGTGAACACGACTGGAGAGCATCTGTAACCATAAACACAGGACGGCCGGGCGCGGTGGCTCACATCTGTAATCCCAAGCACTTTGGGAGGCTGAGGCAGGCGGATCACCTGAGGTCAGGAGTGCATGAACCCAGGAGACACAGGTTGCAGTGAGCCCACACAGTGCCAACTGCACTCCAGCCTGGGCGACAGAGACTCCGTCTCAAAAAAAAAAAAAAAAAAAAAAAAATCTGAGGTGACTAGGCCGCTGAGGGAGAGACAAGGAGGGCCTCACCAGGGGACCTCAGCAGCCACGCCAGCTCCGATGGTTGCCATCCCGCGTGTCTGGGACAGGTCCTCTGTGCCGCGGCGTCTCCCTCCATTTCCACCAGCAGAGGTACTGTTCTTTTTTTTTTTTTTTTTTTCTTTTTTTTTTTTTTGAGACGGAGTCTCACGCTGTTGCCCAGGCTGGAGTGCAGTGGCGCGATCTCGGCTCACTGCAAGCTCCGCCTCCTGGGTTCACGCCATTCTCCTGTCTCAGCCTCCTGAGTAGCTAGGACTACAGGCGCCCGCCACCGCGCCCGGCTAATTTTTTGTATTTTTAGTAGAGACGGGGTTTCACTGTGGTCTCGATCTCCTGACCTTGTGATCCGCCCGCCTCGGCCTCCCAAAGTGCTGGGATTACAGGCTTGAGCCAACGCGCCCGGCCAAGAGGTACTGTTCTTATGCAGCAGCCTGCCCAGGCCTTTAATGGCAGTGCAGGGCTGGAGCCTGCAGTCCGAGTCCCTCCCCCAAGGAAGAGGCCTGTGCTCCACACAGAAGCCACGAGGAGCAGCAGCCCGCGAAGGTGTCAACAGTGGGGCACACGGGCTCTGCCCCCAGGCCCTAACTGCTTCTCCCCACTGCTCCCTGGGCAGGGCAGGCCAGGCCCTGCGAGCTCTCACTTCAGAGCCTGCCCAAGTCTTCTGCCCCCTTACCCTCACCAACAGGTCCTTTCCCCACGCACTCTCCTCCCCATTACCTGCCTCCTCTGCTTCCACCCAACGTCCTCTCAAATGAGACAGAAGGCCTCCCCAAACAGTCCTGGGACATTACCCCATTCCCTCTACCCCATGCCCTAGTCTCGGCGCACGGCTTCCTCCAGGCCGCTTCCCCTGTCATTGGCGAGCCATGCGCCTCCTTCACAGCGGCCTCGGGTTGTCCTTAACTGCCTATTTCTAGGCGTTTCTCCCACTGGTTTCACGCTGAGTCACTATCACCGCGTGCCCCCAAGTGCAAAGTTGGGTCCAGGGCAGGAGCCCAAATATCGGTGAAGAACGAACGAAAGAATGGTTAAAAATTGCTTGGGGTGGCCGGCAGATTACGCTTTGCATGTAAACTGGGCAAGTGCAAATGAATCCAAAACAGGCCGGAAACAGGATCGTGTTCGTGGGCCACAGACAGCAGAAGTGGGGCTTGCACTCGCGGGTCCACGTACATCCCCGGGCCACGCAAACAGCGGCTCCTGTGAACCACCAGATTCCTGAATGCACGTGTCCGTGCACACCTGGACCTGTGCAAACACAAATGCGGACACTGTCGGATCCAAGTACATCCTCAAGGTCGTGCACATACGAAAACGTGGAAACCCGCGGGTTCGTGCATGCCAGAGTTTGGGTGTGCGTGCTAGGGAGTATGGGTATGTGCACACTTCCGAGGCTGTGCATACACAGAAAGGCGCATGCCTCAGGGTCCTGCACACACAAGGGCGTGCACACCCCCGAGGCCAACCTGCAGACCCTTCTGGAGGAGGCAGAGGCGCCCAATTTCCCCCATACTTGGGCACCGCCGCAGGCTCTAGGCGCCATCTTTGCTCCGCAGGCAGCAGAAGGACCTGCAGACAGCGAAGTCCCGGCGCTTGGGAATTTGTTGTGCCGGCTTCCGGGCGTCCATCACGCGGAAGCCCCGCGCGCCAAGCTCAGGAGACGCGGCGGAGCACGAAATGGCGGGCGAGGGGCGGAGCGAAGGCGGAGCGACCGGGAGCCGCGCCCACTCTCGACTCCAGGCAGGGCGCACCGCCTGCCCCCTTGCGCAGGCGCACAGCACGGCGCGCGTTGCCGCGTTCCTTCCGACGCGCGCTAGGACACAAAGGGCTGGAGGGAAAGCACGGAACGCTGAAAACCTGCGGAGTGGCTCGTGGTCTGGAGCGGCCTGGAGCGGACTCTCAGGGTCGGAGCCGGGCTCGCCGGCACTGCTCTCGGGCGCAGGGTGGGGCGCGACACTGCACTGGTTCGCTCGCCCTCCCTCTCCAGCCGTAGCCGCCTCGCGGGCCGGGATAGACGCCCAGGACGCAGGCGCCGGCGGGCGGGTGGACCAGGCGCCTCCATTTTCCCTCGCACGCTGTAATGGCGGAGCTGGGCGCTCTTCCTCTGGCCGGGGAGGGAGAAACTCAACCGGGGAAGTCCGACGCGCTCGCTCCCCAAACTCTTTCCTTGGTGCGCGTGCTTAAAGCGGGCGGATGAAGCGTTCTGGAAAGTGCCTACACCTTTTGAGATGTGATTCTGAGTTTTTCATGGAAAAAGAAAAGACATACCCTTCCGCAAATTCATCCCCATAGTTTGCAACTTTATACTTCAAATTGGGGTTACGGGATTTGGAGGAGGCAAAAATAAGTTTAAAAATTTCCATTAAAGAGACGTTCCTGTAAAACAATGACCAAGAAAATGTTTAAAAGCAAACCTTAGCCATAAAACTAATACAAGTTATTGGCACAAGTTTATTTTTGAGACGGAGTTTCACTGTTGTGGCCCAGGCTGGAGTGCAGTGGCATGATCTCGGCTCACTACAACATCCGCCTCCCGCGTTCAAGCAATTCTGCGTCAGTCTCCTTAGGAGCTGGGACTACAGGCGCCCGCCACCACGCCCAGCAAATTTTTGTGTTTTTAGTCGAGAATGGGTTTCACCACGTTGGCCAGGATGGTCTCGATCGATTGACCTCGTGATCTGCCCGCCTCAGCCTCCAAAAGTGCTGGAATTACAGGTGTGAGCCACCACACCCGGGCGGTAGAAATTTTTGAAAGAATGATGGCATTCACTTTCCGTTTGCGATATGCCAGGCCCTGTTTTAAGTGCACTAACTTTCATAACCAGGTGCAGGTGGGGGAACTGACACACAGAGATAAGTACAGAAGTACTTAAAGGACACGAAAGGACAAATAGTCCTTTCCACCTTCCAGTACAGCCACTGTCTGATTTAGTGGCATGGCTCCCACCAGGGCTCTTCGTTGCGTTAGGAAGTTTGGTTCATGGTTTACATACATACTGGAGCAGTTTGTGCTTCTCCGGGAGAGCTGTGGTTGGGCAAATAGAAAACACTCAGCAGGGCCGGGCGCGGTGGCTCAAGCCTGTAATCCCAGCACTTTGGGAGGCCGAGACGGGCGGATCACGAGGTCAGGAGATCGAGACCATCCTGGCTAATATGGTGAAACCCCGTCTCTACTAAAAATACAAAAAACTAGCCGGGCGAGGTGGTGGGCGCCTGTAGTCCCAGCTACTCGGGAGGCTGAAGCAGGAGAATGGCGTAAACCCGGGAGGCGGAGCTTGCAGTGAGCTGAGATCCGGCCACTGCACTCCAGCCTGGGCGACAAAGCGAGACTCCGTCTCAAAAAAAAAAAAAGAAAAAAAAGAAAACACTCAGCAGGCTCAGAGGAACCCGTCAACTGCCAGTTTCTCACGGTCTCTGGGAGAGCTAGGTCCTGGCCAGTTGAGCGACCACGTTCAAAGGTTAGAATGTTAGTTATCTGGCCGGGCGCGTTGGCTCAAGCCTGTAACCCCAGCACTTTGGGAGGCCGAGACGGGTGGATCACGAGGTCAGGAGATCGAGACCATCCTGGCTAACACGGTGAAACCCCGTCTCTACTAAGAAATACAAAAAACTAGCCGGGCGAGGTGGCAGGCGCCTGTAGTCCCAGCTACTCGGGAGGCTGAGGCCGGAGAATGGCGTGAACCCGGGAGGCAGAGCTTGCAGTGAGCTGAGATCCGGCCACTGCACTCCAGCCTGGGCTACAGAGCGAGACTCCGTCTCAAAAAAAAAAAAAAAAAAAAAAAAAAAGAATGTTAGTTATCTGGTGACCCGGGATCCAGAATGCACGTAACTCATGTGATCAGGTCATAGGGTTGGAAAGAAAAGTATCCGTATTCCTCCCTCCCTGTTTTTTTTTTTTTTTTCCCTACAGGGTCTCAGTCAGCACATTGGCAGGTCACAATTGCCTGACTTTTAAGTTTCTGCAACTCATTTGAGGATTATGAGGAACGGCATTTTTGCAAGTCAGAATGGGGTCAAGGTAGAAAGCAGAGGGCAGGGATCATTCGTCATTGATACCTGAAGCAGCTGAGACTTTAAGGTTACTAGTCTTGCCCAAATTCATAAACTAATAGTGGAGCAGAGATCCTTTATCCAAGTTGAGGTGTCTGACTTGCAACCTCAGTTTCCAAGTCCTCAGGGTCTATATGATCTTTTAATTGTGTCCATCCTTATTTCTTTTTTTAAAACTTTAACAAGGTGGCCAGGCACAGTGGCTCATGACTGTTATCCCAACACTTTGGGAGACTGAGACGGGTGGATCACTTGAGGTCAAGAGTTCGAGACCACTCCGGCCAACGTGGTGAAACCCCATCTCTACTAAAAAAAATTAGTCGGGTGTGGTGGTGCGCTGCCTGTATTCCTAGCTATTCTAGAGGCCGAGGCAGGAGAATGGCTTGAACGTGGAAGGCAGAGGTTGCAGTGAGCTGACATCGCGCCATTGCACTCCAGTCTGGGCGACAGAACGAAACTCCATCTCAAAAAAACAAACAAAAAAACTTTAACAAGGTAGAGTGGTGTGGTGGCTCTATGCCTGAAATCCCAGTACTTTGGGAGGTCGAGGCAGGCGAACCACTTGAGGCCAGGAGTTCCAGACCAGCCTGGCAAACATGACAAAACCCCATCTCTACTAAAAATACAAAAATTTGCCTGGGGTGGTGGTGTGTGCCTGTAATCCCAGTTACTCAGGAGGCTGAGACAGGAGAATCGCTTGAATCTGGAGATTGCACCAATGCACTCCATCCTGGGCAGCAGGGTGAAACCTTGTCTCAAAAACAAACAAAGAAACAAAAAAACTTTAACAAGGTGGGGACTCCAACACTCAGCAATACTGATAAGTGGTAGGTGCTTGTCTTGCTTGGTGAGAGACTGTCAATCTTAACAGGTCCCTGACTCCTATTAATAAGACTTCGTGAGGCCGGGCGCAGTGGCTCACACCTGTAATCCCGGCACTTTGGGAGGCCGAGGTGGGTGGATCGCCTGAGCTCAGAAGTTCGAGACCAGCCTGGCCAACATAGTGAAACCCCGTCTCTACTAAAAATACAAAAAATTAGCTCGGCGTGGTGGCAGGCGCTTGTAATCCCAGCTATTCGGGAGGCTGAGGCAGGAGAATCACTTGAACCCAGGAGGCAGAGGTTGCAGTGAGCCAAGATCGCACCACTGCACTCCAGGCTGGCAACACAGCGAGACTCCGTCTTAAAAAAAAAAAAAAGAAAAAGAAAAATGTGCCAGGCGCAGTGGCTCGAGCCTGTAATCCCAGCCCTTTGGGAGGCCGAGACGGGCGGATCACAAGGTCAGGAGATCGAGACCATCCTGGCTAACAACGGTGAAACCCCGTCTCTACTAAAAAATACAAAAAAAACTAGCCAGGCGCGGTGGCAGGCGCCTGTAGTCCCAGCTACTCAGGAGGCTGAGGCAGGAGAATGGCGTGAACCCAGGAGGCGGAGCTTGCAGTGAGCTGAGATCCGGCCACTGCAATCCAGCCTGGACGACAGAGCGAGACTCCATCTCAAAAAAAAAAAGAAAAAGAAAAATGTATAATTCAGTCGTTTTCACTGTATTCATAAAGCTAAAAAACCATCATCACTAATTCCAGAACATTTTCATTACCCCTAAGCAAAACCCGTATTCATTAGTAGTCACTCTTCATCTGCCCACCTCCCTCCCAGCTCTTGGCAGCCACTAATCTCCTTTTGTCTCTATGGAGTTTTCTAGTCTGGACATTTCATATAAATGGAATCATTCAATATGTGGTCTTTGTGTCTGACTTCTTTCACTTAGTATAATGTTTTAAAGTTTGTCCATGTTGTAGCATATATCATTCCTTTTTATGGCTGAATAATATTCCACTGTATGGATATGCTTCAGAAGACTCTTGACAGGAAGGTATTTCTTTTTTTTTTTTTTTTTTTTTTTTGAGACGGAGTCTCGCTCTGTCGCCCAAGCTGGAGTGCAGTGGCTGGATCTCAGCTCACTGCAAGCTCCGGCGCCCGAGTTTACACCATTCTCCTGCCTCAGCCTCCCGAGTAGCTGGGACTACAGGCGCCTGCCACCTCGCCCGGCTAGTTTTTTGTATTTTTTAGTAGAGACGGGGTTTCACCGTGTTAGCCAGGATGGTCTTGATCTCCTGACCTCGTGATCCGCCCGTCTCGGCCTCCCAAAGTGCTGGGATTACAGGCTTGAGCCACCGCGCCCGGCGACAGGAAGGTATTTCTATGTGTGATGTGAATGAGTGATTGGCCTTGGTGTGAGAAGTAGTGTGCTCTGTATGGTGTTTGAGTTGGACTGCCTAAGCTCTCCCCCTTGCTGGCTGTGTGACCTGAGCAAATCACTTTCTTCTCTTTTTTTTTTTTTTTGAGACAGAGTCTCACTCTGTCGCCCAGGTTGGGGTGCAGTGGTGCAATCTCAGCTCACTGCAAGCTCCGCCTTCCAGGTTCATGCCATTCCCCTGCCTCAGCCTCCCAAGTAGCTGGGACTACAGGCGCTTGCCACCACGCCCGGCTAATTTTTATATTTTTAGTAGAGATGGGGTTTCACCTTGTTAGCCAGGATGGTCTGGATCTCCCGACCTCAGGTGATCTGCCTGCCTCAGCCTCCCAAAGTGCTGAGAGTATAGGCGTGAGCCACCGTGCCCAGCCTTTATTCCCATTTTTCAACTCTTGACAGATGGCTTAATTTTTTTTATTTTTTGTAGATACCGGTTTTCACCATGTTGCCCAAGCTGGTCTTGAACTCCTGAGCTCAAGTGATCTGCCCACCCTGTCCTCCCAAAATGCTGGGATTACAGGTATGAGCCATTGTGCCTGGCACATTTTAAAAATGTATATAAATTTTCAACATACAAAAAATACAAAAAAGTAGAAGAGTTTGATTCCCCATGTACCTTCAACATTTATTCCCTTTTTTTTTTTTTTTTTTTTTTTGAGACAGAGTCTCACTCCGTCCCCCAGGTTGTAGTGCAATGGTGTGATCCTGGCTCACTGCAACCTCTGCCTCCCAGGTTCAAGCAATTCTCCTGCCTCAGCCTCCTGAGTAGCTGGGATTATAGGTGCCTGCCACCATGCCAGGCTAATTTTTGGATTTTTAGTAGAGACAGGATTTCACAATGTTGGCCAGGCTGGTCTCAAACTCCTGACCTCAGGTGATCTGCCTGCCTCAGCCTCCCAAAGTGCTGAGATTACAGGCGTGAGCCACCGTGCCCAGCCTTTATTCCCATTTTTCAACTCTTGACAGATGGCTTTTGTCCCACAGCCATATAGGGGAGGCACACCTAATAGGTAGAAATCATCTTGCAAGGACCTGGGGAAACTGGTTTTGTGGGCAGGTTGAGAAATGTGGGCTTGACGAGGCAGCAGAGGCACTAATTGCGGGCTCTTTGCCCGCTTCCTTCCACTGATATCACATACTCTGGGGACTTTGCACCTGTAGCATGATGATGTCCCCAGACCCTGCCCATCTTCCCTGTAGTGACAGCAGTATCCATCAGGAGCAAGCCAAGGGGTGGGCCAGCCCATACTACAGCACCAGATGCTGTCTGGTAGCCACATTTTATTATTTATTTATTTATTTATTTTATATACAAGGTTTCGCTCTGTCCCCCAGGCTGGAGCACAGTGGTCCAATCATAGGACTACTGGGCTCAAGCGATCTTCCCGCCTCAGACTCCTGAGTAGCTAGGACTACATGTGTGTGCTATCACGCCTGGCTAGTTTAGTTTTGTTTTTTTGGTAGAGGCAGGGTCTCAATATGTTGCCCAGGCTAGTCTCAAACTTCTGGGCTCAAGCAGTCTTCCTGCCTTGGCTTCCCAAAGTGCTGAGAGCTACCACGCCTGGCTAACCTTTTTTATTTTTATTTTTTATTTATTTATTTTTTTGAGACGGAGTCTCGCTCTGTCACCCAGGCTGGAGTGCAGTGGCGCGATCTCGGCTCACTGCAAGCTCCGCCTCCCGGGTTCACGCCATTCTCCTGCCTCAGCCTCCCGAGTAGCTGGGACTACAGGCGCCCCCAACCGCGCCCGGCTAATTTTTTGTATTTTTAGTAGAGACGGGGTTTCACCGTGGTCTCGATCTCCTGACCTTGTGATCCGCCCGCCTCGGCCTCCCAAAGTGCTGGGATTACAGGCGTGAGCCACCGCGCCCGGCCCTTTTTTATTTTTAATACTTTTTAAAAGAGCAATGATAGTACATGCTAAACAGATTTTTGTTTGTTTGTTTGTTTGAGACAGAGTCTGGCTCTGTTACCCAGGCTGGAGTGCAGTGGCGCGATCTCGGCTTACTGCAACCTCTGCCTACCAGGTTCAAGCGATTCTCCTGCCTCAGCCTTCCTAGTAGCGGGCATTATAGGTGTGCGCCATACGCGGCTAATTTTTGCTCTTTTTTTTTTTTTTTTTTTTTTTTGAGTTGGAATCTTGCTCTGTCCCTAGGCTGGAGTGCAGTGGTGCAATCTCAGCTCACTGCAACTTCCGCCTCCCGGGTTCAAGTGATTCTTCTGCCTTAGTCTCCCGAGTAGCTGGGACTACAGACACATGCCACCACACTCAGCTGATTTTTGTATTATTAGTAGAGAGGGGGTTTCACCATATTGGTCAGGCTGGTCTCGAACTCCTGACCTCGTGATCCGCCCAGCTTGGCCTCCCAAAGTGCTGGGATTACAGGTGTGAGCCATCGCGTCTGGCCAATTTTTGTATTTTTACTAGAGATGAGGTTTCACCATGTTGGCCAGGCTGGCCTCAAACTCCTGGCCTCAAGTGATCTGCCCACCTCAACCTCTCAAAGTCCTGGGATTATGGGTGTGAGCCACCGCACCTGGCCCATTTTATTTTTTTCTTTGAGAAATGTTGGCACCTATATAGGAGTAAAATGAAAGCTAAGCTGTCAATTCTGTGTATGTAACTCATTCATTCTCACAGCCACTCCATAAGGTATTACTATTATCCTTGTTTTAGAGAGGAGGAAACTGAGGTACAGAGAGGTTAAAAAGTTTGCCTTGGCCGGGCGCGGTGGCTCACGCCTGTAATCCCAGCACTTTGGGAGGCCGAGATGGGCGGATCACGAGGTCAGGAGATCGAGACCATCCTGGCTCACCCGGTGAAACCCCGTCTCTACTAAAAAATACAAAAAAACTAGCCGGGCGAGGTGGCGGGCGCCTGTAGTCCCAGCTACTCCGGAGGCTGAGGCAGGAGAATGGCGTGAACCCGGGAGGCGGAGCTTGCAGTGAGCTGAGATCCGGCCACTGCACTCCAGCCTGGGTGACAGAGCGAGACTCCGTCTCAAAAAAAAAAAAAAAAAAAAAAAAAAAAGTTTGCCTGCCGGGCATGGTGGCTCATGCCTGTAATCCCAGCACTTTGGGAGACCGAGGCGGGCTGATCACTAGGTCAGGAGTTCGAGACCAGCCTGGCCAACATAGTGAAACCACCGTCTCTACTAAAGATACAAAAAATTAGCCAGGGTGGTGGTGGGCGCCTGTAATCCCAGCTACTCCGGAGGCTGGGGCAGGTGAATTGCTTGAACCCAGAAGGCGGAGGTTGCAGTGAGCCGAGTCTGCCAATGTACTCCAGCCTGGGCGACAGGGGGAGACTCCGTCTCCAAAAAAAAAAAAAAAGAAGCTTGCCCAAGGTCACCCAGCTAGTGATCAGCTAAACTGGGGTTTGAACCTTAGTTCCTAAATCCATGCTCAGAACACGACACAAGGGTCATGGAGATTTGTTAATGTTGCACTGTACCCTACCTCTGTCTCCTTTCCAGGGTGGGTTTTTTGACCTCTGGGCTCCCACATCCTCCAGGTGGGGCGGTTCCCCATGCCACCTGCCTGCTCCACCCTCCCCACTCCTGTCTTGCTGTGCTGGAAATGCAACTCCACCCCTTTCTATGTAGTGAATTTAGTTAACATTTCCTAAACTCACTTCCTTGGGTTCTTGGGAGGATTAAGTGATGCACACAAGTGCAGCCAGGGATACTGTTATCATGCATATGGTTTTCATTTCCGGGGGAAGTTTGTGGGGGAGGTGCATGCTAGCTAACTGACACAGAGACATCAAGTGATTAGGGGAGATATGTTAAATTCCAACTCAGTCTTGAATAAGAAAAGACATAATCTTCTTGGACCTTGCAAATCTCAGGGACTCCTAGACCTTTATGAAAGCTGAGAGCTCTCGTTCTGGATCATTCCAATGGGCAGCAGCATCCTGCCAGCCATGTGCAGAGACGGAGTGGGCAGCAGCATCCTGCCAGCTATGTGCAGAGCCACCCAGGCAGGGGATTGCTGTTGGCCAGCCCACAAGTGCTAGCCTTGGAGCTACAGAGCCCCGTGCCATCATTGTGGCCCCCAAATGATGCCCACTTGTCCAAGAGCAGCCTCCTGAGGGCAGGAACTGTCCAGCTGCCTCTGTCCCCCACTGCTCCTGCCCCAGGGCTCTGTCTGAAGCCCTGCCTGGCTTCATGAATATTCGCCCTTTCCTTTCAGATGGATGTAAATGCATGTGGGGACAGGCCCCTGACCTGTGAGACCTCAAAACCCAGAAGCCCAGGATCCTAGGGCCAGCTTTCTGGTTAAGTCTGAATTGGACATTTTAGACTTTAGGTGAGTTTAGGTAGGGTGGCCATAGAATTTATTGTTTGTACTAATGCTTCTCGTTGTTTGCTGATTTTTTTTTTTTTTTTTTTGAGACAAGAGTCTTGCTCTGTTGCCCAGGCTGGAGTGCAGTGGCATGATCTCGGCTCACTGCAACCTCTGCCTCCAGGGTTCAAGGATTCTCCTGTCTCAGCCTCCCAAGTAGCTGGGACTACAGGCTCCCACCACCACCCCCACGTAATTTTTGTATTTTTGGTAGAGACGGGGTTTGACCATACTGCCAGGCTGGTCTCGAACTCCTGACCTTGTGATCCGCCCACCTCAGCCTTCCAAAGTGCTGGGATTACAGGTGTGAGCCACAGCGCCTGGCCTATTTTTTATACTTTCATGTATTTTTTAAAATTTTTGGTAGGGTGCAGTGGCTCACACCTGTAATCCCAGCATTTTGGGAGGCTGAGGCAGGTGGATCACTTGAGTCCAGGAGCTTGAGACCAGTCTGGCCAACATGGCGAAACCCCATCTCCTAAAAATACAAAAGGTAGCTAGGCATGGTGGCGCGCACCTGTAATCCTACCTACTCGGGAGGCTGAGGCAGGAGAATTGCTTGAACCCGGGAGGGGGAGGTTGCAGTGAGCCAAGATTGCACCACTGCACTTCAGCCTAGGTAACACAGCACTGTCTCAAAAAAAGAAAGAAAAAATTGTAACACAAAGTGGAAAAACAAACCAAATAAACAAATGGGAAAAAACGTGCCCTGACCCCAGACATAAGATGGAATTGTCTAGGCGATGCAGAGCACCTGGGCTATTTTTAGGTTTAGACTCAAGGCTCCTGCGAAGGTGGAACAGGGCAGAGGGGATGCACTTCACCCCATTTCCTTGTTGCTGGCCCACTGTCAAGGTGACGTGACCCACGCTCTGGAGGGTGGAAGAAGGGCCCTGGGGTACCTTCTGGTTTCCAGAGATTCACGGGCTCCTCTAAAGCGAAAGGAGCTGGGGTGCCTGGGAGAGAGCTGGGGACGTGAGAAGAGGGGAGCCCTGACCGGTCCTCCCAGCCAGACCAGTCGTGCACTGCTGTTGTCACTGGAGGGCCTGGAGGCGGCAGGCGGAGCATCTATCCATGCATACTCCAGGCCAGCTTCCAGCCAGGGCAGAGTGTCCCTGGTGACAGCTCCACCATGCCCAGGCCGTCCTCCTATCCCTGGCTCCAACTCTGCCTTCCAGGTCTCCCACACTAACTTTTTTTTTTTTTTTTTTTGAGACGGAGTTTCACTCTTACTGCCCAGGCTAGAGTACAGTGGTGCGGTTTCAGCTCACTGCAACCTCCTCCACCTCCTGTGTTCAAGTGATTCTCCTGCCTCAGCCTCCCAAGTAGCTGGAATTATGGGCGCCCGCCACCACGCCAGCTAATTTTTGTATTTTTAGTACAGATGGGGGTTTCACCATGTTGGCCAAGCTGGTCTCAAACTCCTGACCTCAGGTGATCCACCTGCCTTGGCCTGCCAAAGTGCTGAGATTACAGGCGTGAGCCACTGTGCCCGGCACTAACTTTGAATGACAGCAGAATCCAACTCTGGCTCAGGGAGGTGTCCAGAAATTCAGCTTTTCCTCCCGGGTTGAGGCCCCTTCAGACCTGCGCTCCTTAGATTCTTAGTCTACAGTTAAGGATTCGGTGAATTTAGGATGGGAAAAAGTGACACCAGGGATTTTTACTAATCTCTCGTTGACTTCTAGCATTTCCCTTCATGTGTATGTAAGCAGCACACCACAGTAGTAGAGGCAGTTCCTGGGACTTTGTCACCTATAGAAAGCACAGGTATTAACCTGGGCGCGGTGGCTCACGCCTGTAATCCCAGCACTTTTGGAGGCCGAGGCAGGCAGATCACGAGGTCAGGAGTTCAAGACCATCCTGGCCAACATAGTGAAACCCCGTCTCTACTAAAAAAATACAAAAATTACCTGGGCGTGGTGGCACATGCCTGTAATCCCAGCTACTTGGGAGGCTGAGGCAGGAGAATCGCGTGAACCAGGGAATTGGAGGTTGCAGTGAGCTGCAATCACACCACAGCACTCCAGTCTGGTGACAGAGCAAGACTCCATCTCAAAAAAAAAAAAAGGAGGGGGGGCCGGGCCCGGTGGCTCATGCCTGTAATCCTAGCACTTTGGGAGGCCGAGGCGGGCAGATCACGAGGTCAGGAGATCAAGACCATCCTGGCGAACACGGTGAAACCCCGTCTCTACTGAAAATACAAAAAAATTAGCCAGGCGTGGTGGCGGGCACCTGTAGTCCCAGCTTCTAGGGAGGCTGAGGCAGGAGAACGGCATGAACCCAGGAGGCGGCGGAGCTTGCGGTGAGTGGAGATCGCGCCACTGCACTCCAGCCTGGGCAACAGAGCGAGCCTCCGTTTCAAAAAAAAAAAAAAAAAGGGCAGGTGTGGTGGCTCACACCTGTAATCCCAGCACTTTGGGAGGCTGAGGTGGACGGATCGTCTGAGGTCGGGAGTTCAAGACCAGCCTGACCAACATGGAAAACCCTGTCTCTACTAAAAATACAAAATTAGCTGGGCACGGTGGTTCATGCCAGCTACTTGGGAGGCTGAAGCAGGATAATCGCTTGAACCCGGAAGGCGGAGGTTGCAGTGAGCCGAGATTGTGCCATTGCACTCCAGCCTGGGCAACAAGAGGGAAACTCTGTCTCAAAAAAAAAAGAAAAGAAAAGAAAGCAAGCAAGCACAGGTATTTTCTTTTTCTTCTTTTCTTTTCTTTTTTTTTTTTCGAGATGGAGTCTCCCTCTGTCGCCCAGTCTGGAGTGCAGTGGTGCAATCTTGGCTCACTGCAAGCTCAGCCTCCGGGATTCACGCCATTCTCCTGCCTTAGCCTCCCGAGTAGCTGGGACTACAGGTGCCTGCCACCACACCCAGCTAATTTTTTTTCTTGTTTATTATTTATTTATTTATTTTTTGAGATAGAGTCTTGCTCTGCTGCCCAGGCTGGAGTGCAATGGCATGATCTCAGCTTACTACAACCTCCACCTCCTGGGTTCAAGTGATTCTCCTGCCTCACCCTCCCAAGTAGCTGGGATTACAGGTGCACGCCACCAGGCCTGGCTACTTTTTATATTTTCAGTAGAGACAGGGTTTTACCATGTTGGTCAGACTGGTCTCGAACTCCTGACCTGGTGATCTGCCCACCTCGGCCTCCCAAAGTGCTAGGATTACAAGCATGAGCCACCATGCCCGGCCCAATTTTTTGTATTTTTAGTAGAGAAAGGGTTTTACTGCGTTAGCCAGGATGGTCTCTATTTCCCGACTTCGTCATCTGCCCGACTCATCCTCCGAAAGTGCTGGGATTACAAGCGTGAGCCACTGTGCCTGGCCTTTTTTTTTTTTCTTTTTTGACATGGAGTCTTGCTCTGTCGCCAGGCTGGAGATCAGTGGCATGATCTCAGCTCACTACAACCTCTGCCTCCTGGGTTCAAGTGATTCTCCTGCCTCAGCCTCCTAAATAGCTGGGATTACAGGCACGTGGCCACCACACCCAGCTAATTTTGTGTTTTTAGTAGAGATGGGGTTTCACCATGTTGGCCAGGATGGTCTCGATCTCCCGACCTCATGATCTGCCCATCTTGAACTCCCAAAGTGCTGGGATTACAGGTGTGAGCCACCATGCCTGGCTGAGGTATTTTCTTACCACGCCACAGTTGTGGAACATATTTTGAATATCATTCATGTTCATCATAACTTTGAAATCACGGTAATGCCTGGCACAGTGGTTCACGACTGTAATCCCAGCACTTTGGGAAGTTGAGGTGGGAGGATTTGCATCCAGGAGTTTGAGACCAGCCTGGGCAACATACTGAGAACTCATCTCTAGAAACAAAACAAAACAAAACAAAACAAAACTAGCTGGGCATGATAGCATGAGTCTGTAGTCCCAGCTACTTGGGAGGCTGAGGTGGGAGAATTGCTTGAACTTGGGAGGTCGAGACTGCAGTGAGCTATGATGGTGCCATTGCACCTAGCCTGGGTAATAGAGTGAGACTGTGTCTCAAAAAAAAAAAAAAAAAAATCGTAGTTATCAGGCTCACTACTGGATCTAGTTATTGTACATTTATAAATAATCACCCTTGGCTGGGCATGGTGGCTCATGCCTGTAATCCCAGCACTTTGGGAGGCTGAGGAAGGTGGGTCATTTGAGGTCAGGAGTTCAAGACCAGCCTGACCAACATGGTGAAACCCTGTCTCTACTAAATACAAAAAAAAATTACCAGGCGTGGTGGCATGTCTGTGTAATCCCAGCTACTTGGGAGGCTGGGGCAGGAGAATCACTTGAACCCGAGAAATGGAGGTTGTGGCGAGCAGAGATCACGCCATCACACTTCAGCCTGGGCAATAAGATCAAAACTCTGAAAAAAAAAAAAAAAAAAGAATTACCCTCACACCTGTCATCCCAGCACTTGGGGAAGCCGCAGCGGGAGTATCACTTCAAGCCAGGAGTTCGAGACCAACCTGGCCAAAATGGTGAAACCCCATCTCTACTAAAAATACAAAAACTAGCTGGGTCTGGTGGCTGGCACCTGTAATTCCAGCTACTTGGGAGATTAAGGCAGGAGGATTGCTTGACCCAGGAGGTGGAGGTTGCAGTGAGCCGAGATTATGCCACCACATTCCAGCCTGGGCAGCAGAGCAAGACTCTGTTTCAAAAAATAAAATAAATGCCAGGCGCAGTGGCTTACACCTGTAATCCCAGCACTTTGGGAGGCCAAGGCGGGAGGTTTAGCTGAGGTCGGGAATTTGAGACCAGCCTGATCAACACGCAGAAACCCCATCTCTACTAAAAATACAAAATTAGGCTGGGCATGGTGGCTCATGCCTGTAATCCCAGCACTCTGAGAGGGCAAGGCCAGCAGATCACGAGGTGAGGAGATGGAGACCATCCTGGCTAACACAGTGAAACTTCATTTCTACTAAAAATACAAAAAATTAGCTGGGTGTGGTGGCACGCGCCTGTAGTCCCAGGTACTCAGGAGGCTGAGGCAGGAGAATCGCTTGAACCCAGAAGGGAGAAGTTGCAGTGAGCCAATATTGCGCCACTGCACTCCAGCCTGGGCGACAGAGTGAGACTCGGTCTCAAAAAAAAAAAAAAACGAAAAAAGAAAAAAACAACAAATTAGCCAGGCGTTGTGACGCATGCTTGTAATCCCAGCTACTTGGGAGAATGAGACAGGAGAATCACTTGAGTCCGGGAGGCGGAGGTTGCGATGAGCCAAGATCATGCCATTGCACTCCAGCCTGGGCAACAAGAGTGAAACTCCGTCTCAAAATAAATAAATAAAAATAAAAATGCATAAACCACTCTGAGAAAAGTCCCTGGGCCCCTCAGACTCCAGGGGGCCTGTGGCACAGAAGAGGAAGCAGCCCTGCCCAGCGCCAACTACCCTCACAATCACCCCGCCTGCCCTCCCTCCTGGCATCCCTGTCTCCACTCCTGTGCCTCAGGTGTCCTGGCACCCCTCCTCAGTGGGCCACCTTGAGTGGCCACACGCTGCCATCTGCTGGGGTTGGCCCACACGGCACCCTGGTGGTGCTGGTTCCTGCTGGTCCTTCTGTTCCCTGGGGCACCTCTTCCCCAGGCAGTGGGTGTGCCTGACTGGGAGGAAGACGCTGGGAGCAGGTCAGCATCAGAGCACAAAACAGGGGTGTAAGAGCTGGAGGCAGGGAAATCTGTAATTTCAATATCAGGTGGAAAGAATCTTTAAGGACAGCTGCTCTTTGAATAGATACATGAGCACAAGGGACAACATTTCAAAAGCTGAAAAAAATATTGTGAGAAATTTCTCTCCCACCCTGTCCCTTGGCCTCAAAATCTATTTTTTTGTTTGTTTGTTTTTTTGAGATGGAGTCTCCCTCTGTGGCCCAGGCTGGAGTGCAGTGGCAAGATCTCAGCTCGCTGCAACTTCTCCCTCCCAGGTTCAATTGATTCTCCTGCCTCAGCCTCCTGAGTAACTAGGATTACAGGCACCCACCACCACGCCAGGCTAATTTTTTATATCTTTAGTAGAGACGGGGGTTCCACCATGTTGACCAGGCTGGTCTCAAACTCCTGACCTCGTGATCTGCCCGCCTTGACGTCACAAAGTGCTAGGATTACAGGCGTGAGCTACTGCGCCCAGCTGGCCTGCATTTGCTTTTTTATTTAACAACCTATGCTTTGGAAATTGCTCCTTATCTACATAGAAGTAGCGTCCTCGTTTTTTTTCCCTTTATTTTTCTCAGATCATTTCCAAGCAGTCCATTGAAAAATAATGTCTTGGCCGGGCGCGGTGGCTCAAGCCTGTAATCCCAGCACTTTGGGAGGCCGAGACGGGCGGATCACGACGTCAGGAGATCGAGACCATCCTGGCTAACACGGTGAAACCCCGTCTCTACTAAAAAGTACAAAAAACTAGCCGGGCGAGGTGGCGGGCGCTTGTAGTCCCAGCTACTTGGGAGGCTGAAGCAGGAGAATGGCGTGAACCCGGGAGGCAGAGCTTGTAGTGAGCCGAGATTGTGCCACTGCACTCCAGCCTGGGTGACAGAGCGAGACTCCGTCTCAAAAAACAAAAAACAAACAAAAAAAGAAAAATAATATCTTTCCATAGAAACAGGAATACCCAGACATTGTTAGAAATTTCAGGATACTGGCCGGGCGCAGTGGCTCACGCCTGTAATCCCAGCACTTTGGGAGGCCAAGGCGGGTGTGGTGGCAGGGGCCTGTAGTCCCAGCTTACTCGGGAGGCTGAGGCAGGAGAATGGCGTGAACCCGGGAGGCGGAGCTTGCAGTGAGCAGAGATCGCGCCGTTGCACTTCAGCCTGGGCGACAAAGCGAGACTGTGTCTCAAAAAAAAAAAAACAAAACCCCAGAAATTTCAGGATACTTCTAGGATTCTCTTACCTCGAAAATTCTAGGGGTACTGAGTTGAGCAATTCTGTATTTCTCTGCAGTGGGTTTGCGTTTCAAAGGGACTTCATAGGACTATGGTGCTTTAACCCCCCAAAATGACTAGATGGTGGAATTTTGGGCAGTGGGATCTGAGGTAGCTTGGTCTCTGGGTAGAGGATTTTATCTGTGGTGTCCCTAAGTACAAGTGTTAGAGCACCATTATTTCTATCCATTCCTGGTTAGTGTGAGCTGGTCCTCCAGAAACGGATTCCCTCTGGCACACAGAGCTGAGGGCGGCATTGCAGACCATGGTGAATTCTTAGGTTCAGCGTTCTGGAGCCTGCAAATGAAGCTGACAAAAGACAAACGGCTGGGCGCGGTGGCTCACGCCTGTAATCCTAGCACTTTGGGAGGTCAAGGTGGGCGGATTGCCTGAGCTCAGGAGTTCAAAACCAGCCTGGGCAACACGGTGAAACCCCGTTTCTACTAAAAATACAGAAAAATTTAGCTGGGCATGGTGGTGTGTGCCTGTAGTCCCAGCTACTTGAGAGGCTGAGACAGGAGAATTGTTTGAACTCGGGAGGTGGAGGTTGCAGTGAGCTGAGATCACGCCACTGCACTCTAGCCTGGGCAGAGCAAGACTCCATCTCCAAAAAAAAAAAAAAAAAAGAAAAAAAGAAAAATAAACAAGAGACATGTTTGCAGGCAGGAGTTTGCAGAAAAATGTGACTCACGGAGGTGGTTAGAATTTGGGGCTTACATATTATCTTCATAGGAGAAGTGAGGGGAAGAAAAGCTACTTATGGGAAAACAAATTATTTTTAGGAAAACTAAATGGGCTCTTAGCGAGAGGATCGCTTGAGCCCAGGAGTTTGAGGTTACAGTGAGCTTTGATCAGCTATGATTGTGCCATTGCGCTCCAGCCTGGGCAACCAAGCAAGACCCCGTCTCAAAACAAACAAACAAACAAAAGAGGCCTTTAGGGGAATAGGTGGAGATACTTTTGTGATGATGTCTGTTTAGGTGATTTCTTAACACTGTGCTGACTTCTCAGTCTTCCCTGTTGCGAAACTTCTGGAAAGGATATTGAGGACAGTTGAATTCTTTTGGGAGGCCCTGCTTTTAGATAAGAGGTATTCAGTGGAGATAAAAGAACAGCTCCGGGAGGGCTGAGGTGGGAGGATCACTTGAGCCCAGGAGGTGGAGCTTGAAGTGAGCCGTGATCATGCCACTGCACTCCAGCCTGGGCAACAGAGTGAGACCCTGTCTCAAAACAAAACAAAAACAAAACAACAACTCTATCCAGTGATACAGATACGCCTCCCTTTATGATGGGGTTATGTCCTGATAAACCCATGGTAAGTTGAAAATATTGCTGAGCATGGTGGCTTGTGTCTGTAGTCCCAGCTACTCAGGAGGTTGAGGCAGGATCACATGAGCCCAAGAGTTCAGGGCATTAATGCTGTATGCCGAACAGGTGTTCACAATAAGTTTGGTATCAATATGGTGACTTCCCAGGAGCAGGGAACTACCAGGTTGCCTAAGTGATCATCCTACTGTGACCATCACACTGTGATGATCACTAGTAGGATGGAGCCTGTGCATAGCCACTGCACTGCAGCCTGGGCAATATAGCGAGACCCTGTCTCTAAAAAAATCATAAAAAAAGAAAATATCCTAAAGCCAGGTGCAGTGGCTCACACCTATAATCCTAGTACTTTGGGAGGCTGAGGCAGGCACATCACTTGAGGTCAGGAGTTCAAGACCAGCCTGGCCAACATGGTGAAACCCTGTCTCTACTAAAAATACAAAAAATGAGCCTCGCGTGGTGGCAGGTGCCTGTAATCCCAGGTACTTGGGAGGCTGAGGCAGGAGAATTGCTTGAACCTGGGAGGCGGAGGTTGCGGTGAGCTGAGATCACGCCATTACATTCCAGCCCGGGTGACAAAATGAAAAAAAAAGAAAGAAAGAAAGGGAGGGAGGGAGGAAAGGAAGAAAGGAAAGGAAGGAAGGAAGGAAAGAGGAAGGAAGGAAGGAAAGAGGAAGGAAGGAAGGAAAGAGGAAGGAAGAAGGAAGGAAGGAAGGAAGGAAGGAAGGAAGGAAAGAAAGAAATCAGAATTCTTGGGCAGCACAGTCCACTGCAGAGTGCGGTGCTCACCCTCTGATCCTGTGGCTCACCCCACGCTGTGGCTTCTGAGGCTGCATCACTGACAGTATCACCAGTCTGGGAAAAGATCAAAATTCAAAGTTGAAGCGTGGACTCTACTGAATGTAGCGCACTTTCACACCATTGTAAAGTCAAAAAATCACAAGTGGAGGACATGTGTGCATTCTGGATCCCTTCAGCACGAATGCACCTCTTCCCAGGCACTGGCCAGGACGGTTGGGGGTGGGGGCAGCAGGGGCTTCCTGAGACGGGCTAGGGAGTTCAGCAAGGGCTGAGTGAGAGAGGTGGTTTTCCTCACAGAGTATGTGCCAGGCTGGGTGGAAAAGGCACGTTCTCATGGCCAAGTGAGTGAAGTGGCCAAGGGCACACACGCCAGCACAGACTGCCCGGGTTCTCTGTGTGTCCTTGAACAGGATCCTCAACTTCTCCCGGCTTCCTTTTCCTACTTGGGTAAAAACCTCATAGGTTATCATGAAGATAAAATTAGAAAACCCATCTGAAATGTTTAACACCACCTGGTACATAGTAAGTGTTTAGTTAATACAGGCAACTTCTCTAGGAACCGGGGACATAGCAGCGAGCAAAGCTAACTCCCTGCTCTCCTGGATCTTGCATTCTTGGGGAGGAAGCTGTAAGACTCACGGATGCATGCTACTGTCAGATGATGGTGCCACTGGGGAGAACATGAAGCAGGGTGAGGGGCAGTGAGAGGCGGGGACTGATTTGGAGGGTCAGGGCAGGGGCATTTGGGCAGGGAACAGAATGAAGTGGAAATTATAGGAATTACGGTTACATGATCTCTTTTCTTTCCTTTTCTTTTTTCTGAGACAAGGCCTCACTCTGTCACTCACGCTGCAGTGCAGTGGCACGATCTCCATTCACTGCAACTTCTGCCTTCCAGGCTCAAGCGATCCTCCTACCTCAGCCTCCGGAGTTGCTGGGACTACAGGCACATACCACCAAGCCCAGCTATTTTTTGTATTTTTTTTTTTTTTTGTTACAGATGGGGTTTCACCATATTACCCAGGCTCCTCTCCAACTCCGGGACTCAAGCAATCCACCTGCCTTGGCCTCCCAAAGTGCTTGGATTATAGGGGTGAGCCACCATGCCCAGCGTGTATGGTTTTTAAAAAATAATTTTTAGGGTAAAGCAGGCCTTCATTCTCATAGATTTTGCTAACTTTGTTTATATATATAGATTGAGGCAGCATCTTGCTCTGTCCCCCAGGCTGGAGTGCAGTGGTGCAATCTCAGCTCACTGCAGCAGGACAAGCCTATTTCTGTTTGTGAAGTCAGTGGCACACACGATCCCAGGCTCAAGCGATTCTCCCACCTCAGCATCTATAGTAGATGGGACCACAGGTGTGTGCCACCACACCTGGCTAATTTTTGTATTTTTTGTGAGACTGGGTGTCACTATATTGTCTAGGTTGGCCTCGAACTCCTGGGCTTGAGCAAGCTTCTCGCCTCGGCCTCTGACAATGCTGGGATTCACAGCTCTTGGTCTACTCCCTCCCCGCCCTGGACCCGCCCCCAGGCATAGATTCAAGTTGCCCTGAACATGCACTCTCTTCCTGCTCACTAATCAGCTCTCTTCTTGTCTGAATTTCCACCAGACCGTGAAGGGGGACCCAGTCTTGGTGGCTCACGCGGCTGACTCTCCACAAACGGCTGTGGGACAAGCATGTTTCTGTCTGTGAAGTCAGTGGGGCGCGTGGACACGGGGTCCCTGGTTCTGAAATTTGTTAGGGCGGAGGATTTTTCTGGTCTTGGTTTTTCTTCCATTCCACTTCACAATTCCACACCACCACAGAAGGAAGGTCAGGACACCGTTTACCTCCTACGCGTTCTGCCCCTCGGGAGCGCACTTGTGCTCGGGGAAACTGGCTGACCGGTGGCCACGGGGTGAGGCGTGAGCAGCACGGACCAGAATAGAAGGTCTAAATTTATAACAGTGACTGGAGGCTTCAGGGAGCCAGGCCGGCCAGCAGGCCCTCCAGGCGGGCAGCTCTGCCCCGCCTGCAGCCACACCCTCCCGCTCCCTCCCAGAGTGGAAACTGTTTCATTTCTGGCTGCTGAGAACTGGTTTCCTTGGAAGGAAATTATGTCTCACCGCAGTTGTGGCAGGAGCTGCCCTCTGGAATTTCCCTGCAGCGATGAAACACCTCCTGGCTGAGCTGCTCGGAGATGGGACACGCCTAGAGCCTGCTAGTGCACAACCCAGAGGGAGACACACCCAGAGACGCACAGATATAAACAAACACTGGAAACCCTCCGCAGGACGCGGCCGCTGGGACCCTCGGGAATCCGCTGCAGCCCCGGCTCTGCTCCGTCTCCTTCCCCCTGTGCTGCAGGAATGGGTCAGCTGTTCTTCCTGAACCCCTATTTGCACCTCTACAGTATTGAGAGAGATCTTTTAAAAATCAAAATAGAACAGAACTTCAGAGGAATAATCCTAGAAAGTTCTGTGATTATTTCAAAGATGTAGCTTTGACTGTTCAAAATATTGTATTTTTAAACTTGTTTTTTAAAAAAATATTTTCAGGGCTGACTACAGTGAGTCACGCCTGTAATCTTAGCACCTTGGGTGGCCGAGGCGGGAGGATCACTGGAGGCCAGGAGTTCAAGACCAACCTGGGGAACATAAGAAGACCCCCGTCTCTACAAAAAATAAAAAAATTAGCTTGGCGTGGTGGCAAGAACCTGTAGGTGGGAAGGTCACTAAAGCCCGGAGGTCGAGGATGCAGTGAGCTGTGATTGCACCACTGCACTCCAGTCTGGGCGACAGTGAGACCCTGTCTCAAAAAACACAAATTCATTTCAGAACCTGTTTTTGGAACATACAAGTTGGCCTTGCCACATTTCCAGGATATTTCATTTTTGTCTTGAGTGATCACTACACTTGGTACCAAGACACTTCGTGCTGGTTCCAAATAACGAATTTAAAAGATTCCTGCAAGAATAATGACAAGGCTGCCGGGCGCGGTGGCTCATGCCTGTAATCCCAGCACTTTGGGAGGCCGAGGCGGGCAGAGCACCACGAGGTCAAGACATCTAGACCCTCCTGGCTAACACGGTGAAACCCCGTCTCTACTAAAAATACAAAAATTAGCTGGGCGTGGTGGCAGGCGCCTGTAGTCCCAGGAGGGTGAGGCAGGAGAACAGCGTGAACCTGGTAGGCGGAGCTTGCAGTGAGCTGTGATCGCGCCACTGCACTCCAGCCTGGGCGACAGAGCTAGACTCTGTCTCAAAAAAAAAAAAAAGAAAGAAAAGAAAAAAAAATTACCCGGGCGTGGTGGTGCATGCCTGTAATCCCGGTACTTGGGAGGCTGGGGCAGAAGAATCACTTGAGCCTGGGAGGCAGAGGTTGCAGTAAGCTGAGATGGCGCCATTGCACTCCAGCCTGGGCAACAAGAGCGAAACTCTGTCTAGAGAAAAAAAAAAAAAATTACTGGCCAGGCGCGGTGGCTCACGCCTGTAATCCCAGCAGGGATTTGGGAGGCCGAGGCGGCGGATCACGAGGTCAGGAGATCGAGACCATCCTGGCTAACAAGGTGAAACCCGTCTCTACTAAAAATACAAAAAAAAAAAAATTAGCCGGGCCTGGTGGCAGGCGCCTGTAGTCCCAGCTACTTGGGAGGCTGAGGCGGGAGAATGTTGTGAACCCGGGAGGCGGAGTTTGCAGTGAGCGGAGATGGTGCCACTGCACTCCAGCCTGGGAGACAAAGTGAGACTCCGTCTCAAAAAAAAAAAAAAAAAAAATTACCCTCAAGGCCAGGCGTGGTGGCTTACGCCTGTAGTCCCAACACTTTGGAATTCTGAGGCAGGCGGATCACCTGAGGTCAGGAGTTCAAGACCAGCCTGACCAATATGGGGAAACCACGTGTCTACTAAAAATACAAAACTTAGCCGGGTGTGGTGGTGGGTGCCTGTAGTCCCAGCTACTCGGGAGGCTGAGATGGGAGAATTGCTTGAACCCGGGAGGCAGTGGTTGTAGTGAGCCGAGACCGTGCCACTGCACTCCAACCTGGGTGACAGAGTGAGACTCTGTCTCAAAATAAATAAATAAATAAAAATTTAAAAAAAGAGCAAATGCTGTCACTGTGGCCAAATCCACCCAATGCCCAAAGCTGGCCCCCAGAGAGGGACAACCGCCTTGGAAGGGCAAGCTCCACTCCCTAAACTCTCAGCCATGAGCAGGGTCCTGCTAGAGCTTTGAACAGTCCAACACTCAGCGTACACAAGTGCACATGCACTCATACACACACACACACACACACACACACACACACACACACACGGCCAAATGGAAACTTCCCATTTCAGCCACAGCCTCCAGAGGCAGCAGTGTGTCAGGTCCCCAGCCACACCTCCCGGGCTTTTGTGCACCCTACAACTGGAGGGCAGAGGCTACCCCAGACTGATTAGGTTGGGGCGGCCGCAGCCCTGGATGCCAGCCATGCCAGCTCTGCCTTAGACTCCAGGACTAAAGAGAATTCTAAGCGGACACACACTGGGTTGCCCAGCAACACAGCAGTGCTGCACAGGGACGCACCCACGTTGGGACAACACACTCATACTGTTTGGGCGCAAACAGAATTGCGGGAAGCAGGCTGGCCAATACAGCCCCTCTCCAAACAAATGTGTCTGTTGGGAATAGCCTCCAAGACAGAACCGGCTGGGGGACTGAAGAGCCCACTCATCTATCCCCCAGAACACTTCCCCGGATTTGGACAGCGTCCAGACAAGGCCTCCAACTCCCAGTCACTCCTCAGTAACACACACTCTTTCTTGAGTGCTCAGTCGAGACTCCTCACCTCCTTTTGTTTCCCCCTGGAAAACCTTTGGCTTTTCCATTTTAATCAGCCAGTGACCAAACGGTCTATTTCTGTAACTTCTAAGTAGTAGCCAAGGATTGTTTTGAAATATCTACAGTAAGTTACAAATAATGCCTCTGACGTTTGCTTTCTTTTCTTTCTTTTTTATTGATTTTTAGTTTTTATTTTTAAAATTTTTTAAAATTTTTTGTTATTCTTTAAGTTTTAGGGTACATGTGCATAACGTGCAGGTTTGTTACATATGTATACCTGTGCCATGTTGGTGTGCTGCACCCATTAACTCGTCATTTATGTTAGGTATATCTCCTATTGCTATCCCTCCCCACTCCCTCCACCCCACAACAGGCCCCGGTGTGTGATGTTCCCCTTCCTGTGTCCAAGTGTTCTCATTGTTCAATTCCCATCTATGAGTGAGAACATGTGGTGTTTGGTTTCTTTCTTTCTTTTTTTTTTTTTGAGATGGAGTTTTGCTCTGCCTAGGCTGGAGTGCACTGGCACGATCTCAGCTCACTGCAACCTCCGCCTCCTGGGTTCAAGCGATTTTCCTGCCTCAACCTCCTAAGTAGCTGGGATTACAGGTGTGCACCACCAAGCCTGGCTAATTTTTATATTTTTAGTAGAGACGGGATTTCACTATGGTGGCCAGGCTGGTCTTGAATTCCCGGTGTCAAGTGATCCATCCACCTTGGCCTCCCAAAGTGCTGGGATTACAGGCATGAGCCCCCACGCCCAGGCTCATTTCTTTTCAAATTCATCCGTGGAAACACTAAACACTCCAGCCTAAGTAGCTGGGACTACAGGCACACAAAAACAGTTTTTAAAATTAACAGAAGATTTTATTAATAAAATAAAATAAAATAAAATTCAGGCAGGCCGGGCACGGTGGCTCATGCCTGTAATTCCAGCACTTTGGGAGGCCTAGGGGGGCGGATCACTTGAGGTCAGGAGTTCAAGATCAGTCTGGCCAACATGGTGAAACCCCGTCTCTACAAAAAATACAAAAATTAGCCAGGCATAATGGAGGGTACCTGTACTCCCAGCTACTCGGAAGGCTGAGGTGGGAGAATCACTTCAACCTGGGAGGCAGAAGTTGCAGTGAGCCAAGATTGCGCTATTGCACTCCAGCCTGGGCAACATGAGCAAGACTCCATCTCAAAAAAAAAAAAAAAAAAAAAAAAAATCACAGACAAATCATGTTTGAGGTTTTTTTAAACCTCTGAGTGTGGGAGAAAGCCAAGCTTATCAACTTTGTAACAATTCTTAGAATTCTAACTTGGTAAACAAAGACCAAAAACTGCCAGAACTTTGGCACCTTGAGAGTATACAATGGGCCAGGTGCAGTGGCTCATGCCTGTAATCCCAGCACTTTGTGAGGCCGAGGCGGGTGGATCACAAGGCCAGGAGTTCAAGACCAGCCTGGTCAAGATGGTGAAACACTGTCTCTACTAAAAATACAAAAAAATAGTCTGGGCGTGGTAGCTCACACCTGTAATCCCAATGCTTTGGGAGGCCGAGATGGGCAGAGCACCTGAGGTTGGGAGTTTGAGACCAGCCTGACCAACATGGAGAAACCCTGTCTCCACTAAATAGAGTACAAAATTAGCTGGGCATGGTGGCACATGCTACTCAGGAGGCTGAGGCAGGAGAACCGCTTGAATCCAGGTGGTGGAGGTTGTGGTGAGCTAAGATCGCACCATTGCACTCCAGCCTGAGCAACAACAGCAAAACTCCGTCTAAAAAAATAAATAAATAAATAAAATTGGCCAAGCGTGGTGGTGGGCGCCTGTAATCCTAGCTACTCGGGAGACTGAGGCAGAGAATGTGAGGCCACCCTGGCTTCACATTTATTTAATGTAAGTTTTACATGACACAGGAAGCTTTGTAAATGAAAACCCAAAGAAACAGGTGAGAGAAGAAAACAGCTTTTATCTGAGGAATCTGAGTCCTTTTCAGTTATCAGGCCCAGAGTGACATTAAAATGAGCCAGCAGGCCGCGCATGATGGCTCACACCTGTAATCCCCGAACTTTGTGAGGCTGAGGTGGGGAGATCAACTTGAGGCCAGGAGTTCCAAACCAGCCTGGCCAACATGGTAAAATCCCATCTCTACTAAAAATACAAAATATTAGCTGGGTGTGGTGGTGCATGCCTGTAATCCCAGCTGCTCAAAACGCTGAGGCATGAGAATTGCTGGAGCCTGAGAGGCGGAGATTGTAGTGAACTGAGATGGCACCACTGTGTTCCAGCCTGGGCGGCAGAGAAAGGCTGTCTCAAAAAAATAAATAAATAAAAACCCGCTTGTAACAAAGGTCAAATAACCCATATCCAATGTTGCTTGGGTCTAAATCTATCAGGCAACTGTCCTCACTTTGGAGCAAGTAATCACTTTAAATTATGTGTGTGCGTGTGCGCGCGCGCGCGTGCGTATGCATGTATATAGATAGGGTCTTGCTTTGTTGCCCAGGCTGGAGTGTAGTGGCACAGTCATGGCTCACTGTAGCCTCCACTTGCCAGGCTCAAATGATTCTCCCACCTCAGCGTCCCTAGTAGTTCGCCCTTCAGGCAGGCACCACTATGCCTGGCTACCTTTTTCTGTAGCGACAAGGTCTCATATTGTTACCCAGGCTGGTCTCAAACCCCTGGCCTCAAGCAGTCTTTCCACCTCAGCCTCCCAAAGTGCTGAGATGACAGGCATGAGTCACTGTGCACGGCCTAACCTGTGTATTATTATTATTATTTTGAGACGGATTCAGGCTAGAGTGCCGTCGTGCAACCTGGGCTCACTGCAACCTCCACCTCCTGGCTTCAAGCGATTCTCCTGCTTCAGCCTCCCAAGTAGCTGCCATTACAAGCACCCACCACGGCGCTTGGCTAACTTTTGTATTTTTAGTAGAGGCGGGGTTTCACCATCTTGGCCAGGCTGGTCTTGATCGCCTGACCTCGTGATCCACTCACCTCGGCCTCCCAAAGTGCTGCAATTACAGGCGTGAGCCACCGCGCCCGGCCAACCTGTGTATTTTTTATGTTAGGTTTGATGATGAAGTGTATAGTCATGGAGAAGTTTGGTTTGATAAATAAATATGATCTAATGGTAGTAAACTGGTGGAGGTGGGTGCGTGGGACTTAGCAAGGCCTGTTTGTTCAGAGTCTTGTCTGTGTGCCTGTGTCTTTGGAGATGAGGCTGTTCCTCTCCTCCCGGTATCGGGAGAGCATCTCTGGAATGAGACTCTTATGACCTGCTTTAGAGGAGCAGGGTGAGATGAGGGTGAGAGAGCCCTTTCTGCTTCTAGGGTTTTCCAGATGCTGAGGTGCCATATTTTGGGGTGGTATGTCCTGAACTCCATCAATTCTGTCCCCTTCTTGGGATGTTTCCAAGCCTGTGTTGGTTTGGGTGAGATAATCTGGTTTCCAGAGGCTATGGCAGGCCTCTCCAGTGTTGTCACCCCACAGGACTGACCTAGGGACACCTTCAGGGCTACACATGGTCGTGCAGATCTTTCCCCCATGCATCCCCTTTTCCTTCCCCCACTTCCTTCCCTCCCTAGAGCAATGAGCCTCAGTGAACTGGGACCTCTGTGGACCCCACTGGGAGACGTCAGCCTCTGGAGGTTCCTTGGTGGTCTGCGCCCTTCGCCCCTTCCCTCTAGCGTTTCTGCCCTTAGATGCCTCCTCTTGCCAAGTCACACTCAGCCCCTCCTCCCAAAGATCAAATTCCTTCCTTCCCTCCTCCCTCAACTTTTCTTTTTTTTTTTTTTTTTTTTTTTTTTTTTTTTTTTTTGAGACGGAGTCTCACGCTGTTGCCCAGGCTGGAGTGCAGTGGCGCGATCTCGGCTCACTGCAAGCTCTGCCTCCCGGGTTCCCGCCATTCTCCTGCCTCAGCCTCCTGAGTAGCTAGGACTACAGGCGCCCGCCACCTCGCCCGGCTAATTTTTTGTATTTTCAGTAGAGACGGGGTTTCACTGTGGTCTCGATCTCCTGACCTTGTGATCCGCCCGCCTCGGCCTCCCAAAGTGCTGGGATTACAGGCTTGAGCCACTGCGCCTGGCCTCCCTCAACTTTTCTTTCTATTCTCCCTGATTTTACCTGAAAAGATTAATCAGCACAGTGCCAAAGATGGAAATAAACCAAAACTCCACTAGATTTTTTTTATTTTTTATTTATTTATTTATTTTTTTTGAGACGGAGTCTGGCTCTGTCATCCAGGCTGGAGTGCAGTGGCCAGATCTCAGCTCACTGCAAGCTCTGCCTCCCGGGTTTACGCCATTCTCCTGCCTCAGCCTCCCGAGTAGCTGGGACTACAGGCGCCCGCCGCCTCGCCTGGCTAGTTTTTTGTATTTTTTAGTAGAGATGGGGTTTCACCGTGTTAGCCAGGATGGTCTCGATCTCCTGACCTCGTGATCCGCCCGTCTCGGCCTCCCAAAGTGCTGGGATTACAGGCTTGAGCCACCGCGCCCGGCCTAGATTTTTTAAATTAATTTTTTTTGAGAGAGAAGGTCTCGCTCTGTCACCCAGGCTGGAGTGCAGTGGTGTAATGTTAGCTCACTGCGGCCTCCACCTCCTGGGCCCAAGCAGTCCTCTCACCTCAGCCTCCCAAGAAGCTGGGACCACAGGTGTGCACCACCACACCTGGCTAATTTTTACATTTTTGTAGACATGGGGATCTCCCTATGTTGCCCAGGCTGGTCTTGAACTCTTGGCCTCAAGTGATCTGCCTGCTTCAGCCTCCCAAAGTGCTGGGATTACAGGCATGAGCCACCACACCCAGACTTTTTTCTTTTGAAATGGAGTTTCACTCTTGTTGCTCAAGCTGGAGTGCAGTGGTGTGATCTCAGCTCACTGCAACCTCCACCTCCTGGGTTCAAGTGATTCTCCTGCCTCAGCCTCCCAAGTAGCTGGGATTACAGGCACCCACCACAATCCCTGGCTAATTTTTTGTATTTTTAGTAAAGACAGGGTTTCACCATGTTGGCCAGGCGTATCTCGAACTCCTGACCTCAGGTGATCTGCCCACCTTGGCCTCCCAAGGTGCTGGGATTACAAGTGTGAGCCACTGTGGCCAGCCTGGAAAGGGCTTTTTTAAAGAATAGGGGCCGGGTGCGGTGGCTCACGCCTGTAATCCCAGCACTTTGGGAGGCCGAGGTGGGTGGATGGATCACGTGAGGTCAGGAATTCGAGACCAGCCTGGCCAACATGGTGAAACCCCGTCTCTACCAAAATACAAACATTAGCCAGGTGTGGTGGCAGGCGCCTATAATTGCAGCTACTTGGGAGGCTGAGGCAGGAGAATTACTAGAACCCAGGAGGCGGAGGTTGCAGTGAGCCGAGATGATGCCATTGTACTGCAGCCTGGGAAACAAGAGCAAAACTCCATCTCAAAAAAGAAGAAGAAGAAGAAAAAAAAAAAAAGAATAGGGCACCGGCTAGGCACAGTGGCTCACACCTGTAATCTCAGCACTTTGGGAGGCCGAGGCAGGGGGATCACCTGAGGTCAGGAGTTCAAGACCTATCTGGCCAACATGGCAAAACCCCATCTCTACTAAAAATACAAAAATTAGCCTGGCGTGGTGGTGGGCACCTGTAATCCCAGCTACTCGGGAGGCTGAGGCAGGAGAATTGCTTGAACCCAGGAGGGGAAGGTTGCAGTGAGCCGATACTGTGCCATTGCACTCTAGCCTGGGCAACAAGAACAAAACTCCGCCTCCAGAAAAAAAAAAGAAAAGAAAGAATAGGGCACCAAGGAGAAATATGGAGAATGTGCGAGCTGACAGATGAATCAACGATGAACCAGATGGTTAATAAGAGAAGAAAATCTTCAGTCTCTTTAATACTCAACACAAGGCAAAGTAAAACCATTTGAAACATTTGTCCTTTCGCCTATCAGACTGGCAAATGAGTATCACTTAGAGGAGAGGCTTTCTCACTAATTACTTCTAAGAATGTGTAAAATGGGAAGAGCCTTTTTGGAGGAAAATTAAGCCTTTAAATTACCAATTCCTTTTGACCGGTCATTTCCACCCCTAGAAATTATCCTGGAAGGAATATTTAAGACGTCCAAAATGCAGGAACAAAAATGTTCATTGCAGTATTGTTGCTAAAATGGAAAGAAAAAAATGGCCGGGCGCGGTGGCTCAAGCCTGTAATCCCAGCACTTTGGGAGGCCGAGACGGGCGGATCACTAGGTCAGGAGATCGAGACCATCCTGGCTAACACGGTGAAACCCTGTCTCTACTAAAAAATACAAAAAACTAGCCAGGCGAGGTGGCGGGCGCCTGTAGTCCCAGCTACTCAGGAGGCTGAGACAGGAGAATGGCCCGAACCCGGGAGGCGGAGCTTGCAGTGAGCTGAGATCCGGCCACTGCACTCCAGCCTGGGCGACAGAGCGAGACTCCGTCTCAAAAAAAAAAAAAAAGAAAGAAAAAAATGATTTGTAATTTTCTTTTGTTTCTTGACTATATACCCAATTCTCCTGGGCCTGTTTTATGTTATATTTACTTAAATCCCGCACCTCCTGTGTCAGAATGTTATTGCATGTTTTATTGTCTTAATAAACAATGCAGTTGATAAATATTCTGAGCCAGGCAAGTCGGAGGCTTCACCCAGCCCCTCCCTGGCCCTGCAGTCTCCCATGGACAGAGTCTTCCCTGAAGCCTCATGCTCCGAGGTGTGTGGGACCTTGGAATGAGGCCAGGGAGGTGGGGGCGGACCCTGTAAGGAGAGCAGTTGGCAGGATGAACAGTTGAGGGGCTCTTGGGGAGAGGCCTGGAGGCTGGACTGCAGGTAACCGAACCCATGGTGCTGAGCCGGGTGTCTGGGGTGAGGAGGCCTCTGCTGAAGAGGATGGAGTGAACAGGCTGAGTCAGGATTCAGGCCCTCACCCACATGACTGTCACCATGGAGTTGGGCTGTCCTGGGCTTTCCCAGGGCACAGATCTCGTGGGACCTGTGGGAGACCCCACTGCCATGAGGAAAGGCAGCCTGGAGAACACCCTTTTATGGAAAAGCTACCCGGTCACCGGAGCTTTCCTTTACATCACTCAATTCCCTCCTCTCATTCCCTAGTACGGCCCAGGCCTGTCACCTATCAGCTCTCCTGTCTCCAGCAGGATGGCTTCATCCTCAGGGTAGACATGAAAGCAGATTGGCCCTGGCCTACGGTTGGAACTGCCCCGTTTCTCTCTATCCCCTCACCCTACCCTGTAACATGGTGCCTCAGGATGGGCCCCGTGACCAGCCAAGCCCAGCTTGGGCTTGTAGGCCTAGCAGTCTCCCTCCCTCCCTCCCTCCCTCCCTTCCTTCCTTCCTTTCTTCCTTCCTTCCTCCCTCCCTCCCCTCCTTTCTGCCAAGCCCAGCTTGGGCTTGCAGGCCTAGCAGTCTTCCTCCCTCCCTCCCTCCCTCCCTCCCTCCCTCCCTTCCTTCCTTCCTTCCTCTCTCTCTGTCTCTCTCTCTCTTTCTCTCTCTCTCTATTTATTTATTTTTGAGACACAGTCTCTCTCTGTCATCCAGGCTGGAGTGCAGTGGTGCAATCTCAGCTCACTGCAGCCTCGTCCTTGGCTCACTGCAGTCTCGACCTCTGGGGCTCAAGAGATCCTCCTGCCTCAGCTTCCTGAGTAGCTGGGACTATAGGCATACGCCACCATGCCCTGCTCGTTTTTGTACTGTTTGTTGAGACGGGGTTTGGCAGTGTTGCCCAGGCTGGTCTTGAACTCCTGGGCTCAAGTGCGGGATTACAGGTGTGAGCCACCATGCCAGTCAGGCCCTTTAAGCTTTGGCCAGAGAGTCAGTTGTTTCCTCTACTTATTCCCTACATGTGTGTTAGTCCTGCCATTTTCCACTCCTGTTCTCCTCGTCCTGGCCCTCTTCTCATGGGGCCTATGCTGTTATACTCCCAGGGTCTCCAGGCTGGTCAAGAAATACTTACACATGCCTGCGTTCACGCACATGTGCACACACACACGTGCACACACACACAAGCATGCTGCTTATTTGTAGCCTGTACACACACACATACTCACACACACACACACACACTCACACATACCATCACACCGTCTCCTTACCCTTACCCTTGGTCTCTACATGCACACACACACAGATGCAGGCACATTGCATTCTTATTTGTAGCCTCTACATACATGCCTGTGCACAAACCCACACTCACACACTCACATGTGCACGCATAGAAATATGCACCGGTGTTTTCCTCTGAACATAATTTTTTCTAGGTCCTCACATGCCTTTTAACCCTCCTCTCCTATCAGGCTCCTTCTCTTCTCAAGCCCAACTTCAGTGAGTGAGCACTGTTGGCTGAGTACCTCACAGCTGCACGGGCTCAGCTCTCAGGTGGAGCCCGGGAGGGCACTGCCCCGAGTGAGGGGTGTCAGCCCCTGTGAGCACCGCGCTGCCACCCTCACTGCCGAGCTGCTCTGGTGGTGGAGGAGGACCTGCGCATCTGACATCCAGCACCTCCCTTTCCAGACACATCTCCTCCACACTGGCCAGCCCCTGGCCGGTCCATGCAGCCTTTTCAGGAGGTGGATAAAGAGGGTGAGGAGAGTGTTCCAGGCACGCTCCTTTTGGTGCCTCAAAGCTCATCTCTGCAAACTGTCACCCTCAGCCTTCTGTGAGCTTCTGGCAGCTCCACCCACCAGGGAGAAAGGGACCAGTTCCAGAGGTTCCCCTAGTGCAGCTCACCCCAGCCCCGAAACATTTTCTGACAACCAGGTCTTCCGGAAACCCCAGGCCCCCTTGAGATGGGTGTGTAGCTCTGTCTTTCGCACAGAAGTCTCATGATGTATTCGTGATACGTCTGGCTGAGACGCTCCTGAACAGCTCCCCACCTCCTCTGAAGGAGGAGGAACAGGAAGAGATCAACAGACAGGACTCGGGTCTCTCGTCACTTAACGTCATACAAGAAAAACAAACAAAAAGTTAAAATGATGAAACATTCCCAGAAGTCCTGAATTAGGTTCCTATTGCCGCTGTAACCAATTACCACAAATTTAGTGACTTAAAACAATGCGAATTTATTTATTCTCATACATTTCTGGAGGTCAGAAGTCTACAGTGAAGGGCTGGGCATGGTAGCTCATGCCAGTAATCCCAGCACTTTGGGAGGCCGAGGGGGGTGGATCACTTGAGCTCAGGCGTTTGAGACCAGCCTGGGTAACACGGCAAAACCCTGTCTCTACAAAAACATACAAAAATTAGCTGGGCACAGTGGCGCATGCCTGTACTCCCAGCTACTTGGGGGGCTGAGGTGGGAGGACCGCTTGAGCCCAGGAGGTTGAGGCTGCAGTGAGCTGAGATTGTGCCACTGCGCTCCAGCCTGGGTGACAAAAAAAGAAAAAAGAGGGCTCCGATGAAGGTGTTGACAGGGCCATGTTTTTTCTGGAGGCCTCAGGGAAGAATCTGTTTCCTTGTCTCTTCCAGCTTCTAGGACTGTCTGTATACTCCCTGGCTCGTGGCCCCTTCCCTCATCTTCAAAACACATTACCCCAACTTCCACTTCCGTTGTCACATTTCCGCTCTCTGACTTTGACCTTCCTGCCTCCCTCTTACAAGGAACCTTGTGATGATGTTGGATCCACTCAGAAAATTCAGGATAATCTCCCCATCTCAAGATATATATATAATCATACCTGCAAAGTTTCCTTTACGACATGAAGGTTCTGAGAATTAGGATAGTGGGTGGACATTTCTGGAGGTGCCACTATTCAGCCCAGCACAAATATAAAGTGAAATATCATAAACACATATGTGTCTACCACTAAGATTAAATAGATATTAATATTTTGCCTCATTTTCTTCAGTTTTTTTTTGTTGTTGTTGAGACGGAGTCTTGCTCTGTCGCCCAGGCTGGAGTGCAGTGGCGCGATCTCAGCTCACTACAACCTCCCAGGTTCAAGCAATTCTCCTGCCTCAGCCTCTGGAGTGGCTGGGACCACAGGCACACACCGCCATGCCTGGCTAATTTCTTTTGTATTTTAATAGAGACGGGGTTTCACCGTGTTTGCCCAGGCCGGTCTCGAACTCCTGAGCTCAGGCAATCTGTCCACCTCAGCCTTCCAAAGTGCTAGGATTACAGGTGCAAGCCACTGCGCTCAGCCTTCTTCAGATTTTTAAAAAAGAAATAAAGCTTTACAGAACTAACCAAAGCCCTCTACGGCTCTTCTGTCCCTCACTCCCCAGAGGTGACCACTATCCTGAGGTAGGTGTAAATCACGCCCATGTATTTTTGTTGTTGTTGTTTTACTACATATTATATGCTACATATTATAAATGTCTTTCTAAACAGAACTTACTGTTTTGTGCTATTTTGTGTGTGTGTTTTGGAACTTTATGTAAATGGAATCACTGTGTGTACCATTTTGCAACTTTTGCTTTTTTTTCTTTTTTCTTTCTTTTTTTTTTTTTTTTTTTTTTTTTTTGAGACAGAGTCTCGCTCTGTCGCCCAGGCTGGAGTGCAGTGGCCTGATCTCAGCTCACTGCATGCTCCGCCTCCCGGGTTCACGCCATTCTCCTGCCTCAGCCTCCCGAGTAGCTGGGACTACAGGCGCCCGCCAGCTCGCCCGGCTAGTTTTTTGTATTTTTTAGTAGAGACGGGGTTTCACTGTGTTAGCCAGGATGGTCTCGATCTCCTGACCTTGTGATCCACCCGTCTCGGCCTCCCAAAGTGCTGGGATTACAGGCTTGAGCCACCGCGCCCGGCTCTTTTTTCTTTCTTTCTTTCTTTTTTTTATTTTTTTTTTTGAGACAGAGGAGCCTCACTCTGTCACCCAGGCTGGAGTGCTGTGGCGCCACCTTGTCTCACTGCAACCTCTACCTCTCGGGTTCAAGCGATTCTCCTGCCACAGCCTCCCAAGTACATGGGATTATGACTGTAATTCCAGCTACTCAAGAGGCTGAGGCAGGAGGATCACTTGAGGCCAGGAGTTCAAGACCAGCCTGGGTAACATAGGGAGACCTTGTCTCGTCTCTAAAACAAAAAAAAGGCACAAGCCACCATGCCTGGCTAATTTTTGTATATTTTGTAGAGATGGTGTTTCACCATGTTGCCCAGGCTGGTCTCGAACTCCTGAGCTCAAGCGATCTGCTCGCCTCAGCCTCCCAAAGTGCTGGGATTTCAGGCGTGAGCCACCGTGCCCGGCCAACTTTCACTTTTTTTTTTTGAGAAGGAGTTTTGCTCTGTTGCCCAGGCTGGAGTGCAATGGCGTGATCTTGGCTCACCGCAACCTCCACCTCCCGGGTTCAAGTGATTCTCCTGCCTCAGCCTCCCAAGTAGCTGGGATTATAGGCGCCCACCACCATGCCTGGCTAATTTTTTTGTATTTTTAGTAGAAACGGAGTTTCTCCATGTTGGTCAGGCTGGTCTCGCACTCCCGACCTCAGGTGATCTGCCTGCCTCGGCTTCCCAAAGTGCTGGGATTACAGGTGTGAGCCACTGCGCCTGACCAAAAATGAAGATCTTGTTCATCCATTTTAACTGCAGCATAGAATACCACCCTGAGCAAGTTTGGGTTCATTTTGTCTTTTCTTTGGCTGAGAGAAAATCAGGCGGGCACCTGTATTCCCAGCTATTCGGGAGGCTTTTTAAACTTTTTTTGCAATTGCATACAGTGCTCCAGTAAATATCTTTGTACTTGTTTTCTTGAACACCTGTTCCAAAAGCCTAGGTAAGGAACTTTGAAGAGCACATGCACACACCTCCAGCATTACCAGGTATTGCTATGTCCTCCCAAAGTACCTACCAACAACAGTGTCATTTCAGGCTAGGCACAGTGGCTTAAGCCTGTAATCCCAGCACTTTGGGAGGCCAAGGTAGGCAGATCACTTTGGCTCAGGAGTTTGAGACCAGCCTGGGCAATATGGCGAAACCCCATCTCTACAAAAAATACGAAAATTACTCAGATGTGGTGGTGAGTGCCTGTAGTCCCAGCTACTTTGGAGGCTGAGGTGGGAAGACTATCTGAACCTAGGTTTGTCAAGGGTGCAGTGAGCCCAGATTGTGCCACTGCACTCCAGTCTGGGCAACTGAGTAAGACCCTGTCTCAAAAAAAAAAAAAAAAAAAAAGTACTCATTTCCCCATATGCTTACCAGTATCTGGCATTTTCAGATTTACTATTTTTCTTTTGTTTTAGAGATGAGACGAGGTCTCCCTATGTTACTCAGGCTAGTCTTGAACTCCTGGCCTCAAGTGATCCTTCTGCCTCAGCCCTTGAATAGCTGGGATTACAGTCATAAGCCACCATGCCCAGCAGATTTACTATTCTTTTTTATCTTTTTATTTGTTTATTTAAAGGGACCTTTTTTTTTTTTTTGAGACAGAATCTCACTCTGTCACCCAGGCTGGAGTGCAGTGGCATGATTTCGGTTCACTGCAACCTCCACTTCCTGGGTTTAAGCTCTTCTTCTGGGTCAGCCTCCCAAGTAGCTGGGACAACAGGTGTGCACCACCGTACCTGGCTAATTTTTTTTTTCTTTGTATCTTTAATAGAGACAGGGTTTCACCATATTGGCCAGGCTGGTCTTGTACTCCTGGCCTCAATTGATCAACCTGCCTTGGTCTCCTAAAATGCTGGGATTACAGGCATGAACCACCACATCTGACCATACTATTCTTTTAAAATTTTATTTCTTTTTATACATTATTTTAAAAATTAATAGAGATGGGGTCTCACTGTGTTGCCCAGGCTCAAGTGCTGGAATTACAGGCATGAGCCACCGTGCCAGGCTCAGATTTAATGTTTTAAAAAAAGATTGGCTGGGTGCAGTGGCTCATGCCTGTATCCTAGCACTTTGGAAGGCCAAAGTGGGTGAATTGCTTGAGCTTAGGAGTTTGAGGCCAGATTGGCCAACATGGCAAAACCCCATCTCTACAAAAAAAAAAATTAGCAGGGTGTGGTGATGTGTGCCTGTAGTCCCACCTACTTAGAAAGCTGAGGCCTTAGGATCGCTTTGAACTTGGTAGGTTTCAAAAAAAAAAAAAAGATTTTTCTTACATATTTTCCAGTCAATCTGCACTGCTCCCAATCTTCTCCTGACTGTTTATGCAGCTGGGACCTTTCTTCCATCTTAATCCTGGACTACAGATCCACCCAGGACCTTCTGAGTCATGCATGGGACCCCTCCCCAGATCCCCTCTCTGTGAAGCCCGTGACTCCAGACTGTGCTCTGCCCACAGTTTCACTGTCGCCAGCCTGAGAAGAGCTTTACCCTGTATGGGTCTGGAGCTTTCTGCTCTTCCCACAGAATGCCCTGGAATTTCTGCTCTTCCCACAGAATGCCCTGGAATGCGCAGCGATTTTCCCATGGGAGGAATGAAGTATTTTGCGTTACTACACTTTGGTCTACATGAATCAGGCAAGTCTAACCCTGATTATGAGAATAAAGCCATTCCAGAATTATTCCGTCCTCAACTCCAAAAATAAATGGCTATTTTTTTTTCCTGCCCCCAAGGATGTTGTGAAATATACCTGCCAATGAACTGAAAACTCTCTCCTGGAATGTGGTGGGAGGGAGGAAGAAATCCAAAGACTCTGACCTTTCTTCCCAGAATAAGCCTCATTTATTTACCAGCCTGTGTCTTTTAGAAACCAAATCCCCTTCCACTTTAGGTTTTGTTGTTGTGGTTGTTGTCGTTTGTTTTTGAGACAGGGTCTCACTCTGTTGCCCAGGCTGGAGTGCAGTGGCACGATCACGGCTCACTGCAGCCTCCACCTCTTGGGCTCAAGGGATTCTCCTGCCTCAGCGTCCCAAACAGCTGGGATTACAAGTACAGGCACCATGCCTAGCTAATTTTCACTTTAGGTTTTTAACTCCTCCTTTTAAAATCCAGCTAGGCCTGGTTTAGTGGCTCACACCTGTAATCTCAGCACTTTGGGAGGCTGAGGCAGGAGGATTACTTGAGCTCAGGAGTTCGAGACCAGCCTGGGCAACGTGGCAAAACCCTGTCTCTACAAAAAATGAAACATTAACCAGGCGTGGTGGCATGTTTTTGTGGTCCCAGCTACTCAGGAGGCTGAGGTTGGAGGATTGCTTGAGCCCAGGAGGTCATGGCTGCACTAAGCCACTATCATGCCACTGCACTCCAGCTTGGGTGACAAAGTGAGACCCTGTCTCAAAAACTAATAATAATAAAATAAAATAAAAATAAAAGGCCGGGAGCAGTGGCTCACGCCTGTAATCCGAGCACTTTGGGAGGCCAAGGCGGGTGGATCACCTGAGGTCAGGAGTTCGAGACCAGCCTGGCCAACATGGTGAAACTCCGTCTCTACTAAAAATTACAAAAAAAATTAGCTGGGTGTGGTGGCGGGCGCCTGTATTCCCAGCTATTCGGGAGGCTGAGGCAGGAGAATTGCTTGAACTTGGGAGGTGGAGGTTGCAGTGAGCGGAGATCACGCCATTGCACTCCAGCCTGGGCGACAAGAGCGAAACTCTGTCTCAAAAATAAAATAAAATAAAAATAAAGTCCAACTATAGCAGTGGGCTAAATATCTTTAGCTCCCTTAACATGGCAGAGGTCATCTCCGAGTTACTTGATCTTCATGATAATTCATTTCTACTCCTGCCACTCCCTAAACAGACTGCAATGGTATAATCTTCTGGGTGATACATATACATACCATTGTATATGTGCTCAGGTAAAAGAGATTGCTCAGCTATCTGGTTACAACCTGATAGCTCCTTGAGCCTTGTTTATATCTCTGGCTGTAAATACCCATTTTGTATATTCCCGTATCCCCACTAGTGTGGCTTTGCCCATAGTGCACCCCTGCAAAGGATGGTTCCTAGGGGATTGTGTCTGCCAATGGGGGAAGGACTGCTCGCTTCAAGGGGGGCCTGGGTGCTGCTGGTGGGGTCTCTCTTAGCCTCCTATTGTGGAACGAGGACTGGGGGGATGCTCAGGGGTTCTTACATTTGGACATTCAACTATTGAGAGTGAATTCTTTGCTGAGTTCTAGGCATGAAATGGGTACTTCAGAAGCTCCCCTTTCTTGCACACCAATGCTGCTCCTGAGAGACCCTTGAAATGGAGTTTTGTATGCCCTTTATATGGCAGAAGGGGACCCACAAAGGCTATCTCCCTGTCTCCATCCCAGAAACAGTCGAACAGTGCTGAGTATTAGAATCATAACCATTGGTAGCCGGGCATGGTGGTGCGCGCCTGTAATCCTAGCACTTTAGGAGGCCGAGGTGGGCAGATCATGAGGTCAGGAGTTTGAGACCAGCCTGACCAACATGGTGAAACCCCATCTCTACTAAAAATACAAAAATTAGCCAGGCATGGTGGCATGCACCTGTAATCCCAGCTACTCAGGAAGCTGAGTCAGGAGAACTGCTTGAACCCGGGAGGCGGAGGCTGCAGTGAGCCGAGATCACACCACTGCACTCCAGCCTGGGTGACAGAGTGAGACTCTGTTTCAAAAATAAAAATAAAAAAAGAATCAAAAAAATAAAGAAATTAAAAAAAATTTTTTTTGTTTTTTTGAGACGGAGTCTCGCTCTGTCGCCCAGGCTGGAGTGCAGTGGCGCGATCTCGGCTCGCTGCAAGCTCCGCCTCCCGGGTTCACGCCATTCTCCTGCCTCAGCCTCCCGAGTAGCTGGGACTACAGGCGCCCACAACCGCGCCCGGCTAATTTTTTGTATTTTTAGTAGAGACGGGGTTTCACCGTGGTCTCGATCTCCTGACCTTGTGATCCGCCCGCCTCGGCCTCCCAAAGTGCTGGGATTACAGGCGTGAGCCACCGCGCCCGGCCCAGGAATTTTTCTTCTTTTGAAACAGAATTACTCTGTTGCCCAGGATGGAGTGCAGTGGGGCAATCCTGGCTCACTGCAACCTCTGCCTCTGAGGTTCAAGTGATTCTCATGCCTCAGCCTCCCAAGCAGCTGGGACCACAGGCGTGCACCTCCATGTCCAGTTAATTTTTTGTATTTTAGCAGAGACAGGGTTTCACCATATTGGCCACGCTGGTCTGGAACTCCCGGCCACAAGTGCTCCGCCCACCTCAGCCTCCCAAAGTGCCAAGGGATTACAGGCGTGAGCCCCCGTGCCTGGCTTCTCTTTCTTTCTTTTTTGAGACAGGGTCTCACTCTGTTGCCAAGGCTGAAGTGCAGTAGCACGATCAGGGCTCACTGCCACCCCAACGTCTCCAGCTTAAGTGATACTCCTGTCTCGGCCTCCTTGGTGGTATCTGGGACTACAGGTGCATTCCAGCATGCCTGGCTCATTTTTTGTTTGAATTTCATTAGAGACGAGGTCTCACTATGTTGGCCAGGCTGGTCTCAAATTCCTGAGCTGGAGTGATCCTCTCAGCTTGGCCTCCCAAAGTGCTGGGATTACAGACGTGAGTCATCATGTCTGCCCCTGGGCCCAGCTTTCAGACCACTTTTTTTTTTTTTTTTGGAGACAGAGTCTCACTCTGTTGCCCAGTCGTGAGATCTCTGCTCACTGCAACCTCTGCCTCCCAGGCCTAAGTGATTCCCTGCTTCAGCCTCTGGAGTAGCTGGGACTACAAGTGCCTACCACCATGAAAGGCTAATTTTTGTATTTTTAGTAGAGATGGGGTTTTGCCATGTTGGCCAGGCTGGTCTCAAACTCCTGGCCTCAAGGGATCCGCCTGCCTCAGTCTCCCAAAGTGCTGGGATACCCAGCCCCTACGGTGTTTATTAGTCCCACACTTTAGCTGTGAACTGCCTGGGGCCGAGCTGTTTAGCTGAGGAAGAGCTGGAGCCTGGAGAGGCAGAGGCCCCAGTGCAGCAGCATCCTGGGCCTGGAGCTGGGGCTGGGCAGACGCAGGGCACTGAGGACAAGCAGAGAGAGTGGAGCAGGCAGCCCTTCCAGATGCTTGGGTCAGGTCCGAGAGGGGAGCCAAGGCGTCCCAGGTATCTGGCCAAGAGGTCAGGCCAAAATTAGAGTCAAGGATCAAACAGCAAAATCAGTATAAAGAGAGGACACCAAGCCTGGCACAGTGTCTCACACCTGTAATCCCAACGCTTTGGGAGACAAAGGTGAGAGGATAGCTTGGTGCCAGGGGTCCCAGACCAGCCTGGGCAACAAAGCAAGATGCCATCTCTAAAAATAAATAAATAAATAAATAAAAATAAAAATGAGAGGACACCGGCCTGGCGCGGTGACTCATGCCTGCAATCCCAGCACTTTGGGAGGTCAGGAGTTTGAGACCAGCCTGACCAACATGGTGAAATCCCGTCTCTACTAAAAATACAAAAATTAGCTGGGCATGGTGGTGGGCACCTGTAATCCCAGCTACTCAGGAGGCTGAGGCAGGAGTATCGCTTGAATCCAGGAGGCAGAGGCTACAGTGAGCTGAGATCGCTCCACTGCACTCCAGCCTGTGCGACAGTGCGAGATTCTTTCTCGAAAAAAAAAAAAAAAAAAAAAGAGAGAGAGAGAGGACACCAAAAATGGTTCAGATTTAAGGAGGACAGAGGGAAGAGGAGAGCTGATATGATACAAGGGGCATGTCTCACGGAATATTTTAAAGTTTAGATTATGGGATCCAGGGGCAGTGTTTTGAGCCATTTCTGAGACCATTTCTCCTGCAGTTTAGATGAAAATGGGGCATCAGCTCTGCCTAAGAGGGAAGGAGGGCAGACCAGACAGTGAGAAAACAGAAACAGAAACAGGTTCTCCAGCTCCGGGGAGAAGGCTCATTCCCGCCCCCCTCGTCCTCCGCACCCAGCGCCGCCGCAATCTGCATCTGCGGTAAACAAGTCCCAGGGAATGTAGTAAAACTCCCGTGGATTCCAGGAACCTTGTCACACTACAGAAAAAAAAAAAAAGGAAAACAACCTCTTGGAGGCCCGCATCAGTGTCTGGGCGTGGGGCGGGGATTCTCCTTGGAGGACTTTGGAGAGGCTAGGAAGTTCTGAGCAGAGATAATGGAGGCTCCAGGTGCTTGGGCCACAGCCAGGAAAATCATCCAAGACGCAGCACGATGCGGGAATGGCGCGCAGCCCTGCGGAAGGCGGCCAGGCCCCACAGATCGGGGACAGGGGCAGCTCTCACCCCTCCCCTGGGGACCGGGATGCTAGGGAAAGGAGACTCTCCAGGAAACTGAACACGAGGTGGCCTACATTCGCCTGGGAAGGCCAGGAAGTCGGGGTAGGGGTGGGAGGATGGAGTGGGCTGCCCCCATGGCTAACCTTCAGGGCCGGTCTGTGGACTCGGGGGCCCTCAGACACTCCCCACCTCCTGACCGTGCAGGCAGCACCCCAGAGGTCTTTTCAGGTAAGGCTGCAGCTAGTGACAAAGGACTTGCGTAGCCCCTCCTGTTTACAGGAGGGGCTAGGTGCTGAGCAACAAAGCAAATAGGGCCACACTTGGTCGCCTTCCCTCTTAACTTGTTGCTAAATTCCTTCAGTTTTCAGATAAAGCAGATGCATAAATCTCGGATCACTGCCACAGGATGTTCCGCATCTCCATCCATACTGCGGAGACACCGCTATGAGAAAGCACGAGCAACTTTCAAAGGCTGCTGACCCTACTGATTAATTACAGTCAGCCCCCACAGCCCATATCAATAACAGGGAAACAGTCAGTTTCTGCTGACTTTTGCTCTCCACAGGTTGAATGTTGAGTTCATGTGGACACCATGGAATCATGATATCCTAGAGATTCAGCTACTTGGGGACATGTTTTAAGCTAGCACTTTTCCTAAAGCCTATCAGGAAGGCAGCAACTGCTTGTGAGCTAGCAGAGAAAGGTCTGCTCAGCCTCAATCATTCATTTCACAAATGCTGAGACTCGAGGCTGCTGTGTGTCATGCTAGCTCCAAGGATGCAAAGAGAGGACAGGCCCTATGTGGTAGAAAGGATGGGGCCATGACCACGGTGCCACAGCCTGCAGGCCCCCAAGGACAGCCCTGTGCTGCATTTGTGACTGTGTCTCTTGCACCTAACAGGAGGCCCAACATTTAGCAGGTGCTCAATAAAAACAGTGAAAAATGAAAAATACAATGTTATGCCTTTGATAACAGTGATCTGGGAGTTTAGGGAGAAAGCAGGTAATTCTGCTTGGGAATTAAAGGCTTTGAAGAAGGAGTGACAGGTCCCGGTTGGTCCTTGAAATGTAGGAGGCAATGGGCAGAGAAGGAAGGGCAGTCCAGGAGGGTGGCAAGCAGGAGGGTGTGATGTGGCACGAGGTCAGACCCAAAGGAGGCAGGATGAGGACTCTTGAATTGCAGGTGGTCCAGTCCCTACAGACACAATGCTCTGTTCACAGATTGTACATACTGTCCACGTGATAAATTCCTCTTAGAATCAGGAACCAGTTTCCCTCTTTTCTATTTGTGTAGAGATGGAGGTCTCATGATGTTGCCCAGGCTGGTGTCAAACTCCTGGCCTCAAGCAATCCTCCTACCTTGGCCTCCCAAAGTGTTGGGATTACAAGCGAGAGCCACTATGTTTGGCTGGGTTCAATCTTTGGAAACATTTTCTTTTTTCAAATAGTAAAACTACGCTGTGGTTCCTTTTTCACCTTGACTGTTGGGAAGCTCCTGAAGTGCTGGGTTCCTTATACTTTTTGGTACCCTCTAGCAGCCCCACAGAGGACTTTTTACCTAATAGGTTCTATATGGGTTCTCTGTTGCTGCGTAAGAATGTCACCACAAAGGTAGAGGGTTAAAACAATCCACATTCAGCTTGGTGCGGTGGCACATACCTACAGTCCCAGAGACTTAGGAGGTTGAAACAGGAGGAACACTTGAGCCCAGGAATTCACAGCCAGACTGGTCAACATAGTAGGACTCCATCTCTGAAAATGAAACAAACTTCAAAAACACATATTTATTATCTCACAATTTTATTTTATTTTATTTTATTTTTTTTTTTTTTGGAGACGGAGTCTTGCTCTATCGCCCAGGCTGGAGTGCAGTGGCCGGATCTCAGCTCACTGCAAGCCCGGCCTCCCGGGTTCACGCCATTCTCCTGCCTCAGCCTCCCGAGTAGCTGGGACTACAGGCGCCCGCCACCTCGCCCGGCTAGTTTTTTGTATTTTTTAGTAGAGACGGGGTTTCACCGTGTTAGCCAGGATGGTCTCGATCTTCTGACCTTGTGATCCACCCGTCTCGGCCTCCCAAAGTGCTGGGATTACAGGCTTGAGCCACCGCGCCCGGCCTTTATTTTTTTTTTTGGAGACAGAGTCTCGCTCTGTTGCCCAGGTTGGAGTGCTGTGGTGAGATCTTGGCTCACTGTAACCTCTGCCTTCCAGGTTCAAGCGATCCTCCTGCCTCAGCCTCCCTAGTAGCTGGGATTACAGGCGTGTGCCACCACACCTGGCCAATTTTTGTATTTTTAGTAGAGATGGGGTTTCACCATGGTGGAGGCTCATCTCAAACTCCTGACCTCGTGATCCACCTGCCTCAGCCTCCCCAAGTGTTGGGATTACAGGCGTGAGTCTCCGCACTCAGCCTCACAATTTTCTTTCTTTCTTTTTCTTTTTTTTTTTTTGAGATGGAGTCTCTCTGTCGCCCAGGCTGGAGTACAATGGTGCCATCTCAGCTCACTGCAACCTCCCCCTCCCGGGTTCAAGTGATTCTCCCACCTCAGCCTCCCAAGTAGCTGGGATTACAGGCACGTGCCATCATGCCCGGCTAATTTTTGTATTTTTGTAGAGATGAGGTTTCACCATGTTGGTCAGGCTGGTCTTGAACTCCTGACCTCAGGTGATCCGCCCGCCTTGGCCTCTGAAAGTGCTGGGATTACAGGCATGAGCCACCGCGCCCGGCCTGTCCCACAATTTTCTTTTTTTTTTTTGAGACAGAGTCTTGCTCTGTCACCCAGGCTGGAGTGCAGTGGCCGGATCTCGGCTCACTGCAAGCTCTGCCTCCCGGGTTCACGCCATTCTCCTGCCTCAGCCTCCCGAGTAGCTGGGACTACAGGCGCCCGCCACCTCGCCCGGCTAGTTTTTTGTATTTTTTTAGTAGAGACGGGGTTTCACCGTGTTCGCCAGGATGGTCTCGATCTCCTGACCTCGTGATCCGCCCGTCTCGGCCTCCCAAAGTGCTGGGATTACAGGCTTGAGCCACCGCGCCCGGCCCCCACAATTTTCTTACAGGAGTCTGAGCATGGCTCATCTGGGTCCTCTCCAAGCCTGTGGTCAAGGTGCAGGCCAGGGTTAGGGACTCATCTGTGGCTTCACTGGGGAAGGATCTTCTTCCAAGCTCATGTACTTGTTTGCAGAATTAAGCTGCGAGTAGGCTGTTGGACTGAGGGCATCAGTTTCTTGCTTGTAAGCCAACAAGGAAGGAGGCAGCCTAGCAAAACTGTCATTACAATTTCATATAACCTACACACACATAGTCACATCCATCCTGTCACCTTTGCCATAGTCTATTAGTTAGAAGCAAGTCACCGGCCCCACCCACACCCAAGTGGGAGGCGTCTCAAAAGGGCATGGAGACCAGAGGGATCATGAGCCCACCTTCATGTCGGTTGGCCATGAGTCCTCATCAGATATTCGCTGCTGGTCAATTGAAATGCTCCCTTTGGCAACTGAAGGTATCACTATTACATGGACGTGATGCCTCTCCAAGAAGATGGTGAAGTGAGCTCTCTTCCTGCTAAGAGTGTTCCCCCTAGCTTCTGCTCAGCGCTGGGCACAGGCAAGCGGGTCAATAGATATGAAATGAAGAAATATTATAGGATGCACATTACTGCTGGAAGGACTTGGAGTTTTCTTCCATCAAGGTAACGATCTGACTGGCATACATTTCTCAGTTGACAGTTGTGATTTAAAAAACCCATAAAACAACTGTAACAGCCACAAAGTGGGAACTGCAGCAGACATCGCCGTTATGAATGTGACTCTGCCCAAGAAAAATGTCTCCTAAACCCCGGCACCTATTGTTTGCCTCGTACTCTACAGATGAGCTATGTATATTAACACCACTTCCTGGGTCTGCCTGTGCAAAACTTTACAAGCACAGTATAGGAGCACAGGCTCTGGGCCAGGCTGCCGCGGTCAACGCCCAGCTGAGCCTCTGCCTGTGTGACCTTGGACAGATCGCTTCACTTCTTGTGCCTGTTTTCTCATTTATAAGATGGAAGTGATAATGGTGCCCACTTCCCAGAGTCGCTATGTGGGTTAAATGAATTAATATATGTGAACAGCCTGGAAAATAGCAAATACTAAGTGTTTGCTATCACTATTGGAAGTTTAATCCATTTTTAGAATGTATCAAGATCAAAGCATTCCTTTTTGTTTCTGCTCTCCCAAACTCTGCCTTTAAAGGGAGGAGAAAACATTCTGACTAGAAGGAAAGTTCTGGAAAGTGTATGTTTGAGTAAGTGAGAGGTGATGAAGAGGAATAATGCTTCAGGCCAGGATTTAAGATTGCACTTGTAATCCTAGCACTTTGGGAGGCCAAGCCTGGAAGATTATTTGAGCTCAGGAGTTTGAGACCAGCCTGGGCAACACAGCGAGACCCATCTCTGCTAAAAATCCAAAACATTAGCTGGGTGTGGTGGCATGCACCTGTAGTTCCAGCTATTCGGGAGGTTGAGGCAGGAGGACGACTTGAGCCCAGGAAGTTGAGGCTTCAGGGAGGTGATTGCACCACTGCACTCCAGCCTGGACAACAGAGTGCAATCTTGTCTCCAAAACAAAAATAGAATATTCTCAGCCTGAGCAAGGACGTGGAGATTGAAGGGAACAACAAATAGGATTTAGTGGTGCAATCACCTCATCTCTGAGTGACAGAACCTTTGATGTTTGCCCCCTTATGGGAGTCACACCTGGGACCAAGCACCTGCCAACAGGCTCTTTTTCTCTCCTGCTGCCCCAAGGCTGGCCCTGGCCAGGGAGGACAGGTAGAAACCCTCTGACACCACTTGAATTGGCACCATTACCATTGGCACCACTGGAATTGACTAGATCTTAAACATGACTTACTCCCCTGTGCAAGGCGTAGGAAGAAGAAAGGAGATGCCAAAGTGCTATCATTTTGGGAACTGGATGGCATCCTGCTTACCCCAAGATATTTAGGTGAGTCTAAGGAGGCCGTGCTTGTCTGACCGGTCTAGTCAATATCAGTCGGCATACTAGGTGAGGAGTTGTGCACCTTGAAGGCCTCTGTCGCCATGTTGTTCTGGGGACTGATGGAGGAGGGAAGCAGGTGTCTCAGTTAAAGTTCCCCTTAATGGGAGGGCTGAGTCCCAGCCAGGGGCTGTGCCTCTGCTTCTGGAATCTCCCACTAATTCTACAAGGGCAAAGGGCATCTGAGTTATCCTGTGAGCAGCAGGGAACCCAGGTGTGGGATCAAGGATTTATTTTTTTATTCCTTTAATTAATTTATTATTATTATTATTATTATTATTATTTTTTGAAAGGTAGTCTCTCTTTGTCGCCCAGGCTGGAGTGCAGTGGCGCGATCTCCGCTCACTGCAAGCTCCGCCTCCCAGGTTCATGCCATTCTCCTGCCTCGCCTCCGAATATCCGAGTAGCTGGGACTACAGGCGCCCGCCACCACCCCCGGCTAATTTTTTGTATTTTTAGTAGAGACGGGGTTTCACCGTGTTAGCCAGGATGGTCTCGATCTCCTGACCTCGTGATCCGCCCGCCTCGGCCTCCCAAAGTGCTGGGATTACAGGTCTGAGCCGCCGCGCCCGGCCTACTATTATTATTATTTTTTTTTTTTTTTGAGACGGAGTCTCGCTCTGTCACCCAGGCTGGAGTGCAGTGGCCAGATCTCAACTCACTGCAAGCTCCGCCTCCCGGGTTCACGCCATTCTCCTGCCTCAGCCTCTGGAGTAGCTAGGACTACAGGCACCCGCCACCTCGCCCGGCTAGTTTTTCGTATTTTTTAGTAGAGACGGGGTTTCACCGTGTTAGCCAGGATGGTCTCGATCTCCTGACCTCGTGATCCGCCCGTCTCGGCCTCCCAAAGTGCTGGGATTACAAGCTTGAGCCACCGCGCCCGGCCTATTGTTATTATTATTAATTTTTTTAGAGGGAGTTTCGCTCTTGTTGCCCAGGCTGGAGTACAATGGCGCGATCTTGGCTCACTGCAACCTCCGCCTCCAGGGTTCAAGCGATTCTCCCGCCGAGTAGCTGGAATTATAGGCATGCGCCACCATACCCGGTTAATTTTGTATTTTTAGTAGAGACAAGGTTTCTCCATGTTGGTCAGGCTGGTCTCCAACTCCTGACCTCGTGATCAGCCCGCCCCGGTCTCCCAAAGTGCTGGGATCACAGGCGTGAGCCACCGCGCGCGGCCCTATTTTGTTTATTTATTTAGAGACGAGTCTCGCACTGTCACCGGGGTGGAGTGCAATGGCGCGATCTCGGCTCATTGTAACCTCTGCCTCCCTGGTTCACGCGATTCTCCTGTCTCAGCCTCCCGAGTAGTGGGATTATAGGTGCCCACCACCACACCCGACTAATTTTTTGTATTTTCGGTAGAGACAGAGTTTCACTATGTTGGCCAGACTGGTCTCCAACTCCTAATCTCGTGATCCGCCCGTCTCGGACTCCCAAAGTGCTGGGATTACAGGCATGAGCCACTGCGCCCGGCCAGGACCAAGACTTTCTCATCCTCGGATGGTTGGGGATGGGGGCTGGTGTGCTGCCTCTGAGAGCAAATAAGAGGGTGGAGAGGGGAGGGGGTAAAGACACAGGGACACCTTAAAGAGCAGGGAAAGCTGATCAAGAGGACACCTGGAGGAAGGGCCCTTCCAGAGCGGCCTGCGGGTTCCCTCATGACTGGTTAGGCCAGGGAGCTGGCGCTCAAAGGGCCGACGGGGCGTTCCCTCCCACCTGGCACAGCAAGACAGCGCCGGGCCTCTGACTCTCTGCGGATCCGGGTGTCCCTCCTGCTCCGTCCTCCTCCCACCCGCACCTCCAGATCTTTCCCCACCTCAAGGCATGGCTGCCTTCTGCCGGGCTGTAGGAAGGGCGCCACCTGGGATTCCAAAAACCCCACAGAGGCAGGCACCCTTCCCCAGCCTGAAGCACCCCTGCGAGTCTGGCTTCTCCTGCAGGGCGAACAGCGTTTCTTACACTTTTCCCGCCAGAATAGCCAGGCAATAGCTGGGAGGCCCCCAGGCGCGCAGAGTCGCAGAGCGCGGAGACACAAACGGAACTCAACCCCGCGCGGGCAGGATCGGTGGCGTACGCGTAGTTCTCACGGGCACGGGGGATCTGAGAGGGACCTGGGGCTCTGAGCCTGACCTCACGCTCTCAAATAATCCCTCCCAACTCCCTCACCCCGCCCTGCTGCTTTCTCCAAGGCCCCTTTTCGGTTTATCTCCACTTCCTTACTAACAGCGGGGACGGGATTGGGGAGCACGGAGTCGTCCCCCAGCTGTGTCACTTTACGCCCGCGGGTGAGCCCACTCTCCAGTGGAAGTGGGAGGTGTTTCCGCCAGGGAGCTGCCGCGCGCGCTGATCACACGGAGATCTCCCGGGCGCGCGCGCGCGCTCCGGTTCCCGCTCCGCGGTGGGCCAGGCCTCCCAGGGCCCCAACTGTACCACCTGCCCCTTGGTGAAAACGTGAGGCCTTTTGCAACTGCGAAGCAGATGAGACCTCCGTCCTTTCCAAAGTGCAGCCCCAGGGAGGGACTCAGGGCGCGGGCAGCGCCTTCGCGAAATGCCGAAGCGCGCGGGCCTGGTGATCGTCAACTTTGCGCACAAATGTGGGGCTGGGAGGACGCAGGTCCTGGAGGCGGGGACAGGGGAGCGAGCGGCGCGTCTAGAGAGGGCTAGGCTCCCCGAAACAGGACTCGGGGCAGTCGGGGCGCGGGAGGCTGGGGGCGGGGAGGCGGCTCGCCAGTGCTCCAATTGAGCCCTGGAAAATCCCCGGCGCTCAGGGAGAGGCGGGCCGCCCCGCGGGCAGGCCGGGGACGGCGGGAACAAAGGCGGCCCGAGGCCGGATGCAGTCATGGAAAAACCCATCGGGGCGCCTGGGTGGGGGCGGCGCGCTCCGGGCAGACTCACCGCCCTAGGAGGCCGGCCCGGGCTGGGCTGCTCTCGGCCCCCACCCGGGAGCGCGCCTCGTGGAGCAGAAAAAAATCCTTGGCGGGGAGGGGGCGCTGGTCCCCGGGACTGGGAACCAGAAGCTCCCACGTTCCGGATGCCGCGCACCGCGTGCTGTCAGCCGCGAGGGGCGGGCGGCCCAGGCTGGTACACGCGGGACACACGCGGCGCTGCACACGGCCACCTGGCTGGCGAGGGGAGGCCAGCACCTCGGGGGCGCGCACAGGCCCAGGCGCGGGCGCGGACGCGTGTTCCAAGTTGCCTCCGGCTGCCACGGGCTCCTGCACACACATGATCACTTGCACGCACGTGCGCCCACACACGCGAGCTTCCCTCACGGCAGAGGGAAGAAAACGGTTGGACAAGGCGGCCGAAATAGATGTTCGTTAGGGCGGGTCCCCGGGGCTAGATACAGGACCTCAAGCTGGGGGCGGGGGACCTTTGAAGAAGCTACGGTTAGGCCCGCCCCCCATTTTACAGGTGCAGGGACTGGGCCTCCCCGGGCGGACATGCCCAGGACCCGCCCCAGGGCTAGAATTTCCCTCCGGTGCAGGACGCTGCCGGCCCGATCCTGGTGCTGTAAACCTGGCTGGAGCGGGGGAGGCGGCACGACGGGTTTTTTCTGTAGAAAATTAAAGTGTTGGCTCAGGCTGGACCCAGTGACTCGAAGTCTTTTCCAGTTCTGACTTTTTATGAAGAAGGAACTAGGCCCAGAAGCCATAAAAGGAGTTGGTAGGAGCTTAGAGAAAACCTTGGTGGCTGTTTTGGCCTCAACCACAGGCTCTTCCTGGTTCAAATGTCCCATTGTTTATTCGTGCTGCTGCCTACCCCGCGGGGTCCCTGGGGTCGGGGAGGGATGTTAAGCAGGCCAGGGCTGCAGAGGGGGCTCCCGGCTCTGCCCAGATGGGGAGGGTGTGGGGTGGGTGGCTGATGGGGGTCCCTGGAGAACAATGAAGCAGGTGTCCAGGCTTCCAGAAAGTTCAGGTTGGAGAAGGGGCTGCTGGAATTGTTGCTGGAACACAGTGGGGGGACTAGGTTGTAGTGTTGGCCACGACTCAGAACATAGGATCAACGAGGGCGCGGGAGGGGGGGACCCGCCAGGCGACAGGGCCAAATGAGCTAGCATTTGCTTGTGGTGCCATTGGGAACTGATGTTAGAAGCAAATGACCCAGCGCTGCGTGTCCCTAGCCTCTTGATCTTACCCAACATCTTTGGGCCTCGAATTCCTCATCTGTAAAATGGGAACAGGCGCTCCTCCGCAGGGCTGGTTCGGGAATTGAAAACGGGTATATGTAGGCTTCCGTCCCCCCTTCCCCTCTCCCTCTCAGTGGGGCAGGGACGAACTCCCACCTCCACTCAGCATCTCCCGCGTCTTTGCCACTTTTCAAAGTCTCTGGTGCCTGCTCCCCGGGACTCCTTCCAAGGCCTGGTTTCTCGCGAGCAGGTTGAGGGCGGCCGGGTAGGGTCAGTAAGAGGAAGGCTGGGGGAGCGGCGCCCCCTGGTGGCCAGTTGCAGGAGAGCCTGGACGGTCCCTGGGGACAAGTCTAGGCTAACCTGGTTAGTGCCCGATGGCGTCTGGCACGTGAGAACCTCCCAGAGGCTGACCATGGGGCTCCACTCAGGGAGGCTTCCCTTCTGACTCACTTTCCCCGTTGAGTAAGCAGAGAGAATGCTGGTTCCCCACAGCAGCGTTTCCTCTGCCTTCTCATGGCCCAACTTCTTTGGCCTCAACAGGCTTCTCCCGCCCAGGTGGAATGAAGGAAACTGTTATTTATACTGTGCCTTACAGTTTCCAAAGCCCTTCGACGCACATTACTTGTCCTGAGGTGCGCTGCGGCGCTAGAAGGAGAGAGGATCGTGGTTCAGAGCAGGGCTTCAGCCCCAGGGGTTGGTTGGGATTCCGCCTCCTCCATCCAGCTGTGTAACCAGGGTGACCTTCAAAACATTGACTAACCAGTAGGACAGGCATCAGCCAATCAGAACAGACCCTGCCACAAACACTAGGTTTAGCCAAATGCCTGTGTCCTGGCCGAAGAGTCTGCAATAACCCCCACCGCACTGGGCCTCGGTTTCTCCATCTGCAGTATGGGATAGTGCCAGTACTAGCTCCACCTCATAGGGCTTTAGATAAGTTCATGCACGGAAGGGATTTGCAAACCAGGGACTGGCCCATAGATAGCATCCCAGGAAGCACCAGCTTTGTTACTTGACCTGCCTCCTCTCTGCCAGAGGTGAGTCACCTCTCATACTCAGTGACTCAGAGTGGCCACTTTTAAGGGAGACTCCCCAACTGAGTCCCCTGTGTGCCTCTGAGCTTACCTACTGCTCCCTCAGGACCTCCTTCTTGGGAGCAGCCTCACCTATCCTGAGGCATCCACAAACCCCTGTTGCTGAAGGTTTTCTCTGACTCTGGTCCTGATCCTCCTCCCATGCCTCAGACCTCCCCTCTCTGCTGTTCCCTGCAGCCCTCCTCCACACCGTACCCCAGCCAGACACTTCCCACCGCACGTCTCTCCCGGAGCTTGCCTGCCCTCGGCTCATCTCCTAGCCTAGAAGCCCAGAGCCATCCTGCCCCAGCCTCCCTCTGCCCCAGGGCAGCTACTTCCCCTTCTCTGAGCTCCAAAGCACCTCTCAATACCTTGCGCAACCCCATTACACCAACCTCCCATCTACCCACAGCCTCTGGCCAACCCCCTGTCCTTGTCCCTGGTGCTCCTGCTGGATTTATCTCCCTAAAACACGGGCTGCAGTACTCCCTGTCTCAGAAGCCTTCAGTGCCCCCTCCTGGTCTTCCCAATCCAGCCCGCACTTTAATCGTCATCACAGTTACCATTTACTGAGCGCTCCCCACCTTTCTCCTGTGCCAAGCGTTTTATATGTGTTATCTCATTTAATCTTCCTGCCCGCCCCCAACAGCTGGCACATCTATTATTATCCTCACTTTGTAGAGGCTCAGAGAGTTAAGTATGATAACTTGCCCAAGGTCACTCAGCTAGTGGGAGGCAGAGCCAGCTTTCAGCCTCACGCCACCTAACTCCCAGTCTTGTTTGGCCATCTGAGGGGCTGCTCTCCAAGAGAGCTTTCTCCTGCCTTTTTTTTTTTGAGACTGAGTCTTGCTGTATCTCCCAGGCTGGCGTGCAGTGTTGCAATCTCGGCTCACTGTAAGCTCCGCCTCCCGGGTTCAATCAATTCTTCTCCTTCAGCCTCCCCAGTAGCTGGGATTACAGGCGCCTGCCACCACCCCCAGCTAATTTTTGTATTTTTAGTAGAGACTGGATTTCTCCATGTTGGCCAGGCTGGTCTCCAACTCCTGACCTCAGGTGATCCACCCGCTTTGGCCTCCCAAATTGCTGGGATTACAGGCGTGAGCCACTGTGGCTGGCCTCTCCTGCCTTTCTGGGAATTTCTACCTCCTCATTTTGCTGGCGCCTGGGGCTGGCTGCTTCAGACCACTGGCCATCCACCCTCACACTTGCCTCCTCCTTCCCAGCCTTGTCTTAGCCTGGAATGTACCTTCTCTTACCTCCAATCAAAATCTTCTTCCATCCCAGCTGGGCTTAAGGGCTGCCTCTCTTTTAACCCCTGCCCCCTTCCTGCTGTCTGTGACGGGTTTCTCTGAGGCCCTTGAGTTATTCTGCCCTCTAGAAGTGCTTCTTAAACTTTACCATTCATTAGGATGTCTTGGGGATCTTGTTAAATGGCAGATTCTGATTTAGTAGGCCTGGGTGGGGCTCGGATTCTGCATTTCCTACAAGCTCCCAGCTGGTGCAGATGCTGGTCTGAGGACCACACTTTGAGAAACAAGACCAGAAGATCAGGCCTAGCACAGTGGGTCACGTCTGTAATCTCAGTGCTTTGGGAGGCCGAGGCAGGAATATCACTTGAGGTCAGGAGTTCCAGACCAGCCTGGCCAACATGGTGAGGGCCTGTCTCTACTAAACATACAAAAAATTTAGCCCAGCATGGTGGTGGGCACCTGTAGCCCCAGCTACTCGGGAGGCTGAGGCAGGAGAATCGCCTGAACCCGGGAAGAAGAGGTTGTAGTAAGCTGAGGTTGTGCCACTGCACTCAAGCCTGGGTAACACTCTGTGTAAACAAAACAAAACAAAACAAAACCCGGAAGACCATAGCTAAAACGGAAGCATTAACTCATTGAATGTTCAGATGTTCATTGAACACCTACTCAGAGCAAGGCAGTTTGGGGGATCCAAACAAGTCCAAGTGCTGGATTCTAGCCCCTAAACAGCAGACAGGATATTGCACAAATGCAGGTTAAAGCTAATGTTCAGCCGCGTGCAGTGGAGCGTGCCTGTGTCCCAGCTACTCAGGAGGCTGAGTTGGGAGAATCATTTGAACCCAGGAGTTTGAGTCCAGCCTGGGTAACATGAGACCCTATCTCTAAAAACACTCCCAAAACCAAAAAACCTAATGGCCAAAACAAACAAACAAACAAACAAAAAACAGACAAACCAAAAACCCAAAACCTTACAGCCATTCCACAGAACACTTCCAGAAATACTTCCAGAAATGCTCACGTGCCAAACAGCAGGTATTTCTTGTGATGAATTCATTCTCTGTCTGACGGCCAGTGATGGCTTGAAACAGGTAAAGATTCCAGGCTGGGCGCGGTGGCTCACACCTGTATTCCCAGCACTTTGGGAGGCTGAGGTCTGTGGATTACCTGAGGTCGAGCGTTTCAGAACAGCCTGACCAACATGGAGAAACCCCATCTCTACTAAAAATACAAAATTAGCGGGGCGTGGTGGTGCATGCCTGTAATCCCAGCTACTCAGGAGGCTGAGGCAGGAGAATGGCTTGAATCTGGGAGGTGGAGGTTGCGGTGAGCTGAGATCGCGTCATTGCACTCCAGCCTGGGCAACAAGAACGAAACTCCATCTCAAAAAGAAAAAAAAAAAGATTCCATGATGCCCTGCTTAGAACCATCTGACGCTCCCACCTCACTCACAATAGAAAGCTAGATTCTTCTAGATTCTTCTTCAAGGCCCTGCATCTTCTGGTCCTGCTTCTTCTTCTTTTTTTTTTTTTTTTTTTTTTTTTGAGAGAGTCTCACTGGTGTCACCTAGAGGCATGATCTCGGACTGCTATAACTTCTGCCTCCCAGGTTCAAGTGATTCTCATGCCTCAGCCTCCCAAGTAGCTGGGACTACAGGCACGCGCCACCATGCCTGGCTAAATTTTTTTGTATTTTTAGTAGAGATGAGGTTTCACCATGTTGGCCAGGCTAGTCTTGAATTCCTGACCTCAAGTGATCTGCCCTCCTTGGCCTCCCAAAGTGCTGGGATTACAAGCGTGAGCCAACCCCCCCAGCCCTCTGGTCCTGCATCTCACCTCATCTCCCGTCATCAGCTTCACTCCGATTTACCTTTTGTTCCTTTGAATCCAACACCTCAATTTCCTTCCCACCCAAGAGCCTTTGAACTTGCCTGGTTAATGTTCATCTCTCAACTTGTCGAGGAACTGGCCTCTGATTCAGACGTGGCTCCTCAGAGAGACCTTTCTTGACCCAGAGAAAGTGTGATCTAAAGCAGGTGCCGCCAGCTACAGTCAGATTCTCTGTTGTATCATTCTGTGGTAGGATGTTTAATGTCATTGCATTAAATTTTGGTTGCTTTTTGCCTGCTCATCTGCAGGCCTGATCTCCATGAGGGGAGGGGTGTCTGCTTCGTTTTGCTTTACCGTCAGCACCCAGAACAGCATCTGGCACATAGTAGGCCTTCAATGAGGATCTGCTGAATGGATGACTGTTACAGGGCATTTGAAGAGGTGGGAGGGGCCCACAGGTGCCCCAAGTAGGGGAGACGCGGCTTCGTGGAGGCAGGTCAGCTTTCCTAGAAAGCCAACTCTGAGAGGGAGACTGTCAGGGAGGAGGTTCATCAGGGAGTGCTCCTGGGGTCAGCATCTCTGGGGGAAGGCAGCAGGAGGGGCAGAGGGAGAACTTGGAAGGTCCTGCTGACCCCAAGGGGAGCTCTGGAGCAGGGATGGTCTTTTATTATTATTATTATTTTTAAATTTGAGACAGAGTCTCACTCTGTCACCCAGGCTGGAGTGTGGTGGGACAATTTTGGCTCATTACAACCTCTGCCTCCTGGGTTCAAGTGATTCTCCTGCCTTAGCCTCCCGAGTAGCTGGGATTACAGGCACGCACCACCACACCCAGCTAATTTTCATAGTTTTAGTAGAGATGGGGTTTCACCATGTTGGCCAGGCTGGTCTCAAACTCCTGACCCTGCCAGGTGACCCACCCGCCTTGACCTCCCAAAGTGCTGGGATTACAGGCGTGAGCCACCGCACCCAGTGGGTCTTGTATTATTGTCCTGAGTTGGGGCAAGGGGGCTGGACCTTTTCACCTGCCTCGTCACTCATCAGGATGCCACTGCTCACCAGTCATTGAGTGAACCCAAGAAAGGGAGATGTGGGCTTTTGAGAGGCATTTCCTCTGGTTGAGGCCATCTCTGGCGGGATCTGACAGCGGAGGGCCATATTGTCTGAAGCCAGCAGCCCTGCAGTTCTGTGGGGCATCTGGGCAGCCCAGCAAGCTGCCCACCACGTGGCACTCAGACAGGAGGGCAGGATTCAGACAAGCTGGAAGAGAGCACAGAGCGTGTAGGGACCCCAGCAGAGACTGGAAGGGGAGTAGGCGTGGCCTGACTCCAGGGCAGACAAACCCAGGTGGGCCAAGGCAGAAGTTCCCTCCCCTCGCTCTCCAAGGGCAGAGTGAGACAAATCATGGGCATGATGTGGATTCTAGGAGGCCACAAACATGCCCTTGACTTTTGTTCTTATATATTGTTTTAATGTTGATCAGTGTCAGATTTTCATCTGTCAGTTGGTACGTTTCACCTTAGGTAGACGGCCCTGCTACATTTTCTTCAAGAGCAAATGTTCTTCAGCTGAAAATAGGCAGGCAAACTTCCAGTGCTGGCAGGATTGAGCATTTCTGGAAGCGTTTCCGGAAGTGTTCTGTGGTCTTGGGCTTTGATGGGAAAGTACTGGGCAGTGTCCCTTAATATCTAGTGGACCTCTCTGAGGACGCCCTGGATGTCCAGCCTGCGTGGAGTGGCGGGTCAGAGAAATCCCAGGAACTGGCCACTAGATGGATCTTGAGCAAGGGAAGAGGTGGACGGTACCCAGGAAGGAGGCTGGCTTGGCGTCCTGGACTTGCCATCCTGGCCAGCTTCATGAGCGTATGACCTGTGCAGTCACATGGGTCCCATCCTTAGTTTGATGGTCTCTTGACATTGTCTTGAAATCCTTCTTCTTTTTTTTTTTTTTTTTTTGAGATAGAGTCTCACTCAGTCGCCCAGGCTGGAGTACAGTGGCATGATGTTGGCTCACTGCAACCTCTGCGTCTAGGGTTAAAGCGATTCTCCTGCCTCAGCCTCCCAAGTAGCTGGTATTACAGGCATGCACCACCACACTTGGCTAATTTTTGTATTTTTAGTAGAGACTGGATTTCACCATGTTGGCCAGGCTGGTCTCCAACTGCTGACCTCAGGTGATCCGTCCGCCTCGGCCTCCCAAAGTGCTGGGATAAGCCACTACACCCAGCCTCTTCATAATTTTTTTTTTTTTTTTTTGACAGAGTCTCCTTCTGTCGCCCAGGCTGGAGTGCAGTGGCACAATCTCAACTCACTGCATCTTCTGCCACCTGGGTTCATGCAATTCTCCCTGCCTCAGCCTCCCAAGTAGCTGGGATTACAAGCACCAGCCACCATGCCTTGGTAATTTTTGTATTTTTAGTAGAGACAGGGTTTCGACACGTTGGCCAGGCTGGTCTTGAACTCCAGGACTCAAGTGATCTGCCTGCCTTGGCCTCCCAAAGTGCTGGGATTACAGATGTGAGCCACCGTGCCCAGCCTCCTCTTAATTTTTTAACAAAGGGCCTCAAATTTTCAATTTGCACTGGGCTCCACAAATTACGTAGCTGGGCCTGGTCAGCAGCTCTGGTTCCTGGGGCCGAGGACTGTTTTCTGAGGGATTGTCTGGGAGAGACTGGGGAACCTAGGTGGGACGTGGGCTCGGATGCATCCTTGGACGAGTCCTGTAGTCCCTGAGCATCAATGTCCTTGTGCATGAAACAGGGATCATGGTGCCTGCTCCACCCAGAGAGGAGAGGACATAGATCTGAGGCTTTTCCCAACTGCAGTAGGTGCTCTGGTAGTGGAGAGTCTGCAGATCTGGCAGTGGAGAGTCCCTGCCCTGGAAGCCAGGCTGGAGCCGCTCTTTCAGAGATACCAGAAGCCTCCCGCACGCAGAGCCTCTGGTCAGGCTGTCAGAAGGCAGTCGCTGACTGTTGAGGAGCGACGCTGCGGTTTACACGGATGGGCAGATGCCTCCCTGGGCCAGACAGACAAAGCATGCCCTGCCTTCCGGGCAGGGAGTTGGTTTGGATGTCAGTGCTTGGCCTGTTGGGCTGGGGGAGGTGGTGGCTCCCTGGAGACAGATCGTGAGGGGCCTGGATGTCACCCTGTAGTGACAGAGTGCCCAGGGGAGGAGCCTGGGAGAAGCCTGGGTGGATGGCATCACTGGGTCTGAGACCCAGTCCCTGCGCCCCACGTCTTGAGCCACTGCCACTGGCAGGCCTGGGCTAGCTCTCAGACCCAAATTTAGGTCTCTGCTTTATCTTTGCACACCTAATGGTCCTTCTGCTCCTGTCGCATCTTGTTCCTCTTACGCCCCAGGTTGGAACCTTATCCTCTCTCCTCTATGGCTGATGCCGCCTGCCTCAGTTTACCCTTGTATTGTCACTTTCACTCGTGCATTCACCCTCAGTCGACAGGGCTGGGGCCTGTTTCCCACACCGTCCCTCCATCGTTTTGGAACAAGTGGCCACGCATTTTATTCTAGCATTGCGGCCCAGAGGTTATGTAGCCCATCAGCTCACAGGGCGCCGCGAACAGGTGTCCAGGCGCTCGATGTCAGGAGTTCTGGGTGCTAGAGGCACCTGGCAGCTCCCAAGGATTGGTGCTTGTCCTCAGTCCCATGAGAAGGCCGTGCTGAGCGCCTACTGTGCGCCGAGGGCGGCGCTGTGGGCCGGGCTGCTACGCACAGAGGCCCCTTTCTTCAGGGAGTTTACTCAGGAGCACGTTTATAAATAGGACAAAGCCCGGCGGGCCAGGGGCCTCCTAGGCAGAAGTAGGGAGAAGGCCGGGCGTCCTCCTGCAGGGTGCCGCCCCGCCCCGCCCGGGCCCGCGGCCTCCCGGGGCTGAAAGGGCCTCTGTGTCCCGGCCCCCGCCTGCCCCGGGCCAGGAGTGCATTTCCTCAGCTGCGCCAGACCCTGGAGGCTCCGCAGCCCCTCTGGGGACAGACACAAATAGTTCCCGGCCCAGCTGCCCGGCCAGTTGCCTTGGGAACCAAACTCAATTGCCTGACGTCACTGGGCCGTCGCGTAGCAACCGGCTCAGCCTCTCCCTCCCCGTCCAGGCGCTGAGGTCACGGTAGCCATGGAGACGGCGGGGCAGGGCCGGTTGGGCCGGGCGGGGCTGGGCTGGGGGCTGGGGCTGGGGGTGCTCGGCCTATCTCACCGGCCCTGCCGGCCGTCCGCGCCCTTGGTCCTGCCTCGGAGCCCCGGCCCCGGCCCCGGCCCCGGCTCCGGCCCCGGCACGGGAGCTGCTCTTCTCTCGCGGAAGCGGTGTCGCCTGGCCCGCGGCAGCGCAGACGCCCTGCCTTGCCCTCGGGCTGGCCGGGCCGCCTGTGGCCGGAGAAAGCCCCATTGTGGCCTGAGTGCGCCCCGCAGCCAGTCGGGATTTCTCTCGCAGAGAGAGGCCTTTGTTCGCCTCACCCCATCTGACTGCCCCGTGCTCTGTCCCAGCCTCATTTGCTCCCCAAGCCCCAACCTGGGTTCCTGCTCTGGCAACAAGAAGCAGGTGGCAGCAAGGGGCGTTTTCGCGCCCCTCCCCCTAATCACCCAGGAAATCTCTGAGCTTGGCCACCTGCCCTGGGGGAGGAGACGCGAGGCCTGCGCACTCCACTCTGCTTCATCCCTGGTTGCCCTCCCCACTCCTGTGCTCCCCCTGGCGTTTGCGCTGTGTGACATCCCTCTCCTCCACCGCTGCCTGGGGTTGGGGGCAGTCAGGCCAGGCCAGGCCACCCCTGGGTGAGGGCTTTGGGGCCAGAGGGATCTGCACTGACCACCTCCAAGTTTCTGGGCGGGCCCTGTTCTTAGGCTGTTCCCACCGCAGCAGAATATAAAGTGCTGAAGCCAGAACCCACAACAGGACACAAGGCTCATAACCTGCGCAGGGGCCACCGGCAATCGGCCACCATGCCCCTGCCCTGCTGTGCCTCGACTTACCCATCTGCTGCTGGGGTCATCCCAACCATCTCTTACTGAAGGACCCTGCGTACCTTGTTCAAGTTCAGTGTGGTGAGCCCATTGGTGGGAGGTGTTTTTCCTCCCCGAAGACTGTATTTTGAAAAGTACTAATAAAATACAGGAGGTGAGTAGCCAAAGCAGAATTTTAGGTGAATTCTATTTCCTCATTGATTAACATTTAAAATTCAGAGATGCAAAGGAATATAATCCGTGGGGTTGGGGGGTTGAATATTGAAAGATCTGAGTGCCTTGCTCTTTCCAAAGCATGTGTTTAAAGGAAGGTTCTGGTTGTGTGCAGGGCATACACAGGCAAGTTTGTGTGTCGTGGGTGTGTACACCCCGGTCCCAGAACCTAGGAGTGGGCTCTGTGTGGCCTTAGGCGAACATCGGACCCCATCTGGAGTCCTGGCCTATTTTTCTGGGAAAGGCAACAATTATCTGCTGGAGAATCTTCAGATATAGGAGGGATGGGGGTTAGGACAGTGCCTCTTGCAGTGGGGGACTTAGGGGAGCCACAGGCGACAGGCTGCTTTGGGTCCCTGCTTCCCCTTTCTGGGAGCAGCCTGCTCTGACAGGGTCCAGGCTGGGCCAACCAGGGTCCTTCCTCCTAGGATTGATCAGATCCAACAAGGGAAACCGAGACTTTTCCTCTCTGGTTTTTCAAGGACTAGCCTGTGGGCCTGGAGTCTCCAGGAGTCACTGTCCCTGCAAGGAGCAGAAGCCTGGTGGAGAGAAAGAAGCTCCATGGGAGGCGGAGGACACAAGTGATGGGAACAGAGTACTGGCAGCACTGAGTTCCTACCCAGCATCCTCACAGCCAGTTCCTCTTAGCCCTTCCTGACCTAGCCCATTAATCCGGTTTGCGCCTAAGCTACTACATGCTGGGTTTCTGTCACTTTCAATTAAGAGGTTCCTCACCAATACACAGATCATGTGGAAAATCCCAGTAAAGGAAAACTGACATTTGTCACATGCCCACTGTTAAATGCTGTTTTTGAAAAATATGCATTATTGCCTGGCTCAGTGGCTCACGCCTGTAATCCCAACACTTTGGGAGGCCGAGGCAGGCGGATCACCTGAGGTCAGGAGTTCAAGACCAGCCTGGCCAACATGGTGAAACCCCATCTCTACAAAAATACAAAAATCAGCTGGGCATGATGGCCGGTGCCTGTAATCCCAGCTACTCGGGAGGCTGAGGTGGGAGAATTGCTCGAACCTGGGAGGTGGAGGTTGCAGTGAGCCGAGATGGCACCACTGCACTGCAGCCTGGGCGACAGAATGAGACTCTGTCTCAAAAAAAAAAAAAAAAAAAAAAAAAAAAAAGGCATTATTGACCACAGCATCTCTGTGAGGTAAATGGAAGAACCACTTTGCAGATGAGGAAACAGGTTTGGAGACACTAAGGGCCACAGAGTCCACTTGTGCAGGACTCCACAGGGTGGGGCAGCGTGCTTCTAGGCACAGGGTCAGTGGGCCCTGCCTGCCCTGAGACCCCTCAGTCAGACTCTACCCATGAAGACCTTTGCTCTGTGTCTGGGTCCTTCCTGGAGGACTCTGGGCTTTCTGAGGTCTGAGTCTTGGAGCACTGTTACGTTGCTGTGCTGTTCAGCTCTGGCAGTCACTTCAGTTGGAGGGTCTATGCCCCTCTGTCCTTGTGTCCTTTTTTCCCCTTTCTTTAAAAAATGTTTAAAAATTATGTTTTACTTTATTATTATTATTGTTATTTTGAGACAGGGTCTCGCTCTGTCACCCAGGCTGGAGTGTAGTTACATGATCATTTCTCACTATAGCCTCAACCTCCTGGGCCCAAGTGATCCTCCCATCTCAGCCTCTTGAGTAGCTAGGATTACAGGCATGTGCTGCCACACCTGGCTTTTCTTTTTTTTTTTTTTTTTTAGTTTTGTAGAGATGGTGTCCTGCTATGTTGCCCAGGCTGGTCTCGAACTCTTGGGCTCAAACCATCTTCCTACCTTGGCCTCAAAGTGCTGAGTTTACAGGTTGAGCCACAACGCCCTTGGGCCCCCATAGTGTGGGCTGGTGGTGCCTTCCCTCCAGCAGAGGGCGCAGTCCGTGTCCTTAGGGGCTCTGGAAGCTCAAGATCAAGTCAGTCTAGGAAATAGGGCTACCTCTTAGCCAGGGGGAAGTCTTTCATTTCAATAGTTAAATACGTACTTAAGTACTTCATTTACCTCTACACTTTATCACATCCTCCTTGGGGGAGTGTCCTATGTGTGATCCCTTTGTTTTGGAGACACTCTTTTCCCTGATAGAAGCTATACCTCACCCAGCCAAACCTATAACCTGGATGACAGTCGCATAGAAATTTTAACCCATTAGCTACGAGCCCACAGACTAAACAGAAATATTGTCCTACATTCCTGCCAGCAGAGATGTGTTGACAAAATTTAAAAAAAAAAATTATCCTTACAAAGCAAGTACAAACACTGACAAAGATTTGGTTTCTTTACCATTCTCAAAGTTGCCCCAAATTTTTAACTTTTAAAAAAGAGAGATATAAAAAAAAAAATCTTTGAAGTTTTTCTATGTTTTGAATTCCCCCCCTCATCCCCACCGCAGCACATCTCAGATGGGAGAAATTAGCAGCCTATGGTAATATCTTGGTTTCCCCAGAACGCAGGCCCTGAGCCAGGGTTTGGTGCACAGGATGTCTATTTGGGATCACGCCCTGTGAAGAGGAGCAGAATGAAGACAGTGGGAAAGGGAGAGGTCGATCCTGTAGTGCAGGCTCAACAACAGCTCAGCCAGCCCCGCGGGAGCTCTGGAGCTGCAGTTATCCCAAGCTGGGTCAGGATAGTCAGACCTCAGACCCCTGCACAGACCAGTGTGGGGATTGGGCCACCCGGGACCTCACCACCTTGGGTGAGGTGCTCTCTGCAGAAGCTGAGGCTGAAGGCTATCCAATGACAGTACTCCCAGAGGCTGGAGGAGCAAGGCCTTCTTTGAGGGGGTCAGGACAGTCCAACCTTGGGGTGGAGGCCGGGTAGGCCGGGTGGGCCTGGTAGACACCCTTCTGATGTCTGCCAGGACTTGTTGGTGCCCTCCCCTTAGTCCATCCCCTACTGGGCTCAGGTGTTAGGACATTGTGCCTGCCCTGCTGGCTCCTGGTCCAGCCTCCATGCCTATTGGCTGGTGCAGACCTCAGCTTACTTGGCCAATGTCTCCTGGCAGAACACACCAAAAAGATGGCTATTGATCCTAGAGAAATGCTGATTGTTGTCAGACGTTAACCCTAACCTATAAACAGAAGGCGCCGAGAACCAGGCTCCCTGATATATTGAGTGAGGAAATGCCAGGCTTTGTAGGGATGAATTTGTGGCTTTGTTATACCTCACTTCTCAACACAGAAGAGGACCCTACACACAGCCATCTTTTTATTCTACTGCTCATTCTTTATCCCCTCCTTCTGTCTCTAGTAACTGCTTCTCCTCAATAGTTAATAGTGCTCCCCCCTTATTCAGTTTTCATCCGTTGGATGCAGTGGACCACATGGGGCCTTTGTAGGGGAGGAAAAAGTATTCCCTACCCTCTTAGGTTCAGTAGCTGGGTCTGCAAAATAATTGGACAAATGACAGATTAACAGGAGAAAAGGACTGGGTGCAGTGGCTCATGCCTGGAATCCCAGCACTTTGGGAGGCCAAGGCAGGCCAATCACTTGACGTCAGAAGTTCAAGACCAGCCTGCCAGACATGGTGAAACTCTATCTCTATTAAAAATACAAAAATTAGTCAGGTATAGTGGTACATGCCTGGAATCACAGCTACTTGGGAGGGTGAGGCAGGAGACTTGCTTGAACTTGGGAGGCGGAGGTTGCAGTGAACCGAGATTGTGCCATTGCACTCCAGACTGGGCAACAGAGTGAGACTCTGTCTCAAAACGACAGAAACAAAAACAAACAAACAAAAACAAAACAGAGAAAAGACATACACGTTTTATTTGATGTTAAAAGTTTTATGTTTGTTTTTCAAATCGAGTGGACCCCTAAACCAGGATAGGTTCAGCGTGACTCCTTAAAAGTGTTACCTGGCATGGGGGAGGTGGTGGTGCTTCATAGAAGAGAAACCCAAGCAGACTTGATGGCTTTATACCATACTAACAAAGGACGATAAATTTGTAGAGAAGTGATAAGGCAAAGGAAAGTGGTTTCTGGACTTTTTAAGGGTGGTAAGCTGTGGGAAGGTAAACATATGGGGGACACTATGGTAGATAGGGCTATTTAATAAGGCTTGTCTGTGTAGATGCTTCTTGGTTCCATCTCTCTCCAGTGATAAGGCCATTCTCTCCTTCCTGGTATGGGCAAGGTGAGGGGGCTTCACAAGGAAATATACACCCTGTTTTTCAGGCAGAAAGGGAAAGGGCAGAAAGCTCATCCTGCCTGCTTTTTCTCAATTGCCTTCAGCTCAAATAATCCTTATGCCAAAGTGGCATATTTTGGGGGTGATCCCCATGCCCTCAAGCCCAGGTCCCCTTGATGGGCCAGGTCACCCCGCTTGCCGACTGCTCCTGTGTTTTATTTTGGGAACTGCTTCCTCTTCTTCTCTTGTCTCTGGGCTTTTTCTTTCTCACTCTACAATGTCTCCCTCCGCCATCCATCCTGAGCTGGAGCGTACCCTTTCTTTCTGTACTGGACACCCCGGCCCTGAGCATGCAGCCCTGACAGCCTCCCCAGGTATGATAGTACTTGGATCCCTGGGGGTCCCCATGTGTTGCCAGGTGGGTTTGCCAACACAACTGTTTACCCCACAGCAAGGAGGGGAGGATCAAGAAGAACTAGCAGGGAGGGTCCATCCAGCAGACACTGGACTGAGTGGGTTTCAAGGCAGCACAGAGTGAGTCGGCCGGGGTGGGGCCCTGGAGACTCAAAGCAACCAATGTGGCATGGCTGTCACAGCCCCCTGGGGGACTGGGAACTTGGCCCTGCAGAATGCAATGCAAGGCAGAGCTGTGTGGTTCCAGTGGGACTTCATAACTTTTCCCTGTTCTGGGCATGAGCTATGTCCTTGTTGAGTAGCAGTGACCTCTAGGTGTCAATACGAGCCCCTCATAAACACTTTGATGGGAAAAAGTGTGCTAGCTTGCCACTTTTTCTTTTTTTTTTTTTTCTTTTTTTTTTTTTTTTGAGACTGAGTCTGGCTCTGTCGCCCAGGCTGGAGTGCGGTGGCCGGATCTCAGCTCACTGCAAGCTCCGCCTCCCGGGTTCACGCCATTCTCCTGCCTCAGCCTCCCGAGTAGCTGGGACCACAGGCGCCCGCCACTTCGCCCGGCTAGTTTTTTTTTTGTATTTTTTTTTAGTAGAGACGGAGTTTCACCGTGTTAGCCAGGATGGTCTCGATCTCCTGACCTCGTGATCCGCCCGTCTCGGCCTCCCAAAGTGCTGGGATTACAGGCTTGAGCCACCGTGCCCGGCCACTTGCCACTTTTTCTTTTGAGATGGAGTTTCACTGTTGTTGTCCAGGCTGGAGTGCAATGGCGCGATCTTGGCTCACTGCAACATCCGCTTCCCGGGTTCAAGCGATTCTCCTGCCTCAGCCTCCCGAGTAGCTGGGATTACAGGTTCCCACCACCACACCTGGCTAATTTTTTTGTATTTTTGATAGAGACAGGGTTTCACCATGTTGGCCAGGGTGGTCTCAAACTCCTGATCTCAGGTGATCCACTGTCCTCAGCCTCCCAAAGTGCTGGGATTACAGCACCGTGCCTGGCTGAAACTCAACATTTCTAAAAGCAAACATGGCTGGGACAGTGGCTCATGCCTGTAATCCAGCACTTTGGGAGGCCAAGGCAGGAGGATTGCTTGAGCCCAGGAGTTTGAGACCAGCCTGGGCAACGTAGCGAGAAAAAATTGTAAAAACAAAAACAAGGCCGGGAGCGGTGGCTCACGCCTGTAATCCCAGCACTTTGGGAGGCCGAGGTGGGCGGATCACAAGGTCAGGAGATCAAGACCACGGTGAAACCCCGTCTCTACTAAAAATACAAAAAATTAGCTGGGCGCGGTGGCGGGCGTCTGTAGTCCCAGCTACCCAGGAGGCTGAGGCAGGAGAATGGCGTGAACCCAGGAGGCGGAGCTTGCAGTGAGCCAAGATCGCGCCACTGCACTCCAGCCTGGGCGACAGAGCGAGACTCCGTCTCAAAAAATAAAAAAATAAAAAAAAACAAAAAACAAACAAAAAAACAACAAAAGCAAACAAAAAAACAAACACATGATCTAGTCCTTTCCCACCAGCCTCCACTAACCCTTTCCTCATGTCCCACCATCTGTCAGGGACACCTCAAGTCTCCTAACTGCCCAGGCTCAAGCCACCCAGGAATCATGATGGTTATTTTCCTGGCCCCTCAATCCAGCTGGTCACCTGCGATGTCTCCTTTCCCTTTGCTTTGCCACCCCTACCTGCCAGCCTGAGTGCCACAGGTCTGGACTATCTCTTCATAGAGCAGCCCCCACCCCCATCACCCTTCTGCACAAGGGTGGCACCATCGCCATGCTGCCAGGCCTTTGCCCTTCTCTCTCTAACAGCAAAGACTCAGCTCAGGTAACTGCCAGCTCAGGTAACTGCCAGCTCAGGTAACTGCCAGTGTGCAGCTGCCGCATCCCCATGTTCACTCCCCTTGTAATGAAGTCATGAATGCCCTGGCACACAGCTGCGCAGGCCCAGGTCTGCGCAGGCCCAGGTCTGCAGTAATCATCAGGACGACTGTGACCACATAGCACTCGACTACGTGCCAGGCACTGTTCTAGGCACTTGACACATTAACTCATTTAATCCTCACAACAGTCCTGTGGGAAGGTACTATTATCGCTTTGTAGGTGAGAAAACTGAGCACGGGAAGTTGAAGGTGACACAGTTTGTGGGAAGGAGAGTCAGGATTCAAGACAGCTGGACCCAAAGGACATACTTGCTACCACTCTGCTGGCTGTGGGCCCAGCATCCTTTCCCCTGGGAAGGCCCCAATTCTGGTCTGACCCTGGCCCCAGGCCAGGTGATGAGAGATTTCATTCCTGTGGCCTCAGTGATTGGTTCAGGGGAGGGCACAGGCACCAAGCCAGGCCCGGCAGCATCCTCCCCCAATTCTCCTGCCAGAGCCAGTGGGAACAAGCTTCTCTTTTCTCGGAAGGTGACTGAGCCTCCTGACCACGAAGGGGGCCAGCCCCGGGGAGCCAAGTCGGAACGGCAGAGCCCTGAGGACCAGGGTGAGCCCTGGCCCTGGCCCGGCCCAGCCCACACCCGGCCGTTGTGCTGGTTGACTCATCTCTTTGCTTAATCTGGTTTGAGTTAGGTTTCTGTTCCGTCTGATGGCTGGTTCACCCTTGTGGTCTCGGGTCTAGCAGTGCTTGGTACATAGTGGATGTTCAAAAAATGTTTGTTGAGGCCGGGCACGGTGGCTCACGCCTGTAATCCCAGCATTTTGGGAGACTAAGGAGGGTGGATTGCCTGAGGTCAGGAGTTCGAGACCAGTGTGGCCAACGTGGTGAAACCCCAACTGTACTAAAAATACAAAAATTAGCTGCGCATGGTGGTGCGTGCCTGTATCCCAGCTACTCAGGAGGCTGAGACAGGAGAATTGCTTGAACCCAGGAGGCGGAGGTTGCAGCGAGTCGAGATTGCGCCACTGCATTCCAGCCTGGGTGACAGCAAGACTCCATCTAAAAAAAAAATTTTTTTATTGAAAGCATGAGTGAGACCGGGCATGGTGGCTCATGCCTGTAATCCCAGCACTTTGGGAGTCTGAGGCGGGCAGATCACCTGAGGTCAGGGGTATGAGACCAGCCTTGCCAACATGGCAAAACCCCGTCTCTCCTAAAATACAAAAATTAGCCGGGCATGGTGGTGCATGCCTGTAATCCCAGCTACTTGGGAGGCTGAGGCAGGAGAATCACTTGAACCAGGAGGCAGAGATTGCAGTGAGCCGAGATTGCACTCCAGCCTGGGTGACAGAGTGAGAATACATCTCAAAAAAAAAAAAAAAAAGAAAGAAAGAAAGCATGAATGAGCACATTTTGAGGTCACCCTGGCAACTAGATTGCCCTCTGCAGTGGGCCCTAGTTGCTCACAACCACCCCCCAGCACCCCCACCATGCCTACCTCGGCTTTTGTTCTTATTACGTCTGTCTAGGAGGCATCCTCCTTCTCTCTTTTAGGGACTGGTTTAATTGGTTCTTTGAGAATCCCCTGATTACTGGGATCTAAATCTACAATCTCACTCCTCTGAATTAGTTGCTTTCATGACGTGGGGACAGTTCCCGTTGCACCTACAGAAAGTGGCAGCTCCTGGGCCGGGCAAGGTGGCTCATGCCCATAATCCCAGCACTTTGAGAGACCAAGGTGGGCGGATCACCTGAGGTTAAGAGTTCAAGACCAGCCTGGCCAATATGGGGAAACCCCATCTCTGCTAAAAAATACAAAACCTTAGCTGGGCATGGTACTGGGCACCTGTAATCCCAGCTACTCAGGAGGCTGAAGCAGAAGAATTGCTTGAACCTGGGAGATGTAGGCTGCAGTGAGCCGAGATGGTGTCCCACTGCACTCCAGCCTGGGTGACAGAGCGAGACTGCATCCAAAAAAAGAAAAAAAGAAAGTGGCAGCTCCTGGAGGAAGCAGGTATGCACACCGGGCTCATCTTTGTATCTACCTTGGGGCCTGGCATCACCCTTCCTCATGTGAGCCTTCTTCAGCGCGGGGTGGGGCTGGTGACATGGGTCCCTGATGCATGCCAGGTGTGCTGTGGTGGACAGTGAGCACATACACCCTAAAGCAGGCAGTTTTGCTGCCTGGGGTCCTGAAGAAATGAGGGCCCTAGATTTTCCCAGAGAAGCAGAAATCCAGATTTTAACGCAAAATCTTTTTTTTTTTGAGATGGAGTCTTGCTCTTGTCACCCAGGCTGGAGTGCAGTGGTGTGATCTTGGTTCACTGCAACCTCTGCCTCCCAGGTTCAAGCAATTTTCCTGCCTCAGCCTCCTGAGTAGTTGGGATTACAGGCCTGCACCACTATGTCCACTTAATTTTTTTGTATTTTTAGTAGAGACCAGGTTTCACCACGTTGGCCAGGCTGGTCTCGAACTCCTGAGCTCAAGTGATCCACCCACTTCGGCCTCTCAAAGTGCAGATATGAGCCACTCCACCCGGCTGTAAGATCTATTTTTTAAATGCTAGCGATTAGTTTACAATTGGAGAAGCACTATGTAGGTCAAACAACCCATCAGTTGGCTGGCTGCGGCCCCAGGGCTCCCATTTGGAGACTCTGCTGGGAACCAGGAAGGACGAGTGAACCATCCGTGGCCAGGGCCGCACATGAAAGCGTGCGGGTGAGAGCTGCTGAGGGCACTCGGCTAAGGGTGGGGCCGGAGCGGACATCCAGCTGGGGCATCACTCACCAGGTCACACCACCGGGTGCTGCACAGGGTCTAGCCAGAGGGTGGGCTAACGGCTTCCGAAGCAGATGGCTGCACCATCGCTGCACTCAAGGCTGGGCCTTGCTAATGCTTTCCCAGATGCATATCTTCACAGACAAGAGTAACCACCATGTAAAGAGACCTGGATCTAAGGTGAGCAACTCATCCTAGTTTTCCTGGGGTTTTCCAGTTTTAAATATGAAAGTCCTACAACCCAGAAACCCCCTTAGTCCGAGGCAAACCGGGACAGTCGGTTTGCTTAGACTCCTGCTCCCCCTGCACCCCCAGCTCATCGGAGGATAATGATAATGGCAGCCACCATGTGTGGGCTTATCAAGTGCCAGACACCATGCATTATGGCCTGCATCGCTTCCCTTCTGTCTTATAACAGCGTCACGGTATGGATTTATTCTCTCCTTTCTACAGCTAAGTAGGCTGAGAGTGACGTGATTCGCCCAGGGCAAGTGCTGGCGCTGGAGTTTGAACCCACATGGCTTGACTCAGCACTGTCAATGGTACAGCCTCTTGTGCCTCTCAGCCTGAGCCTGCTGGGCCAGCCTAGGCCCCAGGGAAGGCTCCTCAGAGCTTACCTGGGTGGAGGTTCAGTGGGGATGGGTTTTTGCAGGTCTGAGATACCCCCTACCACACTGCCCCCAGCTCTGCCCAGGCTCTTCTGTGTCTGCACATTTGCCCCCAGCCCCTGAATGGGACAGCCTGAGAAACCCTCAGGAGACATTGTTTCCACCACACCCTGAGCCCTCCTGTCCTGTCACTGTTTTGTTGCTCACTGCATCCCAAGGGAGGAGGCTGGTGCTTAGAAATAAACGCTCGCTGGTGATTTATTGCATGGGCTGGGGGAACCGTCCAGAGCAAGAATGGGCAAGGGAGCAGGGTGTGAGGGTCCCAGGGATCTCTGGAGGTCACTGAGCCAGGGCTTCGGGGGTCCCTGTGCAGGGATCTAATCATAGTTGGGGTCAGCCTGGAACCGGCGTGGGGTGAGGTGGCTGGTCAGGTAGCGCACGGCCGAGCGGATGCCCTCCACCGTCCTCTGCTCCACTGTCTCCAGCACATGGGTGAGGGTGCGCAGGGCTGAGCCAGTCCCTGACATCAGCCCGGAGGAGAAGGCTGAGCTGACGCTTCCCAGCAGGCTGGGGACCGAGCGCAATCTGGGCCCCGAGCTGTGCAGCAGATCTGCCACGGTGCTGTGGCCGGAGTCCAGGAAGCCTGTGGCTATGGCCATGCCCATGGTGGTCTCGGACCACACCAGGATGTCTGCCAGGGAGCTGATGGAGCCCTCGCCCCTGCCCAGCAGACTGGTCATGGAGCACATGTAGCCATTCTCCTCACTGGCCATGTACAGGCTGGGGTCCAGGGGCCTCCTCCCCAGGGCCACCTCGTGGGGGCCAGGTGACGGGGACACACTGCCTACTGGAGGTGGAGGGAAGAACCAAGCCTGCAGGTCTCCTAAGCCATCCACCACATTTGCCCCCATTGCCACTGGGGACTCATCAGATGGCAAAGCTTCAGTTTCAGGGTATGGGGCCTTTGGATGCTCAGCTTTCTCCTCAGCAGCCTTGGTGGTGCTGGCAGCCTGAGGGCCATGCTGGCCATTGACACCTGCGGTGACGTGGTCAGCATCACTCCCGACGGGCTGAGCCTCCGTGTGCTGGGTGAACTGTGGCTCAGCACTGGGGGCCAAGGGGGCTGACTCCGGCTCTCTCTCAGGAACACTCGCCATTTGTGACGTCTTGTCCTTACCCAGGAGGTGACTTGGGAAAACCACTAGACTCTGACTTGTCCTTGTGTCTTGAACCTGCCTGTCCCACGTTGGATTCTCAAGGCTCATAGATGTTTGCAGGGGACTTGGGTTTTGGCTGGGAAGCAGAGGTGTGATTTTTCCAGGTGTCTTCTGGCCATGTTCTGGAACAACTGCACCCTTGTCTTTGTCTCCAGATGTTGACATGGCCTCGGGGGTGGCCGTCTTGAGTGAGGCCTGATCTATATCCTGCTGGTTGGTGGATGCGGCAGAGCTGCTCACCGCCAAGACATCTGTTGTGAGTGGGACCTGACCTTGGGGCCCTCCTGCTGGGCTGTCCTTAGACACGCTGTCAGCCACGCTGCCCAGGGGGGACCCGGGAGTGCCATGTATGGGGCTGCTGGTGGAGCCGGCCTCTCCCGAGGGCTCTCCTGGGGTCATCTATGCCCTTTGCTATTTGTGGCAGTTGGAGGGAGTGGCTGCAACCCAGCTGGGCTGAGTTGTCCAAGTGGTGAGGTCACAAGGGACTGTGGCCACTGGTGATGTCACAGGTACCCGTAGAGCAAGGGTCTTGAGCTTCTGGAGCAGCCTTCCAGGTGGGCTAAGTCTACGGGACAGTTTGTTGCCAACTTTGCCGGTACATAGGGAAAAAATGACAAATGTTCTGGAAAGGGCTGGAGGCTTGTGTACAGGGGCAAGTACAGCCACAGGGCCACAGGAGTGAGAGTTGTGACTTTGACAAATGAGAAGGGATGCAGATGTTGATTTAGAACAGTGTTTATAAGGGACCCCTCCTGGCACCTCTCTGTCTATACTGGTGTCTCAAGACCCCAATTTAGGCTGGGCATGGTGGCTCACTCCTGTAATCACAGCACTCTGGGAGGCTGAGGTCGGGGAATCACCTGAGGTCAGGAGTTCGATACACCTACTTGTGCTTAGCTAGGCACGGTGGCTCACGCTGTAATAACAGCACTTTGGGAGTCTGAGGCGGGCGGATCATCTGAGGTCAGGAGTTCCAGACTAGCCTGACCACATGGAGAAACCCCGTCTCTACTAACAATACAAAATTAGCCGGGCGTGGTGGTGTGTGCCTGTAATCCCAGCTACTTGGGAGGCTGAGGCAGGAGAATCGCTTGAACCCGGGAAGCAGAGGTTGTGGTGAGCCGAGGTCGCACCATTGCACTCCAGCCTGGGCAACAAGGGCGAAACTCCATCTCAAAAAAAAAAAAAAAAAACCTATATTAAGAAGATGGTTGGAGAGGAAGACTCAGTCTGTTGTGTGTGTGCTTCTCCAGGGGTTATCGGTTAACATTTAGTGACAGCTTATGGGCAGGAAAAGGCGCGTAGCATCCTTCCCATCATCCGTCAACTCTGGGTAGGTACCGTTCTACTAGTATACCAGTTTACACACAGGCACGCTGAGCCTCACAGAGAATAAGTGACTTACTCAAAGCCACACTACTAATAAGAGCTGAATCTGGGATTTGAACCCTGTCTGGCTTCAATACTAAGCTTTCCAGCACTCTCTCTTACCCAGGAGGCATATTAAAAATGTTCAATGAGGGGCTGGGCATGGTGGCTCATACCTGTAACCCAGAACTTTGGAAGGCCAAGGTGGGAGGATTGCTTGAGCCCCGGAGTTCAAGACCAGCCTGGGCAAAGTAGTATGACCCTGTCTGTACAAAAAATAAAACAAAAATTAGCTGGGCATGGTGGTGCATACCTGTAGTCCCAGCTACCAGGAAGGCTGAGACCCAGGAGGAGGATTTCTTGAGCTCAAGAGTTCAAGGCTACAGTGGGCTATGATCACATCATTGCATCCCAGCCCAGGTGACGGAGCGAGATCCTGTGCCTTAAAAAAGAAAAAAGACATATCTAATGACTGGCATGGTAATGATGCTGGCTGATGCAGACAGGGGCCTCCCATTAGAACCGGTTCCACCACACCAGCAGGTGACAGCTGCTGTCAGCGCTGAGCTGTACCATCAGCAGCATGGTCATATGTGTATGGAAAATTCCCCTCCCTGAAACTCTCTGCCCTTGTCCTCTCTCCTGCTGCCTCTCCTGGCTGGCTCCCTCCGTCCTCCACTGCTCTGGGATCAGGCCTTCCCTTCAGACTCCTTTTACTGACTCAGCCCAGCCGGCCTCCACCTTAACCCTCTGAGGCTGGCTGCACTTCTGACACCAGGCTTCTCGCTCACTGAGTGTTTATTTTCACCGCAGATACCCTGCCGCCACCTCAGAGGTCACAGGGCAAACCCAGGCTTGTTGGAGTGTGAGGGGCCAATGAGTACAGCCTGTAGCTTGTGAAGGAGTCCTAGAGAGAATGATGGCTGCCCATCCCAGATGACCTTCTTCCTTAGTGTCAGACAATTGCTAAATAGAAATTATAGGAGGCTACTGCTTCGGATGAGGCTCCTGCACCAGGCCCCAGCAGACTGGACTAAACGTCAAGATGGGGTCACTCACACTGAGGTTCCAAATCACCGGGAGACAGAGATGATTGCCAGTTTCCCAAATGGGCCAGTTTCTTTTTTTGAGATAGAGTCTTGCTCTGTTGCCTAGGTTGGAGTGCAGTGGCGTAATCTCGGCTCACTGCAACCTCTGCCTCCCGGGTTCAAGCTATTCTCATGCCTCAGCTCAGGCTGGTCTCGAACTCCTGGCCTCAGGTGATCCACCCATCTCAGCCTCCCAAAGTGCTGGGATTACAGATGTGAGCCATCTCGCTGGGTATTTTTTTGAGACAGCATCTTGCTCTGTGGCCTTGGCTGGAGTTCAGTGTGTGATGGCAACTCTGAGCTGAAACAATTCTCTTACTTCAGCCTCCCAACTAGCTGGGAATACAGGCACACTCTAGCACACCTGGTTAATTTTGTTTTTACTTTTTGTAAAGATGGAATTTCACCATGTTGCCCAGGCTGGTCCTGAATTCCTGGGCTCAAGGAATCTGCCCTCCTCAGCCTCCCAAAGTGGTGACCTGCCTCGGCCTCCCAAAGTGCTAGGGTTACAGACGTGAGCCACTGTGCCTGGCTGACTTAATGTTTTGATGTACGTTAGACTGTGAAATAATCACTACAATCAAGCTAATTAACATATCCATCACCTCACATCATTTCCATCTCCCTCCCTCCTTCCCCTCTTCCTTCCTTCCTTCCTTCCTCCCTCCCTCCCTTCCTTCTTTCCTTCCTCCTTCCTTCCTCCCTGCCTCCCTCCCTCTTTCTTTTCTTTTTTCTTTCCCTTCCTTTCCCTTCCCTTCACTTCTCTTCTTTTCTTTCTGTTTCTTTCCTCTTCCCCTTCTCTCTTTTTTCTTTTTTTTCTTTCAACAGGGTCTTACTCTGTTGCCCAGGCTGGAGTGCAGTGGTACAATCATAGCTCACTTCAGCCTTGACCTCCTGGTCTCAAGGGATCCTCCCACCTCAGCCTCCTGAGTAGTTGGGACTACAGGTGTGTGCATCATGGCTGGCTAATTTTTAAATATTTTGTAGAGATGAAGTCTCACTATGTTGCCCAGGCTGGTCTTGAACTTCTGGGCTCAAGCAATCTGCCTGCCTTGGCCTCCCAAAATGCTGGGATTACAAGCATGAGCCACCACGCCTGGCCATTTTCTTTCTTTCTTTCTTTGTGTGTGTGTTTGTGTGTGTGTGTGTTGAGAATAGTTAGAAAGTTTTTGATGTCCCCTCATGTGGCCCACTAAAACCATCATGCATTTTATAGGCACCGAGGACAAACTCTGTATTTGGAATTCAGTTTTTGATTCTACATGTTGCACTTTATGTTGACCCTTGTTACATTTCATATGCTTGGGCCGGGCGTGGTGGCTTATGCCTGTAATCCTAGCACTTTGGGAGGCCGAGGCGGGTGGATCACCTGAGGTCGGGAGTTTGAGACCAGCCTGACCAAAGTGGAGAAACCCCATCTTTACTAAAAATACAAAATTAGCCAGAGTGAAACTTCATCTCAAAAAAAAAAAAAAAGTTTCCATATGCTTGAAAATCTGTGCCAAGGAAGACTCCAGTGGAATGAAGAGGCACTGATGGCAAAGGCAGAGAGATTTATTAAAATTGGGAAACAAAATATAAAGGATTATTTATTTGTAAAGAAATATTAAATGAGATTAGTATAGAACAAAAGATATTTATTCTGGTATGTGGACAATATATATTTCAGATATATTCTGTACATAAATAAAATACAAAATAAAATATATATGAAAGTTTTTTCCATCTTAACTTAGTTCAAAACTTTCCTACTTTTAGTTTTTTTTCTTTTCTGGTGAAAAGATATATATATATTTAGAATTAGCCAGCCAGACTCAGTTTAGATGATCCCGTTTTTGTTTTTTTTTGAGATGGAGTTTCATGGACTCTTGTCACCCAGACTGGAGTGCAATGGCGAAATCTTGGCTCACCGCAACCTCCTCCTCCCGAGTTCAAGTGATTCTCCTGCCTCAGCCTCCTGAGTAGCTGGGATTACAAGGCATGTGCCACCATGCCCAGCTAATTTTGTATTTTTAGTAGAGATGGGGTTTCTCCATGTTGGTCAGGTTGGTCTCGAACCCCTGACTTCAGGCGATCCGCCCACCTTGGCCTCCCAAAGTGTTGGGATTTCAGGCATGAGCCACTGCGCCTGGCCTTTTTTTTTTTTTTTTTTTTGAGACAGAGTTTCGCTCTATGGCCCATGCTGGAGAGCAGTGGTGCGATCTCAGCTCATGGCGACCTGTGCCTCCCGGGTTCAAGCGATTCTTCTGTTTTAGCCTCCCGCGTAGCTGGAACTACAGGAGCACAGCACCACACCTGGCTAATTTTTTTGTATTTTTAGTGGAGACAGGGGTTCGCCATGTTGGCCAGGCTGGTCTCCAACTCCTGACCTCAGGTGATCCACTCTCCTTGGCCTCCCGAAGTGCTGGGATTATAGGTGTGAGCCACCGCACCCAGCCACATGATCTCATTTTTGTTGGCAACATCCAAAGCATCATAATCAGCAGCCAGTTGAACATAAGCCTTCTCTCCATCAGGCCTATTCAGGGTGCTGGCCGTGGCCACATCAATGTCATAGAGCTTCTTCACAGCCTGTTTGATCTGGTGCTTGCTGCCTTTGACATCCACAATGAACACAGTGTGTTGTTGTCCTCTGTCTTCTTTGTGGCCAACTCAGTGGTCAGCAGAAACTTGAGGATAATGCGGTGGTCAAGCTTGTTTCTCCCGGGGACGCTCTTCCGGGAATATTTGGGCCGCCTCCAGAGTCGCAGTGTCTTGGGCCGCTGGAAGGTGGGTGATGTGCAGATCTTTTTTTTTTGTGGCTGTGGACACCTTTCAGTTCTGCCTTCTTGGCTTTCAAAGCCTTTGCTTTGGCTTCAGTTTTAGGAGGGGCAAGAGCTTCCTTCTTTGCCTTTGGCATCATCTTGTAAAAAGAGTTCTCTACCTTTATCATGTAGTTCTCGTAAGAGGAAATTCATCTCAAATAATTTGTCTTTGCTTTCTTTTCAATTCCTTTCTCTCTCTCTCTCTCTCTGTCCCATTTTTTTTCTTTTAAGACAGAGTCTCACTCTGTCATCCAGGTTGGAGTGCAGTAGGATGATCTCGGCTCACTGCAACCTCCGCCTCCCAGGTTCATGCTTCAGCCTCCCAAGTAGCTGGGACTACAGACACTTGCCAGCATGCCTGGCTAATTTTTTTTTTTTTTTTTTTTTGAGACAAAGTCTTGCTCTTGTCCCCCAGGCTGCAGCCTGGAGTGCGGTGGCGGGATCTCAGCTCACTGCAACCTCCGCCTCCCAGGTTCAAGCAATTCTCCTGCCTCAGCCCCCCAAGTAGCTGGGATTACAGGTGCCTGCTACCACGCCCAGCTAATTTTTGTATTTTTAGTTGAGACGGGGTTTTGCCATGTTGGCTGATCTTGAACTCCTAACCTCAAGTGATCCACCTGCGTCAGCCTCCCAAAGGGCTGGGATTACAAGCATGAGCCACCGTGCCTGGCACTCAACTCCTTTCTCTTGGGGAGAATGACTCTCCAATTAAATAATTAAATACTCTTATTTTAGGGTAAACTCAGTTTATGGAATATTATGCGGCTGTATAAAGCCTCCACAGAAACATGGAGAAAGATTGTTATATTACTTTAAAAAGCAGGAGGTTGGGCATGGTGGCTCACACTTGTAGTCCCAGCACTTTGGGAGGCCAAGGCGGGAGGATTATTTGAGTCCAGGTGTTCGAGGCTACACTGAGCTGTAATTGCACCACTGCACTCCAGCCTAGGCAACAGAGTGTGACCCCATCTCAAAAAATAAGGCCAGATATGGTGGTTCATGCCTGCAGTCCCAGCACTTTGGGAGGCCAAGGTGGGTGGAAGGAGACCAACCTGGGTAACATGAAGAAACCTCATCTCTCCAACAACAACAACAACAAAATTATCCGGACATGGTGGTGTGCACCTGTGGTCCCAGCTACTCTGGAGGCTGAGGTGGGAGGGAGGATCACTTGAGCCTGGGAGGTAGAGGTTGCAGTGAACTGAGATTGTGCCAATGCGCTCCAGCCTGGGTAACGGAGTGGGATCCTGCGTCGATAAATAAATAGATACATAAATAAAATTAAAATATGAAAATAAAAAAATTAGGACCAGGTGTGGTGCCATGCACCCATAGTCCCAGCTACTTAGGAGGCTGAGGCGGGAGGATCACTTGACCTGGGAGGTTGAGGCTGCAGAGAGCTAGGATAGCACCAATGCACTCTAGCCTGGGAAACAGGGTGAGAACTTGTCTCAAAAAATAAGATCTTTTAAAAAGTGGGATGCAATATTTTATGCACACTGTGTGTATTTGCCCATACTCTTTCAGCTGGAAGCTATAGAAACCCAAATCAAATTGGCTTCTTTAAAAATAACAAAAATCAAGAAATTTCTTGGCTCGCAGGAACCTGTAAAGCCTGGAGGAAAGGGTCTACGCAGCAGATGCTCATGATGCTGTCAGGGATTCAGTTCTTTCTCTTCTCTTGGCTCCCTTTGTCATTGATGGCTAGATTTTCAGGAGATTTCTTCCATGCAGAGGCTTCTAGCGCTCCAGGCATCCTTCCTAAAAGCTCAGGCCAGTTCAAAGAGATGCTGGTCTCCTGTGGTTTCGGCAAATCTCAGGACAGGCTTGTGGGCTCCTGGTGTGTCTCAGAAGCAATTTCTACAGCATCCTGGTTGCTCAGGCCTGAGTCACGCGACCACTCCTGGCATGGTTGTTGGGGGGGGTGTGGCCCCACCCTAACATAAGGCCTGTGGAAGGTAGTGGAATTGTTCCCAGGAGGAAAACTGGGGTGCTGTTACCAAAAGAAGGTGAACAGTGAACTGGATGCTGGGCTGGAAACATAAACTCCACTAAATGATAATGACAGACATGTGCAAGAAAGGCTGTTCATTGAGGGAAAGTCTGGCAGGAGATAGAGCAAAAGGTCCAGAAGAGGTTCTGATTATGGTTTATTGTTTTTTTTGTTTTTTTTTTTTTTTGAGACGGAGTCTCGCTCTGTCGCCCAGGCTGGAGTGCAGTGGCCGGATCTCAGCTCACTGCAAGCTCCGCCTCCCGGGTTCACGCCATTCTCCTGCCTCAGCCTCCCGAGTAGCTGGGACTACAGACGCCCGCCACCTCGCCCTGCTAGTTTTTTGTATTTTTTAGTAGAGACAGGGTTTCACCGTGTTAGCCAGGATAGTCTCGATCTCCTGACCTCGTGATCCACCCGTCTCGGCCTCCCAAAGTGCTGGGATTACAGGCTTGAGCCACCGCGCCCGGCCTATTGTTTATTGTTAACAAAATCACAAAACAGGGCCGGGTGTGGTGGCTCACGTCTGTAATCCCAGCACTTTGGGAGGCCGAGGCGGGTGGATCACTTGAGGTCAGGAGTTCAAAACCAGCCTGGCCAACCTGGCGAAACCCCATCTCTACTAAAAATATAAAAATTAGCTGGTGTGGTGACGTGCGCCTGTAATCCCAGCAACTCTGGAGGCTGAGGCAGGAGAATGCCTTGAACCCGGGAGGCAAAGTTTGCAGTGAGCCAAGATCGCACCACTGCACTCCAGCGTGGGCAACAGAGTGAGACTCTGTTTCAAACAAACAAACAAACAAACAAAAAAATCAGAAGACACATAGAAGCAAAAAGTTACTACATATAAATAAAACATTTAAATCACCCCAAGAAATATGGTGGACTGAGTGGGAAGCCTGCTATCTCAATGCACACACACACACACACTCACACACACTCACACACACTCTCACTCTCTTCAAACACAGAAATGCTGGATAAAATGTGGTCCACAGTAGGTAGGTTAAATACCTAGCTGAGCTAAAAAGAATGGGAGACCCCCATGTTCCAGAAGGGTGGACTTAGACAGGGGTGTCTTGTGAAGACGGAGCCGTGGCCTCAGGGTGCCATCCAGATTGCCGTGTGTGGAGCATTTAGCAGGGCCCTGGCTGGGCTGACTGAGAGGGGACAGGCCACTTCGAGAATCCGGCGAAGTGCTGCCCACCAAACGGGAGAGGGGCAAGGCTGTGTCCTCAGTCCAGGCCCTGAGCAGGGCTGAAAGCCTAAGACAGTGGAAGGAAGCTTCTGCCTGTCGCGTGGACGCCGGTGGAAGCAGCTGCCCTCTCAGAACCACAGACCTACTGGGGACACCCAGTAAAGTCCCCAGCCCCACAGAGCTGCGCGTGGTGTGCGTTGCAGTCAGCTGGCAGCCGGCGATGGTGCACCTCTGTGCCCAACTTGGAGTTCAGTGTCATCAGCTTTGGTGGAATTATTTTCACCACTGAAAGTGGCTACAAATCAGAGCTACTCCCCCCACAACGAATCGTGGTTTCCTCGAATAGCACTGATTATGCTGTTTCTCCCAATGGTGTGGCTGTTTGCCTTGCCCTCTGGAGGGGGCAACCCTGAGGGTTCCCTGTGGAGGAAGACCATGCCCTATGACTCCCCAGAGTCCCAGAGAGCAAGGCATTCTAGTTTTGTGGCTAACATGTAGCCTTTGGAGCTGGCTGTCTGGGTTCGAATCCTGCCTTTGCTATAGCTAGCTGTGTAATGTAAGGCAAGTTACTTAATATTTCTGTGCCTCAGTTCCCCTAAACATAAAATGGATATAATAATAGTCCTTACCTGTGGTGTAATACAAAGTATATATTTGGTCTTTGTCTTAGGTTCCTGGCACAGAACTCCAAAAACCTTTGAAATTTCTCTTTTTATTTTTTGAGACGGAGTCTCGCTCTGCTGCCCAGACTGCAGTGCAGTGGTGCAATCTTGGCTTACTGCAGCCTCCGCCTCCCCGGCCCAGGCTGGTCTTGAACTCCAGGCCTCCAGTAATCTGCCCATCTCGGCCTCCCAAAGTGCTGAGATTACAGGCCGACGTGCCTGACCTGACATTTCTTTCTTTTTAGACGGAGTCTTGTTTTGTCGCCCAGGCTGGAGTGCATCTCGGCTCACTGCAACCTCTCATCTCGGCTCACTGCAACCTCCGCCTCCTGGGTTCAAGCGATTCTCCTGCCTCAGCCTCCCGAGTAGCTGGGACTACAGGTGTGCGCCACTATGCCCAGCTAATTTTTGTATTTTTAGTAGAGATGGGGTTTCACCATGTTGGTCAGGCTGGTCTCAAACTCCTGACCTCAGGTGATCTACATACCTCGGCCTCCCAAAGTGCTGGGATTACAGGTGTGAGCAACCATGCCTGGCCCGGCCTGATATTTCTTGAGTGATAAATAGGAGTGTCTTTTTTTTTTTTTTTTAAATAGAGACGAGTCCCTGATGTCACCCAGGATGGATTGTAGTGACTATTCACAGGTGTGATCATAGTGCACTGTGCCTTTGAACCCCTGGCCTTAAGTGATCTTCCAGTAACCCCCGCAACGGGTTCACCTTGCCTGCTGCCTAGAAGGAGCCAATTTCAAGACAGGGGAATTGCAATAGAGAAAGAGTAATTCACACAGAGCCGGCTGTGCTGGAGATCGGAGCTTTATTGTTACTCAAATTAGTCTTTTGGAGGCCCGGAGAGTTAAGGAGGCCTGTGCAGAGTCCTACAGTGGCGGCAGCAGGGTCTCACATGTTGCCCAGGCTTGTCTCGAGCTCCTGGCCTCAAGAGAGCTTCCCGCCTTGGCCTCACAAAGTGCTGGGATTATATGTCTTTAATACAAAGCAGCTTTTACATTTAAAAAAAAGTGGTGGGGATCTCATCAAATGAGCTCAAGATTCTCTCATAGTGAACGGCTGCCTATGGTGATATCCATAGCTAGGAGCGGACTGAGAGAGCTGACACCCTTGCCCCCCATCTTCAAACAAGGAATCGGAGACCCAGGGTGGGGGTGATCAGGGCAGAAGCAGAGCCCCATCTGTCCAGGCTCTTCACCCAAGGAAGCAGAGGAGGTACTCCCAGCCTCAGCCCACTTTCCCACAGCCTCACCCCACCCCTCCCCTTCAAAGGATCCTCCAAGCCAGACGGTGGCCTGCATGGGGAAACAGGGGAGGAGGAGGGGCTGTGGATATTGCTATCTCCCTATCTGTCCCTGCCCTCCAGTGCTCACCCCAAGTGCCCCAGTCCCAACATCCAGAAAGTGAGGTCTCAGGGTCCCTCTCCCAGCAAACCACCATGGCCTGTGCAGGAGCCCTTTCTTTCTGGGAACGTGCTCTTAGCTTGTGGCCCCTCATTTTGGGGCTGGCCCTGCTGGGGTTGTGCCAACGGGCTGCTGCTCCACCATTTCACACGGTGACCTGGGTGCCATGTACTAGCCATCCTCTTCCAACAAAGAACACTGATTTTCAGATATTTCAGGGGGCCTGGCCCCAGTCTAGCTCTGGGGGTGGGTTCCTGTGGTCTCAGCCATTTCCCTGGGCATCACTGGCTCAGGCCCCTGCTCCGGGACTTCATGCAATCCCGGCTGTGGAGTCATGAGAGCAAGGGGAGGCTCCCTGGAGCCCATCAGGGATTTCCTCACTCATTGGGAGGCCCAGGAAGTCATGGTCTTCCTCTCCCCCTATAAATGATCACATCCATTAGGCCTCTTGTGACCACAAGGGCATCTGGTCTGAGAAAAGCCCTACATAGAGAATGGCCTAACCAGGGAGATTGCAGAAAAGTAGGGCAAAGCCTTGATCAAACTGCACCTGCAGCCACTCATCATAGATTTCCTATGATGGGAGGTGATTTGTTTCCGTGTTGCTTCAGCTAGTTGAACCAGGGCTTCTTGTGACTAACCACCAAGGGGACCCTGAGAAATAGCAGCCCTAGCCTGAAAGTCACCCAGGGAACCTGAGTGGCAGGGTCCCACCACACGCCTCTCTGGGAGCATCCTGGCTCCTCCGGCTGCCATGGCTGCAGCTCTTGGGTCACCTCCCTCCTGCTCTGGGTGTTGGAACCCTCCATCCCTAGACCCTTGCCTACACTGGTCTATAAATCACTCCCACAGACCCCTCTCACACCCGTCTGCGGAGCCTTCCTTGGCACTGCCCCTCACCTATGACCAGATTCCTCACTTAAATTCAGTATGGAAAGACTCACCATTCAAAAAAGCAAAAGCTGCCATCCCCTATCCCCAGTCTACACTAGCGAACAGAGAATTGAAGGACCGATTCAGTAAGTTGGCATCTGTAGTGGGATGAATTGAGGTCCCTAAAAGATAGATCCATATCCTAACTCCTGGCACCTGTGAATGTGACTTTATTTGGACAAAAAGGTCTTTGTAGATATAATTAAGTTGAGGATACCCCTGGGCATGGTGGCTTATGCCTGTAATCAAAGCACTTTGGGAGGCCGAGGCAGGAGGATCATGAGGTCTGGAGTTCGAGACCAGCCTGACCAACATAGTGAAACCCTGTCTCTACTAAAAATACAAACATTAGCTGGTTGTGGTGGTGTGCACCTGTAATCCCAGCTACTTAGGAGGCTGAGGCAGGAGAATCGCTTGAACCCGGGAGGCGGAGGTTGCAGTGAGCCAAGATCGTGCCATTGCACTCCAGCCTAGGCAACAAGAGTGAAACTTCATCTCAAAAAAAAAAAAAAAAGAAAGAAAGAAAAGAGGAGAAAGGAGAAGACACAACACAGGGAAGGTGGACCTGTGAGGCCAGAGGTGGAGTGGAGTGACAGCCAAGAGCTCCTGGAGCCACCAAAAGCTAGAAGAGTCAAAGGGGTGTGCAGCCCTGCCAACACCTTCACTGTGGACTTCTTGGCCTCCAGAACTGCGGAATAATACATTTGTGCTGTTGTAAGGTGCCTGGTCTGTGGTCATTTGTTACAACAGCCCAGGAAGCTAACAGAACCTCTAAGGATGTGACCCACTATTGAGTCTTGACTCTGGACACTGTCAGACGCAGCACTGCTTAATCCTCCCAAGAGCCCTCTGTGGTAGGTACTGTTTTTCTGTTTGTTTTTTGTTTTTGTTTTTTTTTGAGACCAAGTCTTGCTTTGTTGCCCAGGCTGGAATGCAATAGCGCAATCTTGGCTCATTGCAACCTCCATCTCCCAGACTCAAGCGATCCTCCTGCCTCAGCCTCCTGAGCAGCTGGAACTACAGGTGTGTACCACCATGCCTGGATAATTTTTGTATTTTTTGTAGAGACAGGGTTTCACCACATTAGCCAGGCTGGTCTCAAACTCCTGACTCAGGTGATCTACCGGCCTCGGCCTCCCAAAGTGCTGGGATTATAGGCGTAAACCACCGTGCCTGGCTGGTAGGTACTGTTATTATCCCCATTTTACAGGTGAGGAAACTATGGCTCAGCAAAGACAACAGCAGGGCTTTGAGCCTCGTGTTTAGCCCATGCTCCTGACCACTGCAAGATCGTGCAGGCCGACATGCCCTTTAGGGAATGAAAGGGCAGAACCAGCATGCCCTTTAGGGAAGCTCGGAACTTTGTTTATTACAGTTAGGCACACCCCTCCCCAACCCTGTGTCCCTGCTTCAGCCACTCTCTCTCTCCACCTACTGTGATGGGCACTGCTTACTGTGGTCCCTGCTCTAGCTGCTGCCACCTCCGGGTGGCCACAGGGATCTGGCCCCACTGGGCCTCCTATGGCTGCTTCTGGGTGTGTGGGCCTGGACCCTTCCAGGGCTCTGCTCTCCCTGTCTGCATGCCCCATGGCCACGCCCACTTTGAGGAGGGCAGTGCGCATGGCTCCTGCCTGCCACCAAGGCCTCCTTGGGGGGGCGGGGGCTGGGGGGGCGGGGGAGTACCTGGGAAGGTCCTTGGGAACCTGGGTCATCGGGCCGGCCGTCCCAAGGGGTGCTCTGTCCCAGCTCTCAGCTCTCAGGGCAGCCCCTCTGATCACCAGCCCTCTAGGGGACCTCCAGATTCCATGTGTCCCCAGAACTCCCACTTCCCGAATGTGCAAGAAACCCAGGAGCTGGAGAAGCACTTGCAGCTGGTGTGGGAGTTCCCCTTAGAACACACACTGGATTTGTTTGGAAGAAACAGGTTAATAAGCCCCATGGGGTAGGGGCTGGGGACCCAAACACATTCTCAAGTTACAAAGGACGCTGCCAGCCTGCCTTCTAGGGAGTGTGGATGTGTTACAGGGCCTCTGTCTGGAAGAGGTTGGGTTTGGGCAGGGGCTGCGGTAGAGCCCAATTGTTCTGCAGGAGTGAGGGGCGAGGAGTTGGAAGTTCCTGGGAAATGGGGATGTTGGAGGCGAGCAGTGAGGCCAGCAGTGCTGGGAAGGGGGAAGGTCAGGCCTCCCCAGGTGGAGCAACTGGGACTTGGGGAGAACAGAAACACCAAGGGGATTTTCAAGTTGTTTGTGTTGAGGTCTCCAAGGTAAATGCCTCACCGCCTCCTCCATCAAAAATCCCACCTTGTTTGCTCAGGCTTTCACGTGAGCGCTGGCTTGGGGGCGACTGCAGGACCTGGGTGCTGTTTTCCCCTACATGTTGGCTTGGAGCAGGCAGAGACTGCCCTCGAGGACCCAGAGAGCAGGGACAGGGGAGGGCTGAGTTACAAAATGGTGCTGGGACGATTGCTAAGTATTTGGAAAACACTGGGTAAGCCCTTCACTCTCACTGCCGGATGGCTCAGAGACATAAATGCAAGGAAAGAGAGAGAGACAAGCAAATTAAAAAATAAAATACACTATCTGGGGAAGAAAAAGTACTTTCTTTTTTTTTTGAGACGGAGTCTCACTCTGCAGCCCAGGCTGGAGTACAGTGGTGCGATCTCGGCTCACTGCAAGTTCCGCCTCCCAGGCTCAAGTGATTCTCCTGCCTCAGCCTTCCGAGTAGCTGGGACTACAGGCGTGTGCCACCATGCCTGGCTAATTTTTTGTATTTTAGTAGAGACAGGGTTTCACCATGTTGCCCAGGGTGGTCTTGAATGCCTGAGCTCAGGCGATCAGCCCACTTTGGCCTCCCAAAGTGCTGGAATTACAGGTGTGAGCCACCATGCCTGGCCAGAAGAAGTACTTTCTAAACATAAAAGTCAGTACAGATGGTCCCCCAACTTAAGATGACTATATTTATTTATTTATTTATTTATTTATTTATTTATTTATTTGAGACGGAGTTGCACTCTTGTTGCCCAGGCTGCAGTGCAATGGCACCATCTCTGCTCACCGCAACTTCCGCCTCCCAGGTTCAAGCGATTCTCCTGCCTCAGCCTCCCAAGTAGCTGAGATTACAGGCATGCGCCACCACACCCGGCTAATTTTGTATTTTTAGTAGAGACAAGGTTTCTCCATGTTGGTCAGGCTGGTCTCAAACTCCTGACCTCAGGTGATCCGCCCACCTCAGCCTCCCAAAGTGCTGGGATTACAGGTGTGAGCCACCACACCTGATGACTTGATTTATGATTTTCGACTTTCTGATAGTGTGAAAGTGATCTGCATTCAGTAGAAACCATACTTCAAATTTTGATCTTTTCCTGGGCTGGGAATACATGGTGCGATCCTCTCTGTAATGCTGGGTGACAGGAGCTGAGGCTCTGGGCCAGCCACGCAATCAGAGGGTGAGCATCCTGCTCTACTGTGGGCTGTGCTGCCTGTGATTTTGCCCAGCTGCAGGCTGATTGCACTGCTCTGAGCATGCGTAGGGTAGGTGAGGCTAAACGATGATGTTCTGGGTATATTTAGTGCATTTTCCTCTTATGACGTTTCCAACTTACAATGAGTTTATTGGGACCCAACCCCATCGCAAGCGGAGGAGCATGTAGCCCATGCTGAGGTGATCCTAAAATAATTTATTTTCTTCTTTTTCTTTCTTTTTTTTTTCTTTGAGACGAAGTCAGGCTGGAGTGCAGTGGTACGATCTTGGCTCATGGCAACCTCCATCTCCCGTGTTCAAGCGATTCTCCTGCCTCAGCCTCCTGAGCAGCTGGGATTACAGGCATGCACCACCACGGTGACTAATTTTTGTATTTTTAGTAGAGATGAAGTTTCACCATATTGGCCAGGGTGGTCTTGAACTCCTGACCTCAAGTGATCCTCTCGCCTTGGCCTCCCAAAGTGCTGAGATTATAGGTGTGAGCCACTGTGCCTAGCCAGTAAAGTAATTTCAAAGAGGAAAACAGATATAGGTTAAAAAAACACTCTAAAAATTTTAAGAACAAACCACAAACTGGAAAAAAATATTTGTACAAATACCACAAAGGGTTGACATCAACACAATATAAAGACCCCAAACAGGTTAATAAGGCACCATTAGATAACCAATAACAGAATATGCAAAAGATGAAAACAGGCTATTCCCCAAAGAAATCCAGATAGCTAATAAACCTGTAAAGATGTTTAAATGTATCAGTAGTCAAATAAATATAAGACACAAAAACAAGATCCCTTTAGGTAATAGGATAACAAGTGACTTAATACAATTGTTTTCCTTGGGCTAACTGCATTTTCTAGTTTCTCTACGGTAAAGGTCTCTCGCTTTAAGAGACTGTCCTGAAAGTGAAAAGCGTACAATGCGAGACAAATAGCAACAAATGGGCAGCCAGTGTCAGAGACAGAATTCTAGTCATCGTAGAATTGTGGGCAAGGTTTTTCTTTTGAGCTTTTCAATATGTTTAAATTCATACAATTCATTTGCCCTTTCAGTATTACTTTAATTATTAGAACACATTTGCAAGTTAAAATAAATTCCTTCTTCCCAAGTCCCCAGGAGCCTTTGGCCCCTTATGCAAATAGGATTCCTGGGGCCACCCAAACACCCACAGAGCGGGAAAGCAAGTTGAACTGAGAGACCATCCCTCCCACCCATCTCTAAAACAAAGGGTGCTTCAGCCCTCTCCATACCACATACACACCCTCTCTCAATGCCCCAGCCCTCCGGTCAACTTTTCTAGTCTCCAGCCCTGTAAACCAAAAATAAAATTCTGAGACTCCCCAACTGACTGAATGGACCCCTCCTCTCAGCCAAGGGGATTCCAAAGTAAACCTGAAAAACTAGTTCAGGCCATGATGGGAAGCGGGGGTGTCAGCCATCCTCACGATACCCTTCTCCCTTCACAGTTCAGGCACAACTGTCAGCATTAACATTAAAACAGAGATCTTAAGAGTGATCAAACAGACTCTTTGTAGCAATAAATACCAAATTCCAAACTGACTCTAGTACAGCATCACATGACAGTAGGCCCTGAAAGAAATGAAAGTATTTGACCCCCAAATATATTTCTTTGACATATTTTTAAATGGCCCTGCAAAGCTTCCTCTTGTGGGGGAAATTTATGTTCTATAGAGAAGCCTTGTCCCTTTCCAGATCTTTTTCTTATCCTGAAGTGATTAGCTGAGAGTCCAGCTCCTTTTAAAGTCTGAATAGCAGGGTCCGGGTGCGGTGGCTCATGCCTATAATCCCAGCACTTTGGGAGGCCGAGGCGAGCAGATCACCTGAGGTCAGGAGTTTGGGACCAGCCTGGCCAACATGACGAAACCCCGTCTCTGCTAAAAATACAAAAATTAGCCAGGCTTGTTGGTGGGTGTCTGTAATCCCAGTTACTTGGGAGGCTGAGGCAGGAGAATCGCTTGAACCGGGGAGTTAGAGGTTGCAGTGAGCTGAGATTGTGCCACTGCATTCCAGACTGGCGACAGAGCGAGACTCCGTCTCAAAACCAAACCAAAACAAAACAAAACAAAACTAAACAAAATGACGACTCTTTCAGACAATTGTCAATCACAAAATCTATGGATCGACCTGTGACCTGGAAGCCCCCCAGCTTTGAGTTGTTCTGCCTTTCTGGACCAAACTGATGTACACCTCACATGTATTGATTGATATCTGCCTGTAACTTCTGTCCTCCTAAAATGTATAAAATCAAGCCGTAATCCAACCATCTTGGGCACATGTTCTCAGGACCTCTTGATACTGTAACTCAGGCTCAGAATAAACATCTTTAAATATTTTATGGAGTTTGACTTCTTTTTTCATTGACAATCGCAGGTTAGCCTGCCTGAGAGCCCAGAGAGGTGGGTCATCCCAGGGCCCCCAGAGTCCTGGAGGGTGGCCATGCATTGGCCTAAGGGGGCCCAGGTGCAGACCAGCCTGGAGAGGCTGGAAGTCAAACTATGATGTGTCCACATGATGGAGCGTCCCTCCATTCCTCATTCCCTTATTACTCCTGTGAATCCTTTAAACCCCGGATAGAATCACAGAGATTAAAACGGGGTGTGCCTGCAAAAACCTGTATCATTCTATTTGAGAGACAAGTCGCTCTCCTGTGGTCACAACACAGCCCATGGTCAAATGGATGTTCCCAGAAGTGTGTGGATCCCCAGGACCTGGGATGTTGTCAAGACCTACGGGCAAGACCAGCAGAGGCCAAACCATGGGGTCGTGTCGAGGGTGCCAGGCTCTGTCCTGAGGCTCCCCGGCTCTCTCCCAGGCCCAGGAGAGATTGGCTAGTCATCTGCATCCTGGGAGCAGAGCCCAGGCCATCCTTACCCCTCCTTCTTGCAGCTCTCAGTCCTCTGCAGGGAGCCAGCTCTCCTCCCCTGGGGCACCCAAGGGCCCTGCCTCCAGGCCGGAGCCTGCGGATGGTCCATGGCTCTCAGGACACACCTCACTGCTGCTTCCTTCAGTCCTCCCTGCACCTTCCCTCACCAGGGCCCTGGCCCCCACGACACAGAGCGGGTGGAGAGAGGGGTTCTTCCGCCTTAGCCAGCTTTCCTTGGGGCTACTACTCTAAGGGAAAGTTACTGTGAGCCTCAGCCCTAAACCTGTGGTTTTTAGCCTCTTTGAGTCAGGAGGGAATTCTTTGCTGAAGCCCCCTCCATGGAAAAATGTGCTAGCACGGACTCTCTGAGCTCACCTCTAAGAACTGGATGATCTGGCCGGGCACAGTGGCTCAAGCCTGTAATCCCAGCACTTTGGGAGGCCAAGACGGGTGGATCACGAGGTCAGGAGATCGAGACCATCCTGGCTAACACGGTGAAACCCCATCTCTACTAAAAAATACAAAAAACTAGCCGGGCGAGGTGGCGGGCACCTGTAGTCCCAGCTACTCGGGAGGCTGAGGCAGGAGAATGGCCTGAACCCAGGGGGCGGAGCTTGCAGTGAGCTGAGATCTGGCCACTGCACTCCAGCCTGGGAGACAGAGCCAGACTCCCTCTTAAAAAAAAAAAAAAAAATTGGATGATCTGTGTTTATTTGCATTGCAGGAACCTGCAGAACCCTGGAGCCCACCCGCTGTGTGGCTTGTAGGCAAACAGGGCTATGGACAGGTGTGGGGAGGATGGACTGGGGTGCCAGCTGGGCGGATCAGCACCAAGACAGACAGAGGGGGGCCCCTGGGGGGAAGGTGCAGGAACACACTCCCTAAATCCTGGAAGGTTAACTCTGGAAGGAGGAGCAGGAGGTCTTACTTCCTCCTGGAGGCCCTGGGAGCAGTGAAGGGTTCTGGGCAGGACAGCAGCATGCGGGGGCGGGGGCCGTGGGAGGAGGTCTCCAGGATGGCCCTGTGGGAGCCTGCCTGCCATGCTGCCACCAGGTGAGTGAGCATTGCTTTTTCGCAAATGTTTCCCAGAAAGACAGGCCTTGTCTTCCAGGACAAAACAGGAAGGGCAGGGTCAGGAAGTCCAGTCACATTTAGAAAGAATAGAGCAATAAGCCCCAGCTGGCGCAAACTGAAATGTTGGTGGGGGCTGGTCAGCAGAGTTTAGGAAGTGAGGACTTGGGAGCCAGCGCTGTCGAGGGAGAGGGTGTTCTCCCCAGCAAGTCCCCTGGAGGAGATGGACCCTCAGCTTGCAGATACCAGCCTGGGGGTGGGGCCCTCACCCCCAGCGCTGTGTCCACACTCAGCGGCCACCTTGGTTGTTCTTTAGCTTCTGCAGTGGATTGAACTGTGCCCCTCAATTGACATGTGTGCCTGGATCCTGTGAATGTGACCTTATTTGGAATAAGGGTCTTCACAGATGTAATAATAAGGATCTTGAGATGAGATCATCTTGGATTTAGGGTGGGCCCTAAACCCAATGACTGGACTCCTGATGAGAGAAAGGGGATTGAGAATGAGATCCAGGCTGGGCACGGGGGCTTGCGCCTGTAATCCCAGCACTTTGGGAGGCCAAGGAGGGCGGATCACTTGAGTCCAGGAGTTCAAGATCAGCCTGGGCAACAAAGTGAGACCCCATTCCTACAAAAAATTTAAAAATTAGCTGGGTATTGTGGTGAGCGCTGTGCTTGTAGTCCCAGCTACTCTCAGGGAGTAGGAGGCTGAGGCAGGAAAATGGCGCGAACTCGGGAGGCGAAGCTTGTAGTGAGCCAAGATCGCACCGCTGCACTCCAGCCTGGGCAACAGAGCAAGACTCTATCTCAAAAAAAAAAAAAAAAAAAAAAAAAAGAGAAACGATCTAATGTTGAAATACATTTGAGAAACGCTGTGTGAAACTAGAAATTTATTTGCTGAGGAACTTCTCTGAGTCTTTAAGAGGCTAAAGAGCTTTGTGAATCTCCAGGGGAGGGGGGGAAGGCCAGTATTGCACGCAGTGTTTCCCAGACTTATTTAACCCAGGAACCCTTATGTATTATTCAGCTTGGGCTACCATAACAAAACCCACAGACTGGGTGGCTTAAACAACACAAATTTATATTCTCACAGTTCTGGAAGCTGGAAGTCCAAGATCCTGGTGCCAGCAGGGTTGGTTCTGGTGAGGCCTCTCCTCCTGGCTTGCAGATGGCTTCCTTCTCTCTGTGGCCTCACATATGGCCTTTTTTTCTGAGCACGTGCACTCCTGATGTCTCTTCTTATGAGGACACCAGTCCTACTGAATTAAGGTCTCACCCTTATAACCTCATTTAACCTTAATTACCTCCTCAAAGGTCCTATCTCTAAATACAGTCACATTAAGGGTTAAGGCTTCAATCTATAAATTTGGAGATGGGGACAAATTGCAGCCCATAACATCTTACTTCATGGGACTGGTGTCCCCAGATACATCTGGGAAAATGCACATTTAATCACCTTGAACTCGATCCCAGGAGTATGGGATTACTGTTATTTGGCAAGTGCATATCCTTGGCGGTGGCAACAGAGGAGACAGCTTGTGGAAGACATACTTTTATCATCTATTTTTTTTTGAGATAGGGTCTTGCTCTGTTGCCCAGGCTGGAAGGTAGTAGGCACCATCTTGTCTCACTGCAAACTCCACCTCCCAGGCTGAAGTGATCCTCCCATCTCAGCCTCCCGAGTAGCTGGGACGACAGTCATAAACCACTGTACCTGGCTAATTTTTAAAATTTTCTGTAGAGATGAGATCTCACTACATTGTCCAGGCTGGTCTCAGACTCCAAGCTCAGACTCCAAGTGATCCTCCCACCTTGGCCTCCCAACGTGCTGGGATTACAAGTGTGAGCCACCGCAACCCGGCCAGATACTTTTTTAAAGTCCACGACATTTTGCAGCTCCTTCTGTTAAAAGATAGAGTCTATTTTCTCCACTACCTGAATCAGGGCTTGGCTTTATGACTTGCTTTGGTCAAGGGGACAGTAAGGAGCATGACACAAGCAGAGGCATAGAAAGCATTTGTGTTCATCCCTAAGAGGTCTGAAAATAAAAATAATAGGAAAAGCATTTGTGTGCTGGGGCTTGGCCTCTCTTGCTTCTTTTGGAGCCCGGCTGCCATGTGAAGTCTGGTCTGCTTGATGAGGAGATTAACCTGGCTCAGGTTGCCCCCATCACCCCAGCCAAATGCAGACATGTGAGTGAGTGAGGCCATCTGGGAACCAGACCAACCAGCTCCAGCCCACCTGCCAGCAGACTATGGCCACATAGTGAACCAGGTGAGACCAGCAGAAAAACAGAGGTAGGAGGTGGGAGTTGACTCTGGAAGCAGGGCTCAAACACCTGACCAAATTGAGGACTAGCTAAAACAGGTTGGGGGTGGAAGCAGCTTTCCATAAGACCCTCCCCCTAGCGTGCCCATGTTAGTTTACCATTGCTATGGCAACATCTGGAATTTACTATCCCTTTCCATGGCAACAAGCCAACAACCCAGAAGTTACAACCCTCATCCTAGAAATTTCTGCATAAACTGTTTGTTTGTTTGTTTGTTTGTTTGTTTTGAGATGGAGTCTTGCTCTATCGCCAGGCGGGAGTGCAATGGCACGATCTTGGCTCACTGCAACCTCTGCCTCCTGGGTTCAAGTGATTCTCCTGCCTCAGCTTCCCAAGTAGCTGGGATTACAGGTGCACATCACCACGCCCGGCTAATTTTTGTGCTGGTTTTTACCATGTTGGACAGGATGGTGTTGCTCTATTGACCTCGTGATCTGCCTGCCTCGGCCTCCCAAAGTGCTGGGATTACAGGTGTGAGCCACCACGCCCAGCCAACTGTTTTTTGATTCGCATATAATTAAAACTGGGTATAAATATGAGTGCAGAACAACCTCTGGGCTGTTATTCTGGGCATCCTGTCTCTGGGGCAGCCTGCTCCACCAGGACCAGTGCCTCTGCTGCTGCTGTGCACGGCTATGTCAATAGAAGTTGCTGTTTAACACCACTGGCTTACCTTTGAATTGTTTCCTGGGCAAAGCCGAGAACCCTCTCAGGCTAAGCCCCAGTTTTGGGGCTTGCCTATCCTGCATCAGAAACACTCAGCTGAGCCCAACACAAACATAACAACAACAACAACAACAACAACAACAATAATAATTGCTTTTTTTTTTGAGACAGAGTCTCACTGTCACCCAGGCTGGAGTGCAGTGGCACGATCTCAGCTCACGGCAACATCCGCTTCCTGGGTTCAAACGATTCTCCTGCCTCAGCCTCCCCAGTAGCTGGGATTACAGGCATGCACCACCACACTTGTCTAATTGTCTAATTTTTGTATTTTTAGAGGAGACAGGTTTTCACCCTCTTAGCCAGGCTGGTCTTGAACTCCTGACTTCAAGTGATCTGCTGGCCTTGGCCTGCCAAGGTGCAGGGATTACAGGCGTGAGCCACAGCCTAACCATTGCTTTGTTACTCAGTTGTGAGGTGGTTTGGTTACATATTAACCACCAAGTACTATGGTTACATAGTAAGGGCCAACTGATAACAAGCATCTTAGAAGAGACCTGTGACTATCACTGCTTTCTTTTTTCTTTTCTTTTATTTATTTATTTATTTATTTATTTATTTTTGAGATGGAGTCTTGCTCTGTCACCCAGGCAGGCTGGAGTGCAGTGGTACGATCTCGGCTCACTGCAACCTCCACCTCCCAGGTTCAAGTGATTCTTGTGCCTCAGCCTCCCTGAGTAGCTGGGATTACAGGTGCTTGCTGCCATGCCTGGCTAATTTTTGTATTTTTAGTACAGACGGGGATTTCATCATATTGGCCAGGCTGGTTTCGAACTTCTGACCTCAGGTGATCCTCCCACCTAGGCCTCCCAAAGTGCTGGGATTAAAGGTGTGAGCCACCGTGCCCAGCCGACTGTCACTGCTTTCTATGAATGGTTTTCTCCGGCTGCTCCTATCTGCATCAAGTTAACCTTTTCAGTATTATAAAAAAACATTCTTGGATGGGCATGGTGGCTCACACCCGTAATCCCAGCACTTTGGGGGGCTGAGGCAGGCAGATCACCCGACATCAGGAGTTCGAGACCAGCCTGGACAACATGGTGAAACCCCATCTCTACTGAAAATACAAAAATTAGCCGGGCATGGTGGCGTGCACTTGTAATCCCAGCTACTCGGGAGGCTGAGGCAGGAGAAATCGCTTGAACTGGGGAGGCGGAGGTTGCAGTGAGCTGAGATTGTGTCATTGCACTCCAGCCTAGGAAACAAGAGCAAAACTCCGTCTCCAAAGAAAAAAAAAAAAAGAAAGAAAGAAAAGAAGGAAAGAAAGAAAGAAAGAAAGAAGGAAAGAAAGAAAGAAAGAAAGAAAGGAAGAAAGAAAGAAAGAAAGAAAGAAGAAAGAAAGAGATTCGTTGCCACCAGTCTCGCTATTAAAGTTTCCTAGCATTTTAAAGACATCAGCATAATGAGTATCAGGTGAAAAGTCTTAAAATTAATACCCCACAAAAATAGGATGTGAGCTTTATTAGGCCAGCTCCTGAAATTACCCATATAGACTGTCTCAGAGGAAATTGAAAACATGTTTTAAATTATGGAATGTGTTTAATATGTAAAAACTGGCCTTGCTTGAATACTCTTGAATATCCCACTGGAAGGAGCTGGTGGAACACTCAGGTTTTACTTGCAAAAATGTTTCCTGAAAGAAATGGCATCATCTTCTGAAAATCAAACTGATGAGACTGTCTTGGTAGGGTTGGGCAGGGGCAAGAGAATAGGGGTGGGTGGGAGGAGCCCTGGATATGGAGAGAAACCCAGATATCCTCCCCAGCCAGACCCAGCTCTCTGCTGCCTCCAAGTGCTGGTTCGATGGCATCTCAGGAGAGCGCAGCCTGTGATTCTGTGAGTTGGCTGATCCCTTAGACTTGAGTCTGAGCCCCAGACCCCAAGTGGCAAGGTGAATAGGAGGTTTGTGCTCTGTACCTCACTTCCACCCTTACCCCAAAAGCTGCCCATTCACTATCACGCCACAAGGTGTCCAGTGACAGGAGATCAGGAATTATTAGCAACCACTGCCTCTTCTGGAGCAGTTTAATTTTGGGGTCCTGTTAGCATCGTATTCAATACACAGCAGGTCATCCAAACCCCTCACTAAGTGTGAGTTCCATCCGCAGTAATTATATAAGAGTTGAATTGCACTGAAATTGAACATTTTGTTTTTTGTTTTGTTTTGGTGGTCAAATATACACAAAATGTACCATTTTAAAGTGCAGAATTCAGTGGCATTAAGACCATTCACAATATTGTGTGACCATCACCACTACTTAGTCCCAGAGCTTTTTCATCACTGGATGGCAACCCATACCCATTAAGTAGCCACTGTGTTTGACTTTTGACATAAGGTTACAATTCCTAGACATTTAAACATCTATTCACTTTGAAATGGCATTTTAATTTTTATATTTGGAGTCAATTCATGTTTTTTTTTTAGATGGAGATTCACTTTTGTTGCCCAGGCTGGAGTGCAGTGGTTCGATCTCAGCTCATTGCAACCTCCGCCTCCCGGGTTCAAGTGATTCTCCTGCCTCAGCCTCCCGAGTAGCTGAGATTACAGGCACATGCCACCACATCCGGCTAATTTTTGTATTTTTAGTGTTGGCCAGGCTGGTCTCGAACTCCTGACCTCAGGTGATCCACCTGCCTTGGCCTCCCAAAGAGCTGGGATTACAGGTGTGAGCCACCGCGCCCGGCCAAGAGTCAATTAATTTTTTAAAAGTCACATCCGTTCTCACAGGACCTTCAAAGCTGTAGGCTGAGGTCTGTGCCTGGAGGGTCTTGGTGGAAGGAAGCCAGAAGAGCCCCTGTCTACTCCCACCTATCCATCCCACCACGGACTTCTGGGACTTGGGCCCTACTGTCTTCCCCGCAGTACCCCTGCCTCTCCACATCACACTGCCATTGGCCAGTGATTCTTCTCAGTATCCCCATACAGTATAATGATTTTTCCAAAATATAAAAGCATTACATGGCTATTATAGATAAGCTGGAACGTGTAGATACGTATAAAGGGGAATAGTCACCCTCCCCAATGCTACCCCCTTGATAGAACCACTGTTAACATGTGGGCATACTTTTCCTTCAATCCCTTTTTCTAGGGAAAATTACCACTCAATTCTGGGCTTTCTGCATTTTATTTTTTAAAAAGTGCCCAGGTGTCAGGCACGGTAGCTCATGCCTGTAATCCCAACACTTTTGCAGGCTGAGGTGGGCAGATCATCTGAGGTTAGGAGTTCGAGACCAGCCTGGCCAACATGGTGAAACCCCATTGCTACTAAAAATACAAAAATTAGCTGGGTGTGGTGGTGCTTGCCTGTAATCTCAGCCACTCCGGAGGCTGAGGCAGGAGAAATGGGCAACAGAGTGAGACTCCATCTCAAAAAAAAAACCAGAAGTAACCTTTCAAATGACCATACTTCAGCAAATATATATACAAGTTATATTTGCATTTACAAAATTGAGATCCTGATGTACTTTCACTTTTAAACTTTGATTTTGTTCACTTATGAAAATGATACTTTGTGCAATTTTTATATTTAAACATAACTTTAATAGCTGTATACATTTAAACTTAAATATAAATTTAATACAGTTTTTTTTTTTTTTTTTTTTTGAGACGGAGTCTCGCTCTGTCACCCAGGCTGGAGTGCGGTGGCCGGATCTCAGCTCACTGAAAGCTCCGCCTCCCGGGTTCACGCCATTCTCCTGCCTCAGCCTCCCGAGTAGCTGGGACTACAGGCGCCCGCCACCTCGCCCGGCTAGTTTTTTGTATTTTTTTAGTAGAGACGGGGTTTCACCGTGTTAGCCAGGATGGTCTCGATCTCCTGACCTCGTGATCCGCCCGTCTCGGCCTCCCAAAGTGCTGGGATTACAGGCGTGAGCCACCGCGCCCGGCCTCAATTTAATACAGTTTAAGATACAACTTTAAATTAGCTGTAGGCTGCGCGCAGTGGCTCATGCCTGTAATGTCAACACTTTGGGAGGCCAAGGCAGGTGAATCACCTGAGGTCAGGAGTTCGAGACCAGCCTGACCAACATGGTGAAACCCTGTCTCTACTGAAAATACAAAAATTAACCAGGCGTGGTGGCGGGTGCCTGTAATCCCAGCTACTCAGGAGGCTAAGGCAGGAGAATCACTTGAACCCAGGAGGCAGAGGTTGCAGTGACCCAAGATCACGCCACTGCATTCCAGCCTGGGTGACAGAGTGAGACACTGTCTCAAAAAAATAAAAATATGTAATCCCAGCACTTTGGGAGGCCAAGATGGGTGGATCATGAGGTCAGAAGATCGAGACCATCCTGGCTAACACTAGTAGAAACCCCGTCTCTACTAAAAATGCAAAAAATTAGCCGGGCGTGGTGGCGGGCGCCTGTAGTCCCAGCTACTCCGGAGGCTGAGGCAGGAGAATCCCTGGAACCCGGGAGGTGGAGGCTGCAGTGAACTGCAGCCATTACACTCCAGCCTGGGTGACAGAGAGAGACTCCATCTCAAATAAATAAATAAATAAATATAAAAATATTAATAGCTGCATTCTCATCATATAGGCATACCATACTTTATTTAACCAATTTATCACAGGATGCTTTTTAGTCAGTTTTCACAGGGTTAAGCTGTGATAACAAACCATCCCAACATCTCAGTGGCTCACAATGATAAAGGCTTGTTTCTTGCCTGTTTTTCATTTATTTTATTTTATTTATTTCTTTGAGACAGAGATTTCGGCTCACTGGAACCACTGCCTCCTGGGTTCAAGTAATCCTCCTGCCTCAGCTTCCCAAGTAGCTGGGATTACAGGTGCCCGCTGCCATGCCTGGCTCATTTTTGTATTTTTATTTAATTGAATTTATTTATTTATTTATTGGAGATGGAGTCTCACTCTGTCACTCAGGCTGGAGTGCAGAGGCACAAACTCGGCTCAATGCAATCTCCGCCTTCCAGGTTCAAGCAATTCTCCTACCTCAGCCTCCCAAGTAGCTGGGATTACAGGTGTGTGCCACCACGCCCAGCTAATTTTTGTATTTTACTCAAGACGGTGTTTCACCATGTTGGCCAGGCTGGTCTCGAACTCCTGGCCTCAGGTGATCTGCCTGCCTTGGCCTCCCAAAGTGCTGGGATTACAGGCGTGAGCCACCACGTCACGCCTGTTTTCCCTTTTTTTTTTTTTGAGATGGAGTTTCGCTGTTATTGCTTAGGCCAGAGTGCAATGGCACCATCTTGGCTCATCACAACCTTCACCTCCCGGGTTCAAGTGATTCTCCTGCTTCAGCCTCCTGAGTAGCTGGGATTACAGGCATGTGCCACCATGCCTGGCTAATTTTTATATTTTTAGTGGAGACGGGGTTTCTTCATATTGGTCAGATTGGTCTCGAACTCCCAACCTCAGGGCCTTGGGAGGCCCGCTTCAGCCTCCCAAAGTGCTGGATTACAGACGTGACCCCCTGCTCCTTGCCTGTTTTTCATTTCTTTTGTAGGCTAGTTGTGGCTGGGCTCTTCTTGGCTGTGTGTCAGGTGTGGTTGTAATTCTTCTTCCTTCTAGAATGCAAGCGAAAGCAACAGCCCTCACGTGCGATACAGTCTTGTGGCCAAGGACAAGAGCAAGTGAGCAATGGTGCTCAGTTTCTGCCCTGAAGGGGCACTGATCATGTCCACACACGTGCCCTTGGCAAAGGCCATCATGGGATGAGTGGGGCTGGATGAATACTCCTTCCCCGGAAGACAGAAGGTGGACTCAGCTTTCAGGAAGAGGGAGTGAATGGGAACAATAATACAACCTTCCACAGATATTTCCATGTTTAAACGATCAGGGAAGAGCTGTTGATTTCTCATTTTCAATGTCATTAGAGCATATATGTACTTTTTTTTTTTTTTTTTTTTTTAATTTGAGACAGGGTCTCCCTCTGTTGCCAGGATAGATGGTATACGATCTCAGCTCACTGCAACTTCTGCCTCCCAGGCTTAAGTGATCCTTCGACCTCAGCCTCCCAAGCAGCTGAGACTACAGGCGTGCACCACCATGCCCAGCTAATTTTTGTATTTTTTTTTTTTTTCAGTAAAGTTAGGGTTTCACCATGTTGACTAGGCTGGTCTCAAACTCCTGGGCTTAAGAGATCTGCCTGCCTCAGCCTCTCAAAGTGTTGGGATTATAGGCGTGAGCCGCTGTCGCCAGCCACATCTTATATAATTATATGTATTTATTTATTATGTATTTATTTATCTTTTTTTTTTTTTTTTTTGAGACAGAGTCTCACTCTGTCCCCCAGGCTGGAGTGCAGTGGCAGGATCTCAGCTCAGTGCAACCTCCACCTCTCAGGTTCAAGCAATTCTCGAGCCCTAGCCTCCCAAGCAGCTGGGACAACAGGCTTGCGCCACCACACCCAGCTGATTTTTGTAGTTTTTGTAGAGACAGGGTTTTGCCATATTTCCCAGGCTGGTTGCAAACTCCTGAGCTCAAGCAATTCGCCCACCTTGGCCTCCAAAAGAGCTGAGATTACAGGTGTGAACCACCTCACCTGGCCAATATAATTTTTAAACTAATTTTTATTTTTTTTTATCACAGTTGTACAGGTAATTTTTTTTTTTTTTTAAACGGAGTCTCGCTCTGTCGCCCAGGCTGGAGTGCAGTGGCGCAATCTCGGCTCACTACAACCACTGCCTCCCAGGTCCAAGCAATTCTCCCATCTCAGCCTCCTGAGTAGCTGGGACTACAGGCACCCACCACCACACCCGGCTAAGTTTTGTATTTTTAGTAGACACGCGGTTTCCTCGTATTGGTCAGGCTGGTCTTTAACGCCTGACCTCAGGTGATCCGACTGCCTCAGAATCCCAAAGTGTTGGGACTACAGGCATGAGCCACCACGCCTGGCCTTAAGGGTAATGTTTTTTTTCTTTTCTTTTTTTTTTTTTTTTTGAGATGGAGTCTCACTTTGTCGCCCAGGCTGAAGTGCAGGGGCACGATCTCGGTTCACTGCAAGCTGCACCTCCCGGGTTCACGCCATTCTCCTGCCTCAGCCTCCTGAGTAGCTGGGACTACAGGCGCCTGCCACCACGCCTGGCTAATTTTTTTTCGTATTTTTAGTAGAGATGGGGTTTCACCGTGTTAGCCAGGATGATCTCGATCTCCTGACCTCATGATCCACTCACCTCGGCCTCCCAAAGTGCTGGGAATACAGGCATGAGCCACCGGGCCTGGCCCAGGTAATGTTTTTTAAAGCCAAATAATTCTATAGGACTTATTAAACAAACAAACAAACAAACAAAAATCAGCTTCCTCCACCCAAATTACCACACCTCAACCAATTGATAAAGAACTTTATTTCAGTCTTACTGTGTGCCAGGAATTGTGCTAAGTCATTTTCCCAAGTATGTCACTTAATCTATACACCTACCCCAGGAGGTAAATATATTCTGTCTCCACGGATTATGAAGTTTGACTGAAGAAGTGACTTCTTACCATCAGGGGGCAGACTTGGGACAGAAACCCAGGACACTGACTCCAGACGCAGAGAGCAAAACTTGAGCCTCAGCAGTTCTCAAAGCATGGTCCTAACGCAGGACGGCATCGCTAGAGACTTCCTAGGCATGCATGTTCCTGGGCCTGCCGTTGCCTGGCTGACTTGGGAACTCCGGCTGGGCCCAGCTGTCTGAGTTGCAATCAGCAGTCAGGAGACTCTAAGAGACACCAACGATTGACTAGTGGGCTCTCCTTGACAGCCAGCTTTCCTTCCTGCCCAGGAAGGCACCCTGGGCCCCTTCCCTTTCCCCCTTTCCCTGACTTCAGTGACAGCCCCATCTGCCTGCTGGACGCAGATGAGAGCCGCTGGAGATGCTGCCCTGCCCCTCCCAGCTTCAGGGACCACTCCAACTGCCCCAGCACCTGTCTGCAGCGTGGCTTCAGGGTGCTTGTGTGAGGGCCGAGCCCCTCCCTCACAGTGTGAGTTGGGGGCTGCGTGAGTACTGGAGAATCTGGAGTCGGGAGGGGGTGGAATGTGATTCCGAGGGGAAGGCCTCACGTCACAGGCGTTTCTGGACTAGAATGGGGAGAGCCTAGGGTGGGAGAGTTAGGAAAGGGTTCCCAGGTCAGGAGAGGAAGGAGCACCTAAGGTCAGGTGGGAAACCCCCGGGGACTGTCCTCCCGAGGGGTTTTTCTGAGCAGACTGCGTGTGCCTCAGTGGAGTGTCTTAGAAACAGCAGGCGAGGTGCCCACCTTCCTTCCCCCCCGCTGGAAGCCCGGTGGCCCCTCTGCCCTGGGACACTTGCTCTGGACTTTGAAGTTGGCTGGGCCCTCTTGGGTCTGTGTTCCCGAGAGACCATGAAGGACCTGGCCAGCTGGGTGGTCTAAGACCCGGTGAGACACAGGCCCAGGGCCTGGGGAATCCACCCAGCAACTGCGTTTACAGCCAGGCCCTTCAGGGGCTTGCCAAGGAGGAGCAAAACCAGGACACCAGAGCCTGGGCTGATGGTTGAATTCATCCGGTCTAGATATCAGCTGTTTCATGTCGCGTCACTTCATTTGGTAACTGTACCCATTTTATTTGGTTCTCTCGTGGGCGTTCATTTAAAACATCACTTTCAGCCAGTTGCGGTGGCGCACGCCTGTAATCCCAGCGCTTTGGGAGGTTGAGGTGGGCGAATCACTTGAGGTCAGGAGTTTGAGACCAGCCTGGGCAACATGGTGAAACTCCATCTCTACTAAAATACAAAAAATTAGCTGGGCATGGTGGCATGTACCTGTAATCCCAGCTACTCAGGAGGCTGAGGCAGGACAATTGCTTGAACCCAGGAGGCAGAGATTGCAGTGAGCCGAGATCGCGCCGCTGCACTACAGCCTGGAAGACAGAGCGAGACTCCGTCTCAAAAAGCAAAAACAAAAACAGAAAAACAACATCACTTTTGAGCCAGACTTCTGGCCCCTTGACCTTCCATGACCCCCTGGCCTGACCAGGCAGTGCCCCTACGTGTGTCTCCCACCTCCACCTACAGCTAAGCTGGGTATTTATAGTCTCCATCCAGGAAACAAGTGGAATAAATACCAAGCCTATGAATGTTAGAAATTTCCAAATTAAGTTCATCGCTGAGCTTTAGAGGGCTTACTTTTGGCCCCCAATTTCTACTCTGGTAGGTTTAATCTCAGTCCTTGAGGGCTCTCTCCCTCCAGGCCATTCCAGTGCCAAGGCCAGGGTGGGCGGGCAGCAGGTCCCCAGTCAATAATCCACACCATGGCTGCAAGATTCTTTGGCTTTTTTCTTTTTTTGAGACAGAGTTTCACTCTTGTCGCCTAGGCTGGAGTGCAATGTTGTGATATCGGCTCACTGCAACCTCTGCCTCCTGGGTTCAGGTGATTCTTCTGCCTCGGCCTCCCAGGAAGCTGGGACTACAGGCACGTGCCACCTCACCTGCCTAATTTTTGTATTATTATTATTATTATTTATTTATTTATTTTTGAGACGGAGTCTCACGCTGTTGCCCAGGCTGGAGTGCAGTGGCGCGATCTCGGCTCACTGCAAGCTCCGCCTCCTGGGTTCACGCCATTCTCCTGCCTCAGCCTCCTGAGTAGCTGGGACTACAGGCGCCCGCCACCGCGCCCGGCTAATTTTTTGTATTTTTAGTAGAGACGGGGTTTCACTGTGGTCTCGATCTCCTGACCTTGTGATCCGCCCACCTCGGCCTCCCAAAGTGCTGGGATTACAGGCTTGAGCCACCGCGCCCGGCCGTATTATTATTATTTTTTGAGATGGAGTTTCGTTCTTTGTTGCCCAGTCTAGAGTGCAGTGGGGTGATCTTGGCTCACTGCAACCTCTGCCTCCCGGGTTCAAGCAATTCTCTTGTCTCAGCCTCCCGAGTAGCTGGGATTATAGGCACCCACCACCACACCTGGCTAATTTTTGTATTTTTAGTAGAGACGGGGTTTCACCATGTTGGCCAGGCTGGTCTCAAACTCCTGACCTTGTGGTCCGCCTACCTTAGCCTCCCAACGTGTTGGGATTACAGGCGTGAGCCACCACACCCAGCCTTTTATTTATTTATTTATTTTCAGACAGTGTCGCACTCTGTTACCCAGGCTGGCAGGCTGGAGTGCAGTGACAGAGCTCTGCTCACAGAAGCCTCGACCTCCCAGGCTCAAGCAATTCTCCCACCTTAGCCTCCCAAGTAGCCGGGACTACAAGTGCACAACACCATGCTTAGCTATTTTTTGTACTTTTTGTAAGTTTTGCCATGTTGCCCAGGCTGGTCTCGAACTTCTGACCTCAAGTGAGCTGCCTACCTCATCCTCCCAAAGTGTTGGGATTGGAGGCATGAGCCACTGCGCGGGGCCTCTCTTTGTCTTTGTGCCAGATTTTGGAAGGCTGCTCCCCACAGCTTGGGGCTGCCCTGCGGCCTCAGGACTCCTTTGACGCAGCCCTGGGTCCTCTTCCTGGATGTCTCAGGGCATCCGTCTCTTGGTCTCGCTTCATGTCCAGGAGCAGGACCCAGGAAACAGGCCCCCTGCCCTCCAACTCTTTCTCCCCCTTGCCTGTCCCCCCATCTCTCCCTCCTGTCCTCTAATTGGGGGAGAGGACCTTGTCCCCTGCTTCCAGTCAGACACTCTGCCCATCTTTCCTTCTACTTGCTCAGTAACCCCTCCAAGTTCTCCTGAGACCTTCAGCTTTAAGAAAACAAAAGCCAGAAGGACCTTCAGGGAGGAAGAGGCCCTGCAGAGCGGGTGGCCTGGGGTGGCGTGAGAGGGCAGAGGCAGAGACAGCAGGGAGACTGAATCAACAGGACCTGCTGTCTGTGGATGGTGAGAAGAGAAAGACGTCAAAGCCGAGCCAGGGAGGCCAGGAGGTCCAAACTGGAGACATGAAGAAGCTGTCCTCTTCATGGGGAAAGTGAAAGTCACGGCCTTGCCCATGGGCGTGTCCAGAGGACCATGGAAAGAACAGGGGTGGGAAGAAGCAGGGCCAGGGGAAGAGCTGAGCCTGTGCTGGGCCCGGAGGGAGGGCGGGGGCAGCCTCGGTAAGGACCACCCTGGGGAATGAGAGCGGAGTCTGCAGAGGGAGGGCAGAGGGCCAGGCCTCAGCATGAAGACTGCTTTATTTAGGGGATGGAGGCAGAGGAGCAGGAGAAAGGGCTGGGAAAGCTTACAAATAGCGGACAGAGACCAGCTTGGCCTACAGCCCCACAGGGGCAGTGGGTGGGAAAAGGAGTCAAGGTATCAGTGCATCTCCAGTGAGCCCTGTGAGCAGTCAGTGCTGAGTATGGGTGTGTCGGCTCGGTATGAGGGCTGAGTATGTGCTGGCTGAGTACACAGAGGAAGGAAGGAAATGTGTGAGTCTGGTCAGGCTGCTGTAACAAAGTGCCACAGATTGGGGGGCTCAAAACATAGCAGTGAATTTTCTCACAGTTCTAGAGGCTTGAAGTCCAAGATCAATGTGTCAGCAGGATTGGCTTCTTTGGAAGACTCTCTCTGGCTTGCAGATGGCCACCTTCTCTGCTTCTTCACTTGGATTTTCCTCTATGTGTGTCCTGATCTTTTTTTTTTTTTTTTTTTTTTTTTTTTGAGACAGAATCTTGCTCTTGTCGCCCAGGCTGGAGTGCAATGATGCGATCTCTACTCACTGCAACCTCTACCTCCTGGTCTCAAGCAATCCTCCTGCCTCAGCCTCTTGAGTAGCTGGGACTACAAGTGCACGCCACCACGCCCAGCTAATTTTTGTATTTTTAGTAGAGATGAGGTTTCACCTTGTTGACCAGGCTGGTCTCAAACTCCTGATCTTGGGTGATCCGCGCACCTCCCAAAGTGCTGGGGCTACAGGTATGAGCTACCATGCCTGGTCCTGATCTTGTCTTCTTATAAGAACACCAGTCATATTGGATAGAGCCTGCTCCCATGACCTCATCTAACTCTACCTCTTCAAAGATCCTATGTCCAAATATAGTCATAATAATTGAGGGTTAGGACTTCAGCTTATGAATTTTGGAAGGACAATTCTGCCCATAACGAGGAGCATCTACATATTGTCAGGGCAACAAAATATACACACTTAAGTAATGGACAAGATAGTGTACAGTTATTTGCTAAACTGTGTGCTATAAACAAATGAAAAAATAAGTATATAAGAAATAAGTATATAAGAAATGACTACGCATGGAGACACTGAAGAAAATATGTTTTGAACATTCAGCCAGCTTTAAATAACAGCAGAAAATCCCCAGGTGTTGGGAATAAAAAGAGAACATAAAATGAGAGAGTTAGTGGGAGGAGAAGTTGAAATGGTTCATGGAGTTTTGGAGCCAGATATTGGCCTTCAGGGGTTTTGAAATGACAAAGGGGGCCAAGAAATTAGCATAACTGGCACATCTTGGAAGCTTGAGAGAGGCAAATGCAAAACCTCTCTGTACGATTGTTTCTACAATTTAGGAATGAGAGACTCCCACGGAAAGCATCCCCCACTGAGTTGAGCTCACAAGGGGTCAAAAATTAGAAAAGCAACAGTCAGAAGGAAATAGGAAGAATAGCCGCCCAAGGAATAGAATTAATAGAAAAATCTAATATGTACTCTAATGCAAAGTGTTTAAAGTGTTCACAGAAAAAAAAAAAAAAGCTGTAAACCATAAGGTAAGGACTGAATAAAATGGAAAAAGGATAGACAGATTTGAAAAATAAACAAAAGTTATAGCTATAAAAATACAATTACGGAACAGGATAAAACATCATTGGATGAGTTAAACAGCATTTTAGACACAGCCAAAGAAAGAATTAGTGAATTAGAAAACAAAGCTGAAGACATTTTCCAGAATGCAGCACAATGAGGTAAAGCAATGGAGTTGGGAGGGGAGAATGAAATGATGCAGTAGCCATTAAACAAGAGTTCCAGAGGAAAAAAATAACAGAATGAGAGAGAGTTCATATTTGAGGAGCTAGAAATGGCCAAACCTGTGCTAAATAATATAAATAAGTGTTACGTAATTAAAACAAGAAAATAAAAAGACCAATTTCACTTTAATGCAACCACTTATAATAGAAGACCCATATAGTGCTTGCTACATGCCAGGCATTGTTTTTAGCACTTTACATGTATTAACTTATTTTCTAGAAAATAATACCTCAGGACTGGGCATAGTAGCTCACACCTGTAATCCCAGGGCTTTGGGAGTCTGAGGCAGGAAGATTGCTTGAGACCAGGAGTTTGAGATCAGCCTGGGCAACATAGTGAGACCCTGTCTCTACAATTTTTATTTATTTATTTATTTTTAATTAGCCAGGCATGGTAGTGCTTGCCTGTAGTCCTAGCCACTCGGAGGCTGAGGTGGGAGCCCAGGAGCTTGAGGCTGCAGTGAGTTATGATCATGCCACTGCACTCTAGCCTGGTTGACAGAAAGCAAAACCCTGTCTCTAAAAGTTTTTTAAAATAAAAAAAAAACTAGGTAATACCACAAAAGATGAGAGGAAATTGGCATTAAAATATTTTAAGTTCATTATATTATTTGAGAAAAATATGGAGATTTTAATATATTTAAATATGGGTTCCTTCCGTAACAAGAGGAATAAATACTGAACTCAACTTGATTTCTTTTCTTTTCTTTTCTTTTCTTTTTTTTTTTTTGAGATGAAGTTTCATTCTTGTTGCCCAGGCTGGAGTGCAGTGGTGTGATCTTGGCTCACTGCAACCTCCGCCTTCCAGGTTCAAGTGATTCTCCTGCCTCAGCCTCCCCAGTAGCTGGGATCACAGGCATGAGCCACCACACCCGGGTAATTTTGTATTTTTAGTGGATATGCGGTTTCACCATGTCAGCCAGGCTGGTCTCGAACTCCTGACCTCAGGTGATCCACCTGCCTTGGCCTCCCAAAGTGCTGGGATTACAGGTGTGAGCCACCGCTCCTGGCCAAATTGATTTCTTTCTTCTCTCTTTTTTTTTTTTTAAATTTTTTAGACGGAGTTTCGCTCTTGTTGCCCAGGCTGGAGTGCAATGGTGTGATCTCAGCTCCCTGCAACTTCTAGCTCCCGAGTTCAAGCGATTCTTCTGCCTCAGTCTCCTGAGTAGCTTGGATTACAGGCATACAACATCATGCCTGGCTAATTTTTTATTTTTAGTAGATGGGGGGTTTCTCCATGTTGGTCAGGCTGGTTTGGAACTCCTGACCTCAGGTGATACACCTGCCTTGGCCTCTCAAAGTGGTGGGATTACAGGCGTGAGCCACCACACCTGGCCCCAACTTGATTTCTTAATGATGATCACTGCACCTCCTTCTGCTCCCTGCCTTCTGGGTACTTGGCAGGATGACATTTCCTGGATGTCTTACTATTGATTTGATGGGGCCATGGGGCTAGTTCTGGCCAATGAGCAGAAGTGATTTGACATCCACGCTAAATACTTAGTTTCCAGTACCCTCCAGGGCTCTAATAGACGGATGTTCAACATGGTGGTGACTCCATCAGCATCAGCCCATCAGTGACATAGGTAAGAATAATACCCCTTTTGTCTCTCTGCAGAGACCCTGAGAAAGAAAGAAACTTTTCTTGTGTTCAGGGCTGGTCTAGAAGCTTCATAGTATCACCAGAGACTCATGTTTCCCCTGCCTTTCAGCTCTGCCATTCTTAGGGTGTGATGTCTAGCCTCCAGATCACTTCAAGGTCCATGATAGCTGCTGGACCTCCAGCCATCACATCTGTATTCCAGAAAGGAAGTAGGAGATGGAGGCTAAGGAGAAGGTAAAAATAGCATTCATCAGCTGTCTGTCCCCAACCTCTCTTTATTTTTTATTTTTTTTATAGTAACGGGGTCTTGTTCAATCTAGAAACAATCTCTTAAATTTTCCACGTGAGGATGAGACCACATTGCTTCCATGACTCTCTGAGTCCTGGGTCCTGCCTTCCCCTCTGCCTTTGGCTCATGCTGCTGTCCCCCTGGTTCCTCGTGATGGGTTCGTGGCTTTCAGGGGGTTCCTTGCAATGCTGCCTAGTGGCCTGTTCCCTGCTGTCCTCTTTTCCTGGAACACTCTCCCTCAGTTCTTCAGAGCTCAGCAGAACTGCAGTTCTAACTGATTCACTTCAGTTTCACCTTGTTCAGTGACGAGGTTTCTCCTTGGGCCCCAACCTCTATGTGTCCGAGTCTGCCTCCCTCCAGTCAGGAGCCTAAAACCCTCAGACAGCTGCATGCCAATGCCATCAACCACTAAGGGACACAATGGGGCCAGCCTAGGGCACCATGGGTAAATGGGGAGGGACCGTGACCCAGATGCACGTGAGCTTAGGAGCTGAGGAGCCATTCATTCATTTGACATACATCAGGTGCTACCTCCTGGGAGCCTGGTACTGGGGAGACACAAGAGAGTAAGGTGGGCCTGTTCTCCTGGAACTTACAGACCACAGGGGGTAGACAGACAATAAATAGGAAAATAAGCAAACAGAAAAAGATTGTTTTACACTGTCATTCCTCTGCCTTTCAGTTCTGCCATTCTTAGGGTGTGATGTCTAGCCTCAAGATCACTTTAGGGTCTGTGATAACTGCCGGACCTCCAGCCATCACGTCTGTATTCCAGAAAGGAAGTAGGAGATGGATGCTCATCTCTCCTACTGTTGTAGGAGAACAGGCTCATCTCATTCTCTTGTGTTCATTGTTCCAAAAGGACATATGCAGGAGATGTTATAGAAGGTTTGGGGGCAAGATGTCAGGATATGTGGTCAGAGCCCTAATGGATGAGAAGGTGCTGGGCAAAGAGCCAGGGAAAGGGAATCTCAGCAGGGCAAACAGCACATGCAAAGGCCCCGAGGTGTCAGAGAATGGCCTGGCAGGGGCACAAGAAAGGAGAAGAGGAGCAGAGGTGGGCAGGGCTAGGCCACAGGCTGCGTTGGACATTGGGTTAATTCTGAGGGTCCTCAGGAGGCTTTTCAGTAGACAGTGGCGTGATCTGGTCTGATTTATGGGAGAGTTGGACTTCGCAAATCCTTTAAGTGATTTCTGTAATTTTCCATTTATAGTGTGGACTTGGGATAGCTTGTGGGGGTTATTTTTGGTTCTCTGGCCATTTTGGTCAAACCAACAGCAGAATGCATTTTCCAAGCATGGAGCAGCAGGGCAAGTTTCAGCAAACGCCCCACCTGCTTCTCCATGACCTCGAGGGCTATCTCCCCTGGAGACACTCATACCCTCTGAATGGTGGACTCCATGCCCTTGGCACACTGACACCCAGCACCTCACATGCCTGCCTTCCATGAAGGGTAGATGTATCCCTGTGGGCTTTGCAGAGAGACAGAACCAACAGGACACACACACATGCATGTGTATGTATACATGTGTATATCTACATATATTATTTATTTCAAGGTGTCGGCTTATGTGATTGTGAGGGCCAGCAGGCTGGAGGGCTGGAGTCTCAGGCAGGAGTTGATGCTGCAGCCTTTCTTCTCTTTTTTTTTTTTGAGATAGAGTCTCACTCTGTTGTCCAGGCTGAAGTGCAGAGGTGTGATCTCAGCTCACTGCAACCTCTGCCTTCCAGGTTCAAGCAATTCTCACACCTCAGCCTCCTGAGCAGCTGGGATTACAGGCACGCACCACCACGCCCAGCTAATTTTTGTATTTTTAGTAGAGACAGGTTCCCACTATGTTGCCCAGGCTGGTCTCAAACTCCTGAGCTCAAGTGATCTGTCCACCTCCGCCTCCCAAAGTACTGGGATTACAGGCGCGAGCCACTGTGCCCGGCCAGTGTTGCAGTCTCGAGGCAGAGTTTTTTCTCTGGGAAGAGCCTCAGGTTTTGCTCTTCAAACCTTCAACTGACTGGATGAGGCCCACCCACATTTTTGCGAGTCATCTGTTTTACTTAAAGCCAACTCATTGTAACACCTACTCTCTACCCACAAAATTTAAAAATTAATAAATAGGCCAGGTATGGTGGCTTGCACCTGTAATCCAAGCACTTTGAGAGGCCAAGGTGGGCAGATTGCTTGAGCTCAGGAGTTTGAGACCAACCTGGGTAACATGGTAAGCCCCTGTCTCTACCAAAGAAAATGCAAAACTTAACTGGGCATTTTGGGATGTGCCTGTAGTCCCAGCTCCTTGGGTGGCTAAGGTGGGAGGATTGCTTGAGCCCAGGGGGTCGAGTTTGCAGTGAGCCAGGATTGCGCTGCTGCACTCCATCCTGAGTGACAGAGTGAGAGCCTGTCTTAAATAAATAAATAAAGTAATAATTAAATGCAAAAAGAAAGTCAACTCACGGTAGATGGTAACTACATCAACAAAATACCTTCACAGCAGCACCTAGATTAGTGTTTGAATTAATAACTGGGTGCTGGCCAGCCATAGTGGCTCATGCCTCTAGTCCCAGCACTTTGGGAGGCCAAGGCAGGCCGATCACTTGATTTAGAGTGGTGGTCAGTGAGTTCACAGCCAAAATGACAGGGGCCTCGCTGGGCAGAGGACGCCTAACTGCATTGGTCCCTGTGCCTCCTTTCCCCTTGTTATGGGCTGAGCTACATCACCCCCAAATTCCTGTGTTGAAGTCCTAACCCTCAGTACCCTGGGATATGACTATTATTTGGAACTAGGGCCTGTAAAGAGGTAATTACGCTAAAATAAGTCTACAAGGGTGGGCCTTAGTACAATATGGCTCATGTCCTTATGAGAAGAGATTAGGACACAGATATGTGTGTGCACAGAAAGACCCTAAGAAGACCCAGGGAGAGAGAAGATGGTCACCTGCAAGCCAAGGAGAGAGGCCTCTGGAGAAACCAAATCTGCTGACATCTTGATCTTGGACTTCAGCCTATAGAACTAGGAGACGATATGTTGTTTATCCACCCAGCCTGTGGTATTTTGTTGTGGCAGCCCCGGCAAATGAATACACCTCTTCTCTGAGGGGCCAGAAGGGTGTTCCTGGTTCCCTAATTTCGAGTCTTGGCTGTGCAATCTTTGCCTTCTCTTGATCGGAGAATTGAAGATCACAGTCAAGGAGTCTGACCCTTCCCACAGACCCTGCTGAACTCTGCCCCACACCCTTCCATAACCTCCTCTTTCTCAGTGTTGGTGGTTTGTGTGGTCAGATACAGGCCAGCCACAGGAAGAGGCAAAATAAGCTTCAGGGGAAGTGAACACGTCCCACACAGCTTGCTTCTGGGGTAAGGGGCAGTGACAGGGCCTGACTGTTTAACTGTTCCTGCCACTGTTCCCAGGCCTGAAAATGTGTGTCAGCCTGTGTGCAGATCACGTCAGGTGGATGCCAGGCAGGCTGAGGACAGCTCTGTGCTGCTCTTGACTTCACTCCACGCCTTGGGCAGTCATCCATAGGTTCCCTACAGACAGGGCTCAGGCTCAGCTCTACCCCAAGGGGTGCCTTGACTTCCAGCCCAACAAGGGGGACAGCTGTGGCTTGGGTTTCTTCAAAATGAAGACCTGGAGGCATGAACTGGATGAAGTTGTTTATTTGATACGTAAGCCCAGAAAGCATGGTGAGGGGGTGGAGGAAGAGAGACAATGAAGAGAAGAGAGAAAATGAAGTGTGTTCTGGCTGGGCGTGGTGGCTCACACCTGGAATTCCAGCACTTTGGGAGGCCGAGGTGGGCAGATCACGAGGTCAGGAGATCGAGACCACCCTGGCTAACATGGTGAAACCCCATCTCTACTAAAAATACACACACACACACAAAATAGCCGGGCATGGTGGCGGGCACCTGTGGTCCCAGCTACTTGGGAGGCTGATGCAGGAGAATGGTGTGAACCTGGGAGGCGGAGCTGCAGTGAGCCGAGATCACGCCACTACACTCCAGCCTGGGCGACAGAGATACTCTAGGTGTCTCATACAGTATTTGTCCTTTTGTGACTTATTTCACTTACCATAATATCCTCAGGCTTCATTCGCATTGTAGCATATGTCATAATCTCCTTCCTTTTTAAGGCAGACTAATATTCCATTATATATATATATACCACATTTTGTTTATCCATTCATCTGCCAATGGACAGATGAATGGGTTTTTTCCACCTTTTGGCTTTTGCTAATGATGCTGCTATGAACGTGGGTGTATAAATATCTCTTCAAGTTCCTGCTTTCAAATCTTTTGGGTATATGCCCAGAAGTGGAATTGCTGGATCATATGATAATTCTATTTTTAATTTTTGGAGGACTGCTGTGCTGTTTTCCATTCTAGTGATGCCATTTTGCATTCCCGATGACAGCGCACAAGTGCATCAGGGTTCCAATTGCTCCACATCCTCAGCAACTCTTGTTGTTTTCTGATTTTTACAAAATAGTAGTCAACCTAATGAATGCGAGGTGGTATTTCATTGTTCATTGTGGTTTTGATTTGCATTTCCTTAATGATGAGTGATAATGAGCACCCACTTGCATATTTACTGGTCGTTTGTATAACTTCTTCGGAGGAATGTCTATTCAAGTCCTTTGCTCAATTTAGTTTTCACAATGCTTTTATGATCTAGCCTTGGATGGTATATGCTGTCGTTTCCTCAATATCCTGTAGAAGGGTTCAGCTCTGTTCAGTGTGGGAGGCAACTACACCAGGGTGTGCATATCAGGACGCAGGGATTGCTGGGGCCATCGTGGATGCTGGCTGTTCATGGGATATTTCTCTACTAGTGCCACCCCTAGAAGGAGCATTGTTCCTGGGTGTTAACTCCCTGGCACTCTGGCCTAAATCAGCACACACAGAAGACGCTCCACTGTGATACAGAGCTCCCCCAGGCAGAGAGAGTAGCTGTCAGTACGTTCAAGCCATGTCTGCAAATGTCTAAGGGGGGCCAGTGATCACATGAAGTCCCAGAGTGGGTCTCCTGTGTCCTCTGTCCTCACTGAGAGACCACCACAACTCAACACTTGCTCTGATGCCAATATCCATCCCCTCCTCTGCGTGAATATGCCATGCCCTTGATCTGTTCCCAATCCTGTGGCTGAAACTAATTCTTATCTGCTCCTCCTGTAGTTGGTCCACAGCTATTTCTGCAGATGCCCCAGGACTTCTTTTTTTGAGACGGAGTCTCGCTCTGTCGCCCAGGCTGGAGTGCCGTGGCATGATCTTGGCTCACTGCAAGCTCTGCCTCCCAGGTTCACGCCATTCTCCTGCCTCAGACTCTCTCCAGGATGTCTTTAGCTACAGTTGACTTTTGAACAAAGTGGGGGTTAGGGATGATGACCCCGTGTGCATTTGAATATCCATGTATAACTTTTGACTCCCCTGAAACTTAACTACTAATAGCCTACTGTTGACTGGAAGCCTTATAGATAACATATACAGTAGATTATCAAAATTAATGAATTTTGTATGTTATGTGTATTATGTACGGTATTTTTACAATAAAACTAGCTAGAGAAAAGAAAATGTCACTAAGGGCCAGGTGCATGCCTGTAATCCCAGCACTCTGGGAGGCCGAGGTAGGAGGATTACTTGAGCCCAGGAATTCGAGACCAGCTTGGGCAATATAGCGAGACCCCATCTCTGTGAAAAATAAAAAATTAGCTGGGTGTGGTGGTGCACCTGTAGTCTCAGCTACTTAGGAGGCAGAGGGAGGAGGATGGCTTGAGCCTGGGAGTTCAAGGCTACAGCGAGCCATGATCATTCCACTGCACTCCAGCCTGGGTGACAGAGTTAGACTTTGTCTCTTAACAAAAAAAGAAAAAAGAAAAAAAAAAAAGCAGCCTGGCCAACATGGCAAAACCCCATCACTACTAAAAATACAAAAACTATCTGGGCATGGTGGCACATGCCTAGAATCCAAGCTACTCAGGAGGCTGAGGCAGGAGAATCACTTGAACCTGAGAGGCAGAGGTTGCAGTGAACTGAGATCGCACCACTGCACTCCAGCCTGTACAACAGAGCGAGACTCTGTCTCAAAAACAAAAAACAAAAAACAAACAAACAAAAAAACAACAAGAAAAAGCCCACCCTGTAATTGACATATCTGAAATCCAACCCTCCATGTCATTATATTCTTTACAGGTTTCTCTTGGCAACATACCTTGCCTGGATGCCTTTCCAGGACAGCCTGTGTGGCCTGACCTCCCTCCTTCAAATGCCTGCACACCATTCCACAGCACTGGTGTCCCATTATTGTCTGTTCTCTATTGATAAAGTTAGCAGGGGCCTTTGGGGTCCCTGTCTCCTCCCCTTGGCGGGACTTTGATTCCAGCTGCATCTACGGAGGAGGAGTCCCAACTTAGCTTGGTGCCTTGCATCTCCTGCTTTCTGCCCCAGGACCAATTCTCTGACACACAGGAGCCCTCCGGACCCTTGTACAAACACAGTCAGAAAGGGCTGCAAAGTTAACATCTCTGGAGGAAGTCAATTATCCACAAATTATCTGATCTTTCAGGGAGATGGTCCTAGGAGGCGTGCAGGACACTCTGCTTTCAGAAGCTAACACAAAGACAAGTCTCTAGGGACCAAAGACAAGGAAAATTTATCTGGTCTCTAATTTTTCCTTATCACGACAAGGTTATAACTAGTACCACTTATCTCTCTATATTTGAGCTACCATTTATTTATTTTTGAGATGGGAGTCTTGCTGTGTCACCCAGGCTGGAGTGCAGTGGCATGATCTCAGCTCACTGCAGCCTCCATCCCCCCGGTTCAAGCAATCCTCCTGTCTCAGCCTCCTCAGTAGCTGGGACTACAGGCACGCACCACCATGCCCGGCTAATTTTTGTACTTTTTTTTAGTAGAGTTGGGGTTTTACCACGTTGGTCAGGCTTTTCTCGAACTCCTGACCTCAAGTGATCCACCGGCCTTAGCCTCCCAAAGTACTGGTATTACAGGTGTGAGCCATTGAGCCTGGCTTGAGCTACTATTTTTTTCTTTTTTTTTTTTTTTTTTTTTTTGAGACGGAGTCTCGCTCTGTCACCCAGGCTGGAGTGCAGTGGCCAGATCTCAGCTCACTGCAAGCTCCGCCTCCCGGGTTCCCGCCATTCTCCTGCCTCAGCCTCCCGAGTAGCTGGGACTACAGGCGCCGCCACCTCGCCCGGCTAATTTTTTGTGTTTTTAGTAGAGACGGGGTTTCGCCGTGTTAGCCAGGATGGTCTCGATCTCCTGACCTAGTGATCCGCCCGTCTCGGCCTCCCAAAGTGCTGGGATTACAGGCTTGAGCCACCGCGCCCAGCCAAGCTACTATTTTTTTCTATAAATTTCTAGAGGAAAAGTTTCAGAGCCAAAAGGATAGACTTTTATATATTGGTACCTGTTGCTAAACTTGTCCTCTAGAAATGTTGTCATTCCCATCTACAGTGATGGAGCGTGTTTCCTTCTACCTGGGAGCCTGGGTGCTGTGAGGAGGGTGTCTGTGCAGTGAGTGGGCGACAGCTCGGAGTGAGGATGCAGAGTGGGTTAGGAGGGGTCTGGTAGGGGCAGTGATGGTAGCAATGGAAGGTGAATTACACACTGAGGAGGTTGGCCCGAAGAGGAAATATGCCAAAAATAACAGAAGACGAGTTTCTTCCTCTCAGGGAGGTGTCTAGGGATGAATGCTGTGGTATCAAATTGGAATTAGAGGCACTGATGTCAGTGCATGCTTTTCAACGTTTATAGATAGATATAAAAATAAGTATCAGGCCAGGTGCGGTGGCTCACACCTGTAATCCCAGCACTTTGGGAGGCCAAGGCAGGCAGATAGCCTGAGGTCAGGAGTTTGAGACCAGCCTGGCCAACACGGTGAAACCCTGTCTCTACTAAAAATACAAAAATTAGCTGGGCGTGGTGGTAGGTGCCTGTGATCCTAGCTACTTGGGAGACTGAAGCAGGAGAATTGTTTGAACCCAGGAGGTGAGGTTGGCAGTGAGCTGAGATCACGCCACTGTACTCCAGCCTGGGTGACAGAGCAAAACTCCGTCTCAAAAAAAAAAAAAAAAAAAAGCATCAATATATATGTGTGTGTACATACAGTATGTGTGTATATATCTATATATTTATACATACATATATTCCCTAGCTCAGCCCACTGAGAGGGCCTGGGAGCAGCAACACCCCAACAGTAATGAGCACACTCAGCACACAGATCTTGAGCACTGATTTCATTACCACCAGATCTGACCCAGATCTCATGACTATTATTATATATACATATTTTTTGAGGCAGAGTTTCACTCTTGTTGCCCAGGCTGGAGTGCAGTGGCGTGATCTCAGCTCACTGCAACCTCTGCCTCCCAGGGTTCAAGTGATTCTCCTGCCTCAGCCTCCTGAGTAGCTGGGATTACAGGCAAACACTACCACACCCTGCTAATTTTGTATTTTTAGTAGAGTCGGGGTTTCACCATGTTGGTCAGGCTGATCTTGAACTCCTGATCTCAGGTGATCCACCTGCCTCAGCCTCCCAAAGTGCTGGGATTACAGGTGTGAGCCACCACACCTGGCCTTTATCTATCTATCTATCTATCTATCTATCTATCTATCTATCTATCTATCTATCTATCTATCTATCTATCTATCTATTTATTGAGACAGGGTCTTGCTCTGTCCCCACACTTGTGTGCAGTGGTACAATCATAGCTCACTACAGCCTTGACCTCCTGGGCTTAGGTGATACTTCCGTGTTAGATTCCCAGGTAGCTTGGACTACAGGCAAGCACGATCACACCTGGCTAGTTTCCATATTTTGGGTAGAGATGGGTTTCGCCATGTTGCCCAGGCTGGTCTCGAACTTCTGGGCTCAAGCAATCTGCTCACCTTGGCCTCCCAAAGTGCTGGGATTACAGGCGTGAGTCACCGTGCCCGGTCGATCTTGGTTTCCATCATTCTCCACTAAAAGGAACCAGAACTCCTTGGAAAAATGGCTTATTCCAGGATAGCCCAGAGAAATAGGAGATGAGCCTAGAACATTGTCTTGTGCCAGAAAATACAAAATATTCATAATGACACGTCGAAAGGATACAGGATCCAACTTGAAGGGGCTCCCACTGGTCAAATCTGGGACAAATTTGAACATCAACACAAACAATGACAATGAATTTTTATCCTTTGAATAGAATAAGAAATCATGGGTCCACATGGATATAAATAAAAGTGATAAGAGGAATTTTCTCCTTCTAGTCAAAGTCAGCTCATAAACGAAGGGATGATGGGGTTTAGAATCACTATTTGGCAGCCAACATAGTAATAATTTTTTTTTTTTTTTGAGATGGAGTCTCTCTCTGTCCCCCAGGCTGGAGTGCAGTGGTGCGATCTCAGCTCACTGCAAGCTCTGCCTCCCGGGTTCACACCATTTTCCTGCCTCACCCTCCCAAGTAGCTGGGACTACAAGTGCCCGACACCATGCCTGGCTAATTTTTTTTGTGTTTTTTTAGTAGAGGTGGGGTTTCACCGTGTTCACCAGAATGGACTCGATCTCCTGACCTCGTGATCCGCCCACCTCAGCCTCCCAAAGTGCTGGGATTACAGGTGTGAGCCACTGTGCCCGGCCCATCATAGTAATAATTTATGCATACAAGAATCATACACAGGCCAAGCATGATGGTTCCTGAATGTAATCCCAGCATTCTGGGAGGCCAAGGTGGGTAGATCCCTTGGGCACAGAAGTTCGAGACCAGTCTGGGCAATATGGTGAAACCTCATCTCTACGAAAAAATAGAAAAATTAGTGGGCATGGTGGTGTGTGCCTATAGTCTCAGCTACCCAGGAGGCTGAGGTGGGAGGATCAGCTGAGCTCGGGAAGTCAGGGCTGCAGTGAGCCATGATTGCACCACTGCACTCCAGCACCTGGGTGACAAAGCAAGACCCTGTCTAAAACAAACAAACAAACAAACAAAACATAAACAGATGCTAAACTTTAAAGAAAAATGGGATATAGGCCGGGTGCGGTGGCTCACGCCTGTAATCCCAGCACTTTGGGAAGCTGAGGCGGACGGATCACTTGAGGTCAGGAGTTCAAGACTGGCCTGGCTAACTTGGTGAAACCCTGTTTGTACTAAAAATACAAAAAATTATCTAGGCTTGGTGGTGCATGCCTATAATCCCAGCTACTTGTGAGGCTGAGTCAGGAGAGTCACTTGAACCCGGGAGGCAGAGGTTGCAGTGAGCCGAGATCGCGCCATTCCACTCCAGCTTGGGCAACAAGAGTGAAACTCAGTCTAAAAAAAAAAAAAAAAAAAAGGAAAAGAAAAATGGGATATTGACATAACCTTCAAGTACCTCCCTCCCCACAACCCACCTATTAATTTCCAAAGGGAAAGTAGTAACTCTTCAGAGGAGAAAATGTCTTCAGTATAGTATGGGTGGACACTGCATGCTTCTTCTTGGGGTGCAGTGGAAAGAATGCACCCCCAGGTCACAGGCCTGCCCTGTCCCAGTGCTGACTCTTGCCCCAGCAGCCCTCCCTCACTGCAAGGAGGCTTTGCCTGAAAGCAGAGCCCTTCCCTGCTCGGAAGTGATGTCTGCTCAGGGAAAGAGCAGGGCCTGGAGCAGGGTGGAGGGGACAGAATCTTCCTGGGGTCCTTCAGGGCCCTGAAACAATTTGGGACCCTTTCCTGCAGCTGGGGCTCCGTGCAGGCCTGCCGAGAGCTGGTCAGCCCTAATAAAGGCCTGTTAATGGAGCCCACTCTTCCCTCCTTGTTTATGGCGCCTCTACACAAACACACTTGAGCATTTCTTGGGAATTATGAGTTGCCGGAAGGCAGGATCCTAGGAAGACCCCTGCCAAGGGAAGACAAGGACAGCCCAGGCTCTGTGGCTGACGGAGCCTGGGCTCGGTCTGTGGCCTCCTTGTCCTGCAGCCTCACTCTCTCTACCCACCCTTCCCAGGGGCTAAAGAGAGAAACCTCGAGGGTATTTTCACTTGCTGCCTTGGAAGAAACGTATTGAGAATTACTTCCTTGTAGCAATCTCTGAGACCTATTCCCATTTATTTGAAAAATTGTTACGAATGCCCACTAAGTGCCATCTGGGCACTCATTTAATCTTCATAATAACCTTATGAAGTTGGTACTGTTGTCACTCCCACTTTTCAGATGGAGAAACTGAGGCATAGAAAATCTAAGCAGCATTCCCCCAACAGCATGCTCCCCTAAAGGATGAAGGGGAGTAAAACTGCTGTCGCTTTAAAACAAAATTAGTTCTCTAAAACCAGAAAAAAGGAGAAAATAACAACAACATCAACTGCTGTTCCTGGAGAGCATCTCACAGCCTCTCCGAGCTGCAACCACACATTGAAGCCTCTTGGAAGGCACTAAGCTCTAACCAGGGAACTTGAATTTTTACCAAAAGTTGCAGAGCCAGTTTACTACAAACACTAGATCCCTTGGGAAAGGTACTCAAGGGGATTGACTGGTCTCCCCAGAGTAGCTGCCCCTGGGCCAGAAGGTGCCAGGCTAGCCCATGGGAGGTCCCAGGCTAGCTCATGGGAGGTCCCAGGCTGGCTCATGGGAGGTGCCAGGCTAGTCCATGGAAGGTGCCAGGCTGACCCATGGGAGGTACCAGGCTGGCCCATGGGAGGTGCCAGGCTGGCCATGGGAGGTGCCAGACTAGTTCATGGAAGGTGCCAGGCTAGCCCATGGGAGGCGCCAGGCTGGCCATGGGAGGTCCCAGGCTGGTCCATGGAAAGTGCTGCCCACAAGCCGTTCAGGAGCAGTTAAGAACAGCATCCAGGCCGGGCGCGGTGCCTCAAGCCTGTAATCCCAGCACTTTGGGAGGCCGAGACGGGCGGATCACGAGGTCAGGAGATCGAGACCATCCTGGCTAACACGGTGAAACCCCATCTCTACTAAAAAATACAAAAAACTAGCCGGGCGAGGTGGCGGGCGCCTGTAGTCCCAGCTACTCGGGAGGCTGAGGCAGGAGAATGGCGTGAACCCGGGAGGCAGAGCTTGCAGTGAGCCGAGATGGTGCCACTGAACTCCAGCCTGGGCGACAGAGTGAGACTCCGTCACAAAAAAAAAAAAAAAAAAAAAAAAAAAAAAAAAAAAGAATAGCATCCAGGCAGAGCAGTTTTTGGAGCAAACATAACCCAGTGAGAGAAAGGGGACATGAACTTCAAAGGGGAATGAGGCCAGACAAGTCTACAAAAATCCTGCTTTCTGAGAGTGATAAATATGCACATGCACCAGAGTCAGAGCTGTAGGTAAAAGGCAGAAAGCTTTGTACCCAGATACATTTCAATGCAAATCCCAGAGACCAGCCTGGGCAACATGGCGACACCCCATCTCCACCAAAAATACAAAAAATTAGCCGGGTATGGTGGCGTGGGCCTGTGGTCCCAGCTACTTGGGAGGCTGAAGTGAGAGGATTGCTTGAGCCTGGGAGGCAGAGGCTGCAGTGAGCTGAGACCACACCACTGTGCTCCAGCCTGGGTGACAGAGTGAGACTCCATCTCAGTTAAAAAAAAAAAAAAAAAATTCCCAGCTCCAACACTTGTGAGCTGTGAGAACTTGGGTGTGTTACTTAACATTAAAGACTTGTTACTTCTTTGTGTTTAAAGCCAATTTGACATAAACTCTGTCTCAGGGTAGCTGGGAGGGGTAGCTGAAATTTCCTACTTCAGAACAGGCTGTGTAGAATCTGCCGTTGTGAGTTTTGTGAGTCAAAATAGAGAAAGAAGTGTTTGAACTTCCAGTTCCCAGATATGGTTCCCCAAATAGGCATGTGAATCGGCCCTTCAGAGTTTTAAAATCTGGATTTTCTTATCTTCTTCGCAGACACATATTCTCCCGGGCATCTTTTTGCAAAATGGTTTTGCTAACCTTGTGAGCCTGCTGGGACAAGCTGTCCCCCAACCCTGGGTCTCACAATGCCTTGTGACTGCATTGTGCCCACGCTAGCTGTGCCTTTGACGAGGGTGCCTTTGACGAGGGCTTGAATCCCTGAGTGGCAGGGTCATCTGTGGTTTGTTCGGGCTGCTTGGCACCTGGGCTGTCTGCCAGGGGCTGTGGATGACCCACTGGGTGGGTAATCTGCCCTCCTCCCCTCCAGAAGGCTACAAGACCCATGCTCACCCCACCCATGCAGCAAGAGTGCAGCAGCAGAACCTGATTTTGTGGCATCCTGTCTCTCACCCCAGGGCAGGGGGTCCAGGGCAAGTGCTTCAAAAGGCGGGGACATGGTCCCAGCCTGGGGCTAGTGTCCACGGGCCGCAGGGTCACACTGCCAACCCTTCTAGCTGCAGCCCCACCGTCTCCCTGCCCCTCTAGCCTTGTTAATTCTGTGAGCTGCCGGATGTTCTTCAGGAAATCCGGCCTAAATCAGCCAGAGCCAGCTCTGATTTTTGAAAACCAAGATCCTTACCTGTTGCAGTAGCTCACACCTGTAATCCCAGCACTTTGGGAGGCCAAGATGGGTGGATCACTTAAGGCCAGGAGTTCGAGACCAGCCTGGACAACATAGTGAAACCCCATCTCTACAAGAAATACAAAAATTAGGCTAGGCACGGTGGCTCACGCCTGTAATCCCAGCACTTTGGGAGGAAGAAGCAGGTGGATCACGAGGTCAGGAGATCGAGACCATCCTAACACAGTGAAACCCTGTCTCTACTAAAAATACAAAAAAGTAGCCGGGCGTGGTGGCAGGCGCCTGTAGTTCCAGCTACTCTGGAAGCTGAGGCAGGAGAATGGCGTGAACCCGGGAGGCGGAACTTGTAGTGAGCCAAGATCGAGCCACTGCACTCCAGCCTGAGCTAGTGAGACTCCGTCTCAGAAAAAAAAAAAGAAATACAAAAATTAGCCAGGCATGATGGCACGTGCCTGCAGTTACAACTACTTGAGAAGCTGAGGTGGGAGGATTGATTGAGCCAGGCAGGTTGAGGCTGCAGTGAGCCGAGATCGCACCACTGCACTCCAGCCTGGGTGACAGACCGAGACCCTCTCTCAAAAAACAAAACAACAACAACAACAAAAAACCATTCAACAGGAACATCTTCTGGCACCCTGTCTTTCAGTCTTCACATACCTGGCCTTCTCTTAGCTTTAGGCCAACCGTGCCCGTGCTGGTGCCCGCTCCTCCATCACACACCCTCAGTGCACCTGCCTTTGGTCCCCTTTCCCTGTGTCCAACAGTTGCTGTTGATACGCCCAGCACTGTTTACTTACCTCCTGATTCAGTCTTTATTCCTAAGAACACCCCAACCCTAGAAAGACACATTCCGTATGCATGCACCACTGTCATTTCATTTCCACTTTCCAGTTCTTTGATATTATTTCCCCCAATTTAGTGTTATTCCCTTTGTAATGCTGACCTTCCTCGCACTCTGAATATTTACTGCTTTAGTATCTATTGGCTGTGGCAGCAGCCTGCCTTGGGAACAGGCGATAATGGAGAAGGTTTGGAAAAGAGTAATTGAATTGACTAAAAGTGGCCTGCTTTTTAGTATCACGATGTGCCGGTGATTCTAATCATTGTCGGTGATAAACTATTACTCCCGCCAGGCGGACTGCCGCCTTAACACCCACTGCCTGGTAGGCCACTGCCTAGTGGACAGGAGGAACTAATGGTATTCATAGAACACTTCGAAACTCAACCAAAACAGAAACATTTAGTGGTAAAGGCGCATTATGTCTGCAACTGACTCTCATAGTCCCCCCCAAAATATAGGAATCCTTTGTACTATTCTTTCAACTTTCCTGTAGGTCTGAAATAATGCTAATATAAAAGGTTAAAAAGGTCAGGACCGGGCGCGGTGGTTCACACCTGTAATCCCAGCACTTTGGGAGGCCAAGGTGGATGCATGACCTGAGGTCAGGAGTTCAAAACCAACCTGACCAACATAGTGAAACCACATCTCTACCAAAAATACAAAATTAGCCGGGTGTGGTGGCATGCACCTGTAATCTCAACTACTTGCGAGGTTGAGGCAGGAGAATTGCTTAAACTGGAGAGGTGGAGGTTGCAGTGAGCTGAGATTGCACCATTGCACTCCAGCCTGGGCAACAAGAGTGAAATTCCGTCTGAGAAAAAAAAAAAAAAAAAAGTTAAAAGGGAAAAGAAGACAAAACTACTAAATTAGCGCAAACTGCTGCAGACTAACAAGTTCCTGAGTCCTGATGCCGGTCAGCTGTTGCTGGGGGAGAAACTTTTGTTCTTAAACCTCCCTCTGATCATGACTATGATATGAGCATTTATAAATGGGAAGACCCAAGAGGAGCTTCTGTAACACACCCAAGTGTGGTTTGTTAGCTGGGAAGGCTGGTGGACTTGAGGGTGGCCTTTATTGCTTGGAGGAGAAGGTGCCACGAGCACCCTGTGGGCTCACAGTAAGATCTGGCCCCAGTCCAGGATGGCATGAGGGACACACAGGCCCTAGACATGAGAGACCCAGGCTTTTTCTGGCCTTCTCACTGTGTGACTTGAACATGTCCTCCCTTTGGCCACAAGCGGACGTTGGGGCCTGGTACACAGGCTGAGCCCCTGGGAGGAGGTGGCTGGTGCCCTGTGCCCAGCACCCTTCCTGAAGCCTGCGGGCTGGCTGTCTCTGGGAGAGCTCAGGAACAGGTCTCACAGCCCTCAGGGGGCAAGGGACTAGACAATCCCCAGTGGTCCCCTCGAGGAGCAAGAGAGGCAGGGGCGACACTCCCCTGAGGTCCCCTCCACTGCTGGTCCCCACCTGGCTGCAGGGCCCTGGCTGCCTGCACTGTGGCCGGACTCCCTGCAAGCCTGTATGTTCCTTTCCACTGGGACTCAGCTCTCCTGCCCGGGGTGCTGGGGACCTCGCTCTTCCAAACCCTGCTAAGGACAGCTCCCACCCCAGCCCTGCCTCCCAGCAGCTTTCTAGTGTCTTCCAGAGAATTCCAGGCTCTTCAACCCTGCACTGAGTGCTTAAACCCACATTATTCCTCTTAATCTTCATGGTATCCCTGAAGGACAGGGGCTATTTTTGTGTTTTACAGGCAAGGAAGCTGAGGCCTGAAGTGCAAAGTGGCTTATCTGAGGCCACACTGGCAGAACATGGATTCTCACTCTGGCCTCACAGCCTCCAAAGCCTGTACTCACTGTGTTCTCTGCCTGGCTTGACCATCTCTCCCACCAGTTTCTATGAGCAGACTAGGGCTGGTGGCTCAGGGAGCATGGGTGGATGATCACACATGGGTGGATGATCACACACAGGGAGCATGGGTGGAGCCACAAGCCATGTGGCTCCCTGAGGTGCAATCCCAGCCCCCAAGTTGGGAACCCCATCACCTGAGGGGCCCAGACCTTCCTCCTCTCTCTCCTGGCCATGGCCAGGCTGACCCCACAGAGCAGAGCTGGGTGGGGAGCTCTCTGACCTTGGGAGGTGCCCAGACGGGTACAGTGACTCCCCCTTGCTTCGGATATTTACTGTTCTGGTTCTCCATGTTTGCCCGATGACGCCCAGTGATGGGGGGTCCTGGGTGGTCCCCACTGCCCAGGCTGCAGAACAGTGCCTCCCTTGCATCCAGAGCTATAGTGTCCCCAAGCTCATCTCATCCTCCCTGCCTCCCCTCTGTAGACAGTAAAGTGGGATGGGTGTGGGGAGTTTCTAGGGGAACCATGGGCTTGCCAGGAGCTGCTGGTCACCCCAAGGCTGAGAAGGTTCTGGTTTAAACCTGCCCTGGGTTTAAGCAGCCCCTCTTGGCTCTCAGGGAATCAGCAGGGTAAGGAGGGGATACGGAGCTACTCACATGCCTCTGGCCCCATGAGTCCTGCACATGCCTGGGACTTGGGTGGTATCTCAGCAGCTCCTGGAGGTCCTGGTGGCCCCCCCAAGTGCATTTGCTGTTGTGTAGAGTTGGGTCCTTGACCCCCTCATCTGGGCAGACGCCCACCAGCCAAGCTTAGAAGATGGATGTGTACACCCAGAAAACCGGGGGACGCCACCTCAGGACGGAGCAGGAGCAGCAGGATGTCATACATTTCTGATGGGACACTACCGTGGTGGCCTTGAGCTCAGGCCCAGAGGCCAGGACCCCTAGGGCCCTCTGCACAGTGGCAGAAGTGAGGGCCACAGCCATTGTGGCCACTGAGCCTCTCCTTTTTGGGGGCTGCTCTTTAGCGTTTGATGGCTGCTAGTGCTGTGCGAATGATGCAGCCTGCTGTAGGAAATTTCTGACTGGCAAGAGTCACTCTGCCTCTGCAAGGCTGGGTGGGTCCTTCCCCATCCCCTCCAGGGCCGTGTGCACCAAAGGGTCCACAGGGACTTTTGGACTGCTCAGAGTGTGTGCAGAATGGTATGTGTGTATGTGTGTGTGCAGTGGTATGTGCAGAGTGATGTGTGCATGCATGTGTGTGTACATGCATGTGCGTGGGTGTGCATGTGTGTGCATGTGTGTGTAGTGAAAGGCTGGGGTCCAAATGCTCATCACTTGCTATGAGCAGCCTGTGATGCCACAGTGGGCTCTGTTGCTGAGTGATGTCATCCCTCCTTGCCCGTCTCTTGTGTTGGCAGACCCGTTATTGAGAATTTCTCCTGGACTAGCTCATCCGGGGCTGAATAGTTAATTCTCAGGGCACCACAGAATCCTTTCTCCCAAGGCCCTGGGGACCATGTGCCCCTGCACTTCCCACAACCGTCCCCTGCCTGGGACTCTGTTTACATGTGGAGTTCGTGGGAAGGCCGGCCTGGTGCTGGCGCCTTGAGGGCCTAACTCCCATCCCCAAGCCCAGACAGTGACTTATGGAATTGGGCGGCAGTGGGGAGGAGAAGGGTGCAGGAAAGCTGGGGGAAGAAGGAGCCTCCCACCACTAAATGATGACAATCCTACCCCACATTTCTTGATTGCTGGCCATGTGCCAGCCTCTGTGCTGAATCTTGACGCTCAGTGTCTCATGTCATCCTCACAATAGTGGCGATGGTGGTTAGCGCATTCTACAGGAAGGGGAACTGAGGCACAGAGCTTGGGAGCTCACAGTGGCTCTCGGGGTCCTGCGGCTTTGTAGCCTCTCCTGGCGCTCCTCAAAGTGTGATTCCTGGGTATGGGCTCTCCAGAGAGCGTTGGTCAGACATGAGGATTTCTGGGCCTTGCCCAGACTAAGGAGACCAAACTCTGGGCAAAGGCCCCGGAACTAGCATTTTAGTCTGCGTGATCAGTCGTTTCTAGGGTCCCTAGAAGTTCCTGATGAAACAGCTTCCAGCTAAGGAGCTGACTGCAGGACTAGGGAGTGGGGGCAGGTGAGGCACTGGGATTTGCATGTGGGCAGTGTGGGGGAGCAGGAGGCTGTGGCTGGGCATCCTTAGCCTTCCCTAAATTCCCTCCATCCTTGTTATATATACCCCCACCCTTTGTACAGTGATGGGGGCAGAAGAACATTTGAACGGATAAGGGGGACAGTATTTGGGGCTGAGGACCATGGTGAGGAGAGGGTGGCCCAGGGAGGCAGGTGAGGAGTGGGGGGTCCACCACCAGGCTAGACTTGGGTGTGCTCTTTTTCAGAAGGCAGCGGGGGGCCCCAAGTAAGGGTTTTGAGGCGTGATGGTCATTGGTGGCTGTGGGAGGATGGACTGGGAGGAGAATGGGGGCTCCTGCCCAGTCCCGCAGGGCCGAGCCCCTGGACTTAGGGCCTGGAGGCCCCGAAGGGAGCGGCGGGTGGGAGGGGCTGCGGAGGCCGCAATCGTGGGCCCTGGGACGGAAGAAGAGGGCTGGAGCCTGGATGAACCCCACCGGCGCATGTCGACTTCAAGGGGCTAGTGGGCCGTCCCTGTCCTTGGAGGTGGGTCTGAATGTGGGGCAGGAGGAGCTGGAGGCTGCAGGGACACTGTGACACAGGGTTATGCTAAACTCAGCACGCTAGAGAGCGGGAACCGCATGTGAGCCCCAGGTCTCTCGGGCTCCTCCTCTGCAGCTCTCTAAGGCTCGGTTTTCTCATCTGTAAAATGGGTTCGCGAGATAACGCTGCTTGTGAAGACGTCGCCTGCGACAGCAGCTTACTTCCCGGTGCGGGAGGGGGCGCCCCCCGGGCTGCAGGGACTGCACTGCCCCCTGGCGGCGTTCCCGGTCGGACAGGCGGGGCGTAGTGGGGCTGGGACAGCCGTCAGTCAGTCCACCCGCTCCCGCGCCGCGTCTGTGTCAGTCGCTCAGAGGGTGGACGCCGGGGTCTCGCGGGCCGCAGGCCGATGGTAGGTGCGCAGGCGCCGGCGTGGGCTAGGGCGCGGCGGCTGGGCCGGGGCTCGGTGCGGGCAGGGTCGTCCTAGAGCGGGAAGAGTCCGAGGACTCCGTCGGGGCGACCCCCACCCCCGCCACTGGGGAGCCTCGCAACTTCTCGGGTCATTTGTGTCTTCCGGCCAGGGGCGCCACGGGGCTGCGGGCTTGCGACCCTTCCTCGAGGACCGGGGCGCCTCCCTCGAGGACCAGGGTGCCTCCCTTGAACCCAGGCTGGCGCCTGCGCGTTCTCAACTGGTCCCCGAGGCTCTCGCGCTACTGTGCGGCAGGGGTGAGGACGGGCGGGAGGAACGGTGTGGGGCTCAATAGAGGAGAGGGAACCCCAGAACTGGCAGTGCCAAGGGCGTCAAATATGGAGACTGAACAGTTCAGGTGACAGAAAACAGAAAAAAGAATCAACTTGTGGATCAAGTTTAATTTGTAGTGTTTAGCCTTGACACTCCCTCACTTGACCCTCATAGTGACTGGGTCCCCGGAGCAAGGGGGTTATCCCCGTGCCCTTCCGTATGCCAGGCGGGCCCTGTATTAATATCTTTCATGGATTAAACTCCCTGGATCCTCCTAATAGAGAAACAGCCTCAGAGAGGTTACCTCGCTGAACGTCACACAGCCTGGAACTGGGGATGCTGGATTCGAATCCAGGCAGTTGCTTCTAGAGCGCTTGCTCTTGAAGACCCTGCAATACCAGGCATTGTGCCCATTTTACAGATGCCCAAACGAGTGCCTCATCTAGCATCATTGCTTGAAAGGGGAGACACCCAAGATCTGTCATTTATTGAAAAGTTCCAATAGATCCTGAAATTTAAAATCAAAACCCCACGTGTTTTTTTTTTTAATGTAGATTTTTACTTTTTGTTTGTTTGTTAGTTTTGAGACAGGGTATTTCTCTGTTGCCCAGGCTGGAGTCCAGTGGCACGATCTCGGCTCACTGCAACCTCTGTCTCCTGGGTTCAAACGATTCTCCCACCTCAGCCTCCCAAGTAGAATTACAGGCGTGTGCTACCACACCCGGCTAATTTTTGTATTGTTAGTAGAGGTGGGGTTTCACCATATTGGCCAGGCTGGTCTTGAACTCCTGACCTCAAGTGATCCACCTGTCTTGACCTCCCAAAGTATTGGGATTACAGGTGTGAGCCACCGCACCAAGCTTATTTTCACATCTCTGACTTGTGGATGGAAGAGTTTTTTCTCTCAGTGGTGCCTAAAATAATGGTCATCTTAGTGCTAATGTCACCTTTGGCTTGATGAGTTAAGACAGAGCCAGCATTCCCTGAATGACCTTTCTGGGCATTTCTCCCCTCTGTTCCACAGACTCCTCCTTGCCTCAGTTGCTCTGTCCTCCCTGGAGACCTGTACCCAGGGGATGCAAGGAGCCCCATGGCTTGCAATGGCAGTGCGGCCAGGGGGCACTTTGATCCTGAGGACTTGAACCTGACCGATGAGGCACTGAGATTCAAGTACCTGGGGCCCCGGCAGACACAGCTGTTCATGCCCATCTGTGTCACGTACCTGCTGATCTTCACGGTGGGCGCTGTGGGCAATGGGCTGACCTGTCTGGTCATCCTGCGCCACAAGGCCATGCGCACGCCCACCAACTACTACCTCTTCAGCCTGGCCGTGTCAGACCTGCTGGTGCTGCTGGTGGGCCTGCCCCTGGAGCTCTATGAGATGTGGCACAACTACCCCTTCCTGCTGGGCGCTGGTGGCTGCTATTTCCGCACACTGCTGTTCGAGATGGTCTGCCTGGCCTCAGTGCTCAACGTCACTGCCCTGAGCGTGGAACGCTATGTGGCCGTGGTGCACCCGCTCCAGGCCAGGTCCATGGTGACACAGGCCCACGTGCGCCGAGTGCTTGGGACTGTCTGGGGTCTTGCCATCCTCTGCTCCCTGCCCAACACCAGCCTGCACGGCATCCAGCAGCTGTATGTGCCCTGCCGGGGCCCAGTGCCAGACTCAGATCTTTGCACGCTGGTCCGCCCACGGGCCCTCTACAACCTGGCGGTGCAGATCACTGCGCTGCTCTTCTTCTGCCTGCCCATGGCTGTCATCAGCGTGCTCTACCTGCTCATTGGGCTGCGACTGCGGCGGGAGAGGCTACTGCTCATGCAGGAGGCTAAGGGCAGGGGCTCTGCAGCAGCCATGTCCAGAGACACCTGCAGGCTCCAGCGGCGCGATCGGGGCCGGAGACAAGTGACCAAGATGCTGTGTAAGTGTCACGGCTGGGAAGAGGGGCTGAGCCAGGTACTGGGGCTCCTGGGGTCTGGGAGAAGGGGCTGAGTGTCTGGGTTTACAGGGGGCGAGGAACTCTAGTCTCGTGTGTGTGTGCGTGTGCGTGTGTACATGTGTGCATGTGTCTGAGTTGCACTCTTGTGTACTCTTTTAGATTACCCCACTAGAATCTTACACCAAAAATACCTATTAATGGCTAAATGTAAGACTGACTGTGTAATTTATGGAGTCCAGTGCAAAATGAAAATTCAAGGTCCCTTTTTCAAAAATGAGTAAGACAGCAACAATACAGCATTAAACCAAGCCCAGGACCCTGCTAAGCTTGGGGCCCTGACTCTGGAACCAAAACATAGAAAGGGCAGGGCATGTGATTGGGCTCCAGGATGACAGAAAATGGGATCTGGACCCTCCAGGTCTCAGGTCTCTCATCGTCATCTTCTTTTTTTTTTTTTTTTTTGAGACAGGGTCTTGCTCTGTCACCCAGGCAGTACAGTGGTGTGACCACGGCTCACTGTAGCCTCAACCTCCCAGGCTCAAGCGATCCTCCTACCTCACTCAGCCTAAGTAGCTGGGGCTACAGGCATGTGCCACCATGCCCAGCTAATTTTTTCATTTTTGTAGAGACAGGGTCTCGCTATGTTGCCAAAGTGGGTCTTGAACTCCTGGGCTCAAGTGATCCTCCCACCTCAGCCTCCCAAAGTGCTGGGATTACAGGCATAAGCCATTGCGCCCGGCTCTTCTTGGTTATTAACGTGTCTTGGCCTTGTTCTTCTCGGCAGCAGCCTGCGAGGCATGGCCACCGGCACGTCGTCGTCTTTCCTGAGGAACTGCCCTCTTCCCTTAGAGATGAGTGAAAAGTCCGAAGAAGGATTCTGATGGGTGGGGCCTAGGTCATGCCCCACCTCCTGCTCCAGAGTGGCAGGATGCCAAGGTGCACAGCCCCCAGTGGAACTACATAGTGGGATCTGGGGGAGCAAAGTCCCCCAAAGAAGGGGACGAGGGTGTTGGAGAGGCCAGGTGTCGAATTTCCCCCATGCCATGTCTGCCGTTCCCTGGGAACCACAGGAGTGACCATTTATCTAAGGAGCCCCAGCCCGAGGCGAGTCTGTAAAGGCCAGGCTCAAGGCACAGGGGATCAGGCTGGAGATGTGCAGATTAGGGGAGGCCAATGTACTGGGATGAGGCTCTGGATCTCTGTGGCCTGGACCTGGCTCTTTTTCAAAAGCTGTGGCCCTGGGGAAGCAAGGCAGACCGATGCTAAGCCGATCAAAGACCCGCCCCATCCACCTACCTGCATCCCAGCTCAGCCCCACCTCAGCAGAGCCTGAATCAGGCCAGTGGGGTGAGCCAGGTCAGCAGAGGGCCACGGAGACTTTGGACAGAGCCAGCTAACTGGGGGCCGCCCCATCCCCAGAGTGACTCGCTCCTCTCGCCCCTCAGGCACCGTCCCAGAGCCCAGCCTTTGTGCAGCTCCTGAGGTGGGGCTGACCCCAGAGCTGTGTGCATGCCTCCCAGCTCTGCACTGTGGAACCGTGCTCAGGACCGGCTGCCCGCTGCCGCCCTGCCTCCTGCCTGCTACCCCGTCCCCTCCCTGAAAACATGGGTGGGCAGAGTCTGCAGTAGGTGCTCAGCTTGGATGGCTCACCCCTGGAAGGTGGGCTTCCTGCTTGCTGGCCTTCTCTCTTCCTTCCCTCCCTCCCTTGTCCACTGTCCAGTGGCCCTCTGTGCGCCAGGCCAGGTGCCAGGGAGGTTGTGAGCAACGTCCTTTTTGAAATCTGGAATTATGAGGAAAACCATGCTAGGGTATGATGGGGAAGACACTGCCCAGGAAAGCTAGTGAGTTGCAGCAGCAAACCCAAGAAACAAGAAACAAAAATCATAGCTGGCCCTGTGGCAGAAACCCAAGGAAGGGAATAGTTGGGTAAGAACAGGCAGCAGGGATTTGGGGAGAAAGAGTGAAGGTTTGGCCAAACGGTCCTACCTTTTGTTAGGGAGGGGGTGGGCAAGGGCCTGGCAAGTAAGAGAGGGGCAGGTTAGTGCAGGGCGAGACATTCAGATGGGCCTTGGGGAGCTGGGGGCTGGAGTTGAAAAGGCCAGGGGCCAAGGCAGGCAGTGTGTATGTGTGTGCATGTGTGTGTCTGTGTGTGCATATGTGTGTGCATGCATGCGTGTGTGTCTGTGTGTGCATGCATGTGTGTGTCTCATGTGTCTCACTCTCCCTGGTCCCATGACCTCCGGTCTGCTGCTCTCTGAGCACCCATTCTTCTTCTTTTCTGTACTTATGCATCAGCAAGCACGGTCCCCAAGTGGGCATCCAGAGTGGCCCTAGCCCCACAGCCTGTAGCACCCCAGTAGCTCACCCAATTTCATACTCCAGGGTGAGAATCTGATTGGGCCGGCTGGGCTCAGGTGTCCATGCCTGGTCCAGTCGGCTGTGGCCAGAGGCAGGGACATGCCCCACTGCCTATAGTCAGTGACTGTGGTGAAGGCAGCCTCTCTGAGAGGCATGGCCAGAACAGGCAAATTTCCAGAAACTTCCACCTGGGTGATAGGTGAGGGTGGCCTGTGGGATAGGAGAGGATGTGAGAATGGGTGACCCAAACTGAAGCCCGGGAAGGCAGCTGAGGGGCTCCGGTGGACACTCTGCCTCCCTTGTCTGTCCCTGCAGTTGTCCTGGTTGTGGTGTTTGGCATCTGCTGGGCCCCGTTCCACACCGACCGCGTCATGTGGAGCATCGTGTCACAGTGGACAGACGGCCTGCACCTGGCCTTTCAGCATGTGCATGTCATCTCCGGCATCTTCTTCTACCTCGGCTCGGCGGCCAACCCCGTGCTCTACAGCCTCATGTCCAGCCGCTTCCGAGAGACCTTCCAGGAGGCCCTGTGCCTCAGGGCCCACTGCCACCGCCTCAGACCCCGCCACAGCTCCCACAGCCTCAGCAGGGTGACCACAGGCAGCACCCTGTGTGACGTAGGCTCCCCAGGCAGCAGGGTCCACCCCCTGGCTGGGGACGATGGCCCAGAGGGGCAGCAAGAGACTGATTTATCCTGAGTGGAGCCTCAAAGTGGCTTCACCTGGAGGGGCCAGAGGGTCACCTGGAGCTGGGGAGACATATCTGCCTTCCTCTGCAGGGATGCCTTCACGTACTGTCCCTAGTTCAGCCTAGAAACTCTGACCAGCACCTCAGTTTCCCTCCAAGGGAAATAGCAGGAGGAAGGGTCCCTGATTGCTGAGGACTCACACTGACCAGATGCCACACCGTGCGCTTCTTATCCCTCCACTGCCACTCCCCCAGTTCAAGTCCTTCCCCTGCAGAAATATCACAGTTAGTTGGAGCTCAGCAGTCCTCTCTCTGGGGACTCCCTGCCAGTTTCTGAAACGGTCCCACGGGGTCCTTGCTGTCCTTCCCAGTTCCTGTTCAGGTTCTGGCAGGGGCCCAGGGATCCAGGGGACCTGGTTCCAGTCTCAGCCCTGCTGTCGCCACCTTGTCATGTGCCATCAAGCATATCAGCCTACCTTTCTTTTTTTTTGAGATGGAGTCTCACTCTGTCGCCCAGGCTAGAGTGCAGTGGTGCGATTTTGGCTCACTGCAACCTCCGCCTCCCGGGTTCAAGCGATTCTCCTGCCTCAGCCTCCCAAGTAGCTGGGACTATAGGCAAGCCCCAGCACTCCCAGCTAATTTTTTTTTAATTTTTAGTAGAGACAGGGTTTTACCATGTTGGCCAGGCTGGTCTCAAACTCTTGACTTCAGGTGATCCGCCCACCTCGGCCTCCCAAAGTCCTGGGATTACAGGCATGAGCCACTGCACCTGGCCAATCAGTCCACCTTTCTAGGCCTCAGTTCCTTGCCAGAAAAATGAAAGAGGCGCTGACTTTCCACAGTGTCGTGCTTTGGCACTTTAGCTGTGGTTTTCTTTCTCTGTGTGTGTAAGGCACCGCTTGTAATGAAACCAACAATACCCTCAGATTGACAGGGCGGAAATTATTATCTGCATCTTTATCAACCCCAAGCCCTACTCCCTCCCTGACCTCCACATGCCCTCCCCTACCTCTCCCAGCACAAGTAGGGCAGAGCCGGAATGGATGCTGACCCCACCACCACAGCCCACCTCCGTCCTCACGTACGTGCAGACTGGCTTGGGGGTCCAGTGAGCAGAGTATTGGACTTGGCTGGCCAGTGGGTCTCTGAGAGCAAGAGACATGGCCAACCAAGGGCAAGGAGCGACCCTGTGGAGGGTTCTGCCGAATTCAATGCAGTGAGAAGAGGGACAGGGGAGGGACAGAGACAAGTAATCCTTGAAACTGAGACCCATCCTGAATCCCTGCAGGCCAAGTCAGTGCTCAGCCAGGACTCAGTTCATGGAGGAAGCTTGTCCTGCTGCAGTCCCTGAGTCTTGTTCTCCTGAGAGAAGCCCTGGCTTCCATGGCTGGGAGCTGGAGGATGACCTGGGGTCTATCTGTCTGGGTTCTCCCTGCAGACAGCTTCCTAGCTCATGCCCCTTGCTCGTGCTCCCTGCCGAGAAAGTGGAAGACGTGGTACAGGGTTGCAGATAATGTTTAGTTTTAAAAATTCATTTATAAAAATAATAAATGCTCATCATAGAAAATTTGGAAAGTGCAAATAAGCAAACATGAAAACATTTTTAAAAATGTAAAACCTCCCTTGCCAGGGGCTGGGGGGAAGGGGAAGTGATGAGTTGTTTAATGGGTGCAGAGTTTCAGTTTTGCAAAATGAAAAAGTTACGGAGATCAGTTGTGCAACAATGTGAAAATACTTATCAATACTGAACTCTACACTGAAATGGTTAAGATGGTACATTTTACGTTATGTGTATTTTGCCACAATTTTTGTAAAAAGAGGATTAAATCTAAAGGAAAGAAAAAATTAAAGCCACCCATAACTTTACTCTGAAGCGGTAACAGTGGCATGTTTCCTCCTAATGATGTTTCATGTGGTTGTTTTATTTTATATACACAGTACACATACACAATTTTGTATCTGGCCTTTTGTCCAGTGGATGTTCTATCCAAGCTCACGCTTGCACTCATTTGACTGGTGGGCTCTACTCTGATAGGCCTTGGCCAGCCCCAGGGGAGTGGGACTCGCACAAACCATCTGGGTGAATTCCCAGATGCTGGCCAGGAAGGCCTGGATGCCCCCTGCCTACTAAATCCCTGGCTTGGGGGAGGAAGAGCCATCCTGCCTGCCAGTCCTGCCCAGTGGACAAGTTCTGGGAGAAGCACAGGGGCTCCCAGAGAGCAACACAAGCTGGGGGTGGGGAGTGGGGGACACTGAGGACAATGGGAGACAATGGGAGAAGTGGGGACTTCGTGGAGGCCAGAGAGTAGATGAGGGAGCTGAGGGGAGGCTGGTTGAAGGAGGTGGTTTCCTCAGCGGGCCCTGAGCCTGCCCTAACTGAATGCACACAGTCAAGCCCTGAGTGGGGACAGCTCCTAAGAAGTGGGCCTTGGGGGAGGGTGGGGGACAGGGGAGGGGAGTGACTGCAGGGACAGGGGGATTCTGCGGAGAAAGGAGCCTGTGAAAAGCTGTGCAGAGCCGTGAGCACCTAAGTGGTGCCCTTGAGCTCCAGGGAAGTAGCCTTGGGGTGGGAGGGGAGATGCTGGATCCCAAACTGCAGGCTGGACCCTCAAGTTGTTTCCCAAGACCAGTTCTGGATTCCCAGAGGCCTGCTTCAGCTACAGTCAGAGGCACCTCATGCTCGAGGCCCCCTGGACAGCACTATGAAGGGCCTCCACGTGCAGGCAGCAGGGCGGTTGGGCAGTGGGGTTGTTAGAAGGGTGCCCCTCTGGGCTGGGCGTGGTGGCTCACGCCTGTAATCCCAGCTCTTTGGGAAGGTGAGGCAGGTGGATCACTTGAGCTCAGGAGTTCGAGACCAGTCTAGGCAACATGGTGAAACCCCCGTCTCTACAATACCAAAAAAAAAAAAGTAGCCAGGTGTGGTGGCACACACCTGTGGTCCCAGCTACTTGCGAGGCTGAGGTGGGAAAATCACCTGAGCCCAGGAGGTCGAAGCTGCAGTAAGCCAAAACTGTGCCACTGTACTCCAGCCTGGGCAAATTGGAGTGAGGCCCTGTCTCAAAAAAAAAAAAAAAAAAGAGGGGTGCCTCTTTGTGAACACCGTGTATGTCTCCGCAGCACATCAGCAACAAGTCCTGTTTGTCAGTCGCTGGTTCCCATGGAAAACGGGAAGCGCAGCTCTGAACTCAGCCCTTGAGAAACAGGGGTGGCAACGGAACAGGCAGAAGCAAGACTTGGTGAAGGCACTGGTCCCTGCCTGTCAAGTACCTGGCAACAGTGACAGCCGGAAGCGGCACCCCCTGCAGCCCTCTTAGGATGTGCTGCTTGCTCTTCCCCACCGGTCACGCTGCAGCTGCCTTCTCCTGGGACCCCAGTGCTACTCCCAGGCCAGGAGGCCTCCATGCTTCTCAAAGTGTCTAGCTCATCTGGGGCTCGAGTCACCTCCCCTTCGGACTGCGGTCACATCCCTCCTCCTCCTGCGGCGTTTAGGCCCTTTCTACTTCTCCTCTTCTCCAGCCCCGCTGCTTTCCCAGGGGATGTCAGAGTCCATGGGTGACCCCACTGCCGCCCTGGGTGCCAGCTGGTGGCTCCTGCAGCTCTGGAGGCCCCACCCCAGTCTCCTAGCCCCTTGGTCACATCCTCACTCCTAGCGCCTCCAGGAGCTTTCCCATTTCAGAAAGTGTGAGCTCTTGACCGCTACTGCCTCCATCTTGCTCTCTGTTCCTGTGACATATTTATTCTTTCATTTTTGTTTGAGATAGGGTCTTGCTTTGTCACCCAGACAGGAGTGCAGTGGCACAAACATGACTCACTGCAGCGTCAACCTCCTGGCCTCAAGCAATCCTCCTACCTCAGCCTCTCAAGTAGGACCGCAGATACACATCACCATGCCTGACTGATTGTTTTCTCTTGTGTTGTAGAGACATCGTCTCGCCGTGTTGCCCAGGCTGGTTTGAAACTCCTGGGCTCAAGCAATCCACCCACCCTTGGCCTCTTAAAGTACTGGGATTACAGGCATGAGCCTGCATCCGGCCATATGTATTCTTTAACCTCATCTAGACTTCCAGGTCCTACACTGCTTTCTCCCAATCCATCAGCCTCCTGAGCTTCACCTCTTTTCTGACCCCACCATCAGTTATATCTACCCTACTCTGCCAGCGATCCTGAGGGTGAGTATACTGGAATAATTCTTCCCTTCTCAGAAAAAGGCTTAATTTCCTTGAAAATGGAAAGTCCAAGATTAGTCTCATCAACAAATAAAGCCACATATGCCTACCCTTCCTTCTGTTAGGTATCTACTCAGCAAAGGTAAAGTGTGCAGCGCTGCATGTCTGTTCTCTTCATTACCAGATGGCATTTCCAGATCATTCCTGGCATCTGGGAGCCTATCTCATTTTTGTACGCTTCTCCAAGTCTCCCCTTTCCCCTATTTTTGTCTTCCAATGGATCCATCAGGTTCTTGTTCCAAATTTCCTTGTAGCGTGCTCGCTTCAGCAGCACATATACCAAATTTCCTTGTAGAGAGGAGTTGCCTTGTAGGGGAGAGGGGGCACACCCTAGCATTTGAACTCCTTTCTTACTGGGGGGAATCTCTCACTGTGTGACTCGATGGAAGACCAAGCCCAGTCTCCCACTTACAGGGGTGAAAGAGTTCTGGACACTCTCCACTGCTGACATCTATTGGTACATGATGGACCAAGCCAGCTGGGTGACCCAGCATGGGACCTTTATCTGGAGCAAGTGACACTAAGACGCACAACAAGAGGGGCAGGCGTGTCCAGGGGCAGCAGCACTGACAGCAGTATCCTGCCCAGTCTGTCTTGGTTTCTGCCCTTTTTCCCAGCCAGGTTTTCCTGCCTTCCTGTTGATATTTGAGCTACTGAGAGCCTTTGAATAAATTCTTTTTCTGCTGAAGTTGGCTGGAGTCATTTGCAACCAAGAACCTTAACAGATCTATCCACTGGCTTGAAGGTTACACGTTCTGTTTGTTCTACTAGCAGTTATCTTTACAGTCTCTAAGATTAGCAAATATTATTGATTTCTTTTAAACTGCAAACTACGGTCTGTAATATTCCATAATTATTCTCATCCCCCTCCTCCTCCTGGCAGGAAAAATGAGGACAGATTTCAGAATTTGACCCTAGAAACATACGTACACTTTTATTTTATCTTATTTTACAGAGACAGGGTCTCACTATGTTGCCCAGGCTGGTCTTGAACTCCTGGGCTCAAATGATCCTCCTGCCTTGGCCTCCCAAAGTGCTGGGATTACAGGCAAGAGCCACTGTGCCTGGCTCATACTTACATTTTTCTAACGGTCTAAACTTCTTCAGCACAAAAAGAACCCCAGTGTGCTTCCACTAACACACTGAGTGAGTAAAGTGGAGTGTGGAGGTGGTGAGCAAGGACTCTGGGGTCGGGATGCCCAGCTGTGACTCCTGGTTCTGCTGCTAATCATCCTTACATGTCAGAATGACCTTAGGCCAAAGTCAGACTGGACTGAGAGGTACTGACATTACTAAAGAAAGAATGTACAATCTGCCTGCACACAAATAAGAGACTCAGAGGCAAACACTGACAGTCTGCAACATCATTCCAAATGGTGTCCAGGTTTCTAAGTCTACAAGGTGTAGTCTGAGGATGGTGGTGACTCTCTAAAGTAAATGTTCTTTCTGTGGCCTCTTCAAGGCAATACCCCAACCTAACATTCAAGTTTCTGCATAAGGCAGGGCAGGAAAACTGGGGACTGGGCAGGATCAAAGGCCTGATGCCGAGGTGCGGGATGATGGGGACTCAGGGAAGGCGGAACTTGGGTAAGTAATGTGCCCTGGTCAATAAGAGGAGGCCATGGGCTGGAATTAGACTGGAGAACCTGGAAGCTGCAGCCACATCCTATGGAACATCTACAAGAGTTTCTGCAATCTTTGAATCTAATATTCAAGCCCCTTCTTCAGCTCTAAGCAATATGGGCATCATTCATCCAACATTTATTGAGCACCAGCCATGTGCCAGGCACTGTTCAAGGCTGAGGCGGGGTGAAGGAGAGGGCAGATAAACGTGCTGGCATATAAGTGTTTTGACAGCTGGAACTCAGGCATCGAAGAGAGGCACCTGCCCCAGTCGAGGGAAGGCTTCCAGGAGGAGGTGATGCGCCCAAGGCTCATAAAGTCCTGGGGAGAAAGGTCTGACTGGCCCCTGAGCTTTGGCCAGGGGAGCAGTTCCACCAAAATGGAATCCCGGGGAGGAGGGGGAGAGCCTAAAGGGCATGAGGGATGTCAGGAGGCAGAATGAACATTGGACAGGCACACACAAAAGCAAAGCAACTGAGGTCCACTGTCATCACTGTGGCGTGTGGACTTCCCTGGCTACCCTTCCTGGAACTTGGATTTGGAACCTTCCCTCGAGTCTTTCTCCCTGTTTATCTCATCTCCTTTAGATGTGTTTGGGCAGGATTTCTTTTATTTGCATTTTAAGAAATTTGAAAAAAGTACAATAAAACAACCAAAAACAAAAATTGCTTCTATTCTCAACACCCAAATTAACTGCTGTTAACATTCTGGCAATTTGATTCCATCATTTTCCTGCATATTACCCCCCTTCAATTTAATGAGTAGGCTGGGCGCGGTGGCTTATGCCTATAATCCCAGCACTTTGGGAGGCCAAGGCAGGTGGATTGCCTGAGGTCAGGAGTTCGAGACCAGCCTGGCTGACATTGCAAACCCTGTCTCTACTAAAAATACAAAAATTAGCTGGGTGTGGTGGCACGCGCCTGTAATCCCAACTAGTTGGGAGGCTGAGACAGGTGAATCACTGGAATCCAGGAGGCAGAGGTTGCAGTAAGCTGAGATTGTGCCACTGCACTCCAGCCTGGGTGACAGAGCAAGACTCGGTCTCAAAAAAGAAAAAAAAAAAAATTAATGAGTAACAGATTATCCCCAATTATTTGCTTTGTAAAACAACATTGCTGGCCGGGCATGGTGGCTCATGCCTGTAATCCCAGCACTTTGGGAGGCCAAGGCAGGTGGATCACCTGGGGTCAGGAGTTCAAGACCAGCCTGGCCAACATGGTGAAATCCCATCTCTACTAAAAATACAAAAAATTAGCTGGGCGTGGTGGCAGGTGCCTGTAATTCCAGTTACTCAGGAGGCTGAAGCAGGAGAACCGCTTGAACCTGGGAGGCGGAGGTTACAGTGGGCCGAGATAGTGCCATTGCACTCCAGCCTGGGCAACAAGAGGGAAACTCCATCTCAAAAATATAAAAACAAAAACAAAAACAAAAACAAAAACAAAAACACTGCCTAAAACCATCCATTGGAAGGCTGATGGTTCTCCTGGATGGATCAAGCTGGCAACACTCAAATGGTCTGATCAATTTTCACACCACTGACTGTGGAACCAGATCTGCAGCGGTTAAGTGCCCCCTAGAGGGACATTATAGAAGTACACAGCACCAAAAAGAATTCTTGCAGAACAGCTGAACTTGAATCTAACCAAGCTTCTAGTTTACAAAAACACTGATGAAGGAATATGGGAAAAAACCACAAGGTGTCAACCAAGTCCGGATTAGAGACAATTCTATAGGACAACTAACAGTTTCTTCAACAAATAAAAGGCAATTTTAAAGGCGAGGTTCTCTCTTACAGATTTTTAAAAGATTTATTGGCCGGGCATGGTGGATCATGCCTGTAATCCCAGCACTTTGGGAGGCTAAGGTGGGAGCATCACTTGGGCCCAGGAGTTCAAGACCAGCCTGGGCAACAGAAGGCAATCTCTTCTCTACAAAAAATAAAAAATAAATTAGCCAGGTGTGGTGGTGCCCCAGCTACTTGGGAGGCTGAGGTGGGAGGACTACTTGAGTCTAGGAGGTCGAAGTGAGCCAAGATTGTGCTACTGCACAGCCTGGTGACAGAGGGAGACTCCATCTCATTTTTTTTTTTTTTAAAAAGAGACATATCAACTAAATGTAATGTGTGTGTGTGTATATATATATATATATTTTTTTAATCCAAAATGTGTTTATTGAGATGGTTTCCCACTCATCTTGATTCAGAGTGCTTTTAGTGCTGCTTCCTCCTAAAGGAACATCCTTCTGTAAGCCTTGCTTTTCCTCCTGTAGGCTGGCAGAGGACAGTGGAGCAGCCAACATACAAAACTATCGTTTGTGCACGGCTAAGGACCGTGGTGATTTTACAGCATCCTGGGCATTTCACATCCATGAAGTAGGAACTGGGACTCTGCACCAGGCGTTTCTTCTTGTGTTTCCTCTTCTCCTCTTCTGGGGAGGGATGAAGGAGATCCTTTGCGAGAGGCATGTTCTCGTGTGGGTAGTTCATCACCACTGGAAAGCAATGTGTAGATATTTTAAAATCCTAATTCAAAACAAACCAACAATTAAAAGACACTTTTTATTTTTGTTTTTTAGAGACAGGGTCTCACTTTGTCACCTAGGTTGGAGCACAGTCGTGGGATCACTGTAGCCTCAAACTCCTGGTGGACTCAAGTGATCCTCCTGTCTCAGCCTCCTGTGTAGCTGGGACTACTGGCACACACCACCACACCCAGCTAATTTTTTTTTTTTTTTTTTTTTTTTGGTAGAAATGAGATCTCGCTTCAAGCAGGAGGATCGCTTGACCCCAGAAGTTCAACACCAGGCTGGGCAACATGGCAAAAGTCCATCTCTATCTACAGAAACACCACCCCCCCCAAAAAAAAAACCCCAAAATTGACCAGTGCATGCCTGTGGTCCCAGCTACTCGGGAGGCTGAGGCGGGAGGATTGCTTGAGCCTGGGAGGTCAAGGCTGCAGTGAGCCATGACAGCACCACTGCACTCCACCCTGGGTGAGAGCAAGATCTTGTCTCAAACAACAACAAAAACCCCCAAAGTTTGCAATGAAGATTCATGTATATGTCTCTCCAGCAGTCTGAACGCTCTCTAGGTTAGATACATGCAAGTGGATTTGCTAAAGGAAGGAATGAGTATTTTTACCTTTACTAAAACTGCCAAACTTCTCTCCAAGTGTTTGTAACAATTTGCCGTTTCACCAGTTTCTCCACAATCCCAAAACACTTGTAATTTCTGTCACTCTGACAGATAAAATATAGTATCTTATTAAGTTGCATTTCCCTAATAGTTGTATAGTTGAGCATGTCTTCATATCTTTGCCACTGAAATTTCTCCTGAAAATGGCTTTTCATATCCTTCAGTCATTTTTTTTCTTGATTCATATTTCATTCATATTACAATATTAAATTTGTATTGTATATGTTACAAATATTTCTAATTTGTTGTGTTTTAAATTGGTCTATAGAAAACTCCTGCAAGTTGTAAACTGTAATGTGGTCAAATTTATCACCATTTCATTGGTAGGGGAAAAAATATTTTCCTCACCCATCTTAAGGGTTATGACTGACACCCCTATAACAAGATTATTGAGAGAAAGGCATAACAAATTTAAAGTCTTATGTGACATAGGAACCTTCAGAAACGAAGACCCGATGACCTAAAGAAAACTGTATTTTTATGCTAAGTCTGATGAAAGAAGTAGATAGTTGTGCAGAAACATGATTGGACAAAAGGAGCATCATCTAATGGTCATACATAGGGGTGGGAGGAGACTGCGGCATGGCCCATTTGTTCAGGTTCTTTCTCCGCCCCAGGTATGCGGCAAGACTCCTCTGGAATGAGGGTCTTACGACCTACTTCACATGAGGTAGGCCAGTGAATTCTTTTATGACCCTGGTTTATGGGAGAAAGGCAGGAGCAGATCACAGAGACCTTTCTTCTGTGGTTTTCTCAACCGCCAAGGTGCCATATTTTGGCACATTTATGGATTTTGCTTGCGTCTTATCCTGTCCTTGTTATTGATTTTAATAATACTTCCTGGCAGGGTGCAGTGACTCAATTTGCTAATACTTTATTTGAACCTTGCCTCTGCTCATAAATGAAATGGGCTTTTGCCTTTTCTTCAGTTGTTCTCGACCAGATATATACAATATTTTCTTAAAGTATTTGGGCTAATCTCATAAAGTAAGCTAGGTAAAAAGAGTTTAGCGAGGTACCAAATCTAAAACAGGTAGGCAGATTGTTTTTTCTATTCTCATTCTTTCCCTATTTGGGTTTTTCTGAAGCTAGGATAAGGCCAGGGCCCCTTATTCAAGATCGCCCTTCCCTATCCCCCAAACACACACAATATCCCCAAAGTGTCATTGTTCAAGTTCCAACGTGGGGCTAGCTCCTAGGAGCTTGATCCTCCTACTGGGGCTACTGGTGTTAATGGCCATGGGGCCTTGTGAGAGCACATGTTCATGATAGTCCAACTCAAAGAAACTAGGAGAGAGTATTAAGTGATTGAGAATTACACCTTAACTACCGGGTCTTAACTTCTTTAAATGAAAAATGAAACTTACTGCCATCTGTCACACGTGTTTTGAGACGTCCATGATAAAATTTTGAAAAAGCACTCAGTACGCTGGGTGGCACGAACACGCAGCGGGGCGAGGGCCCCTACAGCAGCGACAGCCTTAACGGAGTGACCCTCAGCTGTCGTCTCAGTGCCTCCTTCCCGGCTGGAACCGGAGAGGACGCTAACACAGCCCTCACTGGGCAGGACGCGGCTTGAACTGTTTAACGGCCCCGAGCGCTGGGAACCCATCCCGGCACACGCTCCCTCACGGACCGGTCGCTTGAAAGACTGCTATTCACTTTCCGACTGCCCCACCGCCAGAGGAGCGACGGATTGCGTGACCGTCACCAACTCCTCGAACTCTGGGGTCCCTCGGCCTTCTCCCGCGCCAACCTGGCGCGAAGACCATGGACACCGCGCGCATCGGGACCAACGAACCCAAACCACTACCAACTGCGTTAGACCGCAGCAAACAGTCCGCCCCACGCGCAGGCGCAGCACGTGCATCCCCTTCCACCCCGCCTCGAGACTCCGCCCCCAGGCTCCCGTACCGCCCGCCCCTCCCAGGGTCGCGGCTCAGGATTGGTTCAGGGGTGGTGCGGGCTCTGATTGGGCGAGGCGGAGTCGCCAGGGCGCCGTCGCTCTACGTGGCCGTCTTCCCGGCGGGTCTTGGATGTTGGGCAACGGCTGAGAGGGCGTCCGCAGCGTGTCGGCGCCCGCGGCTTTCTCCGGGCTCTCCGCAGGCGTCGTGCCCGCATTCGTCACGCGTGGTGGCTCTCAGGGGCGCACCGCACAGGCCCTTGCCGGGCGCTGGGAGGGCGGGGCCCTACACCAGCGACAGCCTTAAAGGAAAACGTGTTAGGGACAAGGGCTGCCGTGGGCAGCGAGGATTGTAGACTCATTTGTGTTCTGAATTCTGGTGGGGGTAGTGAGGGATGCTGCCCCAGTTCACAGAATTATCTGACTGGGGAGGTAAAGGTACTTGAATTGCAGGTACTGTTTTTGGCCCTGTGTCCCCTTTATTTTGGCCCAGTGTGCTTCCGTTTGAGTAGTCTGTAGTGGAACTATTTTTTTTTTTCCCCCAAAAAACAGTTATTTGAAAACACATGATGGAGCAGAATGAAAGTAGTAGGGAGGAATTCCTGGGAATTTGCCTTTTTTTTTTTTTTTCCTTTCTTAACCTTAAGGAGTTTCCACTTGTCGATTGTGGCAAAAGAAGAGGTATGGGAGACCTCACCTACAACATGAAAAATCACCTTTTCTATTTGTTTTTCTGTTCGCTGGTGTGAGTAAAATACCAAATGAAAATAAAAAGGTGAGGCCTAACATAAGTTTATTCCACATGCCAGTTTACTGTTGGAAATACTAGAGGCAAAACGTGCATGGCTTGGAATGTGTGAAGGCCCCGTGATGTGCCTAATAATAATCCTGTCCATTTTGAGCAGGAAAAAAAATCAAGGTGAACTGAAGAAAATAAGTTCCCAAAGCAGGCAGAAGATGGGGAAGATGAGATGTCAGAAGCTAAGGACAATAGCAGTAGAGATGAGGTAATTATATGTACAGAATTGAGCAGAGTAGCATTTATTATTGTCAACAATTAAAATCCATAGTAAAGCAGTTAAACTGCATTGTTTAATCTCAAAAGTTGGCTGGGCTGGATGGCTGTCGCCTGTAATCCCAGCACTCTGGGAGGCGGAGGAGGGTGGGTCACTTAAGCCCAGGAGTTTGAGACCAGCCTGGGCAATATGGAGAAACCTATCTCTACTAAAAATACAGAAATTAGCCGGACGTGGTGTCTTCCACCTGCAGTCCCAGCCACTCGGGAGGCTGAGGCAGCAGAACCGCTTGAACCTGGGAGGCGGAGGTTGTAGTGAGGGCACCACTGCACTCCAGCCTGGGAGACAGAGTCTGTCTGAAAGAAGAAAAAAACAACACACAAACCTCAAAAGTGATATTGCAAACACTTTTCAACTAGTATTACAAGTCCACACTAAACTTGATACCAAAACCTGACCAGGTCGTTTTGAGAAATCACAGACCACTCTCTCTTTCATGAGCATAGATAAAAAAATTCCAGAAATATTATCAATGTTATGCAAAGAGTAATACATCATAATGCCTCGTGACCAAGTGTGGGTTATTTTGGGAATGCCAAGGTGTTCTTTGTAAAGTCATATTGGTTGTCTGGAAATACTGGTTTAAAAGAAAATCTCTTCATTCTTTAAATTGATTCATTAAAATCCATTCATTTATGGCCCAGGAGGGCAGTGCTTTCCCTCAGCCCTGCCTGGCTGTTTTAAATTGAAAAAAAAAGAAAAGAAGTCTATTACTTTGTGTACCTGCCAAACATGTTTTCGTATTTTTTCTTTTGACAAATATTGAAGTCTTTACTATGTTCTTCTGAGAGCCTCTCCTTTGAAAGTTGAAAATAGGTTTAAGTTGAGTCCTGAAAGAATTAAGGTGGGTTAGTGGGTACACAGCTAATGAATATGGAATGCTTCATACGTGCAGCCATTGTACAAGGGCTTTATGCCAGGGGTCCCCAAGCCCTGGGCCACAGACTGGTGGTACTGGTCTATGGCCTGTTATGAACCAGGCCGTACAGCAGGAGGTGAGCGGTGGGCAAATGAGGGAAGCTTCATCTGTATTTACAGCTGCCTCCCCATTGCTGGCGTTACTGCCTGAGCTCCGCCTCCTGTCAGATCAGCTGCAGCAATACTGTCTCATAGGAGCACAGACCCTTTTGGGAACTGTGCATGTGAGGAATCTAGGTTTTACACTCCTTATGAGAATCTAATGCCTGATGATTTGTCACTGTCTCCCGTCACCCCTAGATGGGACTGTCTAGTTGCAGGAAAACAAGCTCAAGGCACCCACTGATTCTACATTATGGTGAGTTGTATAACTATTTCATTATATATTACAATGTAATAACAGAAATAAAGTGCACAATCAATGTAATGTACTTGAATCATCCCTCTTCCCTCCCACTGGATGCATGAAAAATTGTCATCCACAAAACCAGTCCCTGGTGCCAAAAAGGTTGGGGACCACTGCTTTATACATTGTTTCATTTCATCCTCACAGTGACCAGGTTAGGTAAGCATCATTAGCTCTATTTTTTAGACAAGAAAGCGTGCTCGCTTCGGCAGCACATATACTAAAATTAGACAAGAAAGCAGATTTAGCCATGAACCAGCTTGCTCATGTTTCCAGAACTAATAAGTGACAGCCAGGGTTATACATAGGTCTGCTGAATCCAAACCCCCTATACCTTTCCCATTCATTTCTCAGTCTTCTCCTAAGCAGCTTGATCTGAGAGGCAGATAGCATTTATTTGTTGTCCACTTTGAGCAGCTGGTTGTGTGATAGAAACTTTCTTCAACCCTCTTCAGTCTAGTTGTTTTAATTAATCAAAAGTAAAAGTGGGTTTTGGGTGCCCTTGTCACACACACTTATTAGGGATGATGGATTTGTTAATTTACTTGACTGTAGTAACCATTTTGCCATAAGTATATTAAAACATGTTGTACACTTTAAATATATACAATTTTTTAAAAAGTAAAAGTAGGGAAATCATGAAAATTATCCATCCATACCTTTTGATTTTAATTTAAGACATATTATGTATTCCTTTGGCAATATTTTGATATGGAACCAAGGCCTTACCTTCGAGTTTGCTGCTGGAGTAGCTTATCTTCCCTGCATAAAGTATACACATAATGCATTTTCTGCAATTTAAAGTTTGTTTCTTTAAAGCAAACGAAAATTCTAACACCCTAGTAAGTAAAGCAGTTTGAATACAGATTCCCACAGTTTTATGGCTTTTCCCATTCTTTTATGGTTGCTCACGCACAGTTAATTTGATTGCAGTTTTTTAAGCTTTATCAGGTACTTCCAAAGCATTGAAGTTTGTTTTCATTGACTCAATAACTTTTTGCATTTATTTTCTTTTATTTTTTGAGATGGAGTCTCACTCTTGTTGCGTAGGCTTGAGTGCAATGGCACAATCTTGGCTCACTGCAACCTCCAGCTCCTGAGTTCAAGTAATTCTTTTGCCTCACCCTCTCAAGTAGCTGGGATTAGGGGCATGTGCCACCACACCCGGCTAATTTTTTATTTTTAGTAGAGATGGGGTTTCATCATGTTGGTCAGGCTGGTCTCGAACTCGTGACCTCATGTGATCTGCCTGCATCAGCCTCCCAAAGTGTTGGGATTACAGGTGTGAGCCACTGCGCCCGGCCCTTTTTGCGTTGATTGTATTGGTCCATATGATGTTTAGTTAATTCTGCAGTTGAAACTGCAAATACTATGGTCATATATAGGTTAGCAAACACCATAGCAGGTTCTTATTAAAGATACAGTTCAGCTCACAGGAATAGAGACACTCACATTAGTATGGGTACCACAGAGTGGCCCACTCATGCTTGACATTTCGTAAGCATTAAGTTATTATAGTAAGACCTATTTGGAATTGAGACAGTCATTTAATCCAGCCAGTTGGTTAAGTTGAGAAACATAAGATAGCATTTACTGTATCGGTTGAGTATCCCTTATCCAAAATGCTTGGGACCAGAAATGTTTTAGACTTCAGATTTTGTGGATTTTGGCATACTTGCAGATATGTAATGAGATATCTTGCTGATGGCACCCAAGTCTAAACACAAAATTCATTTATGTTTCATATATACTTTATATACATAGCCTAAAGGTAGTTTTAGTTTTCCCTCCGGTACACTGAATAAACCGTGTTTTGCACCTGCATTTTGACACTGACCCATCATACAAAGTCAGAATTGGGGCTCTAATGACATGAATAATTGATGTATATTCTCTTGGGGCGGTAGTGTCCGTACTCATAGAAATCTGGATGCTTCCCTGTGGAGATTCTGGTTTGTTAGTACTAAGTGAAGTCTGAGAATTTTTCTTTTTTTCTTTCTTTCTTTTTCTTTCTTTTTTTTTTTGAGATAAGAGTCTCACTCTGTTGCCCAGGCTGGAGTGCAGTGGTGTGATCTCAGCTCACTGCGACTCCACCTCCCGGGTTCAAGCAGTTCTCATGCCTCACCTGCCCGGGTAGCTGGGACTACAGGTGTGCACCACCATACCTGGCCAGTTTTTAAATTTTTTTTTTTAGTAAGACAGGGTTTTGCCATGTTGGCCAGGCTGGTCTTGAACTCCCGGTCTCAGATGATCTGCCCACCTTGGCCTCCCAAGTGTTGGAATTACAGACATAAGCCACCATGCCCAGCATTCTGTTTTTTTTAATTTTCTTTCTTGAGACAGAGTTTCACTCTTGTTGTCCAGGTTGGAGTGCAATGGCATGATCTCGGCTCACGGCAACCTCCGCCTCCCGGGTTCAAGCAATTTCCCTGCCTCAGCCTCCTGAGTAGGTAGGATTACAGGCATGCACCACCACGCCCAGCTAATTTTGTATTTTCAGTAGAGATGGGGTTTCTCCATGTTGGTCAGGCTGGTCTCGAACTCCTGACCTCAGGTGATCCGCCCGCCACCACCTCCCAAAGTGTTGGGATTACAGGCGTGAGCCACCAGGCCTGGCCTTCTTTTTTTTCTTTAGACAAGCATGCCAGGTCATTCTGGTGCTGGAAGACATTTTACTACATTTCTCTAGGAGAAATCCATCTTAGAGAGATGAAATAGTTGTTGATTTACATGCCTGACCCGAATCTTGCACTTAGCGACTGTGCAGTGTGACTGTAGCTTCATGAAGAGGCATCCTCATTGTTGCTGTTTCTCCTCCAGGTTCTTGTCCCTCGTAAGAATTGTGGGAAGAATACTACTGCCCCAGGAAAGAAAGGAGGGGAGGAAAAGTCTCTGGCTCCTGTGTTTTCTGAGAAGTTAATATCACCAAGCAGGAGGGGAGCCAAGCTCAAGGACCATAAGAGCCACCAGCAGAATGACGACCGGAACAGTGAATTGGACGAGGATGAGGAAGGTAAAGAACCCTTCTGCAGGGGGTTCCTGGTGAGTGGCTGTGAGTTAGAGACAAGCTGCTGTGTGTGCCATTCTAGCACTCGGGGAGAGATTCTGTTAAAAATCCATCCTTCTGAAAAATGCCTTGGCAATCCCTGGCTGATTCTTCATGATTGGCCTCATTGAGGAGTTTCAGTGGATGTTTGACCTTTGCTGTCTGCCTGACCCTAGTCAGAGATTTTCTTTTTCTTTCTTTCTTTTTCTTTTTCTTTTTTTTGAGACAGAATCTTGCTCTGTTATCCAGGCTGGAGTGCACTGGTGTTGTCTTGGCTCACTGCAACGTCTGCCTCCTGAGTAGCTGGGATTACAGGCACGTGCCACCACACTGGCTAATTTTTAAATTTTTAATAGAGATGGGGTTTGGCCATGTTGGTCAGGCCGTCTTGAACTCCTGACCTCAAGTGACCCGCCCACCTTGGCCTCCAAAGTGCTGGAATTACAGGCATGAGCTACCGTGCGTAGCCCAGAAATTTTGTCTTTAAATACTATACATTGATGAGTTCTGTCTTTGTGCTTATGAACCACGCAGGTAGGTCATCTCAGATTTAACTTTCAGTGGTTTGTTTTTGTCTTGATGGAGTCTGTGTAACATTTAAAGTATTGCTACCAAAGCAGTAATTCTTACTATAGTTATTAAAATGCAAGAACCATACATTTAAAATTATTTCATAATAAAGTTAAAATGAGGCTGGGCATCGTGGCTCATACCCTGTAATCCCAGCACTTTGGGAGGCTGAAGCAGGAGAATTGCTTGAGGCCAGGAGTTCAAGACCAGCCTGGGTAACAGGGCGAGACCCTATCTCTATAAGAAATTAATAAATTAGCCAGGTATGGTGGCATACACCTGTCATCCCAGCTACTTGGTAGGCCGAGGCAAGAGGATGGATTGTGCCAGGGAGATTGAGGCTGCAGTGAGTCATAATCTCACCACTGCACTCCAGCCTGTGCAGCATAAGTGAGACCCTATCTCAAAATAAAAAGTTAAAGTGGCTGTGAATTTTTTTCTTAGATTTTTATATACAGCCGGATATAAAAGAACAATTGTTCTCTGAAAGGAGAATTTGTCATTCTTAACTAGTCTGTGTAATAGTAATTGATTAGGTGGCTTCCCTTGTGATTCTGGGGGTGGGGGGAAAAATAAAGCTGGGACCAAAGTTAGAGAAGACCTTCCCACGAGGGTTGAAGATGATAAACAGGATGGCGACAGTGGCAGTGACAAAGGCAGTGAGGAAGAGGAGGGGGGTAAGGTCGGATGATCTGGGTCAGCCCTGTTAAGCAGTGTGACTGACATGGAATGCTAGTTGTAAGTGAAGCCCATCAGAAGGGGCTGTTGTATTTCTTTGATTAATTTAAATAACTTTCTTACTAATTTAGAAATGCTTTTGAAAGTACCCTGACCAGACTCAACTCATGAGTCTTGTGACAATTAAGTGTAGCTTAGGAATATAAAAGTTTCCAGTTTACTCATTAGTGGCCCAAGCAGATGACTGCAAATGCGATATTCTAGCTTTCACCCACAGAACCTATCAAAGAAACACCTGATAAACAAAAGAAGGAAATGGCCAATCAGAAAGATTCCCCTGGAGCCAAAAAGCAAAAATTAGAAGGTAACTTATTGGCCGTGGTTTAAAGTGCAGGAGATGCATGGAGAATGTCACGTTGGCAAAAACTTAGTCTCCATTAGCCCAAACAAGCAACAATGGGATTTGCCACAGAAGCTTGGTGTTACAATCTTCAATGGATTTCCTTTTAATGCTACTTTATCTGAACTGAGTTTTTTTTTGGTTTTTTTTTTTTAACCTTTTTGAGTAGCAACTGAACCATGTGTAGCATTCCAGCTGTTTGTTGGAAACCTGAATTTCAACAAAACTGCTGCTGAACCAAAAGCTGGTCTCAGTTAATTTTTTGCTAACAATGATCTCGAAGTTGTTGGTGTCAGAGTTGGCTTGTCCAGGTAAGTACCAATAAACTAAGAAGGTTTTTAAGAGCTTATCAGCCCAGCACTTACTATTCCTGGAGAATTTAGGAGTTCCAGTAGCTTTATGCTACTTCATGATGGTTCATAGGCTGCTGTCTTCTCAGGTCCTTTTGTTACTGCTCTTCACCTTTTGGTGGGATTTTACCTCAGTCACTTGCAGCTCAAAGTGAATCTGTAAAATCCTTCAGTGGCTCATGTTTAGTAAATCTGTTATATTAAACTTTGCTACCCCATTTTCCCAACCAAAATATTAAAATAATCCCAAGATCTTCCAAGTCTTAGAGATAGGGTCTCGCTATTTTACCCAGGCTGGTCTCAAACTCCTGGGCTCAAGTGATCCTTCCACCTCAGCTTCCCAAAGTCCTGAGCTTACAGGTGTGAGCCACTGTGCCCTGCCTGTTTCTTAAAAATTAAAAAAAAAATTTTTTTTTTTGAGACAGGCTCCCTCTGTCGCTCAGGCTAGAGTGCAGTGATACAATCTCAGCTTACTGCAGTCTCTGCCTTCTAGGTTCAAGCAGTTCTCCTGCCTCAGCCTCCCAAGTAGCTAGGATTACAGGCGCCTGCCACCACACCTGACTAATTTTTGTATTTTTAGTAGAGACGGGGTTTTGCCATGGTGGGCAGACTGGTCCTGAACTCCTGGTCTCAAGTGATCTGCCTGCCTCAGCCTCCCAGAGTGCTGGGATTACAAGTGTGAGCCACTGCACCCAGCCAAAAATAAATACATAAATAAATAACTTTTTTTGAAACAGGGTCTCACTCCATTGCCCAGGCTGGAGTGCAGTGGTGTGATCATGGCTCACTGCGACCTCTGCCATCTGGGCTCCCACAGTCCTCCCACCTCAGCCTCCTGAATAGCTGGGACTGCAGGCACACATCACCATGCCTTTTTTGTACACATGGGGTTTCGCCATGTTGCCCAGGCTGATCTTGAACTCCTGAGCTCAAGTGATCCTGCCACCTCAGCCTCCCAAAGTGCCGGGATTACAGGTGTGAACCACTGCGCCCAGCCAAAATTGGTAATTGCAAGCCACACTTTCTATAGCTTTTGGTTAAATTTTGTCAGTTGTTAAGCAGAAAACTAATAGAGATGTCAGTAGGCAAACTCTGTACTGATTCTCAATCCTTGCTCTAGAACGTGGTTTCTTGCTTTCAGCACTGCTGACATTCTGGACTGGACAATTCTTTTTTTGGAGACGGGTCTGGCTCTATCACCCAGGCTGGAGTGCAATGGTGCGATCTCGGCTTACTGCAACCCCTGCCCTCCGGCTCAAGCCATCTTCCCACATCAGCCTCCCGAGTAGCTGGGACCACAGGCATGTACCACTATGCCCGGCTAATTTGTGTGTGTGTGTGTGTGTGTGTGTGTGTGTGTATTTTCTGTAGAGACAGGAAATATGTGTTGACCCGGCTGGTCTCAAACTCCTAAGCTCAAGCAGTCTGCCCACCTTGGCCTCGCAAAGTGCTGGGATTGCAGGCATGAACCACCACGCCGGGTCTGGGCTGGGCAATCTATGTTGTGGTGGCTGTCCAGTTCGTTGTGGGATGTTTAGCAACCTCCCTGGATTCTACCCTTTAGATACTAGATGCTTCCCTATTTGTAACAGCCAAAAATGTCTCTAGACATTGTCAAACTTGCTCCCTGGGTGAGAACTACTACTCCATAGTTACTTCACAGTACTGACTGCCAGTTTGTGGAGCCTTGGTTTTAAATTGTAAATTAGGCAGCTGCTTGTGACTTAGTGCTAATTTCTATTCCAACAGCTAGTGTGATTAGTTAACCAGAGGCATAGGCGCTTCATCTTACCTGGGTGTGCTTTTTCCCTTTCCTTCTACATCTCTGTAGGAGATTTGGTTATGTGAATTTTAAATCTGCTGATGATCAAGAAAAGGCCCTGGAACTAAGTGATACAAAAGTCCTTGGGTTTGAAATTAAATTTAAGAAACCAAAGAGAAAGGAAACAAAGGTATGCAAACAAGGTAATTTGTTCAAAGATATCGATGTATCTAGAAGATTCTGGGTCAGGCAGGAATATCACATTCTTCCTAATTTGATGCAAGTAGTCCTCAGTTTCCGACAGGCCACCTGCCTCCGTGGCACCTTGCCCTCTCTCCTGTGCTCGAGCTGCATGGCTCACCTTTCTCTGTCATAACATTCTTTCCAGGACTCAGTCCCTGGCTACTTGAAACCCATCCATCCAGTTTCAGCTTAAATATAACTTCCTCAGATCCGAAAACTCTTTCCTTACACCCACACTAGGGTAAGTCTTCTCTACTGGACTTCCTCATTGCCCCTGTTACTTGTCCATCCTGGCACTTGTCAAAGTTTATAATTACGTGACTCTTCATTTACCAGTCCTCTCCAACAAAAACGCATGCCTGAGAGCAGAGGCCAAGTTCGTGTTTTCACAGCGAGCATGTAGCACAGGCCCTAGCCCAGAGTATGTATTCAAATGTTTGTTAAACAAACGAAGATGTGTGGTTGTTTCAGCTTTGCAACTCTTTGAGGGGTGTTTTTTCTTTTTTCTTTTCTTTTTTTTTTTTTTTTTTTGAGACAGAGTCTCGCTCTGTCGCCCAGACTGGAGTGCAGTGGTGCGATCTTGGCTCACCGCAACCTCCACCTCCCATGTCCAAGCGATTCTCCTGCCTCAGCCTCCCGAGTAGCTGGGATTACAGGCACATGCCACCACGCCCAGCTGATTTTTTGTATTTTTAGTAGAGACAGGGTTTCACTGTGTTAGCCAGAATGGTCTCCATCTCCTGACCTCGTGATCCACCCACCTTGGCCTCCCAAAGCTGGGATTAGAGGCGTGAGCCACTGCGCCCAGCATGAGCCACTGCACCCGGTGTGGGCCACTGTGCCCGGCCTAAGGGGTATTTTTTCTATCTTAGGGGACTTTAGATGCTTACTAAATCTAAACTCACCAAAAATGTTCTTTTGTTTTTATGTAGATCAAAATGCCAAAACACTTTTGCTCAAGAACCTGCCTGACAAAGTCATTCCACATGAAACACTTCTTGTGTTTGAGGATGCTTTTCAAATCAGATTAGTGAGCAAAGATGGGATGAGTAAAAGGTATGTTTTACACCTTGTACTGAATAAGAATGTATGTCTGCTGGATACAAAATAATGGAATTTCTTTACATTCTCTCAAATCTCTTATGCCTGATTGTAGAGAAGGAAAGAGTAGTAATCCAGATTTCTACCAGTAGGCATACAAAGCCAAAGGAGACATCATAAAGGGACAGCCAAAACTCCTAGAAAACTGTAGTGGTGCTATAGAGAAATAGAGACTTAATCTGCTACCAAGTACAAGATTGAAGATTGGAATTTATTCATAGATTGTGTACATTCATTCTTCTCTCTCCAGGGCTGACTCTGCTAGAATAATGTACGTGGTAGCTTGCTTGGACAGGTACCAAAATAGAACATAGAATTGAATTGTTAGCTTTATGTTGTAACCAATTAATGAAACACTGTCCTTAGGTATCTAGGCTTTGGTAGAGTAAGAGAGTGAATATGGTGATATTAGAGAGGGTAGAGTATAATATATTTTGAAGGGATTGTCATTGAGGCGAAAATTGAATATTGGGTTTATAAACTCCGTCTCAAAAAAAAAAAAAAAAAAAGAAAGAACAGTACCTGGAGAGGTGAGGGGTCCCAGAGCTCTGTGGATTGAGATTTACCAGGATTGTCACAGGGGGGTCCCAAGGAAGGGGCTGGTATGAGGTTAGGGGCACTCGGCACTTTATTCTTTTACTATTATTTTGAGACAGGGTCTCACTCCCTTCGCCCAGGCAGGAGTACAGTGGCACAGTCATGGCTCGAGGCAGTCTTGATATCCTGGGCTCAGGTGATCCTCGCACCTCGGCCTCCCGAGTAGCTGAACTACAGATGGGAAGGCCACACAACACTTTATTTTTTATTTTATTAATTATTATGATTATTATTTTAGATGGAGTCTCGCTCTGTCGCCCAGGCTGGAGTGCAGTGGCACAGTCTTGGCTCACTGCAACCTCTGCCTCCTGGGTTCAAGCAATTCTCCTGCCTCAGCCTCCCATGTAGCTGGGATTACAGGCGCCCACCCCCACGCCCGGCCAAGATCACACCACTGTACTCCAGCCTGGGTGACAGAGCCAGACCTCTTGTCTCAAAACAAAAAAAAAGGAAACTCATCAGTTTATTTTTTCTTTTTTGGTCACCCTCTAAGATTTTGTTTGAACAAGCTCTTATACCTGTGGTTTCAGAATTAGATATTTAATTATCTTCAGATATTAATTTTCTTCAAGTAGTGTTTTTGCAGGTTTAAACCAGTGACCCCAAACCAGTGTCCCTAATTTGCCTTATCTAATCGGCAAACATGTTGGCTTATACAGTAAGAGACCATTGAATTTGTTATGAGTATTTCAAAAAATCAAAAAATTTCACATAAAACCCTGGATTTCCGGCTTCTTTTGATACAGCAGAAAGTCTGCACAGGTGCAGTGGTTCACACTTGTAATCCCAGAACTTTAGGAGGCTGAGGTGGGTGGATCGCTTGAGCCTAGGAGTTCAAGACCAGCCTGGGCAACATGGCGAGACCCCATCTGTAAAAAAAAAAAAAAAAAAATTAGCTGGGCGTGGTGTTGCATACCTGTAGTCCCAGCTAACTCAGGAGGCTGAGGTGTGAGGATTGCCTGAACCTGGGAGGTCGAGGCTACAGTGAGCCATGATGGTGCCACTGCACTCCAGCCGAGGCGACAGAGTGAGACCCTATCTGTCTCAAAGAAAAAGGAAAGAAAATCTGGTGGCACCGTGGCTGCATTCCCACATGGCAGCAGTTGGCTGGTGATGAGAAGTAGCTGCTTCCTTTTAGGTGTGGCCTTTGCTCTTGTTTGCTGGTAAACCCCACAGTTCCTGAGGGTCTCCACACCAACAGTGGTGGGAACAGCACAACACTTACACTTTTAAACATAGCGTTAATAGTTTTTTCTTAGAAAATGGCCCTTTTAAAAATAATATTGTAAAGATGACATGGCTGGGCATGGTGGCTCATGCCTGTAATCCCAGCACTGTGGGAGGCTTAGGAGGGCAGATCATGAGGTCAGGAGTTCGAAACCAGCCTGGCCAACATGGTGAAACCCCATCTCTATTAAAAATACAAAAATTAGCTGGGCATGATGGCGCATACCTGTAATCCCAGCTACTCGGGAGGCTGAGGCAGGAGAATTCCTTGAACCCGGGTGGTAGAGGTTGCAGTGAGCCAAAATCACACCACTGCACTCCAGCCTGGGCGACAGAGTGAGACTCTGTCTCGGGGGAAAAAGAAAAAAAGATGGCATTTTGATATTTCTTATGCATTTGTCTCTTTCACAAGTGGAAAGAGAAAGTATAGAACAAGACAACCACACTTTTCAAGAAAAATGGGAGAGAGACTGTTTTTTTGTGGAGGTAAAGAATGTTCCTACATGTTTAATATGCAAACAAAGTCTGTGTTGAAAGAGCATACCCTAAGACACCATTGTGAAACAAACCATAGCAAGAACCACGATGGATATATAGAAAAGATGCGTGACAAAAAAACTTAACCAACTGAGAAAAAGACTTAGATTTCAACATGATTTGCTTTTGAATGTGAATAAAATAGGTGACGCTGCTATGAAGTGTAGCTGTATATTAAGTGAGAAAATTGCCCGGGAATCAAAGCCTTTTACAGATGGGGAGTTCATAAAAGAATGCTTGTTGAGTGCAGCAGAAATTATGTGCCCTTAACAGAGACAAGCATTTGCAAATATAAGACTGACTGGTAATATTGTTGCTCAGCCTGTTGATGATATGGCTGAAAACTTACAGGGCAGGTTTCAAGAAAAAGTGAAATCATTTGTGGCTTTCTCTATCACAGCTCATGAGAACACTGATATAAATAATGCTCCCTGGTTGTCTGTGTTCATTCGTGGTGTTGACGAAACTTTTTTTTTTTTTTTTTTTTATGAGATGGAGTCTCACTCTGTCGCCCAGGCTGGAGTGCAGTGGCGTGATCTCGGCTCACTGCAAGCTCCGCCTCCCGGGTTCACGCCATTCTCCTGCCTCAGCCTCCTGAGCAGCTGAGACTACAGGCACCCCCCACCACGCCCGGCTAGTTTTTTGTATTTTTTAGTAGAGACGGGGTTTCACCGTGTTAGCGAGGATGGTCTCGATCTCCTGACCTCGTGATCCGCCTGCCTCGGCCTCCCACAGTGTTGGGATTACAGGCGTGAGCCACCATGCCCGGCCTTGATGAAACTTTTGATGTGACTGAAGAACTTTTAGATATGGTACTCATAACAGGCACAGCATCAGGAAATGACATATTTTTATGTGTTGAGAAAAGTCTTAAAAAATTTAATGTAGACTGGTCAAAATTAGTAAGTGTTAGCACAGATGGTAATTCTGCAATGGTTGGTGTTAAACAACTTGGTACAAAACTGAAATCTAAGGTGGCAGGGCTTTGCAAAAGCACAGAACTTAAGTGTGTGCATGGCCTCATTCTCCAGGAGTCACTTTGTGCTAAAAAGTTAAAAATGGATCCCGTCATGGACACAGTAGTTTACAGCATAACCTGGATACATTCCCATGGCTCAAACCACAGAAAGTTCAACACTTTGTTCAGTGAGTTAGATGCACAATATGGAAGCCTGTTCTGTGACATGGAAGTGAAGTGGCTGAGTCGTGGTATGGTGCTAAAGCAGTTTTTTGAACTGTTGGAAGAAATTGACTTTTTCATGTCTTCTAAAGGAAAATCTGTGCCTCAGCTCACTAGCAAAAATTGGGTCAAAGACTTAGCCTTTTTGATTGACATGACAACACATCTAAATACATTGGATATTTCTCTGCAAAGGTGTTCACAAGTGGTTACACAAATGTATGATTCAATTTACTAATTCCTAGCAAAATTATGTCTTTGGGAAACTCATTTGACAAGGAACAATCTGGCCCACTTCCCTAAACTGAAATTAGTTTCTGAAAAAGAAAGCGATGGCCTGAACTATATTCCAAAAATTAAAGAATTGAAGACTGAATTCCAAAAAAGATTCTCTGATTTCAAACTTTATGAAAATGAAATGATATTGTTCAGTTCACCTTTCTCAATGAGTATTAATCATGTGAATGAAGAGCTGCAAATGGAAATTATTGAATTGCAGTGCAACACTATACTGAAAACTAAATATGATGATGTGGGAATCCCAGAATGCTACAGATACCTAGGTAATGGTTACCCTAAATATAAAACACATTGTGCAGAGATTCTGTGCATGTTTGGAAGTACCTATGTTTATGAGCAGCTATTTTCTCTTATGAAACTAAGTAAAACTAAATATTGCTCCCAGTTAAAGGAAAGATGAATTCTCTGCTGCACGTTGCTATACAAGATTCACAACCTGATGTTGATTGACACCTTGGGCCATAAGAAAGGAATGTTAGATTTTGGATTTCAAATCTGAGAAGTAATAAATTATGAAACTTCAGATAATTATTTCTATTTTCAAATTACATTTTTTCAATATGAAGTTTAGAGTACAATCTATGGCATTATATATGTTTGTTAAATCTTATATCATATAAAATAAGGTTGGATTATACTTTTGGTGGTTTTTCACACCTTGCCTCTCTGGCCTTTATTCAAGTTTATAAACCTCTGCCTTAAAAGAAGCCACATTTTTCTTTTTTTTTTTTTTTTTTTTTTTGAGACGGAGTCTCGCTCTGTCACCCAGGCTGGAGTGCATTGGCCGGATCTCAGCTCACTGCAAGCTCCGCCTCCCGGGTTCACGCCATTCTCCTGCCTCAGCCTCCCGAGTAGCTGGGACTACAGGCGCCTGCCACCTCGCCCGGCTAAGTTTTTGTATTTTTAGTAGAGACGGGGTTTCACTGTGTTAGCCAGGATGGTCTCGATCTCCTGACCTCGTGATCCGCCCGTCTCGGCCTCCCAAAGTGCTGGGATTACAGGCTTGAGCCACCGCGCCCGGCCCACATTTTTCTTAAAGGCACTTGTGAGCCTGGGATGTGAACAAAGGAGTCAGCTGGATGAATTGAATATTTGGACACCTAGTGTGACCCTATCCCTAAGCACAGTAGACCTGCCACAGTCATCTTGGGGTTCAGGCCAGGGTAACTAACCCCCTTCCCTGTACAGGCTGGGTGTCAGAGCCATTACTAGCCTCTGGACTTTTTTGTGGTGCTTCTATTTGGATTTACACATTTCTTTTGAAGTTCCAGCGTTGTTGGTCAGCTTATAATCAGTGTGGCTGGCCCAGAAACATTCTGCCTCTTACAGGCAGGGATGCTTGTTCCCTTGACATTGGGGCACCCAGGGTAGTGCACAATGGGGTGTCGATGTGTGAAAGAGCAGATGAGCATTTTTTCAGGGAGAAGGCCTGTAGCCGCCAGCAGAGTCTTAGGTCTGTGACTCGAACAGTGTTTTTCCACTGACATAGTGACATGTCTACTCACTGCTGTAGAAGCCGTATCTTAAAAAATTAGTCTAGCCAGGCATGGTGGCTCACACCTGTAATCCCGGCAGTTTGGGAGGCTGAGACAGGCAGATCACCTGAGGTCAGGAGTTCGAGACCAGCTTGGCCAACATGGTGAAATCTGGTCTCTACTAAAAATACGAAAATCAGCTGGGCATGGTGGCAGGCGCCTGTGGTCCTAGCTACTCAGGAGACTGAGGCAGGAGAATTGCTTGAACCCAAGTGGCAGAAGTTGTAGTGAGCTGAGATCACACCATTGCACTCCAGCCTGGGTGACAAGAGTGAAAGTCCGTCTCAAAAAAAAAAAAAAAAAAAAAAAATTATGCAAGTAGTGTATACTATTGTAGAATATTTGGCTATTTTTCTAAAGAAATTTTGGGCCAGGCATGGTGGCTCATGCCTGTAATCCCAGCACTTTGGGAGGCCAAGGCAGGTGGATCACAAGGTCAGGAGATCGAGACCATCCTGGCTAACACAGTGAAACCCCGTCTCTACTAAAAATACAAAAAATTAGCCGGGCGTGGTGGCAGACGCCTGTATTCCCAGCCACTCAGGAGACTGAGGCAGGAGAATCGCTTGAACCCGGGAGGTGGAGGTTGCAATGAGCCGAGATCACGCCACTGCACTCCAGCCTGGCGACAGAGCAAGACTCCGTCTCAAAACAACAACAACAACAACAAAAAACCCCAAAATTTTGGGCAACTACTTGTAATCTCAGCAGAGGAAAGTCCTGTAAATATTTAGGCATGCTTTCTTTCCATTTTCTTTTCTTTTTTGAGACAGAGTTTCGCTCTTGTTGCCTGAGCTAGAGTGCAGTGGCGCAATCTCGGCTCACCACAACCTCCACCTCCCGGGTTCAAGCGATTCTCCTGCCTCAGCCTCCCGAGTAGCTGGGATTACAGGCATGTGCCACCACGCCTGGATAATTTTGTATTTTTAGTAGAGACAGGGTTTCTCCATGTTGGCTAGACTGGTCTTGAACTCTTGACTTCAGGTAATCCGCCCGCCTCGGCCTCCCAAAGTGCTGGGATTACAGGTGTGAGCCACCTTGCCTGGCCTTCTTTCAATTTTCAATGTGTGGTTTTATGTTGTTGAACGCATTGTGGATGGACCATAGTGTATCCTGCTCTCTGCCCTCCCTCCCCCACTCAACAGTAAGCCCTAAACAGCTCTTAGTCTTCAGGCTCAGGTTGTGTTTATTTGATTCCTCAAGGAGTGCACTGATGGGCTTTGCTAGCTGGTGAGTTCTCTCAGCAACACGTGAGCATGGCTGAGTTGATTTCTCAATGCAGGGTCCCTCTTCCTTTCTGCCAGGCTCATGGAAGGCTGGAAAAAAACCCTAGCTATTCCGGGAAGGAGAGGCAGATCTTACCTCTGGAGATCCTCAGGACAGCCTCAGTGCAGAAGTCTTGAGACTGCTAATGAGTGAGACTGAGTTCCAACAGCTGCAGCAGAGCAAAGAGATGAAGACGGAGTGGCTTTAGGGCAGGGCAGTGAGGTCTTATGGCTCTGATAGCCTCTGAGAAAGCCAACTTAGATGGCAAACCCAGATTCAGATTCCCTCCCTTAATAAGAGAGACTTGACTATAAATGTGGGTGAGAGTGTGGTGGTGAGGACTAAGGGGGCTCTCACAACAGGCCTCTGGAGGATGAGTGAGATGGCAGGGCAGGGCCAGGCTCTTCTGCAGAGGAAACTTGAGGACTATTTTGGAAAGGATGAGTGACTAAAGTCACAGAGTGACTTTGAGGACGACAGTGCAGCCGATGACAAGGCAGGACAGTGGGAAGAGGGTCCAGGCATGGAGATCAAAGTTGGGATTAAGGACGGGGAGATTGGCTAGGCAAGGGGCCTCTGAACTTCAGGTCATTATGGTTGAGCCTTTCGGCTCTGGGTGAGCGAGGTACAGGCCCGAGCTCTGCTTTCAGCTGCATTCCCCTGTAGGAGTGGAAGCAGTCAGTCTCACAGCTGCACTCTCACACGTCTGACTCCTGGCTCCTTGGAGGCTCATGCCATCTGGCCCTACCCTTCCCCACTCAACTGTGGTCATCTAGAACCCTATCTGACTGTTTTGTTTTTTCGAGACAGGATCTCACTCTTGCCCAGGCTGGAGTGCAATGGTGTGATCACAGCTCACTGCAGCCTCGACCTTCCAGGTTCAAGCTGTCCTCCCACCTCAGCCTCCCAAGGAGCTGTAACCACAAGTATGTGCCTCCACAGCTAGTTTTTAAAAATTTTTGTAGAAATGGGGTCCGGCTATGTTGCCCAGTCTGGTCTCGAACTCCTGGACTCAAGTGATCCTCCTGCCTTGGCCTCACAAAGTGATAGGATTACAGGCATAAGCCACTGCACCTGGCCCCCTATCTGGCATTTGTTAAAGAGCCTGGACCCCTGGCTCATAGGCTTCTCTCCATCCCTACTCCTGGGACCTCAACCTCCCAGCTGGTCCTGGATACTCAGGTCCCAGGTATTTACCTGCCTTAAGAAGTCCATAGGTGGAGCTGAGTGCAGTGGCTCACACCTGTAATCCCAGCACTTTGGGAGGCCAAGGCAGGTGGATCACCTGAGATCAGGAGTTCGAGACCAGCCTGGCCAACATGGAGAAACCCGTCTTTACTAAAAATACAAATTAGCTGGGCATAGTGGTGCATGCCTGCAATCCCAGCTACTCGGGAGGCTGAGGCAGGAGAATCACTTGAACCTGGGAGGTGGAGGTTGTGGTGAGCCGAGATCGTGCCATTGCACTCCAGCCTGGGCAACAAAAGCAAAACTCTCTCTCAAAAAAAAAAAAAAAAAAAAAAGTCTGTAAGTGTTCCTTCTCCCGTGACAATGTGAATGGAACTCCTCACTCAGTTACTTGCCCTATTCTTAGGTTCTTTTCCCCTCAATAACATCTCCAGCTCTCTGATTTCTCTACTTTCTCCCAAATCCATCGGTCCCCTTCAAAATCTCCTTTCGGATGCACCCTATCCCACATGGACCAACTTACCACTCTTGCCACTATCTCTAAATCTCTGATCTTCCCAGCCCCTCTGTCACCTGCTCCCTAGAAATTTCTACCCTGAGTCAATTAATATATGTCCCATGCTCCTCCCCTATTTTGGGGTGCTGGCAGAAACCCCACCTCAGGGGCAGCTTGATTTCATTCTAAGCTTGTGGCTCCAGTCTCATCTGGGCCAGCAGTGCTCCCCTACAAGCTTCTATTTCCCTTGTCCTCCTGTTCTTCCCTGGAGTCAGAGCCGCCATCTCATTTTTATTAGGTAACTTTATCTCCTGATAAAAGCCATTTGAGAGAAACCTCCCCACCATCTTCCTGCTCCCGTATACTCACCCTACACGCTTGCCTGCTCTGACGTCTCCGGCGTCCTGCCTCCTGTCCTCAGTGGCCTTCCTCCTGGCTGTGGCAGCTCCCTCTCCCTACACTGCAGTCTACATCCCCTGCCCTCAAGGGCTCAAGGACTTCCCTCCTTCCGCTGTCTGCTTTCTCTCTGTGTTTTTAGAAATTTTGTTTCTACTGGCTCTTGTAATAAAATGCCGACATCTCTGGCACACTCCCTTTACATTTCTATTTTTAAAAATGTATAAAATTGACACTATTCAAAATTCAGGGTACAAATGGAAGTCTCCCACTCATCATCTAGCTACCCAGCTCCTTTGTATAGAAGGAGCCAATATTATTGGCTTCTTCTTGTCTTCCACTCTTTAAGACAAGGAATTATGTTTTCCTACTGATTTTGTTTTGTTTTGTTTTGAGACAGAGTCTCGCTCTGTCACCCAGGCTGGAGTGCAGTGGTGCAGTCTCTGCTCACTGCAACCTCCAACTCCCGGGTTCACACAAGTCTCCTCCCTCAGCCTCCCAAGTAGCTGGGACTACAGGTGCATGCCACCACGCCTGGCTAATTTTTTATATTTTTAGTGGAGATGGGGTTTCACCGTGCTGGCCAGGATGGTCTCGATCTCCTGACCTCGTGGTCCGCCTGGCCCGGCCTCCCAAAATGCCAGGATTACAGGCATAAGCCACCATGCCCGGCCTCCTACCGATTTTTGACACAAAGCAACAAGCTATAACACATTTTTCTATACCTTGCCTTTTTGTCATTGAAAGTATTTTGGAGATCATTTTATATCTGTAATGAACAGCTGCTCCCTTTGTTTTTATAGCTGTAGTGCTCCATTGCATGGATGTACAAGAATGTCCTTAGCCAGTTTATTAGGTTAACTCTACCTGCTATAGTGGATGGACCCCAATTCTTAGCAGTGCAACACAGTAAGTGTTTATTTCTCACTCATGCTACATTCAGAGTGGGGTATTCCTGGGCAGGCAGCCTTCTGTGTGGTCATCTGGGGACCCAGGCTTCCTCTGTTTTGCTCCTCTGTCCTGTTCTGGGTCATTGGAAAGATCTTCATTCAGCAAGTAGAAAGGAGAGAACAAGGAGGATGCATCCTATCCCACTTGGACCACCTTACCACTCTTGCCACTATCCCTAAATCTCTGGTCTTCCCAGCCCATCTGTCACCTGCTCCCTAGAAATTTCTACCCTGAGTCAATTACTACTCCAGCAAGTAGACAGGAGAGAACAAGTGGGAGCACTTGGTGCAGGCCAGGCTTAGATACGTTTTCACCACTCATGGTCCTGTGCCACACCTCTAGTCCCAAGGATGCTGGGCAGGCGCTGCAGCTACACATCCAGGAAGAAGAGGGAATGGGTTGACTGAGCAGCTAGCCTGTCTCTACTGCCCTTGGCTCCTGTTGAGGCTGCCATGTTCTCAAGAGAATCCAGAACCAAGACTCTCCCTGAGCATGTGCCCACTTCCAATCCTGCCCTCTCCTTCCGTTCACAGCCAAAGGTCTTGGAATAGTCCCCCAATTCCCTGGCTGCCATTCTTCATCTGCAGCTACTCTGTGCACCTGTGACACCTGTCGTGCCTCCTCACCCCCCCATGAAAACTCTTTTCTCAAGGACACCAGAGACATCTGCAGCAAAAGCTTCTAGAAAGATGGTTTTTAGATCTGATCGTACTCTCAGCAACATCTGACACCACCACCCTTTCCTCGCCCTTGAAGTCTCCTTCTCATTTCCCTCCTCTCTGAAGGCTTCGAAGGCTGTCCCCTCCCTCTACTGTCCTCTCCATGCTGATGTTCTGATGCCTTTCCCCACAGCTTGTCAGAGGCTTTGCCTTTTGGCTCCACAAGATGTTGGAAGCTCAGCTTGTACTTTCCTTGCCATAGCCCTGGAAATACTCATTTCTTCCAGAGTCTTGGTGCCTTTTATTGAGAACAGCATTCAAAACCAAAATCTGGCCGGGTGCAGTGGCTCATGCCTGTAATCCCAGTACTTTGATAGGCCGAGGCAGGTGTATCACCTGAGGTCAGGAGTTTGAGACCAGCCTGGCCAACATGGCAAAACCCCGTCTCTACTAAAAATACAAAAATTAGCCGGGCCTGGTGGTGTGCACCTGTAATCTCAGCTACTCAGGAGGCTGAGGCAGGAGAATTGTTTGAACCCGGGGGTGGAGGTTGCAGTGAGCCAAGATTGGGCCACTTCACTCCAGCCTGGGTGAAAGAGCTAAATTCCATCTCAAAACAAAACCAAAAAACAACAACAACAAAAAACAAGATCTGGGTGCTGGGTGAGTTCACTGGTCTCAGGTGTTAGTACTTTTAGGCCCTTAACAGTGGATAGAGTTAGGAAATACATGTCCACACGTGCATTTCTAAAGCGCTTTCTATATCTGTATGTATTTTAAAAACCAGGAGTTCACAGTGATGTCTCCAATTCCAGTCCAATACCATAATGTTTATTCTAGCCTACTCTTCTCATTATTGATTTTTTAGAGCTATGGTCTCACTATGTTGTTCAGGCTGGACTGCAGTGGTGCGATCATAGCTCACTGTGGCCTTGAATTCCTGGGCTCAAGTGATCCTCTGCCTCAGCATCCCAAGTAGCTGGGACTACAGGGGTGCACCACCACACCTGGCTAAATTTTTTATCTTTTTTGTAGATATAGGGGTCTTGCTATGTTGCCCTAGATGGTCTTGGATTCCTGACCTCAAGCAGTTCTTCTGTTGCAGCTTCTCAAAGTGCTGGGATTACAGACATAAGCCACTGCGTCTGTCCCCTTTCCTTATTTTTAGCCCATTTTCCTGATGGTGAGAAATCTGGCTCTTGCTAGCCGCAGTATATAGACTTGCTCAGTGCCAGAATCCACATCAAGTAGTTCATGGATTTCTAACTCACATCTCTGTGAAAAAGAGAGATGTGAGTTCGATGTGAGATGTGTGCTCCTCTACCAATGGCACAATACTGTGCAATTTTTTTACCTCTAATTGTAGAGCATATAGTCAAAATACTGTTTCTGAAGCTACATAGGTTACTGCTCCCCGAGGGTGCCTGAGTGCGTGTTATTCATTTGTAAAATAGCAGGTTCACTTGTTTCTGTTCGTATTCCATTTTGGGTCATCTCTACCACCCTTCTTCAATTCCTTGTTGATTTAATTTTTTTTTTTTTACTATGAAACATAGAAATAGTTCTAAAAGTTGTAATTATACAAAGATGTACTGTTGACTATTGAACAATGCAGGAGTTAGAGGTGCCAACCCCCCATGTAGTTGAAAATCTACATATAACTTTTGATTCCCCAAAACATAAGTACTGATAGGCTGCTGTTGACTGGGAACCTTACCAATAATACGAACAGTCGATTAACACGTTTTGTATGTTATATGTATTACATACTGTATTCTTACAATAGAGAAAACATTATTAAGAAAGGCTGGGCACAGTGGCTAACACCTGTAATCCTAACACTTTGCGAGGCTGAGGCGGGCAGATCACTTGAGGTCAGGAGTTCGAGACCAGCCTGGGCAACATGACGAACCCCCATCTCTACTAACAATACAAAAAAAAAAAAAAATTAGCCAGCCATGGTGGTGGGTGCCTGCAGTCCCAGCTACTCAGGAGTCTGAGTTAGAGAGAATTGCTTGAACGCAGGAGGTGGAGATTGCAGTGAGCCAAGATCATGCCACTGCACTCCAGCCTGGGCAACAGAGCAGACTCCGTCTCAAAAAGAAAAATCATAAGGAAGAGAAAATTTACTATTCATTAAGTGTAAGTGAATTATTATAAAGGGTTTCATCCTCATCTTCACATTGAGTAGGCTGAGGAAGAGGAGGAGGGGTTGATCTTGTTGCCTCAGGGGTGGCCAAGGCACACATGTGGACTCACAGTTCAAACCCATGTTGTTCAAGGGTGAGTTGGACTCAGAGAGGTGTTACCTCTCCTGTCCCTTCTCCCCCTCCCACCTTTCACAAGAGGGAATCCCAAGTAGCTGGGATTACAGGTGCGTGCCACCATGCCCGGATAATTTTTTTTTTTTTTTTTTTGTATTTTTAGTAGAGATGAGGTTTCACCCATGTTGGCCAGGCTGGCCTGGAACTCCTGACCTCAGGTGATCCACCCGCCTCAGCCTCCCAAAGTGCTGGGATTACAGGCGTGAGTCACCGTGCCCGGCCATGATTCTTTTATTTCTAAGGGCAGGGGAAACAGTAAACATTTTGATAATCAATTTTAATACAAGGATAGAGGCTATAATATCTAGGCAGAAAAGCATCCCTCTCTTATGGAAGGTCTTTTATATGGTTTGTATATCAAGAATCCCCACAGATATCCTGCAAAGTTGTCGATCCTATTCTTCCATTTTACAGATGAGGGAAGCCTGAGCCTCAAAGAAGTGAGGTAACTTCCCAGGGTCGCATAGCTGAGAAGTCACAGAGCAGACGCAGACCACCCAACTGCTCTTGCCCCACCCCCCACCCCCACATGCTTTTGAGTTCACACTGCAGCCGCCTCTGTCCCGCCACCTTCTGTCACCCACAGCGCCCCCACGCTGGGTCTGCAGGCCCCCACGTCCAGACCACAGGAAGGGACACTGGGAGGGCGGGAATCTGTGCACCCGCTGAAAAGACAGCCTGGGAAACCACACCCCAGAGGCTGCCAACCCAGGGGCAGAGGGGCTCGGGGTCTCAGCGCCTGCGGGTGGCAGGTGGCGTCAGGTCTGCACAGCGGACACTGGGAGGCCTGCAGACCGCCCAGGGAACCCGTGTCACCCTGTCTGTTTCCTGGGCACACTCGAGAGGCCGTGCCCCGGGCAAACTGCTTGGACTGTGCTCCGCAGGTGCCGCGGCCTCTCCCCGTTCGCTTTTGAGGCTTCTGCGGCCCCCGCCCTACCCTACCCCAGCTCCTCCAGCAAAGGTCCCCGAACCCCCCGAGGCTTCTGTGCCGCCTTGACAATGGCAGCCCTCCTCTGCCACCGCGGAGAAGTCCCGGAGCTCCTAGGCTTTGGCCTCTTCTGTTCCCACCGGGGGCTGCTCGGGAAGCACTCTCAGGGCGGGACTCCAGCCTTGGGCTCCCGCCCGGGCCTCGCCACACACCTTCCGCTCTCCACGGGGCCTACCGCCCGGGGCCTGCTGCCCGCCACCCACTACCCAGGGCTTCCTGCCGGCCGCCAGCACCACCTGACCCTCCAACGAGAGCCCAGCACTGCCCAGCCCAGGCCTTCTGTAGGGTCCCCTCCTCTCCACGTATGACCCCATTATCCCCACGTGGTCCCCCTCCTCCCCATGGCTGCCCCCTGCCCGTGCAGGGTCCCCGTTTTCCTTGCGTGGGTTCGCCGCCCTCCCCATGTGGGGTCCCAGCCCTCTCCAGACTTCTGGAAGGCCGGTGAGCTGGAGACAAGCATGGTCAGGGAGCCCCGGGAAGGCTGAGCAACGGCAGGAAAGGGACGGGCTCAACACATTTCTGGGAAGTAAAGTGGAGGGATCCTGAGGCAGCCGGAGTCCTGGCACCCAGGACCACAGTTTGAGAGGCCTGGCGCAGAATGAAAATGTAGGGCTCCTGCACAGCAGTAACTCAGAGACAAGATGGCGACAGCAGAGCTTACAGCCAAGCCCGGAGCCCCGCCAGGTGCAGGCCGCACCCCCGCGAACCCGCCCTGCTGTATCTGCGAGTCGGGCGCCCAGGGAGGCGCGGGGCTCTGGGGGCCGCCTGGAGAGGCCTGACCCCTTGCTTCCCCGGAGGCCGCTCCCGAGCTGTGCCAAACCCGGACTGCCGCGGCGCTGCCACCTGCTGGCCAACTCGGGCCCCTGCCGCGCCCCTCGGAGAGAAGGACCTTGTGTGGAGTGGACAAGCGGCTTGGTGACCCGGACCGTGTACCTTCGCAGAAGAGAAAAGAGGCGGGGAGGGAGCATTCTGCAGGAGTTCACATCGGCTACAGCACCCCAGTGACGGTGGCAGCACGTTACTGTCGCTCTTAAACTGTCCTGTGCCTTACGTCAGCAAGGTAGAGATGATGACCCCCACTATAGGTAAGGAAATGAATTAAGAATTGGAGTTTTCTGGCCGGCGTGGTGGCTCATGCCAGTAATCCCAGCACTCTGGGAGGCTGAGGAGGGCGGATCACCTAAGGTCAGGAGTTCGAGACCTGGCCAACATGGTGAAACCCCAACTCTACTAAAAACAAAACAAAAATTAGGCAGGCGTGATGGCGGACACCTGTAATCCCAGCTACTCAGGAGCCTGAGGCAGGAGAATCGCTTGAACTCGGGAGGCGGAGGTTGCAGTGAGCCAAGATCGCACCACTGCACTACAGCTTGGGTGAGAGAGTGAGACTCCGTCTAAAAAAAAAAAAAAAAAAAATGGAGTTTTCTGGCTGCAGAGGCAACGGAGCGGCCTCCCATGACCCTTCTCTGTTCTCCAACTCTCTCCTGATCATTCTCTGGGTACCCGTCTCCCCTCCCCTACTCCAGTGCTGACTCCCTGGGGCTGGGGGTGGGGCAGGTGGCTCAGGAACACACTGACATTACCATAACTACTACCTTGCCTGGGCACAAGGGAGAGGCTGTAATCCAGGGACAGTCTGGGGAGCTCCTTTGTGGGAGACAGCTTCTGGGAAAGATGTTTTCTAGCTCCCTCTGGACTCTAAGATGTGTAGGCATGAGGTTCATTGCTTGAACCACAGCAAGAGACATTCTGCCACCATGACGAAAGCTGACCTGAGATGACGCTGGCACAGAAGTGGAAAGAAAGACAGGGAGATGGCTGCAGGGTGACAGCTGTGAGCTGCTGGATCAAGCTGGGCCTGCAGGGCTGAACTTTGCAGTGAACCCCCTGAACTGTTTAAGTCATGCTGACCAGCCACTTGGGATGAAAGGTGTCCTGGCACTTTGCCCAAAGCCTCCCAAGTTAGACCCAGGACCAAAGACATCAGAGGCCACAGTTTTCTCCCACGGATAACGTGCTGCTTGGAAGATTAATTACTGTCTGAGAAAAACATCAGGAGAACAGGTGGAGAATAGGGCAGGGACTTGCCTTGGGTTCAGATGCAGCTTCGTGCAGAATAGTGACACAGGCAGTTTGTCTTCACCTTACCCCTATGCTGGGGTCCTTTGCCCACTTGCACCTACCTCCCCTACTTTTCCCTCCAACTTTTCCCCTGCCTCTGTGTCATCCTGTCTCCACCTAAGGGAGGGAACGAGCCATGTGTTCGTGGCAGCTTCTTCATGAGACCAGCAGTGCTAAGCTGGGTGTTGAAGAGGTTGGTGAGTGAGCAGGGCATGTTGGCTTATGCCTGTAATCCCAACGCTTTGGGAGGCTGAGGCGGGCGGATCAGTTGAGCTCAGAAGCTTGCGACCAGCCTGGCCAACATGGTGAAACTCTGTCTCTACTAAAAATATAAAAGCCAGGTGTAGTGGCAGTCGCCTATAATCCCAGCTACTCGGGAGTCTGAGGCAGAAGAATCACTTGAGCCCAGGAGGTGGAGGTTGCAGTGAGCTAAGATTCCACCACTGCACTCCAGCCTGGGTGACAGAGGGAGACACCGTTCCCACCCCCCACCCAAAAAAAAGGTTGGTGAGTGAAACTTGGGCCCCTGCAGGAAAAGCACTGTGGTCCCAGCGGGCTGATGGGTACAGGGACACAGCCCAACAGTCAGATGCTGAGCCCCCTGCCCACTTGGAACCCAGCCCAAGAGCTTTTCTTCAGCCCTGGACCCCTGGCGCTGGTGAGCTCTGGTTTCTTCCTGACCTCCACTGACCACTGGGCTGGAGCTCCCCTGTGGGACCCCACCCCAGCCCTGGGGAGGGGCCAGAGGGAAGCTGGAGGCAGAGTAGGCAGCTGCTGAACTCTGGGCTGCCAGAGGTAGTGAACAGCGTTGTCAGACTGTTTCAACTCAAATTCCAACACTGACACAAAAACCCAACAACAATAATAATCCCCAATAAATAAATTTAACATTTCGATCTCTCTCTCTTTTTTTTTTTTTAAAGATAGGGTCTTGCCCTGTTGCCCAGGCTGGAGTGCAGTGGCACAATCACAGCTCACTGCAGCTTTGAGCTCCTAGGCTCAAGAGATCCTCCCCACTCAGCTCCTGAGTAGCTGGGACTACAGGCGTGCACCACCACATCCAGCTCATTTTAAAAAAAAATTTATTTGTAGAGACTGGATCTTGCTTTGTTGGCCAGGCTGGTCTTAAACTCCTGGGCTCAAGTGATCTGCCTACCTCAGCTCCGCAAAGTGATGGTATTACAGGTATGATCCACTGCACTTGATCCAAAATGTTTAAATTACATAAATCACAAATGTAGGCCCAGTGCAATGGCTCATGCCTGTAATCCCAACACTTTGCGAAGCCGAGGCGGGCGGATCACTTGAGGTCAGGAGTTGAAGACCAACACGATGAAACCCCACCTTCACTAAAAACACAATAGTTAGGCCGGGTGCTATGGCTCACGCCTGTAATCCTAACACTTTAGAAAGCCGAGGCAGCAGATCACATGAGGTCAGAAGTTCAGGACCAGCCTGGCCAACATAGTGAAACCCCGTCTCTACTAAAAATACAAAAATTAGCCAGGTGTGGTGGCACACATCTGTAGTCCCAGCTACTTGGGAGTCTGAGGCAGGAGAATTGCTTGAACCCGGGAGGTGGAGGTTACAGTGAGCCGAGATAGCACTACTGCACTCCAGCCAGAGTGAGACTCTGTCTCAAAAAAAAAAAAAAAGAAAAAAAAGAAAGTCACAAATGCAAACCCTAACCCTATTAAGAAGAAAATGAAAGTTTGTTTCATCTCCCCAGCCTCCTCACTGTCCCATCAATTTCCAGTTACATCTTTTTTTTTTTTTTGAAATGGAGTCTCCCTCTGTCACCCAGGCTGGAGTGCAGTGGTGCGATCTCGGCTCACTGCAAGCTCCGCTTCCTGGGTTCACGCCATTCTCCTGCCTCAGCCTCCCAAGTAGCTGGGACTACAGGGGCCCGCCACCACGCCCGGCTAATTTTTTGTATTTTTAGTAGAGACGGGGTTTCACCATGTTAGCCAGGATGGTCTCGATCTCCTGACCTCATGATCCACCCGCCTCGGCCTCCCAAAGTGCTGGGATTACAGGCGTGAGCCACTGCGCCTGGCCTCCAGTTACATTTTGTCACATGTTATATGGGAAGTTTTCCAGTTATCGACATTACAGCCAAGAGTTTCTATTATATTGCATGACCTCTATTGATTTTATTACTATTTCTGTTTCTTGTCTTTTTTTTTTTTTTGAGACGGTGTCTCACTCTGTCACCCAGGCTGGAGTGCAGTGGCGCGATCTCTGCTTGCTGCAGCTTCCCCCTCCCAAAGCGCTAGGATTACAGGCATGAGCAACCATGCCTGGCCTATTATCTTTTAAAGCTCACTTCTTACTATCTAACCAAATCTGTTGTTACCATCAGTTTACTTAAGCGTCTTTCCACGGTGGTGATTGACACAGGAGGTAAAAGGGAATACTGAAGTGGATTTAACAACGTGCAATGGAGGGAGGTGTTTCCTGGAGGGAACCTGCTGACTCCTGTAACAGGAGGGTCTGAAGGGAGCTTTTTCTTTCTAGACTTCCCATGTCCCCTGGGCAGTGGCCACAGCCACTTCATTGTTCCGAAGCTCACCCTCTAATCCAGCCTCCATGAAGCACCCAGAGGGATCTTCTCAAAATGCTATAGAAGATCGTGTCACTCTCTGGCCTGAAACTGTTCAGTGGCTCCCACTGGACTTCAGTCCCTCAAACCCCTACCTGCCTCTCCAGTCCCATTTGCCACGTCTTCCTCTCCCCTGGGTAAGATTGGGATCCTCAGTCTCCAAGCCCCTCCGTCTCCCTTGAGGCTCCGAAGGTCCTAGTCCTCTCGGGCTGCCTACAGTGCTTTCCTCTCCCCGACCTGGCTAACAGATCCCACTGCCCTTCCAGGCCCACCTGAAATGGCATTTCCTCTACAAGGCTCTCCCCAATTCTCAAGTTCACTCCAGAAATGCTTGTCGAGCTCCTGCCTTGTGCCAGACACCAGACTAGGCCCGAATCCTCCATGGGGAGCATTGTAGATGCTGGTAATGGGGTGCGGAGAGGTGGTGGGAGGCAAATGCTCACCCTCATGTCCTTAGAGGGAGAATTGAGACTTGGCGCTGGGCGTGAGTGTGGCTAGGTGAATTGGAAGATTTAAAAGATAGCCAGTGAGGCTGGAGGGCAGAGAGTCGGGGCAGTTGGGAGTGGATCGAATTGCCCTGGTAGCGTGGAGGTGGTGAGACCGGTTAAAATTCTGGAGCTCCTGTGGAGGTAGAATCGACTGGCATTGCATGTTTGCCAAGCTACTTTCTCATTCAGCCTCTGCTGTAGGTCTGTAAATAATCCAGTCCTGGTCCAGTGAGAGCTGTATTTCTCCTTGAAGTTAATACATTTTTAATATGAAAATTTTTATCGCAATATAATTCATAACTATAATAGCCACCCTCTTAAGGGTACAGTTAAGTGGGGCTTTTTGGTATATTCGCAAAGCTGCACAACCATCACAACTATCTGATTCTAGAACGTTTTCATTACCTCAAAAAGAGATCCTATACCCATTAGCAGCCACTCCCTATTCCCCTCTGCCCCGGCAACCACTAATCTGCCCTCTGTCTACAGATTTGCTGATTCTGGATATGTTATATAAATGGAATCATAAAATATTTGGTATTTGCATCTGGCTTCTTTCACTTAGCGTGTTTTCAAAGTTTATCTGTGTTGCAGATCAGTACTTTTTTTTGATTGCTAAGTAACATTCCACGTATGGATAGATCACATTTGTTTATCCGTTCATCAGCTGATAGACATTTAGGTTGTTTTACTTTTTCTGTATTACAAATAATGCTGCAGGGCTGGGTGTGGTGGCTTATGCCGCTAATCCCAACACTTTGGGAGGCAGAGGTGGGAGGATCGCTGGAGCTCAGGAGTTTGACACCAGTGTGGGTAAAACAGTGAGACCTCAATTCTACAAAAAATTAGCACAGCGTGGTGGCAAGTGCCTGTATTCCCAGCTACTTAGGAGGCTGAGGTGGGAGGATCGCTTGAGCCCAGGAGGCAGAGATTGCAGTGAGCTGAGATCAAGCCACTGCACTCTAGCCTGGGCAACAGAGCAAGACTGTCTCATGAAAAAAAAAAAAAAAAAGTTGCTGTGAACATTTGTGGACAAGTTTTGCATGAACATGTGCTTTCATTTCTCTTGGCTATATACCTAGGAGGAGATTTGCTGGATTGTAATATTTTCTCCTATTCTGTAGATTATCTTTTCATTTTTTTCTTTGTCATTTATTCCAGTTAATCTTTCTATTTTCTTGATAGTGTCCTTTGCAACACAAATGTGTTTTAATTTCCTGAAGTCCAAGGTGCTTATGTTTTCTTTTGTTGCTTATGCAAATCATTGTCTAATCCAAGGTAAGGAATATTTATGCATGTATTATCGTCTAAGAGTTTTATAGTTTTACCTCTTACATTTATATTGCTGATCCATTTTGAGTTAATTTTTCTATATGGTGTGAAGTAGGGGTTCAATTTTATTCTTTTTCATTGGATATTCTGTGTTTAACCATTTGAGGAACTGCCACACTGTTTTCCAAAGCAGCTGCACTATTTAACATTGCCATCAGCAGCACATGAAAGTTCCAATTTCGGCCGGGCTCAGTGGCTCACGCCTGTAATCCCAGCACTTTGAGAGGCCAAGGTGGGTGGATCACCACGCCAGGAGATCAAGACCATTCTGGCTAACACAGTGAAACCCTGTCTTTACTAAAAATACAAAAAATTAGCCAGGCATGGTGGCACGTGCCTGTAGTGCCAGCTACGCGGGAGGCTGAGGCAGGAGAATCACTTGAACGCAGGAGGCAGAGGTTGCAGTGAGCCAAGATCGTGCCACTCCACTCCAGCCTGGGCGACAGAGCAAGACTCTGTCTCAAAAAAAAGAAAGAAAAGAAAGTTCCAGGCCGGGCGCGGTGGCTCAAGCCTGTAATCCCAGCACTTTGGGAGGCCGAGACGGGCGGATCATGAGGTCAGGAGATCGAGACCATCCTGGCTGACACGGTGAAACCCCATCTCTACTAAAAAATACGAAAACTTAGCTGGGTGAGGTGGCGGGCGCCTGTAGTCCCAGCTACTCGGGAGGCTGAGGCAGGAGAATGGCGTAAACCCGGGAGGTGGAGCTTGCAGTGAGCTGAGATCCGGCCACTGCACTCCAGCCTGGGTGACAGAGCGAGACTCCGTCTCAAAAAAAAAAAAAAAAAGAAAAGAAAAGAAAAGAAAGTTCCAGTTTTACTACATCCTCACCAATATCTGCTTTTCACTGACTCTTTTTCTTTTTGCAGAGATGGGGTCTCACTATGTTGCCCAAGCTGGTTTCGAACTCTTCAGCTCAAGCAATTCTCCCATCTCAGCCTCCCAAAGTGCTAGGATTACAGGTGTGGGCCACTGTGCCCAGCCTTAGCTGACTTTTTAATTATAGCCATTATACTGGGTGTGAAGATGTAGCTTTTTTTTTTTTTTTTTTCTGAGACAGGGGTTTTGCTATGTTGCCCAGGCTAGTCTTGAACTCCTAGCCTCAAACAATCCTGCCTTAGCCTCCAGAGTAGCTGGGATAGATGTAGTTTATTGTGGTTTTGATTTGTATTTCCCTGATGGCTAATAATGTTGAGCATCTTTTCATGTTCTTATTCACGATTTGTATATATTTGGAAAAATGCCCTTTGCCCATTTTACAATTGGCTTACTTGTTTTCTTGTCATCAGATAGTAGGTCTTTATATTCTGGATATTAACTCTTTATCAGATATATGATTTTCAAATATTTTCTCCTATTCTGTAGATTATCTTTTCATTTTTTTTTCTTTGCCATTTATTCCAGTTAATCTTTCTATTTTGTTGATAGTGTCCTTTGCAACACAAATGTGTTTTAATTTCCTGAAGTCCAAGGTGCTTATGTTTTCTTTTGTTGCTTATGCTTTTGGTGTGATATCTAGGAAATCATTGCCTAATCCAAGGTAAGGAATATTTATGCATGTAATATCATCTAAGAGTTTTATAGTTTTACCTCTCATATTTATATTGCTGATCCATTTTGAGTTAATTTTTCTATATGGTATGAAGTAGGGGTTCAATTTTATTCTTTTTCATTGGATATTCCGTCGCCCCAGCATTGTACGGTGAAGAGACTGTTCTTTCCTCATTGAATTATTTTGGCACCTTTGTCAAAATCAATTGTCCATAAACGTATGTGTTTATTTCTAGATTTTCAATTCTATTCCATTTATCTATATGTTTATCCTTATGCCAGTACCACACAGTCTTACAGTTAAGATTTGCAGTTGAAAAGTGTGTCTTCCAATTTTATTCTTTTCAAGATTGTTTTGGCTATTTAGGGTCTCTTAAACTTTTATATAAATTTTAGGATCAGCTTGTTGATTTTTAGGATCAGCTTGTTGATTTCCACAAAAATCAATTCCTGAAATTTGACAGGAATTGTATAGAATCTGTTTATTAATTTGGGGAGTATTGCCATCCTAAGAAAATTAAATCTTCTGATCCATGAACATGGGAAGTGTTTCCATTTATTAGGTCTTTATTTCTATGTTGTTTTGCAGTTTTCAATGTTTGTCTTGCACTTCTTTTGTTAACTTTATTTATAAGTAACGTTTCTTTTTGATGCAGTTGTAAATTGAATTGTTTTTTTAAATTCAAGTTTTGATTGTTCATTGCTATTGATGGAAACATCCTTGATTTTTACATATTGATTTTGTATCTTTTGTATCTTGCTGAACTTTTTATTAGCTCTAATAGTTTTGTGTGGGTGTGTGTATCCCGTTGGATTTTCTATACACAAGATCATGTTATCTACAAATACAGATAGTTTTATTTCTTTGTTTTTTTTCTTGCCTAATTGCCCTGGATGGTACCCCCAGTACAATCTGAATAGAAGGGATGAGAGCAGACACCTTTGCATTGTTTCTGATCTTAAAGCTTTCAGTCTTTCACACTGGGTTCCACGTTTTTGTAGATGCCCTTTATCAGATTGAGGAAGTACCTGTCTACTGTTTTGTTCAGTGTTTTGCTTTTTTTTTTTTTTTTTTGAGACAGAGTCTCGCTTGTTGCCCAGGCTGGAGTGCAGCGGGCTCACTCACTCATTCTCGGCTCACTGCAAGCTCCGCCTCCCGGGTTCACGCCATTCTCCTGCCTCAGCCTCCTGAGTAGCTGGGACTACAGGCACCCGCCACCATGCCCGGCTAATTTTTTGTATTTTTAGCAGAAACGGGATTTCACCGTGGTCTTGATCTCCCGACTTTGTGATCCGCCCGCCTCGGCCTCCCAAAGTGCTGGGATTATAGGCGTGAGCCACCGCACCCAGCCCAGTGTTTTGCTTTTTATTAAACATGAAAGGGTGTCAGTTTTTGTGAGCTCTTCCTGCATCTATTGAGATAATTATATGCCTTTTGTCCTTTATGGTTAACACATTTTTATTTATTTATTTATTTTGACACAGAGTCTTATTCCGTCATCCAGGCTGGAGTGCAGTGGCACAATCTCAGCTCACTACAACCTCCATCTCCCGGGTTCAAGTGAGTCTCCTGCCTCAGCCTCCTACAGAGCTGGGACTACAGTTGCATGCCACTGTGCCTGGCTAATTTTTGTATTTTGGATGGAAATGGGGTTTCACCATGTTGACCAGGCTGGTCTCGAACTCCTGACCTCAAGTGATCCGCCCACCTCGGCCTCCCAAAGTGCTGAGATTACAGGCATGAGCCAGCATGCCCAGCTGATTAACACATTTTTAAAAGCAGTTACCTGGACAGGGTAGAGGAGTAGGAACCAGGAAAATCGAAGAGACAAGTGCAAGAGAGACTTTTAACTGTCTTTTTAAATTTTATTTTATTTTAGTTTGAGATGAGTTATCTCTATATGCAGTGGCTATTCACAGGCATGATCTAGCTTGACAGGGCATAGTAGCTCACACCTGTAATCCCAGCACTTTCGGAGGCTGAGGCAGGCAAATCACGTGAGCTCAGGAGTTCGAGACCAGCCTGGCCAACATGGTGAAAGCTCGTCTCTACTAAAAATACAAAAATTAGCCAGGTGTGGTGGTGCATGCCTGTAATCCCAGCTACTCGGGAGGCTGAGACAGGAGAATTGCTTGAACCTGAGAGGCAGAGGTTGCAGTGAGCCGAGGTCACACCAGTGCACTCCAGCCTAGATGACAGAGCAAGACTCTGTCTCAAAAAAAAAAAAAAAAGAATGATCTAGCTCACTACAGCCTTGAAATCCTGGTCTCAAGCTAGTCTCCTGCCTCAGCATCCTGAGTAGCTGGGACTATAGGCACACCATAGCACCTGGCACCTTTTATACTTTTTGGTTTCTTGAATGTATTTATTATGCAAAAAATTAAATTACTCTTATTTTTGTTTTGTTTTGTTTTTGAGATGGAATCTCGCTCTGTCACCCGGGCGGGAGTGTAGTGGTGCCATCTCAGCTCACTACAACCTCTGCCTCCTAGGTTGAAGCAATTCTCCTGCCTCAGCCTCCTGAGTAGCTAGGATTACAGCCACCACACACAGCTAATTTTTGTATTTTTAGTAGAGATGGGGTTTCACCATGTTGGTCAGGCTGGTCTTGAACTCCTGACCTCAAGTGATCTGCCCACCTTGGCCTCTCAAAGTCCTGGGATTACAGGAGCGAGCCACCACTAAATTATCTTTAAAAAATTTTATATGTGGTATTAGATGTATCCATGAAATAAATATTTTGATAAAATTAAATAAAATGTACTATCTTAACCATTTTTAAGCGTATAGTTCAGTAGTGTTAAGTATAGTCACATTGTTGTATAACCTGTTTCTAGAACTTTTTCATCTTGCAAAATTGCAACTCTCGGGCTGGGCACAGTGGCTTATGCCTGTAATCTCAGCATTTTGGGATGCCAAGGTGAGAGGATTTCTTTCTTTTTTTTTTTTTTTCCTTCTGTTGCCCAGGCTGGAGTGCAGTGGCCCCATCTCAGTTCACTGCAACCTCTGTCTCCTGGGCTCAAGCCATCCTCCCACCTCAGCCTCCCAAGTAGCTGGGACTACAGGAATGCGCCACCATACCTGGCTAATGTTTGTATTTGTTTGTTTTTTGAGGTGGAGTTTTGCTCTTGTTGCCCAGGCTAGAGTGCAATGGCGCAATCTCAGCTCACTGCAATCTCTGCCTCCCACGTTCAAGCGATTCTCCTGCCTCAGCTTCCCGGCAGCTGGGATTACAGGTGCCTGCCACCACGCCCGGCTAAGTTTTGTGTTTTTAGTAGAGATGGGGTTTCACCATGTTAGGCTTGTCTCGAACTCCTGACCTCAGGTGATCCACCCGCCTCAGCCTCCCAAAGTGCTGGGATTACAGGCGTGAGCTACTGCACCCGGCAACATTTTTGTAATTTTTGTAGAGAAGGGGTTTTGCTATGTTACCTAGGCTGGTCTCAAACTTCTGAGCTCAAGTGATCCATCCGCCTTGGCCTCCTGAAGTGTTGGGATTACAAGCGTGAGCTACTATGCCCAGCCCGGGAGTATTTCTTGAGTCCCCAGGGGTTCAAGACCAGCCTAGGCAACATACAGAGACCTTGTCTCTACCAAAAAAAAGAAGAAAGAAAGAAAGAAAGAAAAAATTAGATGAGCGTAGTGGTGCAGACCTGTAGTCCCAGCTACTTGGGAGGCTGAGGTGGGAAGATCACTTGAGCCTGGGAGATAAAGGCTGTAGTGAGCCAGGACTGCACCACTGCACTCCAGCCTGGGTGACAGAGTGAGACACTGTCTCAAAAAAAAAAAAAAAAAAAAAAAAAAAACCCTGAAAGTGTGTACCCATTAAACACCTCCCATCTCCCCAGCCCTTGGCAACTACTATTCTACTTTCTGTTTCTTTGAGTTTCACTACTCTAGATATCTTCTTTAAGTGAGATCATACAGTATTTTTTGTGTGTGTATGACTATCTTATTTCACTTAGCACAATGTCTTCAAAGTTCATTCACATTGTAGTGTGTGTTGGATTGGATTTCCTTTATTTTGTCTCTCTTTCTCTCTCTATCTCTTTCTTTCTGAGTCTCGTTCTATCACCCAGGCTGGAGTGCAGTGGCACAATCTCGGTTCACAGCAACCTCCACCTCCCGGGTTCAAGCGATTCTCCTGCCTCAGCCTCCAGAGTAGCTGGGACTACAGGCAATCGCCACCATCCACAGCTAATTTTTGCATTTTTAGTACAGATGGGGTCTCACCATGTTGGCCAGGCTGGTCTCAAACTCCTGACCTCAAGTGATCCACCCACATCGGCCTCCCAAAGTGCTGGGATTACAGGCATAAGCCACTGCGCCTGGCCTTCTATTTTTATTTTTTGAGGCACTGCCTTACTGTTTTCTCTGGCAGCTGCACCATTTTACAGTCCTACCAGCAATGCATAAGGATTCCAATTTCTCCACATCTTCACCAACAACTGTTATTTTCTGTCGTCGTCGTCTCCTCCTCCTCCTCCTCCTCCTTCTCCTCCTCCTCCTCCTCCTCCTCCTCCTCCTCTCCTCCTTCTCCTCCTCCTCCTCCTCTTCCTCCTCCTTCTCCTCCTCCTCCTCCTCCTCCTCCTTCTTCTTCTTCCTCTTCTTCCTCTTCTTATTCTTCATCTTCTTTTCTTCCTCTTCTTCGTCTTCCTCCTCTTCTCTTTTCTTCCTTCTCCTTCTTCTTTTTTTTTTTTTTTTTTGAGACAGACTGTCGCTCTTGTTGCCCAGGCTGGAGTGCAATGGTACGATCTCGGCTCACCTCAACCTCCGCCTTCTGGGTTCAAGTGATTCTCCTGCCTCAGCTTCCTGAGTAGCTGGGATTACAGGTGCATGCCACAACACCCGCCTAATTTTTGTATTTTTGGTAGAGACGGGGTTTCACCATGTTGGTCAGGCTGGTTTCGAACTCCTGACCTCAGGTGATACACCCGCCTCAGCCTCCCAAAGTGCTGGGATTACAGGCATGAGCCACTGCACCTGGCCCCACCTCTCTTGGAAAAAAAAAAAAAAAAAAAAGCAGCAGCTCACAGTGGAGTGGGGAGACACGCATGAGCATGCTTACCCATGAGTGTTGTGCAGCTGGTGCAGTAGCACAAAGAGGAGGACCTGACCCAGCCTGGGGATTACAGGGAGGACCCCAGGAAGGTAGTTTAGTCCTGAAGGACAACCAGGAGGCCAGAGATGGAGGGGGTCATATCGGGCAGGGGAAGGAGTACAAGAAGAGGTGGAGGTGGGACAGAGGCCAGAGGGCCCCCTGGAAGAAGACGGATAGTCCAGTTGGCTTGGAGTCTGGGCACAGGACCAGGGCTAGGGTGAGACAAGTGAGGCAGTTGTCTTGCATACAGAGTTTAAGGTCCCAAAAGTCAGTGATCAATATTTAGTGCAATATTTAAAAATAAAAATTAATGCAAGAAAATCCATGATGAACAAAATATCAAATTTTAAATGACACAATCAGTGACAGTGCTGTGCAAGCCACAGCACAGCCTGAGGCAAAAGAAATGTCAGTGATAGTGATCTGTGTTCATTTAAAAATCTGACTTTAGGCTGGGCGCGGTGGTTCATGCCTGTAATCCCAGCACTTTGGGAGGCCGAGGTGGGTGGATCACCTGAGGTCGGGAGTTCAAGACCAGCCTGGACAACATGGTGAAACCCTGTCTCTCTTAAAAATACAAAAATTAGCCAAGCGTGGTGGCGGGCGCAGTGGTGGGTGCCTGTAATCCCAGTTACTCAGGAAGCTGAGGCAGGAGAATCGCTTCAACCTGGGAGGCGGAGGTTGCAGTAAGCCGTGATTGCACCACTGCACTCCAACCTGGGTGACGGAGTGAGATTCCGTCTCAAAAAAAGAAAATTAGCCGGGCATGGTGGTGGGCGCCTGTAGTCCCAGCTACTTGGGAAGCCGAGGCAGGGTAATCGCTTGAGCCAGGAAGGCAGAGGTTGCAGTGAGCTGAGATCACGCCACTGCACTCCAGCCTGGGCAACAGAGTGAGACTCTGTCTCGGAGTGGGGGGAAAAGCATATAAAATAAAATTCCGATTTTGACGGGGCACGGAGGCTCACACCTGTAATCCTAGCACTTTGGGAGGCTGAGGAGGGAGGATGACTTGAGCCCAGGAGTTTGAAACCAGCCTGAGCAACATGGCAAGACCCCATCTCTACAAAAAATTAAACGATTAGCCTGGCATGGTGGGACATACCTGTAGTCCCAGCTACTTGCGGGGCTGAGGTTGGAGGATCCCTTGAGTTCGGGAGGCAGAGATCGCAGTGAGCCACAGTGGCACCACTGCACTCCAGCCTGGGCCACACAGTGAGATTCTGCCTCAAAAATAATAAAATAAATACAATTTGACTTTTTTGTTCATCATGGATTTTCCCCAGTAATTAAATAATATTGCACTGAAATATTATTTTTGATGATTTTTGTGGTGTCCCTTAAGTGTTGCGCCTGAGGCAGGTGCCTTACCTCACCCCAGACCCCTCTCTGCAGCAGGAAGGGTTTTCTTCGAGACAGAATCTCGTTCTGTCATCCGGGCTGGCGTGCAGTGGTGCGATTTCGGCTCACTGCAACCTCCGCCTCCCAGGTTCAAACGATTCTCCTGCCTTGGCCTCCCGAGTAGCTGGGATTATAGGCACCCGCCACCAGACCTGGCTAATTTTTGTATTTTTAGTACAGACGGAGGTTCACTATGTTGACCAGGCTGACCCTGAACTCCTGACCTCGTGATCCACCTGCCTCAGCCTCCCAAAGTGCTGGGATTACAGGAGTGAGCCACCGGCCTCAGGAAGGGGTTTTCAGTGTGGGTTGAGGCACTTGGATTTTCTCCTGCTGGCTGTCAGAAGTCACTGAAATCCCTTCATTAAAAGAACGTGTTTGTATCTGCTGCTGAGGAAAACTGATGTGACTGCCACGTGGTAGGTTAAGATATGGAGCAAGACAGGTCAGGGTGGCTGACTGGGAACGGCTGGGTTAATCCAGGCGGGAACTTGAGCAGGGGCAGTAAGAGAGGGGCGGTGGAAAGCAGAGTGGACCCACTCTGAAGACACTCAAAGCCCAGGCCAGGGTGTCTGGGAGCTGAGGGAGAGGCCAGGGTCTAGACAATGCTACGATCTGAATGCTGGTGTCCCCTACAAATTCATATGTTGAAAGCTAATCCCCAAGACAAGAGTATGAAGAGGTGGTGCCTATGGGAAGTGATTAGCTCCTGAGGGCTCCGCCCTTGAGAATGGGATTAATGTCCTTATAAAAAGGGCTCACAGGAGCCTGTGGGCTCCTTCTGCCTTCGAAGAAGCAGCAAAAAGGGCACCGTCTAGGAGGGAGGCCCTCACGGTCACCAGATCTGCCAGTGCTTTGATCTTGGACATCCAGCCTCCAGAACTGTAACACATTTCTGTTGTTTATAAAGGACCCCGTCTAAAGTTATAGCAGTTCCAGCAGACTAAGACAACGTCCTGGCTTTTGGCTAGGCAAGCTGGGAGCTGTCTCTCCTTTTTTGAGGTAGGAAAGACAGCAGTTCAGGGGTGGAGGAAGAGGCTGAATTCAGAGTGGGACACTCTACTTGGAGTCTGAAGTTTTATAGGGCACCGAAGGGAGATGTCTGCCAAGCCACTGGGTTAATGAGGAAGAAAGTTGCTCCTGAAGAGACCCTGATTTGGGCACCTTCAGATGGCGTTGTCCATGGGAAGGTGGAGCCGCTGTGGAGGAGCAGCCCCAAGTGGGGGGGGGGGTACACACATATGGTAGCTGAGGCCACTGGATAAGGGTGTTACCAGTGAGAGAATGTCGAGGGAAGAGAAAGGTGGAAACACTCTTTGAGAAAGGAAGAAGGTAGGCAAAGAGGAAGGAGGCCAGGAGAGAGAAGCGTCAGGGAGGCAGAGGGGAAGCTCCAAGGGAGGATGCGGTCAAGAGACAGAAGCTGCAGAAGGGTCAAGAGAGATGAGAGATAAGGTCTGCAAGGCATCCTTCTGGCTAGCGACAAACAGCGTGTCTGCAGGAGGCAGGGTTGGAGGGCACCTGCAGGGGCTGGGATCTTGGGGGTCCCTGGTGGAGCTGGGAGCAACTGTTGTCAACTGTTCCCAGGAGCTTGTTCCTACAAAAGGCAATGGAAGGGAAGGAGGTATTGGAATGGCAGGTGGCAGGCCAGGCGTGGTGGCTCACACCTGTAATCCCAGCACTTTGGGAAGCCGAGACAGGAGATCACAAGGTCAGGAGATTGAGACTATCTGGCTAACACGGTGAAACCCCGTCTCTACTAAAAAATACAAAAAACTAGCCAGGCGAGGTGGCGGGCGCCTGTAGTCCCAGCTACTCAGGAGGCTGAGGCAGGAGAATGGCGTAAACCGGAGAGGCGGAGCTTGCAGTGAGCCGAGATCCGGCCACTGCACTCCAGCCTGGGCAACAGAGCAAGACTCCGTCTCAAAAAAAAAAAAAAAAAAATTAGTGAGGCATGGTGGCACACCTGTAGTCCCAGCTACTCGGGAGGCTGAGGCAGGAGAATCGCTTGAACCCAGGAGATGGAGGTTGCAGTGAGCCGAGATCATGCCACTACACTCCAGCCTGGGCGACAGCGTGAGACTCTGTCTCAAAAACAAACAAATAAACAAAAAATACAAAAAGTAGCTGGGCGTGGCAGCAAATGCCTGTAGTCTTAGCTACTTGGGTGGCTGAGATGGGAGGATCACTTGAGCCTGTGTTAACACCACTGCACTCCAGCCTGGGCAACAGAGTGAGTCTAAACACACACACATACACACACACACACACACACACACACACCCCAATACACAACAACAAAAAAAAGGCAGGTGGCAGTTGAGGAGATCACTGCAGTGGGACCCCCAGGAGGGGGTGAGGAGGGGTTTGCTGGCACATGGGAAAGGGTGATACAGAGAAAGACTCTGGTTTCCTTGGGGCCTTGTGGTGGCCAGGAGAGCTCAGGCTGTCTGCGAATGTATGTAAATCAGAGGGTGGGAATCCCTCTGGGAGGTCTGTCCTTCCCTGTGAAGGAGAAGATAGGGTAACTCTGTTGACAGGGAGGGCAGAGAAGGAGAGATGAAGTGCCTGAGGGAAGAGGCTTGGCATAGAGGCTGGGGAGAGGGAAATGAGAGCGGTCAGGAGCTCCTGGAAGATGATCTGGGCTAGCAGCTGGGGCTGCTACCAGGGTGGCTGCTGGGAGGGCCGGGCATCTGGAGGCCCCAAATCTGCATCATCACAGATTTCTCTCCAGCAGGGCCCAACCTCCTGGATGGAGAGGCCTGGTAGGTGCAGCAGGGAAGTTGGAATGGCGATGATCTGGGGCCCATAACAGCCTCCTCCAGCGGACTCAGGGGCCTGCGGTTGTTGGCGAGGGGCTGACTCTACCAGTGGGTGAACAGGTGAAGCTTCTCGGGCTGCCTCAGGAAGACAAGACTGGGTTCTCTGGCTCTGGCCCCTGGGACCCCAAGGCACAGGTACCTCCTGCAGGGGAAGACTTGCTAACACACCAAGCAAGGCCTGGCAAGGGAGGAAGAACTTAGGGTCCCCCTTTGACATCTGGGGGAAAGTGCTGGGGAAGTTCTGGGCAGTATCCAAAGGCCTCAGCGAACCCAAAAGACAGAAGGAGGCTGGGCTGGTAAAAGGAACTTCACAGCAGACACCCCAGGCCTCCGCACTCAGGCAGACCTGAAGCTCTGGAAGCTGAGGCTGTGAACTCCCTCCCGGCCAGCTGGGGTGTCCAGCCCTGCCCTGCTCGGCCTCCATGGCAGGGACTCACCCTGCAGGCTTTGTGAGCTGGATGCTGGCTGGGTCAGGCCAGCCTCACCTGCAACTCAGGGGGAGAAGCAGGGGAGACACAGGATGACCCCACCTCCTGACCTTCTGAAGCTTCCCTGGCATCAGCCCGGGCCCTTATCATAGCCTTCAGTGGAAGAGCCTGGAGTAGAGGGCAGCCGCTTCTTGCTCAGTCCCCTCAACTTCTCAGCACTTCTATCCCTCATGTCACCACGTCCCTGCGCTAAGCTCCCCCTTTTTAAAATACCCAATGTGATTCTTCTTGGCTAGCTGGAGCCTAACCGAGACACTTAGTTCCTAGAAGCCCAGTCCTGGGAAGTGGAGGTAATCCTTGGAAGCCTGCAGACCCCCTCCAGTGGGCTGTCAGACTCTAGCACAAGTATGAGGCCCACTATGGCCAAATGGGTCTCAGGGGCCAGAAGTGCCCATGGGTGCCCCAAGTGGGTGCCTCACTACACAGGTATCGTGGGGAGCAGCCAGGCCACAGCAGCAGGCAGAGTTGGGCTGGGTCCATGCAGGCCTGAAGAAGCAGCCAGTAGCCACTCAAGGCAGTGGTACCCCTGGAGCATCTGGGTTGGTATGTGAGACTAGTCACACTCCCCACAAGAATTACAGCCATGCTCAAACCTCTCCCCACCATCTAGTTCCTCCTCTGCTAAAACGTGGAGCACTGTCTCCCAGCCTTGGAGCTCAGGGGCAACAGATAACCTGACCTGGCTGGAGGAGGTGGTATCGCTCTTGGCTGGAACCGCCATGGAAAACCCCAACCAAAGACAGCACTTGGGAGAACATCTATGAAAATGTAAAAGACCATACCCTTGACCCAGCTGTTCTACAGATATGATTTGTGGAAAATAAAGCAAGTGAGAATATTTGCTATAGCAGTTTGTAATGGCCAAACATAGCAAACAACCCTAAATGTCCAGCAATGGTGACTAGATAAATTGTGATCCTTCCACACAAGGAACGCCATGTAGCTATTAAAAAGAATGAGGCAGCTCTACATGTGCTGATGTAGGATGAGTTACAAGACACATATAGTTAACACAAAATAAGGAGAGTTCAGAACAGTGTATATGATAGCGTTTGTATTAAATATAATAAATAGACTTGTCTATTTGCACATACAACTGAATCTGGAAGGACATACAAGAGACTGGCACTGCCTTGAGACTGGGAGGCCTAGGGGACAGGGAGGGGAGGGAGACTTTTTACTGTGCATCTGTTTGAATCTTTTGAATTTTGCACTATGTGTGTACTTTACAATTCAATAAATAACTCGTGTTTTCAAAACAAAACAAAACAAAAAAGCATTTAGAAACAAACAGGCCAGGCCGGGCGCGGTGGCTCAAGCCTGTAATCCCAGCACTTTGGGAGGCCGAGACGGGCGGATCACGAGGTCAGGAGATCGAGACCATCCTGGCTAACACGGAGAAACCCCGTCTCTACTAAAAAAATACAAAAAACTAGCCAGGCGAGGTGGCGGGCGCCTGTAGTCCCAGCTACTCGGGAGGCTGAGGCAGGAGAATGGCGCAAACCCGGGAGGTGGAGCTTGCAGTGAGCTGAGATCCAGCCACTGCACTCCAGCCTGGGCGACAGAGCCAGACTCCGTCTCAAAAACAAACAAACAAACAAACAAACAGGCCAGACGTGGCTCACATCTATAATCCCAGTGCTTTGAGAGGCTGAGGCGGGAGGATTGATAAAACTGGGGATGTCAAGGCTGCAGTGAGCCATGATCCTGCCACTGCCCTCTAGCCTGAGTGACAGAGTAAGATTCTGTCTCAAAAAAAAAAAAAAAAAAAGAAACTGGGATGACACAGCAGTGTCTTCACTTATATCCTACACCTCCACTGCTAGCTATGTGACCCTGGCCAAGTTAATTTACCTCTATGCCCCAGTTTCTATAAAACAGTGATAACTTTTTGGAAAGGTTATTTTGAAGAGTAAGTGAATGAATATATGAAGAGCGCCTGGCACTGAATCAGCATTATAAAGTGTTAGATATTGCTATTTTGCTGCCCCAGACTAACTCCAAAGCAACGCCACTTGAGCCATGCCAGCTCTCCCTGCTGCTGCTTCTACCTAAATACTTCCTCATTTAACAAATAATTTTCATTTCTTTCTTTTTTTTTTTGAGATGGGGTTTTGCTCTTGTTGCCCAGGCTGGAGTGCAATGGCGCCATCTCGGTTCACTGCAACCTCCGCCTCCTGGGCTCAAGCGATCCTCCCACCTCAGCCTCCCGAGTAGCTGGGGGCTCCAGGCGAGTGCCACTACACCTGCTAATTATTATTTTTTTGTAGAGACAGGGTCGCATTATATTACCCAGGCCGGTCTCAAGTTCCTGGACTCAAGCGATCCTCCTGCATCAGCCTCCCAAAGTACTGGGATTACAGGCATGAGCCATCGCGCCTGGCCTTAACAGACACTTTTCTTTCTTTCTTTCTGAGACGGAGTCTCGCTCTGTCGCCCAGGCTGGAGTGCAGTGGCGCGATGTCGGCTCACTGCAATCTCCGACTCCCCGGTTCATGCGCCTCGGTCTCCCAAAGTGCTGGGACTGCGGGCCTGAGCCACCGCGCCCCGCCTGAGGTGATTTTTAACAAGTACAGCCGTAGCTGCAGGTATCCTGGTTCTGTAGGAACAATGAGGTATGGATGGATCCATACCTGGACCCATGGATTGGATGGATCCCAGGCAGGCCCTGGACGGAGGGAAATGCTCTGGTTTGCTAAGCCCGGCATCGAGGGAGGCCCACCCTCAAAGCTAACCGTGGAAGTCACTCCGGCCTCCTTCGCCCTGCCGCCGGGGAACCCTGCCGGTGGCTCTCGACCTGCTCCCGAGCCATCTGGTGACACTGACTTAGCAGCCACCACCTTAATTGGCGCATTCGACGCAAATAACCACCAGGGAACCTGTGGGCGGTCAAAGGCCCGGCTTTGCGGTCGGCCCGCCCAGGCCCCTCTCCTTGCCCTGTGAGGCCAGAAAGTTACTTCTCCGAGGCCGTTCCCCATGACGAGAAATATCTCCCGCCTGAGGTTCTGTGGGGTAGGGGAGGTTCGTGCATTTCTCACAGAAAAACCTCGCACAGACCCGCGACTGCCTTTATTAACGGCTCTCAGGAGGCTGCCTGCAGCCGGGGGTGTCTCCAGTCCCATGCTCGCGGGCAAGCAGGGCTGAGCTGTGCCTCCGAAAGGGCCAACGGGAACTCCGCGGTCCCTGAACTTCCGGGGCTGGCGGGCTTCTTTCTCCAGGGCCACCGGGAGCCCCGGCGTGAGTGCGTGCCGGGGCCGCGCGCGGGGTCTTTGAGGAACTCCAAGGCTGCCCGAGCCTAGGGAGCCAGCCACATTGGAGATCCCTAGACCGCCCGATTCCACCACCCCCGAGGTCCCCTCACAGCCGGCGCCAAAAACGCCAGTCCCACGGCGCAGGCCGGGACCCGCGCGCCCACGGCCCAATCAGCGCCGGCCTTGCACAAAGCGAGCCCCGCCCCCACGGCACGGCTGCCAGCCCCTCCCCCTCCCGTGGTCGCCTCGGCCCGCCCACTCCCCGCCCCGCGCCGTTCTCGGTTAGAGGCTCGCGATTGGCTCAGGGGGACTGCCGCGAGCTCTGGTTGGTCGGCACGGAGTCACGAGGGCGCCGTCGTCGCCTTTCCACAGGCGATTACTGGGCAGGCTCAGTCTTTCGCCTCAGTCTCGAGCTCTCGCTGGCCTTCGAGTGTACGTGCTCCGGGATCTTCAGCACCCGCGGCCGCCATCGCCGTCGCTTGGCTTCCTCTGGACTCATCTGCGCCACTTCTCCGCTCCACACTCCGCCGCCATAAGCCGCCATCATGGTGAAGCTCGCGAAGGTAAACGGCCTTGAGCGCGAGCGCAGACGTCTAGGCCTGCTCTCCGAGGGGCGAGCGCGGCGGCGCGGGGAGGAGGGCCTGCGCGCAGTCCCGGGCGCGTTCTAGGGCGCCATGCTGCGGGAAGTCTCGCGCGATTAGTGGGGAGGTCTCGCGGCTTCTGGCTAGTTGGTGGCGAGGTGAAGAGCTTCTGCAGGTGCTGGGGGCGGCGAACGCGGCGGGAAAGACGGAGTCACTGAGCGCGGGGAGGGGGCGCTGGGCCCCGGGGTGGGGAGATGAGACCAAACTCCTGCGACGCATACGAGTCGGGACCCGACTCCTGACGCACGTGCCCGGGAGCGCGGCCTGCCACGTGGGCCGCGCCGCGTGGGTCCTGGAATCTCCAGAGGCACCGGTGCCTTGTGCCAGGAAATGGCGGTATCGGCCCTAGTCGGAGTCCTGGCCTGGCAAGCCGACACGTGGTGGGCCCCGGAAGGTGGCTCTGCCGCGTGCCTTTTGCGCCGTGTTTCGGGCACGTGGTGGCCTACCAGGTACCCCCACGTGGCCGCGCCGCCTCTTTAAGGGGCGGGGTTGTCTTGGCTGGGAAAAGCATAATGTTCATGAGAAAACCAAGGTAGTTACTTCTTACCTTCGGGCGGGTTTTCTGTTTGTGAAGCCCGGGAGGAAAATTGTGGGCGGTTGAGAGTAGTCCATCTTGCATTGCCATCAGGACTCGTTTTGATGTTGTGCTGTTTGGCACTATGAGAAATGGATCTGAGAAAGGAGAGATGATGGCGTTTTACTATGAACAGTAATGGCAAAATAGGAATGGCCTGAAATGTTGAGGTGGAGGTGTAATGACCTACTCGTGTCCATTTTAGGCAGGTAAAAATCAAGGTGACCCCAAGAAAATGGCTCCTCCTCCAAAGGAGGTAGAAGAAGATAGTGAAGATGAAGAAATGTCAGAAGATGAAGAAGATGATAGCAGTGGAGAAGAGGTAATTTTATCTAGCTTAATGCAGAATTGTGTTAAAACTACAACAATGGAGAGTTAAGACATGAAATTGGATGTCTGTGGCTAAAATAAGATTTTATTCATCCAGGTATGTCCTATTGTAGTGGTGGTTTCACAAGCTCTTCAGTGACATGTCAAGGTGTCATTTGGCTAAGTATTTGAATGTGAGTTTGAGACAAGAGGTCTGGGGATCTCCTTTCCATGTGCCTCTGCAGGGCAAGGAGTGTGATTTGTTGTGTTAAATCATTAAATTTTTCCAGTTTCAACATGTTAGCCTCACCCCGACATGTAGAGCTGGGCATTGTATTCAGATCTGAGGATAACCTTCCCAGATTCCTTTCCTAGCCTCCAATTAAGATTAATTGGTCTCCATTCCATTATATATAAACTTTGTAATTCTACTCACTGCGTTATAGTTATCTTTGGTGTAGACTGAGGGCTGCCACCTCTTTGTGTTAACATTGACCCTCTTTACTCTTTGGCAGTCCTGGCCTTTTTTTGCTCACTGTAAAGACATCTGAGCACTGAATTGTGCTCAGGTTTCTCGTTGAGAATTGAATAAAAGTTTTATTCTTCCACACATTGCCTAATAAAACTATGGGATTTTCATGTAGCTAAACGATGGCTTTTATCAAACTAACATGCTCACTCTTTGATGTGTGATAGTTTTGTAAGGGATAGTTATGTTTAGCCTATTTGATCTTCATTTTATCTCAGGTCCCAAGAATTGAGCTTCACTGGACTCAGTACTGCCATCCACCGTAGGAGCCCCAAATGATTTAATACGTTAATGCTTGGAGCCTCCTAGGTGTAAGGTTCTGAATAATTTACGCATAGCAATTCATTATTGTTATACGTGTAATATGATACTATTACCATTTTCAGATGAGAAAGTTGGGGTTTGGGAAAATATGAGGTGCAAGAATTCAGAGGTCTGGTTCAGAGGTATTTTAAGTGTTCAAAAGGGTTCCTTATGGCTGGGTATTCACCTGATAATAAGGGCTCTGACCTAAGACAACATAACAGAAGCCTGGAGTTTAACATGCTAACATGTGTCTAGCGCATGTGGTCTTGAACCAGAAGCATTGCCAGAATCTAACACTCACTGGGACCATGGTTATCTTTTTGGGTGTGGGGCTGGACTTACTGGTTTGGTTTTCATTTATTCTCAAGGTTGTCATACCTCAGAAGAAAGGCAAGAAGGCTGCTGCAACCTCAGCAAAGAAGGTGGTAGTTTCCCCAACAAAAAAGGTTGCAGTTGCCACACCAGCCAAGAAAGCAGCTGTCACTCCAGGCAAAAAGGCAGCAGCAACACCTGCCAAGAAGACAGTTACACCAGCCAAAGCAGTTGCCACACCTGGCAAGAAGGGAGCCACACCAGGCAAAGCATTGGTAGCAACCCCTGGTAAGAAGGGTGCTGCCATCCCAGCCAAGGGGGCAAAGAATGGTAAGAATGCCAAGAAGGAAGACAGTGATGAAGAGGAGGAGGATGACAGTGAGGAAGATGATGAGGATGATGAGGACGAAGATGAGGATGAAGATGAAATTGAACCAGCAGTGATGAAAGCAGCAGCTGCTGCCCCTGCCTCAGAGGATGAGGATGATGAGGATGATGAAGATGATGAGGATGAGGATGATGACGATGAGGAAGATGGTAAGGAGTTGTCTTGGTAGTTACTGGGCTTCTGATTGCAAGATATCTTGAGATTCTGGGATCAACATATTCCACAACAACCTGGAGATGAGAGTAGAGTCCTTGTGGGAATTCTCTGGGCTGTTGTGTGTTAGACTTAATTACCCATGAATGATTTTTGTCCCTCCTGAGAAAATTTCAACAGCACATTCTGTGAGTGTTTTTCATAATGTAGGATTTTGTTTCTTAGTGATCTTTTTTGTTTTGTTTTTGTTTTTTAATTTTTTTGACATGGGAGTTTTTGCTGTTTCCTAGGCTGGAGTGCAGTGGCGCGCTATCTCAGCTCACTGCAACCTCCATCTCCAGGGTTCAAGCAGTTCTGCCTCAGCCTCCCAAGTAGCTGTGATTACCGGCGACCACCACTATGCCCTACTAATTTTTGTATTTTTAGTAGAAACGAGGTTTCACCATGTTGGCCAGGCTGGTCTCGAACTCTTGACCTCAGGTGATCCACCCACCTTGGCCTCCCAAAGTGCTAGGATTACAGGCGTGAGCCACTGTTCCTGGCCCCAAGTAATCTCTTCTTGCCATGACTATTAACTAAACATGGTGACAGGATTGCATTAGATTTTAAAACCGATGTTGGTTTTGGGAGATTGCTGCAATTTTTAGGTGGCTTATCTTTCAGACTCTGAAGAAGAAGCTATGGAGACTACACCAGCCAAAGGAAAGAAAGCTGCAAAAGTTGTTCCTGTGAAAGCCAAGAACGTGGCTGAGGATGAAGATGAAGAAGAGGATGATGAGGACGAGGATGATGACGACGATGAAGATGATGAGGATGAAGATGATGATGATGAAGATGAGGAGGAAGAAGAGGAGGAGGAAGGTAATTAGATTCTGACATACATTGACATGAGTTGTTTAAAGGAGGCACTTAAGTGTTTGTGGCTATTGATGGGTAATACATTGACATCTTGTCCAGAGCCTGTCAAAGAAGCACCTGGAAAACGAAAGAAGGAAATGGCCAAACAGAAAGCAGCTCCTGAAGCCAAGAAACAGAAAGTGGAAGGTAACTTGCAGAATTAGGGGATGTGGGGGAGATAAACAGCACAAATGATGAATGACAAAGGGACTTAATACTGAAACATGATGTTACATTGCAGTGTGCTGATGTGCTGTGTATAGAAATTTTGCTTTGGAAACTAACTTTTTACCACACTTCACAAGTAGACTGAGTTCAGCTTTTTTTGTATAGGCACAGAACCGACTACGGCTTTCAATCTCTTTGTTGGAAACCTAAACTTTAACAAATCTGCTCCTGAGTTAAAAACTGGTATCAGCGATGTTTTTGCTAAAAATGATCTTGCTGTTGTGGATGTCAGAATTGGTATGACTAGGTAAGTGCTTCATGCACATTACATACACATGGGTCTGTTAATACTTTTCCTTCCCTTATTAGCACAGTTACTTTAGCCTGCCACTCCTAAACATGAATAGTGTAAACATTTTCAAGGATTAGCATTAGTGAACTAAGTTAGAATTAAACTATAGAGTCCCTGGATTGCAATTTCCAGTCAGTCGTAACTTGGTATAGCACAGAATAATCTTAGTAAGTTTTTTTGTCTTTTTTGTTTTGTTTTGTTTTTTATTGAGACGGACTCTGGCTTTCGCTCAGGCTGCAGTACAGTGGCGCAGTCTTGGCTCACTGCAACCTCTGCCTCCCGGGTTCAAGTGATTCTCCTTCCTAAGCCCCCTGAGTAGCTGGGATTACAGGTGCACGTCACCACGCCTGGCGAATCTTTGTATTTTTAGTTGAGACAGGGTTTCACCATGTTGGCCAGGCTGGTTTCGAACTCCTGACCTCAAGTGATCCACCCAGCTCGGCCTCTCGAAGTGCTGGGATTACAGGCGTGAGCCACTGTGCCCAGCCTAAATTGGGGTCTTGAGGCACCAGTGTTGGTGTTAGGCAGGAGAATCGCTTGAACCTGGGTGACGGAGGTTGCAGTGAGCCAAGTTCGCACCACTGTACTCCGCCTGGGCAACAGATCGAGACTCTGTCTCAGTTTAAAATAATAATAATTTGATGTTTATTTTCTTGGAAGTACCTGAAACTATTAGACCTGACTAGTCATCATAGTGAATGCTTTTATCCAGGCAGGATTCTCCTGTATTAGTGCTTACAGGTGTTCTTTTGTCAGCTGCTACTGTGAATTGTTATAAGCAATTTAGCTAATGATGATGACCTCAAACGTGAATGTGCACGTCATGTCTCCGTACTGAGACCTTATTCTGTAGCTACAATTTGCAGAGCCTTGACTTTGTTTTGCTAATATTAGGGGTGCTTTTTAAAATGTGATCTTTGTTTGCATCATCACATTTGTCTAGAATACGTATTGTGGATTTCAATTTTGTGTTTTCATCTGTTGTAATTTTGCCCTTCTCTCCACCTTGAAGGAAATTTGGTTATGTGGATTTTGAATCTGCTGAAGACCTGGAGAAAGCCTTGGAACTCACTGGTTTGAAAGTCTTTGGCAATGAAATTAAACTAGAGAAACCAAAAGGAAAAGACAGTAAGAAGGGTATGTAAGGCTTTAGGAGATTATGCAATAAATTCAGGAGCTAGACTGCTAGGGAAAATGCTTTGTAACCCATTTCCCTTGGTTTCCTCTCTTTAAATTTTTTTTTCCCCTTGGTTTCCTCTTAATGTGGGAATTAAATGAGCTGGTGTTTACAAGAGTACTTGGCACTGCTTGCTAGTGTTACAGTGTAAATTCTTGAGTTAGGCAAGCAAGAGCACTTTTATACAGAACACGAATTATTAGATGCACCTAAATTAATGTAAAGGGGTCTTCACTGAAACTAGATTAGGTCCCTAATTACTGTTTGCATCCTTTACTTTATTTCTCTATATACAGTTGTAATGTTGTAATGTTTTAAATTGGTACGTTCACCTTTTTTGTTTCTAAAAATAATAGGCATCTACTCCAGGTTGAACTCTAGTGTACCCAGCGGATAGTTTGACATCAGCTGTGACAACATGGAGGGACCACTTGTGTGTTGACACTGCTATATCTCCAAGGCACAGAGCCTTGTACATTATAGGATCTCAAATTATTTGTTGAATAGAGCTATGTCTTTTTTTTTCCCCTCTTTGTTGTTGCCCCCCACCTTTGGTTTTTCAGGCCATGGAGCTCATTTTTGTTTTTTTAATCTAGAGCGAGATGCGAGAACGCTTTTGGCTAAAAATCTCCCTTACAAAGTTACTCAGGATGAATTGAAAGAAGTGTTTGAAGATGCTGCGGAGATCAGATTAGTCAGCAAGGATGGGAAAAGTAAAGGGTATGTTCTGTCTATTGAAATGTAAGGGTTTTCTTAACATGAATACACATTCCTGCTTTATAAAAGAAATGTTGGTTTGATTTTCTTAGGTGTGTAATTTTGGGCAGTTTAACCTGTAAATTTGTGCCTCAATTACCCATCTGTACCATGGGGATAACGTACTCATAGGGTGATTTTAAAAGACAAGGTAATACATATAAAGGAGCAAGAAATGTGCCTAGCTTACAACAAATATTTTGTGAGTAGTAGTTCAGTGAGGTGAGGTTACTGTGAAAAAATTTTGAGTATTTGTAAAACTGTAGTGGGAAGTAAGAGGGAAGCTCAAGTTTGATTGAAAAGTAGCATAAAACTAAGGGCATTTATTGTATTCAGATCTGAAGCAAGTTCTGTGTTGCTGAGGTATAAAAGCATTTGTGTTAATGTGGTTTTAAAAACCATGAGTTCTTCTCCCTCCATTGCAGGATTGCTTATATTGAATTTAAGACAGAAGCTGATGCAGAGAAAACCTTTGAGGAAAAGCAGGGAACAGAGATTGATGGGCGATCTATTTCCCTGTACTATACCGGAGAGAAAGGTCAAAATCAAGACTATAGAGGTGGAAAGAATAGCACTTGGAGTGGTAAGAAATTAGGCTTGTTACTGGGTTCCAGAATTGATGGAGGGAACTCCTTTGTGTCTTTGTACTTCATAAGTTTATACTTTTTAATCAAAGTTACTTAAATGTAGGTGAAGATCAAGGACATTATACCCCAAGTTATACTCTTATTTGGAATAGTAATTTCCGATCTTGAATGAGAGCTGTAAAATCATTTTGCATTGGAATACAGTAGGCAAATCAAGCTTCCTTTTTGTAGGTATGTTTTATACTTTAAATGACTTCGACTGTGTGTGTGTGTTGTTTTTTTTTTTTGAAACAGTCTCGCTCTGTGGCCGGGGCTGGAGTGCAGTGGCCGGATCTTAGCTTACTGCAAGCTCTGCCTCCTGGGCTTACGCCATTCTCCTGCCTCAGCCTCCCGAGTAGCTGGGACTACAGGCGCCCGCCACCTCACCCGGCTAGTTTTTTGTATTTTTTAGTAGAGACGGGGTTTCACCGTGTTAGCCAGGATGGTCTCGATCTCCTGACCTCATGATCCGCCCATCTCGGCCTCCCAAAGTGCTGGGATTACAGGCTTGAGCCACCGCGCCCGGCCGACTATGTGTGTTTTGAACTCAGATTATTGTTCTAGGAAAACAGGCCAGTAGTCAGCCTATACATAAAGAACCACCGGCCGGGCGCGGTGGCTCAAGCCTGTAATCCCAGCACTTTGGGAGGCCGAGACGGCGGATCACGAGGTCAGGAGATCGAGACCATCCTGGCTAACACTGTGAAACCCCGTCTCTACTAAAAAATACAAAAAACTAGCCGGGCGAGGTGGCTGGCGCCTGTAGTCCCAGCTACTCGGGAGGCTGAGGCAGGAGAATAGCGTAAACCCGGGAGGCGGAGCTTGAAGTGAGCTGAGATCCGGCCACTGCACTCCAGTCTGGGTGACAGAGCGAGACTCCGTCTCAAAAAAAAAAAAAAAGAACCACCACCAGAACATTGCAACATGTACTAAGTAGTAAGTACTTAATATGTTGAGTAACAAAAGTGGATTTCACTTACATCATCAGTATTTGTGTGTTAACTTTTTCAAGCACTGAAATGCTTAGGAATAAAATATTACTGCTCTGACCGAAGCTGGGAACCACTGTTTCAGAGTCTTAGGAATGTGGCATCTCTATTTGCAGGTGAATCAAAAACTCTGGTTTTAAGCAACCTCTCCTACAGTGCAACAGAAGAAACTCTTCAGGAAGTATTTGAGAAAGCAACTTTTATCAAAGTACCCCAGAACCAAAATGGCAAATCTAAAGGGTAAGATAATTAATACCTTTATATCAGTTACAGGCTATATATGTCTTACAGGTCTAAAGGAACGTAAGGTCATGTGATCCTGTCAGAAAAGCCAAATAATTTTAGCTACGTAAATGAGTGTAAAAGAGCGTCATTTAGGTACCAACTTGAGAGAAGGCTTGGCAGCATCTTGTGACAGTGAAGGAGCACGTGCTTGGTAACTTACTCTAAGCATTAACTGTTCATCCTCAGGTATGCATTTATAGAGTTTGCTTCATTCGAAGATGCTAAAGAAGCTTTAAATTCCTGTAATAAAAGGGAAATTGAGGGCAGAGCAATCAGGCTGGAGTTGCAAGGACCCAGGGGATCACCTAATGCCAGAAGCCGTAAGTTCACCTGGATTGGATGCTGTGGTTGGGGGTAGCACTCTCAGTGCTTTTGGTGTTTATTTTTTGCACAAATTCTGTGTTTCCTGTTGCTACTGAGTGAACAATAACTGGATATGATGACTGATTACCTGAGAAATAATTGATGAAATCTCAAGAAGATTCCTCTAGATAGTCAAGTTCTGATCCAGCTGTGTCAACTCAGAGCAGCAAGTTTGCCCATGATTTCCTGCCCCATCCAGTGGGCAGTACCTGCTTGGGTTCTTCTCCCACTTTCCATAGAAGATGTGGGGCAGAATATCAACTATGCAGTGGCAATTTAAAAAATGTAAACTCAGAATAGCCTTACTTTAATTAAGGACTAGTTGGCTTAGTTGCTTTTCACTGCTTTTCCACTAAGACAAGCATTCTTGGCCAGTAGTCATACCAGGCATTGTGCAAATTCAGTGTTACTACGAACTGTGACTTCACATAAAGTCACAATTTTTTTTCTTCCCCAGAGCCATCCAAAACTCTGTTTGTCAAAGGCCTGTCTGAGGATACCACTGAAGAGACATTAAAGGAGTCATTTGACGGCTCTGTTCGGGCAAGGATAGTCACTGACCGGGAAACTGGGTCCTCCAAAGGGTAAGGGAAGAAAGCATGAGTGCAGCTTTCACTTGAAGGGGTTTTTGTTCGGTGGAGACCTTGAGTCTAAGGTGTCTTCTCATTGAGCTCCTTTCTGTCTATCAGTGGCAGTTTATGGATTCGCACGAGAAGAAGAGAGAATTCACAGCACTAGCATTATTTTACCTTCTGTCTTTACAGAGGTATATTTAGCTGTTTTGTGAGACATTCTGGGGTTCAAGCTGTCACACCAGTTAGTTTTCCATAGAGAGCTACTCTGTCACTGGTATCTTCTCCCAACTAAACAAGGCTACTTTCTGTGGGATGGCTCCCCAGCGTGTGCCGTTAACTTGGGACATGTGCAGTAGGTGCTTTTTATAATGGGCAATTTCATTTGGTGTTCTAGGTTTGGTTTTGTAGACTTCAACAGTGAGGAGGATGCCAAAGCTGCCAAGGAGGCCATGGAAGATGGTGAAATTGATGGAAATAAAGTTACCTTGGACTGGGCCAAACCTAAGGGTGAAGGTGGCTTTGGGGGTCGTGGTGGAGGCAGAGGCGGCTTTGGAGGACGAGGTGGTGGCAGAGGAGGCCGAGGAGGATTTGGTGGCAGAGGCCGGGGAGGCTTTGGAGGTAAGGCACACAGGGATAATGACTTCAATGTCTACTGGACACCATGTAGCATATGCTCTTTAGACCGTGCCTTGTCACGGTTCCTAATCACTGGGAGGAGGAACTTTGTACGTATTCTTTTAACAGTGTCTTGCCTTCCCCCTGTAGGGCGAGGCGGTTTCCGAGGAGGCAGAGGAGGAGGAGGTGACCACAAGCCACAAGGAAAGAAGACGAAGTTTGAATAGCTTCTGTCCCTCGGCTTTCCCTTTTCCATTTGAAAGAAAGGACTCTGGGGTTTTTACTGTTACCTGATCAATGACAGAGCCTTCTGAGGACATTCCAAGACAGTATACAGTCCTGTGGTCTCCTTGGAAATCCGTCTAGTTAACATTTCAAGGGCAATACCGTGTTGGTTTTGACTGGATATTCATATAAACTTTTTAAAGAGTTGAGTGATAGAGCTAACCCTTATCTGTAAGTTTTGAATTTATATTGTTTCATCCCATGTACAAAACCATTTTTTCCTACAAATAGTTTGGGTTTTGTTGTTGTTTCTTTTGTTGTTATTATTTTTTTTTTTTTGCGTTCGTGGGGTTGTAAAAGAAAAGAAAGCAGAATGTTTTATGGTTTTTGCTTCAGCGGCTTTAGGACAAATTAAAAGTCAACTCTGGTGCCAGACGTGTTACTTCCTAAAGAGTGTTTCCACTGGAATGTCACTGGAGAGCATGGCAAAGCCAGCTCTGCCACTCACTTCACCCATCCCAATGGAAATGGCGTAGTGCGTGCGTTTCCAGTATCCCAGCCCCCAACTTGGTTGAAATGCTGGTGAGGGGACCTGCTCCTGCAGCCCTGATGCTGATGAAGGCTGCTGCAGCTTCTCCCAGTTTTAGCAGGTCTGAGGATTATGTCCTGTAGAAGACTCTGGAAAGAGGCGCAGGAACACATTAGGTCTCCTAGGACAAGGAAGGGCATCTGGGAAGAGCAGTGGCTCACACCTGTAATCCCAACACTTGGGGAGGCCGAGGTGGGCAGATCACCTGAGGTCAGGAGTTGAAGACCAGCGTTGCCAATGTGGTAAAACCGCATCTCTACTAAAAAAAAAAAATTAACGGGGCGTGGTGATGTACTGCTGTAGTCCCAGCTACTCAGGAAGCTGAAGCAGGAAAGTCACGTGAACCCGGGAAGCAGAGGTTGCAGTGAGCTAAGCAGGCACCACTATACTCCAGGCTGGGTAACAGCGAGTCTCCAAAACAGTTCTGGAATAGAACTCATGCTAGGTGGATAGACCAGTGGACACTCAGGGACCATGCAGCTGGGGAGGAAACCACATCAAGTAAACCCCTAAAAAGCCATTTGTTCTGTACTATGTATATTCTTTATTCTTTCTGGTCTTAAGTACTTACCTCAACCTCCACTTTTAGTAAAAGACGAAGGCCACATGAGAGGTGGGACTATCAACAACGTGATGAATTTAGATGAAACCCAGTGCCCAAAATCAACATAGGTAGCCAAGTGCAAAACCTTGTTTTAGTCAGACTAGCGAAATCAAACTATGATACTTGGATAAGCTTAGAAGGCAACATGCAGAACCTTAGCTGGTTTAAGTTTACCCTGGTTGAGTTGGGCTGCTGAAATCTTAACATCCTTGTGCTTATCACCTACTGCTTGTCAGCCCTGTTCCATGTCCAGGGGACAGGGGTGGTGACAATCCAGTTACAAGACTCACGCTCTAGAGAGGAAGGCGGCCAGTGAGGGTTGTAGCTATGATAAAAAGCAGTGGGAGGGTCTCCCATGAGGCAAGCCTAAGGACAAAAAAAGGAAGGCCTTGCAGTCTGTATTCTAGATAAGGAATTGAAGGCTTTTAGATAACAAGCCCATCAGGAGTGTTGTGGATTAAGTCTCAAATTGCAGCAAGGGAAATAGTATGAACATAAGAATCTACAGTGGTTTTCAAGAAAGATCCTGTGAGGCCGGGCACCACACCGTGGGTCATACCTGTAACCCCAACACCTTGGGAACCTTGGGTGTGGAGGTGGCTTGAGCCCAGAAGTTTCAGACCAGCCTAGACAACAGTGAGACTCCCATCTCTACAAGAGATGGTCATGATGGCATAAGCCTGCAGTTCTCGGGAAGCTGAGGTGGGAGGATTGCTTGATCCCGACACTGCATTCCTCCAGTCTGGGTGACAGAAACAGTTTGAAAAACCTTGTGAAGTTGGTGTCTAGGTCTTCTGGAATCTATGAAATGCCTCCAGGGTTCTCCTTGGTTCCCTGCAGCCTTCACCCAGTTGAGAATGTGCTGCAGCTGGTTTCTTTGTGCAATCTTTGGGAGGCTCATGGGTTAAAGTAAGTGATAGTCTATATGCTGTGTGGCCATCTGTTGGGATTGCTGGTGGCTCTGGTGCAGCACAGCCACTGCTTTTTCAACACTTGGAGAGCCTATGGGAGTGGGATTTTGGTAGGTTCCCTTGCTGTGTGCAAGGGAGGGCTTGAATTGCAGGAAGAGCTCATGGCTCCCAAGGTGGGGCTTGCATTGCTATCAAGTTGCTGTTTGTGTACTCAGCAGCTAGGCGTTTTCCTCAGCCCCTCTACTAACTTGCTGTGAGGCAAGACAAGGGCAGGACACTAAGGTTCCTATCTCCTGATTCTTTTTCTTTCCTATTCCTTAAGGCAAGTAGAGATGGTCCAGTCCTGTGATTTGTCAGTGCTTGTTCTAATCATATGTGCTGATTTCCTATAAGAATGAAGATGAGGGCCGGGTGCGGTGGCTCAGGCCTGTAATCCCAGCACTTTGGGAGACTGAGGTGGGTGGATCAGCTGAGGTCAGGAGTTTGAGACCAGCTGGGCCAACATGATGAAACCCCGTCTCTACTAAAAATACAAAAATTAGCTGGGCGTGGCAAGGGGGGCACCTGTAATTCCAGCTACTTGAGAGGCTGAGGCAGGAGAATTGCTTGAACCCGGAGAGCGGAGGCTGCAGTGAGCCTCCGCCCTCGACAAAAGCGAAACACTATCTCAAAAAAAAAAAAAAAAAAAAAAAGAGGATGGAAGGTAGATTACCCTGCAGGGCCAGAAAGAGACACTGGGGCTTGTGATTAGGGACTGAAGTCAAATTCACAGTCTTCCCTGGTGCCTGTCTCTAGTTTTTTTTTTGTTTTTTTTTTTTTTGAGATGGAGTCTCGCTCTGTCGCCCAGGCTGGAGTGCAGTGGCCGGATCTCAGCTCACTGCAAGCTCCGCCTCCTGGGTTTGCGCCATTCTCCTGCCTCAGCCTCCCGAGTAGCTGGGACTACAGGCGCCCGCCACCTCGCCCGGCTAGTTTTTTGTATTTTTTTTAATAGAGACGGGGTTTCACCGTGTTAGCCAGGATGGTCTCCTGACCTCGTGATCCGCCCGTCTCGGCCTCCCAAAGTGCTGGGATTACAGGCTTGAGCCACCGCGCCCGGCCTGTCCCTAGTTTCTGATTCGGTGGTGTTTGGAGCCATTTTAGAAAAGTGATAGTTTTCTTCTGCAAATGGTTGTCACCACATTTGTCATGCTTCCAGCAGGTGGCAGCATAAGTCCACAAGGATCTGGAAACTCCTGCCGGAGGGAGGCCTGGTGATGACCTGGCTGCAGGCCTGTGCATCTCTAACTCCAAACTCACCGTCAGATTTCGGACCAGTGGACAGGCCCAGAGAGTCCCCCACCTCGAGTGATGCTGCACAACCCCTGCAAAAGGAGTTGCCAATTGGATCCTACAGCTAAGATTTTTTGGAGGCATGTCCTGTGCCCTTTCTCTGAGAGTTACCCTGTTATCTTTGTGTCTCACTGTCTCCCCTCAGCCTAAAAAAAAAAACTAAAGCTTTTCTCACTCCAAAAGACTGTCCCCCGACCCTGCCACCTCACACAGTTGTCTCCTCTTCTCTTCATTGCCAAACTTTCAGGATGAGCATACTCTAGCCTCCTCGAAGTGTGGCTTCTGTCCCCCTTCCTCCATCGTGATCATTAAGGTGCCAAAGCCAGGGGTCAGTCTTCCCTCAGTTCACCTTCTTCCCTGCGGCATCTGACAGACTCTCCCTCCTTCCTGCCGAAACTCCTCCTCCACCATTAAGAATTTAGGCAGTAGGGCCAGGCACGGTGGCTCACGCCTATAATCCCAGCACTTTGGGAGGCCAAGGCGGGTGGATGACCTGAAGTCAGGAGTTCGAGACGAGCCTGACCAACATGGCAAAACCCCGTCTCTACTAAAAATACAAAAATTAGCTGGGTGTGGTGGCAGGCGCCTATAATTCCAACTACTCAGGAGGCTGAGGCAGGAGAATCACTTGAACTTGGGAGGTGGAGGTTGCAGTGAGCAGAGATCGCGCCATTGCACTCCAGCCTGGGCAACAAGAGTGAAACTCCGTCTCAAAAAAAAAAAAAAAAGAAGGAATGTAGGTCGTGGCCTAGCACTGTGGGAGGCAGAGGTGGGAAGACAGCATGAGCTCAGGAGTTAGAGACCAGTCTGAGCAACATAGTGGGACACATATCTCTACCAAAAAAAAAAAAAGTAAAAAAGAACTTAGGCCGGCCAGGTGCGGTGGCTCAAGCCTGTAATCCCAGCACTTTGGGAGGCTGAGACGGGCAGATCACGAGGTCAGGAGATCGAGACCATCCTGGCTAACACGGTGAAACCCCGTCTCTACTAAAAAATACAAAAAACTAGCCGGGCGAGGTGGCGGGCGCCTGTAGTCCCAGCTACTCAGGAGGCTGAGGCAGGAGAATGGCGTAAACTCGGGAGGGAGAGCTTGCAGTGAGCTGAGATCCGGCCACTGCACTCCAGCCTGGGTGACAGAGCGAGACTCTGTCTCAAAAAAAAAAAAAAAAAAAAAAAAAAGAATTAGGCACACTAAGGGTGGAAGTGGTTAGGAAGGAAAAGAACAAATCCTCAAGGACTGCAGCCATTCAAAAGCCCAGGTTCATCCAATTCACAGATGGGAGCCAATGGCTGTCTCCACTGATCAGGTCACCAACCCAGTAATGGGGGGAGTAAGAGGCCAAGAGGGTTACCCTATTTCTGATCCCTGTACGTGGAAACATGAAAAGAAATGCATGCTCCCTCTGACAGGGGGGACTTGGTTTTGTTCACTGTGCTGTTCCGAGCCTAGAAGAGAGGCTAACACAGTAGGTGCTCCGCAAGTTTCCCAGGGGAAACACCTTCCCCCCAACTTAACGTAAGGTCAGGTAGCAACAGGAAAGGATCATTAGGCCAGGAGTTCTGAACATATTTTTGTTATTTAAAAATTTTTTTTTTTTTTTTACATATAAGGTCTCACTCTGGCCCAGGCTGGAGTGCAGTGGCAGTCATGGCTCACTGCAGCCTTGACCTCCCGAGCTCAAGCAATCCTCCTACCTCAGTCTCTTGAGTAGCTTAGTGGTGGGGATTACATGTGTGCACCACCATGCCTGTCTAATTAAAAAAAAAAAAAAAGGTTTTATAAAGACAGTGCCTCACTGCACTGCCTAACTGCATTGCCTAGGCTGGTCTCAAACTCCTGGGCCCAAGCAGTCCTCCCATCTTGGCCTCCCCAAGTGTTAGGATTACAGGTGTGAGCCACTGCACCTGGCCAACGTATTTTTAAGGTTATTTTTACTTTATTTTATGATTTTTTAAAATGAGATGAGGTCTCACTTTGTTGCCCAGGCTAGAATATAAAGGTGTTATGATAGCACACTACAGCCTCAAACTCCTGGGCTCAAGTGATCCCACTTTAGCCTCCCCAGTAGCTGACTACAGGCACATACCACCGCGTCCACTTTAAATTAATGTTTTTGTACCAACGATTATTTTGGGAGTCTGGTGAAGCCTTTGAACCCTTTTCAGAATAATGTTTTCTAAATCACTTTAAAATATAAAGGGAATACAAGGGAGACCAATTATACTGAAATTAGTTATTAAAATATTTGAGCACAACTTACGTGATAGAATTATAGATATGTTCATTAATGGATTAGGTAAGATTTATTTACGTTGAAAACACAGGTAGTTTGGTTCTGGTAGTGATAAAGTGGCTTGTAACAGACTAATCCTTCTGTTGATGACAATTATAAACTCTGGTCAGGCCAGGCAGGTGGCTCACACCTGTAATCCTATCACTTTGGGAGGCCAAGATCTGCGGATTGCTTGAGCCCCTGAGTTTGATACCAGCCTGGGTAACATGGTGAAACTCTGTCTCTACAAAAAATACAAAAATCAGCCAGGTGGGCCGGGTGCAGTGGCTCACGCCTGTAATCCCAGTACTTCAGGCAGGTGGATCACCTGAGGTCAGGAGTTCAAGAACCTGGTCAACATGGTGAAACCTCGTCTCTACTAAAAACACAAAAATTAACCAGGCGTGGTGGCGTATGCTTGTAGGCCCAGTTACTTGGGAGGCTGAGGCAGGAGAATCGCTTGAACTCCAGTGAGCCTAGATTGCACCACTGCACTCCAGCCTGGGCAACAGAGCAAGACCTTGTCTCAAAAAAAATTAGCCAGGCATGGTGTTGCATACTTGTAGTCCCAGCTACTAGGGAGACGAAGATGCGAGGATCACCTGAGCCAGGGGAGGTTGAGGCTGCAGTGAGCTGTGATTGAACCACTATACTCCAGCCTGGGCAACAGAGGGAGGCCCGTCTCAAAAAAAAAAAAAAAAAAAAAAAAAAAAAAAAACAAAAAAAAACTCTGGGTAAAATATGTATTTTTTATTTTTAGTTTTTAATTTTTTAATTTTTATTTTTGAAGATGGAGTCTCTCTCTGTCACCCAGGCTGAAGTGCAGTGGCACAATCTCAGCTCACTGCAACCTCTACCGCCCAGGTTCAAGTGATTCTCCTGCCTCAGCCTCCTGAGTAGCTGGGACTACAGGCATGTGCCACCACGCCCGGTTAATTTTTTGTACTTTTAGTGGAGACAGGGTTTCATCATGTCGGTGAGGCTGTCTCAAACTCCTGACCTCAGGTGATTCACCTGCCTCAGCCTCCCAAAGTGCTGGGATTACAGGCATGAGCTATCGCACCGGGCCCTGGGCAAAATATTTAAAGATCAATGTCTAAAGTTGATTTGTCTTCCAATAATACCGGACAGAAAACTGGAGCAACCCAGGGAAGATGGTATCGATCCTGGAAAGAAGGGAAGCACACTGGATAAGACCCATGTTTAACCAGCTTTTCCCCTGAGGGCATCACCCAACTGTCTTGACTCTAAGGGAATAGAGCAGAAAGTGGATGTCTCACTGTGCTGAGGAATCAGGTTAGAGTATGAGTCTGGAAATTTTGGGAAATAATGAAAATGAGGGAGACACAGAGGAGGAAACCATAAAATCTGCATACAAATTGCCTTCAAATTCCTTTTTTCTTTTAATTTTTTTATTTAATAGAGACAGGGTCTTGCTATGTTGCCCAGGCTGGTCTCAAATGCCTGGGCTCAAGTGATCTCATGCCTCAGCCTCCCAAAGTACTGGGATTATAGGTGTGAGCCACCACAACTGGCCAGAGCAACTTTTCTTTTTGAGACAGAGTCTCGCTCTGTCACCCAGACTGGAGTGCCGTGGCTTAATCTAGGCTCATTGCAACCTCTGTCTTCCAGACTCAAGTGATTCTCCCACCTCAGCCTCCCCAGTAGCTGGGACTACAGGCGCCCGCCATCACATCCAGCTAATTTTTGTATTTTTAGTACAGACCAGTTTTCACCGTGTTAGCCAGGATGGTCTCAATCTCCTGACCTCATGATCCGCCTGCCTCTGCCTCCCAAAGTGCTAGGATTACAGGTGCGAGCCACCGTGCCCGGCCCAGAGCAACATTTCATATTGAAAAAAAAGGTAAATTTACTAGAAAGACATAGTAATCTTTTTTTTTTTTTTTTTTTTTTTGAGACGGAGTCTCGCTCAGCCGCCGAGGCTGGAGTGCAGTGGCCGGATCTCAGCTCACTGCAAGCTCTGCCTCCCAGGTTCATGCCATTCTCCTGCCTCAGCCTCCCGAGTAGCTGGGACTACAGGCGCCCGCCGCCACGCCCGGCTAATATTTTGCATTTTTAGTAGAGACGGGGTTTCGCCCTGTTAGCCAGGATGGTCTCAATCTCCTGACCTCATGATCCACCCGCCTCAGCCTCCTAAAGTGCTGGGATTACAGGCGTGAGCCACTGCGCCCGGCAAGACATAGTAATCTTAAATGTACGTGCAAATAATAACAGAGTTTTATAACCTGTGAAGCAAAAAATTGATAGCGATAAAGAGAGAAATGGACAAATTTTCAATCACAATCGGAGATTTTAACACCCCTCATTTAGTAAGAGATAAAGTAAATAGACAAATAATAATGATATAGAAGAATTGAAAACGGTCATTTAGGCCTATCGAAAAACACATGTTTTTTTTTTTTTTTTTTGAGACCGAGTCTCCCTCTGTCACCCAGGCTGGAGTGCAGTGGCCGGATCTCAGCTCACTGCAAGCTCCGCCTCCCGGGTTTACGCCATTCTCCTGCCTCAGCCTCCCGAGTAGCTGGGACTACAGGCGCCCTCTACCTCGCCTGGCTAGTTTTTTGTATTTTTTTTTTTAGTAGAGACGGGGTTTCACCGTGTTAGCCAGGATGGTCTCGATCTCCTGACCTTGTGATCCGCCCGTCTTGGCCTCCCAAAGTGCTGGGATTACAGGCTTGAGCCATCGCGCCCAGCCACATGTTCTTTTTAAATGCACATAAAACATTCACCAAAACGTTCTAGGCTCCAAACAAATCTCAAGAAATTTCAAAGGATTGGAAAATATACAATCTGACATGACAGAAATAAATTAGAAATGAATAACAATAAGATACCTAGAATACTTCTAAACATTTGTATATTAAGCACATTTCTGAAAAACATTTCTGAATGGATCAAAGTAGAAATCACGAGAGAAATTAGATACTATTTCAAAATGAATGACAATAAAAACACATTTTGGGATGCAGCTAAAGTAGTGTTTAGATGGAAATTTATAACTTAAAATACTTTAGAAAAGAAAGAGTTTTAAAGTTAACTGTCTGTTTCCAGCTTAAGCATGTGAAAAAGAAAGAAGAAATATGTAAGAAAAAGAAATAATAAAAATAAGAATAACAATTAATGATGTAGAAAAATCAAGACAAAAATTGGTTCACTGAAAGGATAAATAAGATAAAATTGATAGTCCTTTAGCAAGACTGATCAAGAAAAAAGACAAAACACAAATAGCCACTACTGGGAATGAAAGAAGGGGTGTATCATCACATTACAGATTGTACAGATTTTTTTATTTTTTATTTATTTTTAAGAGAGAGTCTTGCTCTGTTGTCCGTTGCCAGGCTGGAGTGCAGTAGCACGACTGTAGCTCACTGCAGCCTGGAACTCCAGGGCTCAAGCGATCCTCCTGCCTCAGCCTCTCAAGTGGCTGAAACCACAGGTGCATGCCACCATGCCTGGTTAATTTTAAAAAAAAATTCTTTTTTTCTTTTTTTGTAGAAATGGAGTCTTATTATGTTGCCCAGGCTGGTCTTGAACTTCTAGCCTCAAGTAATCCTCCCTCCTTATCCTCTCAAAGTACTGGGATTACAGGTGTGAGCCACCATGCCCCATCCAGATATTCAATATAATGAAGGAGTATTGTGAATAGCTTTACTTCACAAAATTTAACAACTTAGATAAAATGAGCAAATTCTTTGAAAACATAACTTTCCAAAATGGACACAAGAATGTTGGGAGCAAGCCCCCCAAAATCTGGCCAAAAACTAGCCCCAAAACTGGCCATTAACAAAATCTCTGCAGCACTATGACATGTCCATAATGGCCCTAACGCCCAAGCTGGAAGCTTGTGGGTTTACGGGAATGAGGGCAAGGAACACCTGGCCCGCCCAGGGCAGAAAACCGCTTAAAGGCATTCTTTTTCTTTTTTTTTTTGAGACGGAGTCTCGCTCTGTTGCCCAGGCTGGAGTGCAGTGGCCGGATCTCAGCTCACTGCAAGCTCCGCCTCCCGGGTTTACGCCATTCTCCTGCCTCAGCCTCCCGAGTAACTGGGACTACAGGCGCCCTCTACCTCGCCCGGCTAGTTTTTTGTATTCTTTAGTAGAGACGGGGTTTCACCATGTTAGCCAGGATGGTCTCGATCTCCTGACCTTGTGATCTGCCCGTCTCAGCCTCCCAAAGTGCTGGGATTACAGGCGTGAGCCACGGCGCCCGGGCTAAAGGAATTCTTAAGCCAGAAACAATAGCATGAGAGATTTATGCCTTAAAGGTGTGTTCCTGCTGCAGTTAACTAGCCCAACCTATTCATTTAATTCGACCCATTCCTTCGTTTCCCATAAGGGATACTTTTAGTTAATTTAATATCTATAGAAACAACGCTAATGACTGGTTTGCTGTTAATAAACATGTGGGTAAATCTCTGTTCAGGGCTCTCAGCTCTGAAGGCTGTCAGACAGACCCCTGATTTCCCACTTCACACCTCTATATTTCTCTGTGTGTCTCTTTAATTCCTCTAGTGCCACTAGGTTAGGGTCTCCTCAGCCGAGCTGGTCTCGGCACAAGAAGAAATGGAAAATATGAATAATCCTACATGTACTGATTGAATTAATCATTTAAACTTTCCACAGAGAAAACTCCAGGCCCAGATGGCTTTATGAGTAAATTCTATAAAATGTTTAAAGAAGAAATAATACCAATCTTACACAAACTATATTTCAGAAAGCAGAAGAAAACTTTTTCCAATCTGTTTTATGAGTGCTGATACCAAAATATGACAAGGACATTACAATAAAAAAGGCCAATATTCCTCATGAAACATAAAAATTTTAAAAATACATTAGCAAGCTAGGGCTGGGCGCAGTGGTTCACGCCTGTAATCCCAGTACTTTGGGAGGCTGAGGTGGGTGGATTATGGAGCTAGGAGTTTGAGACCAGCCTAACCAATATGGTATGGTAAAACCCCATCCCTACTAAATATACAAAAACTAGCTGGGTATGGCGGTACACACCTGTAATCCCAGCTACTCAGGAGGCTGAGGCAGGAGAATTGCTTGAATCCAGGAGGCAGAGGTTGCAGTGAACTAAGATCATGCCACCGCATTCTAGCCTGGGCCATAGAGCGAGACTCTATCTCAAAAAGTAAATAAAATAAAATAAAATAAAATAAAATAAAATAATTAGCAGGCTGGGGCATGGTGGCTTACACCTGAAATAAATAAAATAAAATAAAATAAAATAAAATAAAATAAAATATTAGCAGGCTGGGCGTGGTGGCTCACACCTGTAATCCTAGCACTTTAGGAGGCTGAAGCAGGAGGATTGCTTAAGTCTAGGAGTTTGAGACCAGCCTTGGCAACATAGCAAGATCCCCGTCTCTACAAAAGATTTTTTAAAAATTAGATGTGGCCAGGCGTGGTGGCTCATGCCTGTAATCCCAGCACTTTGGGAGGCTGAGGTGAGCGGATCACCTGAGGTCAGGAGTTTGAGACCAGCCTGGCCAACATGGAGAAACCTCATCTCTACTTAAAATACAAAAATTAGCCATGCGTGGTGGTGGGCACCTATAATCCCAACTACTTGGGAGGCTGAGGCAGGAGAATTGCTTGAACCTGGGAGGCGGAGGTTGCAGTGAACCGAGATTCCGCCATTGCACTCCAGCCTGGGGGACAAGAGCGAGACTTCCTTTACATTAAAAAAAAAAAAAAAAAGCCAGATGTGGTGATGCACCTGTAGTCCCAAGGCTACTCTGGAGGCTGAGGTGGGAGGACTGTTTGAGCCCAGCAGGTTGAGGCTGCAGTAAGTGATGGTCGCGCTGTAGCAGGACGCGCCACAGACAAAACTCCTCAGACACCCGGCCGGGGGCATCGGCAAGACTTCGTTCTCAAGAGCCGAGCCCCTCAAATGAGCAATTCCTGTCCCTTTTAAGGGCTCACAACTCTAAGCGGGTGCACGTGAGAGGGTCGTGATTGAGCAAGCAGGGGGTACGCGACTGGGGGCTGCATGCACCGGTAATTAGATCAGAACAAAACAAGATAGGGATTTTCACAGTGCATTTCTATACAGTATCTGTAATCTATAGATAACAAAACCAATTAGGTCAGGGGTCGATCTTTAACTACCAGGCCCAGGGTGCATCGCCAGGTTGTCTGCCTGTGGATTTCATTTCTGCCTTTTAATTTTTACTTCTTCTTTCTTTGGAGGCAGAAATTGGGCATAAGACGATATGAGGGGTGGTCTCCTCCCTTAGCGCCACTGCACTGCAGCCTGGGCAACAGAGCAAAACCCCATCTCTAAAAAAAAATTAACGGGCCGGGTGCGGTGGCTCAAGCCTGTAATCCCAGCACTTTGGGAGGCAAGACGGGCGGATCACGAGGTCAGGAGATCGAGACAATCCTGGCTAACACAGTGAAACCCCGTCTCCACTAAAAAATACAAAAAACTAGCCAGGCGCAGTGGCGGGCGCCTATAGTTCCAGCTACTTGGGAGGCTGAGGCAGGAGAATGGCATGAACCCGGGAGGCGGAGCTTGCAGTGAGCTAAGATCCCGCCACTGCACTCCAGCCCGGGCGACAGAGCAAGACTCCGTCTCAAAAAAAAAAAAAAAAAAAAAAATTAATGGCCAGGCACAGTGGCTCATGCCTGTAATCCCAGCACTTTGGGAGGCTGAGGTGGGCAGGGCGCCTAAGGTCAGGAGTTCAAGACCAGCCTGGCCAACATGATGAAACCCCGTCTCTACTAAAAATACAAAAATTAGCCGGGTGTGGTGGCAGGCACCTGTTAATCCCAGCTACTTGGAAGGCTGAGGCAGGAGAATTGCTTGAACCTGGGAGGTGGAGGTTGCAGTGAACTGAGATTGTGCCATTGCACTCCAGCCTGGGGGACAAGAGCAAGACTTTGTCTCAAAAAAAAAAAAAAAAAAAAAAAAATTTAAACTGAGTCAAGGAATATGTAAAAATGATTCATCATGATCAAGTAGGGGTATAGTCTCAATTCAAGTTTGGTTAACATTTGAAAAATCAATGTATCATGTTGATGCAAAAGTAATTGCAGTTTTTGCCATTATTTTCATTGGCAAAACAGCAATTACTTTTGCACCAACCTAATAATTTACCATATTATAGCATTAAAGGAGAAAAATAATACAATTGTCCAAATAAAAGTAGAGAAAACATTTGTCAAACTTCAACAATTAACAGTTGTGATAAACAAAACTCAAAACATTTTAACAGACTGATAAAGAACACCTACGAAAAACCTAAGGCTTATATCCCACTTGGTAGTAAAATGCTGAACATTCTCCCCCTAAGATCATGAACAAAGCAAGGGTGTCTGTTCTATTTCCACGTAACAGTCTATTGGAAGTCCAGTACAATAAGGCAAGGAAAAGAAATAAAAAGCATAAAGATTTGGAAGAACTAAAACAGTCATTATTCATAGATAATATGATTACATATTTAGAAAAATCACTGGGAATCTACAAAAACCTGTCACAGTAAGCAAAACTACCAAGGTTTCAAGGACATACAATAAATATGTAAAAATTGGTTTCACATATATACCAAACAGCAAATGGCTGGAAAACAGAAAATGTTTAAATTATTATAATTTCATTAAGAAAAAATACTGAGGAATAGATTTAATACAAGGTGAGCAGGGCATTGTTGAGGGAAATGGACTAAATATCTGGAGAGATACATCATGTTTGTAAATTAAGAGACTTAATATTAACATGTCAGTTCTCTCCAAGATTATTTACAGATTCAACCCAATCATCATAATCTCAGAAAATTTTTGAATAGAAATTGACAAGATGGGCCTGGCACGGTGGCTCACACCTGTAATCCCAGCACTTTGGGAGGCCGAGGTGGGCAGATCACAAGGTCTGGAATTCGAGACCAGCCTGGCTAATATGGTGAAACCCTGTCTTCACTAAAAATACAAAAATTAGCCAGGCATGATGATGGGTGTCTGTAGTCCCAGCTACTGGGGAGCTGAGTCAGGAGAATCGCTTGAACCCGGGAGGGGGAGGTTGCAGTGAGCTGAGATCCTGCCACTGCACTCCAGTCTGGGTGACAGAGTGAGACTCCGTCTCAAAAAAACAAAAACAGGTGGGGTGCAGTGGCTCCCGCCTGTAATCCTAGCACTTTGGGAGGCCAAGGCAGGCGGATCACAAGGTCAGGAGATCGAGACCATCCTGGCTAACACGGTGAAACCCCGTCTCTACTAAAAATACAAACAAAATTAGCCGGGCCTGGTGGCAGGCACCTGTAGTCCCAGCTACTCAGGAGGCTGAGGCAGGAGAATGGCGTGAACCCGAGAGGCAGAGCTTGCAGTGAGCCGAGATCACGCCACTGCACTCCAGCCTGGGCAACAGAGCGAGACTCCGTCTTAAAAAAAAACAAAAACAAAAACAAATTGACAAGATGATTTGAAAACTTATATAGAAATCCAAAACACTAGAATAGCCAAAACAACTTTTTTTTTTTTTGAGACAGGGCCTCACTTGATTGCCCAGGCTGGAGTGCAGTAGCATGATCTTGGCTCACTGCAGCCTCGACCTCTTTAGACTCAAGTGATCCTTCTGCCTCAGCCTCCCAAGTAGCTGGGAATGCAGCACACACCACCACACCTAGCTACTTTCTGTATTTTTTTTTTTGTAGAGACAGGGTTTTGCCAAGTTGCCCCGGCTGGTCTCAAACTCCCAGGCTCAAGTGGTCTGCCCGCCTCGGCCTCCCAAAGTGCTGGGATTACAGGTGTGAGCCACTGTGCCTGGCTCAAAACAATCTTGAAAAGTTAAAGAAACAAAGTTGGAGGACTTATACTAAATGATTTTAAAGTTTAGTATAAAGCTACAATAATAAAAAATAGTGTGGTATTGTTATAGGAACAATATATACATCAGTGACACAGACTAGAAAGTCCAGAAATCGCCAGGCGCGGTGGCTCACGCCTGTAATCCTAGCACTTTGGGAGGCTGAGACAGGCGGATCACGAGGTCAGGAGATCAAGACCATCCTGGCTAACACGGTGAAACCCGTCTCTACTAAAATACAAAAAAAAATTAGCCGGGCGTGGTGGCGGGCACCTGTAGTCCCAGCTACTTGGAGGCTGAGGCAGGAGAATGGTGTCAACCCAGGAGGCGGAGCTTGCAGTAAGCCAAGATCTCGCCACTGCACTCCAGCCTGGGTGACAGAACGAGATGCCGCCTCAAAAAAACAAAAACAAAAACAAGGCCGGGCGCGGTGGCTCAAGCCTGTAATCCCAGCACTTTGGGAGGCTGAGACAGGCAGATCACGAGGTCAGAAGATCAAGACCATCCTGGCTAACACAATGAAACCCCGTCTCTACTAAAAAATATAAAAAAAAAACTAGCCAGGCGAGGTGGCGGGCGCCTGTAGTCCCAGCTACTCGGGAGGCTGAGGCAGGAGAATAGCGTAAACCCAGGAGGCGGAGCTTGCAGTGAGCTGAGATCACGCCACTGCACTCCAGCCTGGGCAACAGAGCAAGACTCCGTCTCAAAACCAAAAACAAAAACAAAAAAAGAAAGTCCAGAAATCATTCCTCGTATATATAGTTTTGATAAACATACCCAGGTATTCAACGGGAAAAGAGTCTTTTCATCAAACAATGTTTTGAAAACTGAATATTCATATGGGCTGAGTGTAGTGGCTCATACCTGTAATCCTGGCACTTTGTTAGGTTTGAACCCAGGGGTTTGAGACCAGCCTGGGCAACATAGGGAGACCCCATCTCTACAAAAAATAAAATTAGTGGGGCAGAGTGGCATGCACCTAAAGTCCTAGCTACTCAGGAAGCTGAGGCAGGAGGACTGCTTGAGCCCAGGAAGTTGAGGCTGCAGTGAGCTAGGATCACACCACTGCACTCCAGCCTGGGAAACAGACAGAGGGAGACCAAAAAAAAAAAAGATATTTTTGGCTGGCCACAGTGGCTCACACCTGTAATCCCAGCACTTTAGAAGGCCAAGGCAGGTGGATCACTTGAAGTCAGGAGTTCGAGACCAGCCTGGCCAATACGGTGAAACCCCATCTCTACTAAAAATACAAAAATTAGCTGGGCATGGTGGCGCATGCCTGTAATCCCAGCTACTCGGGAGGCTGAGGCAGGAGAATCGCTTGAACCTGGGAGGCAGAGGTTGCAGTGAGCAGAGATCACGCCACTGCTCTCCAGCCTGGGCGACAGAGCGAGACTCTATCTAAAAAAAAAAAAAAAAAAAAACACGGAAAAAAAGAACTTTGTCTTTCACTTCATATTATATCCAAAAATTAATTTGAGATAGGTCATAGATATAAATACAAAGCCTAAAATCATAAAGCTTTTAGAAGCAAAGAAGAATATCTTTATGATTAAGGGTAGGGAAAGATGTCTTAGAGAAGATACAAAAGGCATTAACCATAAATGGGACAAAAAAGATAAATTGGACTCATCAGAACTAAAATGTCTGCTCATGAAAAGACGCTGTTGAGAAAATGTAGAGACAAGCCACAGATTGGGAGAAAATCTTTACAATGCAATACAATACTTTTTTTTTTTCTTTTGAGACAGTCTCACTCTCTCTCTCAGGCTAGAGTGCAGTGGCACGATCTCACTACAACCTCCGCCTTCCGGGTTCAAGCGATTCTCCTGCCTCAGCCTATCCAGTAGCTGGGATTATAGGCGCGTGCCACCACGCCTGGCTAATTTTTTGTATTTTTAGTAGAGATGGAGTTTTACTGTGTTGGCCAGGCTGGTCTCAAACTCCTGACCTCAAGTAATCTGCCTGCCTCAGCCTCCCAAAGTGCTGGGATTACAGGCATGAGCCACCTCGGCCGGCCCAATACCTATTTTTGACAAAGCATTTGTATCATAATATATAAAGAATTACAAATCCATAATAAAAAGACAATTGATAACAAAATGGACTAAAGGCTTGAACAGATACTTTACAAAAGAAGATATCTGGACAGAAAAAAAAAAAAAAAGCACAGAAGGCCAGGTACAGTGGCCCACGCCTGTAATCCCAGCACTTGGGGAGGAGGCTGAGGCAGGAGGATTGCTTGAGCCCGGGAGTTCAAGACCAGCTTGGACAACAGAGCAACACCTCATCTCTTTTTAAAAAATTAATTAATCATTAAAAAAGAGGCCAGGTGCAGTGGCTCACACCTGTAATCTCAGCACTTTGGGAGGCCAAGGCAGACGGAACAGGAGGTCAGGAGTTTGAGACCAACCCAGCCAACATAGTGAAACCCTGTCTCTACTAAAAATACAAAAATTAGACTGGGCACGGTGGCTCATACCTGTAATGGGAGGCCTAGGTGGGCAGATCACCTGAGGTTGGGAGTTCAAGATCAGCCTGACCAACACAGTAAAACCCCATCTCTACTAAAAATACAAAATAAGCCGGGTTTGGTGGCGCACTCTGGGAGGACAAGGCGGGCAGATTGCCTGAGGTCAGGAGTTTGAGACTGGTCTGGCTAACATGGTGAAACCCTGTCTGTACTAAAAATACAAAACAATTAGCCGGGCGTGGTAGTGTGTGGCTGTAATCCCAGCTACTTGGGAGGCTGAGGCAGGGGAATTGCTTGAACCAAGAAGGTGGAGGGCCGGGCGCGGTGGCTCAAGCCTGTAATCCCAGCACTTTGGGAGGCTGAGACGGGCAGATCACGAGGTCAGGAGATCGAGACCATCCTGGCTACACGGTGAAACCCCGTCTCTACTAAAAAACACAAAAAACTAGCCGGGCGAGGTGGCGGGCGCCTGTAGTCCCAGCTACTCGGGAGGCTGAGGCAGGAGAATGGCGTAAACCCGGGAGGCGGAGCTTGCAGTGAGCTGAGATCTGGCCACTGCACTCCAGCCTGGGCGACAGAGCGAGACTTCGTCTCAAAAAAAAAAAAAAAAAAGAAAAAAAAAAGAAGGTGGAGGTTGCAGGGAGCCGAGATGGTGCCACTGCACTCCAGCCTCAGTGACAGAGTGAGACTCTGTCTCAAAAAAGAAAAAAAGGCATTCAACATCATTAGTCACCAGAGTAATACAAATTAAAGCCACAATGAGATACCAATATGCACCCACCAAATAGCTCAAATCAACAACACTGATAATGCCGAATGTTGACAAGGGTGTAAACAACGAGAACTCTCATATGTTACTGTTAGAATAAAAAATGGCACTGTTAGTGGTGGTAGTTACCTGTATGAGTCTGCAGCAACCTCCATTCTTGCCTCCTCAGAAGAAAGAATTCGACTGAGGGCCGTAAGGCATAAGGAGAGAGATCAAGGCAGGTTTTAGAACAGGAGTGAAAGTTATTAAAAAGCTTTAGAGCAGTAAGGAAAGGAAGGAAAGTTCACTTGGAAGAGGGCCAAGCGGGCGACTCGAGAGACCTCGTGCACAGCTTGACCTCTTGACTTGGCGTTCTGCACATTGGCATATACTTCCGGGGCCTCGAGTTATTTCTCCCCACTCCTCGGATCTTATTGGAAAGCTGCCGACCACCAATTTCAGGTGTTTTCTATCTATTAAGAGCCTGCCTTTCCCTGCACTGGCTGTGATCAATTATTACTTTAGAGACACAGTTAACAACCACCTGACCATCACCTGATGGTCGCCCAACACTCCTAGTGTGTGTGGGGGGAGCCTTCTCCTGGCCTGCTCATACCTGACCAGCCACCTACTGTAGCAGCACAGCCATTTTGGAAAAGTGTTTGACTATTTGTTATAAAGTTAAACACACACAAACTCTGACAGTTTATAAGAGCATAAAGTTAAATGTATACCTACTCTTATGACTCAATTCCACTCTTATTTTCTCAAGAGAAATGAAAACATATGTCCACAAAAAGACTTGTATAACAATGTTTGTAGCAGCTTTATTCATAATAGCCCCAAACTGGAAAGAACTCAAATGTCCGTCAAGAGGAGAATGGATAAACAAGCTGTAGTAGATTAAGTATTAAGGCAATGGAATACCACCTAGCACTGTTTTTTTTTTTGTTTTTTTTTTTTGTTTTTTTTTTTTGTTTTTTTTTTGAGACAGGGTCTCCCTCTGTTGCCAAGGCTGGAGTGCAGTGGTGTGATATCAGCTCACTGCAGCATCTACCTCCTGGGATCAAGCAATACTCCCACCTCAGCCTCCCAAGTAGCCAGGAACACAGGTGCACGCCACCACACCCGGCTATTTAAAAAATTTTTTTAGAGACAGAGTCTCCCTATGTTGCCCGGGCTAGTTTCAAACTCCTGGTGCTCAAGTGATCCTCCCACTTTGGCCTTCCAAAGTGCTGGAATTACAGGCATAAGCCCCTGCACCCAGCCTACTTAACAATTTTTAAAAACCTACTTATTCACTCAACAACGTGGATTACTCAAAAATCTTATGTAGAGTGACAGAAGCTAGAATTAACAATCACTGGTAATAGAAATCAGAAAAGTGGTTGTCAGTAAACAGACAATGTACAGAATGGGAGAAAATATTTGCAAACCATACACTCAACAAAGGTCTAATATCTGGAATCTATAAGGAACTTAAATAATTCAACAAACGAAAAACAAATAACTCCATTAAAAATAGGCAAATACATGAACAGACACTTCTCAAAATAAGACAAGAGTGGCCGGCGCAGAGGCTCACGCCTGTAATCCCAGCACTTTGGGAGCCCGAGGCGGTGGATCACCTGAGGTCGGGAGTTCGAGACCAGCCTGAGCAACATGGAGAAACTCGTCTCTACTAAAAATACAAAAATTAGCCAGGTGTGGCAGCACATGCCTGTAATCCCAGCTACTTGGGAGGCTGAGGCAGGAGGATCGCTTGAACCTGGGAGGCAGAGGTTTCGGTGAGCCGAGACCACGCCATTGCACTCCAAGCTAAGCAACAAGAGCATAACTCTGTCTCAAAAAAATAATAAAAAATAAATAAATAAATAAATAAATAAATAAAATAAGACAAGAGTGGCCAAAAAACATGAAGAAATTCTCAACATCACTAATTATCAGAGAAATGCACATCAAAACCACAATCAGGGGCTGCGCCAGGCACAGTGGGTCACACCTGTAATCCCAGCACTTTGGGAGGCCGAGGTGGGTGGATCACTTGAGGTCAGGAGTTTGAGACCAGCCTGGCCAACATAGTGAAACGCCATCTCTATTAAAAATACAAAATCAGGCAGGTATGGTGGTGCATACCTGTAATCCCAGCTACACAGGAGGCTGAGGCTTGAGAATCACTTGAACCTGGGAGGCGGAGGTTGCAGTGAGCTGAGATGGCACCACTGCACTCCAGCCTGGACAACAAAGAGAGACTCTCTCAAAACAAAAACAAAAACAAACCACAATGAGATTCCATCTCACACCAGTCAAAACGGTTATTCCTAAAAAGTCAAAAAACAACAGATGCTGTCAAGGCTGCGGAGAAAAGAGAATACTTATGAAAGTTCAGCCACTGTGGAAAGCAGTTTGGAGATTTCCTTCGGAGTTTGGAGCCACTCTTGACTCCCTCTTGGAGTGGATAGATGGTCTTTGCTGGCAGGGCACACTCCAATACTTTCATCCTGATGAAGTCCTATTCTTTACTTTTATACTCTTTTTTAACCTCATTCCCGTTCTTATGCTGCCCTCTGCCCTTAAATTTTCCTTAAGGTGTTCGCGCAGTCCTGGTAACACTTGAAGCAGTCCTGAGAAACACCGCCCCTATGCCAATAATCCCAGTAGAAACTTACATTTTCTTTATCTTTTCTTATAACTGTATATTTTATAAATAAAAAGACAGGAATGTCAGGCCTCTGAGCCAAAGCTCAGTGTCACGCATGTCCACGTGAAGAGAGTCCACCAACAGGCTTTGTGTGAGCAATAAGGCTGTTTATTTTACCTGGGTACAGATTCAGCCTGGGTGGGCTGAATCTGAAAAAGGAGTCAGCAAAGGGTGGTGGGATTTTCATGAGTTCTTATAGGTTTGGGATAGGCGGTGGAGTTAGGAGCAATTTTTTGTGGGCAGGGGGTGGATCTCACAAAGTACATTCTCAAGACGGGGGAGAATATCACAAAGCACCTTCTTAAGGGTGGGGGAATATCACAAAGCACATTATCGCAAGGGCGGGGAGGTGTATTGTCATAAGGTCAATTGATCAGTTAGGGTGGGGCAGGAACAGATCACAATGGTGGAATGTCATCTTTTGTGGATCTTCAGTTGCTTCAGACCATTTGGATGTATATGTGCAGGTCACAGAGGATATGATGGCTTAGCTTGGGCTCAGAGGCCTGACATTCCTGTCTTCTTATATTAATAAGAAAAACAAAACAAAATGGTGGTGAACTGTTGGAGTGGCAAAAATTTTTGGCGGTGGTATGGAGAGATAATGGGCGATGTTTCTCAGGGCTGCTTCAAGCAGGATTAGGAGGGGCGTGGGAACCTACAGTGGGAGAGATTAAACTGATGAACGATTTTGGGGTGAGGGGTGATATTGTGGGCTTGTTAGAGCATTTGTTGTATAGAATGATTGGTGATGGCCTGGAAGCAGTTTTGTATGAACTGAGAAACTAACCGGAAGACACAAGGTCCGAATAAGAGAAGAAGAAAAACAGGTATTAAAGGACTAAGAATTGGGAGGTCCCAAGACATCCAATTAGAGAGTGCCCAAAGGGGTTCAGCAAAATTATTTGCTTGGTTGGAGAGTTTTTGGGCTCTATCCTTGAGTTTTTTAATGTTCTCATATACTAGGCTAGATTGATTTAGGTAAAAACAACACTCTTCATTAAAAAATATAGAGTCCCCCCCTTTTTTTTTTGACAGTGAGTAAGTCGAGGCCTTGGCAATTTTGGAGGAAAGAGAAATACAAAGCCGGCAATTGTTTGCTAAAGAAGGATTAGAAACAGCTAAGAGAGAGTGAGTGAGATTGATAGTGTGGTTGAGATGGGGGGCGGGGGGTGGGGTGGGGGTGGGGGAGTGGGGGGGTGGTAGAGGGTGGAGAATAAGAGTGAATATAAAAGTAAAGAATAGGACTTCATCAGGGTGAAAGTATTGGAGGGTGCCCTGTCAGCAAAGATCATCTATCCACTCCAAAAGGGAGCCAAGAGTGGTGGATTGGGGATAGTACCAGGAGATATCCGCTGCAATGGTTTGGAGGAAAAGTGTAAACCAGCAGTGTAAACAGGGGCAGGGCATTTACAAGTAGTTGAGAATGGTGAATAGGAGTATGACTAGACAGAATATAGTAGGGATGACAAATTTTGGGGGCACAGTCCAAGTAGTGGGGGTGACTGCGTAAAGCCCTGTTACAAAAAGTAGGGTAAGGGTGAATAGACCTAATAGAATGAAGGGATGTATTAGGCTCATAAGGGTTATCACTGCTCAAATCCTTGAGCTTGATGTGTAGGGAAGGGAGGGGGCCTGAACAATTCCTGAGTAGTAGTAGAATAGCAGATGGAACACTGAGAAGTGATTTCCTTGAGGATAGATTTCCATGATGGAAAGGAAATGAGAGGTTCTAAGAGGCAGGCTAGCAGCTTGTAACCTATATGGAAGAGGTTATGAAATGATGGCAGAATAGAATGGGCCTGTGAGGCTGAAAGATCTTTCCCTTGGTCCAAGAGCCATTTGCCTTGTGTGGGAAGAGATTGATAGGTGGAAGTTTCAGTGGGAGAGTAGATGGGAGTGACTGATGAGAAGGAGAAAAACTGGCTGTGTGGGACAGAAGTTGGAACTAGCTGCTTCTTTTGCTACCTTATCAGCATAAGCATTGCCCTGAGCGATGGGATCTGATGCCTTTTGATGGCCCTTGCAGTGAATGACTCCAGCTTCCTTTGGAAGTAAAGAGGACTTGAGAAGTGTCTTTATTAAAGAGGCATTAATGATGGAGGACCCTTGCATAGTGAAGAAACCTCTTTTTGCCCATATAACAGCATGGTGGTGCAGATATGGAAGGCATGTTTAGAGTCAGTATAAATATTGACACACAGTCCCATTGCAAGAGTGAGGGCCCGAGTTAAGGCAATGAGTTCAGCTTGCTGAGAGGTAGTGGAGCGGGGCAGAGAGGTAGCCTCAATGATAGATGTGGGAGATACTATAGCATAGCCTGCCTTTGCTGATGAGTGGTGATTAGGCCTGGTGGAACTGCCGTCAATAAACCAAGTGTGATCAGGGTGAGGAACAGGAAAGAAGGAAATATGGGGAAATGAAGTCAATGTCATGTGGATCAGAGAGCTACAGTCATGGGGGTCAGGTGTGGTATCAGGAATAATGTGGGAGGCCAGATTGAAGTCCAGGCCAGGAACAATGGTAATTGTGGGAGACTCAACAAATAGTGAATACAGTTGAAGGAGCTGGGGGGCAGAAAGTATATGCATCACGTGTGAGGAGGAAAATAGATTTTGAAAGTTATGGGAACTGTAGAGAGTAAGTGGAGCGTAGGTTGTGATTTTGAGGGTCTCTAAAAGTATTAAAGCAGCAGCAGCCACTGCACACAGACATGAGGGCTAGACTAAAACAGTAGGGTCAAGTTGCTTGGACAGAAAGACCACAGGGCCTTTCTGTCTCTTGTGTAAGAATTCTCACCGTACAGCCCTGTACTTCGGCTGTGTGTAATGAAAAGGGTTGGGATGAGTTAGGGAGAGCTAGAGTGAGAGCAGTTTTAGGGCTGGTTTTTTTTTTTTTTTTTTTTTTTTTTTTTTTTTTTTGAGACAGAGTTTCACTCTTGTCCCCCGGGCTGGAGTACAGTGCAGTGGCTTGATCTTGGCTCACTGCAGCCTCTACCTCCCAGGTTCAAGCAATTCTCCTGCCTCAGCTTCCCAAGTAGCTGGGACTACAGGCGTGCACCACCATGTCTGGCTAATTTTTGTATTTTTAGTAGAGACAGGGTTTCACCATCTTGGCCAGGCTGGTCTTGAACTCCTGACCTCATGATCCACCTGCCTGAGCCTCCCAAAGTGCTGGGATTACAGGTGTGAGTACCACGCCCGGCCAGGGCTGTTTTTTAAGGAATGGAAAGGGGAGTGGGAAAGGATTTAGGATTTATGGGATCAGCTAGGTTTCCTTTTGTGAGTTTATATAATGGTTTAGTCAGGATGGCAAAATCAGGTATCCAAAGGCGAAAGTACCTAACTGTGCCTAGGAAGGAAAGGAGTTCTTGTTTTGTAGAAGGGGTTGGGGTTCGGGAGATTAGCCAGACACGATCAGCAGGGAGAGCATGGGTGTTTTTGTGAAGAATTATGCCAAGATAGGTAATGGATGAGGAAGAAATTTGGGCTTTGGACGGGGATACATGATATCCTTTTAAGAATGGATGTTGGAGGAGCAGGAGGGTGTCCTGTTGGGAAGATTTGTAGGAGGGCTATAAAGTAGAAGGTCATCAAAATATTGAATAAGGTGAGAAACAGATGGACAGAAAGAAAACAAATCATGATAAAGGGCTTGACTGAAGTAATGGGGGCTGTCCCTGAAGCCTTGTGGCCAGTACAGCCCAGGTAAGTTGCTGAGACTGATGGGTGTCAGGGTCAGTCCAAGTGAAAGCGAACAGATGGGATGAAGGGCGTAAAGGAATAATAAAGAAAGCATGTTTGAGATCCAGAACAGAATAATGGGTTGTGGAAGGAGGTATTGAGGATAGGAGAGTATATGGGTTTGGCATCACAGGGTGGATAGGCAAGACAATTTAGTTGATAAGGCGAAGATCTTGGACCGGCCTGTAAGACTTGTCTGGTTTTTGGACAGGTAGGATGGGGGAATTGTAAGGAGAGTTTATAGGCTTTAAAAGACCATGCTGTAACAGGCGAGAGATAACAGGGTTTAATCCTTTTAAAGTGTGCTGTGGGATGGGATATTGGCGCTGAGCGCGGTAAGGGTGATTGGGTTGTAATGGGATGGTAAGGGATGCATGATTGGTCACCAAGGAGGGAGTAGAGGTGTGGATTAAGGTTGGGAGATACAAGGAGAGGATGTGAAGGAGGCTTTGAACTGGGGAAAAGGGTGGCAATGAGGTGTGACTGTAGCCCAGGAATAGTCAAGGAAGCAGATTATTTGGTTAAAATATCTTGACCTAATAAGGGAGCTGGACAGGTGGGGATAACTAAAAAAGAGTGCATAAAAGAATGTTGTCCAAGTTGGCACCAGAGTAGGGGAGTTTTAAAGGGTTGTGAAGCTTGGCCGTCAATACCCACAACAGTTACGGAGGCAAAGGAAACAGTTCCTTGAAAAGAAGGTAATGTGGAGTGGGTAGTCTCTGTATTGATTAAGAAGGAGACGGACTTACCTTCCACTGTAAGAGTTACCCAAAGAGTCTGTGATGGTCCAAGAGGCTTCCAAGGCAATCAGGCAGCATCAGTCTTCAGCTGCTAAGCCGAGAAGATGGGGAGGAGTCAGTCAGAGAGCTTTGGGCTAGAGTTCTAGGGCCTCTGGGAGTGGCTGCTGGGTGAGTTGGACAGTCCGATTTCCAGTGGGATCCTGCACAGATGGGACACAGCTTAGGAGGAATCCCAGGCTGCTGGCATTCCTTGGCCCAGTGGACAGATTTCCAGCACTTGAAGCAAGATCCTGAGGGAAGAGGTCCTGGAGGAGTGCCTGGCCACTGCGGTTTAGGCGATTGAAGTTCTTGTGTGCTGGAGATGTGGCTGGGGTTTCTCTCACAGCAGAGGCAAGTAACTGCAACTCTTCTCTACTATTGTACACCTTGAAGGTGAGGTTAATTAAGTCCTGTTGTGGGATTTGAGGGCTGGAATCTAATTTTTGGAGCTTTTTCGAACGTCGGGAGTGAATTGTACCCAATCCGCTTATTCTCAAAATGCATATTGAGAATAAGACTGCCTTCTGGCCCCTCTGGGTCTAGGGTAGTAAAGCATCTAAGGGTTGTTGCCAAATGGGCCATGAACTGGGCTGGGTTTTTACATTTGATGAAAAAGAGCCTAAATGCTAACTGATTTGGGAGAGGTCGGATAAAGAAAAAGGAGTATTAACCTTGACTATGGCTTCAGCTCCAGCCACCTCTTTAAGAGGAAATTGTTGGGCAGATGGGGGAGAGCTAGTCATGGAATGAAACTGTAAGCCAGACCGGATGTGAGGACAGGAGGTGATAGAAGGATTATAGTATTGGGGAGCAGAGGCTGAGGAAGAATTGGGACCTGGCTTGGCCTGGCGGGGAGCAGCCTGGGGAAGAGGGGAGAGGTCAGATGCGTCTGTAGAAAAGAGGATTTAAAGGACTTAGAGGTTGGGGTAGAGACTGAAGTAACAGACAGGGGGAAAAAAGAAAGATTTGGGATGACGGCCGGGCGCGGTGGCTCAAGCCTGTAATCCCAGCACTTTGGGAGGCCGAGACGGGCGGATCACGAGGTCAGGACATCGAGACCATCCTGGCTAACACTGTGAAACCCCGTCTCTACTAAGAAATACAAAAAACTAGCCGGGCGAGGTGGCGGGCGCCTGTAGTCCCAGCTACTCCGGAGGCTGAGGCAGGAGAATGGCGTGAACCCGGGAGGCGGAGCTTGCAGTGAGCTGAGATCCGGCCACTGCACCCCAGCCTGGGCAACAGAGCGAGACTCCGCCTCAAAAAAAAAAAAAAAAAAAAGAAAGATTTGGGATGAGTTGCATCGGAAGCAGAGATTAGGAAGGGACCAATGTGTAAAAGAATGCCTGAATGTCAGGCATCTCAGACCATTTGCCCATTTTACGACAAGAATTATCTAGATCTTGTAGGATGGAGAAATCAAAAGTGCCATTTTCTGGCTATTTGGAACCATTGTCGAGTTTGTATTGGGGCCTAGCAGTATTGCAGAAGAAAATAAGGCATTGGCCGGGTGTGGTGGCTCAAGCCTGTAATCCCAGCACTTTGTGAGGCCAAGACAGGTGGATCACAAGGTCAGGAGATTGAGACCATCCTGGCTAACATGGTGAAACCCCCTCTCTACTAAAAAAATACAAAAAACTAGCTGGGTGAGGTGGCAGGCACCCATAGTCCCAGCTACTCGGGAGGCTGAGGCAGGAGAATGGCGTAAACCCGGGAGGCAGTGAGCTGGGATCCGGCCACTGCACTCCAGCCTGGGCGACAGAGCGAGATTCCATCTCAAAAAAAAAAAAAAAAGAAAAAAGAAAAAAAGAAAATAAAGCATTTAGGTTTTAGGTCAGGTGTGAGTTGAAGAGGTTTTAAATTCTTGAGAACACAGGCTAAGGGAGAAGGAGGAGGAATGGAGGGTGGAAGTTTGCCTATAGTGAAGGAGGCAAACCCAGAGAAAAGAGAGGGTAGAGACACGGAGAGAAGGGGTGGGGGGTACTTGCCACCCTGGGGAGGTGGTGCTTGCCACCAAGGTGAAGGATCAAGGCAGGCATCCCCGAGGTGATCAGACATCTCTGAAATGTGGGTGAATAATCAGGCAGGCATCCCCGCAATGATTAAACACCAAGGGAAGACTGTCTTCCTGAGTCCGTGACCAGAGCCAGAGTTTTGGGTTCACAGATAAAATGCGTCTCCTCTGTTTCTACCAGAAAGGGAAAGGAACTAAAATTAAGGGAAGGGAGAGATTGAAGGGTGTTGCCAAAATTGAAAGGAGAAGGATGTTGAGTGATAGTAAGAGAGGTTGGAGAAGAGAGTAAAAAGAGGCTGCTTACCCAATTTAAAATTAATAACATGTTCCTTGGGCCAGTTGGTCTGAGGACCTGAGGTGGAAGTGGATCTCCTCACGGAGTGAGGGTGAGGACAGGGGACTGGTCTCACGAAGAAGTCCCCCTGTCCTGGATTTCGGCACCAAATGTCACGTGTGGCCATGTGAAGAGAGTCCACCAACAGGCTTTGTGTGAGCACCAAGGCTGTTTATTTCACCTGGGTGCAGGCGGACTGAGTCTGAAAAAGGAGTCAGTAAAGGGTGATGGGATTATCATTAGTTTTTATAGGTTTGGGATAGGTGGTGGAGTTAGGAGCAGTTTTTTTGTGGGCAGGGAGTGGATCTCACAAAGTACATTCTCAAGTGCGAGAGAATATCACAAAGTACCTTATTAAGGGTGGGGGAATATCACAAAGTACATTATTGCAAGGGTGGGGAGGGTGTATTGTCATAGGGTCAATTGATCAGTTAGGGTGGGGCAGGAACAGATCACAATGGTGGAATGTCATCTTTTGTGGATCTTAGTTGCTTCAGACCATCTGGATGTATACGTGCAGGTCACATGGGATATGATGGCTTATCTTGGGCTCAGAGGCCTGACACTTAGCCATTATAACTGCTGTGACTTGTACATATACGTCCAGATGGCCTGCGGGAGCCAGGAAGTCTGGAGCAGACGAAAAACCACAAAGAAGTGAAATAGCCAGTTCCTGCCTTAACTAATTAACCCACCTTATGACATTCTACCATTATGACTTATTCCTGTCCTGCCCCAACTGATCAATCAACCCCATGACATTCTTCTCCTGGACAATGAGTCCCATGATCTCTCCACCATGCACCTTGTGACCCCCTCCCCTGCTAACAATAGATAACCACCTTTAACTATAACTTTCCACTGCCTACCCAAACCCTATAAAACTGCCCCTCTCCTATCTCCCTTCGCTGACTCCTTTTTTGGACTCAGTCTGCCTGCACCCCAGTGATTAAAAAGCTTTATTGCTCACACAAAGCTTGTCTGGTGGGCACTTCACATGGACGCGCTTGACAAAAATCAAGTGCTCCAGCTCTCTCTCTCTTTTAAAGAGATAAGGTCTTGCTATGTTGCCCAGGTTGGTCTTGAACTCCTGGCCTCAAGCGATCCTCCCACCTTGGCACCCCAGAATGTTGTGATTACAGGCGTGAGCCCCCACACCTGGCCCCAGCTCTTTTTGAATTGAGCTTTCCTTACACAAAAAACCCCTGCATCTTTAAATGCATCTTCAGAAGGGATCCTTTTTGTTTTGCTGGTTTCATTCTTCCATTCACAATAATTTTTCAGCATAAAAAATATGGTGACTTTTGTGGACTGTCATGTTCATTGCCAAAAATGAAACTGGATAATACATATTTATCATATGTCTCTTTCTTCATTTCTACAACTGTAATGTGGTATGACAGTGTTGTAGGAGTTATTAAGAAATTATTGCAGGCAGATAAGAGAGGAAAAGGGGTCCCTGGGAAGTTTTCGTTTTTAAAGCAGCTCTTAGATCCAGGCCGGCAACCTTTGATGTGCAAATGAAGGCCATTAGAAACTGGGTCCACCCAAACATGGCGATTCCTGTGACCTTCTTGCCCTTGCCCCACATGTTCCTGGCAACATGGGTACCCCCACATATCCCCATGTGTGTAGAACATCATGGCACCCTGCATTTGCATACTAAAAGGCTAGGGTGGGAGGGCCAGCTTTTTCACAGGCTGCATGAATGACATGCCTGGTCAAACCAATCCCCTGAGTCCTATGCAAATCAAACACTGCCTCCTCCAGCCTCTACATATACCCGGCTGGTATCCACCGCACTTGGGCTTCCCTCTTTGGACTTTGGAGCTCCCCTCCCTCTGTCTCTATATGGGGGAGCTTTTTCCTTCTGTCCTCTCCCTTCCTTCTTGCCTGTTAAACTCTCCGCTCCTTAAAACTACTCCATGTGTGTCCATGCCATTCTTTTTTTTTTTTTTGAGATGGAGTCTCGCTCTGTTGCTCAGGCTAGAGTGCAATGGCGGGATCTCGACTCACTGCAACCTCTGCCTCCCTGGCTCAAGCGATTCTCCTGCCTCAGCCTCCTGAGTAGCTGGGATTATAGGCACACGCCACCACGCCCAGCTAATTTTTGTATTTTTAGTAGAGACCGAGTTTCACCATCTTGGCCAGGCTGGTTTGGAACTCCTGACCTCGTGATCCACCTGCCTTGGCCTCCCAAAGTGCTGGGGTTACAGGTGTGAGCCACTATGCCTGGCCGAGCCTGCCTTCTTGTTTCAGTTCTCACACTGTAAACACGTGTCCTTTTGGTGGTCTATTTAGTGCTACTTATTTTGTATTTTGTGCTTTTTGTTGCTGGTTTTCCTGTTTCATGTGGCCCCCAAGTGAACTGCTGATGAGCTTTCTGGTGCTCCTGAGAGCAAGAAAGCTGTGATATGCTATAGGGAGAAAATCCGTGTACTAGAGAAGCTTCATTCAGGTGTGAGTTATGGTGCCGTGAGTTCAATATTAATGAATCAGGCTGGGCGTGGTGACTCACACCTGTAATTCCAGCACTTTAGGTGGCCGAGGCGGGAGGATCACCTGAGGTGAGGATTTAGACCAGCCTGGCCAACATAGTGAAACCCCATCTCTACTAAAAACTACAAAAAATTAGCTGGGCATGGTGGCACGAGTAATCCCAGCTACTCGGTAGGCTGAGGCAGGAGAATGGCTTGAACCTGGGAGGCAGAGGTTGCAGTGAGCTGAGATTGTGTCATTGTACTCCAACCTGGGCAACAAGAGTAAAACTGCATCTAAAAAAAAAAAAATTAATGAATCAACTGCATATTAACTTAGGTGCCTTTAAACAGAACAAACATGAGAAAAGGTTATGTGTTGGTCAACTGATGAAAATATTGTGACTAGGCCGGGCACGGCGGCTCATGCCTGTAATCCCAGCACTTTGGGAGGCCGAGGTGAGCAGATCACTTGAGGCCAGGAGTTGGAGACCAGCCTGGTCAACATGGTGAAACCCCATCTCCACTAAAAATAAAAAAAAATTAGCCAGGCATGGTGGCACACACCTGTAATCTCAGCTACTTGGGAGGCTGAGGCACAAGAATCACTTGAATCCAGGCAGTGGAGGTTGCAGTGAGCTGAGAATGCACCACGCACCACTGCACTCCAGCCCGGGCAATAGAGTGAGACTTGGTCTCAAAAAAAAAGAAAGAAAAAAGAAAATATTGTGACCAGACCCTCACAGGAACCTAACCCTGTACTTCTAGGAGCAAAGTTTCAATATTTGCTAATCCAGGGGTTTGTGGTGATTTTATAGAACACAACCACCACGAATCAGGAGCGTGGGCCGTACCTCCTGCTGGCTGTGTTTCTCTGGTTGCACTCTGATATAGTGACAACGTCACAGAACTGCTAATACTATTGTGGTTTTTGCCTACCTTAACACATTTTGAAGAAAAGTTAAGGGCTGGTGAAAACAAAGATGTTGATTTATTCCCATCCAAGCATATGAGTCCCCTGAATGCTCTCTGTGGACCCTGTGGGCATTCGGTGACCCCAGCTTAAGAGCACCTGCAGGTTAACAGAGGATAATGCAAAGGCTGGAGGCAGCAGTGTTCCCACAGGCTCTGAGGAAGCAGTGAAACTGGAAGGCCTGGCCGGGGAACTGGAGGCTGGGGGCTCAGCAGGCCTGTGGGCTCTGCTCCCCAGCTGAAGACACTGTACCCCTAGTTCTTCTTCAAGCTGTGGTTGTCCCAAGCTAGATCCATCCAAAAAAACCATGGCTGCCTACAGGTGTTGAGGAAGCGTGTTTGCAAGGGCCAGCCGGGATTTGGCCCCAGTGGCTCTGAGGCCCCTCCCTCTCCTTGTACTAAACTCAGACAATTCTGTTCTCCGATTATTCTACCCGTGATTTTAAGTGCTCCTCACGTCTGAACAAACTTACCCCCATCTCTTTTTATTTAAAAAAGCAAACAGAACCCCTGAGTTTTTGGATCTGGGATGATACTTGGGCTGCCTATCTGTGCCCTCCACCCACTATACCCTCCCAGAAAATGAAATTAATCTACTTAGGTTGATCACAAAGGTGGGCTGGTCGTCCCATCCCGCCCATGTCACCATACCAAGCGCCCTTCTGCTTCAGGTCCTGGGAGGTGAGGACTTCCTGGTGTCATCCTCAGATGGCGGGACAAGGCTGGGGCTGGATTCTTCCTGTCTGGGTTCACCTCCAGTTGCTGGTGCTTCCTTAAGCACAGCACCATGGCCCCCATGTTTATGATCGGGAAAGGATGCTAACTAGAACCAGCCAAAGGAAGAGACACAGGGCAGAGTCCAGGGAGGGTGCTGATGAGGAGCTGGTGGCCGCGTGTGTGGCATCACCTCCTCCTTGCTGTGATGTGTGACAATTCACAGAGTACCTCCAACCACGGAAGCTTCCCTGGGCTTTAATGTCAGAGTTTGTATTGCAGTTTCCCTCTGTGGGCAGGAGCGATGGAATCATCACCTGTGAAGCTGAACTGGGTCTCTAGCTTGTTTCCTCGCTCTGGGGGTTGCTCTGACATCTCTTGCCCTAAGGGGCCCGTCATGAGTGACCTCATTAGGGTTAGGGTAAACCATCAGGTGTGGTCTTCCAGGAGCCAGGACAAAGGGACAAAGGCCAGATCTCTCTGGGGAGAGGGAGGGTGTCAATTCCTTAGTACACAACTCCTGACTTGAGCCTCCTGCCCCTCAAGCTGGTGCCCCTCAGCTCTGACTGAACATCCTGCTTTGTGAGTGATCTTACAAGTCTCACCCGGCCTGGAACTGGCAATGGGGAAATTGCTGAGGCAGGTGGCTGGCTCTAGGGCCTGGCTTGAGGATGGGCAGGAAGACACACTGCCCTCTCATGAGCCCCTCGGTCCCCGCTTACAGCCCCAGACCCCAGTGACGTTCAGGCTTTTGGAGCAAGCTCTGTCGCTTTGTGCAGCATCTGTAGGGGACCCGGACTCCTGACTGGTCACTTGCGGGAGAGAAGACCAGTGGCTCCTCTCACTCCCTCTTACAGGAGACTGAAGGCTGCCACCTCTGAGACCTCCTACACTTTGGCTCCCCTTCTGGGAACCATGGGAAAACGGCTGTCATGAGCCAAATCCTGTCCAGCTGAAGTCCTGCTTGATGTTGGCGGAGGATGTGGTCGTTCAGAGCTGGGAGGACAGACCAGACACCAAGCAAAACCAAGAGCTCTTCACTCCTTCTGACTCTAGATGAGTGGGGTGCAGGGCCTTGAAGAGTGACTGGGGAACAGGACTGCAGAGAATGCAGAGACTACAATTCTCTCAGGGAATGTGGCTGTGGGATGAGCGTTCACAGCTGAAGAGGTTCATGGGGTTGAAGGAGTTTCTCATTTTTGTTTGTTTTCAACATGTGAAAGACTTGAGCCCATTTGAAAGGCCATGGAGCTAGGCGCGGTGGCTCAGGCCTGCAATCCCAGCACTTTGGGGGGTGGATCACATAAGGTCAGGACTTTGAGACCAGCCTGGCCAGCATGGTGAAACCCCATCTCTACTGAAAATACAAAAATTAGCTGGGCGTGGTGGCCACGTGCCTGTAATCCCAGCTACTTAGGAGGCCGAGGCAGGAGAATCGCTTGAACCTGGGAGGCGAAGGTTGCAGTGAGCCGAGATGGCACCACTGCACTCCAGCCTGGGTGACAGAGCGAGACTCCGTCTCAAAACATAAATAAATAAATAAATTTCAGGTGGATCAAATATGTTAACATAAAAAGTGAAATATGAGAGCACTAGAAGAAAATATGGAAAATTTATTTTATAACTCAAAGTTGGAAAGAGCTTTTTTAATTTAATTTTTATTTATTTATTTATTTATTTTCCGAGACAGACTCTTGCTCTGTCGCCCAGAGCTGGAGTGCAATGGCATGATCTCGGCTCACTGCAACCTCCGCCTCCCAGGATCAAGCAATTCTCCTGCCTCAGGCTCCCTAGGAGCTGGGATTACAGGTGTGCACCACCAGGCCTGGCTAATTTTTGTATTTTTAGTAGAGACAGGGTTTCACCATGTTGGCCAGGCTGGTCTCAAACTCCTGACCTCGTGACCCACCTATCTCAGCCTCCCAAAGTGCTGGGATTACAGGTGTGAGCCATTGCGTCCAGCCTTATTTTTAATTGTTTAATTTTCAGTGCTCTTTGGGTAGGAGAGAACTTTCTCAGAAAAATGACATAGTACCTAGAAGCCATTAAGGAAAAGATGGAAATTTTACATTAAAATATCACTGTATCCTAGAAAAATTATGAACAAAGTCAAAAGATAGATGACAAGTGGAAAAATATTTTCAATATATCAGATAAATGTCTTTAATGAAGCCCTCCTACAGATCAGTAAGAAAAAGTCAATCCCATTTTAGTAGGTGTAGCAAATAGAAAAGAAGACAAAGACAAATAAGCCAATAGAAAAATAGACAAAGGATATGAACCAACCGTGAAGCAGGCTCACGGTGCACTGCTTACCAACGTGTCTGCATCTAGGTGAGATGGAGCACACTCACATGCACCCAGTTACATGATAAGGGTTTATTACAGATTGGCAGCAAGGGCAACAGAGGCCTAGGATTCATTCAGAGCCAATTCCCCAGGCTCAGACCAGCTGGGCTGATGGAATTTGACTGCATGCGTCCCACCTGCACCATGGCTGAAGAGCCCTGAAAAGCAGCCTGCTCTGAGCTTTATGCTCTGTGAGTGGCTGAGCTGCAGTGTTGAAGGACACCCTGTTTCTTTCTTTCTTTTCTTTTTTTTTGAGACAGAGTCTCACTCTTGTTGCTCAGGCTGGAGTGTAGTGGTGCGATCTTGGCTCACCGCAACCTCCGCCTCCCAGGTTTAAGCAATTCTCCTGCCTCAGCCTCCTGAGTAGCTGGGATTACAGGTGCCCACCCCCATGCCTGGCTAATTTTTTGTATTTTTGGTAGAGACAAGTTTTCACCATGTTGGCCAGGCTGGTCTCGAACTCCTGACCTCAGGTTATCTGCCTGCTTTGGCCTCCCGAAGTGCTGGGATTACAGGCGTGAGCCACTGCGCCTGGCCAAGACACCCTGTTTCTAAGGGTGAACTGGAACAGAGCCTGAGCAATTCTGGCCATCTCCCTCTTATCTCAAGATGTTGCATTTCTAGCGCATTCTACAGTTATTTTTCAGAACTACAAGCAAGAAAGATGAGAGAACCAGGGTGGTTTAAGGTCACCTGGAGAATCGTTCTGTACAAATCTTTTTCAAGAAAGGAAATATGAATGACTCAAACACATGAAAAGATGTTAACGTCACTAAGAGTAGGAGAAATGCAAATTAAAACAACACTATGTGCATTTTCTTACCTATTAGATTGGTGATGATCACCAGGTTTGCTGACACATTTCATGTACCTGCTGTTTGGGACAATTTCCAGGGAGGGTGAGTTGGGAATAGCTAGTTATCTGTTATGGACTGAGTTGCGTCTCCCCAAAATTCACAAGCCGAAGCGCTAACCTCCAGTACCTCAGAATGTGACTGTATTTGGAGACAGGGTCTTTAAAGAGGGAATTAAGTAAAAATGAGACTGTTAGGGTGGGGTCCTAATCCAATATGACAGACGTTTATATAAGAAGACGAAATTTGGACACATACACGCATGGAGCGAAACTAACTCTGCCAACATCTTAATCTCAGACTTCAGCCTCAGACTGTGAGGAAATAAATTTTCTGTTGTTTAAGCCACCCAGTCTGTGGTTCTCTGTTATGGCAGCCCTAGCAAACTAATACACCATCAACCTTGAAACAGCTGGAAATTTGACTTCTAGCAATTTGTACTACAGATAGACTGGCATGTGTTCCTGGCATGTGCAAGGATATGCAAAGGTATTGTTTGTAGCAGTCAGGATTCAATCAAGAAGACAGAAGCCGACTCTAGGTATTTCGAGTACAAAGAGAAGCACTGGAAGGGCTGGGAGAGGAAAGGCCAGGAAAGTTCTAGAAGTTAGGAGATGGCAGGAAGTCATCACTAGTGATCCTCGGTGCTGGCAGGGCGAAAGCACATGATGCCCAGGGGGACACCTGGAGCTGCCGGAAGCTGTCACCAAGGATCTCAGGCTGGTCTCGAACTCCTGACCTCAAGTGATCCACCAGCCTCGGCCTCCCAAAGTGCTGGGATTACAGGTGTGAGCCACCGCGCCTGGCCAGATCTCAGCTGCTTATAGCACTGCAGTGGGGGTCATGCAGGGTGATGACCAGAAGCCGAGGAAAGGAGTCTGCCATGGGTTTTGCTGCCTACCCAGAGCAGCTGCTGGAGAGCAATGGCTTCTGCTTCCTTCATGGACAGAATTCAGCCTAGGACATACTGGAAAGGGGCTCTGGAAATGCAGGGAAACGTAGAAGGGGACGGGAGTGATGTTACATTAACGAGGATTGATCTAGTATTGTCCAACCACAGGGGCTGGTTAAATACACCATGGTTGGTTCAGACGGAACACCAAGCAGCTTCAAAGGGAATGCAGAAGCTCCACGTGTGCAGGTGCAGAAGGGTCTTTCAGAGTCACTTTTAAGTGAAAAAGCAAAATGCATCAAGCCTGGCATGCTTCATTTTGTGTAAAATATAAAAAGAAGGCCACGGCTCCATCTGTGCTCGCATGCCCATGGACGAGCCTGTGGAGCATCCAGAAAGACAGGTGGCAGCAGATGGCACGATGGTGGCTGGTGGGGCGGGGAGTTGGGCGAAAGAAAAACTTGCCTTCACTATGTTCTCTTTTGTAATTTCATACGATGTATTAGTCTGTTTTCACACTGCTGATAAAGACGTACCTGAGACTGGGCAATTTACACAAGAGAGAGGTTTAATGGACTTACAGTTCCACGTGGCTGGGGAGGCCTCACAATCATGGTGGAAGGCAAAGGGCACATCTCACATGGCAGCAGACAACACAAGAAAGCTTGTGCAGGGAAACTCCCCTTTATAAACCCATCAGATTGTGTGAGACTTATTCACTATCACAAGAACAGAATGGGAAAGGCCCACCCCCATGATTCAATTACCTCCCACTGGGTCTCTCCCACAACACGTGGGAATTGTGGGAGCTACAATTCAAGATGAGATTTGGGTAGGGGCACAGCCAAACCATATTAATGTGCATGTACACATTCAAAAAGTAAAATAGTTAAAAAGCAAAGACCAAAAAAAGAGAAACAAACAAACCTAACCAAAGAGGTAGCATGGAAGCTGGAGGGCACCTCTGCGCACGGAAAAGGGTTTCTGGGCACATGGTGGGGGCCCAGCTTGGCTGGAGCCCAGGGATTTCATGGTGACCCCTTCTCCAGGGTGTGAATTTTGCTGCCTACCCATACATAGCAGCTGCTGGAGACCAGTGGCTTCTGCCTCCTTCATGGGCAGACTTCAGCCTAGGACATACTGGAAAGGGGCTCTGGAAATGCACAGAGATGTACAAGGGGATGGGAGTGATGTTACATTAACAAGGATTAACAAGGATTACATTAACAAGCACTGTCCATCCACAGGGGCTGGTTAAATACACCATGGTTTGTTCAGATGGAACACCAAACAACTTCAAACGGAATGCAGAGACTCTGCATTTTCTGACCCGTGACTCTCAGCAGTGTGGGTGGCCAAAGGGGTGGCCCACAGACTCTGAGAAGGCCTGGAAAGGTTGTGAGGACAGAGCCCTGAGCGAAGGAGAAAGCAGTCCCTGTCAACCTGGATAACAGCATCTGCCCTCCTAGTCCCCAGAGTGAGAGGAGCGGGGCCAAGAAACAAGCACTTCCAGCAACACCAGGGGCTTCGAAAGTTCTGTCTGGAGCAAGAACAGGAGCCAGCCTGGGACTGGGGTCTCTGTAGGCCGCTGCTTTTCTTCCAGTGCCAGTGATGTGAGGCTGGCACTCAGGCTGGTCAAGGAATGCAGAGGAAGACAAGTTCCCCATTCATCCCCTGAAAAAGGGGCTGTACCTGGCGTAGGAGTGTGTCCAGGCTGCTGGGGTGCTGGGGCCCTGCCCTCTCCTTCACCCCCAGATTTCAGTCCAGACGACCCTTTATGAGCTCATGCTCTTCGTCTGCTACTTTTTTTTTTTTTTGAGACAAGGTCTTGCTCTATTGCTCAGGCTGGAGTGCAGTGGCACGATTATAGCTCCCTGTAACTTTGAACTCCTGGATTCAAGCGATCCTTCTGCCTCAGCCTGCTGAGTAGCTAGGGCTACAGGGATGCACCACTGCGCTGGCTAATTTTTGAATTTTTTGTAGAGATGGGGTCTCACGATGTTGCCCAGGCTTGTCTGGAACTCCTGGAATCAAGGGAGCCTCCCAAAGTGCTGGGATTACAGGGCGAGCCACCACACCCAACTGCCTGCTACTTCTTGTTTTATGGAGGTCCTTTTGGTTTTTCTTTTTTCCTTTTTGAGACAGGATCTTACTCTGCCGTCCAGGCTGGAGTGCAGTGGTGCAAACATGGCTCACTGCAGCCTTGACTTCCTGGGCTCAAGTGATCCTCCTGCCTCAGCTTCCCTGATAGCTGGAACCACAGGTGTGTACCACCACGCAGGGCTAATCTTTTAAATTTTTTGTAGCGATGGGTCTCCCAGGCTGGTCTTGAACCCCCAGGTTCAAACCATCCTCCCACCTGGGCCTCCCAAAGTGCTGGGATTACAGGTGTGAGCCACTGTGCCCAGCTACTTCTTGTTTTTTAATTTTAAAGCACATAGGTGGAAATTGTTGTGTTTATGTGTGACTTTAGACACACATTGTTCAATCCAGCACACCTACCATTCTGAGTTACCTGGCTCCTCCTGGCTTTCCTATTTAAGTTGGTTTATCTTTTCCTGGCTATCTCATTCCTTTATTATTTCACTTTCATAATCTTTATTTTCCTTGAATTTTGCACGGCCTTTGGCAATTTCAACCCTTGGGCATTTCAGTTATGGTTTATCCTTTTAATTTTTGTGCATCTGGTTTCCTCTGTGCCAAGTTACTTACCTTGGTGGAGGATCCTAGGGTGGAGGGAACACGAAGCTTCTCTCTGTGACTCCGCTGCAAGGTCCCAACCCCAACATCAGAGGTAAAGGCCTGACCCCACAGGTCTTGGGGGGCAGCCACAGTTAGTCCCACCAGGCAGCAGGTGCCCTAAGGGAGCCTTCTGGTCCACAGTTGGTCAGCAATGCCCCCGGGCTGCTCACGGGGAACCCAGGTGGTCCTAGAAGGGTCAGAGGCACCGGTGGTGGGTGAGCAATAGTAACCTGCGTGCAGACTCACGTCTGCATGAGAAGGCAGTGGGTGAGGCCCAGCCATGGAGGGAATCACCCAGGAGACAAACCCCATGGGTATTATCACCCAGGATAATTTGAGAAGAGAAGGCTGGATCTGCCCCTGACAGGGAGACCACTGATCAATAGTGAAGCAGGGTATTTCCTCGACCCCTTCTCAGGACTTGTGACAGGGGTGCCTCATTTACTCAGCCCACTGCTCTCAACTCCTCGTGGGAGGGAGCACAGGAGCAAACGAGGCGAGAACTGGAGTGCCCGAGTGCTGGAACTGGCCAGCTGTTTCAGTGCGGGCGGGATCAGACTCCACTCTTTCAGATCCACCGCATTCCACCCCTCATGAAAGGGAGCACGCAGGTGAGCAGGTGCAGGAGCTGGAGCGAGCGCTTTTGGGCACCGGCAGCAGTGAACTTCGTTCGGGCCCCACGACAGTGTCCAGGCAGGGTGCCTGCGGCTCCTGGGGCCCCAGAGGTCACGTTAGAGTGCTCTTGTAGCTCTGCTGTCCATGGACTTAACAACTTTAAATACATTCATTATTGTAAAAAAATAATAATAATAAAAACAAGTGAGTTAATGTTTCAACTCAACATTGCAGGAAAATAACTTTATTTTTATTTATTTATTTTTTTGAAAAAGGGTCTCACTCTGTCACTCAGGCTGGAGTGTGGTGGCGCCATCTTGGCTCACTGCAACCTCTGCCTTCCAGGCTCAAGCGATCCTCCCACCTCAGCCTCCCAAATAGCTGGGACTATAGGCGTGCCCTCCAGGCCCAGATGATCCTTGTATTTTTGGTAGAGATGGGGTTTTTCCATGTTGCCCAGGTTTCATACGTTTCAATAAGATTTAAAATCTACTCATGGCAGGGTGTGGTATCAGGTGCCTGTAGTCCTAGCTCCTCAGGAGGCTAAGGCAAGAGGATCACTTGAGCCCAGGAGGTCAAGGCTGCAGTGTGCTATGATCACTCCACTGCCCTCCAGCCTGGTTGACAGAGCAGAACTCTGTCTGTAAAAAAAAGATTAATTTTAAAAATAAAAAATTAAAAATCTATTCATATATGAATAATTCTTATACTTTCACACTTTAAACTGCATTTAATTAACTTGTTAATTACATTTGTCTTTCATTGAATTTGGCATAGGTTTAGCTCTTTTAATGCTTTTTAAAAAATAATTGACTTGGATTTATTTATCTACTGCTTTCAAATTCATTAAATTTGACTCACATCTCTCTTATGTCTTCATTATTTCCTTTTTCTGGTTTTGTTTTAGTCTGTTTTAAAGTTCTTTTCTGGCCTGGGTGTGGTGGCTCACGCCTGTAATCCCAGCACTTTGGGAGGCCGAGGAGGGCAGATTACCTGAGGTCAGGAGTTTGAGACCAGCCTGGCCAACATGGCGAAACCCCGTCTCTACTAAAAATACAAAAATTAGCTGGGTGTGGTGGCAGGTGCCTGTAATCCCAGCTACTCAGGAGGCTGAGACAGGAGAATCACTTGAACCCAGGAGGTAGAGGACGTTGCAGTGACCCAAGATCATACCACTGCACTCCAGCCTGCACGACAGAGCAAGACTCCATCTCAAAAAAAAAAATAAATAAATAAAGTTATTTTCTGGCCCAGTATGCTGGCTCGTGCCTGTAGTCTCAGAACTTTGGGAGGCTGAGGTGGATGGATGAATTGAGCCCAGGAGATTGAGACCAGCCTGGGCAACATCAAGAAACCCTATCTCTACCGAAAATACAAAAATTAGCTGCGCCTGGAGGGCATGCCTATAGTCCCAGCTACTTGGGAGGCTGAGGTGGGAGGATCGCTTGAACCTGGAAGGCAGAGGTTGCAGTGAGCCAAGATGGCACCACCGCACTCCAGCCTGGGTGAAGAGTGAGACGCTGTTTCAAAAAAGTAAATAAAAATAAAGTTATTTTCCTGCAATGTTGAGTTGAAACATTAGTTCACTTGTTTTTATTTTATTTTTTACAATAATAAATGCATTTAAAGTTGTTAAGTTGGGCAATGTTCAGCAGCTACAGCCTTAAGCCCAAGGCCTGACATGTAACACCCCTTGAAGTCAAAATGATGTAAACTGACATTAAAATTATGTGGTGTTCCCGATTTCAAAACAATGAACCATGATAGTTTTTACTTTCTCTTTGACTCAACAGTTATTTAAGAAACAGGCTAGGATTTTTGTCATTGTTCTTGTTTGGTTTACTTTTGTGGGTATTTTATGATTTATCGTATATTGTGGACATAGCGTTTGGCCTGTTTAATTTCTGCCTTGGGGATACTTGATGTTGTCTTTCCTTCGAATACACATACATGGTAAAGGTTTCATATGTGAAAAGAAGATACAAGCTGTGTGTGGTACAGAATTTGACACAGATCTTTGATTCAAACTACTCATGGTATTGTTTGGGTCTTTGATGTCTTTGATTTATTTTTATTTTTTGAGATGGAGTCTTGCTCTGTTGTCCAGGCCACGCCTGAGTGCAGTGGTGGAATCTCGGCTCACTGCAACCTCTGCCTCCTGAGTTCAAGAGATTCTTCTGCCTTAGCTTCCCAAGTAGCTGGGATTACAGGTGCACGCCACCACACCCGGATAACTTTTGTATTTTCAGTAGAGATGGGGTTTCACCATGTTGGTCAGGTTTGTCTTGAACTCCTGGCCTTAAGTGATCCACCCACCTTGGCTTCCCAAAGTGCTGGGATTATAGGCGTGAGCCACCTGCCTGGGCCGATGTCTTTGATTTTGGTAAGTTAAATCTCTTCTAGGTTGTTAAATAGTATGTTAAAGACCACTGCATTTGTGTTTCTGGCAATATCTCTTTGTACTGCCAACATTTTTCTTTTTTTCTGAGTGTTTAGGTTTTTTCTTTTTTTTTTTTTTGAGACAGAGTCTCCTGAGGCAGGAGAATGGCGTAAACCCGGGAGGCGGAGTTTGCAGTGAGCCGAGATCCGGCCACTGCGCTCCAGCCTGGGCGACAGAGCGAGACTCTGTCTCACAAAAAAAAAAAAAAAAAAAAAAAAAAAGGCTCATGGAGGAAAGTCTTCCTTACACAGATGAGCCAGAGAAAGGAACGATCAGCCCCTGGAATCTCAGTGCCAGCAAGCAATTCCTGTTAACAGCTTGGTGTGGCGCTTTCCAGCATAAATCCGCATAAAAAGGATGCCTTGGGGTACAAGTAATGGAGTTCCAAATTTCACACAACCCCATCCACCTCAGCGTTACTATGCCCCCGGCGGTCAGTTGGGGGCGCTCCCTCCCCTCTCCTGGGATTGCCAGGGCCGGGACTCACCCAGCCCTCCAGCCCGGCCAGCCCCTTGCTCCCCGCGGGGTCCCGTCCCGACCCGCGGCCCTGCAGCCGGCACTGGGGGGTGTCTAGGCCGCCTTGTACCCCACGCCTCGCCCAGCCCCGCCGGCTAGTCCCGAGAGGAGATGCCCTCGCTCGGGTCGCGCACCGGGTGGCGCCGAGATCCCCACCTCCTCCGCAGGCCCCCGGGATCCAGCGGATGCCACCCCCACCACACACACAGGGCTCACCCCACCCTCGACGGCCGAACGCGTCGTCCCCTGCACAGCTCAGGCGGGTTCCGCGAGGGGCTCTGGGTCGCACAGCGCCCCGGGACGCCCGCGCCTACCCGGCAGCTCCTGGCTGCCCGGCGACGAGGAGCCGCGGGGGGCAGTCGGAGCCCGAGGGGGTAAGCTTCGCCAGGGGTGAAGGCAGGGATTCCGTGCATTCCTGTGGGATTCGGTCGCACCGAGGAAAAACAAAGCCAAGGTGATTGGTGATAGGTCACAGGCTGCACGGCAAGGTCAGTCAATCCCAGCCCGGGCCGGTAGTTCCCAACCCGGGTGCTCGCCAGAGTTACCTGGGAGCGATTAAAAAAGTGCCTGGGCTCGCGCCCCACCCACTCACTCGTTCGGATTCATTCTGTCTGGTTGCGATCTGGACTAGATATTTTCTCAAATCCCCGGGGGGCAAAAGCCTCTAAAAGGATTGAGCTCTAAGCTTTGGCTCACTTTGGAAGGGTCTATAGCGAGTATACAATGTATTCCAAGATTCAAGTTTTGTTTTAGAAATACAAGCAAAAATTGCATTCTGTTCGATAACGTATCTGTGTTCATTTTCACGTAAAGGCAATTGGTAAAAGGCAATTTTCAGAAAAAGATAAATTCATGACCCTTGTTCAGAAATAAAAAATGAGCATGTGTTAAAGATTTATTTTACTCATAAGAAGGGCAAGGCAGATGTTATAACTGGTTCAAAGGAGACATCAAAAAGCACAAATTTATATGGAGTGAAGGAATTGAATTGCAAACAGAGGCAAACTGGTTTTTCCACCATGGGGGTGTGGGGGGGTGTGTGTGGAAGAGAAGTCAATGGAAACTTCACCTGACAAGACAGTTTGCAAAGCCCTCCGTACCTGCAACTTAAAAAGAGGTGCAAAATAGCTCAAAGACCGTGAATGGGGCTGGAAGCAGACAGGTCCGGCTGTGCTTTAGATAATGTATAGTGTTTCATCGGAACAAAAAAGTTTTTCTTCACAATAGCTTAAATAACTATCTGGAAACATTTATTTCTTACAGCCCTAATAACTCTGGGCTCCCCCAAACACCACAAATTCAATCGCTCATTGGACATAACATTTTCCTCCTTTTAGACAGAAACAACAAACAGATTTATGACTAAGTTACTACTAAGTAAAAAGGAGGGGAGGCTGGAGGCTCTTGGGAGACAGTAGGGTATGGGGGTTAGGTGTGCAGGGCACAGAGTTCAAATTGTGCCTGTCACACAATAGCCGTGGGATCCTTCTCTTAGGGCCCTCCATTTTACTGGTTTACATGGTGTATAACAGGATTCCAGAAGCTTCCCCCTGCTCCTTCTCAGTTTAGGTGCACAGAATAAGTCACCTAGGAACAGGCTTTCTTTGTTAAGAGTAGGATTCTTTGAGTGGTCTCCTTTAGTTATGTAAATGTAGCTGAGTAGGCACCCATTACCCTGGGGGAAGAGTGGAACTGGACTTTTTGAGGCCTGACAAAAGCTGCCCCTTTTCAAGGCCCCTTGGAATGCAGAGCCGGTTGCAGGGGAGGAGGGAACCACTTTGCAAAGCCAGGGCCTTTGAGGAGGAAAGAGTTAAGGGACTAACTTAACTAAAATCTACGGTCTAAAAAGTTGCTTCACCAGCCCAGAGAGAACCTGAGTGAGTCTGTGGGATTCCCCCACAGACTGTGTAGCTGACTGGGAGCCACAGGACCCAGCACCCCGGCATGCTGCTGCTCTTTGGGGAAAGGTCGTTGAGCTTGTGAGGGTGATTGAGAGAAGGGTAACTTTGTTTTGGAAGCATAGGCCCCACCACAGCCTGTGCAGTGAAGGTAGCCAAGCCTCAGAAGCCACAGGACTGTGCAGGCCCGCTGTTCCACAGCGCCACTGTGTGGAGAGAGAGGGAACAACTGGAGATGATTGCTCAGACTTTCCACAGAACCCTCTTTGGAGGAGGGAAACCCACGAGGTTCTTGGACAATTTGAGAGTGGGTTCCAAGAGGGTGATATTGGATTTTTCTGCCAATAATGATCCATGAGGGATTTGAGCAATCAATGAGAAAAATTAAAAAGTAACTGTATTTGTACCCTGAGTTAAAATCATATTGACTACACGTTAACTGTTTACCAGGGTGCCAGGCATATGAAATGTGCTCCATAAAATGTCAGTTGTTATTACCAGGAAACAAGACTAAATGCCTGATTTACAATGGGCCAGAGTGAGCCAGAGGGAGGGGCGGAGGTGCCTCAAAACTGCCCTCTGCTCCCTCAGGCTGCCATGAACCCCTGCTCCTTGTCCCTCTGTGCTCAGGATAAAGTTAAAGTACTCCTGAACCTAGAAGACCTGAGAACCTGTCCTGCCTGCCTCCCAGCCTCCCACCCCTTCTCTCACCGCAGGTCCAGCCCCAAGAGGAGCTCCTTTCTGCTGCAGAATGCATCCACTCTGCTCCCAGCAGCCCTTGGTATACATGGTTCCCTCTGCCTGATCCTTCAAGGGCAGCTGAACCCATAACCGCCTCTGGGCCTCCACCTGGGCCTGGATCCTGTGACTCGTCCATCTCCGTTTTCTGGGTGTCCCTGGGCTGCCCTCTCCCATGCTGAACTGTGAGCCCCAATCCCTTCTCTACAGCCCAGAGCAGGACCTGGCTTCTGAGGGTGAGGAGGGACAAACAGGGCTGGCATCACAGTCGCAGGCCTCCCTCAGAAGCTTCTAGCACTTGGTTTAATGCTCAATGCTCTGCTGTGGCAATCTTAAATTCTTTTTTTTTTTTTTTTTTTTTGAGACAGTGTCTCGCTCTGTCACCCAGGCTGGAGTGCAGTGATGCGATCACAGCTCACTGTAGCTTTGACCTCCTGAGCTCAAGGGATCCTCCCACCTCAGTTTCCCAAGGCAATATCTGGCAACTTTGGCCCCAGACAGGTGTATGCCATGACTCTGAGGTCATTTTAAATTTTTTTGTACAAAAAAATTAGCCAGGCATGGTGGCGGGTGCCTGTAGTCCCAGCTACTCGGGAGGCTGAGGCAGGAGAATGGTGTGAACCTGGGAGGTGGAGTTTGTAGTGAGCTGAGATCACACCACTGCACTCCATCCTGGGCGACAGAGTGAGACTCCATCTCAAAAATAATAATAACAATAATAATTTTTTTCATAGAGGCAGGGGTCTCACTATGCTGCCCAGGCTGGTCCCAAATTCCTGGGCTCAAGCCATCCTCCCACCTCAGCCTCCCAAAGTGTTGCGATTACAGACATGAGCCTGGCCTTTAAAATTCTTAATACCTTTTTAGAACCAGGGTCCTGTCATTTCATTTTGCACTGGGCTCTGCAAATTATGCAGCCAGCTGCCCAAGAGGGAACTGTGGGAAGACCTGGGCTGAGGGAGAAACAGCAGCAGCACTGTCCCCTTTTCCTTCCTGGGTATCTGAGCGCCCTGGGATTCCCCTGAGCTGGGTACAGGCAGGGAGCTGCTGGCTGGCTTGCTCACACTGCTGCCCGAGTGACTCTTCTCCTGGGGGCAGCTCCCTCCCCACCCTGGAGGTCAGCAGCTTGGGCCAAGGTCCCTGGCACACAGCCACAGGCTATTTCAGTGCTTTCAGGTTGACTGGAAGGGACATCAGGGAGCCCACCGGCCTCTGTATGGCCAACCTAATCCCACCCACTGAAATATTAGCTTCGGGGCCAACTCTGGCCTCACCCTCGGCAGGGACAGGAAGGTCTTGGCCCACGCTTTGGCCACAGCTCAGCTGTCCACCAGGGCACAGTCAAGGGCCGGGTGCATTGCTAGCTCCCAGGTTTTTCTGTTGCTGTACTCCCATGCCCACTTTAATCCTAGCACTCAGCCCCATCTAAATCCCTTCTAGAAGTCCTTGTGCACCCACCAGCCAAGAACAAGGAACAAGCTGTGTCTTCAGAAATCTCTGGTAACCTTGGCCTCAGACAGGCTCTCTGATGGAGCTGGGAACAGGAAGTTTCACACCAAAAACAAAAAAAAAAACAAAAAAAAAAAGGTCCCATTTTATTGAGAAAATAGTGTCAATCCCTCCATCTTTCCTAGGTGACCCCTGCTGAGGTAGGAGGTGGCAACTTTCTGCACCCACCCCCACGGCTGATCCATCCCTTCACCGGGCAGATGCTGGTCTGCTAGGCCCTGGAGAAGCAGGGTGCGGTGGGGCAGGGCTCTGGAGGGGGCTGGGCTGTGAGGGGCCTGGGGGTGCTGAGGGCAGGCAGCTGGAATGAGGGAAGGGAAGGGAGGACACCACCCCCTCCTGAAGCCTGGAGCCTTCTCCCTCCAAATTCTTCATAAATAAAACTTCACAGTAATAGAGGAATGTCCACTTCCAGGGCCAAACCGGCTGCTTTCCAGCCAGGGAGCCAGGCCTGGGCTGGTGGGGGCTGCGGGAGGAACTCGCCTTGGGTGGGGGTCAGCAGCTCCGGGACTTCGGGGGGCCAGGAGCACTGCTCTTCTGCCCTGTGTCGGGGTAGGGTAGGACTGCAGCCCCAGGGAGGTTCTGAGGGGTGCTGAGGTAGTCAGAGCGGTCGCCCATCCAGACCTTACAGGACAGCCAGGAGCCGAGGCCCTGGAGCAGAGGCAGCCGTCTCCAGGCAGGCCTGGGGCTGTGGAGAGCCTGCTGGGCTCTCTCTCCCAGGAGACCAGGGTGTGGACTGCTGGGTGCCTGTGAGCCTGCGCAGGGTTGAGTTTCTCCTGCCAGGGCCACCTGGCCTCTGGGGAGACTGAGGCATTTCACAGAAGACTCTTCCCTGTGAAAACAAGGGGCGGTCACAGACCCATCAGGTCAGGCCTAGCCCAGGTACCTGAGCACAGGGTTGCTCCAGAGGTCACCAGGACCTCCCACTCCACGTCTGAGGGGGCCAGCAATGGACCCAGGTCAGGAGGGCTGCCAGGGCCTGGCGCCTTGCTCCTCAGAGAGGGCCTCCGGACTGGGCAACTCCAACTGTTCCTGGGCCTCAGTTTCCTAGAATTATCCATACAGGGAGGTCACTTTCTGGCTACCTGCACCCCACCACACCCAGTGGCACGTAGGCCTCAACCCTCCACCTCCCCTTGGGTACCAAGGGCTAGGCCTGGGCACTGCGGCTCCAGCCCCAATACCATGGGGACTCAGGAGCACGTGCCCTGGCCTGTCCCAGTGGCCCGGCTGGGGTCAGAGCACCTGGAGCTTGCGGGAGCAGGTGAGATTGCTGTGCACCAGCCCCCACATGGCCAGCAGCTCAGGGGGCAGCAGCTTGTGCACCACGAGCATGGCGCGGAAAAAGCACGGCTCCTTGTTCATGCGGCTGTTGCGGTTGCGGGAGATGCCAAAAGTCTTGAAGCCCTCGTGGGCCATGGGCCGCACGCCCAGCACCTCCAGGCACATGCCCAGAAAGACATCGTCGATCGGGTAGAGCTCCAGGGTGTCGCAGGCATGGTGCAGGCGCCGGGCCAGGCTGCCGGCCATGAGGAAGCCACCACCACCTGCGTACGGGGGATAGCTGGCCTTGCTGTACAGGGCTCCGGGGATGTAGTATTTATTGTCTTTCCTGCGGATGGGCCGAGCGTGCTGCAGGACGTCGCCCACGAACAGGTTTTCCTGTGGCTGCCGGTCAGCCAGAAATTCTAGCAAGTTGGTGGGGTTGACGAAGACATCATCATCGCCTTTGAAAATGAAGGGGACGTGGGGGCAGTAGATGTCCAGCCACTTGAGGAAGTGGATCTCCTTGAGGGTTAGGTTGAAGAAGGTGTCGAGAAAGTCCCACTGCAGGATGTCGCCGTAGAGGCGGTCTTCATAGGCCAGCAGCTGCTGGTAGTGCGTGCGCTCCTCCTGCTTGGAGGCCGTGCCCAGAAGGAAGAGGGTGCGCACGGCGCCTCGGCCCCTACCAGCCGACTCCCGCTCGCGGCCCCAGGTCTGGCGGATGGCCTCGCGGCGGTCATGCTGCGTGATGACCGACTTGACAACCACCAGCAGGTAGACATCGCCCCGGCACTTCTCTGGGTGGTTCAGCAGCATGGGGAAGTAGCGGCAGTGGCGGTAGAAGAGAAACTGCCGGAACTGCGGCTCCAGGCCCTTGAACCAGGGCTGGCGGGTCAAGTTGATATTGGCTGAGCAGTTAGTGGTGGTCACGTCCCAAGCCTGGGGCCCCTGAGAGGCCATGGGTGTAGGCGCAGCCACATCTTGCAGGTTCTTCCAGAAGTTGTTGGGGTTCACCAGCTGTCCATTTGGTTTCTGGGCCTTCTGTGGCTCCAGGGTGGGTGGCAGAGGCTCCTGCAGAAACTGACGAGGGGTGAGACTGCGCTGGAACACTGTCAGGGCCACGAGCAGGCCCAGGGCCAGGCACAGACTCCGGTAGACGGTTTTCTTCCTGTGGGGGAGAGTGGACAGTACAGAGGAGAGAGAAAAGATGAGCCCAGGACTTTCCTGGCGCCCCCCTTGGAAAGCTGGGTGGTCCCAGATGGGCAAGTGGACCTGGGCACAGGCTCAGTCCCGGAGCCCCTAAGTGGTCAGGGGAGGGTCCCGCTTCCTCTCCCACCGTGCCCTCTCTCTCGCCCACCCTGCCCTCTCCTCAAGGAGCACTGAGTAGTTTACAACCTCTCTGGGCCACAATTTCTTCTTCCCCCAAATGGGGCTAAAACACAGGATTGGAGTGCTGTATAAAGCACCAGGAAGTGGGTGTGCGGTTGGGGGAATGCTGTCACCTTATCAGGAAGGTGGAAACCTCTGCCCTGTTCCCCACCCCTGGAACCCCAATGCCTTTCATTTCCCTGTGCAACCTCCACAGCAGTAGGTATCGGTATCATTAGATGACTCACAGCCAGAGTCATTGAGAGGGCACCCTCTGACCCTCTGTGCCGCCTGGGCGCTCCATCACATGTGGGGCACACTGGAGAGCAGCTTGAACTTAGGACCTGAGGAAGACTGGCCCTCCTCCCCCTTCTCCAGTCTGTCTCAGGCAACAAAGAGCAGCCCTCATGGTTGATGGAGGCCCAAGGATGCAGTGAGCACCTCTAGCATGGCACTGCCTCACCCCTACCTTAACATCCCCAGCTCATAACACCCCATTAGAAGACATGAGGCTCCAGCTCTACTCCCTGGGAGGGGACACATTTGCAGCCCCAGCCCTTGAGGGACCCTCCTTGCCCAGAGACCCCCGTCACACCCATTTCAGAAGGAGAAATTAGAGTTCTCTGCCAGGAGTGCTGGTCGTCCCAAGCCCTGGGGCCTGAGCCCCTGTCCTGAAGGACCTCCTCTCTTCATCTCACCCTCCAGGGGCTGCCAGGACACCTGCCCGACCCTCCCCAGTGGAGACCTGGGGGCTCAGAGCTCTGGGGATGCAGAGTGGCCTTCCAGGGTCAGCCTAGCAGAGAGATGGCACTGACCTCCAAGGGGGAAGAGCAGGGTGGCAGGAGAGACAGGGAGCCCGTGGAGACGCCTGGGATGCCCTGAGGGCTGGCCTGGTTGCAAGTCCAGGCCCCAGGGTGAATGCAGGCTGAGCCCCATAGAGCGACATTTTCTCCATAGGGTCCCCAGGTTGCCAGGGCACGTAGTTGGAGGAAGACAGGGGCACCTTAGGTGCGGGCTGGGGGTGTGACCCAAGGTTTAGCTCTCCCGGGAGGGGAAAGGAGGGCTCCGGATCCGGCCCTGCCAGCCCTAGGGGTTCCAGGGAAGCCGCCCACCGAGGCTGGGACGGGGGAGGTCGGGGGGTGCACCGGGAGGGCAGCGAGGCCCTGGGCTGCGGGCGCTCCACCTGCCGGGTCCGCTCCATTCGTAGGGAAAGCACGAGAGAGGCGGAGAGGGGCCGGGCGGGCGGCGGCCGGAGGTCCCGCGGAAGGAAGCCCCGAGAGGAGGAGAGTGGCTCGGGCGCAGGGGGCCCTCGGGGGTCTGGAAGGGCGAGGGGACCCGGCTGCCGGCAAGACCTGGGGTCACCGCCGGGGTCCTGGAGCGGTGTCCGGGGCCGCGGGGCCGGGAAGCTGAGCGCGGCGCCCCGAGAACGCCCGCCACCCCCCACGAATCCAGGGCCGCGCACCGCGAACATCGCCGCCCCGCCGCGCCCGCCCGTCCGTCACCGGGAAACTGAGGCCGGCGCGGCGCGCGCGCGGGAGCATCTCCCATCCCGGGAGTCCCGGCGCCCGTCTGTGGCCGCAGAGGAGGGAGAGTCCCGGGCCCGCACCCCCGCCCAGGCCCCCGACGGTCCCCCGCCCCACTCACCACAGCGACATGGCGGCCCGGGCCGGAGCGGCGGAGGGGCGAGCAGCTCGCAGCTCTGGGCGCCGCGGCTCGGGCCGGCGGGACGGCGGGCGGGCGGGGACGGAGGCCGGGCCGCGCCCCCGCCGCGACTTTCCTCTTCCCGGCCGCGGGAGGAGGGGCCGGCAGGGGCGGTGGCCCAGGTGCCTTAACCCCTTCGGCACCCCGGGCCCGCCCCGCCGCCGCCTGGCGGGGACCACCTCATTTCTCCGAGACGGCCCCTAGGCTCCCCAAACGCGCCTAGCAGACAGTGTACGGCCGAGGTGGGGCTTCGTAGCCCGCGGGGGTCACCTCCAATCCCGGGGACGCCTGTTCCTGGCGGAGCCTCCTGGGGTGGGGGTGGGGGTCGCCGGCGCCTCTTGGACTTGTGCGAAACCTGAACACCCGGTCCCCTCCAAGACCCTGGGGCACCCCAAGGGCCGGCCATTTCCCTCTGGCCCCATTCGGACTTGTCTTTGGGGCCAGAGGCAGACAGGGGGCCCTTTTCTCCTTCTGCTACCTTCTGCCCCTGCACCTTTCCCCTGCCCAGGCAGACCCCTTTCCCAGCTGTTGGGCTACCTCGGGCCAGGAGCAAAGCCAGCCACTAGGGGAAGAGGCCGTATGAGGCTGGGCTCCATGTCAGGACTCGCCCAGGCTGTGGCTCTGGAAGCCTTCTTTGTGCCCCCACCGTGTCCCCCTCTCCACCTCTGGGGTTCCTCCGACCTCTGAGGACTCCCTACCACCAGGGACGGCCTGTTGGCCCAGCCCTATCTCCTTTCTTTTTTCACCTATCACTCAAAACCCTTTTTGTCCTCAAGCCTTTATTAGTCTGCTTGTGCACACCAGGCCTAGCTGCTGTGGGGAGTGGGCCGACAGAGAACACGGAGGGGGCTTGGTCCAGCCAGGTGACTTCCGGAATCCTCCAGCAGGGAGAGCCATCGCTGGTCCTGCTGTTGCTCAGGTTGTTCTGGTATTGTTCCGGGTTGAGGTTTCGGTGCTTAGCATCCAACAGGACCTCCAAAATGCCCATAGAATTGAAACGGAAGCACGCTGTTGTCCAATCATAATAGCTAACGTCCACTGAGCAGCTACAATATGCCAAACCTGGTTCTCCGCCCATGAACGACTGGTTCACTTAATCCTAGAGGCATGCACTATTATTCCCACCTTACAGGGGAAGAAATGGGGGTGCAGAGGGGAACTCCCAGCCAGCTCAGTGAACAGCTAGTGCAGAGTTAGTAAGCACATCCAGGAGGCCTGCATGGCCTGAAGGCTGGCTCTGAACCCTTCCTGCCTGGTCTGAAGGCTGGCTCTGAGCCCTTCCTCAACCTTTTTTCCCAGGGACAGCAGTGACAAGGAGGTACTTTCCTGCCCAGCACATAGGGAGGCTAGGAGTCCCCAGCTGGATCCTAAGCCCTCGAGGCCAGGGTGAGGAGCCCCTTCTGCCCTGTCCTTAAGGTTCAAGGGCCCTTGGAGGGGGAGGAGAAACTTAAGGTACCATAGAATGTTCTGGAATGTTGTAACTGCCAATTAGGGAATGTGAAGGGCCTTTCAGACAGAATTCCAGAGGAGTACCTTGGGGCTGATGCCCTTTGTAATGGCCCTCCAAAAGTTCGAGAGCAGGAGAGGGGCTGACCTGCAGCCCAAAGCCCCTGTTGGCCTGGCTGCCTGCCACTGAGGGCCACCCACAATTCCTACAGCTCCACGGCTCCCTTCATCCCAGTGTCGCCTTGGCTACCTGTTCCCACAGGGCACCAAGCATTTTGCTCCGCTGCCCAGGCTTCCGGGTTCACCACTTCACCCTGCAAGTGTGGCCCTGGTTTCCCTGGCTCCACACAGGTGCCCTCCTGAGAGCTGCCTGCCTGGTTTCAGCACTGACCTCTCACCTGGTGCTGTGGGGTCTCCTCCTCCTGCTGAGGGGTGGACACAGCTGTCCCTGGGAAGGGGTTTTGAGCCCATGTTTGGGGATGGCAGGCATGGGGGTTGGGTCAGAGTCTTGCACTTCCTGGCTGTCACTAGGGGCAGGTGGCTTTTCCCCTTGAGACCTCAATTTCCTGCCAGCTCAGGGCCTTGTGAGATGACGCCAATGAAGCACAGACATAGGCGTCCTCTACGTAAAGAGCTTGGTGGAAGGCCGGCTACTGTTAGTGTTATCATTGATGTCCAGCCTACTCCACAAGGCCCCAGCAGCACAAGGACCCGAGGAGGTGGGAGCAGAGGGAGCTGCCCAAGGTCAGCGGAGTGTTTGCCAGAGGAATCTGGTCAGTTGAGACAAGCAGTTTGTCATCATGGAATCATTTGATCTGTGCCTAGGTTGAATTCAGAGAGGGGAAATGAATGACAATTAGATGCGAGTCTCTGATGGTGGGGTGGGAGTGGGGAGTGTGGAGCCGGGCCAGGCTCGGGTCAGCCTCCCCTGTTACTCCAATGTGCTCCCCTGTGGGGCAGCTGAGTCAGTCCCTATGGCAAGCACAGTGGTCCCCCCACCGCCAATCTAGCCAGTTCCACCTGCCCCAGCCAGAGGGCAGAGCCCCAGCAGATTCCTGTGGATTTACGCGAGGCCCCAAGGAAGGCAGGCCTGTCTGCAATGGGATCTGCCTTCCTGCTGTCCCCGACCCTGGCTGAAGGCAGAGTCCAGAGGTAGAGGGAAGTTCCAGAGCAGCAGATCCCAGGAGAAGAGGGTGGGCGAAGAAGAGCTGGCTGCATAGGCTGCAGGAGTCCCAAGCCAAGGTGGAGGTGTGTTCTGTGTCCTTGTCACAAGGCCACTCCGTGCACCTCAGGTTGCTCCCTTGGAGGGGGAAGCTCGTGAGCCGGGACGTTGGAGGACCCCAAGAAATGCCCTCTTCCCCAGTACATCTTTTGGCCCCTTAGCCCATCCCCACCTCCACTTCCACTTTCTTTTATATCCCACCCCTTCAACCTTCCAGAATAGGTTGGAATCCGACCCTGCTGGTGACCCCAGCACAGGCCTTTGCCCAGAGGTGAGGGCTGCAGAGACCTAAGGGTGGGAGTATCTGACTGGCCAGAAAACACACTGGGTCAGTGGCTTGACTGGACAAGGTGGGGGCCAACTTGGGTCAGAGGGACCCCCGAAGCAGAAGGTGAGGTGTCTTGCGTGCCTTGCAGAGGGGTGGCCATCGTGGGGCAAGAGCACGGAGCCCAGCAGGGGCCACGGTCAGGCAGCTGTGCTGGCTGTAATCGCCTCAGCGCTGCTGTGATTTTGTGGGCATGTGAGTTAATTTTAGTTGGTGTTTTTGAAAGACCTGAACAGCAGTCTACCCTCCAGGGGCAGCCACAGCCAGCACTTCAAATGTGGTTGTCTACTGTCACAGCAGAGGGTCTGTGCATTAGCACGGGAGGGTCAGAAATCATTGTTCTGTAGGAAAAAAAGTATTACTGAAGATGTGTGCCTGGGAAGAAGCACCACAAGTCCCCTCTGCTTGTGCCTGGACGAGCCCAGCCACCAGCAGGGCAGTGCCCTGGGTCTGGAACTTTCTCTGAGTGGTTCTGGGCCCCCACAGGTGATGCTCCGACTGGAGGTTAGCTAGTCATTGGTGAGCATGTCCTTGAATTCGCCCTGACAAAAGCTTTTGTGACGGGACAGAGTGGGACTTCCCGGAGCTCATGGGCAGAGGCGGGGTGTCTGTTTCTGTGCTTCGTGCTAACAGATGTTTCCAGTAGGGTAGCTGTTGGGTCTGAGAGTTGATTTCGTGTAACATGCCATCCGATGAGGAAGTGTGGGGTGAGACCTACGCTTTCTCAACTACCTCTGGTCCTTGAAGGTCACCAATATCCACTGCAGAGAACCCGACCCATCCTGCAGGCCAGTGCAGGAGGGACCTCAAGGCTGCTGAGTCAAGGGGGTCACTGCCCAGACAAGCACTGGGGGAGTGCCCCCAGGTAAACTGGTGTCCCCCAGAAATGGCTCCCGTGTGAAGCCAAGGCAGTGTCTGGATCGAGGGCAGAGGGAAGGGAAGTAGGTATGGAAAATGAAAAGGGAGAGCACATTTCTTTCGGGGACAGGTCTTCCTTTGAAGGGGTGGGAGGAGGAGGCGGCCAGGATGGAGCAAGCAGAGAGGTAGGAGGAGATGACCGTGTCTTCAAGGCGTGAGGTGGTCTGAAGTCTGGGAAGTCCCCTTGCCCAAGGGAAGACTGGGCTAGAAAGAAGCCCAGATCACAAGGCGTTCAGCTGAAACAGGAAAAAGTTTAAAGAGGCTGCATGCGGCTGGGCGCGGTGGCTCACGCCTGTAGTCCCAGCACTTTGGGAGGCCGAGGCAGGCAGATCTCTTGAGGTCAGGAGTTCGAGACCAGCCTGACCAACATGGTGAAACCCCGTTTCTACTAAAATACAAAAATTAGCTGGGCGTGGTGGCAGGTGCCTGTAATCCCAGCTACTTGGGAGGCTGAGGCAGGAGAATCACTTGAACCTGGGAGGCAGAGGTTGCAGTGAGCCGAGATTGTGCCATTGCACTCCAGCCTGGGCGGCAGAGTGAGACTCCGTCTTAAAAATAAAAATAAAAATAAAAAAGGCTGCAAGCAGGGCCCTCATAGAAGCAGCATGCCCCGAACCCTGAGGTGCCCTTCCATGGCCCAGTCCTGCCCAATAAAGCCCAGCCCACCAACCAGGAAGACACCTCGCCCTCCCCGAGGAGGTGCTTCTTACCAGTTCCAGAGCCCGCATGCAGAGATGCTGCCTAGGAGACTGTAATTCCCCAGAGATGCCCAGTGATTCTCACAGTGTAGGCAGGTTTGGGAACTACCGGCTTTGAGCCCTCCACTCTCTGCTCTCTTGGTTGGCCTTGAGCCAGGGCCAGAGGAGGGCCACTGCTTCACTGAACCTGGGCAGGAGAAGGACAGAATGGGGAAGCAGCAGTGGAGGAGATTGGAGCCAGAAAGGAATGAGTTAAGGAAGTTAAACGTTCCCACTGAAATAGGTGGCAGTTGAAGAAGCAGAAGTGGGTTTAGGAGCTTGAGAAGAGTGGAAGAGGGTGTCCACAGCCTCTGTGCAGGATCTGAGAAGGTCAGGGAGGAACGATGAGGCATGTCGAGGGCCAGGCAAAGGTGCTCCCGGGAAACCCAGCTGTGCGGTTCCGGGCAGGTATTGCCCAGGGCTCCTCTGGTTGTGACAGACAACAGCCTGACCCAAGGTGGCTCCAGCCAGAGGGATTTGTTGGCTCATATAACGGGATCCCCCTCTCCCTACACAGCCTCTCTCTCTGGACAGTTGCCCAGCCCCTGGCAGTTCCCTAAGGTCCGTGGGCTTCTTCATGAAGAGCAGGAGAAACACAGGCTCACACATGGGCTGAGGCACTTGTCACCTCATCTCAGGGACCTCAGAGAAAAGAGAGATTTTTCCCTCTCTCACCTCCATATACAGATGTCCAGGGAAGGACTGTCACTAGTCTCGCTTCAGTCATGTCCCCAACCTGGGCCAATGATCACTTTGGGGAGGCGGGGGCACCACGGTTGGCCAGGCCTGGGTTATGCATTCCCTTCTGTGTTTGCGACAAGTCCTGAGATCTGCAGCCTCATAGGAACAGCCTGGAGTGGGCAGATCCATCAAAAGAAGCTGCTGTTATCACGAAAACCCGGTTCCAGAGGCTCACTCAGCAGCCGCAGAGATGCCCGGGCCGGGTTTCCCCTCACGCCAAGCCCCTGGGACTCTCAGGTCATCCAAAACAAAGCCCTAGATGAGAGTCCCCGAAGGCCGGAGAATCAGGTGGGAGGTGCTGGGAAATGCCTCCACACATGCTCCTGATCACCCCTTCTTTCTGGGGTGGGGGGAGCCCCAGGCTGGCCAGCGGAGGGAGGACGCAGCTCCTTCTGGGGCTGAGCAGCTCTCCGGACTCCTTCCTGTGGCCAGGCACCCACTGGCTGCTCTGGGCTTTTTGGGTGTGGGACCCAGGCAAGTCAGGGTAGAGCTGGGCAGCCAGAGAAAGAAGCTGGAGTTCAAAGATGCTGAGGAACTGGAAGCCCAGCAGAGAGGGCTCAGAAGGCAAAGAAGGAGTGGAGCAGCACGCCCCAGACACAGGGCGGTGGGGCTGCACCTAGGCAACTGTCGGCAGGGGCGTTGTTGGGCACACATGGACACACACTCTCACAATCACTCACACACACGCAGAAACATGCAGGCATACGTGTGAACCCAGACACATGAACACACACACCCAGGGACATGCATGCACACACAGACACGCGTATTTGGAGAGACACAAACCACACCTATACACATAGAGGTCAGATACACAGACATGCATGTAACCCTCACACGTACACACTCACACACCTGACATCCATGCACACTTGGTAAAAAACACAGACACACCCATCCACACACACACAGCCAGAGACACGCGCACACACACACACACACACCATGCCATGGTCTTTCCAGGTGGAAGGGGCCTCCCCCAGCCAGCTTATCTGCCACCAGTGAAACTCTGCCTGGTAGACCCTTGGGAAGGGGCTCAGGACCAGGCAGGGCCGTGTTACATCTGTGAGCAGCCCTTGTGATCCTTGCCCAAGTCCTCAAGTCTGTGCCTCCCATGACCTTCTGGGCCCTCTGGGCGCTGTCCACACACCCTTAACACCACCCGCATCTGCCCCCACCTCAATCCAGCAACCCTGTCTCCGTTCACTCAGATCCCAGCTTCCTTCTGCTCAAATGTGCTCTCCCCACCGCCTTTGAGAATCCGGTGAGTGCCTGCTCATCTTTCAAAACCCACCTCAAATGCCCCCTCCCTTGGAGCAGGCACTCCCTCTTCGGCTGGCGCTCCCCTGCACGAGCCTCCTCTGTCTGTCCCTCCTCCACCTGTCCCACCACACCGGGCACTCACTGCTAGGAGCAGGGACCGGCCCTTCCGTGTTCCTGGTGGGCAACATGCAGGAGGGCGGGGCTGATGCCCACTGGCTGAGCAACTGCAGGACCACATCGCCAGTGTGGCCGCCTGGAGGAGACCCGGGCAGGGAGGAGGGGCAGCCATATTCAGAGGGCAGTGTGGTGTGCCCACCCCAGGGAGCCCGGGGCGGCCTGGGCAGATGTGTAGAGCCTCAGCCCCACCCCCAGCACACACTGCCACACATTCACCCATGGTGGGCATTGTGCCCCTCGCCCTGGACAGCTGGGCCCAGGCAGCACCCTCCCCCAGGCCACCATGACTCACATCCCACCCGCCGGGCGGCCGGCCTGGGTACACACAGCCTCCTTTCAGCCCCTTGGCCTCAAACACTAGCTTAGTCTTCCCTCTCGGGCACCTCCCCTCCCAGGCTGGCAGCTCAGCCCCATGCTGAGGCCACGCGGAGGCCTGCTTCCTCTCCGGAGCACAGGGCTCCCTGTCTCTCGTCACCCGGCTGCCGTCCAAGCTGGCCCTGAATGGCTGCCTTTTCATGGAGCAGAGCCTGGCCAGGTGCAGGCTGGGCAGCCCTGCTCCCACTGGGCCCGCCAGATCTCTCTGCCTGTGGCTCTGCTGCCCTGGGAGAGAGGTGGGCTGGAGAGCTGGAGGGCTCCAGAGGTCCTTCCCTGCCTCTGGCCAAAGGCCTACTTACACACACACGAAATCTCCTCTTCACACACACCCTCCGCTCTGCTTCTCCAGCAGCCCTACAGCCTGGCCAGGCACAGATTCTTATTAGTCCCATTTTACAGAGAAGGAAACAGGCGGGTCGGTGGTGGGGCTGGGACTTGGTGCCATTAGAGTAGCATTAATAATGCAACCTGGCCAGGTGTGGTGACTCACGCCTGTAATCCTAGCACTTTGGGAGACTGAGGCAGGAGGATCGCTTGAGCTCAGGAGTTCAAGACCAGCCTGGGCAACACAGTGAGACCCCCATCTCTACAAACATTTTTAAATTAGCAAGGTGTGGTGGTGTGTGCCTGTGGTTTCAGGAGGCTGAAGTGAGAGGAGGCTGAGGCTGAGGTGAGCCTGGGAAATTGAAGCTGCAGTGAGCCATGATTGCATCACTGCTTTCCAGCATAAATGATAATAAATAATAGTAATATTATTAAATATTTTCTCAAAAAAATTAATAGTGTGGCCTCACAGGGTTGCAGTGAAGCACTAAGGCAGCAGGCTCCCTGAGCACCGCTAGCAGGTCCACAGGTGGCCCCCATGATGATAATCACAACATCATTTCTGAGTTTGTAGCTGGCACCTCTCTCCATATTTTAGTAGAGACCTCACTCCTCTAGTCTCAGGGGTGACCTCTCGGCCAGGTTGAACCAGTCATGGTACCTTATACCCCTTGCACCCCAACAATGTGCTTGGTCCAAGCGATGGGCCTGTGACCTGAGCTGGGCCAATCAAGGCTCTTCCTGGGGCATTTTCAAAGGGCACTGGTCTCTGATCATCAGGGTTTTCAGGGTGTGACTCTGGCCCCAGGCCCCTTTGCTGCAGGGAAAAGACTAAAACAACACGCAAAGCAAAACAGAGAAGCCAGAGTCTGAACAGGGCTGGAATCCTGGTTTCGAGGCCCTGCAGTGGGCAAATGAATGCCCTTTCCCCAAAGATATCCACACCCTTGTCCCTGGCCCCTGGGACTATGTTACATACCCTTGTCCTGGACCCTGGGACTATGTTACATACCCTTGTCCCTGGACCCTGGGACTATGTTAGGTCACAGGGAAAAAAGGGCCTTCGCAGATGTAATTAAGGTCATGGACCTTAAAAAAGAAAAATTGTCGGCCGGGCGCGGTGGCTCAAGCCTGTAATCCCAGCACTTTGGGAGGCCGAGACAGGCGGATCACAAGGTCAGGAGATCGAGACCATCCTGGCGAACATGGTGAAACCCCGTCTCTACTAAAAATACATAAAAAACTAGCCGGGCGAGGTGGCGGGCGCCTGTAGTCCCAGCTACTTGGGAGGCTGAGGCAGGAGAATGGAGTAAACCCGGGAGGCGGAGCTTGCAGTGAGCTGAGATCCGGCCACTGCACTCCAGCCTGGGCGACAGAGCGAGACTCCGTCTCAAAAAAAAAAAAAAAAAAAAAAAAAAAAGAAAAATTGTCTTGGATGATCTGGGGTGGCCTAACCTAATCACCCAAGTCCTTAAAAGCAAGGAACTTTCTCTGGCTGGAAGCAGAGGCGATGCAGCAGAAGAGAAAGTTGCAGATTCCGGGCATGAGAAGGCTTTGGCCTCCTTTACTGGACCCATATTTGGTCCAGAGACACCAGAGGGGTCCTTGAGGACCAAGGGCAGCCCTGGCTGATACCAGCCAGGAAACAGGAACCTCAGTCCCACACCCTTAAGGAATTGGATGTTGCCCATGCTCTCAAGAGCCTAGACCCAAGATCTTCCTGAGCCTCCTGGTAAAGCCCCAGTGGCTGACAGACACTTTGATTCCAACCTTATAAAATCCTGAGCTGAGAACTAACTGAGCCGGCCTGGACTTCTGACCTGCAGAAACGGTGAGAGGGTCAATGTGAGCTGTTTTAAGCCACCATATTTGTGTGGCAATTTAGGTGCCACCCTGCCTCCCCTGGTTTGGTTACAGGAGCCAATAATTTTTCATCTGTGGTTTTGGTCACTCATGACTGAAGATTCCAGACTGATGCTGTTTTTGTGATCTGTCTCCCACAAACAGCTTGCCTAGCACCTGGGGAGGAGACAGAGGCACCAGACCATGGGGAAACTTTTGGTGGGGGCAGCAAAGGCTGTGAGAATGACAAGTCTTCTTGAGCATCAGAGTTTTCTTTTTTTTTCTTTTTGAGACATGGTCTCACTCTGCTGCCCAGGCTGGAGTACAGTGGCACAATCTTGGCTCACTGCAGCCTTGACCCTGGGCTCAAGTGATCCTCCCACCTCAGCCTCCCAAGTAGCTGGTACTACAGGCATGCACCACCCCATCCGGCTACAGAGCTTTCAAAGGTTCTTCTAGAAGACCCAGATCTACCCCTTCCTCACTTAAATAGATGGACCCCTCCCTCCACCCCAGTAGGTCTGGGGTCACTGGGGAGAGAAAGCACACCTGGGAGCCTGAGATAAGTGACTTGTCTGAGAATGTTCTATGGTGGCTTGGTCAAAGCCTGCAAAGGTTGGCACCGTCAAAAGAAAGAAAATCGTGATTCCAAGGAAGATTGGGAGCAATAGGAAAGGTTGGTGCCTTTACTACATGCAGAGGTCCCCTAGATAGACAGACAAGAAGAGCCCAGGAGAGAAATACGGCAAAGAGTTAACAAAAGAGATGTAAAGCCAGCTCACAAACAAGTAAGCAAGAAATAAAAAGAAGGTAGAAATAAAGAAGGAAGCAAGGACAGGAGGAAAGGAGGGAGAGAAAGGAAAGGGGAGAGATGCCATTTGCCACCAATGGCAGGAGAACACAGCATCCAAGCTCCCAACTTGCACCTCCCTGCCCCAGGCCTCCCTCCCCAGCTGCAGCCTGCCCTGCTCACCTCCAGGGACATCTCAAGGTACCACCACTGTTTCTTCAGCCCTCTGGAGCCATGTCCCCTAGCACCTCTAGTCTTCCTTCATCTACAGCCAAAGTCCCCTGGCCAGCCTGCCTCATCCTTTGCTCTGCTGGACACAAGCACTGATTGAGCAACAAGGGCATACATGCCTAGGGCCAGGCACTGAAATGGAAACAAACATTTCTTAGACACAACACCAAAAGCATGATTCATACAGAAAAAAATTGATAAATTGGACTTCATCAAAATTAAGAACTCCTGCTCTTTGAAAGACATTTGGAAAAGCATGAAAAGACAAACCATAGACTGGGAGAAACTGTTTGCAAAACACATGTCTGATAAAAGGCTTGTATCAAGAATATGTAAAGAATTCTCAAATGTGATAAATAAGAAATAAACAATCCAATCAAAACATTAGCAAAAGATTTGAACAGACACCTCACCAAAGAAGACATTTGGATGACAAATACTCCCATGAAAAGTTGCTCAATGTCATTAGTCATTAGGGAGACATGAATTAAAGCCACAATGGGAAAGCACTACACACCTATTAGAATGTTTGAATTAGAAAGACTGACCATACCAAGTGTTGGTGAGGATGTGGAGCAACTGGAAGGAACTCTCATACACTTCTGGTGGGAATATAAATTGGTATAACTTTGGAAAACAGTTGGACGGTTTCTTTCTTTCTCTTTTCTATTCTTTTTTGTAGAGACAGGGTGGCAGTATGTTGCCCAGGCTGGTCTCAAACTTCTGGCCTCAAATGATCCTCCCATCTTGGCCTCTCAAAGTGTTGGAATTACAGGCATGAGCAACCGCACCCCACCAGGATGGTTTCTTAATAAGTTAAATGTATATTTTTATACGTTTTGAAGAGAAACAAAATGTGTGTCCATACCGAGATGTGTACATGAACGTTTATAGCAGCTTTATTTGTAGTAGGCACATATACCAATTGTGACATATCTATACAATGGAATACTACTACTAATGAAAAGGTCTAGGCCAGGCGCTGTTGTTCATGCCTGTAATACCAGCACTTTGGGAGGCCGAGATGGGTGCATCATGAGGTCAGGAGATTGAGACCATCCTGGCTAACACAGTGAAACCCCGTCTCTACTAAAAATACAAAAAAATTAGCTGGGCGTGGTGGTGGTGGGTGCCTGTAGTCCCAGCTACTTGGGAGGCTGAAGCAGGAGAATGGTGTGAATCTGGGAGGTGGAGCTTATAGTGAGCCGAGATCACGCCACTACACTCCAGCCTGGGCGACAGAGCGAGATTACATCTCAAAAAATAAAATAAAATAAAATAAATTAATACAAATAAAAAAATAAATAAAAAGGACTAAATTATTGGTGCACACACCACAACAGGGATTATTCTCAAAATAATTATTCTGAATGAAAGAAGCCAGACAAAAATACACCTTGTGTGATGAGGTGTCCTCGCTGTGGGTGAGGGCAGAGGGGCAGGGGCAGGGCCAGGGCAGCGTGCTGCAGGGTCTTGGGTCTGGAGATAGGGCTGCCAGGTCAGAGCCCCCTGCGTGGGGTATGAACCTCAGCCAAGACATTGCAGCACCTGCCTGTCCCCACCCACCTATCTTGCCTTACATTGTATGTATAAAATTCTAGAAAGTGCAAACTAATCTATCATGACAAGAAATGTGAATTGCCTAAACATGGGGTGAGGTGGGAGGAATTACAAGGGGCCCAGAGGAAACTGCTGGGAGTGATGTTTACTGTGTCGATCTTGATTGTGGCGATGATTTTATGGTTGTTTATATACGTCAAAATTGACCACATTGTATACTTTAAACATAGAGTTGATTGCTGTCAATTATACCCCAATAAAGCTGTTAGACATCTGCGACACATGTGCTGCCCTGGGGAGTGTGTGGTTTTTGGAGGAGGCAGAGTCGAGGCCCAGCGGTAGCCACAGCCCGGAGTGACCCCAGTGTGTGGTGAGCTCAGGAAGGGAGCCCTGCATTGCGACCGGAAGCTGAGCAACATAGACAGCACCTGGCCTCCTTAGAGTGCAAGCTCCCAGGCCCGCGAGGCCCCACCTGGGTGACCCATATGCACATTCAAGTTTGAGCTTGTACCAGGCCCCGACAGGACACTGTGGGAAGAGTCCCAGGCCCTCCCTGCCCTCTCAGAGCAAGGACCTCACAGTGCATTCAGTGACAGGGAGGGGAAAGTTCTGAGAGCTGGAGGTGGAGAGGGGCAGGAAGCTGAGGAGCTGAGGTCCCAGCAGAGCCCGAAGGTGGCATGCGGTGGCATTGGGAGGAGCAGGCAGGGACCAAGGCACGCAGGGGCCATGGGCCAGGGGGATGGAGGCAGGAGCCAGAGCTAGGAAAACCCAACTCTGCATCCCAAAGGGTTAAGCCCTCCCAGAGGGTCCCTCACACACCTCAGCTTAGCAACTACCTCCAGGGCCCTCGCTGGCCCTAGTCTGATCCCCCTCTTGGCTCCCACACCCCCCACTACCAGCCCGCTGCCTGGCCCTGGTCTTCCTTCCTTCCCCTCCATGCTGAGTTGGGGGAGAGTCTTGGCTTTGCTGCCACTGCGGCTGGAGCCCTTGGCCCCGGCATAAGGCAAGGACTCAGAAATAAGGATCCTCTGCCCAGGAAAGTGATAATGCCATTTTGGCCCAATCATGCACTAAAATTTGGAACAGCAGTTTGGTCTTGCCCCTGAAATCATATTGGTTTAATGCCAGCTTTCGGCCCATGGCGCCATCTTGCTTCTGGGAATTTATGGAGCCTGAGGCACCAGGACAAGAGGAGGAGCAGAGGCTAGGCCCCTCCTCTCATCTCTGCTTAGACCCTCTTGTTGCTGGGTGGAACCCCTATGCCCTCTTCTTTTGGGCTGTCATCCCGCAGGAGTCACGGTTGGAAGGTTAACAGGAGCCCTGGGTGTACGAGGGGGCGGTTGGCAGGAAGAGGGTCATTGATGGGCTGATATGAGGGTGGGAGAGATTCAGGGCATTTCAGAGCCAGAGGACCCAAGATTCTGGACAGTGGAACTAGGATCTGTCCTTAACACAGGAGGGTGACATCAGGAGAAGGGGTGGCCACTGATGGTAGATGTTGGAGAACCAACAGAGGAGAAGAGAAAAGCCCAGTGCTGGGTTTGCTGCTGTAAGAGCAGAAGGCTGCTGTAACCGGGACTCAGGGCTTTTGGTGACAGGCCTCAGTGAGAGAACTGGAGCCTGATTCACAGGTGACAGGTGTCAGCTTTTGCTGTGTCTCCATCACTTTGCAAGGCTATGAGGTTTGATGCCACGTCTGTCTGGCTTAGAGGACCTGCTTTGCTGTCTGACCCGAGACCAGCCAGGGAGTGGGTGAGGGCAGAGGGGCAGGGCCAGTGCAGTGTGCTGCAGAGTCCTGGGCCTGGAGACAGTGCTGCAAGGCCAGAGTCCCTAGGTGGGGCATGAAGCCCAGCCAAGGCATTGCAGTGCCTGCCTGTCCCCACCCACGGCCACTGGTCATGGAGCCTCATAGTCCAGCTGTAAACTTCTCGTTAGCCAAACCACTGTGTGGGAAAAAACTGGTGTATTTCCTCCCTGGGCCAGATTGAATTTCTGAGTTTTATTTAACTACAATTATGACCTTGAACTTTTCAGTCCAGTTTGCTGGGCCCACTGCTGCCTGTGCCCGATGGAGACCTTAAAATCCTCAGCATGAACCTTGGGCCTCATGGCTGAGGCTCTGGCCCGGGTCTCACCCACCAAAAGAGCCTAGAGTGGAGTCTGGACCTCGAGCCGGGCACTGCCACTGTCACCATCTGTCCCACCATTAATCCCTGTGCTGAATTCCTTAATCACAGGCCACATCGTCCCCTCTTTTGTCCCTTCATCATCTTGCATTTATACACGACACCAAGAGAACCCTCATGATTTTGAAATAAAAGTGAAGGTGGAAGCTTGTTTTCCTGAGTGGAGCAGAGAGTGGAAGATGGAGTGGAAAAGAGTGGAGGAGAGACAGTGAAGGAGGGAGTGGAGGAAAGAGTGGAGGAGGGAGTGGAGAATGGAGTGGACGAGAGTGGAGGATGTAGTGGAGGATGGAGTGGAGGAGTGGAGAATGGAGTGGAGGAGGGAGTGGACGAGAGTGGAGGATGGAGTGGAGGATGGAGTGGAGGGTGGAGTGGATGAGACAGTGGAGGAGGGAATGGAGGAGGTAGTGGAGGATGTAGTGGAGGATGGAGTGGAGGAGGGACTGGAGAATGGAGTGGAGGAGGGAGTGGAGGAGGGAGTGGAGGATGGAGTGGAGGGTGGAGTGGAGGAGGGAGTGGAGGATGGAGTGGAGAATGGAGTGGAGGAGGGAGTGGAGGAGGGAGTGGAGAATGGAGTGGAGGAGGGAGTGGAGGAGGGAGTGGAGGATGCAGTGGAGGATGGAGTGGAGGGTGGAGTGGAGGAGGGAGTGGAGGGTGGAGTGGAGGGTGGAGTGGAGGAGGGAGTGGAGGATGGAGTGGAGGAGGGAGTGGAGGAGGCAGTGGAGAATGGAGTGGAGGAGGGAGTGGAGAATGGAGTGGAGGAGGGAGTGGAGGAGGGAGTGGAGGATGGAGTGGAGGAGGGAGTGGAGGATGGAGTGGAGGAGGCAGTGGAGAATGGAGTGGAGGATGGAGTGGAGGAGGGAGTGGAGAATGGAGTGGAGGAGGGAGTGGAGGAGGGAGTGGAGAATGGAGTGGAGGAGGGAGTGGAGGAGGGAGTGGAGGATGCAGTGGAGGATGGAGTGGAGGGTGGAGTGGAGGAGGAAGTGGAGGATGGAGTGGAGGAGGGAGTGGAGGAGGGAGTGGAGGAGGGAGTGGAGGATGGAGTGGAGGGTGGAGTGGAGGAGGGAGTGGAGGATGGAGTGGAGGAGGGAGTGGAGGAGGCAGTGGAGAATGGAGTGGAGGATGGAGTGGAGAATGGAGTGGAGGAGGGAGTGGAGGAGGGAGTCGAGAATGGAGTGGAGGAGGGAGTGGAGGAGGGAGTGGAGGATGCAGTGGAGGATGGAGTGGAGGGTGGAGTGGAGGAGAGAGTGGAGGGTGGAGTGGAGGAGGGAGTGGAGGATGGAGTGGAGAATGGAGTGGAGGAGGCAGTGGAGGAGGGAGTGGAGAATGGAGTGGAGGAGGGAGTGAAGGAGGGAGTGGAGGAGGGAGTGGAGGAGGGAGTGGAGGATGGAGTGGAGGAGGCAGTGGAGAATGGAGTGGAGGATGGAGTGGAGGAGGGAGTGGAGAATGGAGTGGAGGAGGGAGTGGAGAATGGAGTGGAGGAGGCAGTGGAGGAGGGAGTGGAGAATGGAGTGGAGGATGGAGTGGAGGAGGCAGTGGAGGAGGGAGTGGAGAATGGAGTGGAGGAGGGAGTGGAGAATGGAGTGGACGAGAGTAGAGGAGAGATGGAGGATGGAGTGGAGAAGAGAGTGGTGAATGGAGTAGAGAGTGGAGGATGGAATGGAACCTGGAGTGGTTTTGAACTTAAAGAAAGAAGTGTTTGCTCCTAAGCAACCCGAAGGGGCCCAGCCAAATGCTGATTTCCCTGGAAGGACCCAAGCCCTGGGCATCCATCAGCACCACCTGATGGAAGGGTAAAGGGCCTGTGGAGCATTGGAGGTGGTTTCACAGTTAAAAATTTAAGGACCGGAGTTACACCGGGCTTGAAGGTGGGTTTTGAATGAAGGTGGGAGCAATGAGGCACATAAAACTCTAGCAGCAATCCCACGTCTGAGTGACCAGGGTCAGTGTTTTGGTTATAAACCTTTGGATTCCTAGCAACACCCAACCTGAAGTATCTTTTTTATTTTAAAGGCAGGGATTTATTGGCTCAGATAAGCTGAGCAGGGCCGGATGTTGCTGGAAACAACCAGATTCCACCAGGCGATCGGCCCCTCTGCCTCTTCCTGAATAGCGGCTCTGTCTCTCCTCCTGTACCATGGCTTCCTCCAGAGATGGAGGCCCAGCCACCGGCAGCTCTCATCTCAGCTTTGTCTTTGAAAGGGAAAGTGGGGGGCCCCATCTGCTCCCGACCAGGGCAGTCAGGCAGTTCCCATGTGGACCACATGGCAAGAATGCGGAGGGGAAGCCTCCGCCTGGAGGGAGGCCACTCCCAACCCTCACCCTGGCCCGGCAGCACCATAGCGACACCAGACAACCCTCATGGATGGGCTCAGCAGAGCACCAGGACGCCCTGAAGCCCGAGTTCCAGGTGTTGTGCGATGCCACTCTCCACCCATCCTCTGGAAGCGGCATCATTGTTCGTGGCCCCCCTTGTTGGCTCTAGTCGGCCTGACTCAGAAATTAATTGTCCTTGAGATCCTTGTATTGACAGTGGCCACTCCCTCCATTCTTCCTCTCAGCCATGAGAACAACGAACCTCCAGCTGCCTTGGCCTCACCCCAGAGTAGCCTCGCCCTGCCGGACTCTGCCTCCTTTCCTAGGATGGGGCGTTGGTCCTGGGGTCTCCTGGTACCCCAGCAGCCTTGCCCACTCAAGTGCACTCATGTGGCACAGCAATAGCAGTGAGTCAGAGAGCCAGGTCTCCTCCCTGTCACTATTTTCAGGGTCCCCGGGAGAGGGGAGTTTCACAAAATCTGAACCTTCTCTCCTCTTTGGCTTGGTTTTCGCGTTTTTCCACCTGACCACTATTTCATGCCGTTTTCGGAGTCTTGGCTGCCGCTGGGGTCTCCCAGGGATGCTGATTTCCCTCTCCCCCAGCCTCCCTCCCCCACTCCCCGTCTCTGCTGCAGCCTCCCTGGGCCTTGTCCAGGGTGCTCAGTGCGCAGCAGCCACCTCCTTGTTGGTTTGCCACACAGCCCCAGGGCAGTGATACCAACAGGGCCCAGGTGGGATGCCCGAGGCCAGGCTGAGCCATTGGCCTATCCTCAGATCCTGGGGCCAAGGGCCTCCCCGGATGCTGTGCACACATTCTTTTTTCTCTCTGTCGCCTAGGCTGGGGTGCAGTGGCACAATCTCGGCTCACTGCAACTTCCACCTCCTGGGTCCAAGCAATTCTCCTGCCTCAAGCCTCCTGAGGAGCTGGGATTACAGGTGCGTGCCACCATGCCCGGCTAATTTTTGTGTTTTTGATAGAGACAGGGTTTCACCATGTTGGCCAGGCTGGTCTCGAACTTCTAACCTCGTGATCTGCCCACCTCGGCCTCCCAAAGTGCTGGGAGTACAGGCGTGAGCCACCGCGCCCTGCAAGCTGTGCACACATTCTAATCACGGGGCCTGAAAGACTGGCCTTTGGCTGGGCATGCTGGCACGTGTCTTTAATTCCAGCACTTTGGGAGGCCTCGAAGGAGGATCAATTAACGACAGCCTGGGCAACATAGCAAGACTGTCTCAAAAAAAAAAAAAAAAAAAAAAGACTGGCCTTTGGCTGGGTATGGCAATGGTAATGGCCTCCCGACTCCAGGCCCCAGCCCTTCAGCCCCACTCTTCTTGATTTTGGCTGAGGTACTTTATCCAACCTCTACCCCACCTTTCCTCGGTAAACCCGGGGTCCCTGGCCCTGCCCCTCAGGGCCTATAAGCCATTGGGACCCTCTGCCTGGCTTCTCCCTTGAAGACAGCGCTGCCTGAGTTGAGGCCTGTCTTGGCATTACTTGGAAACTTGCCGGTCGGGGGGCGGCACCCTGTACTCCCCTCCCCTTCAGCCTGGTCAGTGCGCCTCACTCCAGGCTGTTTAAGACCCAGGCCACACTTCTCACGTATCCAGTGAACTCTTCGCTCCCAGGATCTCGTGACTCATCACTGAAGACTGGTGACAAAGAGCAGCTCCACACCTGTGCACACTTGGGGCGGGCACGTTTCCAGAGGCCCAGAGGGACGGTGACAGTGTTAGCAGCAACGCTGTGCCAAGCAGGAAGGTGTCCAAGCGACACCCAGGACAACTGGAAGAAGCCCCCACTGATCACAGAAACGGGGAGAGGCTCTGGGCCAGATGCTGGAAGGGGAGCTGACACAAGTACTTCGGGCCAGTGTGAGACCTGAGGACCTGTAGAAAGAGACGTGGGCAGAGACAGCCACTGCCTCTCCATCACACATGACACATCCTTGGCTTTGCCATTTCAGGGACGCACACTGCCTTGCTTCCTCTAGCTCTCCCTGACTTAGTTCCTGTTCCACCCAGCATCCTGCCTCTGAGGCTGCACCGTCTTGCACTGCTTCTGCCAGTGGTGTGTTGGTAAACATTTAACAACTGGCTCTTGGAGGTGGGGGCTAAAGCTCTGGTTTGTGGTGCTTGCCAATTTCTGTGGTTTAAATACCTCCACTATGGCCAGTTTCAAGCTACCAAAATGATGTCACTGAATACAGAATTGGGAAGGGATGTCTAGCAGCCTTCGTTAATTCTGTCATATTTCCACCATACAGATGCAATAGATGTGAATAACCTCCAGGACAGAGGACAGTGGATGCAGGAAAATCCTTAGGAAAAGATGTTTTGATTATTTATTCCTTTTGTTTTTAATAGAATTTATTTTACTATAAGTTTATATAACTTAAGTTTGGTAATGGCTATGTTTAAAAGCAGCTCATAGAATTCCCCCAAACTGGGCCGGGCATGGTGGCTCATGCCTGTAATCCCAGTACTTTGGGAGGCTGAGGTGGGCGGATCATGAAGTCAGGAGTTGGAGACCAGCCTGACCAACATGGTGAAACCTTGTCTCTACTAAAAATACAAAAATTAGCCAGGCATGGTGGCACGTGCCTGTAATCCCAGCTACTTGGGAGGCTGAGGCAGGAGAATCACTTGAACCTGGGAGGCAGAGGTTGCAGTGAGCTGAGACTGTGCCATTGCACTCCAGCCTGGGCAACAGAGTGAGTCTCCGTCTCAAAAACAAAACAAAACAAAAACAGCAACAACAAAAAAAAGAATTCCCCCCAAACTTAGTAATCAGCTCCGTGAGCTGTCCCAAACTGGCCACACACCACTGCCTCCTGCCCAGGGGCCAGAGGACAGCTGGGTGGACTCCTTGCTTCCCAGCATCCCTCAGGATCACAGCTTTGAGGCCGTTGCTCCAGCCTCCCTTCTTAGAGCTCCTGCCATCCACCTTCCTGCCTTCTCCAGGTGTCCCCTCTGACCTCAATGCCTTTGGCAACCAGCTCACTGCCTTGATAGGCACGGGTGCAGGCTGACCTCTGGCCAGTGCTCTAAGGAAACTGCTCTCAAGCTGGCCTCAGCCTGTTATCTTCTTCCCCATCTCCTCTACAGCCTGACTATGGCAACCGCCCTCCATCCCCTGCTTTCCTCCCTGGGTTCCAGAGCTTGCATCACTGGTCCTCCCCCTGCACCCCTAGTCCTCCTCCCTGCATCCCTAGTCCTCCTCCTCCTCCTTCCCTGAAACTCCTGCACCCGCCCTCTTCTTTCTCACCCCCCAGTTCTATCCTGTTTCCTATTTCTCTAGTCCCCCTTCTGAGATCCCATCGACCCCCAGGCTTCAGTAGACAACTTAAGGAGATGATTCTGGATGGGGCTCTGTAGGCCTGACTTTTTGTTAATTTTGCAACTATTTCCTAGAAACCTGCCTGATGCTTCAGCCTGGGGCTGGTGCTCCGGCCTGGCCTGTGGCCATCCGAAAAGGCCAGAAATTCTCCCTACAAGATGGATGGCAACTTGAAAGCCAATGGGACTGTGTCTCCACATCCTGACACACTGCAGCCCCAAAGAATATATTTGTTCAATTGAATCTAAATGGACAGGGTATACCACAATGGAAAAACAGCCCTAAAAGATTCAGTTCTGCAAAGTTCTGAACAGTATCTATGTGGTAGATTGCAGCAGTATTGCCCCTGGTTCATTGGGGGTCCCTGTATCCACGTTCTTTCACACAGACCTGTGCCTTGGCCATGTGATCTGCTTTGGACAATGGGAGAATAGCGAACGTGGATATGAGACTTGGGCTTGATTTCTCTTACTGCCATGGGAGCCCCGAGGCCACCATGTGAACGAGCCTAAGCTGGAGGAGAACTAAGGGCTCAGCCAACAGCCCACTACCAGACATGAGTGAAGCCCCTGACTGCCCTCTGACCACAAGACACAGTTGAGTTCAGCCAAGCCCAGCAGAAGAATTGCCTGTCTGTGCCCAGCCCCCATCACTGATCCACATCATTATAAAGCTAATATATTTGTTGGTTTAAGCCACTAAGTTTCAGAGGTAGTTTGTTATATGCAAAAGCTAACCTAATCACTTCTTAGAACAGCACACCCCAAATAGTATCTGGAGAGATAAAGATAGGCAAACAGGCACACCACCAGCCACAGGCTGTGCTATCAGGCACTGTGGAAGGGTCAGAGGGATCCCCCAGATTCTAGGCCAGGATTAGGAAGAGGGGGTGAGGTATTCATACAAAATTTAGAGGGATACCCCAAAACTCAGTATGAAGACAAATGATGTAATACTTTAATGCAATATTTAAAAAAATCAAATTGGTAACTCTGGTCCGCGTCCCAGCTGCCCATTTTGTAAATACAGTTTTATTAAAACTGGGGCTGGGATTAGGGTTAGACAAGACAGGTGGGGTCATCCAAGTACAGGGCCAGACTTGTTTTTATTAAAAAGTTTGATATTTTATCATGGCTTTTTTTTTTTTTTCATGAACCTTATTTGTTCATCTGGGTTTTTTATTTTTATTTTTATTTTTATTTTATTATTATTATTATTATTTTTTTTTTTTTTTTTTTTTTGAGACGGAGTCTTGCTCTGTTGCCCAGGCTGGAGTGCAGTGGCCGGATCTCAGCTCACTGCAAGCTCCGCCTCCCGGGTTTACGCCATTCTCCTGCCTCAGCCTCCCGAGCAGCTGGGACTACAGGCGCCCGCCACCTCGCCCGGCTAGATTTTTTTTTTGTATTTTTTAGTAGAGATGGGGTTTCACTGTGTTAGCCAGGATGGTCTCGATCTCCTGACCTCGTGATCCGCCCGTCTCGGCCTCCCAAAGTGCTGGGATTACAGGCTTGAGCCACCGCGCCCGGCCTATTATTATTATTTTTTAGCTCTTTTGATTTGGGTCAAATCTTTCCTCACCTATTGACTAATTTCTGGCAGCGAACTGGATCTCAAACCTCCACCTGCCTATTAAAGTCCCCACCACAGGTCCTAATTTAAGCTCTTGCCAGACAGTTCCACTTTGCTGTTAATGCAGAAATGAGATCAAGTCCCACTCAGAAGAAACCAGAGGGGTGGCTCAGCCTCCAGGGCAGAGGAAGCATAATCCACCTGGGGCCTTACCATTTTCTAGAAGGTCCAAATATCCTCTGTGGCTTCCCTTGGTAGTTTTCAGGGGCAAACCTTAGGAGCCATCTGCTCGGATCTCCATCTGGAGACCTGACTTTTAAGCAGGTTTATTTGTGTTTCTGATTTTTTCCCCTTAGACTTTGGTCATACCCATCCTCAGCAAGCTCATTGGAGCCAGTAGATAGTTGGAATATTTGTGAATAAGTTGTTGGTATTTTACAAAGTATATTTCTAGCTGTCAGCGTTGGAATGCAGAGGCGTGCGCCCAGGAGTGGACCCTCCCAGGGTGTGGTGCCGAGGCCTGGGTGATATTTTCAGCACTTTCCCGGAAGAACCACCCGTATCTCACCTGGTAATCTCAACTGTTTGTTTTTTTTTTTTTTTTTTTTTGACGGAGTCTCTGTCTGTCGCCCAGGCTGGAGTGCAGGGGCATGATCTCGGCTCACTGCAACCTCCGTCTCCCAGGTTCAAGCGATTCTTGTGCCTCAGCCTCCTCGAGTAGCTGGGATTACAGGTGCACACTATCACATCCAGCTAATTTTTTGTATTTTAGTAGAGACCGGGTTTCGCCATGTTGGCCAGGCTGGTCTTGAACTCCTGGAGGCCTCAAGTGATCCGCCTGCCTTGGCCTCCCAAAGTGCTGGGATTACAGGTGTGAGCCACTGCGCCCAGCCTAATCTCAGTGTATTTTGACCCTAAGTTGGATACTCCCCACTTCTCTAAAAGACTATCTTTTCTCCTCAAACCATCAGACAACTACAGATCAGACTTTAGCTCTTTGGTAGGCTTGAGGGAAAAGTAGTTGTTGACTTCATACGAGGTAGACACTGACCTGACCCCGATGATTCTCCCATCCCCTGGATTTCTGCTGCTCCCACACCAAGGGCGGGAAAGGCTGTGCCAGCCAGTGGCATCTGAGGAATCCGGAGGGGAGTGGACTTCTTGTGGGGAGCGAGAGAGATTTTTCCATTTCACTCCTTTGCTGTTCGTCTGCAACCACTCTACACCTTTTCAAAGTCTCACCACGGAGGAGTAGCATTTGGGAACTCTGTACTTTTCCTCTGTCTGCACCACTGACACCAGGGGCGAGCTGTGGGTTTGCTCCCGAAGCCTCCAGGTCAAGTAAGGAGTTCAGAGAGGGCCTGGAGGCTGACAGGTCAGGACGGCAACCTTCTTCCCGGAGCACAGAGTGGCCTCACACATTTCCGGAGAACCAAGAGGTGGCTACCAGGCCAGTCACACGACAGTATCTAATGTGCCCAGCCTGGAGCCACTGCCAAGAACTCACAAGATTAACCGGGGTCCCGGCCCTGGATGAGCTTCTGGTCATCTCTTGGGTAACCTGGCCTCCTGTTTGCCTCCTCTGCCTGCGCTCCTGAGGTGTCAGGGGGCTGTGGAAAAATCCAGCGCTTAGCCTTTATTTACGACCACTGGGACCACAGAGATGTCCCCATTGAAGGGTCTGGTGGGCAGATCAGGTGCCTGGGGGAGGGCACATGACTTTTATCTGCTTTCCGTTTCCCTTCACACACACACACACACACACACACACACACACAGAGCATTAAATACCGATGGGTTTTATTTGATTTTAGAGCTTGGGTAACATCCAGGACACCTGTGACTTGCTGGTCCTGAAGGCAAACATCCTTCCTCTGCCCTAAGTCTGGACTCTGACGACAGCCCTGGTGAGGGGCGCACAGGCCTGCCCCGCAGGACGGGCCACTTTGTGGGTAGAGCTGTTTGTGTCTATGGTCCCGGTGCAGGGAGGGAGGCAGAAGGTGCTCCCTGGTCACACCAGTGACCTTTTTAAGGCCTTCAAAAAACATGCGCAGAGGCACAGAGCTTTGAAGAGGGTGGAGCACGCCATATTCTTTCTCAGATTTTTTTTTTTTTTGGGACGGAGTCTTGCTCTGTCGCCCAGGCTGGAGTGCAGGGACATGATCTAGGCTCACTGCAAGCTCCGCCTCCCGGCTTCATGCCATTCTCCTGCCTCAGCCTTCTGAGTAGCTGGGACTACAGGCGCCTGCCACAACGCCCTGCTCATTTTTTTGTATTTTTTTAGTAGAGACGGGGTTTCACCATGTTAGCCAGGATGGTCTCGATCTGCTGACCTCGTGATCTGCCCGCCTCGGCCTTCCAAAGTGATGGAATTATAGGCGTGAGCCACTGCGCCCGGCCTTCTTTCTCAGATTTTAACAGAGGAGGAAAACACCAACTTTGCTGCTGAGACACAGGCTTGAGAATAAAATGAGCTTCACCTAAGTTCCTTCTGGGTCCCGGTAGTCGGTCTGAGTGAGGAGAGCTGGATTCAGCAGCCTTGGAAAGGCCCTGCTCCAGGCTGGCCCCACACTGTCGCCCCGTTGGGGCCTGGAGGGCCAGGGCTGCAAATCCAGCACCTGCTGTTTCTGGGGCCAGAAGATCTCCCGCGGGCAAAAGCCACCCCCTCCTGTGTGTGTGAAGGGTAAGCAGGAAATCCCCCTCGTCAGGACGCAGTTCTAGGCTCTCCCCGGCCCTCCTTGGTGGCTCTGCCCCGGGAGAAAGTGACCCGGCCGGTGGGGCTGCGATGGCCTTGGTCTGGTGCTGCCTGGAGAGCCGGCCTCCCCTCAGCTCCCCGAGTCTTGTGGACAACTGTCCCTTTACATCCATCACTGGCAGCTGCTGCCAGCTGAGAGCGGGAAGCTGGCTGGTCCTCCGGCAACGTGATGGGGACACCCGGGGACATCCTTACTTCCTGTGAGACTGGCTGCCTGGAGAGAAAAGCCAGAGCAAGACGCCAGCGTTGTGCGGTCTCCGCACAGAATCCCCTCTGTCCCACTCAGTCCCTCTTTCAGCCGGCTTAGAAGTGAGGGAACATTCCCTCCCCCAGGTCGCCTGTTCTGTGGCCGGGGCTCGACTGGCAGGCCTGTTTTTCCTCACAGGAAGCAGGCCCTTTGGTGCGGGTCGCTCAGCCAGCTTTGCTGGCAACAGCTCACAGTTTTGTTGAGCCCACAGGACACACAACGCCCATGGCTAGCTGAGCCGTCCACACCGCGACCATGCTATGCTGCTAGATGTGGGGCCAGGCCAGCCGCCAGCTGCTGGTGTCACTGTCGCTATGAACTGGGGATCCCTGCCCCAGTGGCACCTTCCTCCTGGTTGAGCCGCCCCTGGATTTGCCGCATTTCCTCTGCACCTGACCTGGGCTACGGCTGGCTCGGCTGGGGTTTGGGGCGTGTTTCCCAGTGGGAGGCGGGAGGGGTCCCAACCTGGCTCCCCAGCCATGGCCATTACCCCCACTTCCGACCCAGCATGTCCCCAGCTGACCAGAGCGCCCAGGGCCCGGCCAGGAAGGTAGTGGGGTGGGGCGGGCTGGGGGCGGCCACAGAAATGCGCATATCCTGAGCGGGACCCCTTTCATCCTGCCTGACCTTCTTTTGTTCTGTCCTTTTGTTTCCCCTGAGTTTTGGTAAAGCCCTCTAGAAAGGTTGAGCTCAGCTGGGGCGTGGAGGTGGAGGGGCCATCAACTGGCAGAGGCTGGAAGGCGACAGAGAAAGACAAAGTTGTCCTTACAGTGAGCCTCAGGTGAGAGGGTGAGAGGGAGGCCCCAGGGAGAGAGTGGGGGCCCTTGGGCCCATCCCATTTGCAGGCCCTCTGACAGCCCCTCCATCCAGCCTGCGAGCAGACACCCGCTTCTGTTTGACCTGGGGGTGGCCTGAGAGGCTGGGCCAGGCAGGGACACAGCGGCTGGACCAGGGGCTGGACCACCTTCCACCAGGGCAGGTCTGAGTTTCAGGGCTAACCCCAGGGCAGTAGGGCCAGCTCAGGGCCAAATCTATAAGCTCCACAGAGGGTAGGGGGAAGGGGCTTCTCTCTCAGTGACCTGCCTGGAGGTCTCCCTCCTCAGCTTGAGTTTGAGTCACTGAGGCCAAAGGGAATTTAATAGGAAGGAAGATTCATGCAGAACCTGTCCCTGGAGGAAAGGAAGCCGCCCGCTGGGGCCTGTTTGTGTTTGGAAGGGAAGCAGGCCTTCTCCCCTTCTGGCCTGGCCTGGCCCACACAGGAGCACGGGGCCAAATGCAGCACCAAAATGCCCCTCCCTCCGGGTGGGCGGGTAGCCATCCTCCCATGCCAGCGGGGCCCAGGCTGACTTACTCGGCAGGCCCCTTGTGGAGGACGCTGTGGAGCCGGGGCGGCTGGCCTGCTGGGGGCCACACGAAGAGAACGGAGGGGCCAGAACTGACGCCTTTGCCTTGGGTAGGTTCCAGTCCAGCATCTCTGGAGTGCCGGGGGCCCGGGGCTTGCAGGTGAAGGCTGATGTACATTCCCTAGAACAAAACGTGCAACCTGGAGTCCCAGCTACCACAGTGTTAGAAACTACAGGAGGGGCCGGATGTGATGGCTCCCGCCTGTAATCCCAGCACTCTGGGAGGCCAAGGCGGATGAATCACCTGAGGTCAGGAGTTCGAGACCAGCGTGGCCAACATGGTGAAACCCCATCACTACTAAAAATACAAAAATTAGCTGGGCGTGGTGGTGGGTGCTTGTAATTCCAGCTCCTCAGGAGGCTGAGGCAGGAGAACCCCTTGAACCTGGGAGGAGGTTGCGGTGAGCCAAGACTGCACCATTGCACTCCAGTCTGGGCGACAAGAGCGAAATTCTGTCTCAAAAAAAAAAAAAAAAAAAAAAAAAGAAAAGAAAAAAAGAAACTGGCCGAGCACAGTGGCTCACGCCTGTAATCTAACACTTTGGGAGGCTGAGGCAGGTGGATCACCTGAGGTCAGGAGTTGGAGACCAGCCTGACCAATATGGTGAGACCCCCCATCTCTACTAAAAATACAAAAATCACCCAGGCGTGGTGGCAGACGCCTGTAGTCCCAGCTAGTCAGGAGGCTGAGACAGGAGAATTGCTTGAACCTGGGAGGCAGAGGTTGCAGTGAGCCAAGATCACACCACTGCACTCCAGCCTGGGTGACAGAGCGAAACTCCGTCTCTAAATAAATAAACAAACAAACAAACAAACAAACACATAAAAAAGAAACCACAGGCAGAAGGAGACAATGGGCATAGGTGGGGAAATGCAGGCACCAATGGGAAAGAATCCCTGCGCCATGGAGCTTTGGGTCCGGCCCCACTGCTCTCCATAAGGTGACTGCACGGATGTTCCCTGATACCTTGGGAGCCTCAGTTTCCCTGCCTGTAAAATGTCTAAGGAACAGCTGTGAAAATTCAGTGAGGTCATATCCTGGGCCCAGTTGTTAGGACCCCTTAGATGGAGGTATGGTTCTGGGGAGTAGGATTTGGGAGGAGACTGTGGGATTCTTTGGTTTGATTTGTTTCTATATGCCTTTTTTTACATTGACAATATACCACTTTAATAATGAGAAAAATAGGTCAGGCGCAGTGGCTCACGCCTGTAAGCCCAGCACTTTGGGAGGCCAAGGCGGGCAGATCATGAGGTTAGAAGATCGAGACCAGCCTGGCCAGTATGGTGAAACCCGTCTCTACTAAAAATACAAAAAATTAGCCAAGCATGGTGGTGCGCACCTGTAATCCCAGCTACTCAGGAGGCTGAGGCAGGAGAATCACTTGAACCCGGGAGGTGGAGGTTGCAGTGAGCCAAGATTGTGTCACTGCACTACAGTCTGGGTGATAGAGTGAGACTCTGCCTCAAAAAAAAAAAAAAATATATATATATATATACACACACACACACACACACACACACACACACACACACATATAAAATAATTTAAAAAATAATACTTACATCTGAAAAGTCTCCAAATCCAAATTGGAAAACAGTGGTATACAAACTGCTCATACTTTTTAGGTAAGAAGTCTTCAAACTAGGTTCAAAAGTATAGTAGGGATTTAGCCCTGTTATTATTATTTTTTAATTGTAACATAGCTGGGTGTGGTGGCTCATGCCTGTAATCCCGGCACTTTGGGAGGCCGAGACAGGTAGATCGCTTGAGCTCAGGGGTTCGAGATTAGACTGGGCAACATGGCCAAATCCCATCTCTACAAAAAAAAAATACAAAAATTAGCTGGGCATGGTGGCACGTGCCTGTAGTACCAGCTACTTGGGAGGCTGAGGCAGGAAGATCACTTGTGCCTGGGAGGTCAAGGCTGCAGTGAGCCTTGTTCACACCATGGCCCTCCAACCTGGGCAACAAAGTGTGACCCTGTCTCAAAAATTAAAATTTTTGTATCACTCATAACACTACTCCCCTAAATATTTTCCACATTCTACCTTTTGCCTATGTGACATTGTTGCTTACTTGTAGGTACAGTAACAGGCTCCTGTTACCACTCTGCTTTTATGAGTCTCACCCCACCCTCTCCACACGTCCACGCAGACTGTCGTTAGCATTTACAAGAGTTGGGTATTATTTCTTCTGATGTATATACTCGGATTTAATGAATGGATGCTCTGCTTTTCTTTCGTTCATTGATAGAGCTCATGGTGCTGAGAATTCTGCTAGGGGCTGGGGATCAGCGATCAGGATGCATCTCCTGATGGGATGAGTTCACAGATACACGGGGCTATCTGACCTGGGAACTGGGTTGTCAAATCATTACATGAAAGCTTTGCTGATGTGTTTACACATACAAAGGAGCTTTGTACATGGTCTAGTGAGGTGACTTCTTTCTTTTTTAAACTGATACATAATTGTACATATTTATGGGGTACAGTGTGATATTTTGATGCAGGTATAATGTGTGTAACCATCAAATGTGGTGTTTTAATATTATTTGGTTCAAATTTTTATGTTTTACTATTCATATTTTGACATTTTGTGTCATTATTATAATAGTTAACTTATTTTATCCTTTTTTTTTTGAAATGGAGTTTTGCTTTTGTTGCCCAGGCTAGAGTGCAATGGTGCGATCTCGGCTCACTGTAACCTCTGCCTCCTGGGTTCAAGTTCTCGTGACTCAGCCTCCCGAGTGGCTGGGATTACAGGCATGCACTAGCACGCCCGGCTAATTTTTGTATTTTTAGAAGAGACGGGGTTTCACAATGTTGGCCAGGCTGGTCTCAAACTCCTGACCTCAGGTGATCCACCCACCTCTGCTTCCCAAAGTGCTGGGATTACAGGTATGAGCCACCGCGCCCGGCCAGTTCACTTATTTTAAATTGTAGTAAAATATCCACAGTATTTACCGTCTTTAGCATTTTTAAGTGTAGCCCTGCCATATTTTAAGAAGGAACAACAGAAAACCTAGTAAAAATGACTCACATGAATAGCGGTACTATTCCTGGCAGTGGTAAGGGCAGGGGTTAGTGCTGGGTTAGCCCCAGGACCATCACATGGTCTTGGGGGCAGGGCAGCCAGCACCAGCTAGCCTGGGAGGCAGCCCTCAAAGGCAGCCAGGGCCCCCCAGGGTTGGAGAAGCTGGCTGTGCAAGTCCAGGAGGGTAACTGGCTTCCATATGGCGCCTTAAAGCCAATGGGCAGCAAGGTCAAGTTGCAAGGTCAGGGTCAGCTGAGGTGAGTCCAAAGAAGCCCAGGGAGAGAAAGCCTGGGCAGCAGGGCCCAGGACTACGTGACCTCCCACCCCAAGGATAACCGGAAGAGGACACCGTCTTTTTGGAGAGCAATTTGGCACTGGGTATCAAAGTCCTTATGTGATGGTCATTACAAATAATTTTTTAAAATTTGTTTTGCTTTGTTTTGTTTTGAGACGTAGTCTCGTTCTGTTACCCAGGCTGGAGTGCAGTGGCATGATCTTGGCTCACTGCAACCTCCACCTCCCTGGTTCAAGCGATTCTCCTGCCTCAGCCTCCCGAGTAGCTGGGACTACAGACACCTGCCACCACACCTGGCTAATTTTTGTATTTTTTTTTTTTTTTTGAGACAGAGTCTCGCTCTGTCACCCAGGCTGGAGTGCAGTGGCTGGATCTCAGCTCACTGCAAGCTCCGCCTCCCGGGTTCCCGCCATTCTCCTGTCTCAGCCTCCCGAGTAGCTGGGACTACAGGCGCCCGCCACCTCGCCCGGCTAGTTTTTTGTATTTTTAGTAGAGACGGGGTTTCACCATGTTAGCCAGGCTGGTCTCGATCTCCTGACCTCGTGATCCGCCCGTCTCGGCCTCCCAAAGTGCTGGGATTACAGGCTTGAGCCACCGCGCCCGGCCTAATTTTTGTATTTTTAGTAGAAAACCCTGGGCAGGGTTTTCACCACGCTGGCCAGGATGGTCTTGATCTCCTGACCTCATGATCCACCCACCTCGGCCTCCCAAAAGTGCTGGGATTACAGGCACGAGCCACCGCGGCTGGCCCAATTTTTAAAATTTTATTATTTTTTTAGAGGTAGGGTTTCGCTAATGTTGCCCAGGCTGGCCTCACACTCCTGGCCTCAAGAGATCCTTCCACCTTGGCCTCCCACAGTGCCAGGATTACAGGCATGAGCCACCATGCCTGGCCCATAATGGTTATTTTTATGGGCCAGGCATGGTGGCCCAATTTGGCTGGGCCATGGTGCCCAGATATTCAGTCAAATATTATTCTAGATGTTTCTGTGAAGTTCTGTTTTGGACAAGATGAACGTTTGAATCAGTGGGCTCTGAGTGAGGCAGATCACCCTCCATAACATGAGTGCCCCATCCAGTCAGCTGAAGGCCATAACAGAAAAAGACTGGCATTCCCTGAGCAAGAAGGGGTTCTGCCAGCTGGTGGCCTTTGGACCTGAACTGCAACTCTCCCCTGACTCTCCAGCCTGCTGGCCTACCCCATCAGATTTTGCACTTACTTGCCAAGCCTCTCCAATCACATGAGTCAATTCCCTAAAATCAGCTTCTCTGCTTCCCTGGAGAGTCCTAACTAATATACCTTAAGCCTGCCCCCCTCTCCCTAGGACATGGCTGTGAGTGGTGGGAATGAGCCTCCTCAGACTGGGGCTCCTGCTGGCTGGCCCCTCCCACTGGCACTGGAGAAAATAGCCCTCGTGGCCAGGCGCGGTGGCTCACGCCTATAATTCCAGCACTTTGGGAAGCCTAGGCGGGTGGATCACCTGAGGTCAGGAGTTTGAGACGAGCCTGGCCAACATAGTGAAACCCCGTCTCTACTAAAAATACAAAAATTAGCTGCGGGTGGTGGCGCATGCCTGTAATCCCAGCTACTCGGGAGGCTGAGGCAGGAGAATCATTTGAACCCAGGTGGTGGAGGTTGCAGTGAGCTGAGATCACACCATTGCACTCCTGGCCAACAGGGCGAGACTTTGTTTCAAAAAAAAAAAAGAAAGTGGCCCTCAGCAGAGCATCAGGGAGCTGCCCCTTGGCCTGGCAGAGCCCACCCCGTGAGGCAGTCTGACCACCTTGGGGGCTGCTGCAGGCGGTGCCTGTGTGGACCTAGGAGGCTAGGCCCCTGCATTGGACGCTCTAGCGGCTCTGGGAAGGATGCAGTGGGAGGTGGGGTGGACGGCTGTTGGTAAGCGTCAGCTGAGCCCCTGGTGGCCTCAGGGCCCGCCATCCCCCCAGCATGGTGAGCTCAGCAGCCTGGAGGCAGCCAGGGGCCAGGGCCAGGAAATGGTGCTGGTCTGGCCCGAGATGAGGCCAGATTAGGGCAGAGCAGAGAAACCATGTGGAAAGGAAGTCCAGGACGGCAGTCACCTATGACATATGGAAAGTCATGTGCCACAGAAACGCACGGGACTGGGTCCTGGCAAAAACGTAAAGGGTGATATACGGGAAAGTTGGGAGGTGCTCTGCAAGGTAGCTGATTGTTTATTAGAGCAGCCTGGCCCTTATGGGATCTCAGCTTATCAACAGGAACATTGTGTTGAGAGGGAAGAGCCATAACATGCCTCGGGAGATGCTGAATCTTTGCCTGTGTTTGGAATGCTGCTGAGTCATAATCCGGCTGCTGAGCATCACCCAGCAGAGGATCCTGTGTCCCTTCTGTTTGCATTAAGGCCAAACAAAAGCATTCAGGGCCCCTAGGCGACTCTGCCCAGAGGGTTCGTAACCGGCTCTCAGTTATTGCTGCGGACATTTCATCTGGGTGATGAGAAAACCCAGAAAGGGGCAGAGGTGGGGAAATGGGCCAGAACAGAGTACACCAGATAAAGGCAGAGAGGAACCAGCTGCACACATAGCTCCTGTGCCGTGGGCACACATTGGGCAACACGTCTCAAGCTCCTCGGCCTCCTGAGGCTTCATGTGTCGTTTTTTTTTTTTTTTTCTGAGACACAGTCTCGCTCTGTCACCCAGGCTGGAGTGCAGTGGCACGATCTTGGCTCACTGCAACCTCCGCCTCCTGGGTTCAAGCGATTCTCCTGCCTTAGCCTCCAAAGTAGCTGGGATTACAGGCATGCACCACCATGCCTGGCTAATTTTTGTATTTTTAGTAGAGACAGGGTTTCCCATGTTGGTCAGGCTAGTCTCAAACTCCTGGACCTCAGGGGATCCGCCTGCCTCGGCCTCCCAAAGTGCTGGGATTACAGGCGTGAGCATGTGTTGTTTCTTTAGCTGGATGCATGAATGTGTCATTGGGAGCTGCTGTCCATCCTCAGGGACAAACATGAGGGGAAAGGCATACATGTAGACATATGTACAATCTCTTCTCATTTTAAAAATGTCATAGCACTTGCGAAATAATCACTTCTCATCTGTGGCAGGACAGGATCTTTGACATTTGCTTCTGATCGTGTCCTGGGCCTGGGTGCGAGGAGCTCCTCAGACAAAGCCCCCTCCCTCACCTGTCCTCAGGCCACGTGGAGGTGAACTTCCAGGCACAAGCACCCGGCACCCGGCTGGGGCTGCTCTTCTGGAGTGGCAGGGCCATGCTGAGAAGGACCGACAGGTGACAGTCAAGGCAGCCCTGCCATCACCTTCCTGCACATTCCGGGGCGCAAGTCAGCCTCTGTGGACTGACATACTTCGTGGGGAGCACTTGGGCTCTTCGCAGGATATATGCATTTCTTTCTTAATTTAAATACATCTTTAAAGCCTGATCAACACTAGTTTTCTCCTGCTACTTAATCTAAGGAGTCTAAGAAGCTGACCAAGGAAAAGGAAAATTTCACCACGGGGGTTGGGGGAAGGCAGTACGATTGTAGGGTCTGGGCTTTTTTTTTTTTTTTTTGAGACGGAGTCTCACTCTGTCATCCAGGCTGGAGTGCAGTGGCGCAATCTCAGCTCACTGCAACTTCGGCTTCCCAGTTCAAGCGATTCTCCTGCCTCAGCCTCCCGAGTAGCTGGGACTACAAGCACGCGCCACCACGCCCAGCTAATTTTTGTATTTTTAGTAGAGACAGGGTTTCACCATGTTGGCCAGGATGATCTTTATCTCTTGACCTCGTGGTCCACCCACCTCGGCCTCCCAAAGTGCTGGGATTACAGGTATGAGCCACCACGCCTGGCAGGTCTGGACTTTTATTCCCCAGCCTCCGAGAAAGCAATTTTACAGCAAGACAGTTGCTGGAATTCACTGGAGCAGAGCTTGAGTGGCCATTAGCCTTAAAACACCTGAAAGCTGAGCTAAGTAACCAGTGCTATCATTCAGTCTACCACTGACCCAGGGCCCCACTGTCCCAGGGGCTTCCTGCCCATCTACCAATTCCTCTTCTGGGTGTGAGACCTCACCTGAAAGAGCAAGAGAGCAGAGCTCAGGGAAGTTGAGGGGACAAACGTTCCCCACCAAAGCCATATAGAGAACCACTCTTTCTCCCTTTCTCCCACTTGTTCATCAACAGGTACTCTGACCACCTAGGCCAGGCACAGGAGCACAGCGCAGATGCCCTGCACTCCTGGCACACTCCCTGCAGCCATGCATTCCTGGCACACTCCCTGCAGCCATGCATTTCCTGCACTCCTGGCACACTCCCTGTAGCCCTGCATTTCCTGCACTCCTGGCACACTCCCTGCAGCCATGCACTCCTGGCACACTCCCTGCAGCCATGCACTCCTGGCACACTCCCTGCAGCCATGCACTCCTGGCACACTCCCTGCAGCCATGCATTTCCTGCACTCCTGGCACACTCCCTGCAGCCCTGCATTTCCTGCACTCCTGGCACACTCCCTGCAGCCATGCACTCCTGGCACACTCCCTGCAGCCATGCATTTCCTGCACTCCTGGCACACTCCCTGCAGCCATGCACTCCTGGCACACTCCCTGCAGCCATGCATTTCCTGCACTCCTGGCACACTCCCTGCAGCCATGCACTTCCTGAATACCTTGCACACTGTGCACACTCCTGCATGCCCTACACTCCCCGTACACCCAGCAGGCCCTGCACACTCTCTATGCCTGGACACTGTGCTTGTCTCTGAGGCAGTGAGAGGCAGCCACATGACAACACAGTGGGGTCTCCCCACAGTCTCACGGAGGGACTCTGGCTCCTGTGAGCCTGGCAGAAGGGCGTGACCCGCACTTTGGGGTCAGGCAGGAGGAAGGGATGCTTAGCTGAGACCTGAATTGGGGCTGAAGTCAGCCTGACAAGAGATGGCCTCTTATCATTTAGAATATTATGGCATTCTAGATGAGGTATACCACATACATATGAGGTATATATATATATATCTCATCTAGAATGCCGTAATATTCCAGATGATGTTGCCAGTGAGGGAGGAAGGGGGAGATGGAACAACTTGTACTTCTCCCTCTTTCAATCCTATTCTTCCTCACACTGAACCCCCAGGCTTAAAATGCGAGTTGGCTTTAGTGACTGACACCAAGGGGAGGGCACTTCTAGGCTGGACCCTGAGGGGTCTTTGTGCCCAACAGAATCTCGGGGGGCCAGTGAGGCAACCCTGCTTGATGTAATGAGGTCTCTCGGGGTCGGCTGCCTACCTACTGTGAAAACAGTTATTTCTGGGGAGAGAGGGCTGTCCCAGTGGAGAGCCTCAGAAATGAACTCAGCATTTGCAGGAAGTAAAAAGAAGCGGCCTACACCGGAAGGGCACGTTTGGCCTGGCTGAACTGCAGGGGAGGATCCAGTCTGGACTTGTGGCATGAGAGAGCTTTGGCCCACCCCTCAGTGGTCTCTCATTTTGAGTCCCCATTTCAGGGGGATGCTGAGAGCCTGAGAACCCCTGGTCTGGCAGATGAGCTCCTCTTCAGCCACAGAGAGAGGGGAGGCCCAGGTAGGGGAGGTGGGTCCCTGGGTCCCCAGGCAGGTTGGCAGTGGGACTGGAGGAGTCCAGGGGCTTGGCGCCTCCCCCAGTAATGCGGCCACCTTTGACACCTCTGCTTCTTGGCCAGCACTGTCCCCACCCTTCCCTAGCCCAGGTCCTAAAGTCCTTCCCATCCTTCCCACAGTTCCAATTTTGGCTTCTAGCCCATCCCCACCCAAGGAAGCTCAGCACACTCGTCTGCACCCCCTTTCTCCTGCATCCTCCTCCTGTCTGCCACTCCCCATTGATTTCTCCTCCTGCCTCTTTCTCTCTCTCTGATTTTCCCCACCAGTGGGTGCAGGTTCTGCTCAGTCTTCCTGCCTGTCCTCTCCCGGGGCCCCCAGAACTAAGCTGAGCCTGCTCCAGCCCCGTATTTCACCCCAGGAGGTTGGCTTCCTTCATGGTCAGGAGGAAGTGGTGAGAGGCAGCTGGCGTGCCTGGTGGTCAGGGACAGGCAGCGTCTGAGACCCAGGCCAGGCCCCTCTCCCTGAACAGGTTTCTCCAGATCCAAAAGAAAGAGCTGGCGAGATTGGAAAGGTCCTTTCTAGACCCTAAAGAAGGCCTAATAACCCACAGGGCCAGTCTGTGCTCACGTGGTACAGTGGAAGAGAGAACACCGTTAATAACCCACAGGGCCAGTCTGTGCTCACGTGGTACAGTGGAAGAGAGAACACCGTTAATAACCCACAGGGCCAGTCTGTGCTCACGTGGTACAGTGGAAGAGAGAACATCGTTCTGTTTTTCTTCTGCTTGGGGGTCCAGTTTCTTCTTCTTTTTTTTCATTTATTTATTTATTTATTTATTTATTTATTTATTTATTTATTTATTTGAGACAGGGTCTCACTATGTTGCCCAGGCTAGTTTCCAATTCCTGGGCTCAAGCAATCCTCCTGCTGCCTTGGCCTCCCAAAGTGCTGGGATTACAGGCGTGCGCCACCATGCCCCGGCCTGGAGGCCCAGTTTCTGTTTCAGGCAGTGACCTCTGAGCCAAACCATTTACTCATCTCCTTCTCCATCTTTCTGCCCTCCAGCCCACCTCCTCCAAATGCAAAAAGCTAAGACAGGACACTGTCCTTAAGTCACCCCATCACACAGCCCCGGACATGTCCATCTGGCAGTTCTGAAAACTGGTCCTGTGGGCATGCTTCTGAGTGCCGTGTCCTTCCCGTCTGCCTGACAGCTCTCAGGCAGCACAGCCCTCCGAGGGTGGCCAGGAGTGGTAGCTGCACTTCACCGGGAATCTTGACGCTGCTCCTTGGCTTCCCCTGTCAGATGGTGGGCCTCAGAGGAGCCTTCCAAGTCTCCTGGGTGCTCTGCATCTGGCGTGGGGCACCCACTCCCAGAGCACTAAGAGTAAGGTTCGAGGTCTAGTGACATCCCCCTTACCTGGTGGTCTCTCCACTGCCTGGGTCCTGGGGCGCCTCCCTTGGCTGGCGGGAGGTCCCCGTGGGGGCCGGATGAGGCTCCTCCTGGCGTGCTCTTGGGAGCCACTCTCCTGGCTTGGCGTTGATGGCTGCTGGGGAGGAGGAGAGGAAGTTCAGTCCACATCTGCTGTGGAGCCCCTCTAAGGATGCCCTCTCCTGGGCTGGGCTGGAAAGCCAAGAAAAGCACACACCCCAGGCCAGGCCCTGCGGGCTCCCTGGCGCCTGTGGCTTGGGATACTTGTTTACTCGTGCAGCCCGGGAACTTGCCAGGCAGCGGGGGATGGCAGGCACACTGCTGGCGGCAACAGGCACGGCCCAGGGAGGTGCAGATCACCCTGGCTGCTCAGCCTTCCTGGCACCCCTCAGCCTCTGGAAAGCCCGCAGAACAACGAATTGTCTCCCTGGGCGTACCTCCAGATGAAACGTGGAGGCACATTTGCTTATCTGAAACTCAAATGTAACTGGGTGGCATGTAGTTTTATCTGCTAAAACCAACAACCTGAGAGGTAGGGTGCTCCTCACTGAGCAGCCCAAGGCTCCTTAATGCTGAACCCCTAAGTACACCCGGGGTGGCCAGGAAGTGCCCTCACTCCCAATGACTGGTGCCGTAGCTAATGCCCACCCGGAACCAGGCCACCTGGGATACACAGGAGCCCTTCACGGGGAAACAGATGGAGAATCCTAGAGAGCATCATAGCATATGGAGGGCTCCCCAATGGCCTGGGGACAGATGTTGCTGCATCTCAGATGCCACGTACCCCTTCTCCCACCCCACCTCTCCTCTTCTCCTACAGCTGAGGGGGGCCATGTCACTGCTGCAGTGACTGTGACAGAGACTGCATCCGCAACTCCCTTAGGCCAAGCTCCTCTCAGCTCTTTCATTTTAGAAGCAGCTCTGCGGCTTTGCAATGTGATCTATTTAATCTTAAATATAAAGGGATCTTCCCTGCAGGTTTCCCTGTAGCAAGGGGCTTTGACTTCCAGATAATTCTCTTTTGACCCAAACGAGAACCTATTTCTGATACCAGAACCCAGCGGGTGGCACTGGGCGGTCTCCACCTGTATCTGGGTCTAGAAATAGAGCTTCAGGACAGGTGGCACCTGCTCCATGTGCTTAGAATAAGGCCAGGAGACAAAGCATAGGTGTACAAGAGAATACTTGAGTGAAGTCACACTGAACTGCTGGGCTACACGCAGGGGAACCCCATTACAACGCGTGGAGTCACAAAGCTGTGCCCACGTCAGGCAAGTCCTCTAGGACCAGGATCAGGAGCTTCCCAGGGCATGTGAGGGTAGGGGACAGGGTGGTCATAAAAAGGAGGAACTGAGCTGGAGTGTCCTGAGACCGTGAGGTGGTCCTGGTTCAACTGTCCCATTCTCCTCTCCTACTTCCTCCAGCACAGGACACACTGCAGACTTTCAGAGGTCCCACCGAGACCAGCCGAGCATGGTGGCTCACGCCTGTAATCTCAGCACTTTGGGAGGCCGAGGCAGGCAGCTTGAGGTCAGGAGTTTGAGACCAGCCTGACCAACATGGTGAAACCCTGTCTCTACTAAAAACACAAAAATTAGCCGGGTATGGTAACACATGCCTGTAATCCCAGCTATTCAGGAGGGTGAGGCAGAGGAATCACCTGAACCTGGGAGGCAGAGTTTGCAGTGAGCCAAGATCGCACCACTGCACTCCAGCCTGGGCGAGAGAGCGAGACTCCATCTCAAAAAAAAAAAACAAAAAAACAAGAGACTCCCTAACTAAGAGAGCCAGGAGCCAGGAGATGGGGCAGCCATGGGTGTGCACGGGGGGGCTTCCTGGGACAGTAGTATCTCTTGCCTGCTGGTCCATTTCAGACAGGGCTGGGCATTTTAACTCCCAGGGCTATGAAGTCCCAAGGCATATGATTTTGATATTGAAGATAGTCCCAGTTGGTGGGGAAATGAGAATAGCTTTCCTCAGGCCAATGTTTTGCAAAATGCTAAGCCATATTATTGGCCTTTTCCCTTGGGAACTATTTCCTCCTGGCATTTGGGGCTGAGTCTTTTGCCTAGAATGTTCTTTCTGGCCCTGCGTTCAACCGATCAAGCAGTCTGAGGTTCCAACAGGTTCCCCCTCATGAGTTTTCCCTGCAGTGCTGACTGAACGCAAAGCACAAAGGCTCTTCCTCAAGAAACTCAACGTGAAGGTGGGGGTTTCCACGGGGTCTCTGGGTGGGGCGTTAGTTCCCAGCACAGGCCAGACTCGGCAGCGAGCTGTGTGCAAGGAGACCTGTGGGGAGTACTGCCTGGGGCCAGGATGGGCCTGGGGCAAGGTGAGCGAGAGAAGTGGAGGGGGCCCCATGCCTGTAATCCCAGCACTTCGGGAGGCTGAGGTGGGAGGATCGCTTGAGCCCAGGGGTTCAAGACTAGCCTGGGCAGCACAGAGACACCTCTCTCTACAATCAATCAATCAATCAATCTATCAATCAATTGAAGTGGAGGGGAGGGATGGAGAAGCAGGACTGCCTGGAGGAAGTCAGAGCAAGCTCCTGAGCAGGGAAGGAATGAAACAGAAGGCAGCGTGGCTCAGGGGTGCCCACGCCCAGCCCAGCACTGCCCGCTCTCTGCTCTCCCTGATGCTCATCCCCCTCCACATCACTCATCCCCTGGCTTAACGGGCTTAATCGCAGTCCCCTTATCTGCAGAGCCCAGATGGAGCACAGAAGCAGAGGCCTGTTTGCCATCTATCCCTTAGGCGGAGGCAGGTGACAGGATAGGGAGAGGGGCAGGGAGGCCAACCGGGGAGACGCAGCAGGCCGTGGGCAGACCTGTCTGAAAGAAAGTAACTCAGAATGGGAGTCTACTCCAGGCATGGCAAAGGCTTACTCATGACCTAGAGGAAACTTCACCTGGGGCTTGGTTTTTCCAAACGAAGAACTTTTTGTCAAGTAAAAGGATTTTAAAGGAGACTAAGAGGGTCAGGCATGATGGCTCATGCCTGTAATCCCAGTGCTTTGGGAGGCTCAGGCGGGAGGATTACTTGAGACTAGGAGTTCAAGACTAGCCCAGGCAACAGAAAAACTCCAACTTTACAAAAAATTTAAAGAAAACAAAACTTTGCTTGGCATGGTGGTGCATCTGTAGTGCCAGCTACTCAGGAGGCTGAAGTGGGAGGATCGCTTAGGCACAGGAGTGTGAGGCTGCAATGAGCTATGTATGATTGGCCACTGCACGCCAGCCTGGGGGACAGAGTGAGACCTTGTCTCAAAATAAAATAAAATAAAGTAAAATAAAATAAAATAAAGTAAAATAAAATAAAATAGAAGGAGGACTAGGGGTGTTGGCCTGAGGCTCAGAGCGGGCCTGGCAGGACCAGGGAGGGTAGCGACTATTCCTGGTCTCTGGCAGGTGGAGAAGAGCAGGGCGGGGGGTCAGTGTCCTGGGTCCCAGCCAGGCTGAGCCAATAGGAGCAGGCCTGAAGGAGGGACACTCAGAACACAGTCTCAGCATTTGGGGCAGGTTAATGGGGGCATCGACAGCAGGATTTGGGAAGAGCACTGCTCTGGCTCCAGCTGGTCCAACTGGGGGCGCTGGTGGGCAGCTGCTGCCTCCCTAGGAAGCAGCACTGGCAACCACCCATGACCACCAAGGCTGAGTCTCCTGGTGGGTGCCCACCCTGTTCATGCAAGGACCTGGAATGTGCCTGGGCCCAGACTTTGTCAGGGCTCAAGTAAACTGCTCTTGAAAAGAACAATAACGTGAACACTGCAGCAGCCGCTCCTTGGCCTTTTCCATCCATGCCAACCTCAAGTGCCTCCGCTCTGCAGGTAACAGCATGGCAGCTTCCCAAAGGCACGTCCAATCAGTGCAAAAATAAAGGGCCTCTTAGTGGTCATTTTGGTAAAGCAAGGATGTTACTGCTACGTTACCCTGAATGTACTGTGGAGCCTTTTAGGAAGTCCAGGCCTAAGAATTTGAAATCAGTTTTAACTCAATGGCATTCAGTCAAACTGGCAAAACTTGTTAGACGCCCCCTAAGACCTCCACCCTGACAGCAGAAATCTCTGGAGAAATTACTAAGCTGCTCACCTTTAGAGAGCACACGAATATTGACAGCTCTAGTAAAGCACGGGCAAAATAACTGATGATCAATGCTGGCAAAACCTCTGAAACTGCTCACCACCAAGAGACCCAGGGTCCCACATAACCCAGCCACTGCTGACTCGTCACTGGCTACCGCTCTGCACCTGGGTCTGGAAGCGTCTGAATCCAATTGTGAGCAGATGCAAGTTCTCAGATGTTTCTCAGACAGGAATCCAACCCGTTCCTCTGTTGTTTTTCCTACTCAAATGGAAATTAGAGTCTTATCTGAACTGCTCATAATCCTTTTAATTTCCTTTCAAAAATTAAAAAAAAATACTTTGTACATTTCTGATTCAAAGCATATATATTTTTTCTGGCATCTAAAAAATACTTTTATCTCCCATCAGCCTCTGGTTAACTCAGCTGGAAGTTTCAAACGCGTTTGGATCCCAGAGTTGTTTGTGCTTTTAGTTGCACATTTCTGCCTCGGTCCAGCCTTCCAGCAGGCGGCTGGCCTCCTCTGCACGAGAATCTGAGCTACCAGAACCAGGGATTCTGAGCTACATCAGCCTGGGATTTCTCCTCTGAAGTTTCATATTAAAGCCGGCTTTCACCAGTCAGAAATCTTGCCCCAGGAGCTCCCAGACAGGACAGCAGGCAGTGCTCCGAGAAGGGGACGCAGAGGACCAGCCCAGCGTGGGTCTGGCTGTGGGCTGGGAATCCCATGAGCCTCTGTGACACAGGGCTGTGGCTGAGACCAGAGGGCTTCCCGGGAGCAGGTGTGTGTCTGCCACTCCTGCTGCTGTTTCGCGTGGGTTCTAGACATCACAGTTCCAGAACTGACCCGACGTGCTGCCCGTGTTCTTACATGAAGAGGAGACGCGGGACTCCGGGGTGCTGGGCTTGCCCACCCTGTAGACAGCCTCGTGAGGGTTTGGCAGGGCCTGCGGGTGGCTGTTTGTGGGGTGTTGGGCTGTCTGGGGAGGTGTGTGATGGTCTTCCAGCCTGGAGAAAAACATGAAAAACGGTATTAAGTACAGCCAGCCAGGAGATTCGGGGCGCCGAATGCTGTGCAGCATCACAAATACAGGAGGGGGTGGTGCCTCAAAGTCCTGTTAAACCATCATTGGCATATCAGACCTTTTAAAGGGTCTTGGCAGGAGCCAGGAGGCTGACCCTGTGAGGCAGTAGCCTCCTCTTGCTCCTGTTAGCCCCCTTCTGTATTCACAGTGATACATGGCGTGTTGTATTCCTAATACACAATTATGTCTTACCACTCTGGGTGACATGGGGCCATGACATTTCAAGCAAACAACGTAAGGCACCGATCTCCTGGTTTTCTCCAAGGATTAAGCATATGAATGAAGGGATGAATCCAACCAGAGAAGACATAACAAGTCATGTCAGCCGTGGCAAGTGTTGGCCAAGAACAAGACTGAAGAATTTTTTTCTTTTTTTTTTTTTCTTAGAGACAGGGTTTCACTCTGTTGCCTAGGCTGGGGTGCCATGGTGCAACCACAGCTCACTGCACCCTTGACCTCCCAGGCTCAAGTGATCCTCCCATCTCAGCCTCTGGAGTAGCTGGGACTACAGATGGGCGCCTCCACACTCAACTGATTTTTAAATTTTTTGCAGAGACAAGGTCTCTCTATGTTGCCAGGACTGGTCTCGAACTCCTGGGCTCAAGCAATTCTCTCACCGTGGCCTCCCAAAGTGCTGGGATTGCAGGCGTGAGCCACTGTGACTGGCCTAGAACTTACTTTCTTATAACACTACCTAAAGGATGTGTGCAGAACAACTTCTTTGCAGTGTCTAATGTTGGCACCCAAGCTGGGGGAGACACCCTCGCCCAGCAGGCAAGCGCTGAGAGCTTCATGCACCAGATCCAGCCAGATGCGAGGGCCAGCTGGCTGGGACAGCCTCATTGGGTCAGCCTTGACCACAGATCCCCGAGGAAGGCCCTCTAGTTATCTATAAGGCAATGGAGCACTCGCTCCCCCTTCAACAAGGAGATATGGGCCACCTACGCCAACAAGGGCTCAGTGGGGGGCACACAACAAGCTCGTGCCTGCCTAGGGCTGGGCCCTGCAAATGGCTGTTCTTGAATGTCAATTTCATATGTCTGGCTGGGCGTGGTGGCTCACGCCTGTAATCCCAGCACTTTGGGAGGCCGAAGAGGGCAGATCACTTGAGGTCAGGAGTTCGAGACCAGCTTGGCCAACATGGTGAAACTCCATCTCTACTAAAAATACAACAATTAGCCAGACGTGGTGGCGTATGCCTGTAGTCCTAGCTACTCAAGAGGCTGAGGCAGGAGAATCACTTGAGCCAGGAAGGTGGAGGTTGCTGTGGGCCAACATTGTGCCATTGTACTCCAGCCTGGGCAACAGAGTGAGACTCTGTCTCAAAAAAAAAAAAAAAAAAAGAAAGAAAAAAAACTTCATGTGGCTCAACCCAACACCAAAGATAAGGAGACATGTAACCACCCTGAGGTGGGCAGGAAAGTCTTCCCAAGGTGGGCGATCAGTCTTTTTTTTTTAAATAGAGACAAGGTCTCACTGTGTTGCCATGGCTAGTTTTGAACTGAGCTCAAGTAATCCTCCCACCTTGGCCTCCCAAAGTCCTAGGATTACAGGCGTGAGCCACCACACTCCTAGCCAACTCGGTTTTGAACTCTTGAGTTGGGGTTTGCCAGGTGCCAGAAGAGGGAAGGTTTTCCAGCAGAAGTAACACCATGAGCAAGGTGAAGAGGGGAAAATATCTATACATCTATATATGGTGTGTGTGTGTGTATACATATATATATTTGTGCTGCATTGTTACAGAAAGATGTAAAAAATCAGAAAATATGGATGCCCCCTACCTCTCTTTCCTGAAAAGACCTGTGCAACAGTGGCGTGGAAGGGGCAGGGTGTCCTGGGGGGCTCTGATGCTTGTGGCAGGGGTGTCAATTGAGAAGCACCCTGTAAGGCCAGAATTTAAACTTGAACCCCAAGTAATGGAGAACCAAAGGAATGACGTTCCCTGCTAGAAAGATCATTCCGTCCACAGTTGTGGAAGGTGGACGGTGGCAGGGAGCACTGTTAGGAGGACCTCCCCGAGCCGTGAAGGCCGGTGGCAGGCAGGACGGGGTGGGAGGAGCGTGCAAACCTGCTGGACTCTGGCTTGGCTGTTTGCGGGCACTCATGCCATGCCCTGAAGCAGGGGGCTCAGATGGCAGCTGTGTTGGTCTAGGAAATGCTGAATTGGGGGTGCTGTAGGCACATATCTGGGCTGAGTGTGGGTGTCATCAGTGAGTAGTGGAAACTAGGGAACAGGCAGGATGGAGTGAGGGCCTTCGATGGGGCCTCTGGAGAGGAAGGGGGTAAGAGGCCGAGGCCAGCACATGGGGACTGGGGTGGAATGACTCCCAGGAGGGGTCACCAGCCGGCAACTGAAAGAGCGGGGACAATGTGCCCTGAGTGTCCTCGGGGTTGGAAACTGGAAGGTCATCTGTGGTCTTGGCAGAAATACCCTCTGGAAGTCATCGCCTGGCCACAGAGGGCTGAGTGGAGAGGAAGATGGGGCAGGGACACAGCCAGAGAGGGTCTGAGAGGAAGGGAGGCAGAGCCCCAGGGCCTGTCGAGAGGCCCGAGGAAGGCAGCAGGAGGGGAGGATGAAGACAGAGCAAAGGATGTATTCAGGGATTGCACAGAGATCGGGAGACAGAAGGATCTGGAACCCATGCAGGGGGCAGGGTTGGGTGGGAAGAAAATGGCCAGGGAGGTGCAGCTGATGCTAGGCTGAGGTGGGGTAGGAGGGTCCCCATTGCACAGGGCAAATATGTTTATCTGCAACCTTTTTTTTCCTCGATTATAAAGCCAGTAAGTGTTTATCATGAAAAATTAGGTAAATATAGAGAATATATACATGACCTGCCCTCCCAATATCTAAGCACAACCACTTAACATTTGATTTTTTAAAAAAATTTAAAAATATGCAAATACACACTTAAAAATACTAGCTTGGGTTCATTCTAAATGGCTAGCATGCTATGTTCACACCATTCTATAATTTGCTTTTTCACTTAGCAATATATTGTGAGGCTCTTCCCATGTCATTCAATATTTTTCTAAAACATCATCTTCAGTACTCTTTTGTGTGAATATATCATAATTTACATAACCAGCCTCCTATTTTGGGAATGTAATTTCTTTCTTTTTTTTTTTTTGAGATGGAGTCTCACTCTGTTGCCTAGGCTGGAGTACAGTGGCGTGATCTCGGCTCACTGCAATCTCAGCCTCCCTGGTTCAAGCGATTCTCCTGCCTCAGCCTTCCAAGCAGCTGGGATTACAGGCACCCACCACCACACCCGGCTAATTTTTGTATTTTATTTATTTATTTATTTATTTTGGAGGTGGAGTCTCGCTCTGTTGCCCAGGCTGGAATGCAGTAGCACGATCTTGGCTCACTGCAAGCTCTGCCTCCTGGGTTCACACCATTCTCCTGCCTCAGCCTCCCTAGTAGCTGGGACTACAGGCGCCCGCCACCACGCCCAGCTAATTTTTTGTATTTTTAGTAGAGACAGGGTTTCACCGTGTTAGCCAGGATGGTCTCGTTTTCCTGACCTTGTGATCTGCCCGTCTCGGCCTCCCAAAGTGCTGGGATTACAGGCGCGAGCCATCGTGCCCGGCCAAATTTTTGTATTTTTAGTAGAGACGGGGATTCACCATCTTGGCCAGGCTGGTCTGGAACTCCTGACCTCGTGATCCACCCACCTCGACCTCCCAAACTGCTGGGATTACAGGTGTGAGCCATCACGCCCGGCCTGGGAATGTAATATCTAATTTTATGAATAATATTGCAACAAATAACCTTGTGTGTGCTTATATATCAATATCTATTTGTATCTATCTATCTACCTACCTATTATCTATCTATCTATCTATCTATCTATCTATCTATCTATCTAACTATCTATCTATCTATCCTGTGAACATCTGATTACTTCTCAGTATAAAATCCTAGCAGCCTGGGCGACAAGAGCCAGACTCTTTTCTCCAAAAAAAAAAAAAAAAAAAAAAAAGTCGTAGCAGTGGAATTACTGATTCCAAAAGTACTAGTGGCTGGGCTGGGCATAGTGGCTCACACCCGTAATCCCAGCACTATGGAAGGCGGAGGTAGGAGGATTGCTTGAGCTCAGGAGTTCAAGACTAGGCAACATAGTGAGACTCTGTCTCTACAAAAAATTAAAAATTCAGCCAGATGTGGTGGCGCATGCCTGTGGTCCCAGTTACCTGGGAGGCTGAGGTGGGAGGATGGTTTGAGCCCAGGAGGTCAAGGCTGCAGTGAGCTGTGATTGTGCCACTATACTCCAGCTGGGGTGACAGAGCCAGATGCTGTCTCAAAACAAAACCAAACCAAAAAAGTCCTGGTATTCTGAATGTGTACAATACATACTGTCATAGTCCTCAAGAGGACTAAGATTCTAGATTTATCCACACTCCTGGCAACGGGATACCAGAGGGTGCTGGTGGTGAAGGAAGGGTCATAATTTTTTTTTGTTTGTTTTGGTTAGGAATATTTATGTACTTAGTGGTTCACCAAGTATATAATAACTCCAAATCAGTAAACACAAATGTCAGAAACGGTAGCATGGCTATATAAATTATGGTGTAAATATAATATAAATCATTAAATCATCTTTTGCAGGATGTTCAACAATGCAAAAGAAAACAAACAAAATTCAAACTGCAAACAAACCATATACACATGTAGACACATACACAAACACTGAAAGGTTTCTCGTTTGCTGAAAATATATGTAGGAAAAAAACTACACTAAACGTAACGCACTAAAATGATGATCACAATTCTGTCTGGCTGCTGGAATAAATAGTTTTTATTTTCTTTATATTTACTTGTTCCATACATGTTTTTGACTACAAGGAACAAAAGTTCAACACCACTGGTTTAAACGGTAAGGGAAATGTAATATTCAACATAAACAGAATTCCAGAGGTAGCGAGTACAGGGTGGGGAATGCGAAGCTGAGTGACTTTGCTGCAGATCCGGGTTCTCTCCGCTGGGTTTCCCTGGCCTTCCTGGTGTGGTTTTGCTTTTGTTTTTAGAATTGTCACTTTGTGGCCGGGCGCAGTAGCTCATGCCTGTAATCCCAGCACTTTGGGAGGCCAAGATGGGCAGATCACGAGATCAGGAGATGGAGACCATCCTGGCTAACACAGTGAAACCCAGTCTCTACTAAAAATACAAAAAATTAGCCGGGCGTGGTGGCGGGCGCCTGTAGTCCCAGCTACTCGGGAGGCTGAGGCAGGAGAATGGCGGGAACCCAGGAGACGGAGCTTGCAGTGAGCCGAGATTGTGCCACTGCACTCCAGCCTGGGTGACAGAGCGAGACTCCGTCTCAAGAAAAAAAAAAAAGAATTGTCACTTTTGTGCAAATAGGATTGCTGCAGGACCTCCAAGCATAGCATCTCAAGCAACAGTCAAAGACCAAAAGGGGAAAAGAAAGTACAGAATTTCTCAAGCCCTTCATAGAAGTTGGAAAATCTTAGATCCCATGGCTGGAATGGATTGCATGCCCATTGAAATCATCATTGACAAGGGGAGTTAAATTTAAAACACTGGGCTAAATTAAATCCAACCTCCAGGGCTGAGAATGGGTCTTAACCTTCCCTGAAGAACATGCTCACCCATTCGAAGTTTCTTTTCTTTTCTTTTTTTTTTTTTTTTGAGACGAGGGTCTCACTTTGTTGCCCAGGCTGGAGAGCAGTGGCACAATCACAGCTCACAGGAGCCACGACCTCTGGGACTGAAGCAATGCTCCTGCCTCAACCTCCCAAAGTGCTGGGATTGTAGGTGTGAGCCACCACGCCTGGCCTCAGGTTTCTCCTAGCAAGGAAATACATCAAACAAGATCTAAAGAAATGGAGAGTCGTCCTGTACTTCCACACAGGATGGCTGTATTCATTTTCTACTGCTGTTCTAACAAAGCACCATAATTTTTTTTTATGTTTTAATTTTTAATTTTTAAGGCCAGGCACAGTGACTCATGCCTGTAATCCCAGCATTTTGGGAAGCTGAGGCAGGTGGATCACCTGAGGTGGTGAGGAGTTCAAGACCAGCCTGGCCAACACGGCGAAACCTCTTCTCTACAAAAAATAAAATAATTAGCCAGGTGTGGTGGCATGGCGCCTGTAATCCCAGCTACTTGGGAGGCTGAGGCAGGAGAATCGCTTGAACCTGGCGGTGGGGTTGCAGTTGCCAAGATTGTGCCACTGCACTCCAGCCTGGGCAACAGAGCAAGACTTCCTCTCAAAAAAAAATTTTATTTTTAGATTTTTGTGGGTACAGTAGGTGTATATATTTATAGTATACATGGATTGCTTTGATACAGGCATGCAATGTGTAATAATCACATCATGGAGAATGGAGTACCCATCCCCTCAAGTATTCATCCTGTGTGTACAAAAATAATCCAATCATACTCTTTTAGTTATTCTAAAATGTACAATTCAATTATTATTGACTATAGTCACTCTGTTGTGCTATGAAATACCAGGCCTTATTCTTTTTTTTTTGAGTTGGGGGTCTCACTCTGTTGCCCAGGCTGGAGTGCAGTGGTAAGATCTCTGCTCACTGCAACCTCCGCCTCCCAGGTTCAAGCGATTCTCCCGCCTCAGCCTGCCAAGCAGCTGGATTACAGGTGCTCACTACCGCACCTGGTTAATTTTTGTATTTTTAGTAGAGACAAGGTTTTACCATGTTGGCCAGGTTGAACTCCTGACCTTAAGTGATCTACCCACCTTGGCCTCTCAAAGTGTTGAGATTACAGGCGTGAGCCACCACACCTGGCCCATTCTTTGTTAACTATGTGTTTTTTTTTTTTTTTGGCACCCATTAACCTTCTCCATCTTCCCCAACCACCACCCCCAACCAACTACTCTTCCCGGTCTCTAGTTACCATCACTCTGCTCTCTATCTCCATGAACTCAATTGTTTAGATTGTTTAAGTAAGTGGGAACATGTGATGTTTGACTTTCTGTGCCTGGCTTATTTCATGTAGCATAATGATCTCCAGTTCCATCCATGCTTTGCAAATGACTGGATCTCATTCTTTTGCACAGAATAGTACTCCACTGTGTATATGTACCACATTTTCTTTGTCCATTCATCTGCTGATGGACACTGAGGCTACTTCCAAATCTTGGCTCCTGTGAATGGTGCTGCAGCAAGCATGGGGTGCAGAGCTAGCTTTGATACATGGACTTCCTTTCTGTTGGGTATATATCCAGCAGCAGGACTGCTGGATCATGTGGTAGCTCTATTTTTAGTTATTTGAGGAATCTCCAAACTCTTCTCTATAGTGGTTGTGCTAATTTACATTCTTACAAACAGTGTATGAGGATTCCCTTTTCTCCACATTCTTGTCAACATTTGTTATTGCCTGACTTTTGGAGATACGCCGTTTTAACTGGGGTGACAGGGTATGTCAGTGTAGTTTTGATTGGCATCTCTGATGATCAGTGATGCTGAGCACCCTTTCATAAGCCCGTTTGTCATCTGTATGTCTTCTTTTGAGAAATGTCTATTCAAATCTTTTGCCCATTTTTAAATCCAACTATTAGACTTTTTCCTAAAGAATTATTTGAGCTCCTTTTTAAGTCTGATTACTAATCCTTTGTCAGATGGGTAGTTTGCAAACATTTTCTCCCATTCTGTGGCCTGTGTCTTCACTTTGTTGGTTGTTTCCTTTGCTATAGAAGCTTTTTAACTTGATGTGATCCCATTTGTTCATTTTGGCTTTGGTTGCCTGTGCTTCTCGGGTATTACTCAAGAAATGTTTGCCCAGAACAAGGTCCTGGAGATATTTCCCAATGTTTTCCTGTAGTTGTTTCATAATTTGCAGTCTTACCACAACCTTAGTGAGAAAACAACACAAACTCATCTCACAATTATGGAGGTCAAGAGTTTACAATGGGTCAACAGGGGCGCATTGTTTCTGGAGTCTCTAGGAGAGAATTTATTTCTTTGCCTTTTCCAGTTTCTCCAGGGTGTCTGCATTCCTCGGTTCACGGCCTTGTGTCACTCAGACTTCTGACACAGTTGTCACATCTCCTTTTGTTTCTGACACTCCTGCTTCCCTTCAGTAAGGCCCCTTGTGATTACATTGGGCCCGCCCAGATTATCCAGAATCATCTATCTCTAGATCCTTAACTTGATCACATCAGCAAAGTCTTTTTTGCCATGTAATGTCATTTAGTCACAGGTTGTGGGGATTGGGATGTGGACATCTTTGAGGGACCATTATTCTGTCTTAACATATAAAATTAATATGATGTAATGCTGCGCAGTGACTTAACATTGCAAAGATTTCAGTTATCTCCAAAACATTACATAAATTTAATGTGACACTAATCAAAATCCTAAAAGGATTTTTTAAGGAAGTTGCCAGACTTATTTTTAAATGCTTATGGAAAAATAGAGGTCTCTACATAGTTAAATCCACTCTGAAAGAGAAGGCGGAAGGCAGGCGGGGAGAGGGGCTTATCCTATGCGATATTTAGATATGCTAAGAACCTTTGCAATAAACACTGGTGTGGCAACAGGCAACTGGACAATGTGCCAAAATAGAGAGCTAGGGTAATTGGAGGGGATACAGAATTAAAGTGGCACCTTGAATCAGTGGAGAAATAATGAGCTGTTTATAGGTGGTGTAGAGAAGAGTGCTCTCTACCTGGAGAAAAACAAGCCAGGATGCCTATCTTACATCACATATAGTGGTCTGTAGAGGATGATGTCCAAGACCCCCAGCATTCAAACGTTTTTAGAGGTGAGCTCCAGGTGCAAAGGCAGAACTACAAATCTTGCACGCCGGCATCGTGTAGCCGTCCAGAGTACCCATGCGCTGGGGGGAGTGCCCACTGCGTTCCACTGACCAGCCCTTTGCCTGCCACACAGCTTGGTCTGTGTGCTCCTGAGGGCAGGGAGTCACATCTTATTGATTTCTGCAGCTCCAGCCATGAGGACACCATATGGCAGAGGAGTGATAAAAATGTTTGTTGAGACCTGATGGGGAAGCTGGTGACGGGGTGACTGCATCATTATAGTGGGAAGGTCCGTGGTTTCAGGAAAACGAGCTGCCCTCATTACCTGGCAGCTTGCCACAGTCAAAGATCTTGATAGGACCACCCCCACGTAGCAGGGGAGAGAGAGAGGTGCTCCCAGGCATGGAAAACGTCCTCGAATTTCTCTACAAAGAAGAACACCTGACCCAAGAATTAACTGTGCCAACTGGTAAGCCCCACATTTATGAGATTCCCTGTTCTTATCTCTGATTAAAATAGCCTTGTGTCATTGTTGTCGCTCAGGAAAGCAGGGTTTTAATTATTTTAAAACATAATTGAAAAATACTTTTAAGACAATGGTTCAGTGTCCTCTTTCCTGTGTCAAGCAAGGGGAATTTCATTAGTTCCTGTTACTACTTCCATTGAAAAAGGTATTATATTTATCAACTAGTTTACTAGTAATTGGTAACTGGCTATATTCTGGATGAAAACCAAATGACCCAAAACCGCTCAGAGGTAAAGGACATTTAGGGGACAACTAAGGAATACTGATAATACTATATCCATATTATTAATGTTAAATTTCTTAGCTGTGATAATGGGATTATGTGCAAAAGTCTGCAATCTTCTCTCAGATAGTTCAGCAAAAAATGTATATGCTTGTAAATTATGTATTATACACACAGAAAGAGAGCGAGAGAGAGAGATAGGGCACACAAATGTTAATTGGAAGCCCTTCAGTATAATATTCTTTTTTTTTTTTTTGAGATGGAGTCTTGCTGTGTCACCCAGGCTGGAGTGCAGTGGCCGGATCTCAGCTCACTGCAAGCTCCGCCTCCTGGGTTCACACCATTCTCCTGCCTCAGACTCCCAAGTAGCTGGGACTACAGGTGCCCACCACCACACTGGGCTAATTTTTTGTATTTTTTAGTACGTGTTAGCCAGGATGGTCTTGATCTCCTGACCTCATGATCTGCCCACCTCGGCCTCCCAAAGCGCCAGGATTACAGGCGTGAGCCACCGTGCCTGGCCATCTTCAGTGTAATATTCTTTCAACTTCTCTGTAGGTTAAAAACACTGATTGTAAGGTTAAGAGAGAAAAGGGCATGATACTAGTTTATATATCAGTAACTAAAAATAAAAACCTAGAAATATAAGCATATCATACCTAATTATGAAATCAAACCAAACAGATCTCAGAGCACTCATCTATGGCACGGGCCCTGAAATACTTATAGGACAAATCCTGATGGGCAACAGAACTCATCAAGGAGCTGGGTCTGTCTTGCCTGGTGTCCCTCGTGTCTGTGGCAGCACAGAGCTCCATGAGGGCAGGCATTTCTGAGTTTTGTTGCTCAGTTCCCAGTGCCTGGTTGTTCATTACAAAATGACAACAGAGTAAGACTGGAAAAAATAAAGTGCCCAGTTTCAGGGGATAACTAAGTACAACACGGTCTATTCTTTTAAAGTATTACATTATTTGTTGAATGAATATATGGAGGTTTTTAGCCTGCTCTCTGTAATATTTGGCTGTAATATTCTCTCTAGACAGGAAAAGAGAGGCCACCCAGACCGCAGAAGTGGCTCCTCTGCTGCCCACTGGACTGTCTGATCTGGGGCTCCTTAGCCCACAAGGGGTCTAGGCCCCAGGGAGACCAGAGGCTCTACGTAACGAGACTAAAATTTTATTTATATAAATGGGGCACGAGCAAGGCTATGGAAAATGAATAAGGCTCGGCAGCTAAAACAGCATCCAGTTGTTCCAAAAAGTCATCTAAAATAAATTGATGTCGAGTCTTAAACTGTAACATTCCAATGCCAACAAAGGGCTTGGTGCTGCGGCGAGAGGCCACAGAAAAGCACGACAGGAGTCCTTCTGGAGACAGCCCGGCTCCTTTCAGGTCCCTTCTTTTGAAATTACTCTGGCCAACATTTGTCTTCTGAAGTGGCCCTGGAGATCCTGTAATCCAACCACTTCTCTTTCTGGAATAAAAAAATCCTGGGGGAAGGGAGAAGGACTCAACCTCTTTCCCTCCAAAAATCCCCCCAAAATAAAGAGATAAATGCTTTTCAAAATGAATCCTTTATTTTGAATTTTAAAAATACATACATCTTACACTGTAGTGAATCAAAACAAAGCCTAAGAAAGTAAATTCCCGCTTTAGCCCTGACTTACACTGGGTACCCGTTTCTGTGGCCGCCGGGGGTGACGGGCCTTTGCAGGGGCTCATCCCCGCTCCACTGCACATTGGCCAGCCCCTTCCGCCTTGTCTTCCCCGTGTTGGTCATGATCTGGTGGAAGGAAAGAGAAAAAAGGGCTAGAGGAATATCTACTGGAGAGCTGACCTAGAAGTCAAACAGAATACACTGAATAAACTACTCTATAATGATAAGGAGCTTTGCAAATAAATGAGGAAGGATCATGTCACAAATTATTCAAGTAAACAGAAATTGCGGAGAAAAACCCTTTTTCTGCTAACGGATTTCCGTATCATACCATTTAGCAGTATAAATTAAAACAAGGACAAACCGTAGGAAAAGGAAGAAAGCAGTTGACTACTGTAACTCATCACATCTCCAAAATGAGAAGGGAAAAAAATGAGACGGGAAAAATGAGAAGGGAAAAAAATGTAAAAATGAGAAGGGAAAAAAAGACGGACATTTGATTTCATAAAAATACGAACATTTCCACATGCGCAGTATGTTAAAAATAAACCAAATCAACAGAAAAACAACAAACTGGGAAGAAGTGTCTGAAGCAAGTTTAACAGATTAAAGGTGAACATTTTCATAGCTAAGGAGCTCCCACAAATCAGTAAGTAAAACACGAAACTGATAATTGGGCAAAGAATTCAAACCACCGTGTCACAAAATAGAAAGTATTACCAGTAAGTAGAAGAAACAAAAAAGACCCACTTTACTAGAAATTAGAAATTAGAACTTTACAAAAAAGGTAGCAGTCTTCAACTATTATAAGAATGACAGAAAAATGATCCCGTCCACTGCTCCCAATAGTTTAAAACACTAGTTTAAGGAATTAACACTAATTAGTGAGATTAAAATTTGAGACAACTCTTAGAAAGCAATTTGGCATTTTATCAAGAGTTGTAAAAATGTTCACACATCCTTGAGTGTCAATACTAGTGAATGAATCCAAACCTTGGAAAGTGTAAGATAAACAAGGTTGTTCATTATAAAATTATTAAAGAGTAAAACTGAAGCAATCTAGTATCTAGTAACAGGGGAATAAATAAGTAAAATATGGCATATTCACTTGATATATCATATAGCTATGTACAATGATAAAGAACAGGTTATGGAGAACTATGTTTATTTAAAACATTAAATAAAAATCAGGTTATAATAATGTACATAAATAATGCTTTTTTTTTTTTTCCCTTGAGACAAGGTCTTGCTATGTTGCCCAGGCTGGAGTGCAGTGATCTTCCTGCCTTAGCCTCCCTAGTAGATGGGATTACAAGTGCATGCCACTGTGTCCAGCTAAACAATGCTTTCAATTATGCTAAAAGTGCACAGAAACACTGGAAAGAAATGAACCTTCACATGATTAGGGTGGCTACATAGGACAGTAGAACTAAGAATATTTTTTTCTGCCACAATTTTTTGTAATATGGTTACTATCATGTTCATACTTAAGAAAAATTGTTTAAAAAGGAAATCACTATAAAACTAGTGAAATGTGAATGAAGTCTGTGGATGAAACCAATGTCAACTTCCTGGTTTTGCTATTATGCTATAAATTACATAAGATAATAGCACCAGGGGAAATTATGTGAAGGGTACATGGGAACTGTCTGTGTTACTTTTGCAACTTCCTATGAATCTATAATTATTTCAAAACAAAAAGTAAAACAAAAACAAAAAAACCAAACTTCTTGAACATTGGAATTTCATCTTTGATTTCCTGATTTCTGCTGAAAATTCCTTTGGGTTTATCTAGTATCTTAGGTAGGGAGAGGAAGAGAAAAAGGGCCAGTGTCTATGGGATTCAGTGAGCCTCACCTGGACCCTGGGACAGGTCTCAGCCAGGGAAGTGACAGGCGGGGTCAAAACCTGCCCTGGGCTGGGTACGGTGGCTCACGCTTGTAATCCCAGCACTTTGGAAGGCCAAGGCGGGTGGATCACCTGAGGTTGGGAGTTCGAGATCAGTCTGACTAACATGGAGAAATCCCATCTCTACTAAAAATACAAAAACAGCTAGGCGTGGTGGTGCATGCCTGTAATCCCAGCGACTCAGGAGGCTGAGGCAGGAGAATCGCTTGAACCCGGGAGGTGGAGGTTGCAGTGAGCCGAGATCGCACCATTGTAATCCAGCCTGGGCAACAAGAGCATCTCAAAAAACAAAACAAAAACAAAAACAAAAACAACCTGCCCTGACTAGGAGGTGGGGAGGGATGGAAAGGAAAGTGAAAGGGAAAAAGCCTGGGAGAGTGAGAAAGTGGGAGGTGCTCACCCTGTTGGGGAAAGTGGAATGTAACTAAGCCATGTAAATAAAAACTAAAATGCAGTTGCGTTGCCTTTTCTGTCTCTAGAGAAATCTACCAAGGCAGGATATTTCCACTGCAACCACTTAACACTGCTGTCTGCTTCCACTGTGACTTCCCCATCCATCCCACTTCCCTGATCCAGGATCCAGGGTCGGTTCTACACGCTCTCATCACAGTGCTCTATGGTGGCTCTTGCCTTCTCTGTTTCCTGTCCCTCAAGACAGAGGACCCCTGAGCCCTCCCACAGAGAAACACGAAGAAGGCAACTGGAAAAGGGGAAACAGTCAACGTGTGGGTTTTCTTGAGTCTGTGACTAGTCCTCTGTCTCCACTTCCCCAGTGTCACAGTCATCTGAGCTCGCTCCTCCCAATGTCTTCCTAGAAATGACAGAAGATGTCACGTATTCGAGAATATTTTAGACTGCCAGTTATTTCATCTCCTTAAAACTACAGAAAGAAACCTGGAAAATAATTTAAAGTGGGTGGCATTTTTCCTTTCCCGTGGATGGGGAAACTGTATCTGGCCTGTGGGCCAGCACTGCCTGGTCTGTTGCAAAAATGCCTGAAGAAAGGCCCTCAGTGGAGCGGCTTCAGTGTGCAGGGCCCAGCAGTGCAGCCACTTCCCAGCTTGTTCTTGCTGGCCTGGACTTCCCCTTCCCTTGCTTGCAGTGTGAGCCACCCAGCCTACTCTTGGGCGTCTCAGTTGCAAAGAAGACTTTGTGGGCTGAAGGATCTTAGAGGGTATCTTGCCCAACAACCTGCTGAGACAGAGCTGTTTATACTGAGTTCCACAGAAATGCTTTGGGGTCTGGGGAGAGAGGAGAGCAAGGGTTCCTGACATCTACCTGTACTCATCCAGAGAACGCGGCTTTCATCAGCGTTATGGATGGAGATTTTATTTGAAAGAAGGTTCTGCTACTATAAAAAAGGAGCATATTTAAGCACAATAAAAAAGATAGTGTATTATTTAGCTGAATGCAATTTATTCAGTAGTAAAAGTTGGTCAACATGTCAATTTAGGTAAAAAAAAATTTCTCATTTATTGGTTTTGAGTATTTGTGAATCACTTAAAGACATTATAAAGCAGTATAAATTTCTGTAAAAAATACAGGATGCAGGTACACTCTATCTATCTATCATCTATATCTACCTATCTCTGTACTCACAGAAAATAATCTGAAAGGGGAGGCAGACACTGTTAGCAGTCTACACAATATTCACCCTCTCCTTCCTGACCAACAGAACTGATTTTGTCAGCACAGCAGTGTGTCTACTTAAAAATACCTCCCAGACTCCCTTGCAGCTAGGAGCCATAGGACCCAGTTTTGACCAGTTAGTAAGTGGAGGTCACCAAGTGGAGCTTCAGGAAAACACTATAGGGGGCAGATTTGGCTGACCTGCACATTTGGCCTTCTTCCTGAGTTTATCACAGATTTGTGCCAGGACATGTACCTATCATATGATCAAGAGGCAACAGGCATGTGAATGAAGATATCAAGGCAGAGTTACCACAGAACTCATGAAACTTCATATGTCACATGGTCATTTTATGTGTGTGTGGGTTTTTTTTTTTTTTTTTTGAGACGGAGTCTCACGCTGTCACCCAGGCTGGAGTGCAGTGGCCGGATCTCAGCTCACTGCAAGCTCCGCCTCCCGGGTTTACGCCATTCTCCTGCCTCCGCCTCCCGAGTAGCTGGGACTACAGGCGTCCGCCACCTCGGCCGGCTAGTTTTTTGTATTTTTTAGTAGAGACGGGGTTTCACCGTGTTAACCAGGATGGTCTCGATCTCCTGACCTCGTGATCCACCCGTCTCGGCCTCCCAAAGTGCTGGGATTACAGGCTTGAGCCACTGCGCCCGGCGTGTGTGGGTTTTTTTTAGACAAGGTCTTGCTCTGTCACTCAAGCTGGAGTGCAGTGGTGTAATCACAGTTCACTGAAGCCTTGAACTCCTAGGCTCAAGTGATCTTCCTGCCTCAGACTCCCAAGTAGCTGGGACTACAGGCGTGTGCCACCATAGCTAATTAATTAATTTGTAGAGATAGGCCTTCCTATGTTGCTCAGGCTGGTCTTGATCTCCTGGCCTCAAGTGATCCTCATTCCTCAGCCTCCCAAAGCACTGGGATTACACACTGAGCCACCATGCCCAGCCTACATTTGTTTTTGTTTTTGAGACAGAGTGTTGCTCTGTCGCCCTGGCTGTAGTACAGTGGCACAATCTCGGCTCACTGCAACCTCTGTCTCTGGGGTTCAAGCAATTCTCCTTCCTCAGCCTCCTGAGTAGCTGGGACTACAGGCATGTGCTACCATGCCTGGCTCAGTTTTGTATTTTTAGTAGAGATGGGGTTTCACCATGCTGGCCAGGCTGGTCTTGAACTCCTGACCTCAGGTGATCCACCTGTCTCAGCCTCCCAGAGTGCTGGGATTACAGGTGTGAGCCACTGTGCCTGGCCTTAATTTAGATTTAGTGGGAAAAATTTCCAAGACTCACAGTACCTTCCACGCGTAGTCAAACGACTGCTATCTGTCCTGGTGTAGAAATGGCCTCTAGTAATTCTCTATGTTGTAGAGTATTTGTGAATAATCAGTGTGCAAGAAAATGTCAAATGCCCCCCATTACAGTTAAGCGGTGGCAGAATATGCCATTCCAAAATATGCCACTTTGGCTTAGGATTATTTTGCGGTAAAGGCACTTGATACAAGAAGGACATCCTAATCTTCCTCTTTTCTTCCTGAAAACAAGAGATAAAAACTCGCATGTGAAAGATGCTCTCTGGGCACCAGGAGAAAAAACCACATGTTGTCAGAGCTAAGAGAATTCTGTACAAACAGACCTGGGTAACATGATTCTTATCTTCCTTTAGCCTCCCCACATAATTTGGTAACTTTTCTACAATTGCCCCTCTTTGTTCAACCTAGTTTAAAAGCATTTAGGTTCTGCCAGTTCTTTTCCCTTTCATTTCCTTAGGAGAGCTTCCACGTCACATAAAACTTATAGAAATGTATGTGCTTTTCTCCTGTGAATCTGTTTTACATCAATTTGATTCTCAGGCCCAGTCAAAAATCCTAGGGGATAAAGGTAAAACTTTGCCTCCCCATAGAGTGTTTCGCTTTTGTTGTTGTTGAGATGGAGTTTCACTCTTGTCACCCAGGCTGGAGTGCAGTGTTGCGATTTTGACCCATTGCAACCTCTGCCTCCTGGGTTCAAGCGATTACTCCTGCCTCAGCCTCCTAAGTAGCTGGGATTACAGGCATGTGCAACCACGCCCAACTAATTTTTGTATTTTTAGGAGAGATAGGATTTCACTGTGTTGGCCGGGCTGGTCTTGAACTCCTGACCTCAGGTGAGCCACCCACCTCGGCCTCCCAAGGTGTTGGGATTACAGGCGTGAGCCGCTGCGCCCAGCCTAGTGTTTTTATGGAAGAAACTTGAGGATGGTTTTCTCAAATTTAATAACAAAACGGTCACGCACAGTGGCTTACGCCTGTTATCCCAGCACTTTGGGAGGCTGAGGCAGGAGGATCGTCACTCAGGAGTTTGAGGCAGCAGTGAGCTATGACTGCACCACTGTACTCCAGCCTGGGTGACAGAGTGACATCATATCTCTAAAACAAAACAAAACGAAACAAAAATTTACATAAACATTTTCTATTATTTTTAAATTATTTTCCACAGGTGTTGATTTAAATTTTTGTCTTTTAAATATGTATATATATATATATTTTTTTTTTTTTTTTTCTGCAAGACATAGTCTTGCTCTGTCGCCCAGAGCTAGAGTGCAATGGTGCCATCTCGGCTCACTGCAACCTGTGCCTCCCAGGTTCAGGCAATTTTCCTGCCTCAGCCTCCCAAGTAGCTGGGATTACAGGTGCACACCACCATGCCCGGTTAATTTTTGTATTTTTAGTAGAGACGGGGTTTCACCATGTTGTCGAGGCTGGTCTGGAACTCCTGACCTTGTGATCTGCCCGCCTTAGCCTTCCAAAGTGCTGGGATTACAGGCGTGAGCCACCACGCCCAGCCTATACATGTAATTTTTTAAGTAAAAAGATTTACAGAGCATTACCAAGAACTAAATGTGAGGCCAAAACAAAGTTTTTTAATCAATCAATATTAAGAAAATTTGATCAAATATGTTACAGGAAAGGCCGACTAATCTTTTTTTCTTTCTCGGTAGAAAACATCAAAAACATCGTCGTATATGTAGACAAAAACATTACATTTTTATGTTTATGCTTGTAAAACATTACCAATTTGCCATATACAGAAGCAATCAAAGGGCATAAAACAAAAGATATATGAAGAAAAACTATGAGGTGTTTGCCAAGCAGCTAGTTAATATAAACATTATTTTCCTAGATTTTACAATGTTTGTGTTATCTCTCAATTTTTAAAATTTGAATTTGTACTTGGGGGGCTAAGGTGGGAAGATCGCTTAAGCCTAGGAGGTTGAAGCCACAGTGAGCCATGTTTGCTCCACCACATTCCAGCCCGTATGACAGAGTGAGACACTGTCGCAAACAAACAGACAAACAAAAAAAAACTGAATTGGGGCCAGGTGAGGTGGCTCACACCTGTAATCCCAACACTTTGGGACGTTGAGGCGGGCGGATCACTTGAGGCTAGGAGTTCGAGACCAGCCTGGCCAACACGGTGAAACCCCGTCTCTACTAATAATACCAAAATTAGCCAGGTGTAGTGGCACATATGCCTGTTGTTGTAGCTTCTTGGGAGGCTGAGGCATGAGAATTGCATGAACCTGGGAGGTGGAGGCTGCAGTAAGCCGAGATTGCGCCACTGCACTCCAGCCCAGGCAATAGAGCAAGACTGTTTCAAAAAAAAAAAAAAAAGTGAATTTCACTATGATTTATTTTATAATTCTCATTCCACATAAGCACTCTTTTTTTTTTTTGGACAAAGTCTGGCTCTGTTGCCTAGGCTGGAGTGCAGTGGCGCGATCTTGGCTCACTGCAACCTCCGCCTCCCAGGTTCACACCATTATCCTGCCTCAGCCTCCTGAGTAGCTGGGACTACAGGTGCCGCCATCATGCCCGGCTAATTTTTTGTATTTTTAGTAGAGACGGGGTTTCACCATGTTCGCCAGGATGGTCTCGATCTCCTGACCTTGTGATCTGCCTGCCTCGGCCTCCCAAAGTGCTGGGATTACAGGTGTGAGCCACCGCGCCCAGCCAAGCACTCATTTTTATATCAGATTTTGTATTCTGTTATTTTAGAGAAGGTCTCCCAAGCCCTTCTAAGCTGGAGGCCTCACAAAGTCTGAATCTGCCCCTCTGACAGGCAGGTAAGAGATGAAAAGAGCCTGGGATCTGACAGCCCCCACACACCAGGAATTTTTAGCTGGATTGATAAGGTAGGACTCTCTGCTATTTGCACCTCAGCCCAATCCTAACTGATAAGGAAAGATAACAAGAGATAGTGATTATCTCTGGGTAGGTAGAGTTACCGTTGGTCTCTATGTTCTGTTTACTTTGACTTTTTAGAATAAGTATACATTGCTTTTGTAATTAGAAAATAAGAAACAAATGGCAAACGAAAAGGATTCAAGATATTTTGGGGTTTGGGATTTTTCCCTGCTTGTTTGGTTGTGTTTTAATGTACAAGAATATAGATATTGAGGCCAGGTGCGGTGGCTCACGAGGTCAGGAGTTCGAGACCAGCCTGACCAACACCGTGAAACCCCATCTCTACTAAAAATACAAAAATTAGCCAGGTGTGGTGGCGCATGCCTGCAATCCCAGCTACTCAGGAGGCTGAGGCAGGAGAATCCTTGAACCCAGGAGGCGGAGGTTGCAATGAGCTGAGATTGCGCCACTGCACTCCAGCTGGGGCAACAGAGCGAGACTCTGTCTCAAAACAACAACAACAACAACAACAACAACAACAACAACAACAAACAATATAGACATTGAGTCAGTTCCAACAAATCCCCTAATAAGCAGAGGCAATGGCTCTTCAACCATTGCAGTCACATGGGGCAGGAATAATTGACTGAAAAGGGATTAGGAAATGCCCCAAAGTGGAGACACATGTGAAAAAAAAAACCCTAAAAGTAATATTTGGAAATACAGGCCTTTTCTCCTCTAGTTTTGGTTTTTGTTGTGAGCAGAGAGGGACAGGAGATCTCAAGGTGCACTGCAAGCCACCTCATGCTTCTGCCCCTCTAGGCACAGCAGGACAGGGGACAGCAGGATTCCAGGGCCCTCTCCTGACTCCAGGTGCTCGCCCAGGTCTGAGCCCAGCCTAGGAGGGCCTCAGTTCTGCATGGTGCCATGCTGCAGAAGACAGGCTGGGGGCGGCTGCATTAACACCCTGAGTTCTGTCCAAATGGCCAAGTCTCCAGGACCCAGACTCCTGCTTCAGAACCACTTCAGGGTAAAATAAAAATGCCCACTCCTGGGGTACTGCCACAGCCTCAGATTCTCTGGAGGTGGGGCCAGGAACCTGCACTTTAACCAGCTCTTTTGGGGATTCTTAGGAAAACTAAATGAATCTGGGTTCTCACTTGATGGAGGGAAAGGAAGTGTGGAAAGGGAGCAATTCGCATTCACAATAGACATTCTCCCAAAACTGAGTCTGTGATGAAAACACAGATCATATAGTAATTACGGATATGTCACACGGGTTGGAGCTCTCTCAACTTGCAAGTACAGAATCCACTCACCTGACAACAGCCAGTGCTGCTGCAAGGCGGCCCGGCTGAGCGGTAAAAGGCAGGTGGGCTCAGGTAACACCTGGAAGCGACTCAGCCTTTCTCAGCCTCAGTGCCCTCCTCTATAAAATGCAGGTACTAGTGGAAGATGCCCCGTAAGTTTGCTGGGAGGATTCAGTCAAATGGAGTCGTGTGAAGCAGTCAGCACAGGACTTGGCCCATGGCATGTGCTGAATTAATCTGAGATTTGCCTATTACTGTTAAAGGTCACTTTGAAATAAAAGCAAAAAAAACTGGGATTCCATGATTCTGTCATAAATGTCTATATCCTTTAACTCAGGTGATGGAGCTATTTAAGTCAAAGCATTCTTCTTAGGAAGAATTGTTTTCTATTTGTATTTGTATTTATTTATTTTTACAATAATTGTTTATTTATTTATTTTTGCACTCTAAGGCTGGAGTGCATGGTGCAATCACAGCTCCCCGCAGCCTCTGTCTCCTGGGCTCAGGTGATCCTCCCACCTCAGCCTCCCAAGTAGCTGGGACTACAGGTGCACGTCACCATACCTGGCTAATTTTAAAAAAAATTTTAGTAAAGACAAGGTTTCCCTACATTGCCCAGGCTGGTCCTGAACTCTAGAGCTCAAGCAATCCTCCCACCTCGTCTCTTAAAGTGTTGGGATCACACGCGTCAGCCACCGTGCCCGGCCAGAGGCATTGTTGATTACTCAGCACAGTATGCATGGCACTAAAAATTTCACAAATGCTAGAGGCAGGAGAAGCAGGAGGAAAGTCAGCAGTCTTGAACTCTGACGTTCACAGCCTATGGGAGAACAGCACAGGGCTTCACTAGAATTATGAGTAAGCAACACATCTCACGGGGCCATCGCTACTCCTGCAAGCCTCGGAAGAGTGACCTGTTCTCTGTCACTAGCTTTCTGAGATCGCCGTGCTCTTCAGCATTTTCACAGCCTGTGCTCTGCAGGGCAGAGGAGCTGTGTGGGAGACCTGGAGGGTGGGGACTAGCAGTGTGGCCCTGCAGGGAAGGGGTGGGCTACTGGTCCAGGATCCTGGGAATAGCTTTCTCTCATCCCTGAACACTCTGGCGGATGCTCCAGTTGCACCTCCACCCCTACCCCCAAGCTGCTGGCTGGGTTTTAAATTACTGGCGTGCACCATGATTGGTTCCTGGGATTATGGTCAGGAGGTATAGTGTAGGGCCTAGACTCTATCCTTAACCCAGATTCGGTGGTCTGGGACAGGCCCTCACTCTGCAGGATCACACCTGCCGGCCACTGACCACTCCTAGCTGTTATCTACACCGCTCAGCAAGAGCAGTTTTAGCTGTTTGACGCCTTCTGTAAACTTCTTGAAGGTAACAGCTGTGTCTTAAGCCTCTTCGGCATTCCGCTGTGTTGGGCAGATGGCACAGCTTCAATCAAAGCTTTTGGAATATAATTTTCTGACAGAATGTTTCAAAAAGCCAACATCTTTAGACTCATCTTGACAAATCTGCAATGTGCCCAGTACATCAGATCACGACTTTCAGGCACATATTTTCCAGTGAAATGTCTTCTATCTTGGTCAGAGCTCCTCAGCTTGGCACACACACAAAACGCAACAAAAATGTGAATTTACAGGCCTTTCATGTACCACAAGAGCAAGGGCATGGCAAGGTGGGATCCCATCTTCTGAGATCCCCAACCTGGCACACAGAGGCTGGCAGGCTGGCAATGTCAGATCACAAGACCAAGTGACAGGGCGGTGGGGGATGGCCCCATGAACGGGGGCAGTGCTGGGAGCACGCGTCTGGCCTCAGCGCTTACTGCTCCACATTACATTTTCTAATCAAAATGTTCATGAGATCCTATGGTGACCTGGTGGGGTCGGCTGAATGGTGGCCCCCAAAAGCTATGCCCATGTCCTGACCCCTGGAAACTGTGAATGAGTTTACTTGGAAAAAAGACCCTTGTAGATGTAATAAGGACCCTTGAGATGAAGAACTCATCCTCGGTCACCCGGGGGACAAGCGTCCTTACAAAAGACAGAAGAGGGGAACGCCATGTGAAGGCAGGCCAGGGACTGGCAGGTCGCAGCCACAAACCAAGGATGGCCTGGGGCTACCAGAAGCTGGAAGAGCAAGAAGGGTCCTCCCACAGGGTCCTTGTGGGGAGCTCAGCCCTAACGATACCTTGATTTTGGATTTCTGCCTTTCAAAACTAAGACAGAATAAATTTCTGCTGCTTTAAGTCTGCAGTTAAAGGTGCTTTGTTACTGCAGCCATGGGAAATACCAAATTGTACTGGCTCTTCCCATCTACACAGCGGATTCTGTGTTTCTCAGTGCTCACATCTCCACCCACTGCTTCCTTCTAGTAAAAGCGTCATCCATAAACATTTAGGAGGTTTAGAACTGCGTATCATGGTAAGATGGTATCATTTCCAGATGCCATTACACCGGGGTTACTGACTGATTTGAAAGCTGTGTGTCTTTGTGCCTCACCAATCTGCACGATTAAACTAGCAGTCTCACCATGTTCTGCACCTTGATTTTTTGTTGTTGTTGAAGATGTTTACCATATCAACAGAAGATCTCCCCCATGGCATTTCACTGGGGAGACGTCCTCTAAATTATTAACTGAGCACTGTATTCAAGCTTCTGTCTGACCTGGCTGCAAATGGACATCCTTGCTCACGTTTACCTGCCTGCGTGTCTGCCTGTGCGGCAGTGTGGTCAGGGGTACATGCACCGCGGTCTCAACAGGTATCACCACGTGCCCTCTGAGGAAGCCCCACCAATTTGCCTCCTCTGTTTTCCTCACCGCCTGCCCGTGAAGCAGAAGTGTCTCGCAGATGCTTCTATCCTACCACATGGAGCCGCGTCTCTGACAAAGCCAGCATTCTTCCAAAGGGAGACACAGGCCTAGTCACGCCTTAGGCTTCCATCAACAACTTGGAACCTTGACGGGTGCAATTCTGACTTTTCCTAAGCACCTCCCTGCTCGACCTAATGTAAACAGCTCCACAGCCAATTAGACTCCTTTGATCCTCGAGATGTTCTAAGGAATGGCAGCTACTGGCTCAGCAGCTCCTATCCCTGAAAGGGGTCGCGGTGGTTCCCCGCCCCCCAGCCTCCATCAGTCACATCCCTCCCTGCCTTCACAGAGTGAAAATATAGTGGATATGTTAGAACATGAGTCAAACCAAGTCACTTCCTTGCTCTCACCTCCAGTGGCGTCCTAGCTCTCGTAGAATAAAATCCAAAACCCTTGCCATGACCTACAAAGCCACATGGTCTGGACTGTGGCTGTCTCTCCAACCTGAAGTCCCACCACCACGCACTGCACTCCAGCTTAGAACTCCTGAAGTTCCACAGGCGATGAGGAAGCGATGAAGGCCAGGTGACCAGGCCGCCCAGTGTTCTGGGGAGGTACCGAGGGTCTGGCTGGGGGGTGGCAATGGGACCTGGTAGGCATTTTCTGCTTCCACCTGCTCCCATAAAGGCTCCGGCCACCTGCATGCATCGTCTTTCTCCTTCCCAAGGCTCTGGCTGTGCCAGTCACTTGTTGAGACACTGGTTCCACTCTTCTTCTCCAACAACAACCTGCTGGCTATGAGGACACTTTGGGGTCCAAACAACTGACCGAAGCAACCGCCAGCTTCAAAGTTCTAGGAGCCTCTTTTAGTGACTCTTCTACCCTATGTGCTCAGCTGTCCCACACAGGGTTTCAGTCTGAATTGGTCTTGGTTCCCGGCAATTGCTGCTCCCTTCCAGACCCTTACACTCCAGCATCCCACCTGGTCCCCCCACTTGCTCTCTGAGATACCTGCGGGCCCCGGCACTGCTATCCTCTCCTGAGGAGTGGCTGCTTCCTCCCGACTCACACCCTGCCCTGTTTAGCTGGTGGGTCGTAAGCCGGTGGTTCTGGAGCTGGCTGAGCATCCAAGCCAATCGGAGCTCTCAGAGGTCAGCTTAAGGCCCCATCCCAGATGGTGACTCCATAGGCCTCTTAGATGCTTGCACTGACCACTGGCTCCATCCTGAAACACCCCTCCCTTCTGTTTCCATGACCCTCTTCAGTTCTCCTGAGGACTCCGTGACTACTCACTTTCTGGCCTTCTTGGGTCCCCTCCTTTCTCCCATCCTGACTGCCGGAATGCCCCTCCTTGCTCAGTCCCCACTCTCCACACTGTGCTTCAGCGGGTAACCTCATGGGCTATGATGGTTTCAGCCAACACCTCTGCGCCAATGACTTCCAAGTCTACCTCGGTACTCCCTTCCAATACAAAAGGCATGCAGAAATTAAAAAGTGGGATGGTAGGCGATTGCTACTGGGGTCAGGCATACCTTCTGATGTTCCAAAGGCCCCTGGCATGTGCCTTTTAGTTATATCTTTCCCCAATCCATATACCTGTCTACTTGTGACAGGCAGCTAGGGCCACAGTGCATTTCAGGGCCACTGAGAGAAGACTGGCTAACATGGACCTTCTCATAAACACAGTATGGTAACAAACCAAACTAAGCCCTCTAAGCCTTTCGTGTTTTCGTGAAAACACGAAATCCATCCACGTCCATCTGGCCTTTCTGTTTCAAGATCCCCACCCTTCATGTGGCACTTACCCCCAGGTACTCCGTGGTCAGAAGCTTCTCTCCTGAGAGTTCTCCGAGCTGGGGCTGGATCAGTTCGTCTTTGTCCAGATCGGCTTCCATGATGTCATGGTCCTCCTATTTCAGGAGACATGGGATGAATGCCGTGGACACCCTGCCACAAGCTCCCAAGGGGTGGCTCCCCAGAACATGTAGTTGTCATGAAACAAGAAGGCCTCAGCCAACTACAGCAACTTGAAGGCTTATATTCCAAGGGGGCTCAGGGGTAGTCTGCCTCTGTTCCCAACCTCTCCATGAAGACAAAAGGGACAAGGCCAACCAGCCTCTTCAGGAAGCTGGGAGCCTCCATTGCTTAGGTGTGTGGAGGTTCTAGAAGGCTCTTTAAAGTCTCTCCTAATCACAGTTCTCAGAACTTATCTCTCTGTGAGGTCAAGGCACCATATGAACAGTCAGTCAGTCACTATTAAGCACCTTCATATATACAGGCCTTATGGGGGATCGGAAACTCTAGAATAGGTTTGCTCGTCTCAAGAAAGTTTACAGCCAGTAAGTAACAAGACTCAGCAAAAAGGGCAGCACTGTCCTGCTTCTGGGAAGAAGGAGTGGATGTTCCTTTCCATATTCCTCCCACTGTGTACAACCAAAAACACTGGACACTACCTATAAAAGAAACATAAGGTGACCCTGAAAGATGGAGAGAAGAAGGCAGACTGCCTAGGGGCCTTGAGACCCAAGGATGACAGCTGGTGACGTCCCTGGGTTTTCTTTTCTTTTTTGAGATAGGGTCTCACTCTTGTCACCCAGGCTGCAGTGCAGTGGCATGATCACAGGTCATTGCGCCCTTGACCTCCTGGGCTCAAGCAATCCTCCCTTCTCAGCCTCCCAAGTAGCTGGAACTACAGGTGTATGCCACCACACCTGGCTAATTTTTGTATTTTTTTGTACAGACGAGGGTTTGCCAGGTTACCCAGGCTGCCTGGGTTTTCTTTTTGTTTCGTATATGCCACATTTGGAGCCTAAGAAACCAACAACCAGAAATGTCAATGTTGAAAACAAAAAAAGTCCCCCAAAGCCTGCTTCCTTTAGCCAAAGGACCAGGACAGGGGAAGGCTGGCATGACAGGAAAATTTTAGGAAATAAACACTGGAGAAAACATGGTAGCTAAACTCCCACCTGCGCCAGCAAGGGCCTCAGGAGCCCCAGCTGTACCCTCACCAGGCTGGGCTGCACAGCCCAACACCCCAGGTGGTGATACCAGAGAAGGCTGAGTAGACAGCAGTTTTATCCTTGGTGGGCGGTAAGGAGGCCCCTACCCCACAATGTAAGTGAAGACCAGGTGGGAGCCTAGACTTCTACCCACACTTGGCAGTGACCAGATGCCCCTCACATCCTTCCTGGGGTGGTGTCAGAGGAGCCGTGTGGGGCGCAGTGAGTGACAGGGTAGTCTTGTCCCTTCTAGGCAGGGAGGCGTTAGTGGAGGCGTAGTGGGGATCCAGGACCCCCCATCAACTGGTGTCAACCATGCCAAGCGTGGAACCTGGAATTCTACTCAAACTTGGCAGTAATTAGAAGGAGTCCCTGCAAGGAGTCCCAACAAGGCAAACAAAGCAAATAAAAGCCATACAGATGAGAAAAGGAAGAAAAACGATTCCTATTTGCACTTAATATGACTGTCTATGTAGAAATAAGGAATCTACAAAGAAACCACATACACACACAAAAAAACCCTCCTAGAAGTAACGAGTTCAAAAAGCTCACAGGATATAAGAAAAACATATAAAATCAATTTCTATAAACTAGTAAGGAACACGAACATTGAAATTAAAAATATAATGCCATTTACAATTGCTCAAAAAAAGAGAAATAGGCATAAATCTAACAAAACATGTACAACATTTGTATGCTGGGAACTACAAAACTCTAATGAAAGAAATCTGTCGGCAGGGCGCAGTGGCTCACGCTTGTAATCTCAGCACTTTGGGAGGCCAAGGAGGGCGGATCACGAGGTCAGGAGATCGAGACCACGGTGAAACCCCGTCTCTACTAAAAATACAAAAAATTAGCCGGGAACGGTAGCGGGCACCTGTAGTCCCAGCTACTCAGGAGGCTGAGGCAGGAGAATGGTGTGAGCCTGGGAGGCGCAGCTTGCAGTGAGCCAAGGTCGAGATCGTGCCGCTGCACTCCAGTCTGGGCTACAGAGCGAGACTCTGTCTCAAAAAAAAAAAAAGAAATCTGTTGGGCACGGGGGCACATGCCTGTAATCTCAGCACTTTGGGAGGCTGAGGCGGGCGGATCACCTGAGGTCAGGAGTTCAAGACCAGCCTGACCAATATGGTGAAAACCTGTCTCTACTAAAAATACAAAACTAACCGGGTGTGCTGGTGGGTGCCTGTAATCCCAGCTACTTGGAGGCTGAGGTAGGAGGATCACTTGAACCCGGGAGGCGGAGGTTGAAGTGAGCGGAGATCACGCCACTGCACTCCAGCTTGGGCAAAAAGGGCAAAACTCTGTCTCAAAAAAAAGAAAAAGGAAATAAAAAATTCAAATAAATACAGAACCACACCTCATTCATGCATCAAGAAGACTCAACATAGTTCTCCCCATATTGATTTACAGGGGTAATGGAATTTCTATCAAAATCCCAGCAAGAGATTTTGTAGTCATAAGTAAGATTATTCTAAAATCTATATGGAAAGGGCAAAGAATATTGAACACGTTGGCCGGGTGTGGTGGCTCATGCCTATAATCCCAGCACTTTGGGAGGCTGAGGTGGGCGGATCACGAGGTCAGGAGATTGAGACCATCCTGGCTAACATAGAGTGAAACCATGTCTCTACTAAAAAAATACAAAAAAAAATTAGCCAGGCGTGGCGGCAGGTGCCTGTAATCCCAGCTACTCGGGAGGCTGAGGCAGGAGAATGTCGTGAACCCGGGTGGTGGAGCTTGCAGTGAGCCAAGATTGCACTACTGCACTCCAGCCTGGGCGATAGAGCCAGACTCTGTCTCAAAAAAAAAAAAAAAAAAAAAAAAGGAAAAAAAAAAAGAAAATTGAATACACTAAGACAGTTTTGAAAAAGAAGAACAATATGGGAAGAATCAATCTACATGATTTCAAGCTATAGTAGTCCAGATTGTATGCTACTGGTAGAGGGACAGACACATAGATCAATGGAATGGAACAGAGAACTCCAAAACGGACCTACACAAGTATGTCCTGTGGGTTTTAGACTAAGGTACAAAAGAAATTCAATGAGAAAGGACAGTTCTTTCAAAAAATAGTGCTGGAGAAATTGAACATTTGTAGGAAAAAAACTGAACTTCAATCTAATTCTCATATCTTATATAAAAATCAACTCAAAATGAATCATGGACTTAAATGTAAAACTAACACATTTTTAGAACAACCCATAAAAGGAAAAAACTGATAAACTGAATTTCATCGAAAAATTTAAAAAGTTGCTCAGTGAAAAGACCTGTTTAAGAAGATGAAAAGGAAAGCTATAGACACGGAGAAAGTATTTGGAAACTATATATCCAGCAGAAAACTAGTATCAAAAATAAATAAAGAACTCTCAAAACTCAACATTCAAAAATACCCAAAAAATCTAATTAGAAAATGGGCAAAAGACATGAAGAGACACTTCACCAGGGAGAATATACAGATGGCAATAAGCACATGAAAAGATGTCCAATATCATTAGCCATTAGGGAAATGCAAATTAAAACCACAATGAGATATCACTACATGCCTCTTCAAATGGCAAAAATAGGCCGGGTGCAGTGGCTCATGCCTGTAATTCCAGCACTTTGGAAGGCCAAGGCAAGTGAATCACTTGAATCAGGAGTTTGAGACCAGCCTGGCCAGCATGGCAAAACCCCCGTCTCTACTAAAAATACAAAAATTAGCTGGGCCTGGTGGCACGTGCCTGTAATTCCAACTACTTTGGAGGCTGAGGCAGGAGGATTGTTTGAGCCCGGGAGGCCAGGTTTGCAGTGAGCCGAGATTGCACCATTGCACTCCAGCTTGGGTGACAGAGTGAGGCCCTGTCTCAAAAAAAAAAGAAAAAGAAAAAGAAAAAAAAGGCAAAAATAAAAAACATTGGCAATACCAATTGCTGGCAAAGATGCAGAGAAACTAGATCACTCAAACATTCCTGGCGGAAATGTAAAATAACGCAGGTCCTCTGGAAAACATTTTGGCAATTTTTTAAAAAGCTAAACATCCTGGGGCCAGGATCGGTGGCCTGTAATCCCACCACTTTGGGAGGCCGAGGCGGGTGGATCACGAGGTCAGGAGATCAAGACCAGCTTGGCCAAAATGGTGAAATTCTGTCTCTACTAAAAATACAAAAATTAGCTGGGCGTGGTGGCGGGCATCTGTAATCCGTTACTTGGGAGGTTGAGGCAGGAGAATTGCTTGAAACTGAAAGGCGGAGGTTGCAGTGAGCCAAGATCATGCCACTACACTCCAGCCAGGGTGACAGAGCAAGACTCAGTGTCAAAAAAAAAAAAAAAAAAAAAAAAGCTAAACATACAGCTATATTTCGGCAATTTCTTAAAGAGGTAAACATGCAACTATATAGAACCAGCAATTATACTCCTGGGCATTTATCCCAGAGAAATAAAAGCTTGTTGGCATACAAAAATCTGTATGTGAATGTTTCATGGCAGCTTTATTCATAATAGCCCCAAACTGGAAACAATAGATGCCCTTCAACAAGATAACAGGTAAACAAATGTGGTACATACATATCACAGAATACTCTCAGAAAGAAAAGGAACTACTGATATACACAAGCCTGGATGGATCTCCAGAGAATGCTGCTGGTGAAAAAAGCCAGTCCTCAGTGGCTGCATACTATATGATTCCATTTCTATAACATTCTGGAAATGACAAAATTACAGAAATGGAGAACAGATTAGTGGTTGCCAGGATTTAAGGAAGAAATGGCAGTGGCTGTAAAAGGGATCCTTCTACGAGGGATCCTTGAGTGATGGAAATGTTCCGATCTTGAATTAAAAACAGAAGAGTTAAAAATAAAAAAACTAGCATATGTGAGATGTCACAAGGCTCTGTATACTCGAATGCCGACCGAGTGGCACACACAGTCATGGGGGAGTGTGCACCGCTCCCTCCTCGTCCCTGCCAAAGCTTCCGGCCGACCTTCGACTGTCATTTGCAGGTTAAATTACAAACAGCAATATAAATATTAACTCAGAAAGAGGGAAACTGCTGGCTATGGAGGCAAAAAGGGGAAGGAGGGGCCACCTGGAGGAAGGTGGCAGCCAAGTGTGGAGTGATCTGGGGGTACAGGAGGGAGGGCAGGCCATCATCTCCTGGTGACAATGTTCCCTAAGATCATCTAGCCAGTCCTTCCCTTTGACTCCTGGCCCACCCAACAATCTAATGACTATAATTGGCTCCTTGACACTTGCCAACAGGAAGAGAAAGCTCTATTCTGCAAAAATGAGTACCTGTCTTCATTTCCGACTAATTTCTAGTCATTCAGGATGTTCTGGTCTTTGGTGAGTTTGATGTGCCCAAGTCTGTTTCCAAGGGATTATGAAGGCTCAACCTCCTGGGCCTGGAGGGCGGGGTGTGGCTGGCAACTGGGCCCTGAAATGTGATGCTGCCTGTCCTAAGGCTGCCCCTGGGTAGGGCTGTGCTGGGGGAAGCTGCCCCGTCTCTCCAGTCTCTCTTAACCGCACAGTCAGTGCCACCTGCCATCACTAGATGGGCTGTCCTAAGAAAAGAGGATTCAACTTACTCTAGGCTGTCCCCAAAAGCAGGCCTGCACCAGCAGAGTAAGAGGCAGGCCCCAGATCAATCAGAGCCTTTTCCAACAATCAGCACCATCTTACTCGGGGAAGGGGCTGCTGAGCAGACACCACTCCTACTAGCTTGCATTGGGGGGCATTTATTTGATGCCCCTTGTCATAGAATAATTAAGGAACCCACCTTACATTTGCATAGCACTTTACATCTTAACTTTCACAGTGGCGTGGTGTGGATTTTCCTGGTGTGGAAACAGGGACCCAGAGAAGTGACAAATCCACAGCAGTAGCCCAGCTCTGAGTCTAGGAGTTTGGACTTTAAGCTGGGGGCAGCCCCTTCTGCCCAGGTCTTTCTGACTTAGCCTCTTGGGGTCCCGTAGAAGAAGCCTGTTTCTGAGGAGGTACAGGCTGGACAGCTTGGGTTCCTGTTGCCTGGCTGAGATTGAGTTGAACAGGGCACAGACAGTAATGGGAGGGAGGGCTGTAGTGGCATCTGAAGTTCCGCGTCTCGTCTCTCTCTCTCCTCTTCTCTTGTCTAATCACAAATGGAGAGTCCACTCTTGCCCCACCCAGGGCCCAGGCTCACAGTTACCACTGTGATTTAAGCTCTACTTGGGATTCAAGTCCTATGGGGAGGGCAGCCACCTTCTCCTGCTGCTGCACCTGAGCTGGCAGCTCTGCCAAGTGCTAGCACACCCGCTGTCCTGAAATTCCTTAAAGGTAATCCTGTATGTGAGGCCCTACCCCAGGTCAATTCTCGGACGGTTATGTAAGATTTAGGTTGTTGCCTTGACTTACAGTACTTTACCAAAATAGCAGCATCTCAGTGATCAAAGGGTGTGTGTACATTTGATGATGAATTTTAGGAAAATGAGTACTCCTTGTGAACCAAAGCAGCAGCTCTGTTGTCTGAGTGAGTGGCAGGGAGCTCTGGGCATAGAGTACTCTTTCATCTCTTCTCCAGGGGACGGAGCCTCAGAGGCCCCAGCTGGAAATGGGCATTGGAATCACAGTTTCACCAAGGTATTGGTGAGACACCACTTCCCTGCCAGGAGGGAATATGAAACATTAAGAAACAAAGCAAACGTCCACATTCCATTTCAATGAGAAACACACAGTCAATGGCTAACTTCAGTCAGTGCTAGCAAAAGTATTTCTTTATCCTGGACAAGTACATATGTAAGACCCATTTACTTGCAAATCAACTTATACATACAAAGACTAGCAAACAACACATCTCAATCACAAGTTAAAGTTAGTAAGAGATCCATTTATTTATTCCGTTTTATTTTATTTATTATTATTATTGTTTGAGACAGGGTCTCTCGCTCTGTCTCCCAGGCTGGAGGGCAGTGGTGTAATCAAGGGCCCCACTGCAGCCTCAACTTCCCGGGCTCCAGTGATCCTCCTACCTCAGCCAAGTAGCTGGGATTACAGGCATGTACCAGTACGCCTGGCTAATTTTTCTATTTTTGGTAGAGACATGGTTTTTCCGTGTTGCCCTGGCTGGTCTCAAACTCTTGAGCTCAAGTGATACACCCATCTCAGCCTCTCAAAGTGCTGGGATTACAGGCGAGAGCCACTGTGCCCGGCTCGTTTTGTTTTATTCTAATTAAACAAAGAAAAAAATTTTTTTTTGAGATGGAGTTTTGCTACATTGCTCAGACTGGACTTGAACTCCTGGCTCAAGCGATCTTCTGCCTCAGCCTCCGAGTAGCTAGAGTTATAGGCGTGAGTCACTGTACCTACATGGCTTCATTTTGGTTTAATTAATTAATTAATTAATTAATTTGTGATGGAGTTTTGCTCTTGTTGCCCAGGCTGGAGTGCAATGGCGTGATCTCGGCTCACCGCAACCTCTGCCTCCTGGGTTCAAGTGATTCTCTTGCCTCAGCCTCCCGAGTAGCTGGGATTGCAGGCATGCGCCACTACTAATTTTGTATTTTTAGTAGAGACGGGGTTTCTCCATGTTGGTCAGGCTGGTCTCGAACTCCCAACCTCAGGTGATCCGCCCGCCTTGGCCTCCCAAAGTGCTGGGATTACAGGTGTGAGTCACTGTGCCTGGCCTGTTTTTTTTTTTTTTTTTAATTAAAACAAGGCTGTTTTTTAATTTAAAGTACTTTATAGGCCGGGCTTGGTGGCTCACGCCTATAATCCCAGCACTCTGGGAGGCTGAGGTGGGCGGATTACGAGGTCAGGCGTTTGAGACCAGCCTGCCAATATGGTGAAACCCCGTCTTTACTAAAAATACAAAAATTAGCTGGGCATGGTGGCACACACCTGTAGTCCCAGGTACTCGGGAGGCTGGGCAAAAGAATCGCTTGAACCCAGGAGGCGGAGGTTGCAGTGAGCCGAGATCGCGCCACTGCACTCTAGCCGGGGCGACAGAGCAAGACTATATCTCAAAAAAAAAAAAAAAAGTGCTTTATAATTAAATTTGTTGAGAACTGATAGTCCTCCCTAACCTTTAGAAACACAGGACAGTTTCTGCATTTGATCCTAATATTTGCTGCCCACTAATAAAAGTTAACTTGAATTGGAGCATAGCAGTGTGAGCAGGGGGCCTGGGGCAGAACCAGGGCCTGCAGCTGAGCTGCTCACAACTGGGACAGTTGGCTTCTGCTGCCTCAGTTTCTCTAGTGCAACATGCAGGCAAATGCTATTATTACTTTAATGTAAAATGCATAGATGTAAGAAAACTGAGGTGAAAATCATTACCAAATCGATGGTTCTTGGTTTAAAAAGTTTTGTACCAAGTTCTAATTCAGAAAGACATGATTCTTGTCAGTGCCTCATTTTCTCTAGCTAGTAAATGGGATCACCTAGCTGCCTCCTTTAAAATCATAACTTATGGATGGAAGAAATTTCTTAAATTCTCTGCTTTTGGAACGCCATGATACTGTGTAGATATAAACAAGTCACTGCCATGGTTTCTGAGAAACACTGATACTGATACCGGCGAAAAGGGAACGGAGGCATCCTTAGGGCTCGGAGGTGGAGAGAGAGGAAGCAAACTAAGCTGCGCTAGTTGAGGTGGGAAGTGCAGCTTAACAAAGAAGCCAGAGCTTCCTTCAACCGTCCCGGCAACACGTGCAGGCAGAGGAGCCCAGTACCTGCGGTGGGAAATGTAAGCAGAGAGCCGCCCAGCAATGACGCTTGCTGATAGCAGGCACTTGCTCCACTTCCTCAGTCAGTGCCAGGCAGATGAAAACAACTCTGAGGACGTACCTGGACTTTTTATAATGGGCAAACCCAGAGGTGAGGCCAAGAGGCACCCTCTGAGAAAGCCGGCTCAGGCCTTTCAGTGGGGAGAGGAGCCACTGCGGCCATCAGTTCTCCCCCCGTTTCTTTTTTTAAGAGACAGGTTCTTGCTCCGTAGCTCACGCTGGAGTGCAGTGGTACGATCTCAGCTCACTACAGCCTCTAACTCCTGGCCTCAAGCAATCCTCCCACCTTAGCCTCCTAAAGCGCTGGGATTACAGGCGTGAGCCACTGTGCCCCACTCAGGGAAGGAATTCTGCTAGCCTCTCTCAATGCAAGCCTGGCGAGGTGCTGGGGGCACTGGGCGACAAGGGTACCAGCCGCTGTGCTAGCTTGTCTGAGCTGCTTGTGAATTCCAAACGAAACGACATATTTTAAAATCTACTTTGTGAAGTAAGGGAGTGATGGATAAAGAAATACCCAAGAATAAATGCCTCATTGGGGTGGGTCTTAAATACCATTGTTGTAGGAATTTGACTAAAATTACTGGTCTTTATGTACTGGAGCAGAATGCATCGGATTACTCATGTTAGCGCTCAGTGATAACTGATTACTTCAAGAAATTAAGAATGCCTCATAAAAAAGGCGCTTGAGCTGAGATGAATTTAGATGTCCTAATGCGAAGCTTCCCCGTGGCAGCTTGGTGACCTTATGACATTACAAGATGCCTAACTGGAGGCTTTCGATACATAATACTCCAGACAAACCAGATTCTAAGCAACTGGCCTGAAAACAAAACTAAGGGTGACCGCTAAGTGCATTTGAAAACTCAGATTCTCACAGATAGAATGCAGGGCAGAATGTGTTCAGGTGGTTTCACACATGACAAGTGAAAGTATCCAGTGTGCCTTCCACTTGAAATAATTATAAGGCTTCTATAAGTAGTTTAAATTTGAGACACCTTCTCAGAACACTGAATTGTAAATCTCACTCTTTGTGAAAATAAGGGAAAAACACTCCACATGGGAGAGCGAGGGTGGACTGAGGTGACCAGGCCGGGCAGCGTGAGGCGCTGACTTCCCCAGTGGAACGGACCTGGCCACGTGTGCAGCTTTCCTCCTCAGCGCGTGCCCGGGACTGCAGATGGAAGCAGGTCCGGGATCCTTGAGGGCTCACCGTGATGCGGAAAAGTCTCCCTCTACATTCATCTCCCCAGTCACAAAAATGCAGCCCAGGGTATGACAGTTGGTTTCACAACCGGACCAGTTCATTAAATAAGATATGACAGAAGCCGGAGAACCTGAACAACCTTTACTTCCCCAGTTCTCCCAGTCTCTTGTTTTCGCCACTCCATTTACCTGCTTAAACTTTTTCTGTACTCTAAGCAAAAACAACAAGAAACGTGGAGATGATGGCAAAGTTGCCCTAGGAAAAGCAGGACTTAAGGAAATATTTAATACACCCAATATGAGAAGACCTGGAGGCTCAGAGGGACAGGAAGTGAAAGACAGCAGAAAGCTTTCATGAGATTAGAGGGAGAGGAAGCCAGTGTTATAGCAGCACCACAGACACTGTGCTTCACATGGAGAAGAGGAAGAGGGTAACCGAAATCACGGCCCCTTCCAAACAGAGGGTCCTATGAATGTGCTTAGGAGACAAGGTGCAAAGCGGAACAAAAGACCTAGGGACCAAGGCAGGGTATGTCCCTGCCCCAACCTGGAGTGAGTGAGGATGGGCTAGTTAAGGAGAAACCACCACTCCAGGAGTGGACACACCCCTGGCCCAATGAAGGGATTTTCTTACATGTCAGCAGGAATGTCATAAAGAAAAAAAAAACAAAACTATTATTCAATATACTGTCTATGTTCTGAAATACGGTTTAGATGAATCTCAAAGTTCTCATGGAAAAAACCTCAGGAAAAACTCCCAGACTGCTGCTACCCAAAGTGTGGCCTGGGACCAGCCTGGCTCTAGGCTCCTCCCTCCCCTCCTTTCCCCACGGAGGGTGCTCTACTCCTCCGCCAGCTGCTTTGCATCCCCGCTCCATCCGGGCCAGCCCCCGGCCTTGGCTCTCTCTAATTCTGGCCAGGCAACACATGAGGAACCTCCATTCCAGCAGACTTCGGCTTGCCTCTGGACCAGTCAGGCCAGTCTGCCTCTAGACCACAAGGGCGGTGTTAAAAACAGCTCGCAAGCATTGAGTCTGCCTGGAACTTGACATGGATTGTTTCATTTGATCCTCACAAGCACCTGATGAAAAGGGGATTAATATTCTCGCTTTACAGATGAGAACACTGAGGCTTGGGGAGGTTCACCAGCTTGCCCAAGGCCACACACAGCCGGTAAATTGTCGGGCAGGACTCAAACACAGGGAGTTAGCTACTAAACCCTTTGTTGGTGTTCAGATCCTGCCAGTCACTGACTCGACATTCAGCAAGTAATAACCACACATCTATCATTTTAGCGGGTCTCTGGCAGGTATAGAGAGGCTTCCATGCTTGGCCCCACCTGTTCCCTGTTGCCTTGGACTTGGAATAAGGATGGGAAGAGCATGCTGATCAAATGCACACGTGACACAAGACTAGAATGTGATCCAAGACCTCAGTGAGCTGTAACCATCAGCTAACCTGCCAATAAGACACCTACCAGGCATCAAGACAGGTCTCAGCCTTGGCTTTAATGCCACCCCCTGGCACCGCCTTTTCTGGATTAGCTTATTCTGTATAGCTCCAGAAGAAGGACCAGTGAATGGACACTATACGGAAAAAAAGGAAGGAGAGGACACTATCATTTTTTTTTTTTTTTTTTTTTTGTCCATTGGGGCCACAGATGAACTCACTGTTTACATCTCTGTCATGATTATTTATCCCCATTTTTACAGATGAAAAAACAAATATAAATAAAAATATAAAGGTAGACAGGGTCTTAATGAGTGAGGCTTTAAATACTACCACTAGCGACTTGAGATTGTACTAGGTGATGGGGAGCGAGAGTATTTTAAAAGGCATTATGTGAATGTGCAAATGGGTCAGTCCTTTGGAGAGCAACTTGGCAGGATTTAGTAAAGATGAGACCCTCATCCCCTTGCATCAGCAATTCAACATCTAGGTGTGAGCTGCAGAGAAGCACTCAAGGGCGTACAAGGACAGGAGGATGAAGAAGCTCTTTGCTGCACTGTGAAAAACACAGCAAAGGAAGGAGAAACACACAGGGGCTTATTCTGACAATGAAATACCACACACAGCAGCTAAGTGGGTGAACTGGGTGGTACGTATTGGGATGAGTAAACCTCTAACGCATAACGTTGAATGAAAAAAGCAAGCCAGTAAACAATTCACATAATACTAGCCACTTATGTAAATTTAAAAACCATAACAGTGCATATTATCAAAGTACAGAATCATCTGTGGAATTTACATACCAACTTCAGGATAGTGGTTAATTCTGGGGACAGGGGGAGGGGAGGCAAACGAAGGGATACAGTCACAGCTGTCTGTTATATTATTTTCTGTTCTTTCTGAAAAGTTCAAAATGTTCCCTAATTTAAAAATTAAGTGATCATGTCACCGTGTGGTCCAAGCTCTGCTTTAAGAGAATGATCTGGTGGCCACATGCAGGACAAGCTGGGAGGGGCGGAGACCAAAGACTGGGAAGTCAGTACAGAGAGGGCTATGAGGCTTAAGCCAGGAGGTGAAGCAGAAAGGAAATGAAGGGGGAGATGAAAGTGACTTCCAGAACGATGATCCACAGTGTGTAGACACCATCTGGAAGATGACGGCAAAGTATAAGGGAGAGGAAGAGTCCCCGGTCACTTAGCAGTTTAAGGAGCATGGGCGCCTGGGACTGCCAGGTGATTTATGAGCATCAGGTATTTGTTATGCCCACATCTGGGTTAGAACCCCTTACTAGTGCCTAGCACAGGGGTGAGATGCTGGGCTGAGCACTGCTCAGGTTCGTGGCAGTTAGTTTTAGCCCATTTAGAGAAACTAAGGCTTGCACATGGCAGAATCAGGACCCGAACGGGGCTCCTGATCCTAGGGTGGTGGACATTTGGCTAAGCCCAATTGCCACTTCCACCTGGATGTTCATGGGCTCTACAAGGCTACCTGGTCCCAGCGCCTTTGGGCTCAGTTCAAGTCCCAGGAATAGCACAGCCCAGTCCATGACTTACTGACCTCACTCAGGCAGTTTTATCTCTCACTGTAAATTAGTAAACTAGCATTTTGATCACTTACAAATGCAAGTGTGATAATGGCACTCCTCATTAACGCCTTCTAACAGCTTCCCTCCTCTCTCAGGATAGAAGCCAAGGTCCTTCCCCAGGCCCTAGGCGATCTGACCTCATATCCTTTTTCCTCCCTGCTTCTTCCCATTCCATCCCCGGAAGGCCCCCAGTATGCTTCTGCCTCAGGGCCTTGCACTTGCTCTTCCCTTTGCCCGACTGCTCTTCAAAGCACTCATGGTCACCTGACTATTATCTCTGCTTATTTGTTGAAGGCCTGCTTTTTCTGAATAGGATGTCTACTTTGCTTTTACTGCTATATCCCTAGAGCCTAACGACTTCTGGCCCTAGGGATATACTCTTGTTCCTGGAATTGCCTGACCTACTCCTGTTCTTGCAAAATGTGACACGTTTACTAAAAATAATCATTCCAGGACACTGGAAAATGACCAATGGCAGGCAGCAACTTGAGCAGTACTTGCTCAGTGGGGAAGTGCTAGGGCAGTAGGTGAGAGCGGTGTGTTCACGGCCTTCCTGCCTGGAGGTGTTTCCATTGATTGTAGGCAGTGAAACCCCAGGGCCTGGAGGTGTGAACATGGTAGAGGGCAAGTGGCAAGCAAAGCTGCTAGAAATTGAAGGGGTACATCTGGAAGCAAGAGAGCTACAGAGGCTAAGAGATGTTACAATCTCCACATATCTCTGACTGCTAAATTACAGGTACATGCAGAAAACCCCAAGGAACCCAGAGGAAACTAACTGTGGGGAAACTTGCAGATAATTTTTTGTGCTTGCAAATGTATTCCTCAATCCACACACAGCTCAAGCAGCGGAAGGTGGGAACCTTACTCCTTCAGCTTCAGGCATCTGAGCACAACTTCCATCTCAATCAACAGTTAAATTATGCAGGGGAGACCCCTGGGATTGGAGAAAATGATAGAGACATTAGTGGCTGCATTCTACAGGGGAGATACATTTCTCAGTTTAAGAGCAGGCAAGTTAACTGCTTACCAAACGAATGAAGGCAACAGCCCTCAGGAGAGCAAAACGTAATCTAGAATCACAACAACACGTTATCTATAACGTCTGGTTGTCAACCAAATGCATTACTAGACACAGCAGAAACAAAGTGTGACCTGTCCTTGGGGGAAAAACAGACAAGAGAAACTAACTTTGAGTGGGCCCAGATGTTAGATTTAGTAGAAAAAGACTTCAAAGCAGCTATTATAAATATGTTCAAAGAATTAAAGGAAAATGTGCTCAGAAGTTTTAAAAAAAATACTAAAAATCAGTGAAAAATGGGAAATCTCAACAGAGAAATAGACACTATAAAAAGGAACCAAATAGGAATTCTAGAGCTGAAAAGTACAGTAACTGAAATGAAGAATTCAGTAGATGAGCTCAACAGCAGATAAAAAAGGGTAGAAGAATCAGTTAACTGGAAGGACGATCAAGAGAAAGTACCCAGCTCAAAGAAGAGAATGAACATTGGATAAAAATGAAGAAAGCCTCAGAAATCTGTTAGACAATATCAGCATTCTAACATGTGTGCAACTAGATTTTCAGGAAGAGAGGAAAGGGGCAGAAAAAAACCACCTGAGTAAATAATGGTTATACACTACTCGAATTTGGTTAAAAAAAAAAAAAAATCCAAAAAACAAAAAACAAACAAACAAAACACTGTAACTTATAGATCCAAGAAGTTCCAGGCTGAGTGTGGTGGCTGACGCCTGTAATCCCAGCACTTTGGGAGGCCAAGGAGGGTGGATTGCCTGAGGTCGGGAGTTCAAGACCAGGCTGGCCAGCATGGTGAAATCCCGTCTCTACTAAAAATATAAAAATCAGCCAGGCATGGTGGCAAGTGCCTGTAATCCTAGCTACTTAGGAAGCTGAGGCAGGAGAATCGCTTGAACCTAGGAGGCAGAGGTTGCAGTGAGCCAAGATCATGCCATTGCACTCCAGCCTGGGCGACAGAACGAGAATCTGTCTCAAAAAAAAAAAAAAAAAAAGTTCTATGAACCCTAAAAAAGAAAAAAGATAAACACAGGAAAACCCACACCTAGGTACATCATAGACAAATTGCTGAGAACCAAAGAAAAAAATATTCAAAAGCAAGGGGAAAATAACCCATTACATACAGGGGAGCAATGATAAAAGATGCAATTAACAGCTGGCTTCTTATCAGAAACAATGGGGCTGGGTGCAGTGGCACATGCCTGTAATCCCAGCACTTTGGGAGGCTGAGACTGGTGGATCACTTGAGGTCAGGAGTTTGAGACCAGCCTTGCCAACATGGTGAAACCCCGTCTCTACCAAAAATACAAACATCAGCCAGGTGTGGTGGTGCATGCCTGTAATCCCAGCTACTTGGGAGGCTGAGGCACAAGAATTGCTTGAACCTGGGAGGCAGAGGTTGCAGTGAGCCCAAGGTCAAGTCACTGCACTCCAGCTTGGGCAACAGAGTGAGATTCCGTCTCAAACAAACAAACAAACAAAACCAAACAATGGAAGCCAGAAGACAAAAGAATGACATATTAAAAGTGCTGGGGAAAAAATACCTATTGACTGAGAACTCTTTTTCTTTTCTTTTTTTTTTTTTTTGAGATGTAGTCTTGCTCTGTCACCCAGGTTGGAGTGCAGTGGCGTGATCTTGGCTCACTGCAAGCTCTTCCTCCTGGGTTCAAGTGATTCTCCCGCCTTAGCCTCCCAAGTAACTGGGACTACAGGCATGCACCTGTAATTTTGGCTAATTTTTTATATTTTTAGTAGAGACAGGGTTTCACCATGTTGGTCAGGCTGGTCTTGAACTCCTGACCTCAGGTGATCCACCTGCCTTGGCCTCCCAAGGTGATGGGATTACAGGCATGAGCCACTATGCCCTGCCAACTAAGAATTCTATATGCAGTGAAACAATGCTTCAGAAATGAAGGTGTTTTGGCCAAATCAAGTAGCAATTTAAAAAAAAAAAAAAAAAAAAAGGTGAACTAAAGAAAATTCCGGATTAAAAAAAAAACCAGAATTTGTTGTTAAAAGACCAACATTACAGAGCATTGGAAATGGTAAATATGTAGTTGGAGATACACACACACACACACACACACACACGTTCCTTCCCCTAATTTCTTTAAATTATATATGACTATTTATAGCACCGGGTTGGTAATAAATATAAATGTAGCAAATATGGCAACAAGAGCACAAAAGAGGAACAGAAATAGAGCCATACTGGTGCAAAGTTCTTTCTATTTTATCAGTAATAAGTCAGTACTAACTTGAAGTACGTTGTGGTAAGTAAAAAATGCATACTGAATCCCTAGAACCAACTTAAAAACAAAAAGGTAAATATGGCTAAAAAGTTAATAGAGTTATTAAAATGGTATACTAAAAAATATTTACTTAATACAAAGGGCAGTAGTACATATATTACTTAATACAAAAGAACGCAGGAAGGACAGAGTAATAAAGAGATAAATAGAACACTGACAGCAAATGACAGAATTAAACCCAAATGTATCAATTATTAAATATGAATATTAAACAAAACAATTTTAAAAAAGAAAGCAAAGTTGAAGAACTCATATTTTGAAACCTACTATAAAGTTATAGTAATTAACATCACGTGGTACTAGCATAGATCTAGACATACAAATCAAGTGAACACAATTGAGAGTCTAGAAATAAATTTTTATACTTGTGATCTATCCTTTTATTTATTTATTTATGAGACAGAGCCTTGCTCTGTCACCCAGGCTGGAGTGCAGTGGCGCAATCTCGGCTCACTGTAACCTCTGCCTGCAGGGTTCAAGCAACTCTCCTGCCTCAGCCTCCTGAGTAGCTGGGACTACAGGTGCGCGCCACCATGCCTGGCTATTTTTTTTGTATTTTCAGTAGAGATGGGGTTTCACCATGCTGGCCAGGCTGGTCTCGAACTCCTGACCTCGTGATCCACCTGCCTTGGCCTCCCAAAGTGCCGGGATTACAAGTGTGAGCCACTGTGCCTGGCTTTTTTTTTTTTTTTGAGATAGAGTCTCGCTCTGTCACCCAGGCTGGAGTGTAGTGGTACAATCTTGGCTCACTGCAACTTCCGCCTCCCAGGTTCAAGCGATTCTCCTGCCTCAGTCTCCTAAGTAACTGGGACTACGGGCATGCACCACTATACCTGGCTAATTTTTGTATGTTTAATAGAGACGGGGTTTCACCATATTGGTCAGGCTGGTCTTGAACTCCTGACCTCATGATCCGCCTGCCTCGGCCTCCCAAAGTGCTGGGATTATGGCCACCGCGCCCGGCCAATTTATTTTTTACAAAGGTACAATTTGACAAAGCAATACAATGGGTCAAATAACAGTCTTTTCAACAAATGGTACTGGAGCAACTGGATATTCATATGCAGAAGGATGAATTTAGATCTTTATCTCACGTCGCACACAAACATTAACTAACAGTGGTCCTGTACCTAAACATAGGAGTTAAAACAATAAAGCCCTTAGAGGGACACATAAGAGAAAATCTTTGCAATGTTGGCTTAGGCCAACGGTTTCCAACTAGGAGTAATTTTGCCTCCTAGGGGACATTTAGCAATGTCTAGAAACATTTTTGGTTGTGACAGCTGGGAAGGAGGGTGGATAAATACTAGCATCTAATGGACAGAGGCCATGGATGCTACTAAACACACAATAATGCATTGCACAGCGCCCCCAACAAAGAGTTACCTGGCCCAAAATGTCAGCAGTGCCAAGGCTGAGAAAGTCTGGGTTGAGCAAAAAGTTCTTAGATACAACAACAAAAGCATAGACCATAAATGAAAAAATAAAAAAGATAAACTACACTTCATCAAAATAAAAAACGTTTACAAATCAAAAGACACTATTAGGAAAATGACCCAGTGCAGCAGCTCACGCCTGTAATCCCAGCACTTTGGGAGGCCGAGGCGGGCAGATCAGGTGAGGTCAGGAGTTTGAGACCAGCCTGACCAACACAGTGAAACTCCATCTCTACTAAAAATACAAAATTAGCTGGGTGTGGTGGCACATGCCTGTAATCTCAGCTACTTGGGAGGGTGAGGCAGGAGAATCGCTTGAACCCACAAGGCAGAGGTTGTAGTGAGCCGAGACTGCGCCATCATACTCCAGCCTGGGCAATAAGAGCCAAACTCCGTCTCAAAAAAAAAAAGAAAAAGAAAAGATGGCCGGTGTGGTGGCTCATGCCTGTAATCCCAGCACTTTGGGAGGCCAAGGCAGGAAGATTACCTTGAGCCCAGAAGTTTAAGACCACCCTGGGCAACATAGTGGGACCCTGTGCTACCAAAAAAAAAAATTAGCTAGAAGTGGTGGCACACACCTGTAGTTCCAGCTACTCAAGGAGGCTGAGGTGGTAGGATCCCTTGAGCAAAGGAGGTGGAAGTTGCAGTGAGCTGTGATTGCACCACTGCACTCCAGCCTGGGTGACAAGAGTGACACCCTGTCTCAAACAAACAAAAAAAAGAAAATGAAAACACTAGATATAAAATGTCCAGAAAAGGCAAATATCTAGAGACAGGAGCAGATTAGTGGCTACCTGGGGTTTGGGGGGGTGGGGAACCCAGGCAAGGGGTGACTACAAATGTGTACAAGGGAACTTTTTGGGGTGATGAAAATGTTTTAAAATTGAATTGTGGGGATGGTAGCACAACTCTATAAATTTACTAAAATTTATTGAATTATACATTTACTTTAAACAGACGAATTTTATGGAATATAAATTATACCCTCAATAAAACTGTCAAAAACGTGAACACACTAAATAAATACTCCAATCAAAGGCAGATTGTCAGACTGGATTAAAAAAGCAAAAGCCAGCTATATCCTGTCTACAAGAGAAGTACTTTATATTAAAAGACACGAATAGGTTGAAAGTAAAAGAATAAAACATGCCATGCAAACAGTAAGCATGAGAGAGCTGAAGTGGCTATATTAATATTGGACAGACCAAATATTCTAGAGACATTATTAGAGACAAAGGACATTTCATGGTGATAAAGGGTCAACACTGTTGGATGACAGAATTACAAACATATGCTTAAAGCAAACAAATTCCACAATAGATGAACTCAAAACTGACAGAATTGAAAGGGAAAATAGGCAAATTCACAATTTAGTTGGAGATTTCTATACTCCTCTCTTAGTAACTGGTAGAACGAGTAAACAGAAAAATCACTAAGGATATAGAATAGACCTGGACATATAACAGGTGCTTGATACATATTTGTTAAATAGATGAATTTTAGCCAAGTCAGTTTTTACAAGATTCCCAGAGCTTGATCCACTTGGGTGAACTAGGAGGAAACAGAAAAGCAACTCTGAACTGAATGCGTACTATACACTCTGCTCAGGACAATATACAGATTAGTTCATTGAGTCCTTACAATATGACTTTTTTGTTGTTAGAAAAATGATGATAACGTTTCTGAAATTAAGAACTCACGCTAGAGCGTGGTAAGGCCAGGGTACTATAAGACTGAAATAGCCAGTTGGCTTTTCCCACCTAGTAAGGTCCAACATAAATGTCAGTTTTGATCACCAAAACTCTAACTTCAATTGGAAAAAACAATCTTAGATTTTGGAAAAAACAAAAAAAAAAAGGGTGTGTGAAACCCTAAAAGGCTGTTTTGCACACAGACTATCTTCAAATGGTTTGTCCTGAGAAGAGTCTCCCTGTAGCAGACTGTTTAACAGCCACAAACTCCTGCCATCCCGGCAAGCACATCCTTTTGCTATGTGGCTTTGCCACTCTTCTCATGCAGGGAAGGGTCTATTTTTCTAACCCCTTGAGTCTGGGCTGGCCTGGTGACTTTGACAGTAGGATGTAGCAGAACTGAGGCCCTGAGAATTCTGTAGTCTCAGCCTCAAGAGGACTGGAAACTTCTAACTTCAACCTCTTGGAACTCAGAGATGCCCAGTTCCAACTCACTGGAGGAGTGAAGTCACGTGGTGGAGAACTGAGGCACTGCACTGCCAGCCTGCACCAACTGCCACACTACCTTGTACCTTCTGGCCCAGCTGACATCCAGCCAAATGCAGCCACATGAGTAAGTCCAGGTGAAACCGGCAGAGGACCTGCCCAGCCAACCCACAGAATTGGGAGGAAAATATTTTTGTTTTTTAAGCTGCTAAGATTTGGGGTAGTTTTTTGGGGGTGAGCGTTTGCTCACCCCATAACATTGATCAAATGAGCCAGACACATGAGTATATCATACTGAATAACTCCATTTATACAAATTTCAAGAAGAGGGCAAGAACTTGAGGGGTTGGTGGTGTCTGAATTACATAAGTATATGCACTTTGTGAAAATTCTCCAGGCTGGGATTGGGTGAATCTGCCTTCTTACATTCCTCTGAAAGGATTCTCTGCAGAAAGCAACCATCAGAACCCGTGCACGATGTTCTTTTTTTTTTTTTTTTTTTTGAGACAGAGTCTTACTTTGTCGCCCAGGTTAGAGCGTAGTGGCACGATCTCCGCTCACTGCAACCTCCACCTCCCGGATTCAAGCAATTCTCATGCCTCAGCCTCCCGAGTAGCTGGGATTACAGGCGCCCGCCACCACACCTGGCTAATTTTAGTATTTTTAGTAGAGATAGGGTTCCACCTTGTTGGCCAGACTGGTCTCAGACTCTTGACCTCAAGTGATCCGCCTGCCTTATCCTCCCAAAGCGCTGGGATTATAGGCGTGAGCCACTGCGCCCAGCAGAACCCCTGCACAATGTTCTATATGGGCCACGTGCTCAGTCAGCAAATACTTACCCCACCACTGGTATGTGCCAAGTGCTGTGCCAGTGGGGAGCCTCTGGAGAACCACACTGATATGGCCCTGTCTCAGCAGCACTTACAATTCACTAACACAGAATAAAAGGCAGTGTGAATAGCAGCAAGAGAAAAAAAAAAATGAATCCACCAGGAAAGAGATATGAAAATAAATGCCAGAAAGTAGCACACAGCCAGCTGCAAAGTGAGCTGCATAGCAAATTCTCTGCAGTGTCCCTCCCCACACAGCAACATTGACTTTCACTATGCTTCTGTCTTTTTCTATTTCTATTTTTATTTTTTTGAGACACAGTCTCGCTCTGTCACCCAGGCTGGGGCGCGGTGGCACAATTTCAGCTCTCTGCAGCCTCAACCTCCTGGGCTCAAGCGATCTTCCCATCTCAGCCTCCCGAGTAGCTGGGACTACAGTTATGCACCAGCACACTCGGCTAATTTTTAAATTTTCTGTAGAGATGAGGTCTCACTATGTTGCCCAGGCTGGTCTCAAACTATAGGACTCAAGTGATCCTCCCACCTCAGGCTTGCAAAGTGCTGGGATTATAAGAAGGAGCCACTGTGCCTGGCCTGCTTTTCTGTCATTCTATTTTAAGTGAACTTACTCTGCTTTTCCCCTTAAAGATTTGACTGCCCCTAGCAGCAGATCACAGCTTCACTTTTTGTTTTCTTTTGAGATGGAGTTTCACTCTTGTTGCCCAGCCTGGAGTGCAATGGTGCGATCTCGGCTCACTGCAACCTCCGTTCCCCTACTCCCAGGTTCAAGCGATTCTCCTGCCTCAGCCTCCAAAGTAGCTGGGATTACAAGCATGCACCACCACGCCTCGCTAATTTTTGTATTTTTAGTAGAGATGGGGTTTCTCCATGTTGGTCAGGCTGGTCGCGAACTCCCAACCTCAGGTGATCTGCCCACCTCGGTCTCCCAAAGTGCTGGGATTACAGGCGTAAGCCATTGCACCTGGCCCATAGCTTAACTTTAATACACCATGCCTAGCAAATGCTTAATGAATGACTATCAGTTATGTATCCTAGTCATTCCGCTAAACCGAGTATGGTGCATTGCTCATTTGCTCACTATTAATAGAAAATTGCTTCTATTTCTATGTTTTCTATAACAGACATGCTCCATATTTTATATAACATGGATGGCACACAGAATTTAGATATAAAATGGCTCAGTTTGAGTAAACAGACTCTGGGCTCTTAAAACCAAGCAGTGATGCAAACCAAGAACCTTGGTCAGGATAGCATAAGACTGAAATAATTAGCTGGCTTTTCCCACTTGCTAAGGTTCAGCAAGACATCCATGCACTAGATGCTTCGAATTCTGAAGTTGGAAGGAATAGCAGGCCATACACATTTTTTCTCCAGTCATATCTCTAGACCCAGACACTAAATGTTTCATCTTTGAATACCAAGTGATAGTGATTTCATCAAATGGATAGAAATATATTAAAGATTGTAAAATGAAATAATGCAGAATACATTTATCAAATAATGCAAAACTAGAAATATGCTTCACTACATAACATGTACTATTATTCCAAAATTCTGTGGTAACAGGAAAAACTCATACATTGCTTTGGTAAAATTTTTAAAAAATCAGATAAGAGAGAAAACCTTTTCTATACCTGTTTCCAAGGCAACCGATGTTGGACAAATAGGGTTTATAAATGCCTAGGAATCATGAGGTGTCTACAAGCCCTCACCTTGTTTTGAGCCATCGGATGTCTATTTCCATAGAAACCAGAGTGGAAATGAGGGCAGCAGCCATGAGTCAGCCTGCTGGGTGGTGCATCCCAGCCAGGGTCTGAGAGCACAGGAGCCGTGTTGCAGAAATAAACGAATTTAGAAGCTGAAAAGGTACCAGAAAAAAGCAAAAGCCTTAATTGGGAAACACTGGTTTCTTTATTGACTTGGTTAAATAATGGAAAGGTCCGGCAAGTAACACAGACATAAGACAGACGCTTCTTTACTTATTAGGTAACAGGGATTAGAAGCGTAGCCTGCACCACGCCCAGCAAGCTGGCCACGATGGGTGACCCATCAGAGGTGACTGATTCATGGAGAGCAGCTAGCCTCTGGCTCTCTGGACATGCACCCGGAAGCAGCTTCAAGTGGGTCCACAATCTCACAGGTCACGTATGAAGGTGGCCGACGAGAAAGGAGGCCCCAAACCTTCAACAGTATGTCTCTGCGTATGGAATGCAAAGTCACCTGGAGGAAGGCTGGTCGGGAACTGTCTGGTTCTATGCCCCATCGTTTTCTGTTCTAGCCACATCATCTTGTTGTGCCTCCTGACACGTACAAAATCTAGTTTCACCCTACGCGTGTTCTGCTCCCACCCCCAGCCTGCGTTCCCCATTTTGTTAATGGCGTCGCCATCCTCCCAGCTACCTAGGGTCCAAAGTTACCAGCCTTCAGTTGCTCACGTCACGCCCTGTGATTTCCCAACTCCTGCAGGTCCCACCTCCAGGAGCACCCTCTGCCATCGGCCAAGCTCAGCCCCACTCCCGCTGCAGCCTGCAGGCTCTCACGCCAGCCTGGGTTTAAATCTCTGTCCCACCAGCTACTGCCTTGGGACCCTCGACAAGTTTCTGAACCTCTCTGAACTTTGGTTTTCTTATTCATAAAATGAGGCTAAGAATAGCACCCAGCTGGCAGAAGGGTGAGGGGAATACACGGGAGAAAGTCAGGGAAGCTCTTCGCCCATGCCTGTACACGGAAGCACTCAGAAAATACTGGCTGTATCATCACACTAAGCTCTTCGGGTCCCCAGTGAACTTGAACACTGACACCAGAGTAGTCTTCTGAAGGCATGGCTCTGCTCACATCTCTTGGGCTCACAAATCTTCAGTGAGTGTCCATTCTTTACTGTCTGGCTCCAATTCACCCTTCCAGCTTTGTCTCCCACCCTTGCCCTTCACACTCCCTGAGCTGTGGCCAAAGTGAACCCCCTTGGTTAGCATCGGGCTGGTGCCTTGGCTCCTGCGGCTCCTCAGCTGGCATGTCCCACCTGCGCTGCAACTTCAATCTGGAACCTACGCTTGAACACCTCTCTTATTTGCTAAGGTTCTTCCTTTAGTTTTTAACAAAAGTTCCTTTTGAAAGACTCCAGCCTTTGTCAGTCGGGCTGATTAACAAGGGGAGCAATGTCAACGTTATGGCCAGATGCCTGGTGGCAGTCAACTGTCCCTGCTCTGGAACCCAGGTGACAGCAACGATGGGATGAAGGAAGTGGGAAAACCAAGAAGGGGGGTTTGGGGCCATGTGGGTGACAGCAATGATGGGATGAAGGAAGTAGGAAAACCAAGAAGGGGGGTTTGGGGCCATGTAAGGTCCCTGGAACTCCTTCAGGCCCAGAGCCCGTTTCTGAGAGGAGAGGGAGATGAGACTAGAATGTTCGGTGCAACCAGTCAGTGGAGGCCTCATGTTTTAGCCATGTCTTCCATTCCCTCTATGCTGGTGTTTTGATATTTGGAGCCTGCCTGGCCCTGGAGGGACTGCCCCTTCCAGAACTAGTCAGCTCTTAGGAATATTAAAACATTTGCCCCTAGGTGTGCTTTCCAAATACAAATCAACCAATCCAGAGCTCACACCCAACCATCTCCTTTACTGGGTTCTCACACACCTGGCCACTATCCACCTGCCCTAATCACCACAGGGCTAGGTGCCAGACAAGTAGGGAAAGCCCCTTTGCTCGAGAGCCCACTGAAATTCATCCAAACGAAACAATCCTCAGCATGCTTATGCCACCTTGCCTATACTTTCCCCCTCTCTCGGCCTCTTGCCCCACCCCAGTGCTTCCTTGAGTGGCGCCCTGTGGCGTGGCATGCCCCTGCCTCTGGGGCACTGTGAGCAGCCAACTGTCTTTTCCATGGAGCAGAGCTGTTCCCAGGCAAAATCGAGATGGAGAGGGGAAAACACCAGAGCAAGGGAAAGGAAAACCAGGGGCACCTTGAGGTTTGTACTGGAGCCCTCTGGAGAGGCACTCTCAGAGGAACTCGATGCTCCAGCCCTGAGCACCCTCCTTGGGCGAGACACCCTGGAGCTCCACATCTGCGCTAAGGCCACCTGAAGCTCTGGTCAAGAAGGGAAGGAAGAATAAGATTATAAAACTCTTGCTTTGTGTTAAGCTTCACTGTCACTTCCCCTGTTGTTCAACACTCACTGCCCAGTTCCGTTGTGTGGATTACAAATCCTGTGTCGTTTTTTATTGTCTCCTTGCCTCAGTTCTTTTTTTTTTTAATCCTTGCCTGAGTTCTTAGTCCTCACTTGGAAGATCTTGTTACTCTTGATGAGTTGGACAATTTGCTTGTTTCTATCTTGTTTAGCCCATCTTCTCGGATTTAACTTCTTGCTCTCAAGATGTACACAAGTTCCATGACCCTGTCCAGCTAGTTCTGACTGCACTTTGTTGGATCTGTCATGTCGTGTTTCATTACAATCCCATTATAGCACTAATGTGACCAACAGCCACATTTTTCTATTTCTTGTCTTAAATTCGAAGAAAAGTATTAATTTGGCCATTGTACTGTTCTAACTCTACCAATTAGCTTCTTCAAATGATTCATATTTGAATTTATTCACATTGGATTATTCTCCAAATGATTCTGGATATTAAAAAAAGGTGGCAATGACTCAAGTCTTTATGTATCAGGTATTTAAATTAGATTTGAAGCACAGTATAAAAAGGCCTCAAAACAATGGAGACATACTATGCTCATAGAATAAAACACTTAAATTGATTTATAGATTTAATGTAGTCCCAATCAAAATCCCAACTAGTGGCAAGAAGGAGGGAAGTAATAAGCGACGGAAAGTTCTCTGACTCATGGAAGGGAGGAATCTATTCCAAAGAAGCTGGATGAAACTGCAAATAAAGAATAAATATAATGAAAGCTATCTTTCCCTCAGTTTTATAGATGTCAATAATTTACCTTATTGTAACTTATGTAACAGAATATATTTGACTATGTCAGTTAAGTTGGAGTGTAAATGTCAGTTAAGTTGGAGTGCAGTTTTCAGACCAATCATTCAGAGTTTAATGAAAAAGAATTTGACTATTTAAACAAAATGAGTTTGTTTAAATATTGATGAGTGATGAGTTTATTTAAATCGTGATGAGTTCTTCAAAAGTGAGAAATTGAACATTTGTTTTTTATCACTTTTCAAACTAGAAATTAAAAAGCCACTGCAGCTGTATGATGAGTAGACAGGAACCCTCTCTACTATTTTTTTTTCTGTAAATCTAAAATTATTCTTCCCCAATCACCCAAAATTTTAAACACAGCCAGTAAAGAACCTTGCAGCACAGGTAAGTTATACTGCCTTCGCTAGAGAAACACACACAACAGCCTTGTACAGTTGCCACTGTTGAATGCCTGCTGGATGGAAAGTTAGTAAAAGAAATCGCAGTAGTGTCACTTTCTAATGAAACAATAGCCTGTTGAATTAAAGATTAAGCTGCAAACGTGAATGCTAAGTTAATATCTCATCTGCAGAACTACACCTGGATTCGTTATTTTGCTTGTAATCTTCCAGTATCAAGAGTCACTAATCACAAAGATCTTTTATGTAAATACTTGGCAACGAAGCACAAGTAACACTGGCTGAAATATTTAAAGTGTTGGATGCTTTATTGACTTTCATGGTTTATCCTGGAACAAATGCACTGACATTTGCACTCATGATACAAAAGCAATGATGGGTAAAACCACTGGTGCCTTAGCACAAACCAAGGCAGTGATCTCAAACTCTAGTAGCAGTCACCGTATTTCACCACAGATAGATAAGATGATTCATGACAGGTAGAGTTTCATTTAAGGCTGTCCTTGATGAAGTGGTAGGAATTAATTTTATTAACTCTCAACCCTTACGGCCCATCTTTTGGAATGTACAGGCCGATAAAGCAGTTCCACTATACTAAAGCAGGATGGTTATCTTCAGGAAAGGGACTGTGAGATTAAGTTGCAAGCCACTTTTTTCAAGGAACACCATTTTCATTTGAAAGAGTAACTGACAGACAGACTATGGTTATTTAGACTTAAGTATATGGCAAATGTTTTCTCAAAAATTAATGAAGTGAGCCTGTCACTTTAAGGAAAACAACTGATAGTATTAGTTAGCAATAATACGATTTAAACTTTCAAGAAAAAATGAGAATTTTGAGAAACCTATATCTGCCATTGTGAGCTCAGTAGCTTCCCAATACCTAAAGGCTTTTCTGATGCTATTGGTGTTGATATTAACTAATACACAATGTCTGATGTTGTATAATAAAATGTATCAACATTTGGGGCTGGGCGCAGTGGCTCAAACCTGTAATCCCAGCACTTTGGGAAGATGAGGTGGGTGGATCACCTGAGGTCAGGAGTTCAAGACCAGCCTGGCCAATATAGTGAAGCCCTGTCTCTACTAAAAATACAAAAAATTAGCCAGGCATGGTGGCACATGCCTGTAATCCCAGCTACTTGGGAGGCTGAGGCAAAAGAATCACTTGAACCCAGGAGGTGGAGGTTGCAGTGAACTGAGAGATTGCACCATTGCACTCCAGCCTGGGTGAGAGAGCAAGACTCCGTCTCAAACAAATAAACAAACAAACAAAAAATTTGGAAAAACTGTAAAACTTGGTAAGCCAATATTTTCCAAATGATCAATCAATTATAATACAAAATCCTGCATGGGTAAAAGAGCTATTGAAAATGTCAAACAGGCAGGATGTCCGTAGAAATTGGGAAGTACGAAAAGCAATATAATAATAATTATTATATTTATATGATTATTATATTATTATTATTATTTTGAAACAGAGTCTTTCTCTGTTGCCAGGCTGGGAGTGCAGTAGTGTGATCTTGGCTCATTGCAACCTCTGCCTTCTAGGTTCAAGCAAGTCTCCTGCCTCTGCCTCCTGAGTAGCTGGGACTACAGGCGTGTGCCACCACACCCAGCTAACTTTTCTATTTTTAGTAGAGATGGGGTTTCACCATGTTGGCCAGGATGGTCTTGATCTCTTGACCTGGTGATCCGTCCACCTTGGCCTCCCAAAGTGCTGGGATTACAGGCGTGAGCCACCATGCCTGGCCATAATTATTTTTCTGAGACACAGTCTCACTTTGTTGCCCAGTCTGGAGTGCAGTGGCGCAATCTCGGTTCACTGCATCCTCCACTTCCCAGGTTCAAGCAATTATCATGCCTCAGTCTCTAAGTAGTTGGGATTACAAGCGTGCACCACCACACCTGGCTAATTTTTGTATTTTAGTAGAGATGGGGGTTTCATCATGTTGGCCAGGCTGGTCTTGAACTCCTGGCATCAGGTGATCTACCGGCCTTGGCCTCCCAAAATGCTGGGATTACAGGCGTGAGCAACCGCACTCGGCCTGAAAGTCAATATAATTAAATACACCATATCAATAGTATGAAAGGGAAAAAAACAAAGAATGATCATCTCATATGATGAAGAAAAAGCATTTAACAAAACCCAACACTCAGCAAACCAGGAACAGAGGGAAACTTTCTGAATCTTACAATGAGATCTATGAAAAAATCCCAGCTAATATCGTACCAGATGGAGAAAGACTGAAAACGTCCACTGTAAGATCAGGAACAAGCAAAAGATGCCTACTCTCTCCACTTCTAGTCAGCATTGTACTAGAGGCTCTAGCCAGGGCAATTAGGCAAGGCAAGAAAATAAAAGATAGCTAGATGGAAAAGGAAGTAAAATGATCTCTATTCACAGATGACACAGTCTTGTTATACAAGGAATCCTAAGCAATCCACACCAAAACAAAACAAAACAAAACAAAACAAAAAAACCCAAACAAATCCAAAACCCACAACAAACAAAAAACTCTTTGAGCTAATAAATTCAGTAAGGTTGTAGGATACAAGATCAATATTCTAAAATCAATTGTATTTCTATACATTAGCACATCTGATTGTTACGGAACAATCAGAAAATCAAATTAACAAAATGCAAAATAGATCAATAGATTTTAATTAACAAGATAAAAATGATTTTATTTATTTATTTATTTATTTAAGATGGAGTCTCACTCCGTCACCCAGGTTGGAATGCAGTGGTGTGATCTTGGCTCACTGCAATGTCTGCATCCTGGGTTCAAGCGATTCTCCTGCCTCAGCCTCCAGAGTAGCTGAGATTACAGGCACACACCATGACACCCAGCTAATTTTTGCATTTTTAGTAGAGATGGGGTTTCACCGTGTTGGCCAGTCTGGTCTCAAATGCCTGACCTCAGGTGATCCGCCCACCTGGGGCTCCCAAAGTGCTGAGATTACAGGCGTGAGCCATGGCACCCAGCCAATAAAAATGATTTTTTAAATTGGTTTATAATTCCACATTGCAACTAACTTTTAATAAACTATTACCTGTCTGATTTTAAAGTAATACTGAGCAAAAATATCTATCTGAAAAGGCTTTAAAAATACTTCACCCCTTTCCAACTACGCAGGTGTGTGAGGCTAGATTTTCTTTATGTCCTTCAATCAAAACAACATATGACAACAGATAGAGTCCAGATCAAACTGTGTTTTTCTGATCCAGACATTAAAGAGATTGGAAAAAAAAAACAAACCAAAAACCCACAATGTTACTCTTTTTAAAATTTTGTTTTGAAAAATAATTCTTTTTCATAAGAATACTTATTAATATTAATGTGATAGATTTATTATTGCCATTTTAAGTTATTTAATATTTTAAAATTTAACATTTTATCAGATTAAAGTTCTCATTTAGAAAATTTTGATAGACAAAATACTCATAAACTCTTCAGAATCCTCAGTAATTTTTAAGAATGTAAATGGATCCTGAAACCAAAAATTTGAGAATGGTTACTTCAAACCTTATATAAACATGTATGTTTTTCTTTCCTATGTATAACATATTTAATAACTAAAACTTTATTTTATTTTATTTTATTTTATTTTTTGAGACGGAGTCGCACTCTGTCGCACAGGCTGGAGTGCAGTGGCCGGATCTCGGCTCACTGCAAGCTCCGCCTTCTGGGTTCACGCCATTCTCCTGCCTCAGCCTCCCGAGTAGCTGGGACTACAGGCGCCCGCCACATCACTCGGCTAGTTTTTTTTTTTTGTATTTTTTAGTAGAGAAGGGGTTTCACCATGTTAGCCAGGATGGTCTCGATCTCCTGATCTTGTGATCTGCCCGTCTCGGCCTCCCAAAGTGCTGGGATTACAGGCTTGAGCCACCGCGCCCGGCCTAATAACTAAAACTTAAATGAAAAAATTAAAATCTTAAAAGAAAACCTAGGAGACTACATGTAAAATTTAGGGTTAGGGAAGAACTTAACCAGGACAGGAAACCCAGGAGCTATAAAAGAAAAGCCAACATATGTAACTTTTTTTTTTTTTTTTTTTGAGATGGAGTCTCGCTCTGCCCAGGCTAGAGTGCAGTGGCATGATGTTGGCTCACTGCAACCTCCACCTCCTGGGTTCAAACCATTCTTGTGCCTCAGACTCCTGAGTAGCTGGGATTACAGGTGCGTACCACCATGCCCAGATGATTTTTGTATTTTTAGTAGAGACAAGGTTTCACCATGTTGGCCAGGGTGGTCTTGAACTCCTGGCCTCAGGTGAGGTGCCCACTTCAGCCTCTCAAATTGCTGGGATTCAGGCATGAGCCACCACACCCTGCCTCAATCTTTAACTTAAAAAAATGTTTCCAAAAGATTTGTGGCCAAAGGGATTAGAAAAATATATCTTTAAAACATTTGTAATGATGGTGTAAAGGGTTTGGAAAGAAGCACAGCTGAAAAAAACAAAAAGGATATGAAATTGGAAATGTACAACGTAGCAAATTCAAATCCAGATTGGCAAAAAATTTAAAAAAAAAATAGAGTAACAGCACCTATTGCTAGTGGAGATGGAGGGAAGTGGCTCCTTCATGCTCTCCTAGTGAAATCTGAATTATTAACAGCCTTTGAAAAGAGCAATCTGGAAAAATCTATTACAAAAAAAATACATTTTGATCCAGCAGCAAAAGCCCATATAAATAAAAGCTCTGGTAAATAAGGATATATATATATTTTTTTAGACGGAGTCTCGCTCTGTCACCCAGGCTGGAGTGCGGTGGCCGGATCTCAGCTCACTGCAAGCTCCGCCTCCCGGGTTCACGCCATTCTCCTGCCTCAGCCTCCCGAGTAGCTGGGACTACAGGCGCCCGTCACCTCGCCCGGCTAGTTTTTTGTATTTTTTAGTAGAGACGGGGTTTCACCGTATTAGCCAGGATGGTCTCGATCTCCTGACCTCGTGATCCGCCCGTCTCGGCCTCCCAAAGTGCTGGGATTACAGGCTTGAGCCACCACGCCCGGCCTAAATAAGGATATTTTTACAAAGATTTTAACTACAGCATTGTTTGAAGTAATAAAAATCTAGAAAATTATACATTCATAGCATTAAAAAGTATCAACTTGCTACACTGCCTAACTCAGAAGGACTTTCAAGAAACATTAACAAGAGAAAAAGGTGTAGAAGTATGTGTGTTCCTATCTCTATGTTATCTCATTTTGAAAAACAAATACTGACGAAAGTATATACGGATCTGTGTATAGTACACACCTCCGTGTACTCTGCCTGTGCATCTTTTAAGTACGAAACCACGTGCACATACTACATCATTAACATGGGTTTCTTGGGGGGGTTTGATGTGAGTGCAGTGGAGGGGCAAAGGATAACGCTTATGCTTGTGCTGTCTCCCCTAAAGAATGCCACCCTTGCTGACCACACCCTTCCCTTCCTCAACCAATCTCACTTCCTCTTCACCCCAGGCCAGCCATCTCCCAGTATTCCCGGAGTACTTGGAATTTCTGCAGCACTTCCTGTGTCTATCACCTTTATGAACCTATAATCCGTATTTATTTTCTGTTACTTGCTGTTTTGCATTCATGTATACCTCACAAGAAGGCAATATAGGGCAGTGGTTAGGAACATGGACAACTGAGTTAGACCACCTGGATTTGAATCCCAGCCCCGTAAGTTACTTATTAGCTGTGTGAACTTGGCAAGTGACCTATTTCCTCTCTGTCTCCTCATCTGTGAAAAGTGAATAAAATAGCACCTACGACAGGGCTGCTGAGAAGAGGAGATGACTGAACACCCATAAGGTGCCTAGAACAGTGCCTGGCGCCCGGCAATGCCAGCAGGCGGGAGCTGCTGTTGTCAGAATCACTGTGATCTTCCCTATCTAGGCTGGAAACTCTTGGAGGTATTTCAAACCACAGATACTCTTTTAGATTTCTTTTGCATCCCCTCCCCATTAGTTCCTACAATAGTGTTATTTCGAGGCCCTCAAATATTTGTTGAGTAAATATATGAGCAACTCTTAGATTTGAGCACTTTGTATAGAAGGAAATTGCTGAGCATATGATTGTCACTTACATGGCAACCAGCAAGTAAATGTCCATGGCTGACCTCACCTGGCACTTAAACCTGTTTTGTCAAGAGAGGAGAATATTTGTCTTAAAAATCAGTCTTCTAGAATAGCACAGAAAGGCCTTGCATTTCTACTTAACGAAGCCATACAAGGAAACTGGCTGTGATATATAGTAAGGAAACCTGAGTCACTGGGGGTGAGAACAATGGAACCAGGCTCCTAAGCTTAGTGATTTACCATCAGCCCTTTTGTAACATACTACGTCTGTTTCATATAAAATAAATGCATTAGGTAACACATTTCTCCAAAGTGCTAAATGAGATGCATTTGAAGCCTTAAATAACAGCTGTCATTGTCCATTCCCTGGGGTGTACTGTCCAAGCTGATCTAATGATGGTTTTGTTTCTCTGGAGGTTTAAATGGGTCTGGGGCCTTGTGGGCCAAGAAAGTATAAGTGGTTTAGAAAACAATGAAAACGGCCGGGCACGGTGGCTCAAGCCTGTAATCCCAGCACTTTGGGAGGCCGAGACAGGCAGATCACGAGGTCAGGAGATCGGGACCATCCTGGCTAACACGGTGAAACCCCGTCTCTACTAAAAATACAAAAAACTAGCCGGGCGAGGTGGCGGGCGCCTGTAGTCCCAGCTACTCGGGAGACTGAGGCAGGAGAATGGCGTAAGCCTGGGAGGCGGAGCTTGCAGTGAGCTGAGATCCGGCCACTGCACTCCAGCCTGGGCGGCAGAGCGAGACTCCGTCTCAAAAAAAAAAAAAAAAAAAAAAGAAAACAATGAAAACACCCATCTTTTCGATGCCATCCTGCAGACTCTTCCTGCCTTGAATGTTCAAGCTCTCCCTCTTGGCTGGAGCTATCCCATCAGCATTTTAACATGCTCAGGTTTCTCTCATCTTAAAACAAACAAAAATGCACCCCTCAGCCACTATTGCTCTTCTGTGCACAGCCCAATTGCGGGAGGAGCAGTATACACTTTTTAAGCCATTTTCTCACTTCCCACCTGCTCCTCAATCCATTCATTCCGCTTTTGCTCCATCAACCCACAAAAATGCACAGCAACTGACTTCCACGCCACTAAACCCCATGTCCTGTTCTCACTTCTCTCTCGAGGAGCCTCAGAGCCTCTCTGCATTTCTCATCCGAACTTCCTTATTCCTATTCCCAGCTTGCAGTTTATAACGTCAGCAAAGAGGGCGTAACTGTCCACGCCTTTCTGCTACATAGGCACACATATAATCCATAGCCATGTGCATTTATACATTTGCCTCTTCCGAAATTATTGGTCAAATTACTTTATGATTTCCTTTTTTTATTTGACAATATATCCTAGACAGTCTATAAATCAGAACATGCATTTCTAGCTCTACCTTTATTATTTTTTTATTTTAGTATATAAATGTATGTATATTCAGACATAACTTTGTTAGGTTAGCACGTTAGATCAAGTCATTACAAATTACAGAGAAAAACTAGACTTTGCATCGGGGGTTCTCTTGAGAGTTTCCAGTGGGGCAGGGATAGTAGTGGTGGAAATTGTGAGTGCACAGATTTCAGCTCAATATGATTTAGAGTGAGCATAATTTACCCTGGTCTCAGGCCCCATCCCACTAGAGCCACAATTTTTTTTTTTTTGAGATGGGGTCTTACTTTGTTGCCCTGGCTGGAGTGCACTGGCAGGATCTTAGCTCACTGCAGCCTCCGCCTCCCAGGTTCAAGTGATTCTCATGCCTCAGCTTCCCCAGTAGCTGGGATTATAGGCGCACGCCACCATGTAACCAGCTAATTTTTGTATTTTTAGTAGAGATGGGGTTTCACCATGTTGGCCCGGCTGGTCTCTAACTCCTGGCCTCAAGTGATCTGCCCACCTCGGCCTCCCAAAGTGCTGGGATTGCAGGTGTGAGCCACTTTGCCTGGCCCCATTAGAACCATTTTATCTTTAGAGTCGCTAAGCAGCTAACTGAAAAGAGTGGTTTCATTTTCTGTGTTTTGGGTCTAAATATTAAATGAAAGAGCATTTACATTGCTAAGCAAGATAAGGTATGACTGCAACACCTTGCAAATAATTTTGCTGTCTCCTTCAGAGCTGTCACCTTGGGAAGTGATAACCACATTCCAACAACAGTGTTACTTCTCAAAGGATTCTTGGAAATTTTCTTTTAGCCTAAGATCTGTCACTCTCTTTCTTCCCTCCAACTTTGAAAGATAGTTATAAACGTAATGCTTGCCGCGGGTGAAAGCTGAGTAAAATCCAAGCAAGCCCGCTGTGCCCGGACTGCCCCTGCTGACACTGGCGAGGCGCAGTGAGGCCTACCCGGGAGAAGGAGCCCCCCATCTGCTGCCATCTGGTTCATCACAGAGTCCCATTTGGCCCAAATGACAGATCTTTTCCTTATAATTTTCCAACTAAGCCTCTTATAGGAATCTTCTGAAAATTCTAGTTATCACAAGTATTTTCAAACATCAACCTCTTAAAAGAGTAGCAAAAGTCCAGAAGATTACAAGACTTCTGTGTTTGTTCATTTATAGTAGACAATTGCTTTCAGAAGGAAATTTCCAAAAGTTGAGTTCTCATCATTAACTAGAACAGTTGAACAAAATGAATTTTCCCTTATAAGATAAAAACAGGATTCATAGCAAAAACAAAGCAAAACGAAAAACCAAAGCAAACCGGAAAACCCAAAGGGATGATACAAGAAGGAAAAAAAACAGATCTCGAGAGGAACTTCTGGACACAATGAAAAAAAGTTGTTAAAAACAAATAATTAAACGTTAATTTAAACTATCATTTAGAATGATATTGAAGGGCCAGGCACAAAGGAGGTGTGACTCATTATAATCTAAAGAAGGCTGCCTGAGTCCAGGAACTGCCTAGGGGCTGGCAAACAATGGCCCAAGTGTCAGGTGCCTGCTTTCGTATGCCCGCCAGCTAAGAATGATTTTTGTGTTTTAAAATATTTGAAAAAAGATTTAATGACGTAAAAAAAATTGTATGAAATTCAAATTTTCAGTGTCCATAGTTTTACAGGAACACAGCCACGTTTGGCCACTTATGTACTGCTGACAGCCACTGCGTTACAGCAGCAGAACTGAGTGGCTGGAACAGAGACTGTGTAGCCTGCAAGCCCTAAAATAGCTCCTATCTTTTCCTTTACAGAAAGCGTCTGCCGACTTCTGTTCCAAACCCAATTTTACCACCATCAACTCTTTGTGTGAGCTCAAGCTGGTGTTTTCCCTCTGGCTCCACCTATGTAAACAAAGGGGCCTGGAGAAGATGATAGGGGCCAGGACCCCTATCTGGAGGTCAAGCTCTGCACCGCGGGACACGGCAGGAAAAGCCAGCAGGAGCACGTGCCCGCTGATGCCACCTGCAGCCCATGAAGAAAACGGCAGGCACAGAGGCCGCCTGCTGAGGAAGCATCTCCCAGCAGATCTCAGCACATCCTCTCTAGCGGGGGCTCTTAAATACCTCTTTCCCAACTGATGCCATCAGTGATCAAAAACCTGGCTTTTACACATTTCAGAAACTGACAGGCCATGACTCCAAACAAAACACATCGTCTGACATCCACTTTTTCAGTGAATGCTTCCCGCGAATGAAGGCAGGCAGATCAAGTATGACCAGAGGGGACAACAGGTCTTTTCCTTCTGGGTCTCTGAAGGAAAACCATGTAAAATCTTGTCATCTGAAAATCCAACTACAGTCCCCGAGTCACCATTCTTTACGTCATTTCAGAGACTCACATACATTAACTTCTAAACCTTCATGCTCTAAAACACAAGCAAGTAGATTTTTCACAGCTGAGGAAACACAAATCAAAAGAATGCAAATAACAGAGAAAACTGGTCAGTTCCGTTAGCTCTGAACTAAACCCAGGACCTCTCAAGCCAGAGACTCTCGCCAGGCACCGACGCGCCCAGCACTCCCACCGCTGAGGAAGACAGGCCAAGGCTCGTGCCCCTTCAGAGCAAAAGCTCACACAGAAGAATGGTCATTGTTCAGCTTCCCATGAAACCCGAAAGGCGGGCAATGCTGCGTCTCTGCTGTGAACCCAGGGAGTGTGGGAGTCTTCAAACATGGCCACTGGGCTCTCCACATGAGACCCCAAGTGAGACCTGAACCCCCACCCAGCAGAGCTTTAGCCAACCCCCAGAATTGTGAGAAACAGTGTCGCAGGAATGAAAAATCTCCATTTCTGGACTAACTTGTCAAGGCAGGAAAGAGAGAATAGTTTGGTAAGAGTTTTCTATGTGGTGTCAGGAACCTCCAACTTACTTCATCATCTTCATCTTCATCATCATCAGATTCAAGAACACCATCTGGTAGCTCTTCTATAAAGAAAAAAAGAATCAATGAGTAATGGATAAACAGTGGGAGCACCGGTCCCCGGAATCTGTCAGCCTCTGCAGAGACAGAAACATCTTTTTTTTTTTTTTTTTTTTGAGACGGAGTCTCGCTCTGTCGCCCAGGCTGGAGTGCAGTGGCCGGATCGCAGTGGCCGGATCTCAGCTCACTGCAAGCTCCGCCTCCCGGGTTTATGCCATTCTCCTGCCTCAGCCTCCCAAGTAGCTGGGACTACAGGCGCCCGCCACCTCGCCCGGCTAGTTTTTTTTTGTGTTTTTTTTTAGTAGAGACGGGGTTTCACCGCGTTAGTCAGGATGGTCTCGATCTCCTGACCTCGTGATCTGCCCATCTCGGCCTCCCAAAGTGCTGGGATTACAGGCATGAGCCACCGCGCCCGGCCGGCGACATAAACATCTTAATGAGAATGAGGTTACATTAAAGTCATCATACTCCTAATCATCCTAATCACAACCATTTCAGTCACTGTCTGATACCATCCTAAGCAATTTTAAAGAGTAAATCTCTCCATTTTTACCAGAACAGTTATAGTAGCATGGGAAAAATTAAAAGCCAGCATATAATTTTAGAGGAATTTAAGGGAACGAAAGTATATAAATATTTATATCTAGGCATCATGCTAGATCCTGCCACACCCGTTATTTCACTTAATCCTTACAAATATTTTGTTGACTATTATCCCCCATTTTACAGAGAGACACAGAGAGGACAGAGGCTCCTTGGTCTCACTTCCAGTAAGTGGCAGACAGTTGAGATTCAAACCGAATCTACTTCTAAACTCCATGATTTTTCCATGGGCAGTATGGGTGGTGGTCACGGCAGGTAGGGTTCCTGAAGGCTCTGTGGTCCATTGCTAGGTCTTTTTAAGAGTTTACAAAAGAGCAGTAAGTTGGTAGCACAATGGAGTTACAGAACAAAGAGCCCCTGCTTCCTCCTCTGTAGAATAAGGATCGTATCAGTCACTTCTCAGGGGTCAGGAGGACTGCACAATACACCACAAGGGAAGCGCCTGGCCTAGGGCCAGATACGAAGCAGGCTCTACAGAGGTGCTGGTACTTTCTCCTCCACGAAGTCTTCCCTGATCCCCTTGCTCAGCAGCCATCTCTTCCTCCCCTGAACACACTCAGCGTTTTATCTAGAACTCCTGACAATTCACGCCACTGCTGGAAGATTGCTGCTTACTAATGAGTGAATGCCTGCTGACTTGTCTCTCACCCACTGCACTGGACTGTGAGTCCCTGGGGACAGAGCAGCTGACTTACTCCTCCCTCTATCCCTACTACATCTTTCTTATTATCACTTGTTTCTTGAACAAATGACATGAAGGTAAAGAAAGGCTGAAAGAAGAAAGGAAGTCAAATGGGAAGTAGGAGAAAAGAAGGAACCAAAGGCCATACTTGAGGAGAGCACCCAGCTTGTAAAGGTGGCAGGCAGGATGCACCCACATTTGATCAAACATCAAACCATTCCCAGGAAGGAAGATATAGAAACCCATGTTCTCAACCTAGCGCTCATTCTAAAGGGAAGGACTCCACTGACTTCACCGGACCAAGGCCAGCGGGACACCAAAATGTGCCCCTGCTCACTGAGGCTTGCAGGCCCCACGGGTCGTAGCATTGTTGTGGAATGCCATTTAGTCTAGAAAGCGACTTTCCAGGCATGAAGACGTGATGCCACTCTGCTTTCTGCTGAAGTTTAATGACTAACTTCCCTATCCACGAACAGCATACGCCATTCCACTTTCAGGAAGTGCTGCTGCACTCATCAGTTATAAACCGCTCATTTTCGAAAACAGAAATGCCTTTTTTAAGACTCTTGGCTATTTTGTAAGGCCACAGATAGCCCAGCCAGGCTTCTCTTTCTCTGCCTCCCCCTGCCCAGCTCCCCTTCTCCTGACCCCATAACCTCTTGGCCTGCTGGCTCAGACTCATCCCACTACCCAGAATAATGCTGTCCTGAGAAGTGAAGTGCCTTACAGACCTCAGCACCTCTCTGGGACGACTGTCTCCCATCCTGTTCCCTGAGTTGGTGCACACTCCACGAGGTGCCCACACTCTGATAACTAACGTGCATGGGGCTAGAATGGCATCATTCCTTTCCCGGGGGCTCTGCCTTGCTCCTGCCCAGTGACATGGCTGGTGCCTCTGTTTTCTCTCTGGCGCTGGTTCCCCTCACTGAGGGCTGGCATTGTGGTCCAGGCCCAAGCCTGGGGACAAATCTCCCTGCTGTTGCTGTTGGCAGCTCACCCTGCGTTGTCAATGTCACCAGCTGGAATTTTCCTTTAGGCTTTGCCAGAATAGTCCTTCCCCACCTGTGGGGTTAGGTCACTAAAATATACTTGAATTTTAATACTTGAAGACCTTAAAACTTTACTGGAAAAATTGTGCTAGAAGACTGAGATTGGACTTGGACGTGTGAAAACCCACAGAGATGTTTTCAAGTTTATTAAAATAGAACAAGGAAACCAATACTCTAAATAAAGATGGTGGCAATGCCATTTCACACATCTTAAGAACTGGTACACTAGCAACAATTTGCACTCTGCTATTGATTTCCACTTGAGGATGAAGACAGGCTGGAGGCTCTCCTCCTGGGTTTCACTTTGATTTGATGCTGGTGATGGATGTCGCGAGGTAGTTGTGTGTCTGGTCTTCCACCTGAATGTTTAATCACTATCAAATTTTGTTTCAAAGTGGCGGGCTCCTGCTGCTGTCCTATGGATACAGAATAACTTAGGTGCTTGAGATAGAAAGAGAAATACTTTAGGCCCTCTTTATTTAAACAATAACTTACTGAACTAAATAGGTATTTCCCAAGCCTTCCAGAACACCCAGGGTTATAAAGCTTTAGCTCTGCCCAAGACAATTTCTTCCAGAGACATCCCTTACAAAAGTATAAACTGTCCCCTTATCCCACTCTAGCAGACTGGTCCAAGGGCCAGGCTTATGAAAGAGAAAAATGATGCTTCTTGGGTCAGAGAGTAAAAGGGGCCTACCTCCTGCTTCTTGGCTGCCAGGAAGGAGGGAAGACAAGGAGACAGATGTATCTCAGTGGACTAAAACACACAGGTGGCCTTGAAGAAGATTCTCAGCCTGAATGCACAGAACTCCTGGCCTGGGAGGGCTGGGCACAGCTGATGACTATGGCACGGATGTGCAACAATCCTCCGCCCCTACCCTGTGGCCTACCCAGACAAGGCGGGAGAGCAACCTCAGGCAGGACTGAGGTTCAGGTTTTATTTTATTCTTTTTCAATATGCCAGAATGAGGGTTGAGAGTCAGAAATAAAGTTACTGCAGAAAATAAAGTTCTAATTTTTGCCCACCTGAATTTGGGATGAATTATAGCTGTTCCATAAAACCCAAAGAAGAGATATTTAATGCAAATGCGCACCCAGCCTTAAAAGGACAAAGGTTTCAAAGCTCCCTGGCTGCTCTCCTCAGCTGCCTCCTTTTCATCGGGAGCCCCTTGGACATCCTCGTTTCTGCGACCCAGGCAGTGATGCTCCGCCTTGGCTGCACATGGGACCCCCACTGGGAGCTTGAAATCCCCTCCCTGAGAGGTTCTGATTTAATTTATGTGGGGTACTGTCTTAAAATATTTAAACATCCCCCCCGGTGACCACCCTGTACAGCCAGACCGAACCCCGAGCTAGAACAAAGGCCACCTGGGGGCTTCTGGCCTTGGCCGAGCAGCTGACTCGAGACTCACTCTTCACTTTCTGCTCGCGTGCGGAAGGGATTCATGCATGTGACTTGCAGTGATGTGGACTGATGGGTGTCAGGGAAGGGCATGAAGAGAGACTCGGTGACAAACCTGGCCCTGGGTTCCAGCAGTGCTTGGCACCTCTGGCAGGAGAACGATGTCAGGAGTCTGCAGAAAGAGCCAAAGAACTTTCCCCACGACCTCTGCCCCATCCCAGGCTTCCTGGCCTTCCTCTCTCCTGCTGACTATGGGATGTGGGTTGTTACGGTAATGGAGGAGCCTGGATAGAAAGAGGATCATATTGCCTCCTTCCACACTGCAGTTGGCAGCATCAGTGTTTCCGGAGTGAATGAATACAAGTGGGAAAATGATGAAGTTTCCTACAGTAGCATTTGCTTTCATTATCGGACCCCTGGACCCTGGGGAAGCCACCTTAATAGTGAGTCAGGATTTAGGAGGGGAAAGGGAGAGGCCACATAAAGAGAACTTACAAGGTTAGGGAAGGGTTTCTGTAATTGCTTTTAAGGTTTTTTTTGTTGACTATATGCCTAGAGTATGATAAGAGATTGTTAATCTTTGGACAATCTGGCCTTGACTACCTGGCTGAACCTTTTTTTTTTTTTTTTTGAGATGGAGTTTCGCTCTGTTGCCCAGGCTGGAGTGCAATGGCACGATCTCGGCTCACTACAACCTCCACCTCCCAGGTTCGAGCGATTCTCCTGCCTCAGCCTCCTGAGTAGCTGGGACTACAGGCATGCGCCACCACACCCGGCTAATTTTGTATTTTTAGTAAAGATGGGGTTTCACCACATTGGTAAGGCTGGTCTTGAATTCCGGGCCTCAGATGATCTTCCTGCCTCGGCCTCTCAAAGTGCTGGGATTACAGGTGTGAGCCACCGCGCCTGGCCTACCTGGCTGAACTTTTGTCTATGGGTTCACTTGGGTCTCCCCACCTCCCTAAAGGCCTTTTTTTTTTTTTTTTTTTTTTTTTTGAGAAGGAGTCTCGCTCTGTCACCCAGGCTGGAGTGCAGTGGTGCAATCTCAACTCACTGTAACTTCTGCCTCCTGGGTTCAAGCAATTCTCCTGTTTCAGCCTCCTGAGTAGCTGGGACTACAGGCAAAGTCACCACACCTGGCTAATTTTTGTATTTTTAGTAGAGACGGGGTTTCACCATGTTGGCCAGGCTGGTCTCGAACTCCTGACCTCATGATCTGCCCACCTCGGCTTCCCAAAGTACTGGATTACAAGCATGAGCCACCGTGCCCGGCCTCCTAAAGGCCTCTTGAATGAAATGCCATGTGTCTTTCTGGCAAATGTGAACAATGCAAAAGACAGATCAAAGATTCTTGCATCAAACTGACCGGAATCAAGCTGCTTGATGATGAATTCTATCTGGCGGATCATTTCAGCGTTGCCTTCTTTGATGAAGCAGCGTAGGATGTCTTCCATTCCCTAGAAGTATTGGCGAGAGTAACAGTTAACATTTCAGTGTTTTGGGGGAAACTACGTTTCAATGAGGTCATCTCATCTAATCCAAAAAATAGTATTTTGGGGAGAGGAAGAGGATATCTTGGGTGGGGGATGGAGAAGAGGAGAGAGCTATCTTTATGAGATAGATACAAAAATTCAGCTCTCCCAGCAGGGCAGGGCCAAGGCAGTCATTGGTTGGTAACTATCTCTTTGGCAAGACAAACCTGGCCAGGTGTCCAACTGGTCCCACAAGGGCAGAAGGAAAAATCCTTGGCTTATATTAAACATTCTTTTTGTCCTTTTTATAATTCATAGTGAAATAATTTTCTTCTTATTGACTCTCTGGCTGAATTATAACACATTTACAAAAAAAACCCAAAAACCAAAAAACAAAAAATCTATTGTAAAATTTTACTGTACAATATTGCCTTAAGTTTTGGCAATATGTTGGTCTGGGGCTCGGTTTTTTCCTATGTTTTCCCTAAATTTATAAACTGTCTTCTGGATTTTAGGGCCAAATATGATCGTTGAGAAGTGAAACCATATGCTTAGAGAAGTAAATGAACAAATAGAACCTCTCTTTAAACAGATTTCATTCTTTTTCTATTAAAAGAATTATAAAGTCACTACACTATACATTGTTTATAATAATAACCTGACACCAGAATTCTCAATACTAGCTAAAAGAATTCCAGGGAAAAGTAGGGATGAGATATTGACTTAAGCACATTGTCTAATTCCTCTCCCTCCTCTTCCCTGGCAGGATTTGAACGAGTCTGTACAGCTTGAGCTTATGAGGCCTCTAACCGCTGTGAGGGGAAAGTGCTTCTAGTAATGACCTCAAAACAGAGGAAGTGGAGTCCAGAAGTACTGCCAGAGAAATGAATCTAGTGGCATGTGAGCTCCTGATCAAACTGTGCCTGAACATTTTCCTGGACTTTTCAGTTACATGAGTCAATAAGTTCCCTTTTTATGTAGGCCAGTTTGGAATCAATAGCTCTAACTGAATCAAAGAAATGCCAAGTGCAGCTTTGAACTTGCTGAGTTCTTATCATCCAAAGCAGAGCATTACCTTCTAGAAAAGTTAAATCAGTATTGTAATTGCAATTAGTTCCCTCATGAATTTAATGTGTGACCTCACTCAAATCACTTAACTTCATCTAGCCTGTTTCTTCGACTATAAAAATGAGGATAACAATTTGAGTTGACTTGAAATTTTTAAAAGACAAAGTATATAACTGGGTGTTGGTATGCAGATATACACATTTGTCAAGATGCGCTAAACTCCCCCATGTAAGGCCTGTGCTTTTCACTGTTTGTAAATTACACCTGAAGAAATAGCCTCTAGTCCAATGGCTGGCACAGAGTGGATGCTTGATAAATGGTCAAGATTGTGCGTGCTGTGTCCAGTAGGGGTTCGTGGCTCAGGAGAGAGATCTGGGAGCTGAAGCAAAGGGAAGAAACAAGGTTCCCCAGTGATGGCAGTGAGAGAAGAGCAGAGGGTGAGGATAGAACCTTAGGGAACAGTCACACTGAGCTGGGAGGCAGAGATGGGTAAGCTCACAGAGGCGGAGGGGACAGTCTGGAAGGAAGAACTCTGGAAAGCTGTCCGTGAGCTGAGGGACCAGCAGTGCCCAGGCTCCTGTAGGACCATTTGGACATCTGGCCAGGCTTGTCGTACCAGAGAGACAGTTACCAACCAATGACTGCCTTGGCCCTGCACTGCTGGAAGAGCTGAACTGTATATCTCACAAACGTGTCTCTCCCCTCTTCTCCATCCCCCACTCAGTATCAGGACCACAGGAAGGAGACAGTTATCAAGCAAAAGCAGTGTGATAAGCCCCTTGTAAAAATTTTTACTTATTTATTTATTTTTTGAGATGGAGTCTTGCTCTACTACCCAGGCTGGAGGGCAGTGACATGATCTCGGGTCACAGCAACCTCCAACTCCAGGGTTCAAGTTACTCTCCTGACTTAGCCTCCCAAGTAGCTGGGACTACAAGCATGTACCACCATGCCTGGTTAATTTTTGTGTTTTTAGTAGAGACGGGGGTCTCGCCATATTGGCCAGGCTGGTCTCGAACTCCTGACCTCAGGTGATCTGCCCACCTTGGCCTCCCAAAGTGCTGGATTACAGGTGTGAGCTACCATGTCTGGTGATAAGCCCTTAAAGTGGCAAAGATCAGAAGTGCCACTGGCTATCTCAGGAACGTCAATGTCTGAGCGTTTTTACCAGTGGAGCGAGGCCAATCATTCACTCAGGGTCTATCTTTTCTTATCAGACGTTACTTCTGCAAGATTATCTGCTCATTATTTGGTTATATATTTAAAGATCTTTGTTTGTTTGTTTTTGAGACAGACAGGATCTCACTTTGTTGCCCAGGCTGGAGTGTAGTGGTGTGATGACAACTCATAGCCTCAACCTCCCTGGCTCAAGCGATCCTCCCACCTTGGCTTCTGGAGTAGCTGGGACTACAGGTGTGCACCACCATGCCTGGCTAATTTTTAAAAAATTATCGGTAAGACAGAGAATGCCCAGGCTGGTCTCAAAACTCCTGGCCTCAAGTGATCCTCCCGCCTTGGCCTCTCAAAGTGCTGGGATTACAGGCATGAGCCACCATGCCCAACCAGACCTTTTTATTCTCATTTACTCTCTTTCATGTATCTCTAGCGTAGTTATTACTTGGGGGCCGTGGGGGGGAACTCCTCTGTAATGAAGAATTGAAGCTGTCTTGTTTTTAGAGACAGAGTCTCACTATGTTACCCCGGCTGGAATGCAGTGCCACAATCTCAGCTCACTGCAATCTCCGCCTCCCAGGTTCAAGTAATCTTGTGCTTCAGTCTCCCAAGTAGCTGGGATTACAGGTGTACACCACCACGCCTGGCTAATTTTTAAAAAATTATTGGTAAGACAAGGAATGCCCAGGTTGGTCTCAAAACTCCTGCCCTCAAGTGATCCTCCTGTCTTGGCCTCTCAAAGTGCTGGGATTACAGGCATGAGCCACCATGCCCAACCAGACCTTTTCATTCTTATTTACTCTCTTTCATGTATCTCTAGCATAGTTATCACTTGTGGGGTTGCGGGGGGAACTCTGCAATGAAGAATTGAAGATTTTTTTGGTTTGTTTTAGAGACAGAGTCTCACTATGTTACCCAGGTTGGAGTGCAGTGCCACAATCCCAGCTCACTGCAACCTCCGCCTCCCAGGTTCAAGTAATTCCTGTGCCTCAGCCTCCCAAGTAGCTGGGATTACAGGTGTGCACCACCATGCCTAGCTAATTTTTGTATTTTTAGTAGAGATGGGTTTTCTCCATGTTGGCCAGTCTGGTCTTCAAGACCGGTTCAACTCGTGACTTCAAGTGATCCACATGCCTCAGCCTCCGAAAGTGCTGGGATTATAGGCATGGGCCACTGCACCTGGTCTGAAGCTTTCTTAATAGCAAATTCTCCAGTGAGAAATATCTTTTTTTTTTTTTTTTGGAGACAGGGTTTTACTCTGTTGTCCAGGCTAGAGCGTAGTGATGTGATCACAGCTCACTGCTGCCTCAACCTCCTACACTCAACTGATTCTCCTGCCTCAGCCTCCCAAGTAGCTGGGACTACAGGCACGTGCCACCACACCTGGCTAATTTTTGCATTTTTTGTGGAGATGGGGTTTCACCATGTCACCCAGGCTGGTCTTGAACTCCTGGGCTCAAGCAGTCTTCCTACCTCAGCCTCCTAAAGTGGTGGGATTACAGGTGTGAGTTGTATGCCCAGTCAAAATATCACATATTTTTTAAAAATCACATACATTAGGTAATATTTAATCTAAGTTATAGAAAGAAGTCATAACCGCATCTCATCCTAAAAGTAATAACTTCTCATTTAAGATAATTTAGGTCAAGTAACAACACCCAGGTAGACCGAAGGATAACAAAAGGTCCTAATGAATCATCCAGATGCGTAAAAATGGTTACACAAGCAGTATGCAAAAAGTAAATAAGGAACTCCTGCTCCTGGCAGCTAGCTATGATTAAAGACCGCCATAAAGATAATCCTACAGAAGCCTGTATTTGTGTGTATAGTGTTTAAGAAAACAATTTGTCATGTGCAGACGTCTGACTAGGTGAAAGTCCCAAGCCTGGAGTGACACTGCGGCACAGGTGCAGAGGGCTCTGGAGTCAAACCGTGGTTAGCAGCCCCTCGCTGGCCGTGTGGCCCCGGGCAGAGGATTTCACCTTTAAGCCTTGATGTTTTCAGCAGCAAAAGGGGCACCAATACAGTCCCTCCTTCAGGGCACCTTTGAGGGATTAAATGAGAGAAAGCATCTCTTCCAGAGACTGACAACACACTCAACACTACATAGAACAACTAACTTCGAACTCACTTCTACTTTTACTCAACTGAACTCTAGCACATTCTATCGTTCCAGCTTCACAGTCTAATCCTCTATCACTAAAGGTCTTCAAGGGAAATTTTCCCTTGAGAAATTCAAATATCTATTTCAGGTAGATATAAATATTTTCCTCTAGTTATGAAAGTGATACAAGTTCTGTATAGAAAACTTGCAAACAACATACAAGAAAGAATAAAAATTACTCACAGGCCCCCACCCAGAGATAATTGGGAACATTTTGAAGTATTTCCTTCCTTTTATGTGCATTGTTTTACATAACTCAGAACATATTGATATTATGTTATTTATTTAACTTTATGATTATTTTCATGTTTGATAAAAACCTTATAAACCACATTTTCATAGCTATAATAATAATAGCAGCTAACATCTCTCAGTGCTTACTGTGTGCTAGGCACTATTCTAAATACTTTATATTATGAGCTCCTTTAATGCTTACAATTCTATGAGTTTAGTACTGCAACAATCCTCATCTTACAGATGGAAAAACGATCACACTGAGAGCTTCCAACTAGGAAGTGGCAGAACATGATTCAAAGCCAGGCTCAGGCTCAGGAGTACCCACTCTCAACCACTCCACCTTCTGGCCTCTTTTCTTGGTCACTCCCTCATGTTAGGTCTTGTCATTGTTTCCTGTCTTCCACTATGATCAATAAAGCTGGAATGATCATTCTGATACATACATCTTTGCTCATGTCTTGTGTGGAGCTTCAGAAGTAGAATTATGGGGACAAGAATATGAAAAATTCCTACATTAATTTTGAAAGGCCCATACTTAGGTCAGGCGTGGTGGCTCATGTCTGTAATTTCAGCACTTTGGGAGGCTGAGGCAGGAGAATCACTTGAGCCCAGGAGTTTGAGACCAGCCTGGTGACATAGTGAGACCCCGTTGAAAGGAAGGAAAAGCAAAGCAAAGCCAAGCCAAGCCAAGCCAAGCCCATACCTAGTGAGCATCACGAAATACAGTGACTAGGCTGACCACCTGTAATGGACAACTGTGACACCTGTGGCTGACAAATGCCTTATAATCAGGTTCTCTACACTGTTAGTTTCCCAAGGCAACAGACAGAATACTCACATTTCAAGCCTCCTTTGCAGCTAGGGTGCAGGCACACCACTTAGATTCTGCCAAGCACATGACTTTGATTCAGAAGTGGGCAATGTGGAGGATGAGGCACGTGGGGAATACACATCATTCTGTTGGGTGGGGAGCAGCAGCACGCAGCCCTCTGGGGAGAGCAGAGGCAGTTTCTGGCATCATGGGCCTGCGCTGTGGGCCCCAGGGTTGCTGGAGCAGAGCAGCCCCATGGTGTGCTTGGGCATTCCTCTGGGCTGAGTGGCTTCTAAGCCCAGCTCCCCGGCTCTCCCAGATTCTGGGAGCCTTTATAACCCGCAGAGCCTCTGGTCGGCTCCAGCCCTGGGCAGGATGTTTGTTGGGGTCTCCAGGGCAGAGGCCCATGGCTGACTATGACTCCAGCCCTAGCCGTAGGAGGCCTGTGGAGTGGGTATTAGGGCAGCTCCACTTATGTGATCTGTTCTCCAGCTCCAGGCCTTGGCAGGCTCTTAAAATTCAAATGGGCCTCAGGGGACTCATTTATTTTGTTCTCCTTTTTCCCTTTAGGTATTCTTGTAAGACTACTATAATAGGATTTGGTACTAATGTAATTTTTATGTATATTGTGTCATTTTCGATGAGCACATACATTCTTACAATGAGATATTCTGCTTTTATCCCTCCTTATATAGTAAAATAAAATTTTCCATACTGCTTCATACTGCTTTTCGTAATTATCATCTTCAATAGCTATTAATATTTTGAGCAAAAGAATCATAATTTTATTAGCAATTCCTGTATTACTAGATATTTATGTTGCTTCCAGCTTTTTGCTCTTATAAAAATGTTGAAATGAGCATTGTCATGCATAGAGCTCTTCTTCTGTGCATCAACAACCAGAAGAAAATGAACGAGTCCAAAAGATAGATCCTTTAGTGATTTTTCACGTAACTGCCAAACTGCTTTCCAGAAGGACTGTGCTGACACACATACAAATACCAGCAGGCACCGGGCATGGTGGCTCATGCCTGTAATCCCAGCACTTTGGGAGGCCAAGGCGGGTGGATCACCTGAGGTCAGAAGTTTGAGACCAGCCTGGCCAACATGGTGAAACCCTGTCTCTACTAAAAATATAAACATTAGCCGGGCATGGTGGTGGGCACCTGTAATTCCAGCTACTCAGGAGGCTAAGGCAGGAGAATCACTTGAACTTGGGAGGCAGAGGTTGCAGTGAGCTGAGATTGCGCCACTGTGCTCCAGCCTGGGCGACAGAGCGAGACTCCATCTCAAAGAAATAAAGAAATAAAAACTAAATACCAGCAGGGCTGAGGACATCAATTCTGCCTCCACTTCCCTAGCACCGTGCATGAGCAGATGTCAAGGTGGAGGGATTGTGGGAAATGTTTTCCTTGTTGTCTTATTTCCTTCATTATTCAGCATTTCTAGCCTCCCTTGCAGCTAGGGTGCAGGCATACAACCTAGACTCTGCCAAACAAATGCACCCATGTGAGACCTACAGGCAAAGAGAATATAATGCTTTTATCAATCTAAAAACTTCCTCAGGGATAAACGTGAAAGGAGGGAAATCTCAGGGTTTTAGAAAAACCTTATTGTGGGCATGATCATCCCTTAGAGGTCACTCTTACAAATAATTAAGTAGGCAACTGCCTAGGTGATGTGTTAAAAGCTTCCTCTTCTCAGGCTAAAAGGGGGTTCCTCCCTGGCTTATCTCTTTAATCTCTGTTAAATGCCAGGGGGAAGCTTATTCTACTTACATCTTTTTTTTGGAGACGGAGTCTCACTCTGTTGCCCAGGGTGGAGTCCAGTAGCATGATCTCGGCTTACTACAACCTCTGCCTTCCGGGTTCAAGCGATTCTCCTGCCTCAGCCTCCTGAGTAGCTGGGATTACAGGTGTCCACCACCACGCCTGGCTAATTTTTGTATTTTTAGTAGAGACAGGGTTTCTCCACGTTGGCCAGGCTGGTCTCAAACTCCTGACCTCAGGTGATCCGCCCACCTCAGCCTCCCAAAGTGCTAGGATTACAGGCAGGAGCCACCATGTCCTGTCATCTACTTACATCTTTACGTAAGTAATCCACATTTCCTTTTCAAAGTCAAAAACTCACAACCTATCTAGAAATCTATGTAGAAGCCATTAAGGAAAATATTAACATATTTGGCTATCATTAAAGCTAATGTTTGACCAAAACCACCATAATTTTTTTTTTTTTTTGAGACGGAGTCTCACTCTGTTGCCCAGGCTGGAGTGCAGTGGCATGATCTCGGCTGGATTCTCCTGCCTCAGCCTCCTGAGTAGCTGGGATTACAGGTGTCCACCACTATGCCCAGCTAATTATGGTATTTTTAGTAGAGACAGGGTTTCTCCATATTGGCCAGGCTGGTCTCGAACTCCCGACCTCAGGTGATCTGCCTATCTCGGCCTCCCAAAGTGCTGGGATTACAGGCATGAGCCACCATGCCCCGTCATCTACTTACATCTTTATGTAAGTAATCCACATTTCCTTTTCAAAATCAAAAACTCACATCCTATCTAGAAACCCACGTCAGAAGACATAAAGGAAAATATTAACAGATTTGGCTATCATTAAAGCTAATGTTTGACCAAAACCAACATAATTTTTTTTTTTTTTGAGTTTTTGAGACAGAGTCTTGCTCTGTCACCCAGGCTGAAGTGCAATGGCATGATCTTGGCTCACTGCAACCTCTGCCTCCTGGGTTCACGTAATTTTCCTGCCTCAGTCTCCTGAGTAGCTGGAATTACAGATGCCCGTCACCACAACCAGCTAATTTTTGCATTTTTAGTAGAGACGGGGTTTCACCAAGTTGGCCAGGCTGGTCTCAAACTCCTGACCTCGTGATCTGCCCACCTTGGCTTCCAAAAGTGCTGGGATTACAGGCATGAGCCACTGCTTCTGGCCAACTACCACAATTAAAAAAGACAAACTAAAATTGAGAAAATATTTGTAGTATTTTTCAAAAGAATAATAGCCCCTCACTTCTCTTGTGCTTTTTTCTTTGACCCACAATTACTTAGGAGTATGTGGCAGCCAGCCCCAAGGTAGCCCCAGTGATTCCACCTCCTGGAAGTCACACCCTTATTCAATCCCCTCCACAGAGTACCAGGGTGGGTCGGTGTAACCAAGAAAATAAATGCGGTGGTATCTCATTTCTGAGAGTAGGTTTTTCTAAAAGACTCTAGGGCTTCTGTCTTGCTTACTTTCTCTCTCAAATCACTCATTCTAGGGGAAGCCAACTGCCATGTCAAGAGAAGTCTTATGGAGAGCTCCAAGGGGGAAGCAAATGAGGTCCCCAGTCAACAGCCAGAAGAAAACTGAGGCCTCCTGCTGACAGCCATGTGAGTGAGCTTGGAAGCAGAGGCTGAAGTCTCAACTGTAAACTGAGCAACTCTTAGTCAGGACTACTCTGCTATCTTGAATGTTTGACCCAGAGAAACAGTCATTGGTAGCTTAGTGACAGGGATATGTTCCGAGAAATGTGTTGTGAGACGATGTCATTATTGCATAAATATCATAGAGTAAGAGGCAAACCCAGATGGTATAGCCTACTACACACCTAGGCTATATGGCATAGCCAATAAGATCCTAGGGTACAAACCTGTTCAGCACGTGACTGTGTTGAATACTGTAGGCAACTGTAACAAGGTGGTATTTGTGTATCTAAGCATCTCTAAACATAGGTAAGGTACAGTAAAAATACAGTATTATAATCTTATTGGACCATTATCATATATGCAGTCTTTTGTTGACCAAAATGTCGTTACATGGTGCATGACTGTAATTTAAAAATTCAAGGGCCAGGCTCAGTGGCTCATGCATGTAATCCCTGCATGGAGGCCAAGATGGGCACATCACGTGAGCCTAGTAGTTTGAGACCAGCCTGGGCAACATGGCAAGACCCCGTCTCTTAAAAAAAAAAATCAGCTAGCTGTGGTGGCACACACCTATAGTCCCAGCTACTGGATAAGCTGAGGCAGGAGGATGGTTTGAGCCTGGGAGATGGAGGCTGCAGTGCACTGTGATCAGGCCACTGTACTCCAGCCTGGGCAAAAGAGCAAGATTCTGTCTCAAAAACGAAAACAAAAATCAGCTGGGCACAGTGGCTCATGTCTGTAATCTCAGCGCTTTGGGAGGCTAAGGCAGGCAGATCACTCGAGGTCAGGAGCTTGAGACCAGCCTGGCCAAGATGGTGAAACCCCATCTCTACCAAAAATACAAAAATCAGCTGGGTGTGGTGGTGCCTGCCTGTAGTCCCAGATGCTTGGGAGGCTGAGGCAGGAGAATCGCTTGAACCCAGGAGGCAGAGGTTGCAGTGACTCAAGATTGTGCCACTGTACTCCAGTCTGGGTGACAGAGCCAGACTCTGTCTCAAAAACAAAAACAAAAAATTTGTTTAAGCCACTAAGCTTTGGGGTAAATTGTTATGCAGTAATAGATAATACCCATGTGCTGTTGATTTTCCAAACATTTAGGGGTTTCCTAGACACCTTACTGTTACGTTTATATTTTTCACCATATGTCTTCATTATTTATCCAATCATTTTTCCGCCCCATTTGCTCACATTGCTCTCCTTCTGCAACTCCTATTGGTATCTGTCAGACCTAATGTTGTCACATAGGTCTCGGAAGCTCTGTCCCTCTCTTCCGTCTTTTTTCTCCCTGCTCTGGGATCTCTAAGGGCAGTCCTTCTCTCACAAGCTGCAACTGTGACTCTTCCTCACATGGCCCCTGTCCTCGGCTTCACTTCTCGCCCCCTCCATCCCTTTGCCCTGGTGTCTTTCCTCCATGCTGCATTTCACACTTAGAATGTTACCTCCATTCTTTCTCTTCAGCCTACATGTTTTTTCCTCTTCTTTGCCTTGGCTGGCAATCCCTTTCTTTCACTGAAATGACCATAATGCAGAATTTCAGCAAGTTTATTTCCCCCTGTTCTGTAGTGACATTTAAAAGCAGTAGGCAATTAAGGTCCATTGTTTAGTGTAATCACATAGAATGGTTCTTAAATTAAGTTTCATCTCTGGTGTAACTCTTATTTTATGTATTTATTTATTTATTTTTGAGACGGGGTCTTGCTCTGTCCCCCAGACTGGAGTGTAGTGGCCGGATCTCAGCTCACTGCAAGCTCCGCCTCCTGGGTTCACGCCATTCTCCTGCCTCAGCCTCCCGAGTAGCTGGGACTACAGGCGTCCGCCACCTCGCCCGGCTAGTTTTTTGCATTTTTTAGTAGAGGCGGGGTTTCACCGTGTTAGCCAGGATGGTCTCGATCTCCTGACCTCGTGATTCGCCCGTCTCAGCCTCCCAAAGTGCTGGGATTACAGGCTTGAGCCACCGCACCCCGCCTTCTGGTGTAACTCTTGATGTAATTTTAAGTGATCAACGAGAAGATTTAGCAATTCCTCTAAGTAAGCAAAACCAATTAGAAGAATGTTTTATTGGTCCCAATGAGAATTTTGCCTGTGTTTTGAGGGTGGAAATATATTTCCTTTCATCACAGCATTTAATTCACTGTTAACCTGATTTCACATGGTGGAAAGAAAAAGGACAAAACTCTAGCTGTTTTGCTGATTAGATCTAGCAACATTTGTCCTTTCAAAATAAGATACTAATCACCTGAGGTTTGTTTTTTACTTCACATACAAGTGTTAACATACACATTAAATACTGAGTTTATTATTTACCAACCAAACCAAGTCCTAGACAGTTTTAGAATCTTTTCCATTTGGTTGCCATCAGAGTGTCTGTAACTTTGCAAAAGTCAGCCTGCTGGGAACTTTTTAACACTTTAATTTTTAACCATTTAGGAGTTAGGGATCCCCTTGAGGATCTGAGAAAAGCTACAGACTCCCTCCCCGGGAAATGGCAAATATACATTTCGCCTACAATTTCAAGGAGTTTGTAAAGGATCTGAGCCCTTCTATGGAGCCCAATCGAGGAAGTCTTGCTCTAAAAGCTCTGAACTGTAACTGTGGCACTGAAGGAAGCTCATATGTTTCTCAGGCACACTTTCTTACCATTGCTCTTGCTTCCTCACGGATGGATGGAACAGAAAGGATGCTGTACAAAGCTCCATTCACATATGGCTGTATCTTTAAGGGAAGGAAAAAAACCAGTTATTTGCAAGTTTTCAAATACTGCACAACTCTATATCAAACACCACACCTCAGAACAATCTGGCAAATGGGGAGAGTGGGTGTTCCCGTCCTTGCAGCTCTCCTGTGCTTCAGGATGTATGTTCCCAAGTGACAGACATCTCCATCTGCATGTCCAAGTGACAGCTACCACTGAGTCTAAAACCAAATTCGTCACTCCCTCCCAAAGCTTACTCCTGCTGCATTTCATTGCTTAATTAAAGTTACTTTTAACCTCCTGATCACTCAGGCTAGAAACTCTGGAGTCATCGTTGATTTTTTGTGGTTGTTGTCCAGTCTCCAATGCTCAGTCTTCAAGCCTCTTTGATAGGAATCCCTTTTTTCCATATCCACTGCTACTGTCCTTGCTCAGACATCATCGCCCATGACCTAGGCTACATCAGATCTCCAAACCAGTCTCTCTACCCTCAATATTCACCCTTTAATGTAACCATCAGATCACTCCCAACATTCTACAGTATGGGCCAAATCATCCCTCTCTCCCTCTCAGAAAACCTCCATAAAGCCCAGTAGGAAAGGCGGAACTCCTTGGTGTGGCACACAGGATCTTCAAGGCGTGGCCTTTATCTCATCCCCTCTGCTTCTCCCTCCCTGCCACCACAAAGTGTCCATACTACCTAAGGGATGGCCCCCACCAGGCTGTTCCATGTCTCAGCCAGGTTCTGGCAGTTCACCTTGCCAGGAATGATCTTCACACATACAATGAACCTTGAAAACTCAGCCCAGACACGTCTCCTGGGAAGGCTCTCCTGAATCCACTCCTGCCTCCCTGCCCCTAGACAGGGTGCTCACTTCCACTTCTTGTACATCCCTCCACTACAGCACTGGAGGCAGTATCCTTTGAAATTCATACTATGTCCCCTCTATTCTGAGCTTTTTGAGGACAGGACCCACGTTTTACTTGCACACACTGGGCGTAGAGCATGGCAGGCGCTGATAAGCAAGTTCTCTTTCCAGCAGGCTGTACGCTTTGCCCGCCACAGCAATGGAGGAGGGCTCCTTTCCCACTGCCCTCCCTCAGCACTGGACTTGATTAGCACTTTCAACGCTTGCCAAGCTGATGGGTAAAAAAAGGCATCCTACAGTTTTTATTTTCAGTTCCCGATTGAACTAGCATGATTGAACATCTTTTCACATTTCTGGGGCAGCACGATTCTGTGAACTGTCTAGTCATATCCTTTATCCTTTTTTTCGACTGGATTGCTTGACTTTTACTTACCAATTTATACCAGCTCTTCATCTATTAGGAACATTAAACTTTCGTCACATGTGATACAACTTTTCCTCGGGGTTTCATTCATCTTTTGACTTTGATTATGGCATCTTTTTCCAATCAAAAAATGTAATGTTCATATAGTCAATTATGTGCATCTTTTTTTTTATTTCGGTTTTGTCTTTCAAGATCATGACTACTACAGTGCAGTAAACACATTTCTTGGCTCTAAAATATATATATACACACACATATACATACACACAGATATACATATGTCGTTTTTCAAGCTCATTTTCTTTCTCTTACTTTTTTTTTTTTTTTGAGACAGAGTCTCACTCTATCATCCATGCTGGAGTGCAATGGCACAATCTCAGCTCACTACAACCTTCATCCCCCAGGTTCAAGTGATTCTCATGCCTCAGCCTCCTGAGTAGCTGGGATTACAGGCACATGCCACCACGCCTGGCAAATTTTTGTATTTTCAGTAAAGATGGGGTTTCACCATGTTGGTGAGGCTGGTCTTGAACTCCTGACTTCAAGTGATCCTCCCGCCTTGGTCTCCCAAAATTGCTGGGATTACAGGCGTAAGCCACCACGCCCGGCCTATCCAGCTCATTTTCAAAGCCAATGCATTCGTAACAGGTAATGATATGATTAGAATCCTTTGGTTTATTAAGTTTTCAGAGCAGACATATTGGTTCCAGTACTTGAAAACCAACCTTTATTATGAGATGGAAGAATATGTTTCCCACTGGTTTCACCTGCCTGAGTTGAATAAAGTGAGGAACAGAGTTCATTCAGGCCTAGAAGTAGTTAAGAGCTCACTAGTTTTAAAATATAAAGTGAATGTCACAAAGCCATCAAACATCCACTAGCTAAAGAAGTCACCCCAATCAGTGAATAGGGCTATTGTAAAATGTGAATGGAATGACCAGAGTGGGAGCTGTCTGCTTGAATTGGGAACAGACGGGCCGGGCGTGGTGGCTCACGCTTTAATCCCAGTACTTTGGGAGGCCGAGGTGGGTGAATCACCAGGTCAGGAGTTCAAGACCAGCCTGGCCAACATGGTGAAACTCTATCTCTACTAAAAATACAAAAAATTAGCCAGGCGTGGTGGTGGGCACCTGTAATCCCAGCTACTTGGGAGGCTGAGGCAGGAGAATCGCTTGAATCTGGGAAGCGGAGGCTGCAGTGAGCCAAGATCACACCACTGCACTCCAGCCTGGATGATAGAGTGAGACTCTGTCTCAAAAAAAAAAAAAAAAAAGAAAAAAAAGAAAGAAAGAAATAATTGGGAACAGACGTGTGGAAACCAAGTGGCACTCAATCGTATCCTGCTCAGATATACCCCTGGGTCTCATCTGTCTAAAGTGGTCAGATTTTTGTTGAAGCTTGGCTATGGTTTCTGCAATGGCATTTGTAGAAGGCAAGTGAGAGAACAATCATATTTGATTATTTGTTTTTGTTAATTTGTTTACCCACACCTCTACTTTATTTAAAAAGAGCTTGAGGCCCATAGGTTGAAAACTTAGAAAAGAACACTAGGTGTTGGGGGGACACTGGTGAGAGCAAACGCTAGTATAGCCATTCTTTTTTTTTTTTTTTTTTTTTTTGAGGCGGAGTCTCGCTCTGTCCCCCAGGCTGGAGTGCAGTGGCCAGATTTCAGCTCACTGCAAGCTCCGCCTCCCGGGTTTATGCCATTCTCCTGCCTCAGCCTCCCAAGTAGCTGGGACTACAGGTGCCCGCCACCTCGCCTGGCTAGTTTTTTGTATTTTTTAGTAGAGACGGGGTTTCACTATGTTAGCCAGGATGGTCTCGATCTCCTGACCTCGTGATCTGCCCGTCTCGGCCTCCCAAAGTGCTGGGATTACAGGCTTGAGCCACCGCGCCCGGCCGTATAGCCATTCTGGAGGACGATTTGGCAGGACTCAGTGACCTGAAACTGACGTATGCTGGTAGCCAGCTGTGATGAGTGTCTACGCATCCCTGGAAGCTCTGGCACAGGCTCCCGAGGGGCAGGTGCGGCCATGTCCACTGAGGACTGCTGTGGCAACAGAGAGTGGGAGGCACCCAAAGTGTACAGGCTGGATAAGTAGAATGGCAGGGGTGCAAACAAGGGGCTATTTTGCAGTAGTGACACTTAATGAACTAGACATATGTAAAGCCACATAGAAAGGTCCTAAAAACACAGGGGAAAAGCCATCAACAGAATGAGACCTAGAGGGTAATCTATTTCTGTAAATTCAATACACATGTACACAGTATCATATGTCTTTTAAGGCTCCATCCACATCCACAGAGATACATTAAACATACCAAGGGAATGGCATGTGAGGGAGGAATGTTGGGGGCTAGATGATGAGAAAAAGCAATGCCAGAGGGGCCGGGCACAGGCCAGTGGGCCAAGCAGACGGGGACAGAAAGAACAACATCCTGCTTCTGACTTCCAAAATTCTAAAAATTATAAAAGATTTCCAGCTGCTTATGAAAATCCCCGGAGGAGGGAGAACATGTACAGTTTTCAAATACAGCAACCATCCTGGGCCAGCTGTGAGCCTGTGGGGTCACAGGCATTGGGTCCCCAGTGCAGCCTCCCCTAAGCCCAGGGCCAGTAGTGCTGAATGAGTACCTCATGGTTTTCATGGCCAAGAAGATCCGAAAGGACTTTGAGCACGAGGCCTGCCACCTTGGCACACATGTTCTTCCCTATGGGAAACAAACCAAAGCTAAACATGACATGTCTAAACCCAGAAGCAGAATTTTGGGTCATGTGGACTTGGGGACAAATCTTGGCTCCTCTGCTCATGAGCTGTATGACCTCGGGTGAGTCACATAACCAGTCTGGGCCTCAGTTTCCTCCTCTTTACAACAGAGATTACTATTCATACCTACCTCAAAGAGTGATGCAAAATTAAATAAACTAATGTATGTAAAGGACTCAGTGTAGCATACAACCTCAGTGCTCAGTAAACCACCCCAAGTGGTGGCTATTACTCTGGTCAGAGCACAGAGCGAGTCATTACAGTGAAAGCACAATACATTATAGAGCAATGTTCTCCCTCCCACGCACGGATACCAGCATCACGAAGACCATACAGGCATTTTAGTAGCTATAAACGTCATCATAAAAATCACCAAATAAGTTGGTGATGATGAAGAAAAGCTAATTCTAATCTGATCAACGTATTAGAAGTTAGGACTTCTGGCTGGGTGTGGTGGTTCATGCCTGTAATCCCAGCACTTTGGGAGGGCGAGGCGGGTGGATCACTTGAAGTAAGGAGTTCAAGATCAGCCTGGCCAACATGGTGAAACCCCCTCTCTACTAAAAATACAAAAATTAGCCGGGCGTGGTAGTGGGCACCTGTAATCCCAGCTACTCAGGAGGCTGAGGCAGGAGAATCGCTTGAACCTGGGAGGCAGAGGTTGCAGTGAGCCAAGATCACACCACTGCCTCTAGCCTAGGCGACGGAGCGTGTCTTCATCTCAAAAAAAGAAAAAGAAAAAAAGCTAGGACTTTTTGCACATGCTATTCTTTAAAATGACTGAAATAATAGTCATTTACTCAGTCAACAACACACAGTTACGTGGTTCAGTCTACAAAGTATACGGAGGTGAAGATGCTTCCAACAAGTACTCCTGAGTCAGCTATTTATCCAGGGGGCCTTTCTCTCCAAACACTGGATGCTCAGGCTGAGGAAAGCCAAAGCGTAGACTTGGCATCTCTTCTAAAGAAGCTTCTTTCATCCCAGGTAACAACTGAAAAGAGATAGTACCTGTACCTGGAAAAGCTAAAATCACTGCCTTCAGTGATCAAGTATATAAATGACTGATCGAGTATATAAATGACTTATGCCCACAGGAGAACCTCCACCTCCAGGGCTGGGGCAGGGAAAAGCACGTGATTCACGGCAGGAAGTGTGGTTTAGTGTCACTGCTACTGCGGCCAGCTTAATCCTATAGGATCTTGGGAACACACTTCTTTGTCTTCAGAAAAGCGGATCATATTCTTAATTGCCTACCTTTGAACAATGCAATAAAGAAAAATGTAAATGAGCTTAGTCTCCTCTTAATGTGGGCACTACATAGATACAAGACATTTTTTCCAGGGTGAGAAGGGATTTTGTCTTCAGGGATTCAACAGCTTGATACCTAGTTGGAAATGCTTTCCACTCTTTTTTCTGTTTTTAGTTTTCTACGAGACTAAAAGCAAACCACATCATGCTCACTAGAAACCCAGCTTCAAAGGTCAAGATCTCTTCCCCTTCTTGCAATAGAATGAGGGTTGGGGGGCTGAGACCTGCGCTGCGGAGACAGAGGTTCATAAGCAAAGCCACCGAGTACTCCAGCGTGTAGTCAGACAGGCAGTCGGGGTCCTTTAGAGCATCAACCAGCCAGAAGATGAGGCCGTCTTGAATCATCGCTGTCTGCAGGGGGCGCCTGGGAAGAAACAGCCTACTGTAAATAAAAACTGCCAAGAAACGCTTCATATAAGAGGAAACAGTAGGCTGGGTGCAGTGGCTCATGCCTGTGATCCCAGCACTTTGGGAGGCCAAGGCGGACGGATCACCTGAGGTCAGGAGTTGGAGACAAGCCTGGCTAACATGGTGAAACCCCGTCTCTACTAAAAATGTAAAAATTAGCCAGGCATGGTGGCGGCGCCTGTAATCCCAGCTACTTGGGAGGCATGAGAATTGCTTGAACCCAGGAGGCAGAGGTTGTAGTGATCTGAGATCGCACCACTGCACTCCAGCTTGGGCAATGGAGCAAGACTCTGTCTCAAAAAAAAAAAAAGAGGAAACAGTAATGTGAATGTATATCAGAAAAGACAAACTTACTGAAGACACAGACTCTGAGGAATATTTTTGTTAAACTCATACAATTGAAATAACAGAAGTTCTTTACATTTCAGGGATATTTATTAACGGTTTAAATAAAGATAAGGCGGTAAGGAGGTCTCCTACTTTGAAAATCTCCTTTTCGATATTTAAAATTAGCATAGCATTACTTCAAATATCTAATAAATATTCATTAGTAGCTTTTGGTTTACTTAACTCAGGAAACAGGACCATAGACATACTTCTTTGACAAATAGGTTTTTTCTTTTTTTTGTGATGGAGTTTTGCTCTTGTTGCCCAGGCTGGAGTGCAATGGCACAATCTAGGCTCACTGCAACCTCCGGCTCCTGGGTTCAAGCGATTCTTCTGCGTCAGCCTGCCAAGTAGCTGGGATTACAGGCATGCACTACCACACCCGGCTAATTTTGTATTTTTAGTAGAGATGGGGTTTCTCCATGTTGGCCAGGTTGGTCTCGAACTCCCGAGCTCAGCTGATCCACCCGCCTCAACCTCCCAAAGTGCTGGGATTACAGGCATAAGCCACTGCACCAGCTGACGAATAGATTTTCACCTAAACTCTCTGTAATCCAGGTCTAGGCACTCTGGGCTGCATGAAAATAAAGAAAAAAAGGAGGAGCAAAAGCCTAGCTTAGCATCATTTTGATTCACATTTCTATAGAGTAAGTGTAGTTTAATGACCTGGTAAATGCAAATTATAAGGAATGATTTTCCACCCAAAGTCCAGGTGTAGAATCCTACAAAATTCAATACCCCATCAAAATGTGTGATGGTGAATATCATCAGGTTAGCCTTAAGAATTGCTGAGACTAAGTGTGGTATCATTATGAGATGCCATCTGGATTAGTAGAAAACTGACATGCCACAGAGAAGCCAGATCTGCACATCTCCTGATGAGCAGATTTTGGCAAAACCACTGCTCAGGACAGAACAGCGGAGCCAGTTTATTTGTTCATCCTGTTCTTAAACACTACACTGACCCAATCAGGGTGGCTTATTAGAATACGGTGAAGACTGCACTCTCTTGGTAACTAGCTATCTTCTCCATTTATTGCAGAGACTCGGGAAAACTGCAAAAAGGTTAAGCACATTTACAGAACAAAAAAGCTTAAATTATCATTTGGAGGAAAAGATAAACAGGCAGTAAGTATTTGCATTACCAGAAGGAAGTATTTTTTTCACCATATCTTATATCTGTTACTTAACTATAGTTATTGAATTTCTAAAAACTTCCCCAAAATGGTCGACACTGAGCAAAGTTCTCTCTATAAACAAACAGAAATGAAGTGTTTGTATGCTCTGAGGAAGTAATGACACTGCAGATCACTTACAGTTCTTTTCAATTCATATAGTTAGAACAAAGAATTTTCATTAGCAGGGAGTTGGCAAATAGTAGATACAAATACCTATTCCTTCCTCCACTAAACACACACATGCTTAGACCATTTCTCTTTGCAGGCTTCTGGTTACTTGTGAGTCAGTCGAATGTTAACCACATTTGATGGGAAGAAAGTGTGTTCAGAAGAGGTCCGACAGAAAAAAGTTGAAGACTCCAGGGACTAGAGTTCTCAAGAAAGTCAAAGAGAACTTCAGGTGATCATGAGAGAATAAAAACTCTGAAAAAATTACCATATGTCCCAGCAATTACTCTCCCAGATGCCAATCCATGAGAAAAGGAAACATATGTCCACAAGAAGACTTGTGCTGAAACGTTCACAGCAGCATCATGCATATTGGCCAAAAATGCAAACAACCCAAATGCCGATCAACTGAAGGACAAACAAACTGGTGTGGGCCGGGCACAGAGGCTCACGCCTGTAATCCCAGCACTTTGGGAGGCCGAGGAGGGTGGATCACGAGGTTAGGAGTTCGAGACCAGGCTGACCAACTTGGTGAAACCCCATCTCTACTAAAAATACAAAAATTAGCCAGATGTGGTGGTGCGCGCCTGTAATCCCAGCTACCCAGGAGGCTGAGGCAAGAGAATTGCTTGAACTCAGGAGGTGGAGGTTGCACTGAGCCGAGATTGCGCCACTGCACTCCAGTCTGGGCGACAGAGTGAGACTCTGTCTCCAAAACAAACAAACAAACAATGTGGTATAGCCATAATGGAGTATCATATTCAGCCACAAAAGGAATGAGGCCCTGACATATGCTGCTACATAGATGAACCTTGCAAATGCGATGCTAAGAGAAGCCAGTCACAAAAGAGCACACACTACATGAGATCCATTTATATGAAACGTCCAGTACAAGTCAACTGACAGAAAGCAGATTCGTGGCTACCAGGGCCTGCGGGTAGGAATGAGGAGTGATTATAAATGGGTATGAGGTTTCTTCTTGTGGTGATGGAAATGTCCTAAACCTGGATTGTGGTGATGACTGCACCACTCTGTAAATACACTAAAAATCCTTCAATTGTATGTTTAATATGGGGAAATATTATGGTGTGTAAACACATCTCAACAAAGCCGTTAACTGACGACTATGGGGCCAGGTGCGGTGACTCACGCCTGTTAATTCTAGCACTTTGGGAGGCTGAGGTGGGTGGATCACCTGAGGTCAGGAGTTCAAGACCAGATTGGCCAACATGATGAAACCCCATCTTGGCCTGGCGCGGTGGCTCAAGCCTGTAATCCCAGCACTTTGGGAGGCCGAGACGGGTGGATCACGAGGTCAGGAGATCGAGACCATCCTGGCTAACACGGTGAAACCCTGTCTCTACTAAAAAATACAAAAAACTAGCCGGGCGAGGTGGCGGACGCCTGCAGTCCCAGCTACTCGGGAGGCTGAGGCAGGAGAATGGCGTGAACCCGGGAGGCGGAGCTTGCAGTGAGCTGAGATCCGGCCACTACACTCCAGCCTGGGTGACAGAGCGAGACTCCGTCTCAAAAAAAAAAAAAAAAAAACCCCATCTGTACTAAAAATATAGAAATTAGCCCAGCCCCATCAGCTCCAAGTCATGACGGTCTAGGCTGAGCCCATGGGGTGGGCTGCTGGGATCATGGACAAGGTCAGGAGGCCCTAACCCTGACTTCCACAGGACTGCCTCTGACACTCTGCTGGGATGTGCATTCATGTGTGCGGCTCCCATAGGGGACTGGAAGTAACTTGAGGGCTGAGGCTCTATCAGGTCTGATACATGTATCTGTCTCTAAGCCCTGCACATGCCCCGAGACACAATCCTGCATGGCTGGCACTTGATAATGTCTATTAGGAAAATCCAATGGTGCTTTGAAAATGTCTTCCTCCATCTCCAGCAGCCTCAAGCAGGATAGTTTAGAGGATTAGAGATAAGCTTTCTAGTTCTGTCTTAGAGAGTCATCCAACCTCTCCAAAGTGTAGTGGAAAAATACCATTTACCTCCTGGGTTGCCATGGGAATTTTAACTCAATCTGATCTCACAGGAGATGCCGTGACCTACTGCACAATCATTACCTGAGGCTGAACTTCTGCAGGGCCCCAAGAACATTCTCCCTGGTGATGATGTCCTTGTCCTCCTCCTTCAGTCTTCCCTCCAGCATCCGCAGCACCTTTGTGTTCTGGGCAAGGTAGAGGCGACCTGATGATACACCAGAGAGCAAACAGGTGAAAGACAGAAATAATTTATCTGGTATGCTACAAAACCACTTTCCATGAAAACTTACTTTGCATATAACACAGTAGAGTTTGGGTAATTTTATGTTCTAAAAAACTTACTGGGCAGGGTGCAGTGGCTCACGCCTATAATCCCAGCAGTTTGGGAGGCTGAGGCAGGCAGATCACCTGAGGAGATCGAGACCAGCCTGGCCAATGTGGTGAAACCCCGTCTCTACTAAAAATACAAAAATTAGCTGGGCATGGCGGCAGGTGCCTGTAAACCCAGCTACTCGGGAGGCTGAAGCAGGAGAATTGCTTGACCCTGGGAGGCAGGTTGCAGTGAGCCGAGATTGCACTACTGCACTCCAGCCTGAATGACAGAGCGAGCGAGATTCCATCTCAAAACAAACAAACAAATAAACAAACAAAAACGTACTGGTTGTGCAAGGTGGCTATGCCTGTAATCCTAGCACTTTTGGAGGCTGAGGCAGGTGGATTGTCTGAGCCGAGGCATTGGAGACCAGCCTGGACAACAGGGCATAACCTCGTCTCCACAGAAACTAAGGAAAATTAGCCAGGTATGATGATGCACACCTGTTGACCCCGCTAACTGGGGGGCTGAGGCGGGAGGAACATTGCTTGAGCCCGGGCAGTTGAGGCTACAGTGAGCTGAGATCATGCCACTGTACTCCAGCCTGGGTGACAGAGTGAGACTCTGTCTCAAAACAAAAACAAAAACAAAAACAAAAAAAAACACAAAACCCCCACAAAATTTATTAAAAGATATTTCTTCCAAAAGTTGGTTTTATTCAATGAAATATCTGATGACTAGAAAAACCACTCTTCTTGAGAGCTAAACATAATTCATTGCTGTGTTCTTGTGGGGAGCACTGTCCTTTTTTTCCATGAAATCCTGAACCCAACAGTCAGATCTACAAGGAGAAAAGAGGGGTAGATGTGTGTGTTATGAGCCCTTAAGTCTTCACAACAGAGGCAGCCAAGGAATGCTTCCGTCCACACTCTCTGTACAAGGCCTGGAGAAGAAGCAAGATGCCATACCTGGGACCCTGTAATAAGCCCAGAACGGTCACTAGCCTGCTATGGACTTCTGAATTGATATGGAAGATGTTAATTTCAGACATAAGTTTCAACAGTATTATCATATGAATGGTCCTCAGTAACATATCCTGGCGTATCATAAATGTCTGCCAAAAGGATGGAAGAATGAACGAACAAATGAACAAAGTTTTGGAGTATCATATATTCATAATTTGAAAACTCCCTTTATTCACATTATAAAGAGCTCAAATAAATAAGAACTTATGGAAGATAATGGCACTTTGCAAAATCATTTTAAATTCAGTTATGGGGGCATGTTATTTTCAGAGTTTTCAAATCCTTTGATTTAAGAGGTCATAGTCTTCCGAAGGAAATGGTGCAGTGTTTATTGGCGTCTGTTTTGTTTCACTAAGCTTATTTTGCCGTAATTGTTTCACGTATTTTGCCTTAAGTAGGAAATTATAGAAAATGCATTCATTACCTGTGATATACTTGAAAGCAATATAAAATGTTGCTATGTTACAAAACCAGAAAGCTTTATAAAATAAAACCGGGAGGTTTACAAAATAAACCCCAAAACTGTCTAAATGTGCTCTGACATAAATGAAAGCAATATGACAACAATTTTCACAAAAGACCTTAGATAAATTAAACAGTAACAAACTGAGGAAGCGTCATGTCCAAGAAACCTGGGAGGAACGCTCATTTTCAAAGGAAAAAGCACACCAGTGTGACCAAGCTCTTCTCTTTGAAGCAAAGCTGATGTCTCACCTTCTGCCAGTGACGCAAAAGCATTGATGAGCCTGGCCATGTACTGCCGCACCACGTCACTCTTGGAGTGCAGCAACTGAAGTACACTCCTCTGGGGGAAAAAGTCAAGAGGAAAAACAACAAGGTTAAGAAAAGGGAGAGATAAACATATGTCTCCTCTTTGGGTCTGGTAGTTCTCTTCCTCTGCCTGAACTTATTAGAGGTGAAATAAACAGACTAAAGCCAAACATTTCATCTGGAAGCCTTGATTTCCAGCTGAAATTTGATGAGACTTGGCAAAAATAAGTCAGATTTCCAAATTAAATGAATTAATTATACAAAGCCCTCAGAACAGTGACTGGCGCAAAGGAAGCAGTCCTGTTTGCTGTTACCGTTGCTGCTGTTTTCCAGGTTAGAATGGCAGATCCAAGACACATGCCTAATTTGGCTCCCTCTAAACCACAGTAAAATTACAATAAATGGACCGTTAAAAAAGATAATTGCCAAGGACAGAGAGAACAGCACGAGAAACAATAACGCCACAATTCTGGAAGTGGGAATGCAGCATGGCAAGAGGCTTAGCAGGCCCAAGAAGGTCAAATCTCAAGGCAGCAACGGGCACTGTGGAATTACCGTTTCCATTACTCACTCCTCAAAGGCCTTAAGAGCTGAAGAAAAATAAATGGAATGGAATGAATGGAAGTTGTTTAAGCAGCAGCTGGATCCCACTCATGTGAGTCCTGCGCATCTCTCAGCACAGGGCAGGGGAGAGGGTGTTCCCCTGTGAGGGGGACATAAAGGGTCTGTGGATGGGGGACACCAGGCAGAGGAGAGCAAGGGTTGCAGGGGTTCTAGAACAAAATGGAGAGGGGGGTTAGTGTCTAAATGCAGAATGAGTGTGGAACAGAGGGCCACCCCAAAACTTGGCTCCCAGGACCCTGGCAACCAGACCCTTTCCCTCTAGGCCCAAGATTAGAAGACTATTCTCACGGTGAAGTGACCAGCCCAAGGAGAAAGAACTAGAGACCATGAAATCAGAGGTTCCCAGCAAACGGCCCACCCAGATCCCCCTGGATGGAGCTATCCATCGACAGGCCCCACCATCACACTCAATGGCTCTGTAGTCCTCTTCACTCCAAATCTCTCATTAGGAGATCATCAAGGACCACCAGACATCTGAGAAAAGTTTCTACTAGGAGGCCAAAACAAATGGGGCGGGGGCGGGCTTGGAGTAAATGAGACTGTGCAGGGAGAAGAAAACTAAAAATTAGATAAAAATTCATCACAAATATCCTCAAAGATATAAGAAACTGTATTATATCCATGAAACAAGAGAAAGCTATCAAAAAGGAAATAAAAGTTTCAACAGAAGGGTCAGAAAATAAAGATGAAGAAATCCAGGGAGGCTGGGCAGGGTGGCTCACGCCTATAATCCCAGCACTTTGGGAGGCCGAGGTGGGCAGATCACTCGAGGTCAGGAGTTTGAGACCAGCCTGGCCAACATGGTGAAACCCCATCTCTACAAAAATACAAAAATTAGCCAGGTGTGGTGCCGCACACCTGTAATCCCAGCTACTCGGGAGGCTGAGGCAGGAGGATTGCTTGAACCCAGGAGGCACAGGTTGCAGTGAGCTGAGATTGTGCCAGGGCAGCAGAGTGAGATAGTCTCAAAAAAAAAAAAAGAAATCTCCCAAAGAATGGAACAAAAAGTAGAAAATATGAGCGAAACTATAAGAAAAATAGAAAACCAGTTCAGGAGGTTCAACATTCAGAGAGAGAACACAGAAAACAGAAGGAAGAAATCCTCAACAAAATAACTCAAGAAAAAGTTCCCAAAATGAAAGCTGTCAGATTGAAAGGGTCCACAAAGTGCTCAAAACAATGGATTAAAATATACCTCACGAAGGACGTCAATGGGAAACTGGGAAGATTCAATATGCTTCTCGAGAGAGAAACAGGTCACATATGAAAGATAAAGAATTGGAATAGCTTTGGATTTCTGTTTTAAATTTTTTGAGTCAAGGTCTCACTTTGTTGCCCAGGATGGAGTGCAGTGGCGTGATCACAGCTCAGAGCCCCAACCTCTTGGGCTCAAGCAATCCTCCCACCTCAGCCCTCTGAGTTAGCTGGGACTACAGGCGCATGCCAACGTGTCTGGTTAATTTAATTTTTTTTTTTTTTTCTCAGCTGCTCACAAATTCCTGGGCTCAAGTGATCCTCCTGCCTTGGCCTCCCAAAGTGCTAGAATTATAGGCATGAGCCACCATACCCAGTTGGCTTTGGATTTCTGAACAGCAAAACTGGAACCTAAAAGACAATGGAGTAATGTCTTCAAAATTCTGAAGGAAAATTATTTACAATCTAGGATTCTATACAAAGAATGAAGACATTTCTTGACCATATATGATTTCAAAATATATACTTCCTGTGCACATTTTCTCTAGATGCGATTAACTAAAGGATGTGTTCCACCAACCGAGAGAACAAGTCAAGAAATAAGATAATATCAGACACTGGAAACAGAGATCCAATTCAGGAAAGAGGTGAAAGGAATCAACACACGTTTGGTGAAGAGACTCCTGGACAGCAGCTATGCACCAGAATGTTTTCCAGACTAAACTCAGCTGATTCAAGAGGGCGACATATCCAAGGCTGTCATCCCCAAGATGCCTGTTACCATTACACCAATTTAGGTCGAATTTTTGTTGAAGTATAGCATCTACACAGGACACTGCACAGATCACAAGTACAGCCTGATGAGTGTTCACAAAGTGAACATGTGGCTAACTAGTAAACAGATCAAGAAACAGAACATGACCATCGTCCCAAAAGCCCTTCCAGAACCCCATCCCAAACCAAGGGTGACCTCTCTCCTGGCTTCTAACATCATAGATTCATGTTGCTTGGCTTTAAATTTTTTGATAAATGAAACCATATATTATATATTCTCTTATGTTTGACTTTTTCATTCAACAATATGTTTGAGATATTCACCCAGGGTCTCTGCTGTATTTCTTCTCATTGCTCGAGGTATCCCATTTTACAAATACATCACAGGTATTCACTCTACTGCTGATGGACATTTGGGTTGCAGCCAGTGTTTTGGTTCTGGAAGTGCAGCTATGAATATTCTTGCATGTTTTTTAGTGAACATATGGGCATGTTTTGGGTGGGGCTTACTTAGGAGTGGCTTTGTTAGTACACAGGTATTCAGTTTTAGTAAATGCTGCCCGTGTTCCAAAGTAGTGCACCATGTCCTAATTTTTAAACAGAGTACAAAATAGCTGGTGAGACGAGCCCAGACTTATCTGCATTTGGATAACCCTGAACATATGCTAGTGAAGTTCCAGCTCCCCTTTCCATGCCCTGCTTTGTGGATTAGCTATGAACAGTCTTTCTACTGCCACAGAAGTGTTCTCAAGTGATCAACCCCTGAGAACTAGGAGGAGATCAGGTGAGATTATGAGACAAAATACAGAGCAGCTCACCATTGCCCTTGGGCATAAATATTGCTGCTGGGCCAGGTGCAGTGGTTCATGCCTGTAATCCCAGCACTTTGGGAGGCTGAGGCGGGTGGATCACCTGAGGTCAGGAGTTCGAGACCAGCCTGGCCAACATGGCGAAACTCCATCTGTAATAAAAATACAAAAATTAGTTGGGCATGGTGGCACGTACCTGTAGTCCCAGCTACTCAGGAGGCTGAGGTGGGAGAATTGCTTGAACCCAGCAGACAGAGGTTGCAGTGAGCCAAGATCGCACCACTGCACTCCAGCCTGGGCAACAGAGCGAGACAGTCTCAAAAAATTAAAAAATAAATAAATATTGCTGTTGGACAACTGGTACCTGGCCAACCTTTCACTTCTGCCCGATGCTCTATGTTTCCCAGGACTGTCTCCCACCTTTGATGACCAATGTTCCCGGAGGGGATCAATAAGTGCTCAGGGAAGCTATGTCCAAATGTCATCCCAAACTTTGGTTTATGCCATCTTCTCCTAGCTAACTTCATCTAACATGGGCACAGTCCTGTTTCCTTGCAGAGCGAGGCTGGTGCTTGCTACTCAGCCCAAAAGCAAATGCTGTATTATGCAGGATATACACATAGATGGGAAAATTATAAAGAAAAAGCAAGGGGCAGATTAACACAACAGTCAGGATGTGTATGCACACTTCACAGCAGCATTATTCACAGTAGCCAAAAGGTGGAGGCAATGCAAATGTCCACTGATGGAGGAACAGATAGATATGCAAAATATGGTCCATCCATACAATGAAATATTAGCCTTAAAAAGGAAAGAAATTCTGACATATGCTACATGGATGAATCTGAGGACATTAGCTAAGTGAAATAAGCCAGTCACAAAAAGAAAAATACTGTACAATTCTACTTATATGAGGTATCTGGAGAAGTCACAATCATAGAGACAGATAGTAGAATGGGAATTTGCCAGGGACCTGGAGTAGGGGGGAATGGAGAATTATTGCTTAATGGCTACAGAGTTTCAGTTTTACAAGATGAAAAAAGTTATTTATGGAGACGGATGGCACGTGATGGTTGCACATTATGAATGTGTTTAATACCACTGAACTGTACACTTAAAAATGGGTAAGATGCTTAGAGATATGAAGGGAGATATTTATGAAGTCTAGAAACTAAGAATTCAGCTAAAAATGAAAAATTCAGTTCTCTATAATTTCATTAAATTTGGCTCCATTCAAGTTTTTGGTCTCGAGTGTTGCAGGAAGTCAGGGGCCCCGAATGGAGGGACCGGCTGGAGCTGCGGCAGAGGACCATAAATTGTGAAGATTTCATTTTAATATGGACATTTATCAGTTTCCAAATAATACTTTTATAATTTCTTATGCCTGTCTTTAATCTCTTAATCCTGTTATCTTCGTAAGCTGAGGATGTACGTCACCTCAGGACCACTGTGATAACTGTGTTAACTGTACATATTGATTGTAAAACATGTGTGCTTAAACAATATGAAACCAGTGCACCTTGAAAAAGAACAGAATAACAGTGATTTTTTAGGGAACAAGGGAAGACAACCATAAGGTCTGACTGCCTGCAGGGTCAGGCAAAACGAGTCATATTTTTCTTCTTGCAGAGAGCCTACAAACGGACACGCAAGTAGGGAAGATATCGCTAAATTCTTTTCCTAGCAAGGAATATTAATACCCTGGGAAAGGAATGCATTCCTGGGGGGAGGTCTGTAAACGGCCGCTCTGGGAATGTCTGCTTTATGTGGTTGAGATAAGGACTGAGATATGCCCTGGTCTCCTGCAGTGCCCTCAGGCTTACTAGGGTGGGGAAAAACTCCACCCTGGTAAATTTGTGGTCAGACCGGCTCTCTGCTCTCGAATCCTGTTTTCTGTTGTTTAAGATGTTTATCAAGACAATACACACACCACTGAACATAGACCCTTATCTTATCACTGAACATAGACCCTTACCACTGAACATAGACCCTTACCATAGACCCTTACCATAGACCCTTACCATAGACCCATAGATCTTTACCACTGAACATAGACCCTTACCATAGACCCTTACCACTGAACATAGACCCTGATCTTTGTTGAACCCTTATCAGTAGTTCTGCTTTTGCCCTTTGTCCTGTTCCCTCAGAAGCATGTGATCTTTGTTAGACCCTTATTAGTAGTTCTGTTTTTTGCCCTTTGAAGCATGTGATCTTTGTACCTACTCCTTGTTCTTACACCCCCTCCCCTTTTGAAACCCTTAATAAAAACTTGCTGGTTTGAGGCTCAGGTGGGCATCATGTTCCTACCAATATGTGATGTCACCCCCGGCGGCCCAGCTGTAAAATTCCTCTCTTTATACTGTTTCTCTTTATTTCTCAGCCAGCTGACACTTATGGAAAATAGAAAGACCCCACATTGAAGTATTGGGGGTGGGTTCCCCCAATACTCGAGCTGTAATTCTCAAAGCATCCTGGACTAGCAGTATTAGCATCACGGGAAAACTTGCTGGAAATGAAAATCCATGAGCCCCACCATAGACCTATTGAATGGAAACTGTTGGTGGGACCCAGTGATCTGTTTTAATGAGACCTCCAGGAGATAACAATGCACATTAAACTTTGAGAACCACTACGGAAGAGGAATGGACTGAGTTCAATTTCCTGTCTGTACAGGCTAGTTTACCTTGGTTCCATAGTGACACAGCACCCGTGTTGGACAAGGAGTCTTTCTGCCCTGCAGATTCTCTGACATCTTAAGAGAACTTCAACTCATTTCTTTTTTTTTTTTTTTTTTTTTTTTTTTTGAGATAGAGTCTCAGTCTGCCACCCAGGCTGAAGTCCAGTGGTGCAATCTCAGCTTACTGCAATCTCCGCCTCCTGGGTTCAAGCAATTCTCCTGCCTCAGCTTCCCAAGTAGCTGGGATTACAGGTGCACACACCACACCTGGCTAATTTTTGCATTTTTAGTAGAGACAGGGTTTCACCATGTTGGCCAGGCTGGTCTCAAACGCCTGACCTCAAGTGATCTGCCCACCTCGGGCCTCCCAAACTGCTGGGGTTACAGGCATGAGCCACCATATCCAGCTTATTTCTTCTTTTTTTTTTTTTTTTTTTTAAATTATTTAATGTTTGTGAGGTACAGGTGGTTTTTAATTACAGGGATAAGTTATTTAGTGGTGACTTCTGAGTCTTTGGTGCACCCATTGGGTACAGTGAACACTGCCACCTGTGCAAGGTCCATTATAACATTTTTCTTTGCATCCTCATATCTCAGCTCCCACTTATAAGTAAGAACATAATGACATTTGGTTTTCCACTCCTAAGTTACTTCACTTAGAATAATGGCCTCCAGCTCCATCTAAGTTGCAGCAAAAGACATTATTTCATTCCTTTTTATGGCTGAGTGGTATCCCATGCTGTATATATACTATATTTTCTTTATCTGCTCATTTGTTGATGGGCACTTAGGTTGGTTCCAAATCTTTGTAACTGCAAAATGAAAACATGTGTGGGCATGTGTCTTTTTCATATAATGACTTCTTTTCCTTTGGGTGGATGGCCAGTAGTGGGACTGTTGGACCAAATGGTAGTTTTACATTGAGTTCTTTAAGGAATCGCCATACTGTTTCCCATAGTGGTTGTACTAATTGACATTGCCACCAGCAGTGTAAAAGTGTTCAAGGGTTCAGCTCATTTCTTCTTCTTTTTTTTTTTTTTGAGATGCTCTGTCACCAGGCTGGAATGCAGTGGTGCCATCTCTGCTCACTGCAACCTCCATCTCCCGGGTTCAAGCGATTCTCCTGCCTTAGCCTCCTGGGTAGCTGGGATTACAGGCATGTGCCACCATGCCTGGCTAATTTTTGTATTTTTAGTAGAGACAGGGTTTCACCATGTTGGCCAGGCTGGTCTTGATCTCCTGACCTCCTGATCTGCCCATCTTGGCCTCCCAAAGTGCTGAAATTATAGGCGTGAGCCACTGCACCCAGCAGCTCATTTATTCTTAAAAAAATAAACCAGGCCAGGCACAGTGGCTCATGTCTGTAATCCCAGCACTTTGGGAGGCTGAGGTGGGTGGATCACTTGAGGTCAGGAGTTCGAGACCAGCCTGACCAACATGGAGAAACCCCGTCTCTACTAAAAATACAAAATTAGGCGTGGTGGCACGTGCCTGTAATCCCAGCTACTCGGGAGGCTGAGGCAGGAGAATTGCTTGAACTCAGGAGATGGAGGTCGCAGTGAGCCGAGATCATGCCACTGCACTCCAGCCTGGGTGACTAGAGTGAAATTCCATCTCAAAATAAATAAATAAACCATAGCTGGGCGCAGTGGCTCACGCTTGTAATCCCAGCACTTTGGGAGGCTGAGGTGGGTGGATCACCTGAGGTCAGGAGTTCGAGACTAGCCTGGCCAACATGGTGAAACCCCATTTCTACTAAAAATACAAAAATTAGCTGTGTGTGGTGGCGGGCGCCTGTAATCCCAGCTACTCAGGAGGCTGAGGCAGGAGAATTGCTTGAACCCAGGAGGTGGAGGTTGCAGTGAGCTGAGATTGCGCCACTGCACTCCAGCCTGGGTGACAAGAGTGAGACTCCATCTCAAAATATATATATAAGTAAACCACAGCAATTACATATAGTGACTTGAGGAAGAAATTACTCTCTTCAATGGCTACAGAGTTCACTGCATTTTTGACAAAAACCGTAGATGACAAAACCCAACACACCTTTCATCAGAGGACACATTCTCATTTTATACATAATCAAGAAAGGAAAAAAACACTGCCAATTAAACTATAATATGCCACTAACTGTCAGATACACCCTAATAGCAAAGATGTTAAAATGGGGGGGAAAGTGTATCTTCGACTCAATGAAATAATGTTAGAAATAATCAGTATTGACTTCACTCTTTGAATTTGAGTTTGGAAGTTATAACAATATATTATTCAGGTGCTTCATGCCTTGTAGGCTGGATTCAATGCCATTATAAATCCAAACAGAAAAAAAAGCAAGAAAATAAGTCAAGAATATGAGAGAGTATTTTCAAACTTAACACAACTCTTTCATGAGAGCATTAAGACTACATTCACAGAATAAACTGGCAACTCAAAACTCAAATTGTATTGCCTGTATGCACAACAGATGAATGTATAAATCACTTTCCCAGGGTCTGCTGCTATGGTTTAAATGTCCCCACCAAAACTCATCTCGACATTCAATTGCCAATGTAGTAGTACAGGGAGGTGGGAACTTTAAGAGGATATTAGGCATTAATGGATTAATGCCATTATTGCTGGAGTGGGTTAGTTATTGTGTGAGTAGGCTCCTGATAAAAAGACAGCTTCAATCCCCATTCTCTGTCTTGCATGCTCACTTCTGCCTTCTGCCTTTTGCTTTGGGATAACTCTTGCCAGATGCTGGCGCCATGCTCTTGGACTTCCTAGACTCGAGAACTGTGAGCACAATACACTTGGATTGTTTATAAATTCCCCTATCTGTGGTATTCTGTTATAGCAGCAGGAAATGGCCTACAACAGCTGTTTAATCAGTGAGCGTTCAGAGCATTTGGTACTCCACTCAGTGCACACATTGTGAAGTTTAACCACAGCTTTACATTTTTACAGCACTCTGGATAAAAATTCAACCAAATAACAAAATATAGTACCCTGTTAACACGTGCCAAATTCAAAATCCTGATCCTCCTCCTGTCCAGTGAAGACTGGTGCAGATACAGACAGGAGGGGCAAGGACAGAAGAGAAAGCCCATGTAGTGACTACTTGGTGCCAGGCGTGGGGCTAAGGACTTCCCACACATGACTGTACGTAATCATCCCAACAACCTCCCGAGGCAGGCGCGACCCCTTGCCCAGATGAGGAGGTGCCTGAGCCTGAGTAACTTGCTTATGGTGACCCGGCTAATGAGTGGTAGAGCAAAGGTTGGAAAGCTAGTTTATTTTACCCCAAATCTCATACTTTTCCCACAGGATCAGTAGACCTATCTGGTCCAAAACTGTACGTAAGTACTGTGTTCAAGACATTTTTCATCAGGCCCAGATGTAAACAACCTGAATTTGCTTATCTACCTTGTCCCTCCAAAGTCATATTCAGTTTTCAGGACTCATGGCAAGCAGTGAGGTGAGGTAAAGAGTTGGGAATTTGAGAAAAGGAAAAACGGCAGAAAAGAGCTCCAGAGATGATGAACCAAGCAGTTCTAACTTGTCTAGAACTCTTCACTAGAAGCAAAAAGTAGGCCAATGCCTAAGGTGAGCAAAAGACCTCATGAGCTCAAGGCTGACATAAAGTTACGATACTGAAAACGTGTATAGAAATTAAAGCTTCCCTCATCTACTGAGATCATTCCCTAGAATTGAAGGCCTTGGCCGGGATCTGGCCCACCTCTTACCAACCTGGTTGTGGCTATGACAGTCCAAGAGGTCGTTGCTGATGTAGGCCTGCAGAACGGTCTCCCTCTGCTCTCCAGGATGGGATGTGGTCAAGCGCTGGAGCAAGGAGAAACAAAAGCAGCGAGACCTAAGTCTTACCATGGAGAAAAGTTTCACAGAGCAGGCGTGTTTTAAATGGCAGTATCAGTAACTACACATTTAAGCAAACAAAATAAGTAATATTCAGCTGGGGAGGTGGTGGCAAATTAACCGGCCAACCAAAACAAGAAATTTTGATGTGGGCCGGGTGCAGCGGCTCACGCCTGTAATCCCAGCACTTTGGGAGGCCAAGGCAGGCGGATCAAAAGGTCAGGAGATCGAGACCGTCCTGGCTAACGTAAGGAAACCCCGTCTCTAGTAAAAATACAAAAAAATTAGCTGGGTGTGGTGGCAGGCGCCTGTAATCCCAGCTACTCGGGAGGCTGAGGCAGGAGAATGACGTGAACCCACGAGGCAGAGCTTGCAGTGAGCCAAGATCACGCCACTGCACTCCAGCCTGTGTGACAGAGTGAGACTCCGTCTCAAAAAAAAAAAAAAAAAGAACCTATCATGTGCTTCCTAATGGGTGACACAGGGAGCCAATTTATACATGTGAACTCTTCAGAGAAGTGAGGCAGCAAAATGCTCAGACTGCAAGTGTGCAGATAGGGAAGAGCTCATCCATGCCCAGAGAAGCATTTCTTGTATAAAGAGGCTCAGAAGCTGGCCCCTGCAGGAAAGGCTGCCTATTAACCAGCACAGGGGAGCGTGAGTATGGTGGGGGACAGGGAAGTGAGGTCTAGCTCAGGGAAGTACAATACAGGGCACAGTGGCGTGGGCTCAGTGGGAGGGGCCCAGGGCTCACTGTAGAGCACTCTGAATGCATGCTCCGCCAACAAATTCACTCTATCCTATCCTATAGGGAATGACAGAGTGATACAGTGCATGTGCCTATGCGTGTGTGTGCATGTGTGCATATGTGCATGTATGAGTGTAGAGGTAGCTGGCTAGAATTTTGTAGATTTTAGAAAGCCATAAGTCTGTCATGTTGCTACAAGTAAAAATTTATGCAATGTCCACAGAGCTAGTATAATGGCTGTGTGTATGTGTGCACATGGGTGTGTACAGGTGTGAGGTGAGATACGAAAAAGCACGTAACAGAGTAAGCAAATATCCTTGCTCTTTCAGGAAAATCCTACTAGATAAAAATCCTGAGGCTGTAAGCCCTGCTTCTAGCCAAAGAGAAGCTGGATGTGCAAGGAATGTGCTAGTTCTTAGCATGGGCAAGAGCACAGGCCAGAGCATCAGACGCCCTGGGCTGGAAGGAGAGCCGGGAAGGCCTCCAGAGCAGGCACTGCCAACAGACGTGACCATCATGGCCAGGGTGTGCCTGGAATGTCACACTGGGGTGCTGCTACCCTTCTGTTGAGTTCACTGAGGTTGAAGCAGGGGCAAGAAGCCGGGTGGGGGCACTGGAGAGGGACACAGACAAAAACATTAGAAACCTGTTCACCTTTCCTGGTTGTTTTGTGAGGATGTCACTCTCTCAGCAAAGGAATACCCTGTCTCAGCAAGAGGCTCAGGAGTAGCACGGACTGAGAGGAAGTGCAGTGTCAGTAAACCAAGAGCCATATAAAAGATGAGTTTGAGAGTTTGAGCAGAGAGAGACAAATGGCCAGGGAGGAGACGGCCACTGTGGATGACTCATGCTGCCCCACCCACTCCAGTCCTGACCCAAACAAAACCAGAGCAGACATCACTGCTTGTCCATAGGACTCTTCCTGTAGATCCTGGATACGTCATCCGAGTCCTCAAGACGTACTTCAGGAAGCACTATCATAGAAGCATGCAAGTGAGAATTGTTTCTATCCACAGATGGGAAATTGCTAAGGATCCTTATGCCAAGATACCTTGAAATTCGGGGGTCCGTGAAGGTGTCTGATGCTAATGATTTAGAATGAACTGTTCAGTTAAAGAACTGCTGGCTCAATCAATGTTGGCTTGAGTCAGCAGTTCTCACAGTGTGGTCCAGAGAACCCGGAGAGGTCCCCCAAACCCTTTAGGGGGTCTGCAAGGTCACAATTTTCATAATACTAAGATATGACAATGCCTTTTTTGTGATCAGTCTCTGGGAGGCTATATGAAGTGTGACACTGACAATCAAACCCAAAGCAGATATAAGAATCCACCTGTCTTCCATCAAGCCAGACATTAAAGACAACTGCAGAACAATGCTGCTTTTCTCACAATTCTGTTGTTGTTTGGAAAGTAGTATTCATCACAAAAAATGTTATTTATGTTAACATGTCATTCATTATTGCTCATTTTAAATGAATTAATAAACATATACTTCAAATCTTTAGCGTTTTGTTTTCGTTTTTTGGTTTTTTTGAGATGGGGTCTCACTGTGTCACCCAGGCTGGAGTGAAGTGGTGTGATCTTGGCTCACTGGAACCTCTGCCTTCCGGGTTCAAGCAATTCTCCTGCCTCAGTCTCCTGAGTAGCTGGGACCACAGGCACCTGCCACCATGCCTGGCTAATTTTTTGTATTTTTAGTAGAGATGGGGTTTTGCCATGTTGCCGAGGATGGTCTTGAACTCCTGACCTCAGGTGATCTACCTGCCTCGGCCTCCCAGTATGCTGGGATTACAGGCTTGAGCCACCATGCCCAGGTAAATCTTTTCAGTTTTAATTTCAAATGCTGTAAATATTGGTAGACAAAATTCACATAAACGAAAGCTCTCTGGGGTCCTCAGTAATTTTTGAGAGTGGAAAGGGGTCTGACACTAAAAAGCTTGAGAACCAATTGCTGACTTCAACTGCACTCAATCTGAACACTAGGGAGAAAAGTAACGATGGGGACCAGGCCACTTCCTTTAGGCCTTGTGAACAGGAGTTCTTTCCTTGGCGCCTCTCCAGGGTGCCCACACGGCAGTGCCTGAATACAGAACCTCTGTGGGACTGTGATCAACCCTGACTCCATGCGCTCACACGCGGCCCCCACAAGTAGAGTGGGGCTCATGGCCAGGAAAGGGCTACACGCAGGTGCAGTCTCTCAGGCCTTGCAATTCATTTACCTAACTCATTACATCACAATTGCCATAATATAGGAGTTTCTCAAAGGAGGCCCAGGCTATCTTCAGAAGTGGCTTTCGACTTCCGCTTTTGGTGTCAGCAGACAGCGGAGAAGAACGATTTCTGGAAGATGGGTTAAAAGATACAAGCAAGGTAGCCAGCCAAGAAACCAGTACTGGTTTAGTTTTGTTTTCTAACTTTAAGACAAAGGTACCTACCCAGCGTAGAGCCTGCAACAAGAAGGCTTTCAAGCGGTCACTCCCCAAAATCAAATCCTTCTTCAGTTTCTCATAATCCAAGGAGGGCAGTAATGGGACATCCTTCAATTTCCTACTCAGCAACACAAGTTCAAAGAGAAAGAAAAGGGCAAAAGGGCATGTTCGTTACACCTCCTGAGCATCATGACACCCGAGCTAGAGCCTGCTGTTCCCCTGGGCTCCCAGCATGACCTCCCGGCTTCCACTTGGAGGGTGGGCTGGGTTCTGGGCTCCTACCTCAGCTTCAACCAGCTCAGCTCTGCCTGTTCTGTTGGATGGACTTAGGTTCTGTTTAACATTTTTCCTAAAACAAGGAGTCTTTGTCTGAACAGATTTAGAAACCCCTACATTCACCTTCAGCCAGACCTCCCTAGGATGGAGAGGAAATCACCTTGGGGGCATCTTGACTTTCCACCAAAGTTCTGTTTAGAATTCCAGACATAGTTCAAAGACAATTAGCATCACCAGGCCCCAAGAGTTCTACCTAAACACCTGAAGCCAGTGATCCTCTCAAGCCTGAGCGACTGGACTGGGGGAATATGAATGACAGTCAGAAAACAAGTGTGAAGAGTAAGTAGGCAGAGGCCAGGCATGTTGGCTCAAGCCTGTAATCCCAGCACTTTGGGAGGCCTAGGCAGGTGGATTACCTAAGGTCAGGAGTTCGAGACCAGCCTGGCCAACATGGTAAAACCCCATCTCTACTAAAAACACAAAATTAAAATTAGCCAGGCATAGTGACACATGCCTGTAGTCCCAGCTACTCGGGAGGCTGAGACAGAAGAATCACTTGAACCCAGGAGGTGGAGGCTGCAGTGAGCCAAGATTGCACCACTGCACTCCAGCCTAGGAAAGACACAGCAAGACTCTGTCTCAAAAAAAAAGAAAAAAAAGAAAAAAAGAGTAATTAGGTGGGTGGCTCAGCCCTCCGACGAGGTAGAATGCGTGGTCAGCAAGCAGCATGGGAACACAGGCAGGAGATGGGTTGTAGGACAATTTGCAGACCCTCCTCAGGGAGACTGCAAAGACCTCTGGGGAGCCAGGTTTCAGTGAGGAGAGACCTCAGATTTGAGATCCACACAGCTCAGACTGCCCCGCCACTCACCTTCGGTCAGCCAGAAACCAAAGGAATCACCTCAGCCTCCTTGTTGCTAATACAAGTGTCTTCACGCTTTGTTTTTTGTTGTTTTATTGTAGAAAAGAAGATTAGAGGGCATGGAAAAACTGGTGAAACTAAATGAGCTTTGCAGTCTACTTTACAGTACTTTATCAATGATGGTTTCCTCATTTTGGTGTAATACTACAGTATTACGCCAAATGCTAAGTGTTGTATATGTATTAACTCATTTTGATCCTCACAACAATCCTAAAATAGAATTACTATGATTCTCCTCATTTTATAAGTGAGGAACTGAGGCACGAAGAAATTATATAAGTAATCCTCGGTCCCAGGGAGGGTAGTAGGAGTGGGCTTTTAACCCTAGCAGTCTGTGCAGTGATACTGCTGCCAAAGTGGTAGGAGAGAATAAAGTGTGGGGTCAAGGTCAGACTCAGGCAGGGCTGAGGGAGGAGGAATGCTGTGGGCATCACAGGTGTGTGAGGAATCACACAGCACCCCTATCTTCCCCTTCTCCCCCGCAAAGCTGGCTCAGAGGGTCCCAGAAGCCACCCTGGTCCTCATGTCCAAGTCAAAGGTTCTCAACTCCCTTGCCACCACAGCATCAGACACTCCCAAGGGGGACAGCCCAACTCATCAGGACACGAGTGCTCAGGCATACACAGGGCTGCCCATGGCCCTGATCACAGTGTGAACCAGCAGACAACACAAATTCAGACAGTGCAACACTCTGTGGATTGCACTATGATAGTAGATTACATTTCTATACAATACCATATGAACAATTCTACAGTTGTTTTCATTTGAGGCTTCCTTACCAAAAGAATAGAATTAACAATATAAGATGGCCGGGCACGGTGGCTCACACTTATAATCCCAGCACTTTGGGAAGTCAAAGGGGGTGGATCACTTGTGGTTGGGTGTTCGAGACCAGCCTGACCAATATGGAGAAACCCTGTCTCTATTGAAAATACAAAATTAGCCGGGCGTGGTGGCATATGCTTGTAATCGGGAGGCTGAGGCAGGACAATCGCTGGAACCCAGGAGGCGGAGGTTGCAGTGAGCTGAGATTGCGCCACTGCACTCCAGCCTGGGCAACAAGAACGAAACTCCGTCTCAAAAAAAAAAAACAAAACACACACATGCAATAAAAGATAATTCTAGTTTAACAACATTACTTATAAGTACTCGTATTTCCTTTAATATTCACATGTAGCTCTAGCTCAAAGGCATTCCTCTAAGATAGGCTGCTCCCGTTTTACACATTGCTGTTCTCCTTAATAAAAATTCCTAAGAGTAGTTACTTACACGGGTGCCAAGGAGGCTCGTAACATGGTGGATGCCTGGGGGGAAGAGGACAGAAGAAAACAGATGGTGTTAAACACTGATAGCAACGCACGGATCCCAAATCACCCTAATAGCATGTAATCAACAGATGTGCAAGTTAGGTTTTTTTTGTTTTTTGTTTTTTTTTTTTTTTGAGACGGAGTCTTGCTCTGCCGCCCAGGCTAGAGTGCAGTGGCCCAATCTCGGCTCACTGCAAGCTCCGCCTCCCAAGTAGCTGGGATTATAGGCACCCACCACCACACCCAGCTAATTTTGTTTGGTATTTTTAGTAGAGACGGGGTTTCACTGTGTTAGCCAGGATGATCTCCTGACCTCGTGATCTGCCCACCTCAGCCTCCCAAAGTGCTGGGATTACAGGCGTGAGCCACTGCAGCCGGCCCAGATGTGCGAAGTTTTAATCCACCAGGATTCACCAACCAAAGTCACACATGATGTAAAAATCAACCCAAACTAAAGTTACACACCACTGCTCCAGCTCACAGCCTACCAGCCCTTGTTTGATGTTACATCACTCCAAGCCAAACTCTGTAGAGGCTGCTCTGCCTATGGAGTAACCATTCTTTGATTCTTTTATTTTCTTTAGAAAAAAACAAAAGCAAACAACCAAAAACAAAACAAAACAAAACCTCTATAGAAAATGATGGGTTCCTGGCCGGGCGCGGTGGCTCAAGCCTGTAATCCCAGCACTTTGGGAGGCCGAGACGGGCGGATCACGAGGTCAGGAGATCGAGACCATCCTGGCTAACACAGTGAAACCCCGTCTCTACTAAAAATACAAAAAAAAAAACTAGCCGGGCGTGGTGGCAGGTGCCTGTAGTCCCAGCTACTCGGGAGGCTGAGGCCGGAGAATGGCGTAAACCCGGGAGGCGGAGCTTGCAGTGAGCTGAGATCCGGCCACTGCACTCCAGGCTGGGCGGCAGAGCGAGACTCCGTCTCAAAAAAAAAAAAAAAAAAAAAAAAAAGAAGAAGAAGAAAATGATGGGTTCCTGTCTACAAAATTAGCCGAGTGTGGTGGCACATGCCTGTAATCCCAGCTACTCGGGAGGCTGAGGTAGGAGAATCGCTTGAACCCAGGAGGCGGAGGTTGCGGTGAGCCGAGATCACACCATTGCACTCCAGCCTGGTCAACAAGAGCGAAACTCTGTCTCAAAAAAACAAAAAAGAAAAGAAAAGAAAACGATGGGTTCTCCCTGACCAAACTCCCAGGGGCATTTCAAGCTGCCTAATTAAATACATTATGAAGAACAAAAGCAATATGAATCATTATATTATTCTGGCTTTTTTCTTTATTAAGATTTTCTCAGCCGGACGCGGTGGCTCAAGCCTGTAATCCCAGCACTTTGGGAGGCCGAGGCAGGCGGATCACGAAGTCAGGAGATCGAGACCATCCTGGCTAACACGGTGAAACTCCGTCTCTACTAAAAAATACAAAAAAAACTAGCCGGGCGAGGTGGCAGGTGTCTGTAGTCCCAGCTACTCGGGAGGCTGAGGCAGGAGAATGGCGTAAATCCGGGAGGCGGAGCTTGCAGTGAGCCAAGATCTGGCCACGGCACTCCAGCCTAGGCGACAGAGTGAGACTCCGTCTCAAAAAAAAAAAAAAGATTCTCTTCAAGTATAAAAATGTGCACTTTGTACCAAGTCAAACATTCTAGAGGTGTTTAAAAAACATTAACAACCTTTCCACCCCACTCTCTTATAATTCTGATCCTGTCTATAGGCAAAATCATTGCCTACTTTACGGAGATTCTTGTCCCATTTATTGTGTGTGTGTGTGTGTGTGTGTGTGTGTGTGTGTGTGTGTGTGTGTGTCTTTTTGCCACTTTAGGCAGTGCTGTATTATGTATGTACTAAAATACATTTGAGAAACATATAAACAGATACAGTGTGTGGTGCTTGTTTGAATTGACTCAAATAAACCAATTGTAAAAAGATATTTTGAGAAAATAAGGGAAATCTGAATATGGAGTGGACTGGTATTAGATACTAAGGAATTAGTGTTAACTGTATTTGGTGTTGTGGCTATGTGTTTGTATATTAAAGTCTCTGATCAGTTAGAGATGTATATTGAATTATTTACAGGTGACATGACATGTTTGGAATTGGATTTTAAAGAACTCCAGGGTGGGGGCAGGGAATAAGTAGAGGAGAACAAACAAAGCAAGATTAGTGAAATGCCATTTACTGATCAAGCTGGGTGATGGTCACTTGGAGACCCATTTTATTATTCTCCCCTCTTTGCGTGCATGAAATTACAAAAGCCTTGTTAAAAATGTTATTTATTGTCATTTAATGATACTGAAATTTTTTTTTTTTTTTTTTTTTTTTTTTTTTACAGATAGGGTCTCACTATATTACCCAGACTGGTCTTGAACTCCTGGGCTCAAGCAATCCTCCCGCCTCAGCCTCCAGAGTAGCTGGGATTATGGGCGTCTGCCACCATGCTTGTACTTACTGATAGTTTGTTTTGTGAGCTAAGCTGGACTTCCAAAGTCTAGATCAAAGGGTATGTGAGTTTTAATTCTGATAAACATTGCCAGACGCCCCGCACTGAAGGAGAGCTTTCCTTTTTCATTATCAGTACTGGATCCTATCATTCTAAAACTTCCATCAATTCGATGGGTAGAAAACAGTTTACTTTCTTAAATTTTAGTGATATTGCCCATTATTTTTCGTAACCTGCTTTTTGACTTTGCCTTCATGCCTTATGTGATACCAGATTGTTTTCATGGATTTCAGTCCTGCTTCAGAAGGTCTACCTACCTCAAGGTGATATACACATTCTCTCAATTCTTCTAACATTTTCATAGCTTTATTTTTTACATTTAGAGATTTCATCCTTCTGGAGTTCATGCCACTGTGTTTTCCTCTGTGGTGTGAGTGACGCATGCAACTTTGTTTTCTTATTCCCTGAGAGCCAGTTATGCTGCGCCATGTAAGTCCCACCCAGGCCATCCAGTATCACCTCAAAATGCTTCCATCAGTACATCTTGCTTCCTCCCTCTCTTTTTCTTCACCTCCTTTTTGTTCTTCCTTTTTCAATTTGAATGTGAACACTAAGGTGGAAGGAACGTCATCTTCAGGCACCAGAGCTCCCTGCAGCCTGACACCAGCTGCTTCACATACTTCCTAGCCCTGACAGCATCTGACTCCGTGATCCATGAAATAAACCACCCCTCTCCTACCTCCATTGTCTGCTAGGTATACAACTTTCCTTAGTTTTATTTCTGGACTCTGCAGCCCCCTGCTACTCAAAGTGTGCTCCTCAGACAAGCAGCATCATCCAAATCTCATTGAAAATGCATAATTTTGGGTACCATCCCAGACCTCCTGAACCAGAACCTGCACTTCAGCCAGGTCCCCAGCGGATATGTCTGCACAATAAACTTGGAGAAACCCAACTCTGGTCCATAAATTTTTTTTTTTTTGAGACACAGTCTCGCTCTGTTGCCCAGTCTGGAGTGCAGTGGCACGATCTCAGCTCACTGCAACCTCTGCCTACCGGGTTCAACCCAGCCAAACCGTGCCCAGCCAAGCACCACTTTTAAATGGCTCAGATCAGCCAGGCATAGTGGCCCTGGCCTGTAAATCCCAGCACTTTGGGAGGCCGAGGCGGGCAAATCACTTGAGGTCAGGAGTTCCAGACCAGCCTGGCCAACATGGTGACACTCCATCTCTATTAAAAATACAAAAAATTAGCTGGGCGCGGTGGCGCACACCTGTAGTCACAGCTACTCGGGAGGCTGAGGCAGGAGAATCGCCTGAACCCAGGAGGCGGAGCTTGCAGTGAGCTGTGATCACATCACTGCACTCCAGCCTGGGTGACAGAGCAAGATTCCATCTCAAACAAACAAACAAAATTTAAATTTAAATTTTAAAAATGGCTCAATCATGCATGTATGTTTTTATACTTTTAACCCTTGATTGCTTTAATAAAGAAATTACCTATTCCTGTTGTTGGCTTAAGTAGTGAGTTTAGAAATAAGTTTGAAATGTCATCTAAATTATTCACCTAGCTGGGCACAGAGGTTCACGCCTGTACTCCCAACACTTTGGGAGGCTGAGGCAGGAGGATCACTTGAGCCCAGGAGTCTGAGACCAGCCAGAGCAACATGATGAAACCCTATCTCTAAAAAAAAAAAAAAAAAAAAAAATTAGTGGGGCGTGATGGCGTGTGCCTGTGGTCCCAGTTACTCGGGAGGCTGAGGTGAGAGGATTGTTTGAGCCTAGGAGGTTGAGGCTGTAGTGAGCCAAGATCACACCATTGCACTCCAGCCTGGGCAACAGAGTGAGACCCTGTATCAAAAAAGAAAAAAATTATTCATTTAACACATTACAGAGACCAAGAAGCTAAGATAACAAGTCAGATGGGTCAAGTAAGGACACGGCCATACTAAAATATTAGCATGGCTGGGAGCAGTGGCTCATGCCTATAATCCCAGCTACTTGGGAGACTCAGGCAGGAGAATCACTTGAATCTGGGAGGTGGAGTTTACAGTGAGCAGAGATCACACTGCTGCACTCCAGCCTGGGCGACACAGCCAGACTCCATCTCGAAAAGAAAAGAAGAGAAGAGAGAAGAGAGAGAAGAGAGAAGAGAAAAGAGAAAAGAGAAGAGAAGAGAAGAAAAGAAAAAGAAAAGAAAAGAAAAGAAAAGAGAAAAGAAAAGAAAAGGAGTGGCCTCCTCACTCTCTACATCCCCCAAAGTATCAGGTCCTACTGATTCCATCCTACAGCTGCTACCTTCTCTCTAATCCCTGTGCCAGGGGCTTCGTTCAGGACTTCTTCTCTCCTTTGAACTACCACGTTAGCTTAATAAGGATGTACTCACTGATATTTATGGAGGGCTCACTAGTCACCAGGCACACCATTGTAGGGACTTTACACATATTAACTCATTTCATGCACTGTCATTTCCACTTTCAGATGCACAAACACAGGGACTGAGCAACTTCCCCTAGAACAAGAATCTAATCAGGCAGTCGGGTCCCAAAGCCCACATTTGCCCTGCTTCAGGTCTCTCCTCCAGCCCTCCTTCCACACTCAGCACAGGGGTCTTTGTAAAAATTGCATCTGCTCAGTCTCATCTCAGGCCCCCTCAAGGCTCCAGTCACCAGTTCCTCTCCCTGGTGGCCCCTCGCTCCCTTCAGCCTCCTTCACTCCCCATCCTCCAGGATAGCTCCGATCTTCCCTGGCCTTCCATGTTCTCAGGGACCATTTCCAGCCTCACCGTCTACCCTCCCCTCTGGGAGCATGGGCTGGCACTGATTTTCCTCGGCATCCCGAGTTCTCTGCAGCGTGTGCGGCAGCATTTTCCACACTGTGCACTAGCCATGTTTCCTTTCCCTCCAGTGCTTCTCAGCTGCGAGTGATTTTGCCCACAGGGGATATCTGACAATGTTTGGAGACATTTTGGGTTGTTAAAAGTGGGAGTAGCGCTACTGGCATCTAATGGAGGATGGCCAAGAATGCTGCTAACCAACCTACAGTGCAACAGACAGCCCTACAACAAAGACATCAACAATCACAAGCCCCAAAACCATCCATCACAGTCAGGATCACCAATCACAGAAAAATTTCCCTCACTGAGCTAACAATGGGTTCTGAACAGAGTGGACTCCCCCTGCTACAGAGGCTCTGACTCCAGCCCACTCCAGCCCAAGTGAGTGCTGTCTGATTTCTAGGATTTCAGGCTGAGAGCCCAGGGAAAGGCCAGCAGGCCTGGGGGATCAGAAAAAGGACTGTGCTCCCAATCACAATGGACCTGCGAATGCACATGGTGGTCTCCCGCCTGTGGAGGTGCGCACGGGTGGGCGGTGGCCTCCCTCCCGTGGAGGTGCGCACGGGTGGGCGGTGGCCTCCCTCCCGTGGAGGTGCGCACGGGTGGGCGGTGGCCTCCCTCCCGTGGAGGTGCGCACGGGTGGGCGGTGGCCTCCCTCCCGTGGAGGTGCGCACGGGTGGGCGGTGGCCTCCCTCCCGTGGAGGTGCGCACGGGTGGGCGGTGGCCTCCCTCCCGTGGAGGTGCGCACGGGTGGGCGGTGGCCTCCCTCCCGTGGAGGTGCGCACGGGTGGGCGGTGGCCTCCCTCCCGTGGAGGTGCGCACGGGTGGGCGGTGGCCTCCCTCCCGTGGAGGTGCGCACGGGTGGGCGGTGGCCTCCCTCCCGTGGAGGTGCGCACGGGTGGGCGGTGGCCTCCCTCCCGTGGAGCTGCGCACGGGTGGGCGGTGGTCTCCCTCCCGTGGAGGTGCGCACGGGTGGGCGGTGGCCTCCCTCCCGTGGAGGTGCGCACGGGTGGGCGGTGGTCTCCCATCTGAAGAAGGCTGGCTCAAATGCAGGGGCAACGCTTTTTACAGTGCTAGTGAAGAATAGTGGAACAACTAATGTAGCAACCTATCAATTATTCACTAAGCACCTGCCTTGTGCCAGGCTCCCTTCTAGGTTCTCTGGAATCTTTGGGTAGGATGGATAAATGTCTACCTAAGCCAAGGTGAAAGAGCTGCGTTTCTGCCTCCATCCATCCCCTCTCAGCCACAGGAGGACCTGGGGCCTGCCTCCCAGAGCAGCTGCTCCCCCTGGCTGGTGTCATGATGTGGAGGTGGGCAGTGGGGCCACACCAAGCCTGGGACAGCTCTTGGTGACTAGCAGGATGGGGACTTTCTAAGAGAAACCAGCAGGAGGCGTCAGGTAAGGAAAGTGTTCCTGGGTCCAACCTAACTGGAGACTGCCTGGGTTCAGCAAGGGTAACAGTTCTCCCGTGGGACTTCTCGGGAGTCTCATGTTGTGCTGCTGTGCTGGGAATGTCACTGTACGGCAGTTCACAAGCTTATTAACTCCCAGGCCGTTTGGCTGTGGGGCAGGGAAATCCTGCGGGATGGGCATTTGTGGGCATCGGCTTTGGAAAATGCTGCGCTAAGTAGAGACAGCAGCAGGATGGGGCAGGGGTGTGTGGGCCAGTGAGGGGCAGAAAGTAAGTGTCGGGGCTAGACCCCAGCAGAGGCTACCAGTGAGCCCCCGAAGATGAGGCCATTTCTGCCAACCCCTTCTTCTCTCCCTATTCACATGGACTAACACAGAGCACTGTGGCTGGGCAGGCTGGGCAGGGTCACGTGGGTAAGGAAGGTAGGGCCCCTTGACCTCAACAGAGGTTCAAATGCCCACAATGGAACCCTTGAGGCAATACGTCAGTCAGGGGACTGGAGAGGCGATGGAGGCCCAAGCCAGAGGCACATCCCCATCAGATGGGGAAGATGCTGCTATGGCCCACTCTTTTTGTTTATTTTTTGAGACGGAGTCTCATTCTGTTGCCCAGGCTGGAGTGCAGTGGCATGATCTTGGCTCACCGCAACCTCTGCCTCCCAGGTTCAAGCGCTTCTTCTGCCTCAGTCTCCTGAGTAGCCAGGATTACAGGTGCACACCACCATGCCTGGCTAATTTTCGTATTTTTAGTAGAGATGGGGTTTCACCATATTGGTCAGGCTGGTCTCGAACTCCTGACCTTGTGATCCGCCTGCCTCAGCCTCCCAAAGTGCTTAGATTACAGGTGTGAGCCACTGCGTCTGGCTGTGCCAGCTTTTTAACAAGGGACGCTTGCAGGAGACGAAAACCACTTCACCCTAAAGAGATGACGGTGTTGAGCAAGAGGGTAATATGATCGGATGCCTGTAAGACACCTGAGTCCTTCCTGGAACCTGAAGGGTACAAATAAACAAGACACAACCAGAAAGGCCACTTCAGGTCCCATGTGACAAATGACAGCAAGGTAAGAGCTTTAAGACCAATTAGGAAATGTGACATTAAGCCAGGCGAGAACTGTGGAGAGCCTGAACAAACACAAAAACAACAGCAACGTGGGCAGGAAGGGAGGAAGCTCTTTCCGATCCCATAACCAGGCAAAGGACATAGAAAAACCTCAGAGGCTTCCCAGGTGTTCCCTGGAGTGTCTTTCACTGAGATAGGAAATTCAGGAGGGGAGACCACCTGTGTGGAGGAAAAGCTGAGCCCGATTTGGACACAAATCTGGTGAACCTGTCATTCATGGGGAGGCCAGGAAGTCTGGGTTTGGAGCTCCGGAAAGGTCTCCGCTGATGGCCGGTCACAGCTCTACCCACTGGTTGAGTTATTAATACAAAGGTGTTTTCTTTTTTGAGACAGAGCCTTGCTCTGTTGCCCAGGCTCGAGTGCAGTGGCGTGATCTCAGCTCACTGCAACCTCGGCTCACCGCAACCTCTGTCTCCCAAGTTCAAGTGATTCTCGTGCCTCAGCCTCCTAAGTAGCTGGGATTACAGACGTGTGCCACCACGCTCAGCTAATTTTTGTATTTTCAGTAGAGATGGGGTTTCATGATGCTGGCCAGGCTGGTCTCAAATGCCTGACCTCAAGTAATCTGCCTGCCTCAGCCTCCCAAACTGTTGGGATTACAGGCGTGAGCCACCGCACCCAACCTACAAAGTTGTTAAACCCTCTCATCACCAGGTTGGTCTGGGTATGCAACAGGCATTGGTATACAAGGTATAGCAGGGTCGGGGTGCTGGTTGGGAGACTCCTCAATACAAGGGCGTTGCACCAAGGAAGATGGCCTGGACACATGGCGGCAATGTGGGGAAAGCATAGGCATTTGCCAAGATGTAAGAAAATCACACTGGGGATAAGGCAAGGGCTGAAGATGCTGAGCTTCAGGCCAGAGCCACAAGCCACATAACAGGAAGCTGCTGACAAAGATGGCTGAGGTGGAAGCAGGTGCCTTACAAGACCCACATGTCCTGGGCCTTTTTAGATTTAATGCTATAGCATCTATCACAAAATCAAAACCATTTTAATGCAAATTAAAATCACAAGGCGGGGCATGTTGGCTCACGCTTATAATTCCAGCACCTTGGGAGGCCGAGGTGGGAGGATTGTTTGAGGCCAGTAGTTCAAGACCAGCCTGGGCAACAAAGTGAGACCCTGTCTCTACAAAAAAAAATTTTTTTAATTAGCCGAGTGTGGTGGCGTGTGTCTGTAGTCCCAGCTGCTTGGGAGACTTAAGGCAGGAGAAGCACCTGAGCCCAGGAGGTCGAAGCTGCAGTGAGCCTGGGTGACAAAGCAAGACCTTGTCTCAAAAACAAAAAAAACCTTGTATGTGTTGGTGGGAATGTAAATTAGTTTAGCCCCTGTGAAAAGCGGTGTGGAGGTTTCTCCAGAACTTCAAACGGAACTATCATTTGACCCAGCAATTCTATACCCAAAGGAAAATAAATTGTTCTACGAAAAAGACATATGTACTCATATGTTCATGGCAGCACTATTCACAATAGCAAAGCCATGGAATCAACCCAGGTGCCCATCAGCATGAACTGGATAAGGACAATGTGGTACATATATACAATGGAATACTATGAAATCATAAAAAAGAACAAAAGCATGGCCTTTGTAGCAACATGCATGTAGCTGGAGGCCATCATCCTAAGCGAATTAACATGGGAAAAGAAAACCAAATACCACAGCTGTCACTTCTAAGTGGAAGTTAAACACTGAGCACTCAAGGACACAAAGATCAGAATAACAGATAACTGGGAACTACTGGCAGGGGGAGGGTGGGAGGGGCAAGGTTTGAAAACTCTCAGGATTATGCTCACTACCTGGGTGATGAGATCATCTGTACCCCAAATCCCAGCGACATGTAATTTGCTCATGTAATTTGCTCATGCACAAACCTGCACATGTACCTGCTGAGCCTAAAATAAAAGCCAAATAAATAAAGTGTTTCAACTTTTATTTCCAATGGGGCCTTATCTGGAGTCATTGAAGAAAAAGAGCATTAATTCTCAAATGGGCCATCTTTCTAAATAAGGATGCATTTAAATGGAAACCTCCCCATCCAAGGAATCCACAAACCCAGAGGTGCCACTAGGTGGGATGTGGGACTCACTCAAGGGGCAGGAGCTCAAATTTCTACCTTAAGAGTTGGCACCAGACTCTGGCTCCTGGTCAGCCTCCCTTCTACCCACTCCTGCCCTGCCCTTAGGGCAGAGGCTTGGTATAGGGTGGACGGCCCCCCTTCGTGGCACACCTTTTCTCCAGCGTCTCTGCATTCACGTTTGCCCAGGGGGAAGAGGGGGTGAAGAAGAGAAAGACCAACCAAGGCACTTTCAACTGCTCCTGGCAGGAAAAATGTGTGCTACACCACTAGAAACAGCAGAAAACAGAAAAGCCACCTAAATGTCTGATGGAGGAATGCCGTTCTCAAATTAGAATTCTAAAAGATAAAGAAAATATACGCATAAGTAAAAATTAATGATATATACTTAAAGGCTCTAGAAGGATGCACATGAAACACAGGCAACAGGTTCCCACGGGAGGGCAGGATGCGCTGAGCGAAGGGAGGAGATGGGTTTTGTTCCATTTACAGATAAAATGGTACACTTTCTAGCTAACACATTTGTGTAACGCTAGCCCTAACCTTAACGCTAACCCCTCGTGCCCAGGGCTGACTTTCAATACATCACAGCCAGGGAGCTGCTCTGCCACGGGCAAAACCACGACAGAAACCCCGACAGCAGAATGTCATCCAGGAACAGCGTAGCACTGCGTTTCCTGCAAACAAACACACCTGTGAGACTTGCGTAATCTTAGAAAACAAGAAACTCAGCCTCTTGTGCCCTGAGGGATAAGTTTCTTCCTTACTTCTTATCACTAAGTTGATGATAATATAAAATCTGATTTCTCTCCTATCCCAGCAAGCCACAGGCTCTGATAAGGTAAGGACTACAGTAAGACAAATGGGTTGGAACAGCAATACATGGAGTCAAACTCAAAAGGCCACCTGGGACAGCTCTTGCCTCAAAGAAATGAATCCCGTCATTATAAACCCTCTGGGAGTGCCTAGATACCTGTGCCAGCTTCGATAACATGGGCAGCTTTCTGAACACAGCTACCTGGGTGAGGTAGAACCTAGGTGAGGGCAGAACCACACTTCTTTCCTCTTGTGGTGTTTCTCCTGTGAGGTGCTCTGTCGGTGGGAGCCTTCCTCTCCAGAGAGGGGTGACTAGCAGGACTTGTGAGGCAGGGGCAGAGCTGGCATCACTGCCCTGCCTGTCCTCTTCTGCTCTGGGCAGAGCCCACCAGAGAAGACGTGTCAACTCCGCTCCTCCGTGCCGCCCTCATGGCAGCCACAGCAATGGCAGCGGGCTAGGCTTGGCCAGAGCTGTCCAGGACTGTGCAAGAACGCTTCTGTAATTCCCAGGCACAAGAGTAGGACCCCACCTGCCTACAAACAAAATCCACATTCTCAGCCAAGTGTGGTGGCTCACACCCATCATTTCGGGTGTGATCCCATCCCATCATTTTGGGAGGTCAAAGTGGGAGGACTGCTTGAGCCCAGGAGTTTGAGACCAGCCTGGGCAACATAGTGAGACCTCATTTCTACAAAAATAAAAAATAAAAATTAGCTGGACATGATGGTGCAGGCCTATAGTCCCAGCTACTCAGGAAGCTGAGGTGGGAGGATCACTTGAGCCCAGGAGGTCAAGGCAGCAGTGACCCCTGATCGTGCCAATGCACTCTAGCCTGGATAACAGAGCGAGACCCTGTCTCAAAAAAAAAAAAGATCCACATTCTCCAATATAAGCTTTGTCAGCACCAACAGTGATATTTTCAGCTCCATTTTCCTTTCCTCTTTTGTCCTATATTTCAATCAGTTCAGAACTCAGGGGGAAAGAGGGGCTCTATTTAAGGGCCCTTTTGAATTTTGAACAGCAAGTAAGTTGGTAGAAGCCCAGATTCTTGTTAACTGCCAGATATAAAAACCAGTATCAAGTGTACCAAACTTTATAGACACCAACGGCTTTGTGGCAGGGCCCAGCCAAGCTCCTTTACAGTATGTAATTAGCAGTAACACTCAAGCTCAACAGAGCACCTGACGGCCAGCTGATCTGAGACCTCTCCGTGAAGGAGGCTGATCTGTGCCACGTATTTATCTTGAAATTGATGGTCTTCTGTTGGGCCCTAGAGTAGAATTTATCCCCTTAAAAACTTATTAAAAAAGCAAGCAATCTTCTCCTTCCAAATACTAAATCCTATCAGTCCAGTCACTGGACGTTGCATCTAAACTGTTTCTTAATTTCCTTCTTCACACATTGTAAATCTGAACTCGAGACAGATATCATAAATCAACTTTATATACGCATGCATAGTCAACAACAATATTCTGTTATATTTTGACAATGACCCCGCCATCCGCTTTTCATCATTTTGTTAGAGAAATCGGCTAGAATTTTTGCAGCTTTTATTGTGTGTTCCTAAGTCAATGATTCAGTAGAAGGAGAATGGTATCACTAAGCTAAACATAACTCATCCTCCCTTCCCTGGTTTCCAGTGGTTACACAGTCTGTATTTTGCTGCTAATGTAACAGTCAGGGGTGGTGGGACTGTCTCCTGACAGATGGCATTGATAACTTCTTGTGGGATAACCAGTTATGTCGTACCCCTGCTCCCTTTTAAACCGTGCTTAATAACATGTCATCAGTTTTTTCTTTCTTTTAAGACAGGTTCTCACTCTGTCACCCAGGCTGGAGTGCAGTGGTGCGATCTCCTCTTGCTGCAGCCTCCACTCCTGGGCTCAAGTGATCCTCCCACTTCAGCCTCCTGAGTAGCTGGGGTTACAGCCGTACACCACCAAGCCCAGCTCATTTTTTTCTTTTTTTGAGACGGAGTCTTGCTCTGTTGCCCAGGCTGGAGTGCAGTGGAATGATCTCAGCTCACTGCAAGCTCCGCCTCCCAGGTTCACACCATTCTCCTGCCTCAGCCTCCCAAGTAACTGGGACTACAGGCACCCGCCACTACGCCTGGCTAATTTTTTTGTATTTTTAGTAGAGACGGGTTTCACTGTGTTAGCCAGGATGGTCTCAATCTCCTGACCTTGTGATCCGCCTGCCTCGGCCTCCCAAAGTGCTGGGATGATAGGCGTGAGCCACCACGTCTAGTCTAATTTTTGTATTTTTTGTAGAGATGGGTTTTCACCATATTACCCAGACTGGCCTCGAACTCCTGGGCTCAAGCAATCTGCCTGCCTTGGACTCCCAGTGTTGGGATTACAGGTGTGCACCACTGTGTCCGACCAACATCAGTTTTAAATAAACTGGATACATCACTTCTTCTATAGAAGATGGGAATATAAGGATGGCTTGTATATATAAGATACAATGGCTGGGCGTGGTGGCTCACGCCTGTAATCCCAGCACTTTGGGAGGCTGAGACGGGCAGATCACGAGGTCAGGGGATCGAGACCACCCGGTGAAACCCCGTCTCTACTAAAAATACAAAAAAATTAGCCAGGCATGGTGGTGGACACCTGTAGTCCCAGCTACTCGGGAGGCTGAGGCAGAAGAATGATGTGAACCCGGAAGGCGGAGCTTGCAGCGAGCTGAGATTGTGCCACTGTACTCCAGCCTGGGTGACATTGCGAGACTCCGTCTCAAAAAAAAAAAAAAGATATAATCGGATTTTATAAACTGAACCTAGAAAACACTAAATCTTTGATGAATTAACAAATAAATGGGAAGGAGCAAGAAAGGAGTGCTCCTAGCAGACACAGATCCTGCCGTGCTAATTGCTATGAGAAAGCCACAATTTTCAGTAAACGCACTCTGCGTCCTAACTGTCCGAATGTTAACTGGACAGTGGACAGAGGGTCAGCCATATTCTCGGGGATGTGGCTTAAAGTCCTTCTTCTGGAGGGCTCATGAGGAAGTTACTTTTTTAAGACTTGCATATCCAATGGTGACTTTACTGACCTTTAAAAAATGGCTGATTCTCTAAGATTTCGGCATGCTAAAATCACTGCGGCCATGTCCCAAAGACTCCACTTCTACCATCTGTCTGTCCACGTGTGTGGAACAGCTGACAGAGCCAGCCATTCTGAGATATTTCTGTTAGGCTGGGAGGAAGTGGTCAAGGCCGCCTGCTCTTCAGCACATGACTACGTGCTTTCTATGAAGAGCCATAGAAACTGCTGACTCAAGAGACTATCCCGGGGTCTTAGCACCAGGAATAACTGTGTGAAGCAGTTGTCTGACCATCCAGTTTAAAAAAAAAAAAAAGCATTTAAACTTGTTTTTAAATTATATAGTAATACACCTACTTGGAAGAAGTCTGAAGGGTAGAAAACTTTAGCAGCACTGAAATGGTCTATTTCGGGCCACATGTGGCGGACTTGTGGGTGTTTGTTTTATTGTCATGGTTCCTAGCCTGCATATGCAGCACATATGTTGTTTTGGATACAGGAAATGTTACATAATAAAAGTTATGTAACTGCCCTCTCCTGCTTTATAAGCACTGGGAATCATATAACTGCTCATGTTTCCCTCTTTGCACAGACTGCTAGAAAGCTCAGAGCCTAATCTGCAGCCCACCTTTCCGGAGGAACAACTTGCAGCACGCATTTTTTGTACCAGTGTTAGCCCTTGCTTACTTTCATTTTTCCCACCCTTATTTTCCCTTAACCACAATTTCTTTACTTATTTTTATTTTCTACATTCTCGTTTCTCATATTTATGTTTTCTCATATTATAATAAACTTCTTCAAATCTACTTGAGAATTAGGTAGGGTATAAATTTTCTTTAAAATACTAAAAAAAAGGCTTCTGTTTATTAAGACTCTAGTATTATATTAACGTGCAAACCCTTATTTAAAAGCTGTGGCTCTGACCCACAGGGGTGCCTCAGGATCACACAGGAGCCTCATTCCAAATCTATACAGCCAGACTCCATCTCAAAAAAAAAAAAAAAAAAAAAAAAAAATCTATACAGCTGACTTCATAGGGCTTCACTCACCCAGCCTGCGAATGCGGCAGCAGGTGGGTGTGAGCTCCTGGCCCGTGGGTTCCTGTACTTTGAAGAGTTTGAGAGACACTGGTGTCTCCCCTGGTTAAGAATGCCTGCCTCAAAACCATGGGCCTCCAGGTATGCTAGCCTAAGGAGGACACACGATCACTGAGGTCACATTTGGCCTAGGTGATTCAGGGAACTTGACTCTAATTACAAGGACACATCAAACACAAAAGGAAAAATGTTCTTTTTTTTTTTTTTTTTCTTTTGAGATGAAGCCTCATTCTTGTCCCCCATGCTGGAGTGCAATGGCACAATCTCGGCTCACTGCAACCTCTGCCTCCCAGGTTCAAGCGATTCTCCTGCCTCAGCCTCCCGAGTAGCTGGGACTACAGGCACCCGCCACCACGCTCAGCTAATTTTTGTATTTTTAGTAGAGATGGGACTTCACCATGTTGGCCAGGCTGGTCTTGAACTACTGACCTCAAGTGATCCACACCCCCTTGGCCTCCCAAAGTGCTGGAATTACAGGCGTGAGCCACCGCACCCAGTGAAATGTTCTATTTTTTTTAAAGGGCGAAAATTATACTCTTCTAATATGTTAATGTCATGTAACTCAAAGAAAGGCTGAGGAAATGTTCGAGATTAGAAGAGGCTAGGAGCTGTGCCAACTCAATGTGACAATTGACCCTAGATGACCAGAGGACGGGAAATGCAATGAAGGACATCGTTGACTCAACTACCAAAATTGGAAAATGGACAACAGATAAGAAGGCTGTATCAATGTTAAATTTACTGAAGTTGGTAACTGCATAGTTATATGAGAGAATATTCCTAACCTTAAGAAATACACACTGAAGTATTTAGGAGTAAAGAGTCATAATATATACAATTTATCTTCAAATAGTTCAGAAAACAGATTGTGTGCCTATGTGTGCATATTCACGTATGTGTAGAGACACAACAAAGGAAGGGGCCAAAGCTAACAGTTGGTGAATCTGGGTAAAGGGTATACCAGTGTCCTTTGTGCTACTTTTGTAATTTTGTAATTATTCCAAGTAAAAAGTTAGGGGGGAAAAAGTGCCCTTGCTTTAGACCACACAACTTCCACCACGGCAGTGCTTTTAAAAAAGGAGAATAAAGTTTCCATCCATTCCTACTGATCCCCAACCCTGGGAGCCCCCACTGAGTGGCTGCAACTGGTAGCAGAACATGCCTGTCTCCTCACTCTCCCTAGGAGGCCAGCTTTCAGCTGTACCTTCTTCCAAAACAGACTTATTTTCCTTCTAGAAGTTTCTAGACTTCCAAAGGCAACTTAAATGCAGTCTTTGGCATGTTATTTTCTCATGCTATTTTTAAAGTTACATTCTTTTTAAACTGGGGGGATAGACCACAGGCACCCTGCCCTGAGCGCAGAGCCTCACCGTCCCAGGCCTCGTGAAGTCCACACTGTGCGCCAGGCTCTGCCGCATCTGGTTACTGAACAGGCGGACACAGACGCTCTGGAGGTACTCAGGGGTGATCTGCAAGGAGGACACAAAGACATCTGGTGACGGCATGAAATTCACCGAGGGACACCTGAAGCACGCTGGCAATTATTAGAGTGGTCTCTCAACAGCTTTCTGTAAGGCACGATGATGAGATATATAAGCTAGAAAAATACTGTAAGGCACGATGATGAGATATATAAGCTAGAAAAATAATCATTTGCTTTAACATCAGAGCTCTTGGGAGGAGAGAAAGCACCGGCCCTGACAGAACAAGGTGCTAACACACTGCAGGTGTGCTCATGAGACATCAGACGCAAATTATCTAACTCCACTTCAGCTATCTCCACTGTCATATAGAATAAACAGATCCTAAACCATTTTGGTAAATTACAAATAAATAACAAAGTCACTGGACAACCATAATGTGGGGGAAAGAGAGCCAAGCTTCATATCTGAAGATCAGGGCTCAAGTCCTGGACTCGAGAAGACCAACAGCTCTGCCTCTCGCTTTCCACACCTTTATTGTAACAGTCGCAGTGAGCAGCTAAATGAGGTCACAGATATCCCTGGCACATGACAGGTGGCTCAGCCAGTGCTTGCTGAATGAGTGATGGAAACACTTTTAATCAACTATCCAGTGCTTGACCATGTGCGGCCAAGCTGCTGTTGCCATCAATGCTGCTGGATCCTGCATTCTCCTTTAGCATCTCTTGTGCCTCTCTCACCAGCTACGAGAATTCAGGATTGACCTGCAACATCGAAAGTGGTCACCTTGGAATTTTTTTCATCTATTTTCTTTTTAGAAAAATAATGTATGCTCATTTCAACGTACAAGTACCACAACCTCTCCTGAATCCCACCCTTCCCCCACAAACCAATCCCTGCAGATAACGACTTCCACACTTTTTTTTAGGCATGATAATTGGAAAAGAGCCTCCTCTTCCGCATCTTCGTGATTCCACCAGGGGAAACTTCCACATGGCAGTAGAAGCGGCTGCTTTCCCACCCCTTGCTCATACCCTTGCATGGGAGGAAGGCCATCCCCCTGGCCTGCATGGGAAGCAGGGCTACTCCACCCCTGCGGAGCTGGAAAGGGCTGGGCCCTTTTCTCTCCTCCTGGGCCTCCTGCCTATCTGCTAGAAACTTCTGGTCTGCTTCAGCCACATAAAAGGCTCTGTCTAGCCGGGCGCGGTGGCTCATGCCTGTAATCCCAGCACTTTGGGAGGCTGAGACGGGCAGATCACGAGATCAGGAGATTGAGACCATAGTGAAACCCCGTCTCTACTGAAAATACAAAAAATTAGCCAGGCGCGGTTGCGGGCACCTGTAGTCCCAGTTACTCGGGAGGCTGAGACAGGAGAATGGCGTGAACCCGGGAGGCGGAGCTTGCAGTGAGCCGAGATCGCGCCACTGCACTCCAGACTGGGCGACAGAGCCAGACTCCGTCTCAAAAAAAAGAAAAAAAAAAAAAGGCTCTGTCCATCCTTCGGCAGAGGTCTGTCATCCCTTGTTGCACAGCTACATTTGAAGTGACTCAGAGAAAAAGGGACCGCATCCCAGGCTAGATCTCCTACATTATCCTGAGTCCATTCCTTCTGAATTCCTATAGTAAATTTCTGTAGTATTAAAATTTAAACATTCATTTTTCAGGCCTGGCGTAGTGGCTCATGCCTGTAATTCCAGCACTTTGTGAGGCTCAGGCAGGCGGATCATTTGAGCTCAGGAGCTTGAGACCTGCCTGGGTAACATAGTGAAATACCACCTCTAAAAAAAATAAAATAAAAATTAGCCAGGCATGGTGGTATACACCTGTAGTCCCAGCTACTCAGAAGGCCGAGGTGAGAGGATGACTTGAGCCTGGGAGTTCAAGACTGCAGTGAGCTGTGATTGTACCACTGCACTCCAGCCTGGACAACAGAGTGAGACCCTATCTCAAACAAATGAACAAAAAACATACCTTTTTCATCTTGTATTTTTAACCTTTCTTTCTATACTTATTCCTTTCCTACAACTAGAAACACGTTCACATATATTTCATATTAAAAACATACCTTCCCCATCTTCTACCCTAGATCTTCTTCTTCTTCTTCTTTTTTCACCCTAGATCCTTATCTATCAATCACCCTCTCAATAGCTTCTCTTTACAGCCAAGGTCCTTGAAAGAACTGCTTATGTTTGCTGTCTCAACCCACCTTCACCTTTCAATACAATGTGACCAGCTATCCACCTGCGTTCCTCCAGGGAAGCTCGCGTGGCAAGGCTCACAACCAGCGAACTTCTAAGTGTCAAAAACACTGGATGCTTTTCAGTTCTCTTCTTCTGGAGTTTTCTGTGGCTTTTGAGACTTTGGATCAAACCTTCAGTCCTGAAACTGTTTCCTCCTTTAACTTCCGAAACTGCTAGCAGAACCATTTCTCTAACAAGCCTATCTGCTCATGTCACTTTCTTGCTTGAAACAGAAGAATGAGGAAAGAAGATGGATGGCTGACCAAAAAAATAAATAAATAAATATACATATGGCCAAGAACGATACATGAAAATATACTCAGCCTCATACGTAATTAAAGAAATGTAAATTAAAATATGCAGAATGCCAAGTTTTACTTACCAAACTGAAAAAGATTTCAAAGTTTAATCCTATTCGGTGTTGCCGTGTGTTGACATTTTAGGACAAATAATTTGACAACCTCTATCAAAATGCTCATGCCCATACCTTTGCCCTAGCAATTCCACTTTTAAAATTTTATCGGCCGGGCGCGGTGGCTCAAGCCTGTAATCCCAGCACTTTGGGAGGCCGAGGCGGGTGGATCACGAGGTCAGGAGATCGAGACTATCCTGGCTAACATGGTGAAACCCCGTCTCTACTAAAAATACAGAAAACTAGCCGGGCGTGGTGGCGGGCACCTGTAGTCTCAGCTACTTGGGAGGCTGAGGCGGGAGAATGGCGTGAACCCGGGAGGCGGAGCTTGCAGTGAGCCGAGATCACGCCACTGCACTCCAGCCTGGGAGACACAGCGAGACTCCGTCTAAAAAAAAAAAAAAAAAAAAAAAAATTTTATCAAGATGCTGAAGTGGGTGGATCACGAGGTCAGGAGATCGAGATCATCCTGGCTAACACTGTGAAACCCCGTCCCTACTAAAAATACAAAAAAATTAGCCAGGCATGGTGGCGGGCGCCTGTAGTCCCAGCTACTCGGGAGGCTGAGGCAGGAGAATGGCGTGAACCCAGGAGGCGGAGCTTGCAGTGAGCGGAGATCGTGCCACTGCACTCCAGACTGGGCGACAGAGTGAGACTCCGTCTCAAAAAAAAAAATTTTTTTTTTAATCAAGATGTACAGTATACACAAGGATGTCCACTGCAACATTTTTTGTTATAGCAAACAAAAAAACAAAAAATCCAAATGTTCATCACCAGAGATCTGATAATGATTCACCCTTATAATGGAATTGTATAAAAGAATTAAAAAGAATGAGGTGGATCTGGTCATGTGGAAAGATCTCCAAGATGTATCGAAAGAGAAATAGCAAGTTTCAGAAGAGTAATGAATCATATGATCCCAACTAAGTGTACAAATGCTGTACATGTGTGTGTACACACACACACACACACACATGCAGAGAACTGTTCTAAAATAATATACAAGACAATGCCAGTCTTGAACATCAATAAGGAAATGAATCTACAGCATGTGGTGAAGGAGCTTTTGTTCCTTACTATACGCTTCTCTGAATCGTTTCAATCTTTTACTATGAGAACGCGGTTATCTTACATTAAAAAGGTTAGTAAAGAGTCCAGCTTTCCTCCTCTGACCCATCTTTTTTTAAATTAAATTAAATTTATTTATTTGAGACATAGTTCCACTCTGTCACCCAGGCTATAGTGCAATCTTGGCTCACTGCAACCTCTGCCAGCCGGGTTCAAGAGATCCTCCTGCCTCAGCCTCCTGAGTAGCTGGGATTACAGATGTGCTCCACTACACCTAGCAAATTTCTGTATTTTTAGTAGAGATGGTGTTTCGCCATGTTGGCCAGGGCTCTGGTCTTGAACTCCTGATCTCAGATGATCTGCCCGCCTTGGCCTCCCAAAGTGCTGAGATTACAGGTGTGAGACACCATGCCTGGCTAATTTTATTTTTAATTGTATATTTTTAGTGACAGAGGTCTCACCATGTTGACCAGAGTGGTCTCAAACTTCTGGCCTCAAGTGATCCTCCCACTTCAGCCTTCCAAAGTGCTGGGATTACAAGTGTGAGCCACTGTGCCTGGCCTGAATTATTTTTTATAACTGCAGTGTGAATCTACAGGTACTTCAATTTTTTAAATATCTGTATGTCCACAAATAGATTTTATCGTACTTTATAAAAAGACAGGAATGAGATAAAGATGCCCATGATGACATTATTCAACAATATCCCACAGGCCATAGCCAATGTACTAAGAAAAGTCACGATAAATTTTAAAAGCAAAACACAAATATTATTTGATAACATGACTGTCAATCTAGAATACAGAAGAATCAATTAAAAAAACTCAAGATTAATGGGATTTAGAAAGGTAGCTGGATATGAAACCAATATTAGAAAATCAGTGGCTTTCCTATGTGACAGCAGGACATGTCCCCCTCATTTTTTTGCCAGCACATATTTTTCTGTCGCCAGACTTATCCTTTGCTAATATTAAAAAGGTAGACGCTGGGTGCGATGGCTCACACCTGTAATCCCAGCACTTTGGGAGGCCAAGGTGGGAGGATCACTTGAACCCACGTGTTCAAAATCAGCCTGGGCAACAAAGCAAGACCATGTCTCAATTTTTTGAAAAATATTTTCTCAAAAAAGGGCCAGACGCAGTGGCTCACACCTGTAATACCAGCACTTTGGGAGGCCAACGCTGGCAGATTACCTGAGGTCAGGAGTTCGAGACCAGCCTGACCAACATGGAGAAACCCCATCTCTACTAAAAATATAAAATTAGCTGGGTGTGGTGGCGCATGCCTGTAATCCCAGTTACTTGGGAGGCTGAGGCAGGAGAATCACTTGAATCTGGGAGGTGGAGGTTGCAGTGAGCTGAGATCATGCCACTGCACTCTAACCTGGGCAACAAGAGCAAAACTCCATCTAAAAAAAAAAAAAAAAGAATAAGGTAGAGAAATAAAGATATAGCAGACAGTATGTTAAGAAAAATGGATAAAACACTGCAAGAAGCTTGATAAAAACAGTAAAAAATATCGGCCTTATCTTCTTCATGCATGTTGGCTTTTGGAAACAGAGTGGCAGGTGCCAATGGCTTGGAATGGAGAGAGGCAGACTCCATCTGCCATATCAACATAGTCCATGCCCATAAGCCTTCTTCATTGCCAAACAGACATACACACAATTGGGGCTCTTCCTTACCATCTTGCCGCTGACTGTGGCCTCTAGAGAATCCACCAGTTCTGCTGTGACTCCAATAAGATTGTGGTAGTCGGCCTGGATCTTATTGTACCGTTTGAGGTATGTCATTGACCTACGTTCAGCTTCAACCAGCTGCTGGTGGAGCTGCTGCAACATTTCTAGGAAGACAGTTTATATTAAAATAAAACAAACAACATCAATACAAATCCACAATATGAAAAATAATTGTATTCTTCTCAAAGAACTACCATACTTACTGTCAGAATGTTTTGTTGTAACAATAAACTTGACACCATTTGTGTTTCACACTTACTTCTATTTTATGCCACATTTATTTACATAGTGCTGTAACCAACTGACTTAAAATTTCCTTTTCAGGAAGTTCAACTCAATCCTCACTGGGTTTCCTAAGAAAATCGATTCCCTTGACTGAACCTCATGCAATTTCTTTTAGTTCTTCTATGTCTAAGAAAATAAACGTTTCTAGGGCTGGTGGTGGCTCACGCCTGTAATCCCAACACTTTGGGAGGCCAAGGTGGGCAGATTCCTTGAGGCCAGGAGTTGGAAACCAGCCTGGGCAACATGGTGAATCCCCATCTCTACTAAAAAAATACAAAAATTTGCCAGGCATGGTGGTGCTCGCCTATAATCCCAACTACTTAGGAGGCTGAGGCATGAGAATCACTTGAACCTGGGAGACAGCAGTTACAGTGAGCCAAGATCCTGCCACTGTCCTCCAGCCTGGGCAACTGGGCAACAGAGCGAGACTTTGTCTCAAAAAAAAAGAAAAGAAATGTTTTATTCTATACTGAGCTCACAAAATGCCTAAATCAAACCTGTGTCTTTTTCTCTGTTTTTGTATTATGAAGTCATCTGGGGGACAATTCATATCTGCAGGACACTTTATTTTAAATAAAATTTTGGACTACTTGACTCATGCTAGGAAAAATAAGAATGCAGAAGAGATTCCATCATTCTGCCAGTTTGGTAAAGCATAAAACCACTCCCACCAGGCCTTAGAGCAGGTAGCTTGGAAGGCTCTAGGATTGTCAGCTCGGAAGCCCCCCGTGGGCAGCCCTAAAGACACTGAAGCCAAGCCGCCCTGGTCTCGGCAGAAACAGGCAAATCCCCATCGGTGTTAGCACTTCTTTGCCCACACCACCTGCCCTCTTTCTTGAAGGACATTTTAGACGAAAGGAGGTAGCACTGCCCCAAACCACAAGCCTGGCCAACATGGGGAAACCCGTCTCTACCAAACAAACAAAAATTAGCAGGCATGGTGGTGCACTCTCTTAATCCCAGCTACTCGGGAGGCTGAGGCAGGACAATTGCTTGAACCCGGGAGGAGGAGGTTGCAGTGAGCCAAGATCATGCCACTGCACTCCAGGCTGGGGCGACCAAGCCAGACTTCGTCTCAAAAAAAAAAAAAAAAAAAAAAATTGTTTCAGATGGGGCATGGCGGCTTCATACCTATAATCCCAGCACTTTGGGAAGCCGAGGCGGGTGAATTGCTTGAAGCCAGGAGTTCGAGACCAGCCTGGCCAACATGGTGAAACCCCATTTCTACTAAAAGTACAAAAATTAGCTGGGCATGGTGGCACGCCCCTGTAATCCCAGCTACTCGGGTGGCTGAGGCACTAGAATGGCATGAACCCAGGAGGCAGAGGTTGCAGTGAGCCAAGATCATGCCACTGCACTCCAGCCGGGGCAACAGAGCTGTCTCAAAGAAGTAAATAAATACAAATAAAGTTTTTCATATATATGCATAGTTCAAAATTAGATAAGCTAAAACTTCCAAAGATGAAAATTCTACAGAATAGTATTCATAATCCCATATTGCAGTAGTAAGTATTGGAGAACATCTATGCAAACTTTCTCAACACAGACCAAATGGTACATGATGGATCGAGTACCAAAACCCATTAGCTAGGCTCAATGATCTCCCAAACCACCCATGGGAATGTCCCCAAAGCAGCCCCTCTGGACTGCACAAAGGAACCCTTTCCCCTAGAAGCTCATTCTGCAATTTACTAAACAGAGAGAGATTATCTGTGGAACTTTTGCCTTGGGAACCGAGAATCAGAATTTACGACAATTTCAAAGTGTGGCACATCTCAGGGATAAAAGGCCAAACTGCCTGCAGCCTACTGGAAACAGAGAAGCAGGTAATAGGGCTGAAATGTTTGTGACCATTTTCAAATACAGTCAGCACTCCATATCCATGGGTACTGCATCTGTGGATTCAACCACCTCAGGTCAACAATATTCGGGGGAAAAAGCACCTGTACTGAACACATACAGACTTTTTTTTCATATCATTTTCATGTCATAAACAAAACGGTATAACAACAATATACACAGCATTTACACTGCATTAGGTATAGGTAATCCAGAGATGATTTAAGGTATATGGGAGGACGTGTGTAGGTTGTATGCAAATACCATGCCATTTTATATAAAGGACTTGAGCATCTCTGGACTTTGGTTATCTGTGGGGGTCCTGGAAGCAATCCCTATAGAAGCTGAGGGACAACTGTATACTCTTTAGGAGGACAGCCTGCTACCTAGAGACATCACCTCGCAGATACTTTAACTAGCTACAAACAAGACCTGTCCATGACTATAAGCTACTTGGGTGACAGCTCAAACACATCAGCTTTATTTCAGAGCATTAAACAGGACTTTCTATTTTCCCTGTCAAAAGTTTTATGAGACAAGAACAGCTAAGCCAAGATGCCTTGCCATGCAAGACCTCAACTTCCTCTTCTTTTTTTTTTTTTTTTTTTTTGAGATGGAGTCTGGCTTTGTCACCATGCCAGACTTTGGTGCAATCATAGCTCGCTGCAACTCCTGGGCTCAAACCATTCTCCCATCTCAGCCTCCTGAGTAGCTGGGACTTCAGATGGGCATCGTCGCACTTGGTTAATTTTTTTTTAGTTTTTGTAGCAATAGGGTCTCACCATGTTGGCCAGGCTGGTCACAAACTCCTGGCCTCAAGCTATCCTCCCACCTCAGCCTCCCACAGTGCTGGGATTACAGGCATGAGCCACCACGCCTAGTGGCAAGACCTCAACTTTTAATGGAGATGTCTTATTATAACCTTTATGTTATTTTAATAAAACCATGTTAGTCATGCTAGTGAAATTTACTGAGACTCTTCATATCCCAAACTACTGACATAACAGTGATGTAAATATCTCCCCTGTCACTGAGACTTTCTTTTTTAACCTTTCTACTTCACTTAGGGCACTGCATTTTTTTTTTAAGGGTAAATGAGATTTTAATTGGCTGCTCAAGACAAAATGATCAACTTTTAAATATTGAATTGTTTTTCTCACCCACTGTGAAAAGCTAAAATTAACCCCTGTCTTTATAATGATATACTCTTTCCTGTTTTTATTCAGATAAAAATTATCTCTTTGCTACTTTGCTAATCCACAGATACTGGATGAAGAAAGTTACAATATAACTTATGAATATGAGTCATTATTTTTTAAAATACTGTTTAGGGCTCCAAACTCCAGAAAAATGATCAACTGCTCATTTTCTGAAAGGGTTGAATCAATTCATGCTAGAAATGCCAAAAGATACTATTTCTGTATCCTTTTTAAGTGACTAGGTAAAAATAATAATCCGATGTTACTATATAGTCAACCTGTTTTTATTCCATACAACATTTCAAACGTAATTCCTTTTGAGAGAAGTTTCTGCTGCAAGTACCTTTCTTTCCTTCTTTAAAAGCTTATGGCAATCTCACTTTAGGCATGAAAACTTCCTATCAAGATACACAGAACAATGATATCACGTAACCACTTCATTTAAAACAATGCCTGAGTCTAGAATTAAATTAAACTGGGGGCATGTCTGTGCCTTTGGTTACTGCAGCCTTAGCTGCAGGATGAAGAGACAAGGGGGTGACAAATGACTCTCATGCCTGGGCCCCAAATACGAATCTCCAGTCTCCATAGCAACACCGCATTACAGAGTTCACTCCGCCACAGACGCACTTTGCTTGTGAGACTCAAATCCACAGCCATTCTGCTTGGCTTCCAGAAAACTCAGTTAAAATCAACCCTAAAGAAGGCTTAAAAACTGGTCTCCTTACTGAAATTCCAACATTAAAAACCTGTAGAGAAACACAGCTCTTTTATTTGCATTCCCCTTCCCATGTTTATTTGATCTGCAAAACTGGGCCACTTATCAGATGGACATAATGCTCCCAGAAAAAAGCTGTGCTCAAAAATGCAGTGTATGCTAGCGGCACACGAGCGGCAGAAACTCAGGAACCAGGGAGAGTCTCTCACCACCTTCCCGCCCCCCCCAGCCTGGGAGTCCAAAGGCTAGTTCAGAACAGCGACCTGGCAGATTCAACTAACAACTAAGGCGGTTCTCTAGGGTCCAGGGATGCAGAGTGTGGTGGCGGTTTTAAAATGCCTGCAGTCTTTGACACAACCTCCTTCCCATCAAGAAGAGGAATGTAATCTTTCTCTGAAGGTGAGGGGCCCTAAGTAATTCACTTGCATGAAACAGAATGCAGTAGAAATGACTGACTTCCTTCAGAGGCTGGGTTAGAAAAAGTGATACAGCTTCCTCCTGGCTCTCTCTGGGGACATTCATCCTTGGAACCCAGGCAACATGCCTGGAGGAAGCCCAGGCCACAAGGAAAGGCCACAGAGGTGTTCTCGTCAAGGGCCCCTGCTGAGACCCCAGGTGACAGCCAGCACCGACCACCACTCTGCGTGTGAGTGCCTGGAGTTGGCCCCACCCCACTCCACCTGACTGCACAGGAGAGCCATGCTGAGGGAGAACAGCTTCACTGAGCCCACAGCTCCCAGACCATGCAGGCTCATCACCACCATCGTAAGTGAATGTCGTTGTTTTGTGCCACCAAGTCGGGATGGTCTGTCAGGCAGTAATGGAACAGTAGGCTGAGGTGCATTTCCAGGAGCTGCAGGGCGAGATCCAAATTCCCAGCCCAGTTGAAGATACTAGCTGTGTTGGATGTGAGCAAACTGGCCCGCAATGCACCCTGGCCAAGGCCTGGGCCCAGGTTAGAACTGAGAGAGCGGCCTGCAGGGCTGAGGATGCAGACTGGGACTCTTCCTCCACATACTGTGCTGGGGACAGGGCAACCTTGGGGAGCTCCAAGACTCAGGGTGCTCCTGTGACCCTTGGAGCAGTCTAGGTTGATCCTGTAGGGCCACATCTGTTGCCCTGCTCCTCCATGAAGGGTCAGCAGGGCCTGTCCCCTCTGAGGGACAGAAGGGTCAGCATGGCTGGCAGAACCAGTAGCACACTTAGAAATGGCTGAGCTGGGGATGCCTGAGGCTACCAAGAGCGAAACCAAGCATCCAAAGCCTTCTCAAAGGCTGATGCTGCCAAAGCCATCTTGAGTGACAAACCCAAACCCAAGCTCTCCCTGAGGTTGATAAACCCCACTGCTCAACTGCCAACTCCCTGGTGAGCAAAGAGCTAAATAATTTACTAATTAATGCTTCCTTTCTTTAAAAGAGTTTCATTCCCTAAAAAGAAACAGGAAAAAGCAATGGCAGGAAGTTCTGAAATCCTCTCTGACATGACTCTGCTTTGAAAGGGCAAATGTGCTGGTGCATGGAACAAGATCTCCTGTAGTCACACTCCACCTGCTGGGAACTGAGGGTTATGCCATCAACATTCACCAGAAGGATGACACGCCATCACAGGCCCTTCCCAGCATCATCATTTAAGCAGCTTTCAAAATGTAGTATCAAAGGCAAAATTGAGGCACAGTGCCCCAGCTGTGGCCACCAACTTCATATTAACTATACTTTTTCTCACCTTACTCAAAAGTGAATAGTTCTGGTAAAAATGATTGACCATGGAAAAATAACACTTTATGCTACAAACTGAAGGCTGGAATTCCTACTTTGGAATGGAAAATGCTTGATAAGAATGGGCACTCCATATGTCTTCAAAGACCCCAGTTGACTAGTTCAAGGTAAAAGTTAAACATATTAAAATAATTAACATTAATTAAATTAAAAGAATTCTCTCCTTATCCATGCCGCCCTATGCCTTCTAGGGAAAATGTGTTGCTGTTGCAGTTACTTCCCTTTGGGACATTATTGGATTCTCTTCATTTCCGCAAGGCTTAGCTATCTGATATATAAGGCGAAGATAACAATACTGGCCCTCCTGAAAATGGGCCTCAAGGAACTGCAGATCAATATGACTGCAAAGCCTTTCATAAATATTTAAACTCTTAAAGCCAAAATCATGAATTCTCTCCATCTTTGCACCGATTTTACTACTTAAAACCTGAACTGGTAAAGTTGTTTTTAGACAAATTTAAATCTAGATGATTTACCTTTGTTACTTTGTCCATTCTCCTTCTGGGATGAAAAAGAAGTTCAGGAAAACAGGCATTCAGGGAACAGTACTTGGGGTATCGGACTTCCTGTGGCCAATGTGAGAAAGCACCTCAGCATGGTGAAACAGAGTTCTCGGGCCGGGAGGGCCAGCTCCACCTGTTGCTATAAATAGCTAAGCAACTTCTCCATACTCACCGGACTCACTCCCAAACAAGTCCTCTTCTCCCCATCTCAATTATCACTGTCTGAATTCAAGTCTTGCACTATTTCAAAAGCCTCCTATCCCCTTCCTATCCCCTTCCAAAGGCCTTCCCGACTGCTACCAAGCCATTCTACTAAAAATGGAAATGTGATTTTATACATACTTCAACTCTAACTTCAATTGAAAGCTTGATCCTAAGGAAACTGATATTGAGGTGAAAACAGCATAGCACAGTGTTGCTAAGACCACGGACACTGGAGCCAGACTGCCTGGGTTCAAATCTCAGCTCCCACATGTCTGGCTGCATGACTGAAGGCAGTTACTTAACATGTTTCTTTTCCCTTAATTTGTCTTAAACTTTTCCTCAATTTTTTGGTAACAGCTTTATTCACATACTGTACAATTCACCTATTTAAAGTGTACCTTTCAGGCCAGGCGTGGTGGCTCACGCCTGTAATCCCAGCACTTTGGGAGGCCGAGGCGGGTGGATTACCAGGTCAGGAGATTGAGACCATCCTGGCTAACATGGTGAAACCCCGTCTCTACAAAAATACAAAAAATTAGCCGGGCACAGTGGCTCACGCCTGTAATCCCAACACTTTGGGAGGCTGAGGCTGATGGATCACAAGGTCAGGAGACTGAGACCATCCTGGCTAACATGGCGAAAACCCATCTGCACTGGGAAAAAAAAAAAAAAATTAGCCAGGCGTGGTGGCAGGAGCCTGTCGCCCCAGCTACTCAGGAGGCTGAGGCAGGAGAATGGCGTGAACCTGGGAGGCGAAGCTTGCAATGAGTGGATATCGCGCCACTGCACTCCAGCCTGGGCTACAGAGTGAGACTCCGTCTCAAAAAAAGAAAAAATGCAAAAATTAGCCAGGTGTGGTGGCAGGTGCCTGTAATCCCAGTTACTTGGGAGGCTGAGGCAGGAGAATCACTTGAACCCAGGAGGTGGAGTTTGCAGTGAGCCGAGATCGTGCCATTTCACTCCAGCCTGGGGGACAAGAGCAAAACTCTGACTCAATAAATAAACAAATAAATATTTCAGTGGTTTTCAGTGTTTTCAGAGTTGTGCAACCATCACTACAATCAATTTTGGAACATTTTCATCATCCTCCAAAAGAAACCCTGTACTCACTGGCAGTTACTCCCATTTTCCCTGCTCTCCCCAGCCCCTGGCAACCACTGATTTACTTTCTGTCTTTCCAGATTTGCCTCTTTTGGACATGTTATGAATAGAGTCATATAATACCTGGTCCCTGCCACTGGCTTCTTTCAGTGAGCATAACACTTTCAAGGATCATTCATGTTACAGCATGAATCAGTGCTTCATTCCTTTTTACAGCTGGATAATATCAAATGATATTCCATCATTTGGGTAACACCACTGTTTGTTTATCCATTCATAAGACGATAGACATTTGGGTTGTTTGCATTTTTTGGTTATTATGAATGTTACTATGAACATTTGTGTACACATTGTTGTGTGGACATATGTATGTTTTCATTTCTCTTGGGTATATAGCTAGGACTCCAATTCCTGGGTCATGTGGTAACTCTGTTTAAACCTCTGAGGGAACTCAACCTGCTTTTGAAGGCTATTTAATGATATGGGACGATGTTCTCTTCCTTTGATAAAAATACATAGAAATATACGCACACATACATTTACCTACATTTATTACAATTTGGGGGTATGTCTGTATCAAATACATTTCTGTACTTTCCAAACTTTGTATAAGTAATACAGTTGATTTTATAATCAGGAAGTAAAAAGTGATTTTTTGCAACACAACTATTCTCCTGCTTAAAAGGCTTCAAAGGCTCCTTATTCCTTATAGGACTTTGCATAAACCTTTATGACCTAGGCCTTGCCTAGTCTCTGAGTTTGCCTACGTCAATACTCTGCTCCAGCAATATTAAATTATTTTAGTTTCCCAGGTACTGTCTCAGTGCCTTTGCACAGGCTGTTTCCTCTACCTGTAATTCCCATCCCTCCTGTGTTTGCCTCACAGACTCCATTTTATTGTCCAAAGCTCCAATTTGGCTAAGAGAATTACACCATGGCCTTTTCTTTATATCCCTAAATCCTAGAGCAATATTTGACTCATAGCAGAAGCTTAATGTATTGAACTGAACTGCAAATATTTTCATGTAACAAGGAAAATATTAGAATGTTATTTATAGTGACCTGCTATATTTCAGCATATGCTTCAAAGCATGTAGAACAGGATGAAAGGTGACAAGTACTTAAAAACTCTAATGCCAATAGCTAACAGTTATCAAGCACTTACTATATACTGGACTGTTTCATACAAGTTATATGTATTAACTCAATCTTCATAATCTTCCTATAAAATAGGTACTATGATTTTTTTTTATTCTTATTTTTTTGAGACAGGGTGTCACTATGTTGCCCAGGCTGAAGTTCAATGGCACGATCACAGCTCAATGCAGCCTCAACTTCCCGGGCTCAGGTGATTTGCCCACTTCAGTCTCCCCCAAATAGCTGGGACCACAGTCATGTGGACGCTACCAGGCTCAGCTAACTTTTTGTACTTTTTGCAGAGATGGGATTTCGCCATGCTGCCCACGCTGGGCTCAAACTCCTGGGCTCAAGTGATCCTCCCGCCTTAGCCTCCCAAAGTGCTGGGATTGTAGGCGTGAGTCACAGGGCCCAGTAAGCTACTGTTTTGAATATACTAATATATTATTAATATAACTAATATGATTTACCATGTAAATCATTTTGATTAGATTCTTAACATATTGGCACCCATAATTATTAAGCTGAGCTACTCTGGGCACACTGCCTATGGGGTAGCCCTGCTCCAAGAGGAGCAGTATCAAAAAAAAAAAAAAAATTAAGCCGAGAAACACTTTTTAAAGGCATGTTCAAATAATTATAAGTCAAATTGAAAAAGTTCTAGTTTCATTGAAAACCACTGTATATGAAACTCTAGGAAGAAAAAGGATTGGATACGCCAACATCATGGTATGTAGGTAAAGAGAAGAATTTAAACAAAAGCCTTAAGGATACAAAGGCAGAGAGGAGAGCTGTAGATCAGTCTGTTTGGCTCAGGCCAGGCTAAGGAATCTAAAGACGGGCAACAGGGAAGGCTTAGGAAGCTCAAGAAGAAAAGCAGCATAGAATCCTAGTGACAAAAAAACCTCAATTAGGTCAAGAAAGTCAAATGCTTTGGAGTTAGAAACGAAGCAGAAGGTATTATGTGGCAAAGTAGCCTATATTTTTCATGAAATAAAACAAAACAATCACCAATTTTATGATTCAAAACATTATATTCTTGTTATGAAATAACTTTGGATACATTTTTCTTCCGAATAAAAGGAGACACTTGTCTTTAGAGACTAATAACCTTTGGGAAACGAGTCTTCCATGGGTTGGGTGACCTCATGTTCTGCTCTTCCTGAAACGGGCTCTATTTACACCTGTCACCCTGGCACTTTGTCCAGTTAGTGCCCCATTTTACTCTCAAAAGTGTCCCAGTTTGAACTGGACTGTGGTGATACTGCACAGCTCTGTACATTTGCCAAAAAGCATTAAATTGTACACCTACCATGGGTAGATTTTACACCTCAATAAAGTTATTTAAAAAGAAATCCCAATTTGAATGACAAGTTAGATTGTTACCTGATCCATATGCCATGGCCTGAAGGCCTTAAAAGTGGTTAAGTGATATTTTGCAAATGGACAATTATCCCAAGGAGTTCTTTTACAAGAAGACAAACTTTCTTTTCTACCAAGACAGCTTCTAGCCACATGACATCAAAATAAGACCTCGCCAAAAAGAAAGTCTCAGAGACCTAATGATAGAGAAGTTGATCTCTATAGGCCCTGCCACTAATGATTCTTTGATCTTGTAAATATGAAAGCAACACTATTAATTATCCCTATTTAATGAGGCAACCTAAGCCAGTGTGCTACTCTAAATAAAATCTGCTCTAAAACCATAGGTGGTCTCTATTTGCTTCAAAAGGATACATAAATTGTTAAAAGCTTTGGCGTGTTGCTGGCTTTAAATATTAAAGCTAGAAACTTTTCCAACTTCAACTTTAACTCTGGAGTCCAGGAATCCTAAAGAAAAAAACAAGGGAACAAAAACACAAACATTAGATTACTAAGTACCAACAGTATCATCAAGTTGAGGTCATTAGGCCAAAAAACCCTGCACAGTGATTGAAACCAAAAGCAAAATGTCTTGCCAGTGATGTGAGGCTGTGAAAAACAGGTTTAGGACATCTGACCAACTCATTTATAGAAGATTCAAGTGTCCACAGTAGGAAGAAAAAATAGAGTTCTTTCATAAACAGGGAAAAAATAACCCTGAACATGATTTGAATATTTCACGTGATTTAAACACAATCGTGACAAGGAACCTTATTAGGCTGCATACCAAAAATAGTTCAGTACAGTCTAGGCACGCACAGCACTGGGAGGCATAACATAAACAATTATCACTAAGTTACTGAGACTTTCCCCAAGAAAGGGACTCATTTCCACAAGCCTCATCTAGATAAGAAAAAAGGACAGAAGCTATTTTCTGCCACAAATACCCCATCATGTCAAGAATTATGATATAGTCTTAACATGATTTATCCTTTAAAAATAAATTATTTATCTCAAATAATGCTTATTAAGAAGAAAAAATTAATGACTTAAATAAGAAAAAAACATAACAAGTAACTATCTTTGTCTCAGGACAATTTTCCTTATACTCTTTATACAGAAATATCTTCTACCCAAACCAAGAAGTTCCACAAAAAAAGCAGCTAAGCCACTAAAAATGCATACCCACCATCCTTTTGGATGCTGCCCCATGGCCCTTGGACCTTTCCATCCTTCTCCACTGTCTGCCTCTCCAGCTCTGTAACCTCCTCCACGCCTCCCACCCCCACCCAATCATTCTAGCCAGTATGTCATCTGATTTCTGGAAAAAATACTGCCAGATGAGCAGAAAGTTCCTTTTTTTTTTTTTTTTTTTGAGACAGAGTCTTGCTATGTCACCCACGCTGGAGTGCAGTGGCTCAAGGTTCAAGCGACTCTCCTGCCTCAGCCTCCTGAGTAGCAGGGATTACAGGCGAGCGTCACCAAGCCTGGCTAATTTTTGTATTTTTTTTTTTTGGTAGAGACGGGGTTTCACCATGTTGGCCAGGCTGGTCTCGAACTCCTGACCTCAAGTTATCCACCTGCCTTAGGCTTCCAAAGTGCTGGGATTACAGGCAAGAGCCACCATGCCCAATCACAGAGTTCTTATATTTTTAAAAAATTGTGTAATTCCCTTATACTGCATGATAACTTAAACATGTGTGTCATTATGGATTGAACTGTGTTCCCTCAAAATACATGCTGAAATCCTAACCCCTGGTACCTCAGAACATGAGGTCGTTGGGAATGGGGTCATTGCCGATGTAATTAAAGTTAAGATAAAGGTCACACTGGAGTAGGGTGGGTCCTTAATCCAATATGACTGGTGTCCTACAAGAAGAAGAAAATTTAGACACAGACACAGAAGGAAGACCGCCACATGATGATGGAGACAGAGACTGGAATGATGCTGCCACAGTCACAGAACCCCTGGGGCTACCAGAAGCTGGGAGGGGAAAGGAGGGATCCTCCCCTAGGATTCAGGGACAGCATAGCCGGCCAACACCTTGATTTCAGATTTGTAGCCTCCAGAACTGTAAGACAATGAATGTCTGCTGTCTCAAGGCATCTGGCCTGTGGTACTTTGTTAGGGCAGCCCTAGGGAAATCACCCGAGTGCTACAACTCAAGGTAGTCTATGCTCAACCACACAGAGAAGAATCTCAGGAAAGGACTGCTACATCTCAAAAAACAAAACGAAATGCTTGGGACATGCAGACTTCCAGTTAGATTGCTCTGTTGTTGACTACTATTTTGTATAACCAACAAATATGTGTTTTCAATGTAATTACTTACTTTATGATGCTCTGGTAATGACAGGGATGAGACTGAAATAAAGCCTCTCTGGACATGAGTCACTTATATTTTTTCTTGACCATTCTTACTTTTTCTGTGCTTTCAACTCTGAGAAGAAGAACATTTCCGAGCTGGGCGTGGTGGCTCAGTTTGTTAAATGAAGAGATGGTCAGAGATAGAAGGAAAATTAGAAGGAAAATTAGAGCAAGGAAGCCAAGGAGTTTTTTTTTGAGACGGAGTCTTGCTCTGTCACCCAGGCTGGAGCGCAGTGGCACAATCTTGGCTCACCCCAACCTCTGCCTCCCGAGTTCAAGAGATTCTCCTGCCTCAGCCTCCGGCGGAGCTGGGATAACAGGCATTAGCTACCATGCCTGGCTAATTTTTGTATTTTTAGTAGAGACGGGGTTTCACCATGTTGGCCAGGCTAGTCTGGAACTCCTGACCTCAGGTGATCCGCCCACCTTGGCCTCCCAAAGTGCTAGGATTAGAGGCGTGAGCCACCACACCTGGCCTAAATTTTTAATATGTTAAAGAAATAAAAGAGAGGAAGGAATGAGAGACTATAAAAATGTCCCAGCAAATTTGAATAAACAACAACAAAAAAAAACTTCTAATAAAGAGTTAACTGAAATTACAAATTCAATGAAAAGGTTAAAGAACGGACTAAACATACATAGCTGGAGGGTGAGTTTGTGAACTGGAAGGCAGATGGGAAGAGATCACCCAGAATACAGCCAGGGAGATTAAGAGAAGGAAAATATAAGATATTAAAATGTATGGCGAGCACAATGATGTGCACGTTCTTAGCACCACTCAGCTGAACCCTCGAATGGTGGCAGTGCATGCCTATAGTCTAGCTACTCGGGAGGTTGAAGTGGGAGGATCACTTGAGCCAAGGAGGTCAAGGCTGTAGCGAGCTATAATCATGCACTTCAGCCTGAGGGATAGAGTTTTAAGAGACTCCATCTCTTTAAAAAAAAAAAAAAAGTCAAAATGGTAAATTTTATGTTATGTGTATTTTATAATTTTTTAAATAAAAAAGACATGGAGAATATAATAAGTCTCATATACATTTAGTCAGATATCTAGGAGATAATAAAGAGAATGGTAATATACAGAGATACAAATTGAGCATTTTTCAGAGTTGTTGAAAGACACAAAACTTCACATCCAGGAAACCCAACAAATCCCAAGTAAAAATAGAAATCTATCCCTAGAAACACTGTAGGGAAATGATACAATCCCAGAGGCCAGAGAAAAGAGATGGATCACCTACAAAGGAACAGCAATTAGACTGACAGCCAACTTCAAAACAGCAGCAATGCGAGCTAGGAGATGGTGCAATCTAGCTAAGCTTTGTATCGTCAATGTACTAAGAGAAAATAACTGTAAACCTAGTATTCTAAATCCTACCTGAGAAAGCAATAAAGACACTGCAGTCAAACAAGAACTGAAAGAAGAGATCTTCAAGGAAAGGGGGTTTTAAAGACATGTACTTAAATAAGAGGAGACAACTATCCCAGATGGAAGGTCATTGACACAAGATGGAATGATGAACAAAAATACTAGTAGCTATAAGGGAAAATCTACACACACTGATTGCATAAAATAGTAAAACTTCCTAATTTGTACATTTAAAATATATAACTAAGATACTTGGCAGAAAAAAAAAAAAAAAAGCACATAAATTGCAAAGGGGATGAATGAAGTTAATGCATTCTGAGTTCCCTGAATGTTCTGGAAGAAAATAAAGATTAAATTTAGACTTTATGGCTGGGCGTGGTGGCTTATACATGTAATCCTAGCACTTTAAGAGGCTGAGGCAGGCGGATCATCTGAGGTCAGGAGTTCGAGACCAGCCTGGTCAACATGGTGAAACCCCATCTCTACTAAAAATACAAAAATTAGCCAGGCATGATGGCACGTGCCTATAATCCCAGCTACTCGGGAGCCTGAGGCAGGAGAATCTCTTGAACCCAGGAGGTGGAGGTTGCAGTGAGCCAAGATCGAGCCATTACACTCTAGCTCGGGCGACAAGAGTGAAACTCCATCTCAAAAAAAAAAAAAAAAATTGACTTTATTATGTATACATACTAAAAATATCTATGTTACCATTAAAAGAACATATGTAGACTAACAAAAGAAAAAAATGGAATAAAATCAATCTCCACGAATACAGATGGTCATTAAATTCCTTAAACCACCAGAAGCTGAACTCCATCTTGGAACACCAAACCTGAGTGAGTCAAGCTGCCAGCTGCAGCCTCTGCTAGGCCCCATCCCTGATTCTGCCAGCTCTGCTGCCACCTGGACCCAAGCTTTATCCATGCTGCTATGCCAGAATAGTCATGAACAGAATACTCAGGAACGGAAGTCTCACTGTGAGAAAATCTACCATCCCCTTCCAAGATTATTTATTTTTAGAAATCTTTAAATTTAAGGCCGGGCGCGGTGGCTCAAGCCTGTAATCCCAACACTTTGGGAGGCCGAGACGGGTGGATCACGAGGTCAGGAGATCGAGACCATCCTGGCGAACACCGTGAAACCCCGTCTCTACTAAAAAATACAAAAAACTAGCTGGGCGAGGTGGCGGGCGCCTGTAGTCCCAGCTACTCGGGAGGCTGAGGCAAGAGAATGGCGTAAACCTGGGAGGCGGAGCTTGCAGTGAGCTGAGATCTGGCCACTGCACTCCAGCCCGGGCTACAGAGTGAGACTCCGTCTCAAAAAAAAAAAAAAAAAAAAAAAAGAAATCTTTAAATTTAATTTTTAATTTTTTTAAATTTATTTTTATTATTTTCTTTGTTTTAATCCTCCAAGACATCTGAACCCTTCCAAATTTAACCACCTTCTTAATGTTTATTTCTTCAACTTTCTGGGAGAGGAAGTAGGTAAATCTAGAATGATCAAGAAAAAACAGCAAAAACTTCAACTTGGGCTACTCTACAAAAGGCCTGCTTTAATGAAAGCAGTCAACTAAGTAGCCTTCAGTTTAGCAGTTACTATTCAGGAGGGATGAAAGTTGTTTTACAGAATTATAACTGAACGGGATGCTGAAATGTACTAGGTTTTGGAAGAATTGCATCAGTTGCTGCTGAGTGACAGAGTGACCTGGGTGACAGAATGAGACTCTGTCTCCAAAACACAAACAAACAAGGCCAGGCGCAGTGGCTCACGCCTGTAATCCTAGCACTTTGGGAGGCCAAGGCAAGTGGATCACCTGAGGTCAGGAGTTCAAGACCATCCTGGCCAACATGGTGAAACCCCATCCCTACTAAAAATACAACAATTAGCCAGCCGTGGTGGTGCGCACCTGTAGCCCCAGCTACTCAGGAGGCTGAGGCAAGAGAATCGCTTGAACCCGGGAGACAGAGGTTGCAGTGAGCCGAGATTGCGACACTATACTCCAGCCTGGGCGACAGAGCGAGACTATCTCAAAAATAAACCATTTAAACAAACAAAACATACTCGTGTTAAAATTCATGGAACTATACATCCTAAAAAGTCAATTCTATGTGTGAGAATGTAAAAAGTTTAAAGTTGCCATTCGAGCAGGTGAGAATCCTTGCTTGCTGTAATTTTTTTTTTTGAGACAAGGTCTTGCTCTATTGCCCAGGATGGAGTGCAGTGGCACTCTTGGTTCACTGCAACCTTCACCTCCCGGGTTTGAACAATTCTTCTGCCTCAGCCTCCTGAGTAGCTGGAATTACAGGTGCATGCCACCACACCCAGTTAATTTTTGTACTTTTAGTAGAGATGGGGTCTCCCTATGTTGGCCAGACTGGTCTCGAACTCCTGGCCTCCAGTGATCCACCCACCTCGGCCTCCCAAAGTACTGGGATTACAGGTGTGAGCCACCGCGCCCGGCCAACTTTCTGTAACATTTTAACACTGGTACACATATGCCTAAAAACTACTTTTGTTTGCTTTGATGTATATGTAAAGGGAATCACATAGCTTGTCCTCTCTTGTATCCAGCTTAAGATTTCATCATTGTGTGATTTAGTTCATTCATTCTCATTGATGTATAATATTCCATTGTGTGAATATAACACAATGTATTTATGCATGCTCCTGTTGGTGTACAATTGGGTTGTTCCTAGTTTTTGCTATTACAAAGTGTTAATTACTGTAACTCTTCCAGATTTAATGTATGTACAAGTCGCAAACCACTGCTAGTACAGGATGGCAAAAACCAAACCTAACTAACCATCTAATAGAAGACTGACTAAAAAATTATGGCTATAACTAAAAATAATAACAGAAGCAAATTTTAGTTTTTTAAAGCATCATTCAGAAACCCCCAGCTTATAGAAGATAAAACCACAATGTCACCCAGGACCTGACACAAGAGTTAAAAGCTGGCACTTGCCTGGAAGAGTTCTTTAAATGACGGGTGCACCATAGGGTTGGGAACAAAAGGAAGGGCATAGAAAGGAAGAAACTCTGTGGTCTGGCTCAAGGCTGCCCCTTTGGTCTCCAGGTAGGTTTTGAAGTAAGAAATCTTTTCATCCAGCTCCTCTTTGTCCTGGAGGAAGGGAAAGCATTTGTTTGAGGTCTCCAGCTCAATGCCCAGTCCATCTGCTCACCCTATCCTCTCTCTGAGGCTCCTTCTGTCCCAGTCATGTCGCTGGCATCCCCTATCTAGCCTGGCAGGTGCGTTGTCTCTAGAATTCTACCATCCACCCTAAATTTCCCCCTTAATGAAACTTAGGAAGATCAGAGAACTGTATATACAGTTCAATATGCTGCTTTTTAACTTTATTATTGCCATTTTCTCACATCCTTAAAATTCTTCATAAACATTTTCAATGGCAGGACAAAACCTCATCTTGTCTATCACATTTATTTAACTAGTTTCCTCATTATTAGACAGACACATGGCTTCTACTTTTCAGATATAAATAAGTATCTGTCTGCATTCCCATGCCTCCAGCAGGAGCGGTTTCTAAAGGTTAACAGGCATTTCTTTATGGTGTTTGGAAACAGAAGCTTCCATCTCGCTCCTTTCCTTTCTTGTGCTAAGGCCTGGGCTCGCTCCGTGTCACTATTCCATGTGTATCCCAGGCAAGTTAGTTCCCCTCTCAGGGTTCTACCTCCTCTTGGCCCTCAATGAGAAAACCAGAGTTGGTGAATGTGGGGCTTTGCTCCCACACTGGCTCTACCAGTCATGGCCTTCACAGTCTCGTACACAGACTAACCTGTTCTTACAAACACATCTCAGTTGACCTATACTAGGAGGCCCTCTTTTGACCCCCAGACGTAAAAGAAACAGAAATACAAACAGAAAATGAAAATCTCCTGTGATCTTCCCTGGAAGAGTAATAACCTGAGGAACAGCCTTCCAACAACTACTACGATGTACGGTCCCGCTGCTCCCTCCACCACTGTCCCCACCTTTGGTGTTCTGACATTCTCATGCGTTCACATTGGTCCACAGGGCAGTAATTAATGCATGGGGTCAAATGCCAGCTCGCCTCTGTTGCCCTTCTGTCATCAAAGCTCAGCCACCCCAGCAGCTTGACACTTCAGCCCTCTCCTCTCTTCCCATCTCCAGCCCCATCTGGGAAAGGACTGCAGACACTAAATTCAACCTATCACTCAAAAGGACTTTCCACAAAGAGACGTACCCTTTTCCACGACTTAAGTTTAAATGTGTGTTCTGGCCAGACACAGTGGCTCATGCCTGTAATCCCAGCACTTTGGGAGGCCAAGGTGAGAGGACTGTTTGAGCCCAGGAGTTCAAGACCAGCCTGGGCAACATAGCAAGACCCTTTCTCTACAATAAATATGTAAATAATTTTATGTTCTAATATAGGGTCTAATATGCAGCTGAAATATGGATTCTCTTAGACATACATGTCTACAGACGAAATTGCCAAATAAACTTAATTTTGATGAGGTTTCAAAAACTTGAGGTATTTAGGAAAACAATATAGCTTTGATTACAGAAATTATTAAATCTCCATAAAAATTAGAATATAAGCTGCTGGGAATATGGTAGAAAATCACTCCTCAGGACAGAGGATGCCTGTACCTTGTAAGCAATATAACAAAACAGCCACATATAAAATCCACACCCATGTGGACAATGACAGCAAACACTGTTCCTTAACACACCATTCAGACCCACCCGCAACACCAGGTAAACCCACCGGTCTCCCCACAGAGTGCTTCAGAAGATAGATGGCAAAATGGATGTGGAGATAGAATTCCAGCTTCTGGGCAAAGGAGTCCCCATCTCGGACGGAACTGGGAATGTGCTCCTCCCACAGACTGAAGAACACCTTCTGGTCTCCGTCGTCAAATGCAGCAACAAGATCCTTCTGTGGAGAAGACATCAGACTACACCTCGTTGTAAATTTCAACACCCAAAATTCTCACAACTCACAACACCACAGATTTCCCACATACTCCTTTTCAGAGGTAAAGGATAGAAAAACAGAGATCCCACAGGATTCAAGCTCCTGAGCCTGCGATTCCTGCAGACCAATCCTGGTTTCCCACACCTTTGCAATATCTAATCTGGGCACTATGAAGAACACACAAAACATTTAAGGTCTTTGAAACAGAAAGAATCAGGCATAGAACAAAGACTTGGGGCCAGAGAACTCACGGACACGTAAATATACTGAAGTCACCCTTTGGACCTGCTGACCCACAGCATGCAACTGACAAAAACTATCCAGACCGAGTCTAGCCGGGCCTCCCAGGAACAAACCTCACATGCACGGAAGGTTGCTGACAGCATTGCTCCACGTCCTGGAGTGGCCAGGAGCCCACACACACTGACCCAGTCAATCCTGGGCCTAGGCAATAGCACTGCCACTTGCCCCACTGCTAGAAGCACACCAGGCTGAGATGGAGCTGAAGGAAGACCCCAATATACCATAAGGTGACTGTCCATGCCTGCCAGCTGCAGCTGCAGCGACAGAGAAGGCTGGAGGTGGAGGAAGGAGCACCAGCTCAGTGCCGTTTGACCTGGGACAACGACAGCGTCATGATTTAGCATGCACTAGTTGAAAGAATTCTGGAGAAAGGAAGTGGCAATTATCACGTCACCTGTCTCACAAGGAAGATAATTCACCTGTCACAAATACCTGTGGCATAATTTTGTGGATTTAAGTAAAAGGCAGAAGTGAAAGAACTTCCTAAGAGTCTAAAACAATGCAGCTGCTACTGTTCTTTTTGTATCGAATGCCCAAGATATTTGGACTTACATTTTATGCTCAACTGCAACAGTGTTTCTGAGATTGGATTTTCTATAGAATCCCCAATTCCGGCCGGGCGCGGTGGCTCAAGCCTGTAATCCCAGCACTTTGGGAGGCCGAGACAGGCGGATCACAAGGTCAGGAGATCGAGACCATCCTGGCGAACACAGTGAAACCCTGTCTCTACTAAAAAAATACAAAAAACTAGCCAGGCGAGGTGGCGGGCGCCTGTAGTCCCAGCTACTCGGGAGGCTGAGGCAGGAGAATGGCGTAAACCCGGGAGACAGAGCTTGCAGTGAGCTGAGATCCAGCCACAGCACTCCAGCCTGGGCGACAGAGCAAGACTCCGTCTCAACAAAAAAATAAATAAATAAAGAATCCCCACTTCCCCACCCAATACCATTGTTACTTACCACCATTATTGGCCTTTGTTCTTTTATACTTCTAAAAATGAGTTCATGGGTGCAGTGGCTCACACCTGTAATCCCAGCACTTTGGGAGACCAAGGCGCGTGGATCATGAGGTCAGGAGTTCAGCCTAACCAACATGGTGAAACCCCGTCTCTACTAAAAATACAAAAACTAGCCAGGCGTGGTGGTACATGCCTGTAATCCCAGCTACTCCAGAGGCTGAGGCAGGAGAATTGCTTGAACCCGGGAGGCAGAGGTTGGAGTGAGCCGAGATTGTGCCACTGCACTCCAACCTGGGCAATAGAGCGAGACTCCATCTCAAAAAAAAAAAAAAAAAAAAAAGTGAGTTTACATGGCCGAGCATGGTAGCTCACACTTGTAATCCCAGCACTTTGGAAGGTCAAGGTAGGCAGATCATTTGAGCCCAGGAGTTCAAGATGAGCCTGGACAACATGGTGAAACCCTGTCTCTACTAAAAATACAAAAATTAGCTGGGCGTGGTGACATGTGCCTGTAGTCCCAGCTACCCGGGAGGCTGAGGTGGAAGGACCATCTGAGCCCTGGAGGTAGAGGCTGCAGTGAGCTGAGATTGCACCACTGTATTTAGCCTAAGCGACAGAAAGAGACCCTGTCTCAGAAAAAAAAAAAAATAGAAAAACGTTTACAGATAATTTTCCTGCAAAATTGTCATTTTTAAAAATTACTTGTTTTATCTGTTTATAAGCAAATTTTCTAACATAAGATGGAAACGTATAGAGAACAAATAATGTAACAGTGTTTGGTTACACATATGTCAAAGATGTTGATTGGTAAGGAATCCTCAAATCTGAATATTACAAAAATGTTCACTATGTCATGTGATCAAAAACTGTCTCTGAATACTGCCTGATGCTGGAAGGTGCCGGTTACATTTCAAGTAAACTCAGAATTTTTCTAATAAGCCCTACAATGAGCATCTACCTCCTCAAGGCTGGCTCTTCTGTTCCTCCTGGACACAGGCAAGGGACAGTCTGTTAGCAGCTGTGGGTGGGGGTTGCCAAAACAAAGCACAAGCAGCTGAATACAGCCACCTCTTGGAAGAATTTGGGGAAGGTGGCCAGAGACCCGCATGCTTGTTAATGACTGCCACAAAGGTGAACAGATCCTCCTGGGGCAGTGCTATGGGGCCAGGCTCACCCCCACGCTTGCCTCTGCCAAGGTCCCAAGTAAGCCCTGTGACCATTCCTGAGAAGGCCTTGCCACGAGAAGTGCGGTGACCAAGAGTTCTCTGACTGTGTGACTGAGGTGAGCGCAGACTCTTGTGAAATGTTATGGCTTAGAGAAAAGATATTTTCTTAACATGGCTTGGCAGAATCCACAAGTCAAAAGGCCCATCTACAGTTTGTTCTAAGGTCTCTATTTGTAGATCTGAAACCACAAACCTTTGCTGTCATCATAATCACCTCTATCATCCTTCCTAACTCATGACTCATATTCTGTACCTGGAAATGGTCCCTGAGCTTAAAATAATACCCACACATAAAAGAATCCACTATTAAAACTTACAGTCACAAAATATTAGTGATGTTCTATAAACTATGATCAAAGCAGAATCAACAAGATGAGAAAATGTGTACACCATCAATAGGAACTTGTAAACACACATGCTTCTTACATCTCACAACAATGTAAACATACTTAACACTACTGAACTATACACATAAAACTGCTGGGGGAAACTCACTATTTTTTGAGTTCCACTAAAAATTAGCATATTTTGCTCAACCTCAGTTCTAGATGTATTTTTTTCTTCTTCTTTTTAAATTTTTTCCCCACTCTTCTTCACTCAAACCAGACATTTCATTTGGGAAATCTACCATAGTGGGGGACACAGCTGTTGATTGGATGAGCAGAAAAGAAATGTTTGTGACATCAGAAAGGTTCAAGGTCTTACAAGTTATATAAAAATGAACCTGAAGACATCAGAGAAATACAAATCAAAACTATGACAAGATATCACTTCAAACCCATCAAAATGGCTAATATTTTAAAAACACACAGAGAGAAAATAACAAGCATTGGCAAGGAAGTAGAGAAACTGGAACGCTTAAGTACTGCTGGTGGGAATGGAAAATGGTACAACCACTTTGTAAAACAGCTTGGCAATTCCTCAAAAAATTAAAAATAGAGCTACCATATGATCCAGCAATACTTCCTGGTATACATCCAAAAGAACAGAAAGCAAGGCCTTAAAGAGATACTTGCACACCCACGTTCACTGCAGCACTATTTTTTTTTTTTTTTTGAGAAGAAGTCTCGCTCTTGTCCCCCAGGTTGGAGTGCAATGGTGCAATCTTGGCTCACTGCAACCTCCGTCTCCCAGGTTCAAGCTATTCTCTTGCCTCAGCCTCCCGAGTAGCTGGGACTCCAGGCACTGGCCACCACGCCCGGCTAATTTTGTATTCTTTTTTTTTTTTTTTTTGGGTAGAGATGGGGTTTCACCATGTTGGCCAGGCTGGTCTTGAACTCCTGACCTCAGGTGATCTGCCCACCTCAGCCTCCTAAAGTGCTGGGATTACAGGCATGAGCCACTGCACCCGGCCCTAACAGCATTATTCTTAATACCCAAGAGGTGGAAGCAACCCGAGTGTCCATCAATAGAAGAACAGATAAACAAGCTGTGGGGTGTGTGTGTGAATACGTACCAGAGAATATTATTCAGCCTTTAAAAGGAAAGGAAATCTTGTCATATACCGCAACATGAATGAACTTTGATGACATTATGCTGGATGAAATAAGCCAATTACAGAAAGACAAATACTGTATAATTCCATTTATAGGACATATCTAAAGTAGCCAATTCATAGACAGAAAGTTAAGAATAGTGGCTGCCAAGGCCTAGGGGGAGGATAAAGGGAGAGTTGTTCAATGGGGACAGAGTTTCATGTTTGTAAGATGAAAAATTCTAGAGATCCGTTTCACAACAACGTGAACACATTTAACACTACTGAACTGTACATGTAAGAATAGTTAAGAGGAGACATTCTATGTTATCTTTAATCACAATTTTTTAAAAAGACCTGAAGAGACATTTGAGTGTTCTCAGATGCAGCTGGAGCTGAAAGGCAACAGGAACCCAGTTGGAAAAGTGTACAGCAGCCGCCTCTGGAGGGACCCGACAAGCAAAGAAGCTTCACGACACAGGGCCTGTCGGCCTTACCCTGTATCGTCACATAATCTGGTCACGTGTGAACTCCACAAAAGATTCTCACTGTTCTGCTAGTTAGGTATTGAGGATTTGCTACATTCCTCTCAAATGGTAGCTTTAATTAACAGATGCTCACATACACTTCCCACGTGTAGGGTAAAGGTCTTTTTCTCATCCAGAAAGAACCAGGGAAGCCAGGTGCTGCGGAGTGAAGCTGATTCCCCGAGGAACACACTTCACTCTAAGAACCTGTTTTCGCCTCTAATAATGACCGTATTCTTCTATGTTCTGAACATATCTCCCTGGGGAAGGGGGTGCCAGGGAGGTCTGGCTCCTGTAGCATCCACAGAAGAGTCTGTGTTGACAGAAAGCAGCAGCAGCTCAGCATCCAGGGGCCTGCGGCCTGAAGGGGAGCAGGCAGAGGGTTCAGCCCTGCCTTGAGCTCCACAGGCCACTTCAAAAGAGCCCCTCTCTCAACAGTGCCCATGCCAGGCCACTAGGGAGTCAAGTACTAGGAGAAAACCAGCGGTGGCTGCCACCTGAACTCCGGCTACTCAAGGGGCTTGCAAGCCAAGCCTCAAATTATTTCTGGAAGTAGGTATGTTAAAATTTAAAAATCTGTTGAAGTAATAATGCCAGGTGCAGTGGCTCATGCCTATAATCCCAGTGCTTTGGGAGGCTGAGGCGAGAGGATCACTTGACATTGGGAGTTTGAGACCAGCCTGGGAAACACAGCAAGACTCTGTCTCCACATAACTTTTTTTTTTTAATTATAAGAATAAAATAGACCAGGCATGATGGCTCACATCTGTAATCCCAGCACTTTGGATGGCTGAGGCAGGTGGCTCACCGGAGGTCAGGGGTTTGAGACCAGCCTGGCCAACATGGCAAAACCTTATCTCCACTAAAAATACTAAAACTAGCCGGGCATGATGGCGTATGCCTGTAATCCCAGCTACTTGGGAGGCTGAGGCAGGAGAATCGCTTGAACTCAGGAGGCGGAGGCTGTAGTAAGCCGAGATCCTGCCACTGCACTCCAGCCTGGGCAACAGAACGCAACTCCGTCTCAAATAAATAAATAAATAAATAAATAATAAAATCATCCAAAGGTGAAACATGCTGTCTCGGGAAATGGTCAATGGAAATATTCTAGGTGAACTGATTACTTATCTGGCATATTACAAATGAGATCGAGACATCAAATAATGGTTAAAATAATGACTTTTTTTTTTTTGGAGACAGGGTCTTACTCTGTCACTACAGCTGGAGTGCAGCAGTATGATCATGGCTCAACGCAGCCTTGATTTCCTGGGCTCAAGTGATCCTCCTACCTCAGGCAACTAAGCAGCTACAACTACAGGTGCATGCCACCACGCTTGGCCAATTTTTTATTTTTTATAGAAACGAGGTTCTGGCTAGGCGTGGTGGCTCATATCTGTAATCCCAGCATTTTTGGGAGGCCAAGGCGGGAGGATCACTTGAGGTCAGGAGTTCGAGACCAGCCTGGCCAACGTAGTGAAACCCCATTTCTACTAAAAATACAAAAATGAGCCAGACACAGTGGCATCTGCCTGTAATCCCAGCTACTAGGGAGGGTGAGGCAGGAGTATTGCTTGAACCCCGGCGGCAGAGGTTGTGATGAGCCGAGATCGTACCACTGTACTCCAGCCTGGGCTACAGAGTGAGAGATTCCGTCTCAAATAAAAAGAAAAAGAAACGACGTACTACTGTGTTGCACAGGCTGGTCTTGAACTCCTGGGCTTATGCGATCCTCCTGCCTCGGTCTCCCAAAGCGCTGGGATTACAGGAGTTAGCCACCATGCCCAGCCAAGGATTTTTAAGTTCCCTTCTAACCCTGAGAGTTGAGGTCTGTATAATCTCCCCTGCAGCCCACTGGTATTCACAGAGTTGCTCAGACTTCCTTTCATAGACCCACCTCGTCAGTCTCACTCTTGCTCCCTGTTCCCTCCAACCTCCCCAAGCTAGAATGCAAATGCTGTACTGGCAGGGGCTGGATTTCGTTTGTTCACTGTTGGATCCCCAGCGCCTAGAATTAATAACCTGAAACTCCTCAGGAGGAAGGCTACAATTGTCTCAGTTCCTAAACATTGCATGTTTCTTCTTTTCCTTCTTCCCAAGAAATGTTTGTGAAAGATCTTATATGGCTACACATTTCCTAGGGAGGGTACAGAGATTTAAAATGACATTATTAGTTCATCTATAAACACTTGTGCAATCTAAAGTAACTCTGAGCAGGTGCTCAGAAACTATTCCAGCACTATCCAATGGCAGCATTTTCCACAAGCTGGGAGCATCTTGAATTATCTACAGGGATGAAAAATAAGCAAAATGTTACCTGAATTGTCAATGATTTGGAGTCTCTGAAAGATCCACCTACTGTTTTACACAATGGTTTTCCTTTTATTTTGCATTCTTTTGAAAATGTTTTCAAGGTGTCTTCAAATTCAGCAAAATCTAAATACTATAAAAAATAAATAATTCAATTAAACAGCAAAACAAACAAATAATCTAATTTAAAAACAGCCAAAGGATCTGAATAGATATTTATCCAAAGAAGACATTAAAAGGACCAGCAGATACCTGAAAAGGTGCTTAACATCACTAACAATCAGAGAAATGCAAATCAAAACCACACAGACATAATTCCCTCACACCCATCAGAATGGCTATTACAAAAAAGATAAAAGATAAAAAGTGTTGGCAATGATGTGGAGAAAAGGAAACACTTGCGTACTATTGGTGAGATTGTAAATTGGTACAGCTATTATAGAAAACAGTATGGAGGTTCCTCAAAAAAATAAAAATAGAACTACTGGCCGGGAGCAGTGGCCCACGCCTATAATCCCAGCACTTTGGGAGGCTGAGGTGGGCAGATCACAAGGTCAGGAGTTCGAGATCAGCCTGACCAACATGGTGAAACCCCATCTCTACTAAAAATACAAAAATTAGCCGGGAGCAGTGGCGGGTGCCTGTAGTCCCAGCTACTCAGGAGGCTGAGGCAGGAGAACTACCTGAACCCGGGAGGCAGAGCTTGCAGTGAGCTGAGATCACACCACTGCACTCCAGCCTGGTGACAGAGTAAGACTCCATCTCAAAACACACAAACAAACAAAAACAGAACTACCAGATGATCCAGCAATTCCATTTCTGGGTATAGACAGAAAGGAAATAAAATCAGTATTTCAAAGAGACATCTGTATCTGCATGCTCATTGCAGCATTATTCATAATAGCCAAGATATGGAAATGATCTAGGTGTCTATCAATAGATGAATGGATAAAGAAAAAGTGGTGTCAGGTGCGGTGGCTCACGCCTGTAATCCCAGCACTTTGGGAGGCCGAGGTGGGCAGATCACAAGGTCAGAAGTTCGAGACCAGCCTGACCAATATGGTGAAACCCCGTCTCTAATAAAAACACAAAAATTAGCTGGATGTGGTGGCGGGGGCCTGTAATCCCAGCTGCTTGGGAGGCTGAGGCAGGAGAATCACTTGAACCCAGGAGGCAGAGGTTGCAGTGGGCCGAGATCACGCCACTGTACTCCAGCCTGGGCAACAGAGTGAGACTCTGTCTCAAAAAAAAAAAAGAAAAGAAAAGAAAAAGTGCTATAGGCCAGATGGCATGGCTCATGCCTGTAATCCCAAAACTTTGGGAGGCCGAGGTAGGATTGCTTGAGCCCAGGACTTTGAGACCAGCCTGGGCAACAAAGCGAGACCCCATCTCAGATAAATAAATTTTTAAAAGAAAATGTGTTATACAGGTAGGGTGCAGTGGCTCATGTCTGCAATCCCAGAACTTTGGGAGGCTGAGGCAGGAGGATTGCTTGAAGCCAAGAGTTCAAGACCAGCTTGGACAACAGAATGAGATCCTATCTCTACAAAAATTAAAATAAAACCTAGCTGAGCATGGTCATGCACGCCTGTAGTCTCAGCTACCCGGGAGGCTGAGGCAGGCAGACTGCTTGAGCCCAGGAGTTCAAGGCTACAGTGAACCATGATCACACCACTGCACTCCAGCATAGGTGACAGAACAAGACCTTGTCTCTAAAAAAGAATTTTAACGTAAATTTAAAAATATATATATATTCACCATCACACCACCAAATTCCAACTCTGCATTTGCATGGTGGGTGCCTCATTCTTGCTCCAGACCCATGGCTCTCGCAACCTACAGATGGTTACTCACCCAGTTAAGCAGCAGCAAGCACCAACCATTTCTTTAGCACCAGAAAGTTTAAGGCCTGGGCCCTACTTGTCAAAGCTTTTAGTGTAGGAAACCTAGGCCATTACCAGACAATGAGTTAAAAAAATTATGATGCATCTACTCAATGAAACACTCTATGGCATTCAAATGTCTAGGGCAGATCATAGGCAGATGTTCATGCTATATTATTGTTGGCAGATAAAAAGCAAGCTACAGAACAATGTATCATCCCATTCTGCAAAACAAACTACAGGCATATGAACATATTTTTACTATTCATAGAAAGAAGTCTGGGAGGGAAATTTCTTTTTTATATTTCTGTAGTGCTTGAATCTTTTACCATGGACATGTATTGTTTTTATAATTTTCTTTCAAGGGACTTTTTAAGTGACTTTAAGATCTGTTTAGTTATAAAAACAAAATGTAAATGCATGGAATGTTATATAATACAAAAATAGCTCCAACATAACAATAGAAGAAATACTACAAGGCACTAAACAGTTGGTTGCATTTTAAAACACAAGTTTTCTAGATGTTTCTCTGTGACCTCTGTTTTGTGTAATATACCTACCTCTCTCACTAGTCCAAGTAATTCAGATTCATGAGCCAGAATGTCCCCCATATTGAACTGTTACTGGTAATTAATTCTCACAGCAAAAATCTCTAGAAGGCAAAAATATAAGAGCTTTCATTTCAACCACCTGTGAAACCACAAAAAGGTGGTTGTGGTGAGCAGAATAATGGCCCCAAAGACATCCATGCCCCAATCCCCAGAACCTGTGAATACGTGAGGTTACACGGCAAGGGGGAATTAAGGCGCAGATGGAATTAAGGTTGCTCATCAGCTGACCTTTAAATTGGGGGATGATCCTGGATTACCCAGGTGAGCCCAAGGCAGTCACAGCAGAGGGAGGGGGGCAGACGGAGGCAAGAGCGTCAGTGTCAGGATGATGAGATGTGAGAAAGACAACAGCCACTGCAGGCTTTAAAGGGGTGAAAGGGGCATAAACCAAGGAGGGTAGGTAGCCTCTAGAAGCTGCATAAGGCAAGGAACAGATCCTCCCAGAGCATCCAGAAATGATCAATCCCCACAAACACCTTGGCTTTAGCTCAGTGAGAGCCATTTCAGACTTCTGACCTCCAGAACTAGAAGATAATAAATCTTTTTTGCTTTACACCACTCAGTTTATGGTCATTTGTTCAGCAGCACTAGGAAATACAATGGCTAAAGTCAAAAGAAACTCTTCCTACTCTTTCTACCAGCCCTCCCTCGAGGTGTACCCAAAGCAGTCATTCCCCACGGCCCACACCCCAGGCTCAGCCCAAAGCAGTTGCCTGTAACCCCAGAGGAATTAAAAAGTCTGGACTCTAATGCTCACCATGCCATTCACTGGCACCCGATCTGGGGCAAATCACTGAAATGCAGAGCCTTTTTTCATCTATAAAATTCAGAATGTTTCAGAACTCTTCCAATTTTTTTTTTTTTTTTGAGATAGGATCTCACTCCGTTGCCCAGGCTGGAGTGCAATGGTTCGATCATAGCTCATTGCAAGCTAAAACTCCCGGGCTAAAGTGATCCTCCCTCCTCAGCCTCCCCAGTGGCTAGGACTATAGGTGCAAGCCACCATACCCAGGTAATATATATTTTTTTTTTTTGTAGGAGAGACAGGGTCTTACTAAGCTGCCAAACTCCTGGGTAATGCAATCCTCCAGCCTTGGCCTCCTAAAGTGCTGGGATTACAGGCATGAGCCACCACACCCAGTCAGATCTCTTCTGAGTCTGTAACCTTACATTTTTCTGGCAGTGCCTCCCCATCTCCTCTCTCTCCACTCCAATCCAATTTCTACACTTTTAACAATGAGCATTCTCCTCCTGCTTGGGACCCTCCTGTGGTTCTACCACCCTCCAGATGAAGGCGAGACTCCTTGGGCCCAACTCCCAAAGCCCTAGACAACGTGGCCTCTGACACACTCCCATTTGTTCTGTAAACCTGAGCCACAATGGCCACTGTGTGCTCCCTGTGTACACCCACTGAACACCCAAAGCCCACGCCTGCCCTCGTGAACTCTGGCTCACTGCCCTTCCTTAAGATACTCACGTCTCATTCAGGTCTCTGCTTAACTGTCACCTCCTCAGTCTTGCCCTGACCACCCTTTCTAAGAGGTCGGCCCATCACTTCTCAGCCCTTTCTGCTGCTTGATTCTTCTCAACAGCACCTGACAGGTGTTCCCCTGGCATCCCCAGTGCCTAGACCAGTGCCTGGCACACAGTACGGACTCAAAAACACGGACAGAGTGGAAATTAATTCCAGACATGAAGAAAACAGTGCAAGGAAAGGGACAGAACCTGAAGGAGACGGGTACGGGGTTATTTTAGATAGAGTGGTTGACGGCCTCACTGGGAATGTGACATTTTAGCAAAGATTGAGCGCTTGGATCTGGGGAAGAGGGCTTTGCTAGGTCACAGGCCTCAGGCCGCAGACCTCTGCAGTCTTGGGGTATTGGGATGTAGCTAGAGGTAAGGCAGAGAGCAGCAGGCAATGGGGGGCCGGGGCCAGGTCAGGTGGGCCTTGCAGAGCTGGTAAGTGGCTTGGACATTAGGCTGAGAGTAACAGGAGGCTCAGAGAGAATATGGAGGAGGGGACTGACACCACCTGTTTTGTTTGTTTGTTTGTTTTTTCCTGAGACAGAGTTTCCCTCTGTTGCCCAGGCTAGAGTGCAGTGACATGATCATAGCTCACCGCATCCTCAAACTCCTGGGCTCAAGCAATCTTCCCACGTCAGCCTCCCAGGTAGCTGCGCCTACAGAGTGTGCTGCTATGCCCCAGTAATTTGTTTTCTGGTTTTTTTGTTTGTTTGGTTTTTGGTGAGTTTTTGTTTTTGTTTTTGTTTTTGAGACAGAGACTCACTGTTGTCACCTGGGCTGGAGTGCAATGGCACAATCTCGGCTCACTGCAACCTCCGCCTCCCGGGTTCTAGCAATTCTCCTGCCTCAGCCTCCCGAGTAGCTGAGATTACAGGCGCCCACCACCATGCCTGGTTAATTTTTGTATTTTTAGTAGAGATGGGGTTTCACCATGTTGGCCAGGCTAGTCTCGAACTCCTGACCTCATGTGATCTACCTGCCTCAGCCTCCCAAAGTGCTGGGATTACAGGCGTGAGCCACCGTGCCCAGCCTTGGTTTTTTCAGAGACAGGGTTTCACCATTGCCCAGGCTGGTCTTGAACTCCTGGGCTCAATTCTCCCTCCTCTGCCTCCCAAAAGTGCTGGGATTACAGGGGTGAGCCACCACGCCCGGCTGCTGATGTCCATTTTTTAATATGCATGTTGCCTGTTCTGCAGAGAAGACTGGAGGGGAGTGGGAAGAGGGAGATGAGTACCGCTCAGCCCATGCCAGCCATGAGCGTCATTCGGATAAGCAAAAGGGGCCATGAGTGTTGTGAGTCCAGATGGAAAAGGCAGAAGAGGCACAGTCTGCAGACGGGCTGGTTGTGGGACATGAGAGGAAGAAGGGAAGGAAGAACCCTGGGATCTGAGCAGCTGGCCGAATAGTATGTCATTTCATGAGTCAACGAAAACATGGGGAAGGACTGCTTTGAGGTCAAACCAAGAGCCGTTTTGGCTGTAAGTCTGAGCTGCCGGTTAGACATTCCAGTGGAGGTTCCGAAATGGTCAGGGGGTATTATAAGAACTAAAGAAAGAGGAGAGAGGAGAGAAACACGAAGGGTCACTCGACAGTCAACAGGTTTATTTCAAACCTGGGAGGGACTTCCAACCGAGTTAGGTCAGAGCCACACTCTCTTACAGACTAAGAGTTTTTAAGGATTCAGGGTGGGAGAGTTTATCAGAGGCTTGGACTGCTTCTGTCTCTTTGGTGTGCTTATCTGGGAGGGAGAGTTGTATGTCTGTTCCCATACATCTTTCTGCAGCTGGAGGCGTACCCCGCCAAGTCTGCTTTTAGCTTCCCTTAGTAGACCTGAAGGGAACAGAATGTCCTTATTAGGGCCCACTGTTATACTGAGGCCCATTGTAAGAGGGTGAAGTTTGGCAGGTACCCAAGAAACAAACCTGTTGACTGTCGAGTCACCCTTCATGTTTCTCTCCTCTTTCTTTAATTCTTACAGATACATGAGCCTGGAGTTTAAGGGAGAAGCAGGAACGGCATTCAGAGGGATAGCAGAGAATATGGGTGCTGAGCAAAGACACAGATTTAGTGATTAGAAATGAAATAGGCTGGGTGCAGTGGCTCACACCTGTAATCCTAGCACTTTGGGATACCAAGACAGGCAGATCACCTGCGCTCATGAGCTCGAGACCAGCCTGGGCAATGTGGCGAAACCTCATCTCTACAGAAATACAAACATTAGCCAGGCGCGGTGGTGCATGCCTGTCTGTAATCCCAGCTACTGGGGTGGCTGAGGCAGGAGGATCACTTGAACCAGGGAGGTCGAGGCTGTAGTGAGCTGGGATGGTGCCACGGCACTCCAGCCTAGGTGACAAAGTAAGACCCTGTCTCAAAAAAACAAAAAAAGGAAGCAAAACAAGAAATAAGGTGTGGTGGCTCACACCTGTAATCCCAGCACTTTGGGAGGCCAAGGCAGGTGGATCGCCTGAGGTTGGGAGTTTGAGACCACCCTGGGCAGCATGGTGAAACCCCATCTCTACTAAAAATACAAAAATTAGCCGGGCATGGTGGCAGGCGCTTGTAATCCCAGCTACTCTAGAAGCTGAGGCAGGAGAATCACTTGAACCCGGGAAGCGGAGGTTGCAGTGAGCCGAGATCACGCCATTGCACTGCAGCCTGGGCAACAGAGCGAGACTCCATCCCAAAAAAAAAGGAAAGAAAGAAACAAGGTCATCAGCTGCAAGTAAGAAGCAAGGTGACAGTTTGAAAAGAAGCGAGGGTGGGAGCCAAAGTAACTACGCAACATGGCAGGGTTGCTGGTAGTAGAGTCCATTTAAGATCTCTGGACTGGAATCTAAAATAGAATCAGTCTGCACAGTTTTGCAGCTCTTCTCCAGGCACTTTCAGCTATCTGAGTTTGGTTAACCAATACGAGAGGTTCTTCTAGAAGAGAGAGGAAAGGGGAAACAGTACAACCATGATGGGACACTGGAACTAATCAGGTTACGAATGGGGGAGGGGAACACACATAAGGCAGCTGCAGGGCAGAGGAAGCGGTGGGGTCCGAGACCTGCGGAAGGAGCCACATTCCAGTGAGCAGGAAAGATGGAAAGCAGTGGGCAGACAGTGGGACAGATGCCTGAAGGCAAGACTTTGAAGGTGACTAGTACTAAAAAGCTCTCGGCCAGGCGCGGTGGCTCAAGCCTGTAATCCCAGCACTTTGGGAGGCCGAGACGGGCGGATCACGAGGTCAGGAGATCGAGACCATCCTGGCTAACACGGTGAAACCCCGTCTCTACTAAAAAATACAAAAAACTAGCTGGGCGAGGTGGCGGGCGCCTGTAGTCCCAGCTACTCGGGAGGCTGAGACAGGAGAATGGTGTAAACCCGGGAGGCGGAGCTTGCAGTGAGCCGAGATCGCGCCACTGCACTCCAGCCTGGGTGACAGAGCCAGACTCCGTCTCAAAAAAAAAAAAAAAAAAAGCTCTCAACCAAGAGAGTGGGTGGATGAGGAGGATGGAGGAAAGAGATGCCTGCAAGTAAGGAGGATGAAGAACTGGAGGGGCCAGGATGTGGAAACCCCCAAAAGTGAAGTAAAAGAGATGAAGGGACAGGCAGCCAGCCGGGTGCTAGAGGCTCCGAGGGAACTGGAGAGACTTGCCCTGGGAAGTGGCTGCCTCGGGGAGGGCTGGCAAAGGGTACAGTGTCTGCCATGTGCTTCAAAGGAGTGGGGTTTGTGAAGGAGTGGGCAGTGATCTGGAAGCAGCAATGAGGAGCAGGCAGGACACCTCCCCATGCACCACACCAGCCCTGCCAGATGCAAAGGGGGACAGAAGAAGGCAGTTGCTGTTGGAGGACACCCACCTCTCCAGCCTTTCTCTGGACTTATGCCTCAAATCCATCCACCTTCCCCCTACCTTCTCCTGCTCCTTGCTCCCTTCCACCAATCCCAGTTTGGACCCTGCCAACAGCAAACTCCTGGCCATTTCCCCACGCAACAATCTCTTCCAGGATCCTAAGCCTGTGGTTGATGTATGTTCTGAACCCCAGGTAAACATGACTCATGATTCCAAGCAAAGTCAGACTTAACCCCCTTCAAGAAGTCTTCCATGAACAACCCCTCCCTTCTTTCCCTACCAAGAATTTTTTTATATTTTTATTTTATTTTATTTTATTTTTTTGAGACAGAGTTTAGCTCTGTTGCCCAGGCTGGAGTGCAGTGGCAGGATCTCAGCTCACCGCAACCTCCACCTCCCAGGTTCAAGTGATTCTCCCACCTCAGCCTCCCAAGTAGCTGGGGTTACAGGCATGCGCCATGACGCCCAGCTAATTTTTTGTTGTTGTTGTTGAGACGGAGTTTTACTTTTGTCGCCCAGGCTGGAGTACAAAGGCGCAATCTCGGCTCACTGCAACCTCTGCCTTCCAGGTTCAAGTGAGTCTCCTGCCTCAGCTTCCTGAGTATATGGGATTACAGGTGCCCGCCACCAATGCCCAGCTAATTTTTGTATTTTTAGTAGAGACAGGGGTTCACCACATTGGCCAGGCTGGTCTCGAACTCCTGACCTCAGGTGATCCACCCGCCTCAGCCTCCCAAAGTGCTGGGATTACAGGTGTGAGTCAGCACACCTGGCCTAATTTTTGTATTACTTTAGTAGTGATGGGGTTTCACCATGTTGGCCAGGCTGGTCTTGAACTCCTGACCTCAGGTGATTCGCCCTCCCAAAGTGTTGGGATTATGGGCATGAGCCACTGTGCCTGGCACTTCTTATAACCTGTTCACAAAGACAGGGAGCTGTATTTAAATTTCGTATCCCCAGAACCTAACAGAGTGCCTCGTAAGCAAGAAAGGTACTCAAGGCATATGATGAATAAATGAAGCCTGAGCTGAGGGGATGGCATTTTAAAGGCCCTGGAACAGGAAAAGTGAGTTTGTGAGAATTTGAGCTCCTTCCAACCTCAAGGCCTTTGCACATATTACTCTCTCCGCCTAGAACACTTTTCCCTCTCTTCACCTGGTTAACCACTGTGCCTAATAAACATCACCTCCTTAGAGTAGTCCTCCGTAAGCCATTTAAATAGCATCTGCTGTGATCAACTGTCATTGAACGTGAGTGCTGCTGGGTATCCTACTACTCTGACATTCTTAGAAATTACAGAATTGGCTGGGCGTAGTGGCTCACACCTGTAATCCCAACACTTTGGGAGGCCGAGGCAGGCGGATCACCTGAGGTCAGGAGTTCAAGACCAGCCTGATCAGCATGGTAAAACCCCATCTCTACTAAAAACACAAAAATTAGCCAGGCGTGGTGGCGTGTGCACCTGTAATCCCAGCTACTAGGGAGGCAGAGGCAAGAGAATCGCTTGAACCCAGGAGGTGGAGGTTGCAGTGAGCCGAGATTGCGCCACTCCACTCCAACCTGAGCGACAGAGAAAGACTCCATCTCAAAAAAAAAGAAAAAGAAATTACAGAATTTTCTCTAAACTTTCATATCATAATAGGTATCATTTATTGAGGGTATATTGTATGCCAGGCAATGTGCAAAATGCTTTACATTTAATCTTCATAGTAAACCTGAGAGGTGAATGTAGTTTGTATTTTCCCATTCCAGATGAGCCAATTTGAGGCTCAGGAAGTCTGACACACTCCCAACAGCCACAGTAAGTGACTAAGTGGCTGATAGGAACCACTACACAGTATTTCCCCAAAGTCTGGACCACCTAAATAAGAATCAGTTGGCACCCTTGTGCAAATGAAAATCCCTGCCTCCACCCTGGTCTTACTGAACACCATGGCAGGCACCATGCCCAGAAATCTGCCTTTTAAACAAGCTCCCTGGGTGACTTTTATACACTCTCAAGTTTGAGAACCACTGCTCTCCTCCATGCAGAAACTAAGAAAAACTTTTCCAGTCACACTTGGGGACTGCAGTGGCAGCTTTTGAATTCCTACATAATAAAGATTTAGGGCCTACAAACGGGTGGGATTACGGGATTTGTATGGAAGCCGAACCTGCATAGCACGCATCCTGTTTTTCCTTAGATTAGGTGAAATCTGGACTTCACCTGGGTGCCTGAGAAACGGGGCTAGCAGATGGAGATTATGAGGGAGATCTAAACCCCGGGTAACCCGCTGGCACCGCCACCACCAGCTGGACGGGTTGGGGGTCCCCCTCCAAGTTTGGCCCGCTGCAGCAAAGATCAGGGACTACTGCTGCAGCAAAGATCAGAGAGTACTTGCGGGAAGCAGCTGCGCCCGTCCTTGCTTGGGATGTCCAGGAGGCCGCCTCGGCCCTCACCGGAGAAAGATCCCTGGACCTCAGGCGAGAAGTGGTAGCATCCGGCGGCGGCGGAGCGGGCGCGTCGCGGTTTTTCTCGGAACAAGAGGTCCGCAGAGCCTCGGCCCTCCAACCCCACCGCTGCTCCTCCCAGCACCAGGACGGCGGGCTGAGGGTGACCTGGCTGCATCCGGGGACGCGCTTACCTGCTGCTCGGCCGCGGACACTCGCGCTCACCCAGCCTGGCCGCCACCTCGGCAGCCGTCACCCGGGCAACCGCTGCCGCCACCCCGGCATCACGTGGGGCGGCGCAGCCAATCGCGCGGAGCGCTGCCGGCGCAGAGCAGCCTGGGAGGGAAGGTGGGAGACCCCGAAACGTCCTGGCGGCGGAAGTGAGGGTCCACGGCGCAGCAGTGTCCGCCGTTCACGCGCGGGGTGTGCGCGTCTCGTGCGGTCCCCTCCACCACTCCACTTTTGTTCGTTCGTTCATTCATTCGTTCATTTCCCCTTCGTTACGCCAGTCACTGTGCCGGCTCTGGGGATGAGCCGGAGCAGGCTCAACCCCTTGCCTCAAGGAGCTCGTGGTCGCGTAGAGAACACAAACCAGGACCGTGTGGTGTCCGTGGGAAGAGTCAGGCGTGGTTATTCCCATCTTACCGGAGGGACCTGGGGCCACCTTAGAACCAAAAGTGACGCCCAAGATATGCATTGAAGCTCCGGGCACCAGGGTCCCGCCCCTTGCAGCAGTTTCCAGGGATTTCAGAGAAACTTTTTGTTTTCCATGTGACATGTGGGCTTCTAAAAATAAATTAGGAGCACCCGTCTTCCCTCTCTTTGCACCTGATGCTTTTGAACTGAAGTTAATCAGTACTGAATGAGCACTTGCTAGTCGCCCAACTTAGTGCTGGAGGGTGAGGAGGAGGAGGTGGCCATGGATGGAAAAGCCCTCCCCTCCAGGCGTTGAGGTTCTGTGGGAATCTCCCGTTGCCACCTCAGTGTTTCCACCTCCATGCTTCCAAGAAGGAGGAGGCTACCAGGGCCAGAGACAGGGAATGGGGCACGGAGAAGGTAGGTCAGCTCGCCTTTGAAGAAGCCCTAAGATGGGCTGTGGCCACCACCTCCCCAGTCCCCAGCCTTGCCAGTGGATTGTCTTCCAAAAGAGAAAAAAAAAGCTGTATTTAGTAGAAGAGAGCCCTACCTTCTGTCCAGGTAATATGGATTGAAAATAAATCTTCAATCCATGGCCATAATATTTATCGTCAACACAACTGTATGCCAGGAGTTGCCAGACAAAATACAGGACACACAGTTAAATGTAAATTTCAGATATTTTAGTGTAAGTAGATCCCAAATACTGCTTCATTTTATTGTGCATGTAGGATGTTATATTGTTCTGTATTTTTGTTTGCAAAACGTGCAGCCTGTATGTGTGCCCAGCATTGTGCTAAGTGAATCATATGGATTGTTTTATTTAATTCTCACACCAGGCCGGGCGCTGTGGCTCACACTTGTAATCCCAGCACTTGGGAGGCCAAGGTAGGTGGATCACCTGAGGTCAGGAGTTTGAGACCAGTCTAGCAAACACGGTGAACCCCCCCATCTCTACTAAAAATACAAAAATTAGCTGGGCATGGTGGCAGTGACTATAGTCCCAGCCACTCGGGAAGCTGAGGCAGGAGAATCGGTTGAACCTGGAAGGTGGAGGTTGCAGTGAGCTGAGATCAAGCCACTGCACTCCAGCCTGGGCAACAGAGTGAGACTCTGTCTCAAAAAAAAAAAAAAAAAAAGTTTTTAATTCTCACACCACATCTATGAGATGAATAATATTTTCAGCATTTTACTGATTGACAATGTTGTTATTAACATGAGCCCTGTGCTCTTAGAAAATAGCCATATTAAGAAATCTCACCCACCCACCCTCAAACCTTTTGTTTTCTAAAATCCTCCACACTTTTGTGTTCTGGGAAGTAGCTTACCAGAAAGAACTACCCTTCTACATATGACTTCATCCGACTCACTGTCCTCTCTTTCTCATGCCTCCTGTATGATGCACGGATGACTCCCTTGTTTACCTGTGACAAGGACAAATGCAGACCTTTTCCTTTCTGCCCGAGCCTGCTGGCAAGGCCAAGTACAGACCTTTCAGCTTCTCACTCTTTGTCTCATGGTTGATTAGCTGAGATTACAGCTGTCTGTTTTGTCTTTGGCAAGATAAACAACATGAGGCATAGGGGATTAAGAAACTCCTCAAGTTTACACCGCTGAGACCAGGACTAAACCCAGGTCTCTGTGTCTCTGGACCCTGGGCTCTGAGCCGCTGTGAACACCCCTCCTGCTTTGCTTTCCCTCCTGAGTGCATTTGCCTGACTGCTAGGATTATGGTCATTGTGGTGGCTATTGTCTTTGTCTGTCTACCTCCCCTCTCCCTTCTGGTAACATACTCCACTCACGCCATCCCTGACCACAGGATGGGCAGATGGTCCAGACTGGACCAATCTTACCCCATCCCTCTGGCCTCAGTGATGGGTCCAGGATGGGCATATGAGCCAAGCAAAGCCAATGACAGCCCTTCCCTGGGATTTTGCTGTTGAAGTGTGGTCAGGTTATTGTAAAATGAGACTCCAGGGCAGCCTACAGCCTTCACTACATGGGAAAGACTAAGAAGGTGAAGCCATTACCTAGAGAAATGCAAAGAAAGTGCTGGGGGCATCAAATCCCTGGTCCCAGGATCTGAGTTCTCTGGAGCTGCACTTGTTCTTATAGCTCCTCCAGCATCCTTCCAATCAACTGTCTTTTTTATTTTTTCTTTTTTTAAGACAGGGTCTTACTCTGTCACCCAGGCTGGAGTGCAGTGGTGCAATCTCAGCTTGCTGCAACCTCTGCTTCCTGGGCTGAAACAATCCTCCCACCTCAGCCTTCCTCATAGCTGGGATTACAGGCATGTGCCACCATGCCTAGCTAATTTTTGTACTTTTTGTAGAGACAGAGTTTTACCATGTTGCCCAGGCTGATCTCAAACTCCTGAGCTCAAGCCATCTGCCTGCCTCAGCCTCTCAAAGTGCTGGGATTACACATATTACTGCATCCAACTTCAACTGTCTTTTTAATTTCGACTGGTTTGGACCTGCATGGTGGCTCATGTCTATAATCCCAGCACTTTGGGAGGCCAAGGTGGGAGAATTGCTTGAGGTTGGGAGTTTCAGACCAGCCTAGACAACACAGCAACATCCATCTGTACAAAAAAAAAAAAAAATCCGTCTGTATAAAAAAAAAATTTAATAAATAAACTTGTTCAAGTTGGCTTTCTGTCACTTGCAACCAAAAGAGGCCAGACGAATATAAACTAATATAAACATAATTTCTATGTCTGAGATAGGAAAAACCAAACTGACTGTTTTTACTCTTCTCACACTCAACACTTTTTTTTTTTTTTTTTTTTTTTTTTGAGACAGAGTCTAGTTCTGTTGCCCGGGCTAGAGTGAAGTGGCACAGTCATAGCTTGCTGCAGCCTCGACCTTCCGGGCTCAAGTGATCCTCCTGCCTCAGCCTCCCAACTAGCTGCTGGGACTACAAGCACGCACTACTATGCTCAGCTTTTTTATTTTTTTAATTTTTTTTTTTTTTAGAGATGGGGTCCCACTTTGTTGCCCAGGCTTGTCTCGAACACCTAGGCTCAAGCGATCCTCCTGCTTTGGCCTCCCAAAGTGCTGGGATTACAGGTGTGACACAACGCTTCTGACAGCAGATGTACGGAGGTTTTTCCCTACACACTAAGCAACTATCCAGCAGACACTAACTGATTGTCCTACAATTCAATTCTGATACTAGCTAATGACTGGAGTTAGAATCAGATCCCATAGGTCAAAGGCTCAGTCCCACAAGACTGTCCCCTACCTCAGATGCCAGTCAAAAGTAGCAGTTGTCATCTATACTTCTAGCCAAATGGCTATAAATGAGGGTTCCATTAATTTACTAGGATGGCTTATAGAAGGAAACACATGTACTGGCTCATTATAAAGAATGTGACAAAGGATACAGATAAACAGCCAGATGAGGCAGTACCCAGGGCAAAGGATGGGGGCGCAGAACTTCCATGCCCTCTCCAGTTACCTCCATGGTTCAGCAGTCTAGAAGCTCTTCAAACGCTGTAGTTCAGGGATTTTTACAGAGGTTTCATAACACAGGCACAATCTGTTGTTGTTGTTGTTGTTGTTATTATTATTATTATTATTATTGAAACGGAGTTTCGATCTTGTTGCCCAGGCTGGAGCGCAATGGTGCGATCTCGGCTCACTGCAACCTCCGCCTCCAGGATTCAAACGGTTCTCCTGCCTCAGCCTCCCAAGTGGCTGGGATTACAGGCATGCACCACCATGCCCAGCTGATTTTGTATTTTTAGTAGAGACAGGGTTTCTCTATGTTGGTCAGGCTGGTCTCGAACTTCCGATCTCAGGTGATCCGCCTGCCTCGGCCTCCCAAAGTGTTGGGATTACAGTCGTGAGGCACTGCGCATGGCAGGCACAATCGATTATTAACTCAATCTCTGGCCTTTCTTCCTATCCCAGAAGATGGGGATGGGGCTGAAAGTTCCAAGCTTCTAACCATGGCTTGGTTTTTCTGGTGACCAGCCCACCAAGAGTCATCTCATTAGAATACTAGATGTTCCCATCACCCATGACATTCCAAGGATTAGGATCCCTCATCAGGAGCAAGGGACAAAGACCAAATAGAACAAAAAGATCCACCTAGTGCCCCTATCACTCAGGAAATGACAAGAATTTTAGGAGCTCTGTGCCGGGAACCAGGGGCAGAGACCAATTATATATTTTTCTTTTCTTTTTTTTTTTTTTAGATGGAGTTTTGCTCTTGTCATCCAGGCTGGAGTGCAGTGGTGCAATCTCAGCTCACTGCAACCTCTGCCTCTTGGGTTCAAATGATTCTCCTGCCTTAGCCTCCCAAGTAGCTGGGATTACAGGCCCTCGCCACCACGCCCACCTAGTTTTTGTATTTTTAGTAGAGACAGGGTTTCACTATGTTGGCCAGGCTGGTCTCGAACTCCTGACTTCAGGTGATCCACCCGCCTCAGCCTCTCAAAGTGCTAGGATTACAGGCATGAGCCACTGTGCCTGGCCTAATTATATATTTTTCTTATTTCACAATGTCATATCAACTAAAAGTGGCCTCAGCAATGGGGGAGGTGGTTCATTTTCTTATAGTAAATACAGAAGTAGCTAGCTTCTTACCAGTAGCTCAAGTTGTCAGGGATCTGGGTTGGTTTCTGAATTGTATCATCCCTGTGACTAGGAGTGATATGGAACAAATAGGTATGGTTTGATACAGTTTAAAAATTATTAAACTGCTATAATCCCTTAGTTACAATTTAAGACTTTCTTCAAATCCTGAACAGTTGTGTAATGCATAATGCAAATATTAAGGTGGGAAAATCTCTGAATCAATCTCAGTCTATTTAACTTATTCGGTGTGTTCTGGTGGGAGTACAAAGGATACTTTTGTCACAACAGGCAAAGCTGCTTAGATCTGAAGCTTCCTCCAGGCAGTCTCTAGGTTGGCTCTGCTGTGTATATTCCATGAGTTCATAGCAATACATTGAACCAGCTGCCTCAACTTCCCCACTCTTAGGACCTGCCAAAGCATCGCATTTGGCCCAAATGTTCTTGTTTGAGCACCCCGGTTTCCCCAAAATAGGAAACATACTGCCAATGGGCCCAAGATGACTTTCTAAATTGTTTAATTATGAAAATTTCAAACGTATGCAAAACCAGAGGATAGTTTGGTGAATCGCCATACACCCATCACTCAGATTCTAGGATTATAATGACACTGGTGCTGGGAAAAACTTAACCTCAAATTAAATACTTGGAATATGCAGAACGCTGTAGCCAACATCTTCAGCCTTGCATTGGACATCAAAGGGACTGACGGAGCTCTGCATTCCGGAGGGGGACACAGCTGATTCTTCTGCAGCCTAGAGCCCTCTGTGGGCCCCAGCCCTGAGCACTTTAGGGGCAGGACGCCACACTCCTCTGTGGCCTGCTACACACAGTTCATGAATGAAGTCATCTTTGCAGGCATAGCAGGCATCTTCCTGGCTGCTGTCTTCATTGGAAGGCAGAAAGCTGAGACCACAAGCAAAGAGGGAGAGTTGGTAAACGTTACTTTCCTGAGTTGCATGAAAGGGTGAAGTCACCTAAATCAAGCACAGTGAGCCCGACCCACCCAGGCAGACCAGCGGCCAGCTAGACTAAACACAGTTGCCTCATCCAGGAGCTCCTGCAGGGGGAGTTCAGACCAAGAGTGTGTTTCTGAGCAAGCCCAGCGCCTGGATCTAATCAGTGGGTTGGAGGAGGAACGTACTGAAATGCCTGGCATAAATCAAGAGATGAATTACAAGACGCTGCTTAAGCGAACAACGTTTCCTTCCAGGAAAGTTGGATCTTGGTCGCTGCTCAAAACTCATGACGTGTGGGGGATGCAGTTCCATCCATCTTCCCAGCCCGGAGACCATGTAGAGGTGGAGGAACAGTTGTCTCCCAAAGGCTGCTTCTCCTCCCACTCCCCTTCCCAAAGCTGTTTATATCTGGAAGCTGAAGATTTCTTGGAAGGAGAGCACACCGGGTGGAAATATTCATCTCCCAAAAGAGCTCTCGGTGGGCGGTAAATCAGGCAACCCCTGAAAGTCACTGAGTAGCCACCGTGGCCTCTAGTGTGTGTCCTTCCTCCCCTGTCCCAAGGATGTGAGCCGCATCACTGCCCCAGTTGTTCTGTGGCCTGGATGAGGTTGGCAGAAAAACTCAGGCCTCAAAATGAACATCTGGAAGAGCAAGACTGGATTCCCAGGTGGTTTCCAAGCAAGCACACTTGGAGAGATTGCTGGGCTTTCATCAGTGGTGTTCATAGACATAGACACTTAAGACTTTTCATGAGGACTGTCACTTTCTGAGCAAGTTTAAAAAAGCACATCACAGGGTTCAGGATGTTAGCCCAGAGGGTGGCATGTTGGTTTAAGCTGGAGGAATAGATGCTAAAGTGACCACATTTGGGTAGTTTCCTGGCAGGTCAACACACCTGGGTGACCAGCAAGATGTGGCACACAAAGAGTGTCTTTTTTTTTTTTTTTTTTTTTTTTGAGATGGAATCACGCTGTTGTCACCCAGGCTGGAGTGCAATGGCACAACCTCAGCTCACTGCAACCTCTGCCTCCCTGGTTCAAGTGATTCTCCTGCCTCAGCCTCCTGAGTAGCTGGGATTACAGGCGCTTGCCACCACACCCAGCTAATTTTTGTATTTTTAGTAGAGACGGGTTTTGACCATGTTGGTCAGACTGGTCTCAAACTCCTGACTTCGTGACCCACCCGCCTTGGCCTCCCAAAGTGCGGGGATTACAGGCGTGAGCCACTGTGCCTGGTCCAGAGAACATCTTTATTCATGTGGTCATCCCTTCCTTTCAGAGGCAGAAGGGATTTTTGCAAGCCACAAAGCATTTCCTGGCCTCATTGTCGACTTAGTCTAAACACTAGGCCTTCTTGCCCCAAGCAAACGTTGCATTACGATGATTACTTTTGCAGTTAGACCCACATATGGTCTAGAGAGGGGGTGTGTATGAGACAAAGCGAGAACTTAGCTAACAAATGGTTGGTTAATCTTACCACTAAACAGAATTCATGCGACTAGAGGGTGCACATAGTAACCTTAACTCTCCCTTCACCCTTCTCCCCACCTACAATGAATGTCCCATGAGATCTGCTGAACCCAAAGTCAAGGGTACCCTGTAGAACTCCTTTCTGCTCCTGTCTTTTACTGGTGACAGAAATTTGAAACTGAAAGAGAAACCATAGGCCTGTTGAGGAGGGAGTTTGGAAGGACGGAACCACTACTGCCCCGTTACCCAAGAACTTGCTAGAAATGCAAATCTGGGGCCAGGCGTGGTGGCTCATGCCTGTAATCCCAGGACTTTGGGAGGCCGAGGCGAGCAGATCACTTGAGGTCAGGAGTTCGAGACGAGCCTGGCCAACATGGTGAAACCCCGTCTCTACTAAAAACACACAAAAAATCAGCCGAGCGTGGTGGTGGGTGCCTGTAATCCCAGCTACTTGGGAAGCTGAGGCAGGAGAATCACTTGAACCTGGGAGGCAGAGGTTGCAGTGAGCTGAGATTGTGCGTCACTGCACTCCAGCCTGGTGACAGAGCAAGACTGTCTCAAAGAAAAGAAAAGAAAAGAAAAGAAACGCAAATCTTCTGGCTCAGCAGTCTGGGTGCCTCTGCTGGAACTCAAGGGCCCTAGGCAGGGCCCCGGCAGCATCTGCGGCCAAGAAAGCCCAGCTGCCGTCCCACTGGGTACCGCAGCCAACTCCAAGGACAGACCCGCAGCCAGTGCAGGCGGGGCAGCCTCCCCAGGGGATAAATGTCTCAGCGGGAGCAACCGGCCGGCCGAGCAGCCCAGGAAGCGGCCCAGACGCAGCCAGACTGGCGCGGGGGCCAGTTCCCGATCTGGGCCCTGGCGGGCGGGGGTGAGCCCGGTCCCGCGGCCTCCAGCCAAGAGGAGCGAGCGAGGGACTGGAGGGATTTTTACCCAGTAAACTTAACGAAGGGTGGGCCACTGCAGTGATCTCCCGCGTGGGAAGGATTGGGGTTGGTTGCCGCGGGGGACTCAGGTAGAGTCTTGGGGAGCAGCCAGCACAGCCCGACCCGGCCCCAGGTGCACCCCCGCCTCCCCTAGGCCGTCATTTCCAGGAACCCAGGTCCATCTCTGCCAGCCCAGTGGTCAGGAGGCGAGAGGTGCCCAGAAAACATACGCCCTGGAGTGGAGAGTCAGTCCCCATCTGGGCGTCCTAGGTTCACTGTTTTCCTCCCATCACCAGCCCCCAAGCCGCCCCCTCTCAGCACGCCCCGGCTTAGCCCCCAGCCCCTGACTGTGGAGCTGCCCGGCCGGCAGCCCAGGCCCACCAGAGTCCCTTATTGCAAGTTCTCTCTGGTCCGGCCCCTGGCCCTTTCCCTCCCTGCCTGAACTCCTTACAAAGGACAGATCAGAGCTGTCCGGTGTCTTAGGAAAGAAGAGATCCTCCATGTTCAGTGACAGGAACTTGTCTTGAAACAGCTTAAGCCAAAAGAGCCTTCCTTGGCTCACATCCCCGAGAAGTCAGAGGTGGAGCTGGTCCCGCTCTGCAGGGCTGGAAGTAGGACTTCACAGTGCCTTCGGCCCTTGGGCTTCCGTCCGGCTCTCTCCCTCTCCGCTCCGCTTTCAGCGCTGTGTGGGACTGGGACTGCATGTCAGCTCTGCCTGGGTAACCTTGGGTCTGCTGAGAACTAGAGAGGAGCGATCGAGGCCTTCCAGGGTCTTCCCTGAAACCTGGTGACCTAGTCCTTACCCTGGCGTGGCTGCACCCTCTTGACTTTCTAAAATGCCTGTGAGCGTATTGGGTAAAGGATCCCTTTTGACTCGAGCGCTTCACACTGATCACTTGCAAGGCAGAGTCTGCACTCTTACAGGCTCCCTGGCAGAGCCGGCCTCCATCCCAGGCCTCCCTTCCTGCCCAGGAGGCAGGAGGAAAGAACAAGTGGCTGCATCTCAGCTCTGGGGGCCCCCTGCTCCCTCCCTCTGTGATAGGGGAGCACCTGTGTCCTCCTCTTTCTCCATGCCTGGACCAGGTCCTGGAAAGGGGCCCCGGGATCCTGGGGGAGGTGCTGAAGGAGGCGGAGGTGCTGAAGGAGGCAGACGTGCTGAAGTTATGTGCAGTGTGGCAGCAGTTTGTCCAGGCTCAGATGCTTCTAGTAAATGGAGTCAAGTCACCCACTCCCCTTGGTATTTTCAGCCCCTGCTTTGAATCAAGGCTTAGAAGCTATCCAGAAAAAAGTGACATGAGCCCTGCCCACCCTTTAGATCTAAGCAAACCCTATCTGAGGGCTGGGGCTGTCTTGACAGAGGTTGGCCTGCAAGGGTCTGGGTACATCCGGAGGCTGACACGAGAACACTGGCACAGACCCAAGGGGCAGCGTCATCAAATACAGACAGCTGAGGCTCAGAGAGCTGCTCCCTGGCCCGTCAGCGCCCCCAGCCGTCAGGATGAACACGTCGAGATAGCGTTCCCCACGTTGCGGGTTGAAGACCTGGCAGCCATCTTCCAGTCCCATAACTACAGGGTGCAGCGGGTCCCAGCTCCCAGGAGGCGCTCCTAGCACTGGAGTCCCATTTGGGAGCCAAAAATCTCTGGGATTCATCCTTCTAGAAGCAAGGGAGTCCCTGGGACCAGCCAGAAAACACGTGGAGAGTGAGAGACGTCTGTGGGAAGGGCTTTGGGGAGGTGGGGACTCCCTGCTTTCAAGAAAGCCTTCAGGCCGGGCGTGGTCGCTCAAGCCTGTAATCCCAGCACTTTGGGAGGCTGAGAAGGGCGGATCACGAGGTCAGGAGATCGAGACCATCCTGGCTAACACGGTGAAACCCCGTCTCTACTAAAAAATACAAAAAACTAGCCGGGCGAGGTGGCGGGTGCCTGTAGTCCCAGCTACTCGGGAGGCTGAGGCAGGAGAATGGCGTAAACCCGGGAGGCAGAGCTTGCAGTGAGCTGAGATCCGGCCACTGCACTCCAGCCTGGGCGACAGAGCGAGACTCCGTCTCAAAAAAAAAAAAAAAAAAAATTAAAAAAAAAAAAAAGAAAGAAAGCCTTCAACCCACCCCTTGAGAGCTCTGAGGCTGAGGAAGCCTGTGCAGCTTGGACCTCACGGTGTCCTTTACTCCAGGCCCGTTAGCCGGCGGGGGGGGGGAGGGGGGGAGGGAAGAGACACTTTGAATTTGAGGGTTTTCTGGCTGTGGGCGGGGAAGTCCAACCCACCAAGCAGGCTGGAAAGGTAATGGGGTCCCATGGTAGCAGACGAAGGTCATTTCTTTCTCCAGATTTCCTCTTAGGAAGAGCAATGGATTCATTAGGAAGGAATACGTCCATAAGTCCTCTAGGGTGAGGTGGGAAGAGGAGCAGGGTGAGACTCCGGGTCTCAGAACTGCCTTCAAGGAAGTGGGGTCCTCGTGCCTGGGAGCCTTTTACATCTCAGTGCTGAAGTGGGCGGAGGGTGTGTGGTCCCGTGGGGGCACTGGGGTTGACCTGGGGTGTCCTGGCCTAGAAGGGGGCCTAGAAGGAGCTTTGGAGTTGGGGAGAAAGGGAGCTAGCAAGGTGGTGAGCTGCTCATGGAGGTGCTGAAAGCACTGGCTCCAGCAGAGGGTCTTGGGACTTGGGGGCCAGAAGCATCTAATAGAGGAAGGTTGTTTATTGTGGTGTGTGCAGTTTAGCACCTCCATCTTTCTTCTTCCCCTGTCCCAGAGGAATAAAAGGAATAAAACCAAATTTTTTGTGTATGTGTTTTTGTTTTTGAGACAGAATCTCACTCTGTTGCCCAGGCTGGAGTGTAATGGTATGATCCCGGCTCACTGCAACCTCCACTTCCCGGGTTCAAGCGATTCTCATGCCTCAGCCCTCGAGTAGCTGGGATTATAGGCGCCTACCACCACACCCGGCCAATTTTGTATTTTTAGTAGAGATGGGGTTTCGCCATGTTGTTCAGGCTGGTGTCGAACTCCTGACCTCAAGTGATCCGCCCACCTCAGTCTCTCAAAGTGCTGGGATTACAGGCATGAGCCACTGCGCCCAGCCAAACCAAACATTTTTAGCTGGGCACATACCACTAAGTGATTAATCTCTGGCCAAATGAAGGCAGAAATGATGTGCACAATTTCTGGGAAGAGTCCCTCAAGGGGGAGGTTGTGCCTTCAGCATTCTCCCTCCTCCCTCTCCTGATGGCTGGAATGCAGATATACCGTCTGAAGCCCAGGCGCCACATTGGACCATGAGGTGGCCTTGGGAAAGGAACCATGGCTGGTGGCTTATCAGTCTGCCGGGGCTCCCGTAACAAGTGAGCACAACTGGGCAGCTGAAAACAGCAGCAATTGATTCTTTCCCAGTTCCGGAGGCCAGAATCCTGACATCAGATCGGTAGCGTTAGCTCCTTCTGAAGGCTTGGAGGGAGAATCTGATCCCTGCGTCTCTCCTGGCTTCTGGTGCTGGAGAACCATGCTACTCCAGTATGACCAGATCTTAACTAATTACATCTGCAAGGGTCCTATTTCCAGATAAGGTCACCTTGTGAGCGCTGGGTGGAAATGAATTTTAGGGGGACATTTTCCAGCCCACATAGGAGCACAAGATAGTGGGAGCATGTCCCTGACATTGAAGTGCACGGGTGTCCAGCCACCTGTGGGACCCCTCAAGCCATCTGTGCATTTCCCCTGGGTGAGGGCACTTGCAGGGGAGTGGCATTCTCTTTATAGGTGGGCACAGCATGAAAAGTCAAGAGAGTTCACAGAAGGACAAACCTTGCACTTATTTGTGGGATCTGAAAATCAAAATAGCTGGGCGCGGTGGCTCGTGCTTGTAATCCCAGCACTTTGGGAGGCTAAGGCCGGAGGATTGCTTGGGCTCAGGAGTTTGAGACCAGCCTGGGCAACATGGCGAAACCCCGTCTCTACAAAAAATACAAAAATTAGTCGCGCATGGTGGCACTCGCCTGTAATCCCAGCTACTTGGGAGGCTGAGGCATGAGAATCAATTGAACCCGGGAGGCGGTGGTTGCAGCAAGCCGAGATCACACCACTGCACTCCAGCCTGGGCAACAGAGTGAGACTCTGTCTCAAGATAAATACATAAATAAATATAATTAATAATTAAAAATCAAAGTGATTGATCTCATGGACATAGAGAGTAGAAGGATGGTTACCAGAGGCTGGGAAGGGTAGCGGGGGGCTTGGAAGGGGATGGGGATGCTTAATGGGTACAAAACATAGAATGATTGAATGAGACCTACTATTTGATAGCACAACAGGGTGGCTGTAGTCAATAACTACATTTTGGAATGACTTAGAGTGTAATTGGACTGCCAGCAACACAAAGGACAAATGCTCGAACGGGTATATGTCCCATTCTCTGTCATGTGCTTATTTCACATTGCATGCCTGAATCAAAACATCTCATGTACCCCACAAATTGAAAATAATAATAGCAAAATAGCTGATGCCTGTTGGCCAGAGCCTGGGGAGGATAGCTGACCCCCACCCAGGCCCACAGCGCTTCCTGTGCTGAGCACTTTGACTGGGGAGGTCCGGGCGAAGAACTTGAGCCTTCAGTGGCTGGGTCCAAGGGTGGTAGGACCTGAGAATGGCTCAAGGACTTGGCTGCCCTGGAGGTGGTGGCCACTCTGGGATCTCAGCTGTGTCTCTGCTGCTGGCCCTGGGCACACATGGCCCCACACCATTCTCTGACCTTCTCCTGCACAGCCTGACCACTGCACCCTATCCAGAGCAGGTACCAGACCATCATCCCAGGCCAGTCCCACTCCTGAGCTGGAGGGACAGACTGGCAGCCTGACCCTACCTGTCCTTCTGTCCTGGCAGGTTGGTGGAGGCGGGTGGTCCCAGAGGCAGTCCAGCAAAGACACACAGATCCACAGGCTGGCTGAAGGCAGCGTCCTCTGGGGAGTCCACCAGGGCCCTGAGAGAGGAGGGGGTCCTGCTGACTGCTGGGACCCAGGCTCGCTTTGACATGATCTGGACCTGGGTTCCACACATGCCAGGGCTGGGCAGGGAGGCACAGGATGACCCGGATGAGTTACCACCCTGTCCTGGGCCTCCATTTCCCCTTCAGCCTGCCCGTGAACGTCCCTCCCTGCAGGAGCTACCAAAAGACTGGGAAATAAACATTTTTGGTTCCAAGAACAACTGTGGAAGGACGGCCAGGGCCAGCTTTTTCCCAGCCTCCCTGGAACCAGCCTGGAAGTGCTGGTGGGGCTGGGGACTGGAGCAAGGCCCTGGCCCTCCAGGGAGGTGGGGGCATGGTTGAACCCCCATTGCATCCAGGGGTCTCTGCAGACGGTGGTGCACTATGGGGGCCCCATCCCTGAAGCATCGAGGTAGGTCTGGAGCCCGAAGCCCCCTGAATCCAAGCTGTCTAGGCCTTCAGGTCTCAGGCCAGGCCAGCTGTGGCCTCACCACCCCCTAGGCAAGCCATTCGCCATCTCCACCAGTGACACCAAACCCAGAACACAGGTCTGGGGAAGGAGCCAAGACAAGGGACAGATTTCCCTTCTCTCCCTCCATTCTGGCCCCAGGAGCCTTCGAGCTCTGATCTGTCCTGACTCATATTTTCTAGACCCATCTGTCCCGTGGGCATGTGTGTGCACCTGTCTAGAGGGAAGTAGCAGGGGTCACAGACAGGTCATTTTCCTTGCTTGCAGTTCAAAGTCTGGCTTGCCCAGCGGCAGCTATGGAGCCTGCCTCCAATCGGGGACTCCCAGGGCAGGGGTTGCTGTGGAGCTTCCTCTCCTGGGAGGCTGCTCAGTCCCAGCTCTCCACAGCCTTCCACTCCCTGTGCTCCAGGGAGCCGTGAAAGCCACCGGCCAGGGAAGCCCATTCATTCTGTCTGCCGCTCAGCCCTCACATGGCCTTATAGGGTAGAGGCTGAGAAGGGTGTGGTGGAGGCCAGGCCTGCGGGGAAGGATAGGCAGGGTGGCCTCAGAGGGGCTCCCCATCGAGCACGCCTGGCTGACCTGGGCGGTGAGTCTCCACCCTTCCAGACTCCCCCCTTAATAACATGTTTCGTAATATCCTCTTTCCTGTCCTAAAAGGAAATTCCCAGATATTTATCCACATGATTTAAAAATGACCCTTATAATGCCCTAACTCTAATGGAAAGAAGAAATAAAAGGCAAACAACTTATTTTAATAAATAAAGTAATTAATTTTTGAGGCACGGTCTCTCTCTGTCACCCAGGCTGGAGTACAGTGGTGCGATCATGGCTCACTGCAGGGCTCAAGCAGTCCTCCCACTTCAGCCTCTCAAGTAGCTGGGACTACAGGCAGGTGCCACCACACCTGGCTAATTTTTGTATTTTTTTTAGAGACAGGTTTTCGCCATGTTGCCCAGGCTGGGGAAAGCAATTATATATATATAATAATTTCCATGTGTAAGCGCTTAGGCTGACTATACCAGAAAGCATAGAAAGATGCAGGTCTTTCTAGAAAGAAGCGAAGTCTGATGCAGGTGGCCTGAGGCAGAGTGGGTCATGCACACTCGCACTGGCATAGGTGTGTGGTGCTGGTGGTGACTCAGCAGAACAAATGGTGTGGCTATCTTTGATGTGAGTTTTCAAAATGATGAACAGCTCTTGGTAAAGTTCTGAACCAACCCCAGGTCAGTCTCCGCCCACCCGCCACTGCAGGATGTCCAGCATGCCAGCTCCCTCCAGGAACGCTGGTTGGATGTCCCCAGCATTGTAGAAACCAAAAATGCCCCATCATTGTATGCGATGCTTCCCAGGGACAGTGGTGCCCACCCTGAGAATCTAAAATTTGAAAATGACCCTTAAATAGGCCGTGGAAGCTGAGGGGATATGAAAATGAAGGGATCCAAGTCCAGCCCCAGGAGCACATAATCCAGCATGGAAAGAGGCACAGAGTGCAGGGAGGACAGATCCAGGGAAGTCCACAGTCGCCACTCAGTGCCCCCAACCTCCCTCCTAGTGGAGCCGACACCACCGGGCTCCAGGAAGAAGCCGGTCTCCTCCCTACCCCGATGCAGTCAGCATCAGTGACCAAGTCTCAAGTCCATGTTCTCCTGATCACTCCTGCCTCCTCCTCAGCTCAAGCCTCACCTCTCCAGTGATGACTGCAGTGATTTCCTCCACCTGGCTCACCTCCTTCATGCCCCCTGCCCCCATTCAACAGCCCCACCTTTCTTCAGGTAAGCCCTCTGTGTTAGCCTGCTTGGGTGGCTGCAACAGCCACAGACTGGGTGGCTTCGATGACAGATGTTTGTTTCTCGCAGTTCTGGAGGCTGGAGTCCAAGATCAAGGTGCTAGCAGGTTTGTTTCTCCTGAGGCCTCTCCCCTGGGCTTGCAGGTGGCCACCTTCTCCCTGTGTCCTCACCGTGTCCCTCCATCTGCGTGTGTCTGTGTCCTAGTCTCTTCTTATAGGGACACTAGTCAGAGTGGATTAGGGCCCACCCTAATGGCCTCATTTTATATTAATCACCTTTTTAAAGGCCAGCTCCAAGTATAGTGACATTCCTTTTTTTCTTTTCTTTTCTTTTTTTTTTTGAGACAGGGTCTGGCTCTTTTGCCCAGGCTAGAGTGCTGTGGTGCCATCCCAACGTATTGCAGCCTCAACCTCCCCAGCTCAAGTGATCCTCTGGCCTCAGCCTCCTAAGTAGCTAGGACTACAGGCATGCACTACCACACCTGGCTAATTTTTTCAAAATTTTTTAAAGAGACAAAGTCTCAGTATGTTGCCCAGGCTGGTCTCAAACTCCTGAGCTCAAGTAATCCTGCCTTTGCCTCCCAAAGTGCTAGGATTATAGGCGTGAACCACCGTGCCCACCCAAATATAGTGACATTCTGAAGGTACTGGGGGTTAGGGCTTCAACATATGAATTTTGGGAGGACACAACTAAGTCCGTGATACCCCCCATCAAGGCTCCTCTTAAAGTGCTCTTTTGGTATCAAGTGCCAGAAATTCACCTCCAAGTAGCCTGTGTTTTGCTTAAGCAAATAGAACTTGCTGCCTGGAACTACACAGTCTGGAAGTAGAGGCTTAGGAGAGTCCGTCTGGATCTGCTTGTTAGCTCATCTTCTTCTGAGTTGGTGCCACATTCAGGATCTACATGGTGGAAGGAACAGCTTCAGGCTACATCATCAGTGGAAGATGATAGATGGATAGATGATAGATAGATAGATAGACAGACAGACAGACAGATAGATAGATAGATAGATAGGTAAGATAGATTAGATAGAGAGGTAAGACAGGTAGGTAGGTAGGTGGGTAGATCCTGATTGATAGAGATGGGTTCACAATAGCCAGAACAGATACCCCAGAATTGAGTCTTATTAGATCTGATTGGCCTGACTTGGTCACGTGCTCTTCCCTGAACCAATCATTGTCACCTGGTGGATGGAATGTGTGGGCTGGCATCTGGGCTGAGCTAGGAGGTGGCCACTTCCCTTAAGAAGAAATGAAGGTACAGATACCCGTTACCAGGAGTGCCAGTGGTTGCTGGGCTGCAGACGTTGTTGAAATTCACTACTGCATGTGCGAATGAGTGAAGGAGGCTCTTCCATCGTCTGTAACCTGATACAGAAGTTTGAGCTGGGTCCAGTCTGCAGACTGGATTCCCCACAGTCCGGTCAGGTCCGTGGGCTTTGCCCTGTGATGTGTTGCTTCTCCACGTTCATTATCCTTGTCAGTATCAGCTCCACCGCCAGAGTATGACTTTATCTTGAACCAGTGGCTTGAGAATGTTGAGGGATCAAGCACGGATTATGTGTCCCTGTTTGGGTCTGGATTAAGACACTTAAAGACTCTAAGCACTAAAAAGATTACGGTGCCTTCTACTCATCCCCCACTTCTTGTCCCCGTTAAAAACAACAACAGCTGTAAGCCACAGAATAAATACAAGGAAGTCTGATGACTTGTTCCTTTTTTCTCTTAAAGATTATTTCAATGACAAACAAATGTTGATCAAATTATTTTAAGAAAAATGAAATTATTTTTGCCGGGCCTCTGCTGTGCTGGCTCCAGCGTGTGCTTTGCCTGCTTATAGGAGTCTGGCCCTGCTGTCCTCACCTGCCCCTGGAGCGTGGCCCTCTCACTTCCCCCTGTTGCTGGCTTCCCCCTGTTGTGTGACTGGCGTGACTGAACAGAGTTCCCCTTGGAGAACCGACGAGAGGCTGAAGCACCTTTGTCCGGGCCACGATGGGGCAGGTCTGAGGCCTGGAGCTTCCAGGGCAAGGACTGACTCCATGGCACCCACTCATAGGCACTGTTTGCTTGCATCATCGGATGTGTATAGATCTCCTTGGGTTGCTGCAAGCTGCAGTCTCAGGCCAGGACACTTCCCAAGAGAAGTGGCGCGTTCTGGCTGCCCCTGCTGGCTCTTGTGGCCTCTGGGCTCCATGGTATGCCAAGCATGGGCTCCAGGAAAGACAGCCAGAAGCATCTCAAAATATGGGCTGCGGTTAGGGTCATATACACACAAAGCCTTTTTTTTTTTTTTCTCTTTTGGGACAGAGTCTCACTCTGTCGCCCAGGCTGGAGTGCAGTGGCACAATTCAGCTTACTGCCACCTCTGCCTCCTGGGTTCAAGCAATTTTCATGCCTCAGCCTCCCGAGTAGCTGGGATTATAGGTGCCCGCCAGCACACCTGGCTATTTTTTGTATTTCTTTTTTTTGAGACAGTCTTGCTCTGTCGCCCAGGCTGGAGTGCAGTGGCGGGATCTCAGCTCACTGCAAGCTCCACCTCCCGGGTTTACGCCATTCTCCTGCCTCAGCCTCCTGAGTAACTGGGACTACAGGCGCCCGCCACCTTGTCTGGCTAGTTTTTTTTAGAAGAGACGGGGTTTCACCATGTTGGCCAGGCTGGTCTCAAACTCCTGGCCTCAAGTGACCCACCCACCTCGGCCTCCCAAAGTGCTAGGATTACAGGCATGAGCCACCGCACCCAGCCAGCCCAACGCCTTTTTGATGATGAACAGCAATTGCCATGGCGAGGTTAGCAGAGCCTGGAGATGGGGAATCTGGCAGGCCTGCTGCCATGTGTCATGTGTCCTACAGAGAGACCCGTCCAAGGGGCCATAGACAGCACTCCCACCTGCTCCCACTTGGTCAATCGGTTTTGTGGTTGGGGAACTCCCCTTGGGGAAGTATATTCTGTCTCTAGAAATGTCTTACTCTATTGGTGGTAAGACCCTGAGTACCGTCTGGAGAAACCTGTTTTTCAGGGAGGCCTTTCGCTGATGTCTGCTGTCATCCATGCTGGTGGAGGGTCCTGGGGTGTGCACTATTCCTGTATCTGTGCTTCACTGAAATGACCAGGAGACTCAGGTCTTCTGGAGGCAACTTTATATGGGAGAGTTTTAGTGTGGAGGCCTCAGGGCCATCCTTCTCAGAATCATCTGAGTACCTGCTAAACTTGCCGGATCCCTGAGGTGGACTCCAAATCTGCCGAATCACTGCCATAGTGGTTAAGAAATAATTGAAAATAGGCCGGGCACGGTGACTCACGCCTGTAATCCCAGCAGTTTGGGAGGCTGAGGCAGAAAGACCGCTTGAGCTAAGGAGTTTGAGACAGCCTGGGCAACACAGTGAGACCCCATCTCAAATTAAAAATAAAACAAAAAAGAAATAAAAAAAAAGAGAAATAAGTAAAACAAAACCAAAAGAAACAGGTGTTATAGTTAGACAACGCTGTGTTTGAATTCCAGTCCTGTAAATTACTATGCACCCATAACATCTCTAAGCTCTATTTCCTTTATCTGCAAGATTTACCTCACTGTAGAATTGTGAGGATGAAGGGCGGCCAAGTACTGAATGCAGTGCCTAGCACACAGGAGCTAAATACATTTTCACTGCTATTGTCCATCCAATAACTATTTACTGAGGAGTCTACAATGAGCCAGAAACTGCTCCAGGCACTAGGAAAACAGCAGTCATAAAAAATAAACTCCTTATCCTCATTCGGTTTATGGGCTAATCAGGGGAGACAGATAATAACAGCTATGATGCCAGGTAGGTGTAAGTGCCATGAAGAAACTCAGTCAGGATCAAGGGCATCACCAGACTCCCCAGAGCTAACTCGATGATTTAATCTGATACCAATAGGCCTCGTGTATCAAGCGCTGTGATGGGGACTTTGGGGGATACTTTGGGACTTGCCCTTCAGGAGCTTATTTATAGACTGGTTAGGAAACAAAAATTGTACAGACACAGGAAACCACAGGAGAACAAGTAATCAGCTTGCAAACCATGTGCCATATGTGCCTGAGAGCTGCTCAGACAAGAGATTACTGGGGACTGACAGTGAGGTGTAAGTGAATCCCTCCATCAGGCTTCTAATCCGGAACAAAGGAAGGAATTTCCTCAGGACCCATCCCTGTTGTTATTTTAGAGACGCTAGTTTATACTCTGCATACAGAAAAAAGGCTTAGACACTCGTAAACCTCTGAAATCTTTGGAACATGAATCAGAGTTCAAGAACTGCACAAGAATCAGAGGCTGCTCACACTAGGTCACGGGAATAAGACTTGATGGAAAACTCCTTATCTCTGTCTAACTCTTTGCCAAGTCCCAGCTCTGTGTAATGCCCAGGATCTCTAAAGGTAATTATCTACCATATATATATATATATCTATATAAATACAGATATTTTTGAGACAGAGTCTCACTCTTGTCACCCAGGCTGGAATGCAGTGGCGTGATCTCAGCTCACTGCAACATCTGCCTCCCGGGTTCAAGCGATTCTCCTGCCTCAGCCTCCTGAGTAGCTGGGACTACAGGCACCTGCCACCATGCCCGGCTAATTTTTGTACTTTTAGTAGAGACGGGGTTTCACCATGTTGGCCAGGATCTCTTGACCTCATGATTTGGTCTTGATCTCTTGACCTCATGATTTACCCACCTCAGCCTCCCAAAGGGGTGGGATTACAGGTGTGAGCCACTGTGCCCGGTCTGGGATATGATTTTATTAAAAATAAATAACTCACTGATTGGGAAAACACTGAGTACGTGCACCAAAGGTACTGCCCAGATTCCAGCGAACAAATGGCAAATGCCCATCACCAGTGGGCTACATTGTAGAGGGTAGTTGGAAAGAATGCTTTTGTTAAACATCTCTTTCTGAAAAGGCATACTGACTTAGAAGTATGGAGGCAGATGGAAATGTGGAGCAGAGTCTGGTATAGGATGAATGAGACACGGCTATTGGTGTGTTAGTTGATCCTTTGGATCAAACAATACCAGAAAATAAACAGACTAGAAGCCAGGTTAATGGAAAGATGAAGTAGAAACACAAATGTAAAAATGGCTTTTGATGTTGAACAAGGCACTTCAGTCTGCATGTTCTTACCTGCATGAGGGGTTAGGCCACATGATTCTTTTTTTTTTTTTTTTTAGACGGAGTCTCGCTCTGTCGCCCAGGCTGCAGTGCAGTGGCGCGATCTTGGCTCACTTCAACCTCCGCCTCCTCCTGGGTTCAAGCAATTCTCCTGCCTCAGTCTCCCAAGTAGCTAGGATTACAGGCATGCGCTACCACACCCAGCTATTTTTTTTTGTATTATTATTATTATTTTTTGAGACGGAATCTTGCTCTTTCGCCAGTTTTACAGTGGCACGATCTTGGCTCACCGCAACCTCCACCTCCTAGGTTCAAGCGATACCGCTGCCTCAGCCTCTTGAGTAGCTGGGACTACAGGTATGCACCACCATGCCTGGCTAATTTTTTTGTATTTTAGTAGAGATGGGGTTTCACCATGTTGGCCAGGATGGTCTCGATCTCCTGACCTTGTGATCTGCCTGCCATGGCCTCCCAAAGTGCTGGGATTACAGGTGTGAGCCATTGTGCCCAGCCTTTTTTTTTTTTTTTTTTTTAAATATATATATTTTTAGTAGAGACGGGGTTTCACCCTGTTGGCCAGGCTAGTCTCGAACTTCTGACCTCAGGGGATCCGCCCACCTTGGTCTCCCAAAGTGCTAGGATTACAGGTGTGAGCCACCACGCCTGGCCCTTTTTTTAAAAATTTGAGTTGGAGTTTCACTCTTGTCACCCAGGCTGGAGTGCAATGGCGCAATCTTGGCTCACTGCAACCTCTGCCTCTTGGGTTCAAGTGATTCTCCTGCCTCAGCCTCCTGAGTAGCTGGGACTACAGGCATGCCACACGCCTGGCTCATTTTTGTATTTTTAGTAGAGATGGGGTTTCACCATGTTGGCCAGGCTGATCTTGAACTCCTGACCTCAGGTGATCCTCCCTTTTTGGCCTCCCAAAGTGCTGGGATTACAGGTGTGAGCCACTGCGCCTGGCTGGCCGCATCATTCTGATTCAGCTAAATTTTAGTGAATGCCTACTTGAGTGCAGGTTTCTTAACACAGATTTTCTCCATATAATAGCATCTACCTCTTTGAGTGGCTGTGAGGAATGAGGAACAATGCATGTGATTCTCATCAGTATTACATAGCCAGTGTATAATAACCAGCCATTCTTTAATCCCCGTAACAACCTTGAGGTCAACATGACTTCCTCTGTGCAAATGAGGAGCCCATGAAGGGATCCTCAGATGAGGATCTGAACTTAAATCTGAGGCCAAAGCCCATGATCTTCCCATTTACGTGGTTTGGCTTGGAAGGGCGCCTACAGCTTTAACAGTAAAGGATGAGAGGGTGGAACAGAAACTTGAACCCTAGAAACAGCAAAGTGCACTTGCCAAGGAAGTGGAAGTGTTTCATTTATAATCGATACAAGAAGGTTGGGTGTTGTCTGGGACAAAGCCACAGAATCTCTGCCCACGCTCATGTCTTCTCATCATCTCACGGCAGCTGGAGATTCCAGAGACACTGTTTGTCTGCGCACATAAAGAAAAACAAGGGTTTTTCAAAAGCAAAACTAATTGAAAAAGTCTTTAGTGGGTGCATTTAGTCACTGGAGGCAGAGTGAGAAGAGACATTTAGGTACTTGGGGAAGGCAGCCACAGTTAGCAAATGAATATGTGACCATGAATTATATGCTAGGGTTTATAATGGTGAATAAATGTGGGACAAGTTAGGCAAATAAACTAGGCGATGAATAAAAATATGGTGGGGCGGCAATGCGGGGCAACGTTGGGTACTGGGGAAACAGATAACCTAGGTCAGCCTTGGTGGGAGAAATCAGGGAGGGCTTCTTGAAGGAGGTCTTTAGAAACCTCCTAAATAACTAGTAGATCTACCAGATCTAGGCAGAAAATGGCGAGAATCAAAAGAGGTGGGCATTTCAGGCAGAAGGAATGGTATATGCAAAGGCCAGCTGACAGAAGGCCTGGGTCTTCGGAGGAAGTAAAAAGCAGTTCTGAGTGTGAGGTGGGAGAAGAATGAAGAGACAGGAGGCTGGAGAGGCAAGCAGCAGTTCAAGCCTTGGGCAGCCACGTGTACACATTGAAGAATTTGGGCTTTATTTGGTAACAAGAAAGCACAGAAGATTTTTAAGACTAATATGCTTTTTTTTTTTTTTTTTTTTTTGATGGAGACAGGGTCTCGATTTGTCATCCAAGCTGGAGTGCAGTGGTGTGATCACGGCTTACTGCAGCCTTGAATTCCTGGGCTCAAGCGATACTCTTGCCTCAGCCTCTGGAGTACTTGGGACTACAAGCATGCATCACCACACCCATTTAGTGTGTGTGTGTGCACGCACGCGCGCGTGTATAGATGGTCTCACTTTGTTGCCCAGGCTGGTCTTGAATTCCTGAGCTCAAGACTCCTGCCTCGGCCTCCCAAAGTGCTGGAAGCCATTATACCTGGTGTGAGCCATTATACCTGGCCTGATTTGCATTTTAGAGAGATCAATTTGGAGAATGGATTAGAACAGGTCAACTCTGGAAATACAGCCCAGTTAAATGCTTCAGCTGAGGGTACTGAGCAGTGGGGAAAGGAAGTGGATGAACTGGAGAGATAATTGAGATGCCAAGCACTGAGTCAAGGTGAAGCTGGGGTTTCTGGTGTGGGCAACCAGATGGAGGGCTTGGTATTAGCCCAAAGTAGAGCAGGATGGGTGTGGAGTGTGGTTGGACATAATGTTTTAAGTGCTTGTGCAGCAGCCCAGACAGGGACACCAGTGAGTTGTTGAATGTGCGTGCCGGCTCGGAGAAGGCCAGGTGCGGTGGCTCCCACCTGTAATCCCAACACTTTGGGAAGCTAAGGTGGGTGTTATCACTGGAGCTCAGGAGTTGGAGACCATCCTGGCCAACATGGTGAAACCATTTAATAGTGAAAACTATTAAACCGTGAGATTTAATAGTTTTAATCTCTATTAAAAACACAAAAAATTAGCCAGGTGTGGTGACGTGCACCTGTAGTCCCAGCTACTTGGGAGGCTGAAGTGAGAGGACTGCTTGAGCCCAGAAAGCGGAGATTGCAGTGAGACGGGATTGTGCCACCGCACTTCTCCGCCTGGGTGACATGGGATGGATGAGGTTGCTTGGAGAAAGTAGACTGAGAAGAGGTTCAAAGACCAAATTCTGAAGGTTAGCAGTTAAAGGTCAGAGGGAGTGGGACTTGCCAAAAAACCAAAGAATCTCTGCACAAACAGATGCTCAAATAAAGATAACTACTATCGATTTGTCAAGTGAAGAGGAGGTCAGAGATAGGAGGAAAATTAGAGCAAGAAAGCCAAGGAGAATTTTCTTTTCTTTTTTTTTTTTTGAGACGGAGTCTTGCTCTGTTGCCCAGTCTGGCGTGCAGTGGTGCCATCTTGGCTCACTGCAACCTCTGCCACCCGGGTTCAAGTGATTCTCCTCCTTCAGCCTTTCAAGTGGCTGGGACTACAGGCACGTGCCACCACGCCCGGCTTTTTTCATATTTTTAGAGACGGGGTTTCACCATGTTGCCCAGGATGGTCTCGATCTCCTGACCTCGTGATCCATCTGCCTTGGCCTCCCAAAGTGCTGGGATTACAGGCGTGAGTCACCGTGTCCAGCCCCAAGGAGAGTATTTTTAAAAGGAAGAGTAGGAAGTAGGCCAGCATGAAAAAGACTAGATTCTAGGATTGGTCCCATTTAAGAAACCAAACCATTCATTTATCACTTGCACCTGGTTTCAATGTTGTGCATCCCACTTACCTTCAACCCTGACACTGTGTGCCACAATGACACCATCTGGGAGTAATTGCTGCCACCCTCCCTTCTGTTTCTTCTATTGGTTGTGTCAACTCTAGCTCCTAGCCTGTTTTCGTATGACTTTCACTCTTATTTTACTGTAGACTTCCTTACTCCTTGGTTAGCTCTCAGTCCTATGCATTTCCCAGGACATCTAGGAAAAAAAATCTATCAGGAGGCCAGGCACAGTGGCTCACGCCTGTAATCTCAGCATTTTGGGAAGCTGAGATGGGCGGATCACCTGAGGTTGGCAGTTGGAGTCCAGCCTGACCAACATGGAGAAACCCTGTCTCTACTAAAAATACAAAATTAGCTGGGCGTGGTGGCAAATGCCTGTAATTTGCCAGCTACTCAGGAGGCTAGGGCAGGGGAATCGCTTGAACCCGGGAGGCGGAGGTTGTGGTGAGCCGAGATCATGCCATTGCACTCCAGCCTGGGCAACACGAGCAAAACTGCCTCAAAATAAATATCCATCAGGAAAGCAGATACTGACTGTCTCATCATAATCTGTTCCATGTAGATATTTTACTTTATAGCTTGTACTTTTTAATGCTATAACCTTTTTAAGATTTAAATTCTGAATTGCACTGCCTAATAGGAACTACTGCTAATTGCTCCCTGAAGTTCAGTCTGTGATTTTGGAAGGAATGTGACAGTGTTGGCAGGAGGCCAGCAAATGTACCACCTGTCCCAGACTACTCAATTTTGTACAGTGACATCCAGAGACTTCCGTTTTTTAAACATTTCGTATACTAGGGGAAACGTAAGAGATAACTGTCTGAAATGCAAGCAACGTTAAAAGCTTGAACAGGAAGGACATAGCTAATGAGGCTAGGAAATGAGATAATCTCTTTTATAGAATCATCTGATACTGAGGAAACAAGGAATTTACAAAGGAGGGGATACAATGAAATTAACCAGTGAGTGGTTGATCCTTTGGGATTAGTAACCTTTAGACCTGGGCCTAAAAACAAGCCTGTGGTAGATGAATGTACTAGGGCTGATCTACTCAGGAATTTGTTTCCTTTAAGAAAAGTTTTTCCCCCCCGCCCAAGACTCAGAAAACTATATCCTAAGTTAAGAAGTGAAAGAATCAAGGTAGGGGCAAAATGCCATTCCTGTATAATTTTCTAAGCTACCTACATAAAACAACACAAAACCCCTCAAATCCAGCGTTTTAATTCCATGTCCCAGTAAACCAGAAACATCCATTTCATATGCCAGAACATGAGGAGAAGGTGTGGTCGTCAGAGCATCAACCCTGACTGCTTATTCGAAAAGCCTAGCATCCAAGAAAGGCTTGATAATCTAGAAACCAAAATTGTACTTGTCAAAATTCACTATCCTGTATACACTTCAAATGTTTGCATTTTATTGCTTTTAAATTAATTTTTAAAAAACATGAAAAAAAGATTGGAAAATGAGAAAGGAATAAAAGGTACGTTATCAGATCCTGTGGCTAAATGAAACTAAATAATCTTCATCTATTGTCTTTAACAGGATCAAAAGCAAGAAACAATAAGCAAAGGCTTAACAAAAAAAGCTGCTGAGCTGCCTCAACACACAATTCCCTTGAATTATGAAAGGGACTTCAGTAAGTGGTGACGCCCCACCCTCTAATCGATTAAAAAACTGTAGTTCAGGTGGCTAAAGTGGGAGGATTGCTTGAGCCCAGGAGTTTGAGACCAGCCTAAGCGACAGAGTGAGACATTTTTTTTTTTTTTTTTGAGACAGGGTCTTGCCCTGTTGCCCAGCCTGTTGTGCAGTAGTGCAAACACAGCTCACTGCAGCCTCAACCTCCTGGGCTCAATTGATCTTCCCGCCTCAGCCTCCTGAATAGCTGTGACTATAGGTGCATACCACCCTGCCTAATTTTTTTTTTTCAGACCGTGTCTAATTCTGTCACCCAGGCTGGAGTACACTGGCACGATCAACCCTCACTGCAGTCTCGACCTTCAAGCTCAGGTGATTCTTCCACCTCAGCCTCCTGAGTAGCTGGGACTACAGGCATGTGCCACTGTGCATGTCTAATTTTTTTTTTTTTGTAGAGTTGAGTTTTTGCCATGTTGCCCAGGCTGGTCTCAAACTCCTTGGTTCAAGTAATCTGCCCACCTTGGCCTTCCAAAGTGCTGGGATTACAGGCGTGAGCCACCCTGCCTGGCCTACCCAGCTAATTTTTCAATTTTTTATAGAGATGGGGGTCTCACCATATTGCCCTGGCTGATTAGACCCCATATTAAACAACAACCCACAACCACAACAAAACTGTAGAGAATTCTTGGGGGTGATAAGCAAGGTCTGATTTTTTCCCCCCTTCCATTATTTTCAAATGGTCTATAATTTAAGAATACCTTGACTTTTTCATCAATATGAAAGTCGTGCATACTCATCCTAGCAAATCAAGACTCTGGCTCTTGGGATTTAGGCATTTCATGGTGTGGGGAGGATTAGATACATTTATTAAAAACCCAGGCTGAAAAACAAATGTCTTGTCCATCTGGAGATCTTATATTTATTTGAAAACCAAGTTCTGTGAAAGAGCACACTAAACAGTCATATATCTTCTCTTCAACCAAAGACTTGGAGACAGGGTTCTTCAGGTCAGCGCAGAGGCAACGATACATGCATTGAATAGCAGGTCTCAGCACGAATTTCCTCATAAGCATTCCCAATATGAGCCTGGACAATCTTCTTCTTCACATAAGCAAATGAGATGCTGGAAAAGGGAAGAGAAAATAGTAGTAGCTAGGGTCATTCTTAATTTCAAGACATTCTCTCTTTTCTCTTTTACCACTAATTGTTGAAATCTAAAGCTAGGCCCCAACCCTGCCTCTGTAGTCCTAATATACCAGCTTCTGCCATTACAGATTATAGTTTCCAAACTCCTAATGGACTGAATACTTTACCCTTTTGAAAATGAGATTCCAGTTTCCAGCTAAAAGCCTCTAAGCCATTTTGTAGTTAACTGCCTTGAAAGCTGTAAACAAGGCTTTTCCATAAGGTATTGCCAAAGGCCGGAAGGGAGCTAATGTGAGTCACCTCAATTCTCCAACAGACTGAGTGATCATGATAGCCTACACTGTCCTGTGCAAGTTGGGTAAAGCTTAGGAAACCATCAAGGCTGAAAGATAATTTTCAAAAGTAAGTTTAGAAAACAGGAAGGTTAGTATAAATCTCCCTTTCTCTAAGGCCCAAACTAATAGTCTTCCTGAGGTATAAATATATTTTCCTACTAATGGCACATGTCTGCCTTAATATTTATCTGAGATTTCTGCAAAGCTTTTCCTCAAGTGCTGGTCAGTATCTAACACATAGCATGCTAGATTTGCAACCAGACCTTTAATATAACAAATGATACTGTCCTTATGTTTTTAAAAAAAGAGTGGAATGAATTGGCCGGGCGCGGTGGCTCACACCTGTAATTCCAGCACTTTGGAAGGCTGAGGTAGGCGGATCGGCTAAGGTCCAGAGCTCGAGACCAGCCGGACCAACATGGAAAAACCTTGTCACTACTGAAAATACAAAATTAGCCGGGTGTGGTGGCGCAGGCCTGTAATCCCAGCTACTTGAAAGGCTGAGGCAGGAGAATCGCTTGAACCCGGGAGGTGGAGGTTGCGGTGAGCCAAGTTTGCACCACTGCACTCCAGCCAAGAGCAACAAGAGCGAAACTCCGTCTCAAAAAAAAAAAAAAAAAAAAAAAAAAAAAAAAAAGTCTGAAAATGTGTTTTTGCTTGGGTGGAATTAGGAAACCTTGATTATGTCTCACAGTGTCTTCAAATATGTGAGGAACACTCAAAAGAAAATGGGGAAATGAAGAATAACAATTTCATGAAATTAGATTACTCCAATCTTTCCCATCTAAAGACCCCCTTTCAACAGTGTTAAGACCCTGGTATAGTAAATGATCTTTGTCAATGGACACAGGCTTGTGGTTAGTCTAACTGACTTCAAAGTCCCTATAAGCACTATGTCTTATACACAGATGTTCAATAGCACCATAGAATAAATGAATGTTAAGGCTCCTATGCCAAAAATACTGCCAAAGGAGATGGGGAGAGAGAAAAACCAGTGAGAAGCCTATATTTGTGCTACTCAAAAGTGTCACCTATGGGCCAGTGCCAGTCCACAACTGTAACTGATCCACAACAAGGAGCTTACATCAGAATGTAAATTAACTCTATCACTAAGAAAACTGCAGTTCAGCTGATGTTTTGGGGAAGACTTTCTTGATGAAAGAAGCATTGAGCAGATAGATTCTGGAGTAAGCTTCCTATCTCCTTATGGACCTATAAAAATTGTTCGCAGATCAGCCACTTTGAATAACATTAGTAGAGTACGAGTCAAAGAGGAAAGAGAAAGGAATTTGTGGTTATATATGGAGAAAAAGGTTGAAAGAGGGGGAAGTTTTAATACTGTTTAGGTAAACGAAGATTAAACACAAAAGGAAGGAAAAAAGTGAGATGATGTCCTGCAAAAAACATTTGTGAAGTATTGACAAAGAAGTTTCCCTTCATAATTCTGTTGCACACGCACCTCTGGTCCTTAATCATCAATATACTCAAATGGTTCTGGGGGTTCTGGCTCTTGTTCCTCCTCCTCGATTTTTGGGCCATGTGCTGCCACAGGTTCCACCAGCTCCTCAATGTCTTCACTGGTATCCTTCAGAATGATGATGCCTCCAATAGAGAGCTGAAAACACAGGGGTGTGCAGAAGCATAAGCTCCACTCATATTTCAAGCGTGCTCCACAATCTGAATACTTGTTAAATGGTACTTTAAAACTACTTAAATGATTTGGAAGTGAAAAACTGGAGTAGAACTTTACTGGGATAAAGATAACTGTGATCTATACGAGGTATTTGCAAACTGAACCCAGTAGTAGCTCTAGATAGTTTAAGATGTGATGCTGTTCTACTTGGATGATGCATCCCAATTTAAGGATAGTTATTTCCCAGCCATAGCCATTGAGCCTATCAGCCTCAATCTCACTGCAGGGAGAATGCTTACTGTCCAAATACTGTATCCTAATTCCTTCCTACTCAAGATGTGGTCCTGGGCCAGAAACATCATTATCACCTGGAGCTTGTTAAAAACGCAGAAAAGCTGCCCCCACCCTAGATCTACAGAATCTGCATTCTAACAAGATCCCAGTCAATATGATGCACAGTGAAGTTTGAGAAGCACACCAGTCTAATGCATACTATATTATTTGTGAGGTGATAATCATTTTGAACACAAGAGGAGTATATAAATTAAAAGCCAAATTTTTCTCCAGCAATTTCAGAATGGTGGAGAGAATAACATAGATATCCCAGATACCTGAGTGTTCTTCACTTTAATCTATAAATCCACGTGATGCAAGCTGATGAAAAAATACACGGGAAACAAAAGGGAAGTAGACTGTAGCAGCAATTCTATTAAGCCCTCTCCCAAACATATTACAGAAGGTAAATTCAAACACTAAACTATTCACCCCTCTCTGGTGTGCTAATCTTATTCTATTTGCTTGCCTGTGTCAAAGGAAATGGAAAGCTGCTCTATGTAATTAAATCAGTCAACAGTGGCAGGGCACATCTGGAAAAAAGCGTATTTCTACCAAAGCACATTACTGGGAAGGAAAAGAAGCACAAGTACATTAGTTAAATGATTCACATATGTATAAGCATCTCTGCAGTTCAATCTAATCCGATTTTTACTCATCAGAACTCTGCCCTGCGATGCTATAAAACTGGTGTGCTTTGTGAACTCCAAACTATTTCCCTTCTCCCAACACACACATATCTATATATTTTTCTACAACCCCTTCCCTTAAAGTTTGCTTTCCTTGAAGAGGATCCATTTTATGAATGGACCCTGCCTTTACTGCCAGTACTCCAAGAATGGAGTATAGGGCCACTGTCCTAATCCTCCCATAGCCTAAAAGTTTACTTGAACCTAATGGACCAAATGGAGATGAATCTCCTACCAAACAGAAGAAAATACCCATGTTCACACGAGGACTTTCTATTTTTTGGAAAATGTGGATCCAGGTTATGCTATTTCATGCTTAACTGGAATGAAATAATCCAACTTAATCAAAGGAGGGCCTCATCATACAAAAACAATAACAACGACAAAAAATCCCAAAACTAATAATCCAAATCAATACATGGAAAGGGCTATTTATAGTTATACATGGTCTAGGTTTGTTAATGCTTTATATGTTGGTAAGAAAGTTCACACCCTCTATGCATAAGATACATGATTTTCTGTTCTCTGGGGAGGCTAATTACAATTGTAGATATAGGCAACAAAACATTTCCTCTTGCCTCATGGTGGACAGGAAGCAGGGTAGGAATGTTACATGTTTCCAAAACTATAGCTGCCTCTTTCAAATGCAGTGTCTGAGGAAGGGCCCCATGAGCTTGCCACTGAGGGTGGGGGTGGGCCGCTGAGGGTGGGGGTGGGCCGCTGAGGGTAGGGGTGGGCCGCTGAGGGTGGGGGTGGGCCGCTGAGGGTAGGGGTGGGCCGCTGAGGGTAGGGGTGGGCCGCTGAGGGTGGGGGTGGGCCGCTGAGGGCGGGGGTGGGCCGCTGAGGGAGGGGGTGGGCCGCTGAGGGTGGGGGTGGGCCACTGGACGCCCCTTTCTTCACTGCACATACACAGAGGCAGTGTTTTCTTTTTAAAATGAGACACATTAACATAAAATTCATTCTCTCAAAGTGTACAATTTAGTACATTCACAAACTTGTGCAGCTATTAATACTTCTGCTATCTAATTCAAAAATACCTGCCAGCAACCTAAAGAAACTGTGCGCTCATTAGCAGCCACTCTTCATTCTCCCCTTCCCCTGTCCTTGGTAACCACCAATCTAACTCGTCTCTATAGATTTGCCTTTTCTGAACGTTTCACATAAAGGGAACCATACCATATGCAGTCTTTTATGTCTGGCTTCTTTTACTTAAAATAACGTTTTCAAGGTTCACACACACTGTAGCATATACCAGTAAGTCTTTCCTTTTTATGGCCAAATAATATTCCATTTTATCTCACATTATTCATTCATCAGTTGATAAGACATTTAAGTTGTTTCCATTTTATGGCTATTATGAATCATGCTGATATGAGCATTAGTGTGTAAGTTTTTGTGTGGGCACAGTTTTCCCTTCTCTTAGGTGTGGAATGGAATTGTTGGGTCATATGATAAGACTACATTTAACTTTTTGAGGAACTGCCAAACTCTTTTTCCACTGTGGCTGTAACTTTACTTTCCCACCATTACTCTATTAGGGTTCCAATTTCTGCATATTCTTGTCAATGATTATTATTGAGTGTCTTTTTGATTACAGCCATCCTGGTGGGTAGAACGTGGTATCTTCTTATGGTTTTGTGTTTCTTTTTAAATTAAGAGATAGGGTCTTGCTATGTTGCCCAAGCTGGTGTCCGGTGGCTGTTCATAGGCACAATTATATTGCTACACAGCCTCGAGCTACTGGGCTCAAGCAATCCTCCTGCCTCGGCCTCCCATGTAGCTGGGACTATAAATGGGAACCACTGCACCTGTTATGGTTTTTATTTGCATTTCCCTAATGAGTAATGATGTTGAGCATCTTTTCATGTGCTTATTTGCCCATCTGTACATCTTCTTTGGAGAAATGTCTATTCAAATCATTTGCCCATTTTAAAATTAGGTTGTCTTTTTATTGTTGAGTTGGAGGAGCTCTTTATATGTTCTAGATATAACTGTCTTATCAGACAAATGATTTGAAAATATTTTCTCCTATTCTATAAAGTTTGTATTCCCTGATTTGTGTGTCCACTAAAGTCAATGCTCAATTAACTTAGTAGTCAGCTAACAACTGGACAGGAATTTCCTTAAACACTTTGGAACACAAAGTCTCTCACTCTTTGAAGGAGTGTGTGTGTGTGTGTGCGCACGTGTGTGTGTGTGTAGGGCTATAACTTCAATAGGACTCCTCACTTCTTCCTTGCACAGACATAGGCAGTCTTTTAATTCATAGGTGGACCAACTGCTATAGCTATCTCTGACTTAATTTGAGCAAAGGCTTAGCAATCATTTAGTACTAATGATCACAGTACCACCTACTGTGCTACACCAGTGTGCTCATATGGCCTCATGGCATTGAGCATGTGCCTTACTATCTTACTTCATAATGATCAAAAACACTAGTTATTTCATGTGCTTAGAGTATGCACTAGTTGTGTCCTAATACATCTGTACTGGATTCCCATGCTACTGGCAAGATAAGTTTATAGACACAGTTAGAATATGTTCTCTGTAAAACCGCCACTGAGATGAACCAGGTTGCAGATGAGACAGTGACTGCATTAAAGGTATCCATTGATGATTCTGTTCATTCATTTAACACTACACAGCAACTACTATAGATCAGGCAGTGCTACAGATTAGCATTTACCATTGTTTTAGGTGCTTTACATGTAACAACCTATTTAATCTCCACAACATCAACAGAAGGTAGGTAGCATTACCATATCAATTTTACAGATGAGGAAACTGAAATACAAAGATTAAATGACTTGTCTTAGTCACACAGCTAACAGTAGAAATAAAAACCCAGTTATGCCAAATTCCAGCTCTAAACCACTACATACACTATCTTGCATCCCTTGGCTTTATCTCTTCTAGCTGATAAATTAGTCAGGTTAAGACCCTGGCTCACAATTATAGGTAGGAGTTGTCTTTGACCCACCATCAGGTTGATAAAAATAAGTTTACTCTTGTATAAGGATAAGGATCTAGAAACCGAATCTCTGACATTTTAGACAGATCTAGCATCAGGATGTCTTGGATGGGTCTACTGATGACCCCCTAGTTTTTTACAAGAACCTGGAAGATAAAGGCAGTATCACGCTCATATTTCTGATAAGCATTTGTTTCTAACATGAAACACTCTGTCTTGGAATAAATTAGATTCCATGAAGATCCTTTTCTAACTAAAATGCAAGGCATTTATGACAATGGTGTAATAAAATAGAAAAAAAAAAAAAGACAGTGGTGTAATTACCATAATAATCAACACTTATTGAGCAGTCCCAAGTCTTGTTCTCAGTGCTTATTCAATCTGTGCCTCATTTCTGAGTCAGGGATGGTAATCTCTATTTTATACTAAAGAAAATTGAGGCAGAGAGAGATTTAGTACCTGGCCTAAAGCCACTTAGCCTGAACAGTATACTCAAGATTCAAATCCTGTATGCTTGGCTGTAGAGTCTATGTTCCTAATCACAATGCTGTATTAGGAACTCCTACATCGTATGTCTGTGGTAGAAGACGGGAGTTTGTAGGGTTACACAGGGAAAAGAAAAATTCTCCCAAATCTATATGAAATGGAAAATGACATGCTCTCTTTTGTTAAATAATTTCTTAGAACTAGTGAGCTTGCTCCAATGCTTTGGAGATTCATCATTCTCTATCGATATTCTATTGTCCTGTGGATTAATATCCCACTGGTATATACAGCTAAGAGCCACTGGTAACTTACTGGTTTGAAAGGCTGGTATCTACAGGTCTCTGGCATGGTTAGGACCTTAAGCTGGGCAGGCATAACTCGGGCTGGGTTATCCAATAACTGGAAGTTTGGCTCAGGTTCTTTTTTCTTCTCTTTTTCTTCCTTTTTCTCTGCCTCATCCTATAAAATAAAATTTAAAAAAAGCTCAATAGAAGTTCATTTCTGTTCCACAGAACCGAGTAACATCTGAAGTTTACTGAGCAGCTATACGGCACAAGAGGTAGTGGTAGGTAGTAATGGAAGTACAAGTAAAGTGCTATCAGACTCACAGGAGGGAAAAGTAACTCTGCTTAGAAATGAGAATGGTATTTGACTTGGTTTTAAAGGAAAAACAGGTTTTTCTACCAGCAGAGATCAGAAAAAGGTCTACCTAAACAAATGATAATCCCTTTGCTTGAAAGGGTCTTTCTTTCTCCTACCCTCATCATCTTGTCTGTGAAAAACCTACTTTGCCCTTCAAAACCTATATTTTAATTGTCATTTCCTCCAGGAACTTTTTACTGATTTGTACCCTTCTATTCTTCCCACAAATGGATATATTTTCTAGAGTTTCTTTCAAGTACAATTTGATGATTCTACATGCTGGGAACAGGATAATTATTTGAAGGAAGCTAAGAGCAAGGTAGAATAATATTCAACTAAGGAAGAATCTCGACCATGACAGAGACAGAGATACTTCAATCCATATGACTACCAAGTTATACCTACCACTTCCATTTTCTCCTCCTCCTTTTTTTCCTTTTCTTTTTCCTTCTTTTTAGCCTTGGCAGTTATAGATAACACAGCAGTAGAAACCTAGGAGAAATGAACAGGGTAAATTGTTGCAATCCCTTATGGACATACAAACATGCAAGCCCTAGAGAACTCAGTCCTACAACACTATTCTACTTCCTAGCAGTAAGTATTTTTTATATATATATATAAAAAAATAAAATATATATAAATATAAAATCAAATTTTATGTATATATGATTTTATATATATATAAAATCAAGGAATAAAAGGGAAAACTAAGCAGGACATTTATTGAAATAATTTACTACTCTTGTCATCAAGTGAATCTTTAGTTCTTGGAGGCTTGTGTCCAATATAACTCTTCCCTTTTTTGAACTGTAGCCTACCTTGGATATGAATTTGCTATCATGTACTTCCAAAATTGAGATTTGAGGGTGCTTTTTGCTTTATGGGAAAGCAATGGGAAATAGAACAATTTCCTTCAGTGCTGGTTGTAGAGATATTCTCTCTGGACTACATGTCTTACAATGCCAATACACAGTGTGTGAGTGGTTAGTCTGTATTATTCTCCTTCATGGGTCTCACTGAAAACAAAGGTGAAAAGCTGCGCAATACTGGTGTAAAAGCTGACTGTTTCAGACCCAAAGGAGGGTCTGAAACATAGCTGATGAAACAAGATGCTGTCAAGGATATTCCTTAACTGCCACCCTCAAATTTGGTTAATTATCCTTACTTATACACAAAATTTACAGCAAATAATCAACAACTGGCCAATATGAAAATTATCATGAGAGAAAGAGCCATTTTCCTACATATAAGGTATCAAAAAAGTATAATTTTACTGAGTAAAACTTTATGGGCAAGTACAAGTCTTTAATGTATTATTCTTTGATTTAATACAGGAGTGTCCTCATATACAGTTGGTAGGAGTATAAAGTGATTATGTCCATTTTGAAAGGCAAATTAGTTAATAACTATGAACATAATGTGCATTACTTTTGATCAAGTAACCTCACATCCAGGATTCTAACCTACAGATATACTCACACAGTGCACAAATACATGTGTATAAAGACTTTCAATTTCAGGCTCACTTGTGTAGGGGTAACAAATGAGAAATAACCTTAAATGAATATCAAAGAAAAAACTGGTAAAACAAACAGTACCACACACAGTAAAGGCATTGTTTTGCAGCTCTGGGAAAAAATGGGATCTGTATACATTGAAAGTTTTAAAAATAAAAAAAAATATATGGTTAATGTGAAAACAACAAGATGCAGAAAAGTATGTAGAGAATAATTCTATTTGTGGTATAAAAAGTACTGACATGTGCAGAGAAAACCTTCAGAGGGATTCAGAAGTTGTGACTCCTGTGACAATGAGACTTGGATGACCAAGAGACAAAAAGGACTTTTACTGCATATTCTTGTGTAATGTCAAATGTTAGCATAAGAAGTTACTCTTAAAACATAAAACATATTCAAAGAAAAAGTAAAATACTCAGTGGCCTATATGTAAGTACAAATGCTGCTTAAAAGGAACAAAGAACCTACCTTTTCCTTTTCTTTTTCTTTTGGTACTTCCAGAGGGGCAGGATATGCAAATGTGGATGGTTTACAGTTCGATTTATACTGAACTTTCGGCATCTGAAGAAATTCCATTAAAATAACATTGGCTTTAAGTATTCTGTGCTCTCCATAAACATACAGATACAAAAGGAGACCAAAGTTTTAATGCAGGCTATATGTTCAACTATGTTATGACCCCTCTCTGAAAGGCATGTCTTCTTTTACTGATTTAGTTTTTAGGTTCTTTACAGAATTACCTGCAGTTCTCTACACTTTTCTTAATCTCTGTGCCTTTGAATGGGCATCCCTTTATCTTTACGAACAAACCAACCTGCTTCAATGGGTAAGTCCTATTCATGGTGTGAGCATCAGATCAACTGTTCTCTCCTTTGTAAAGCATTTGATGGTCTATCCTGCATACAAACTGCCATTTCCCTTCTTTGTACCAGACTAATAACTTACACTAGCCTGTATAATCATGCCTTGTAAGAGTCTAACATGAGCCTAATAGAAAGTCAGCTTTACATTACCTACTGACCAGTTTTAAAGTTTTTTGGTCTGAATTTTTCCTTTCTTTCTTTCTTTCTTTCTTTTTTTTTTTTTTTGAGACAGAGTCACTGTTGCCCAGACTGGAATGCAGTGGTGCAATCTCAGCTCACTGCAACCTCTGACTCCCGGGTTCAAGCGATTCTCCTGCCTCAGCCTCCCAAGTAGCTGGGACTACAGATGTGCACAACCACGCCTGGTCTGAATTTTTCTCTATTTCTGCATTGATGGAGGATGATAATAAACACCACCATAAGGACAAGGAAACTTATCTTCTCCATCCCATTTTCATTACAAAGAGTAAAAACAGCAATCATAAAACTGTTTGGCAGAGAATAAAATAGGTTATACAGGATGTTTAATTACAATGAGGGATTGGGAAACCAAGGGATTCTTGTTCTGACAATAAAGCTCCTCAATATTTACAAATGTGAGCAGTTTTAATACCAAAACACTTAACAAAGGATAACTGGCTGTACAGCTATACTGAAAAATCAATACAAAGAAATATTCTATTTTTACCAGTCAGTTTTAAGCCTAAAACTTTTCCACTCTCAAAATTTAGTAGAACATTTCAACAGTGATGACCAGATGTAAGAGTTATTTAAAGGTCAAAAAGCCTTTTGACTTTTAAAGAACAAGAAGATGAATCATCAAGTCACAGGACTAAGAAAGACCTAAACACAAACTCCATTAAAAAAATATGACTACAAATGTGATGTCAGGGCATGCAGTGCCTTAAATTTCTGACTTAAGTGAGCAGTTTCATTCCAACAGATTCCCTAGCTCTTCACTGTTTGTCTTGTTTTCTGCTTCTACCAAAGGGTCATCCTCCTATTTTGCCTTTTCCCTTTAGTAATAATTCTGTCTTCCATCAACCACTCGAGCATCAGATAACTCTGAAAAACTAAATCTGAAAGATTTAGTTTAGGTTCGCATTCTTCCTTGCCCAGATTACTACAATAGCATTGTAATGAGTTTCCACTGATACCAGAAAGATCTTTCTAAATGGAAATCTCATGTCCATTTATCATCTGAAATCCTTCAACAGTTCCAAGCCTTTAGTATTAAACAAAATTCATCAGATTGGTATATAAAGCCTCTTCATATCTTTATATTTAGCCCCCTTGTACACCATTATTTCTCAACTAATTACTTGAGGTTACACAGCTAGTAAGGAGATACGATTTTCAAAACTTTCAATGACATACTCCATTCAAAAAGTTGATGATTCAACTTGAAGGGAAAATGTTATTATAAGATGTTAACTCATCTTTAAAATTTAATGGAAATCCTTGCAAGTGGGTGGTAAATATGAATAAGATACGGTGAATAGGAAATACTACAAAGCTGAGGTCTCACAGACATACCTTTAAGTCCTTGTTAAGGCCAATGACACAGGTAGGGGTATAAGCCAATGACAGGAAGTGTGAAAGAGGAAACCAGAACCAGAACTGGGTAAATACAAGGACGCCAACCACAGAAGGCATATGAGTGTGACCAGTTCTGGACTGTAAGGAGATTGTGACATTATGACCACCTGTAGAAAAAGAGAGAAACCATGAACAATAATAATATTGTCCTATTATTATAGTAGGACAATAAAAACGATATCTTTCTTTTTCTTTTTTTTTTTTTTAGAGAGACAGGGTCTTACTCTGTTACCCAAGCTCGGGGTGACAGAGTGAAACACTGCACCCAAGTGCAGCCGCATGATCATGGCTCACAGAAGCCTCGACCTCCTGGCCTCAGGGGATACTCCTGCTTTAGCCTCCCAAGTAGCTAGGACTACAGGTGCGCACCACCACACCTGGCTAACTTTTAAATTTTTTGTAGAGATGGAGGTCTCACTATGTTGCCCAGGCTAGTTTCAAACTCTTAGCCTCATGTGATCCTCCCGATTCAGCCTCCCAAAGTCTTGGGATTACAAGCAAGTGAGCCACCAGGCCCAGGCAATAATAAAGATTTGTAAGTGCTGCAGTAGGGAAACATCTGGTGATGATTTTAAAAGCACAATTCATATGTGCAGTCTAATATGCAGTTCTTGGAATTAGTGAGTTATCCAGGCTCTGCAAAATTGGAAGTATACTTTTAACTGGATTCAGCACACATCTAGACTTACTTTCTCTATAGGCAGGCGTTTTTCAAAAACTAGCCCTGAAGGGTATCAAAACTGTGATGCTAAATTAAGTATTAATCTGCATTATGTATTGGTTTTTCATGTGCTAATAAAAAGTAAAGTTTTAGTATATACTTTTTGCACACAATAGCAGAGGCAGGCATAGATATTGTTTGCTTAGTTTTACTCTTTCTGCTTCAATCATATGCAAATACATATTTATAATATACTTATACATTTATAAAAATTTATATAAAACAGTAAAGAATATGTTCTGATTCTTGGTCTTTTAGGTGCTAAGCAGCATAAACATCAGATTTTTGAGAAATATCACTTACAAATTATGAAGATTTATATGCAGCTACATAAAAATCTAAGAAAGCACTGAGCATTACCCTGTGAATTATTAAACCACTTAAATTGGTGGGAGGAGCTCTGACATTAACTAGCCCTGTAACCACGGACAAAACACTTTCTTTTTTTTTTTTTTTTTTGAGACAGAGTCTCGCGCTGTCACCCAGGCTGGAGTGCAGTGGCCGGATCTCAGCTCACTGCAAGCTCCGCCTCCCGGGTTCACGCCATTCTCCTGCCTCAGCCTCCCGAGTAGCTGGGACTACAGGCGTCCGCCACCTCGCCCGGCTAGTTTTTTGTATTTTTTTTTTTTAGTAGAGACGGGGTTTCACCATGTTAACCAGGATGGTCTCGATCTCCTGACCTCGTGATCCGCCCGTCTTGGCCTCCCAAAGTGCTGGGATTACAGGCTTGAGCCACCGCGCCCGGCCAAAACACTTTATTTCTAAGTCCTTTTCTCCCATTAGCAAAATGAGGGGTTGAATTTGAACACTTGAACTAGAAAAAGAAAACCTCTAACCCTTGATTCAACTGAAAATTTTCTAAGGAGACACAGTATGTAAAAGAATGAAATCAGAGCTGCTTCTGTTTAATCAGAAGGTTGGACTGCTGGGAGAATATATGGCCTGGAACCAGGGGTCCCCAAATCCTGGGGCTGTAGACCTGTCCATGGCCTGTTAGGAACCAGGCCGCACAGCAGGAGGTGAGTGGAGGGCACGTGGGCATTACCACCTGAGCTCTGTCTCCTGTCAATTCAGCAGTGGCATTAGATTCTCAAAGCAGTGTGAACCTTATTGTGAACCGCGCAGGTGAGGGATCTAGGCCGAACGTTCCTTATGAGAATCTAATGCCTGCTGATCTGAGGTGGAAAAGTTTCATCCTGAAACCACCCCACCCTTCTCGTGGAAAAAGCAATTGTCTTCCACAAAACCTGTCCCTGGTGTCAAAAAGGTTGCAGACTGCTGCCCTGGAATATTACTCTACAGAGTGATAAAGTTTGAAAGCCAGTGAACTAGAGCTAAGATCCAAGTCATCAGTTGGGGAGAGCTGGTGAGTCCTTGTAAGGCTGAGATTCTAGGAGGCTATGAGGGATTACAAACTCAAATGCCTTTAGGAACGAGTCAAGTAAACAAAGAAGGAGTAAGTGGGCTGGGAGCAGTGGGGATTGAAGCAAACTGGAAAGTACATGTCCTATTTAAAGGGAGCTTGTTACTAGGGGTGTAGGTCCAGGGTTACTAGGTCATTTTGTTTTTAAAATTGAAGCAAACTGGAAAGTACATGTTCTATTTAAAGGGAACATCTTACTAGAGTGTAGGTCCAGGGTCACTAGGTCATTTTGTTTTTAAAAGTAGACTCTGGATTTTGACCAAAATCTTGCAAATTTTGTTAGGCAGATTACACCATTGTCAGATTTGGCCCATGTGCTAGATGGTAACAGTGTTAGTGCTGGATCACAGAACTTTGAAATGCAAGTATCTTCATTTAAATAATATATCCTATAAAAATGGGGCTTGTCTGTGCCTAATCAGGGCCTTAACTTGAATTCCAACGTGGATTCCTGTTGCTCACATTTCTCTTCTCTTGATCTCAGTGTTTTACAGGCACCTTCACATTTTGCTTGGAGTCAAGAACCAAACACTGACTTGACTTTACTAAACCAAACAGCATTTTAATTTTTATAAGAATCAGGGTTCTACTGTTCAACCAAATAACCTAGATTTTCTTAATACTCCACTATAGATATTTAAAATTTTCATCTGAAAAAAAGGCCAGGTATACTTTAATTTTGTTTTTCCAATAGAAATGAATTATATACATTTATTGTCTACTTGTACTCTTCCCTATGCTAACCCCCATTCACTGAATGCTTACTATATATTGAGGATTGTTAATGACATACTGGAAAAGATCCTAAGGAGACTCCAGTCTCACAAAGAAGACAGATAATTCAATAATTAAAATAAGACATGAAACTATTATGATAGCTATAAACCTGGGTGCTAGTGGGAGCATTTCACTAAGACATAGTAACTAACCTGGGATGGAAGCTGGGGAGGGCAGAAGAGAGGAAAAGGATGCCTAGCTAACGTGCTATCTGATCTAACTTTGAAGCTGAATTTCCTTTTAGTTCAATGAAATCTATCTTCTTCGAACTTAGAAGCTAAATTAGTCCTTTGTTCTAACATTGTGAGATTTAATAAACAAGGTAGAGTTTATCATATCGATGATTTGCAGTTTAAAAAACTTCAATCATCTTCTTTATCTTCGGCTTTTCTCCCTGAAGAGACTGAATCACTGAGTGAGTTCTCATAAACTTCAACTTCATTCCATCCTTTGAAGTTGCTCTCTCTAGACTTTTCTCTACTACCAGTAATTTTCTTTTTCTTTTTTTCTTTTTTTTGAGACGGAGTCTCATTCTGTCGTCCAGGCTGCAGTGCGGTGGCGCAATCTCAGCTCACTGCAACCTTCACCTCCCAGGCTCAAGCGATTCTCGTGCCTCAGCCTCCTGAGTACCTGGGAATATAGGCATGCACAACCATGCCCAGCTAATTTTTGTATTTTTAGTAGAGATAGCATCTCACCATGTTGGCTAAGCTGGTCTCAAACTCCTGACCTCAAATGATCCACCCGCCTCAGCCTCCCAAAATGCTGGGATTACAGGCGTGAGCCACCAAGCCTGGCCTGCTACCATTAATTTTACTGAGAGAAGATCAAGACTGTAAATTCTTCTAATGCAGTTACAGCATGGTGTTCTACAAGGATAGGTTATTAAAAAGTGAAAAAAGGACATGAGATTAATTTTATGCTCATAACAGTGAACACTACAGTATACAACTTTTATGTAGGGTTGGGTATGGTGGCTCACACCTGTAATCCCAGCACTTTGGGAGGCCAAGGTGGGTGGACTGCCTGAGATCAGGAGTTCATGACCAGCCTGGGCAACATGGTGAAATCCAGTCCCCACTAAAATACAAAAAATTCGCCAGGCGTGGTGGCGTGCACCTGTAGTGCCAGCTACGGGAGAGGCTGAGGCAGAATTGCTTGAACCTAGGAGGTAGAGGTTGCAGTGAGCCGAGACCATGCCACTGCACTCCAGGCTGGGTGACAGAGTGGGGCCAAAAAAACCCCCAAAACAAAAAACTTTTATGTAATAAATGTCTAAAGCAAAAATTGTTATAAATAAAGAGAAATAGAAGCACCAAAACTTGATTGGTCCACAAGACAAACAGATAAAGCAAAAAAGCCCCAAACAAAGAAAAAAAGAAGGAAAAAAAAAAAAGAAGAAAAAGAAAAGATAAACAGAGGCTGAAAGAAGGAAGGAGAACACAGTGAGATGACTTGTAGTAAATCTGGCAGAGAAGAGGCGAAACGTAGAATTATCCTTCCCCAATTCTTTTTTCTTAATATGTAATTTCGTTTTTATATTTTTAATTAAAAATTTATTTTTCTTTTTTTTGTATTGTTCCTTGCAGAGCAGGGCTACCCTACAGGTAGTGTGCCCAGAGCAGACTCCTCCAATTCGTAACTAGTAACCCTAATATTGTAAAAACCAGCAAAAAACTGTGGTAGTGGTGAACAAACAAGTGAAGGGGTGCAGTCTAAAATCATACACTTTAAAAAGTGGCAGCTAAAAGAGAAAAAAAAGATTACAGAGCAGTAAAATGCTATCCCTAAATCACCACCAAAAGAAGTAATCTGAAAAGGCTAAATAATGTATTCTTCAAACTATGAAAATCTGGAAAAGGCAAAACTAAAACTGTGGAGACAGTTCAATTAGAATGAGTAGTAAGTTCAGGAGATCTACAGTACAGCATGATGACTACAGCTAATAATAATGTACTGTATATTTGAAAATTGCTTAAAGAGATCTTAAATTTTTTCATAACAAAAAATGATAAGTATGAAAGGAGACAGATATGGTAATTAGCTTGATTTAACTATTTATATATTAAAACATCATGTACACAGTATGTACAATTTCTATCAACCACACCTTAATAAAATAAAAATAAATTTTTTAAAAAGAAAAAGAATGAAAAAGGGGACATCACTACAGATTCCACAGACATTGAAAAAGTAAGAGGATATTATAAAAAACTTTCAGTAAATTCATAACTTTATTTACTAAAACAAAATAAAATAAAACCATGGAGATAGTAAAAAGGTCAGGGGCTTATGGGGAGGGCAAGGAGGGATGAATAGGTTAAGCACAGAGAATTTTTAGGGTAGTGAACCTATTTTATATGACACTGTTATGGTAGATACATGTTATTAAAGATCTATCAAAACCCATAAAATGTACAACATAAAGAGTGAACTCCAATGTAAACTAGGGACTTTAGTTAATAATAATGTGTCAATATTGGTTCATTGATTGTAAGCAAATATACCACACTAACACAAGATGCCAACAACAGGGGAAATTGGAGGAGCAAAGGGGACATATGGAAACTCTGCATTTCTTACTCAATTTTTCCTAAAAATTTTTAAAAGCCCAATTAAAAAAAACTTAATTATTGATAAAATCCAGCCAATTAAGTGTCTAGACTTAGTATAGATGATCTAAGAATGAAAAAGCTGCAATAAAAGAAATGGGCACTGAATCCATTTAAATATGAAACTAAGACCATACAATTGTAAGAATTATGATTTCTGAAGACAATGTAAATATCACAAACTGTTGACAACATAAACACATAATATAAAAATATTGGAAGGTAGTGAAGAATGAGAAGGGAGAAACTATGGATATCCATATATGTAGCTTGTAAATGGGAGGGAATCAATACCATCTAGAATTGAAATGGTTTTTACCTAAAATATTTATAGAATATTTTCTTTATCTATAAACAGCTGCAAGGAAATATTTTTTAAATTAAAAAGAAAGAGAAAAGTAAACTATGCCTCAATATTAAAATTTTAACCAGAAAACTCTCAGCTTCTTGGAAAATAAAAACCAACCAAACAAAAAACTCCATTAGACAAATAGGTTAAAAGAGAGGAACATTTGCCTCAAAAATTTAGAAAAGAACACCAAAGTTATAAAATAGCAAATAATAAAGATAAGATCAAAAATAAATAATTTACAAAAAAAGAACAGAGTAAGTACACAAACAGAGAAATTACTGGCAAACCTAATAAAGAAAAAAGGATTAATCAAATTAGAAAGGAGATGTGGATTTTTTTTTAAAGAAAGAGGCCATATGAGGGAGATTATCTAAAATTATAAAAGGACTCTGAAAACTGTAGTATGATTAAAACACTCTCAGCAAGTAGAAAACCCAACAACATTAAAAACAAAAATTTATGACAGTCATCAAATAACGGCAGCTTCTTTTCCTGATCTCCTTCACTACAAATATACACACATTCCTAGTTGACTGAGGAAAGAATGACTGCAACAAATAAGGCTAACAGTGTTTTTCTTAGAAGACAATGGCTAATAAATGTGGAAAAAATGCTTCCTTAATAATAGAACTACTATTAAAAACCTTGCAATGTTATTCCTCACCTTTCAAATTAGCAAAAATAAAAAGGATTATATTCACATGGATAGGGTACATCAACAAAAAGAACCACATAGTTGAACAATGAAGTATGTATATGCTCTTCTCCTCTGATCCTATTGAAAGGTCACCAATAATAAAGTTAAGGCATATGTCAAATGAACTCCAAGTCTAAGGAACTAAAGCACACCACTCTATCTTTTGAAACAGACTATGGTATTATAGTGGACAGTGAGAATTCTGGAGCCAGATGGCACAGCGTGCTCTGTATGCATTCATTAGGTAAATATTCAATTTATTTTATAAGTGATTTGGCTGCTAGAATTTATTTAAAATATGTTTTCCTCAAAAATGATTCAATGTCAACTTGTTTAAAATTCATATAATACTAAGAAAATTAAAGGAAAAATAAATTGGCTAGGCATAGTGGTTCACATCTATAATCCCAGCACTTTGGAAGGTCGAGGTGGAACACTGCTCGAGTGCAGGAGTTCAAGACAAGCCTGAGAAACATAGTGAAACCCTTAGTGAGATCCTATCTCTATAAGAAGTGTAAACAATTAGTTGGGTGTGGTGACATATGCTTGTAGTCTCAGCTACTTGGGAGGCTGAGGCAAGAGTATTGCCTGAGCCCAGGAGGTTAAGGCTGCAGCGAGCCATGCTCGTACCACTGCACTCTGGCTTGGGTGACAGAGTGAGACTCTGTCTTAAAAGAAAAAAAAACAAAAAACCAACCAACAGTCACTTTACTAAGTGATAGGCACTGTCACCACTTTCAGTGTCACTAGGCTGGAGTGCAGTGGAGCAATCGCGGTTCACTGCAACCTCTGCCTCTCGGGTTCAAGTGATTCTCCTGCCTCAGTCTCCTGAGTATCTGGGATTACAGGCCTATGCCACTGCTCCTGGCTAATTTTTTTTTGTATTTTTAGTAGACGGGGTTTCACCATGTTGGCCAGGCTGGTCTTGAACTCTTGACCTCAGGTGATCCACCTACCTTGAGCTCCCAAAGTGCTGGGATTACAGACGTGAGCCACCGTTCCTGGCCAACAGCCTGCACTCTTTTTTTTTTTTTCTTTGAGACCAAGTTTTGCTCTTGTCCCCGCTGGAGTGCAATGATGTGATCTTGACTCACCACAACCTCCATCTCCTGGGTTCAAGCAATACTCCTGCCTCAGCCTCCCAAGTAGCTAGGATTATAGGCATGTGCCACTACACCCAGTTAATTTTGTATTTTTAGTAGAGACGGGGTTTCTCCATGTTGGTCAGGCTGGTCTCGAACTCCCAACTTCAGGTGATCCACCTACCTCGGCCTCCCAAAGTGCTGGGATTATACGCGTGAACCACCATGCCCGGCCTGTACTTTTTCTTTTTTTTTTTTGAGATGGAGTTTCACTCTCGTTGCCCAGGCTGGAGTGCAATGGCGCGATCTCAGCTCACTGCAACCTCCACCTCCTGGGTTCAAGCAACTCTCCTGCCTCATCCTCCTGAGCAGCTGGGATTACAGGCATGCACCACCACGCCCAGCTAATTTTTGTGTTTTTAGTAGAGACGGGGTTTCTCCATGTTGGTCAGGCTGGTCTTGAACTCCTGACCTCAGGTGATCTGCCCACCTTGGCCTCCCAAAGTGCTGGGATTACAGGCGTGAGCCACCATGCCTGGCCAGGCCTGTACTCTTAAATGTACATGATCTCTATGAACTGCAGGCTCCAAATTTTCTCCAGGAATAATTTGCCTCAGACTCAATTTCCATTATGTCATATAGTTAGAGCAGATAGTTATTTTATTAGATTTAGTTTAAATAAATAAATCATGAAGACTTAAAAACATTTACCTGCATCCAGTATGCCCTGGGCCAGAATAGCACCAAACTTGGCCATGACATCATCATGCTTATCATTGATGACTTTGGAATACAGCTGTCTGAACTGATTCACCTGAAGGAGCAACAGAGAGAATTACAGTCTAAGTCTATTCATTTGTGGTACCATTTTAGAACAGGGAATAATATTGCTCCAATGATAATGAGACTTAGTTCTGAGTTTTGTAATACTCAAGAGAGGGATATGGACCAGACTTGCAGGCAGAGCAGTTCCGTGGTTGAAATCACGGGTGTTATGACCTTTTAGTGTGGGAGCACCAGCTCTGTCTTCAATCCTCATTCCACAGTGGATGTTTCAAAGTCAAAGGAATGTTGAATGCGATTTCATACATTACCACTGTTAGTCAGCAGGCCTAAAGAGTCCAGGCAAACACTAAGGCTTTCATTGCATTTTGAATTATAGCTATTCTGTTTACCACCAATCTTGCGGGTTTCCTACAAAGCATAGTCCTTCAGTTCCACCTTAAAGTAAATTACCCTTCACCAAAGCTGTGTGAGGTGTTTTTTGGATTAAGTATATTCACATAAAGATTTCCATTATCTACTCACATTAATTTTCTGAGGACTTGTCAGAATCTGTACTCGTACCAAAAGGAGCATATCAGAATGGAAAATGTGCTGACTCACTTAGGGTGGGATTACTGGTAATTCTTTATCCTTTCTGCATTTTCTAAAATTAATATGCATGATTTTTATGATTAGAAAATATATTTATAAAATATATTCTGTATGAATAAAGAGAATGATTCCTTTAAATCTGTTTGGGTGACAATAAGTAAACTATTTTATGCTTCTTCTATGTCTTACACTTCTCTGTTTTCCCAACAGTGCTTTTCAAATGGTAGGCACCCAGGAAGAAGTCGGCTTGTTCAAGAAGCACATAATCATGGAGCTCCCCAAATCTGCCAAAAGCAGAAAATATCAAATTTGAGTTTCCTAATATAATGACTTTATCTGCATTACATATTCTTTCAGAATCTTTTCCCCCTTTTCATTTGTCTTGGTCTGGGAGGCCACAATGTCATATAGTGGCAGAATAATAGAATCACACAACCCTGGCTTATAAGCTGTTCTTATAAGCGGTTTGGGTAAGTTACTACCTTTTATGAACCTCAGTATCTTCATCTCTACAGGGATGTTAGCACCTACCTTACATGGCTATTATAGGATTATATGAGGTAACATATATGTAGTGTAATGTATAAAGGGCATCTCATAGCTCAATAAGCATGACTGTTTCACCATATAGGGGAAGAATCCTACCAATCCCTCCTATTATCTCGGCAATCTAAATGCTACAAAGAAATAATATTCCTTGAACATGGTTCTCATTTTTTATTCACAGGCAGCAACAGAATATAGTGGGGAAATAATGAACTAACTACCACTACCTAGCACACAACCACTTAAACCACTTACTTCTCTAGGATTTCTTTAACTATAAAACCTAGCATGATTAAATCATCACTAAATTCCCTTCTGCTTTAAAAAATTCTCATGTGGCTGGGTGCAGTGGGTCACAACTGTAATCCCAGCACTTTGCGGGAGGCCGAGCAGGGTGAATCACCTGAGGTCAGGAGTTTGAGACCAGCCTGCCCAATATGGCAAAGCCCTGTCTCTACTAAAAATACAAAAAATGAGCTGGGCATGGTGGCGGGTGCCTGTAATCCCAGCTACTCGGGAGGCTGAGGCAGGAGAATCGCTTGAACCTGGGAGGCAAAGGTTGCAGTGAACTGAGATCACGCCACTGCACTCCAGCCTGGGCGACAAGAGCAAAATTCCATCTCAAAAAAAAAAAAAAATTCTCATGTTTGATGCTTTTATTCTGGTTCCACAAGTCAAATTTCTTTGATTCTGAACTTATTTTAGATGAACACTTACATTAGCTTATATAGGATGGAAATTTTATGTGCTAAAGGCTGAAGAAATATTTCATGAAATTATAAAAAGAAACATAGAAGAAAGCACTGAATGTACATTATAGGGAAGAATTTAAATATAAAATTACACTCAAAATAATGGAAAAGCATTCAGTAAAACTGAAAAATGGATTAAAAAAATCAGTGCAAACATATAATAGGCTTATCTAACTAATATTAAGTAGAATGCTTTAAAAAGCTAGTTTTTATCATTTTAAATTTTTTCTTACATTTTATTGCTTATGTATCAGTAACTTAATTTTCATTACTGTAATTCTTGGTAAAGAACTCCCTCTATTCACATCTAGTTACAGATATGAAGACTAAAGACAAGCAAAACAATTGGTTTGCTTGCTATCACAAGCAATTAATGGTAATCAGGATGAGAATTAAGATTTTCCAACTCAATTTCATTGTTATGAATAGTATGGTTCCCCCCCACCAAAAAAACCATAAAGTAGAATTTACAGGAGAAAAATCATATTAGTTTCCCATTTTATTTCACAACAATCTCACAAAAAAAGACAATTAAAATTTTATGCAACTCTGTGATCCATGCATTGTACTATGTATGAGTATTTAAAATCTACCTTCTCAAAAAGCATGCATTTTTAACATTCATCAAGTTTTTACTTGTATACTGCTGGGAAAAAGCCCACTCTTAGATGTCAGGGAGAAAGCAATAACGTTCCTTGGAGTTGTTTCTGTTGGTACTTATCATCTGAATGTGACTCCTCCTTTCTATTTTTCTATCTTCCTGGTTATGGAAATGTAGCTGTACATCAAGGATCAGTTTTGGAGGTGTTTTTTCTTTTTCTTTATTTCTTTTTTCTTTTTTATTTTTTTGTTGAGACGGCGTCTCGCTCTGTCACCCAGGCTGGAGTGCTGTGGCTGGATCTCAGCTTACTGCAAGCTCCGCCTCCCGGGTTTACGCCATTCTCCTGCCTCAGCCTCCCATAGCTGGGACTACAGGCGCCCGCCACCTCGCCCGGCTAGTTTTTTGTATTTTTTTAGTAGAGACAGGGTTTCACTGTGTTCGCCAGGATGGTCTCGATCTTCCTGACCTTGTGATCCGCCCACCTCAGCCTCCCAAAGTGCTGGGATTACAGGCGTGAGCCACTGCGCCCGGCCTGGAGGTTTTTCTGTCTGTGAAATTATATTTGTGCTTATGACTTCAACTATATGTCTGTAATTCCTTCTATGAAATTCTTGAGGTGAGATGTATTTTGGAATTCAGAATTTAGAAGGCTAACATGATGCATATCTACATATTATACAATACACCCAGTGTAGTATTGCTCCATGTATTATTATATCCCATAATAAATTATTTCTGAAGTAGCACAATATATGAATATTTATACTAAGTAGGATAAATGATAATGAATTAATAATTGCATCCAAATGAGTCTTTAAAAACAAACAAATCTCTTTGAATTTTCAGAGCTTTTTGGATTTTGAATGGTAAAGGGCTATAAACACCCACACCCACACACACACACGTTTTTCCCTTGAGACAGTCTTACTGTATCACCCAGGCTGGAGTGCAGTGGTGTGATCTCAGCTCACTGCAACCTCTGCCTCCCAGGTTCAAGTGATTCTCCTGCCTCAGCCTCCCAAGTAGCTGGGATTACAGGCGCCTGCCACCATACCCAGCTAATTTATTTTGTATTTTTAGTAGAGACGGGGTTTCACTACATTGTCCAGGCTGGTCTTGAACTCCTGACCTTGTGATCCGCCCGCCTTGGCCTCCCAAAGTGCTGGGATTATAGGCGTGAGCCACTGCGCCTGGCCTATATAACTTTTTTTATGGCTAGTTCCCAAATCTCCGTATTTAGCTTCTAATTTTTTTCCTATGCTCCCATGTTATTTCCAACTGACATGCTGTCATGTCAAACTGAATATGCCTGAAATGAATATTATCTTTATTCTTCCTTCAAAATATTCTTGTTGATGCTCTCATGACTTCCCCATTATCAGGATCCCAAATGAGTTTTCAGCTCCCTCCTCAATTTTATCAGCATTAATTTGCTTATGGCAGTTTTTGTAGCCTTTTTCTTTTTTATTACCACTGACACTGTAAAAGTTCAAGTCCCTATCTTAAAATGACAGTGTGGTAATAGAGATAGACTACTACTTACAAATGTGCTATGCTATAAAATTATATATACCATGATTTATTTTAGAACTGCAGGAGCTTTAATTCTACTTCCAAAGAGGGTACTTGTCAATGATAGGAGAAGCTTTCCTATACCAGGCCTTAGGCCAAATAATATTGGTAATAGGAACATCAGATTCTATACTTACAGTGTAATATTTTGATGTGAGTTTATATATGATACTTAATATGTACATGTTCAAGTAACTGTTAATGGTGATTTTTGTTTGTTTGTTTAGAGATAGGGTCTTGGGATGTTGTTCAGGCTGGCCTTGAACTCCCAGGCTCAAGCAGTTCTCCTGCCTCAGCCACTGTGCCCATCTTAATGGTGGATTTCATTTAACAAGAATAACAAAAGATAGATAATTTAATAAAGAGGAGAGTTGGGTTCTTAGAACAAAATAGCTCCAAGGACCTAAAAAAGAACATTACCCGTGTTAAATGTGAACCTTTGATCTAGGGATGTGTGCATGTTCCTGGGTTTATGTTTGTGAGCATGAGCTAGCGAGAAACTGAGAGAAACAAAGCAAAGATGTACTGGAAATACTTCAACTAAGAGGGCAATGTGTGGAGCTAAGTGTTAGGGATGTGACATATATTAATGGTTATACAAGACATTTCCTTTGGAAATTTCCATTGTGAATTTCACAAAATATCTGAGAAATTTCTCTTTTGAATTCCTTTGAGAGGGGTTTATAATTATTGATGAAATTTACATTTGATCCTTATTTTTGAGCCATTTCCACTTTATTTCATGGACTGGTTTTGCAACCTTGCAATTAAGACTCTATAGCCTTGAGAATCTACTCCTCTTCAGAGTTTCTCAACAGATTTTTCTTTTCGGCAACATGCTGTATACCATCCCCAAAATGTCAATTTTGTCTTGTTGGCAATTATCAGATAAAGGAAAGATGATATAAACTGTAGTCTATGAAATTCTTTATCACTTGCTTAATAACAGAAAACAATGAAATTAACTTTAAGAATTCTTAAGCTGAATAACAACTTCGCTCTAAAGAGTAGTGTTTCCTGAAATAATTTTTGAGTTTCATACTGTAAATTTTGCTTTTTTAGTCAGTGGCATATACATTTACATTTATCTACTCAGTTTATATTAATGGCAGAGGCTACTAGTTGTGACTTCACTTTGACATTTTAATCAGTGTCTAAGATTCTGGTACAACTTGAAGATGGGAGTGTGCCCGTGTATCTGCACCAGGTAAGACTTGGTTCAACAACAGTTCCTGGAATGATTATCCAACTCCCAAAGGACTCTGCCGCTTTTGGAACAGAGATAATAACTGTAAAATCAATGAAATCCTACAGCAGAGGATGGGAAGACAGAACATTTGTCTTGCTGACAATACAAGTAACATGAAAGCAACACGTGGGGTCAAAGTGAATAAATGTCTATGTATTACTGTTAGAGGAGGTGCATTCCATGACCAAAATTTGTTTCTTTAATGACACTACTCAGTGGATAACTCCAAAAGCTCAGTTGAAGATCAAAAGCAAAGATAAAAGATGTAAAAGCTACTCACATGATAGCTGCTATATTTAAAAACAAAAAGAAATGTGGTGTTTGGAAAGATGTTTATGTTCTAGAAGATGTAGTATATTAAGTAATACGTTATAAAAACAGGACGAGAAGTCAGATTCTATCTTTGTAATAATACAATTTTTGAAAGTCCTGAAAATGATTTTGAGACAGAAAGAGAAACATTAAATAAATGAAGCAAAGATGACAGCAACTGTTTAGAACTTGAAATTTATTAAACAAAGCTCAATAAAATTAGAATGAATAATCAATGAGTTCTGGAAATTTTTCTTTTCTCTACCTCCTCAAATCTACTTTGCTGAAAATGAGGGTGGTGTTCTATATTTGCTCGATTAGGCATAAGACCGAATGCCAATGGTTTTTTCTGTTATCAATTTTTCGACTACTTCCCATTATATGAGCAGAATTAATAAATGGATACTAAATCCCTAGCTTTAAGAATTAGAAGATCTGAAAATGTTGTGTAAGTTATACATGTCTATTTAGTATATCAAGCATGCTAATTTAATACATGTATTAAAAATAAGATACATGCATTTTCTGTTTCTTAGTAGAATGAGAAGTTTTGGCTGAAGTGACAAGATACATGAGATATCAAACACTAACAACCTGAGGACTGAGAGATTGTCATGAGAGAATTTTATTTTATTTTTTGAGACAGGGTCTTGCTCTGTCACCCAGGAAGGAGTGCAGTGGCACAACCATGGCTCACTGCAGCCTCAGCCTCCTGGGCTTCAGTAATCCTCCCAACTCAGCTCCCAAATAGCTGGGACTACAGATGCATGCCACCATGCCCAGCTAATTCTTTTTCAATTCTTTGTAGTGATGAGGCCTCCTCCTATGTTGCCCAGGCTAGCCTTGAACTCCTGGGCTCAAGTGATCCTCCCACCTCAGCCTCCCAAAGTACTAGGATTATAGGAATGAACCACCGTGCTTGGCTCATCCGAGAATTTCAAAACAGGTGTTTCAAAACTATTACGGAGTCACCCACAAGGTGGGTGTGGATTGTGGAGGATATGTGAAGGGGATCTCTTTGGGGCAAGCTGGGTTGTGAGTCTTTCCCCCTCACTCCAAGTTTACAGAAAAGGGCTTCAGAGGGTCCACCTGGAGTGCACAATATGATCAGGGGCTGCTGTGCACCGAGGCATTAGCTATTAGCTGAGGTACTAGCACTGACAGCCTATTATATTCCTATCCAGAAGGGCAAAATGTGTAAGAGTATTTCTGTGGAGCAGATGTGGGTGAAGTGGAAAAGAAAGCTGTCTTGGAGCCATTTGGAACTCCACCCAAAAAGATTGCCTAGGAGGGCAATGACATTCCAAAAGAGAATGTGGATGTACTCATTTCTAAACTAAGATTGTATGTATGATACAAAGTGACTGCAGGCTTTTTTAAAAATTACCTTAGAAGGATAGATCAAAAAAGTCATGGACTGCCTAAGTTTGCATCCTGTATTATCAGAGGAAAAAGTTATCCCACTGAATACATTTTTTTTTTTTTTGAGACGGAGTCTCGCTCTGTCGCCCAGTGGCCAGATCTCGGCTCACTGCAAGCTCTGCCTCCCGGATTTACGCCATTCTCCTGCCTCAGCCTCCCGAGTAGCTGGGACTACAGGCGCCCGCCACCTCGCCCGGCTAGTTTTTTTGTATTTTTTAGTAGAGATGGGGTTTCACCGTGTTAGCCAGGATGGTCTCCATATCCTGACCTCGTGATCCGCCTGTCTCGGCCTCCCAAAGTGCTGGGATTACAGGCTTGAGCCACTGTGCCCGGCCTGAATACATTTTAAAAGGATAGTGAAAGGCAAAAAAAGAGTTCATGTTATGATTTTAACACCCCAAGAATTCTCATTTTTCAAGCATGGTTATAAACTTAAATTAACAAAGGGACCATTAAGTCTGTAAAAAATATATTTAAAGAGCATAACATATTTAAAGTTTTCCCATTCTCTTATACTCTAAAATGCTCTCTTTACTTTTACTTTCTGTGACTTCAGTGTTCACCATATTGAAGTAAAAAATGTCCTCAAAAGACGGTAAGTTACTAAAGAAAAGGCCAAACCATCTCTCTTCCAGGGAATTTCTTTGCTCACCTTTGGACAAGTGATTTCAGTCTGCTGGATCATGATGAGAGCTGAAGCTATGAGTGCCCCTTGCCTCACGTAGTTCACGGGGTCGTTTGTCATTGGTTCTAGCAAATTAATGGCTTCCTGAAAGAATTTAAAAAAACAAACACAACTTTTAAATAAAGCTGATAGGGGTGAATTTTCAATTTATAGTCATATGCCATATAACAACATTCTGGGCAATGACACACTGCATATATGATGGTAGTCCCATTATAATGGAGTTGAAAAATTCCTATTGCCTAAGTGACTTATTGATGATACTGGCCCTGTGCAGGCCTAGTATAATGTGAGTGTGTGTCTTAGTTTTTTACAAAAAAGTTTAAAAAATAAAAACAAATAAAACATTTTGAAAACAAAAAAACCTTCCAGAAAATAAAGAAAACATATTTTTGTATAGTGGTACAATTTTTTTTTGTTTTTTTTTTTTGAGATGGAGTTTCACTCTTGTCACCCAGACTGGAGTGCAATGGCGCGATCTTGGCTCACTGCAACCCCTGCATTCTGGGTTTAAGGAATTCTCTTGACTCAGCTTCCAGAGTAGCTGGGATTATAGGTGCATGCCACCACCCCCGGTTAATTTTTGTATTTTTAGTAGAGATGGGTTTCACCACGTTGGTCAGGCTGGTCTCGACCTCCTGACCTCAGGTGATCCACCCACCTTGGCCTCCCAAAGTGCTGGGATTATAGGCGTGAGCCACTGTGCCCACCCAGGTTTGTGTTTTAAACCAAGTGTTATTACAAGAGTCAAAAAATTAAAAATAATTAAAAATTTATAAAAAAAGATAAGCTAGATCAATTATTGGAGAAAAAAATGTATACATTTAGTAGTCAAAGTATACAGTATTAATAAAGTCTATTACAGTGACAATAGTGTCCTAGGCCCTCACATTCACTCAACACTTACTCACTGACTCACCCAGAGCAAGTTCCAGTCCTATAAGTTCCATTCAGGGTTAAGTGCCCTATATAGTTGTATGATTTTTTATCTTTTATACTGTATTTTTACTGTACCTTTTGTATGTTTAGATACAGCAATACCACTGTGTTATAACTGCCTATTCAGTATAGTAACATGATGTACAGGTTTGTATTCTGGAAGCAACAGACCATAACTATCTATGTTTGTGAAAGTATACTCTATGATGTTTGTACAATCGCGAAATCACCATTTCTCAGAACATATCCTTGTTCTTAAATGATGCACGACTATATCTACTATCACTCTAAGTCACTCAATATTTTCATCCAACAGTGTAGTAAGAAGTTAATTAACAACTACGTGAATGGAATAGTTTAGAACTGGTTATGCTTTACTTAAATTTCAATATAACTGAGGGTAAGTAAAAAGGAAGTTTTAGAAACTGAGTGCTCTTGTCTTGAGGTAAGAGGTCATAAAAAATTAAGAGAAATGGGATTAACATTTGATAAGCACCTATTACTTTTCAGACACAGTAGTAGGTATTTTATATATTATCCTATATAACCCTCTTACTCCTAAAACAAACAAAAACCAGCACAAAACAATCTTTATAAACAAATAAACTGAGAGTTAGGAAGGTTAAATAACTTGCCCAAAGTCGAGTAAGTACTGATGGCAAACCCAGGCCAGTCTGAATCCAAAATTTGTATAATTCAACTTCCCATCAGGCTGGGTGGGCATGGTGGCTCATTCCTGTAATCCCAGCACTTTGGGAGGCCAAGGTGGGCAGATTAATTGAGGCCAGGAGTTTGAGACCAGCCTGGCCAACATGGTAAAACCCCTTCTCCACTAAAAATACAAAAATTAGCTGGGCGTGGTGGCGTATGCCTGTAATCCCAGCACTTTGGGAGGCCAAGGAGGGCAGATAATCTGAGGTCAGGAGTTCGTGACTAGCCTGGCCAACATGGTGAAACCCTGTCTCTACTAAAAATACAAAAAAAAAAAAAAAAAAAACCAAAAAATTAGCTGGGCGTGGTGGCAGGTGCCTGTAGTCCCAGCTACTTGGGAGGCTGAGGCTGGAGAATCACTTGAACACAAGAGGCAGAGGTTGCGGTGAGCCAGGATAGCACCACTGCACTCTAGCCTGGGCAACAAGAGTGAAACTCTGTCTCAAAACAAAAAAAAAATATTAGCGTAAGGTTGGTTGCAATGGCTTATGCCTGTAATCCCAACACTCTTGAGAGGCAAGGTGGGAGGATTGCCTGATCCCAAGAGTTGAAGACCAGCCTGGGCAACATAGTTGATCCTGTCTCTAACATAAAAAAGAAAAAATAAAAATAGTAATAAAACAAATATTAGAGTAAAGTAACATCTCAGATGATTTTATAAGACCTAATTTTAAAAATTAAATCAAGACAAAAAAATTTAAACAAAAAACCTCAAATTTTCCAAACAAAAGATTTTACTAGCTAGAATAGCAAAACAAATGAAATCATAGACTAGAATTGATTTCATGGTTGCACTTCCTAAGACCACAGGTGACGAGATTTTCCAAAATATTTATCAGTATTTCCCTAATATCCTATTCTTCAGAATGTCAGTTCTATGAAAAAAGAAGCCCTTTATTAAATAAGTTTGAGAGTTCAGGCATACTGTATATATATCACCTCCTCTTGCAGACACAAAATATATGTATACACTGTATCAAAGGTTCTAGGAATGTACACATCATAACAAAGGTTCTAGGATGCCTTATTATAAACCACTCAACTATTGTTTATACCAGCATTTGTCCAATGTATTTGACCAAACACTCTTTTGCCCCATATAACTTCTATTCTCACTCTGCAGGACCTTTGGGAAGAGCCACTTTAAAACACAACGTTCCTGGCCGGGAACGGTGGCTCACACCTATAATCCCAGCACTCTGGGAGGCCGAGGAGGGCGGATCACGAGGTCAGGAGTTCGAGACCAGCAGGAATACAAAAATCAGCTGGGCGTGGTGGCGGGCACCTGTAATCCCAGCTACTGGGGAGGCTGAGGCAGGAGAACCGCTTGAACCCAGAAGGTGGACGTTCCAGTGAGCTGAGATCGTGCCACTGCACTCCAGCCTGGGCCTGGGCAACTGAGCGAGACTCTGTCTCAAACAAAACAAAACAAAACCCACAACGTTCCTTTAATCTGTCATGAGATTAGAGTTAAAACAAAAAAGTACAAAACAACAAGAAAAACAAACAAAAAACACCACAACATCCCTTACAAGGTCCTTAGGTAGGTATAAATCTGGGAGGAAAAGAGTAATAGGCTTTTAAGATTATCAGATATTTCTTAATTTGGTAGGATGTTTCTCAAGTATCCTTAATTCTAAGACCAAGGAAAAGAATAAACCGAATCCTTTGTTGGAAAGTGACTTTGGATTCCTCTACATGTAAACTTACATATATATATTAAAATGAGAGCTATTAACAGATAATACACACAGCAGATATGGGTATCCTTTCTCCCTACATTACTAAAAAATGTAATGACACTGTGCAGACGGAGTATATTTTTCAAACATATTGTCAATATTCTTTATGAAGTAGTCATGATAAAAATATAACCAAATTTCCAACTTAGAAGGTAAAAGACAGTAACTTGGCCTTTGAGGTATGTAATACAACCCCAATGGTATATTTTAGAATAAACAGATGTTTCAGGTTTTTAAGAAATAAAAAAAACAAAAACAAAGCCCCAATCCACAGTTAGATAGGTACTGATACCTAGATCACATAAATTATCTAGAAATAAAGCAGACTTGTTTAGTATGAGTAATAAAAATTTTTTTCATTGAATTAACTTGTCAGATGCTGTGTTTCAAAGAACATTTGCTCCTAGATATCATATTAAGTTTACAATAATCTGAAAAGAAAAGAGAATCTAATTTACATTTAACTTATGAGGCCTGACATAAATGTCAACTTAAGACTCAAGGGGGGAAATACTTAGTAAAACATACAACTATATTCTTCCTTTGTTTACAGAACAGTTGTGTTGTAGAAAAAAAATAAGGTCAATTTCTATAACTACATTTGATATACCCAATGACATCTCCAGTAAAATTGAAGATACATTCTCATGTAAGAAATTCTCCCCCAAAATAAATTAAAACATTTAAAAAAACTGGCCGGGCACGGTGGCTCATGCCTACAATCCCAGCACTTTGGGAAGCTGAGGCGGGTGGACAACCTGAGGTCAGAAGCTCGAGACCAGCCTGGCCAACACGGTGAGGTGAAATTCTGCTTCTACTAAAAATATAAAAATTAGCCGGGTGTGGTGGCACATGCCTGTAATCCCACCTACTCAGGAAGCTGAGGCAGGAGAATCGTTTGAACCCGGGAGGCGGATGTTGCAGTAAGCCGAGACTGCACCACTGAAGTCCAGCCTGGGTGACAGAGTAAAACTCTATCTCAAAATAAATACATAAATAAATAAACATAAAAATAAAAAACAAAACTCTGTAATGAGAGAGATGATGTCCAACTTGGTCACCATCATATCCTTTAATGATCTTGCCATCCATCATTCACGCAACAAACAAAGGTTTAATTTTAGGTTCCAGCAGTGAACATTATATTCTCAGTGATCTTACATTTTGCCAAAGACAAACAATAAATAGGTGTAAAATATATCAGGTGGTTGTAAGTGCTATGAAGAAAAATAAAGCCCAGGCGACACAGCAAGACCTAGTGTCTCTTAAAAAAAAAAAAAAAATTAGCCTGGCATGGTGCCATGCGTTTGCAGTCCCAGCTAACTGGGAGGCTTGATTAAGCCTGGGAGATTGAGGCTGCAGTGAGCTATAATAGCCCCATTGTACTCCAGCCTGGGTGACAGTGACAGAGTGAGACACTGTCTCAAAAAAGAAAAAGAAAAGCAGGGTAAGCAGACAGAATAGGATGAAATGCTGGAAAGGAGGGATGTCTCTTTATCACACGATTGTTGCTATGTGTAGTGAAAAATAGCTTTTTTTTTTTTTTTTTTTTTTTTGAGACAGTCTCACTCTTGTTGCCCAGGCTGGAGTGCAGTGGCACAATGTCCACTCACTGCAACCTCTGCCTCCTGGGTTCAAGCGATTCTCCTGCCTCAGCCTCCTGAGTAACTGGGATTACAGGCGCCTGCCACCATACTAATTTTTTTTTTTTTTTTTTTGAGACGGAGTCTCGCTCTGTCGCCCAGGCTGGAGTGCAGTGGCCGGATCTCAGCTCACTGCAAGTTCCGCCTTCCGGGTTCACGCCATTCTCCTGCCTCAGCCTCCCAAGTAGCTGGGACTACAGGCGCCCACCACCTCGCCCGGCTAGTTTTTTTTTTTGTATTTTTTAGTAGAGACGGGGTTTCACTGTGTTAGCCAGGATGGTCTTGATCTCCTGACCTCGTGATCCGCCCGTCTCGGCCTCCCAAAGTGCTGGGATTACAGGCGTGAGCCACGGCGTCCAGCCACTAATTTTTTGTATTTTTAGTAGAGACGGGGTCTCACTATGTTAGGCAGGCTGGTCTCGAACTCCTGACTTCAGGTGATCCGCCTGCCTCGGCCTCCCAAAAGTGCTGGGATTACAGGTGTGAGCCACCATGCTCGGCTGGTTAATTTTTGTATTTTTAGTAGAGAAGAGGTTTCACCAAGTTAGCCAGGCTGGTCTCAAACTCCTGATCTCAGGTGATCCACCTGCCTCGGTCTTCCAAAATGCTGGGATTACAGGCGTAAGCCACCATGCCTGGCCTTTTTATTTGAGATAGAGTTTCACCCCTGTCCCCCAGGCGGAAGGGCAAGGGCATCATCTTGGCTCACTGGAACTTCCACCTCCTGGGTTCAAGCAATTCTCCTGCCTTGGCCTCCTGAGTAGCTGGGATTACAGGTGCGTGCCACCACGCCCAGCTAATTTTTGTATTTTTAGTAGAGTTGGGGTTTTGCCATGTTGCCCAGGCTGGTCTTGAATTCCTGACCTCAGGTGATCCAAACGCCTGGGCCTCCCAAAGTGCTGTGATTATAGGCGTGAGCCACTGTGCCTGGCCAAAAATAGCTATTTTTATTCCCAGCCTCAATAACGTTTTATGTGACCAGGAAAACTTATTTGTACACAATACCAATACTCTTTTATTTACTTATTTATTTATTTTTTGAGACGCAGTCTTGCTCTGTCACCCAGGCTGGAGTGCAATGGCAGGATTCTGGCTCACTGCAACCTCTGCCTCCTGGGTTCAAGCAATTCTCCTGTCTCAGCCCCCTGAGTAGCTGGGGTTACAGGCGTGTGCCACCACGCCCGGCTAATTTTTGTATTTTTAGTAGAGACGAGGTTTCACCATGTTGGTCAGGCTAGTCTCAAACTCCTGACCTCGTGATCTGCCCACCTCAGCCTCCCAAAGTGCTGGGATTACAGGTGTGAACCACAGTGCCCGGCCCACACCACCAATACTCTTTATTGGAAAAAAATTCAAGGAAATTAAAATTTTTAGATTCCTGGAATCAGTCCATAAACTTACAACTAACTATGTTTTGTTTTGAGTTTGGACAACAGATGATAAAAAAGTGACTCTTTTCTCTCTGATGGAAAGGCACTGGGAGCATAGCCTTGCTCTCAGTCTTATACATACACACTTTGTTAAAAGGTTCACTTCTGGGAGATGGTCAAGGTTTGTGCATATGTGCTATGAGAGGCAAAGTGTCATGATTATGTCATTACTGTGAATTATGAATACGTGTTATTCATGCAAGAGCACATTTCTTTATGAATCTCATGATCAATTATGTTTTCAAATCATCACCTTGCCCCATTCAACTCTTTTTTTTGGAACTTTTGAGGCCTTAATAAATACCAGGTTACCTATTAAGGTTAGATATGAGAAAACACGTAAATAGCACATCGGTGATTTGTTTAAAACAGAAAAGTTATCAAATCAGCTGATTTTAGTGGCTTCGGATGAGAACCTTGTTTTCCAGAACACTAATTATACAAATTAAACATGTAAAATAATCATATAAAATAACCTGAGTAGTTATTTAACAACAACAACAACAACTATTTTATTTTCTTCATTTTTTCTTTTTTTTAAAGAAATCAATGGGCCAGGCACAGTGGCTCATGCCTGTAATCTCACCACTGTGAGAGGCTGAGGCAGGAGGATCACTTGATCCCAGGAGTCTGAGATCAGCCTGGGCAACATAGTGAAACCCCTTCTCCATGAAAAATAAAAAAATTAGCTGAGTGTGTTGGCAGTGGGCAGTGTTCCTGCCACTGCACTTCAGCCCAAGCAACAGAGCAAGACTCAAAAGAAAAGTAAGAAAAAAAAAAAAAAAAAAAAAGCCTGGTGTGGTGGCTCATGCCTGTAATCCCAGCACTGTGGGAGGCCAAGGCAGGTGGATCACCTGATGTCAGGAGTTTGAGACCAGCCTGGCCAACATGGTGAGCTTGCGCCACTGCACTCCAGCCTGGATGACAAGAGTGAAACTCTGTTTCAAAACAAATAAACAAAAGCAAAACAAAAAACCCAGAAATCAATGATTTCAAAAAGAAATTCAAAAGCATTGTTTCAGTTACAGCTATCCATGTAATGTGATGATTTATTCTTAAGCAGTTTTGGGCAATCCAGCATCACAGAATGAGGGAGTACTGGGAAGCTTTGTACGGCAAGTTCAGTCTTACAGATCATACTGCACTTGTATTTTTACAGCTGTTACATAAATTCTGCGGTGAGGGAAAACAGTCTGGCGCCAAGAAAGAACTGACCCCATTGGTTGTGGGCTTTACCTTGTTTCCTGTACCAGCACAGCAGATCCCCAAGGCCATTGCAGCTCCATAGCGCACATGAGGGTTGTAACTCTCTGACAACAAAGAGACAACACTTGGGCATTGTTCAGGGGTCCTGATAAACAGAAAGCGAAGCCAGTGTTACAGGTAACATTTTAAGTTAAGACAGAAGAGTTTTAACCAAGTCGTTTCTGAAAAAGTTATAGGTAACAATGGGCATTTAAAACATAAATTGCAGAATTAAAAATCTTTCACAGAGCTGGGCGCGGTGGCTCACGCCTGTAACCCTAGCACTTTGGGAGGCTGAGGTGGGTGGATCACAAGGTCAGGAGTTCGAGACCAGCCTGACCAACATGGTGAAACCCCATCTGTAGTAAAAATATGAAAATTAGCCGGGCGTGGTGATGCACACCTGTAATCCCAGCTACTTGGGAGGCTGAGGCAGGAGAATTGCTTGAACCCAAGAGGCGGAGGTTGCAGTGAGCCAAGATCATGCCACTGCACTCCAGCCTGGGTGACAGAGCAAAACTCAGTCTCAAAAAAAAAAAAATCTTTCACAGAGTTCTAATTACTGAATAGAAGAAATCTGATCTTCAATATTGAGAGAATATATGTATAGAAAGGGGACTCCTTTCTCAGTATAAATGAGTACTCAACCATAGGTCTGGATTCTAGTTATTCTCTGGTACCTCCTCCATGGCAAGAACAGCCATGTGGGGGGTAGCACACTGCTTAACATCAATTTTCCTATTTCTTGGTCATTTTGCATTTTGTTCAGAAGACAAAAGTCATTTATAGAAACTCCTGGACATTTCCTAAGTTACATGAAAGATTTAAATCCCCCAGTATTACTTTAGTTGAATAATAAACTGATAAATAAGCCTTGATAATGAAGAAATTCTGACTTTTGCATTGTTGCCTTAGCAATTATTTTTGTATTGATAAGAAGAGAAATTATTTTTCATTCTCTCCATATTTGCAACAAGATAAAAAATAGGACAAACTTGACTAATGGTATACCCGACCCAATCTTTTAAAAGATGATACTGGCTGGCACAGTGGCTTTCCATGAGGAGCAGCAGGACTGGGGTAATAACTAGAAGAGAATGTAAAGAGAGCTTCTGGAAGGCTGGCAATGTTATGATCTTGAATTGGGTACTGGTTACACAGGTGTATGCAGCTGTGAAAATTCATCAAGCTGTAGGCTAATTATTTTGTGCGTGTTTTTGAATGTATATTAAACTTTAATAAAAAGATATTTTTGCAGCCATGAAGAATGAAATCATGTTTTTTGCAGCAACATGGATGCAGATGGAGGCCATTATCCTAAGTGAATTAAGGCAGGAACAGAAAACCAAATACTGCATGTTCTCACCTATAAGTGAGAGTTAAACACTGGGTATTCACAGACACAAAGAAGGCAACAACAAACACTGGGAACTGGAGGGAGGAGGGAAGGGTGCTGGGTTGAAAAACTATTGGGTACTATGCTTAATATTTGGGTGACGGGATCAATTGTCCCACAAACTTTAGCATCACACTATATACCCATGTAACAAACCTGCACATGTACCCCCAGAATCTAAGATAAAAGTTGAAATTATAAAAAAAAAAAGAAAAAAAAAGAAACTAGGCTCTTTCCTAGCCTTTGAAGCAGCATATACAGCTCTAGATTTTTCACCATCACCAAACATTTACTGAGACAAAACCAACACACATAAGAGTGTGCATTAAAGGTGGGCGTGGTGACTCATGCCTGTAATCCCAACACTTTGGAAGGCCCAGGTGGGCAGATCACTTGAGGTCAGGAGTTTAAGAACAGAGGGTCAACATGTGAAACCTCCTCTCTACTAAAAATACAAAAATTAGCCAGGCATGGTGGTGGGCCCCTGTAATCCCAGCTACCTGGGAGGCTGAGGCAGGAGAATCCCTTGAACCTGGGAGGCAGAGGTTGCAGTGAGACAAGATTGCACCACTGCACTCCAGCCTGGGTGAGAGAGCGAGACTCCATCTCAAGAAAAACAAAACAAAACAAAATATATATAATATATATTAGATATAAAATATGTATTATATATAAAATACATTATAATATATAATACATAAAACATATATGTATCATTTATATATTATAATTATATAATATATAAATATATATAATATATAAATATATATATTATATATATAAATAAATATATTATATATTTATATATTATATAATATATAATACATAATATACATTATAATATATAATTATATATTATATAAATAAAAGTGGCAAAGCAGCATAAACTACCTAAGATATGAATGCTAAGGAGGAAAAAATATCACAGAAAGAGGTAACAGTGGTCAGGAGACAAATTCACAGAGAATGCAGACAAAAGTGAGTTTGAAAGTATTGGAAGAATTGGACAAATGATGAAGAGGAATATAGGCATCAGGGTAAGGAAAGTAAGTCAGCAAAGGTCTAGAGATTGGAATTCACCTGGCTTGTCTAATTTGAACAGTCAATTTTTCTGTAGCACATGTAATAAAAAAATAAAAGTAGAAAGGCAATTAAGAGCAAAATGACACAGTGTCTTGAATGTCAGGTTTAGCAATTTGCATTTTATTTTGCAGATAAATGGAACGATGATTTAGAAAGTTTAAGGAGATACCTGTGAACAAGACAGCTTAAAAGCATGAAGGTGGAAAAACCAGCCAGAGAACTATTTCAGTAATTCAAACCAATAAAAGAAAATTCATATACTATTGGCCCAAGGGCCGAATCTGGCCCGTAGCAGATTTTGTTTGGCCTACATCCTTTACAAAAATTCAAAGTAAGTTGTCAACATTTAAGATGGGAATATTTCACATTAAAACCCAAATTCCCAACTTCTCCAGAAAGGCTGTTTCAAGCCCTTCATAGTTCCTAGGGCCCAGGCACTGAGTTTGGAGGTCTTACCCTACTTTCTTTTAACAATACTAAAGTGAACCGAAATCCTACACTGAATATAATTTATATACAACTGTATAGAAGCTGACTTGCATTTAATTAATTGACATTTTAGGTTTTTCAGATATTTAATTAAAACATTTATTTATTAAAAAGGCATTTAAAAAAAGACTATTGTTATGAATGATAGCAGTTATTACCACAAACCAACTCAAATCTGTAATTCTATATTGGAACTGTCCTCTAGCCTCAAACTCCAGAGAGTGGTGAATTCAAATTTCAAAGGAATAGAACGAAGTTTATGAAAACTGTATCTGTTAAAATGAAATTTTGCAATAAGGGAAGGTTAGATTATTTTTCCCTACAATAGAGTCCATCACTCTTTCTTGAGAATGTTCTTAGTTTGCCTAAACTTCCTTGTATGAATAATTTGGAAATAATACTAATTGTCACTCGTATTATTAGAAACAATATGGGAAAAACAGTATGGTGGTGTGAAAAAAGCAATATACTAGAAAACTAAAGATCTGGGTTCTAGTTCTAGTTTTGCTAAATTTGTTAGTTATATGACATTAGGCAAATCACTTGGGTTTTCTCCTTCATAATTAGAGAGAGATTTTCTTGACTGTTTTATAGGAATAACAAAAACCAGATGAGCAAATAACTGAAAATACAGTAATAACATATATGCTATCAGTTAATATGTACTGAGAAAAATAACAATAAGTTATATAAGAGGGAACCACGAAGTCTAAAACTCATGTTCTAGTTTCTGTTTTGTCTCTAAATAGTTGGGCCAATTTAGACAATGTTCAATTAACCAAACATTCCAGGGTCCTTTCCTCATCTGAATAAGAGGAAGAATGGGACTAGACGTTCTGTAAGTTTGTTCCAACTTTACGATTCTACAGCATTTAAAAATGAACCAATTATTATAGGTTTAAATCAATGGCTATTATTATAGGACAACTTTTCTTCAATGAGTAACATTCCAATGAAATAAAAATAAAATTTAAAGTGATATTACACCAAAGAGGCTACTGAAAAGTTATTCTAAATCTTGTAGTTGAAACTACCATTTAACTTCTATTTTCACTCCTATAAGGCTAAGAACTTAAAGTTCTTTCCATAATTTGATACCCAAATCATCTAACAAGCTCGCTCAAGTGTTCTGCCACCTAAACATAAAGGCTGAGACTATATTTACTATCGCTCATAAATTATTGGCACAGTGCCAGGTACTATAGGTAAAATAATTTTTATTACTTAATAAGAGACAAAGAGAGTTAAACTAAATTTATATTTAGAGACTGAGACAACAAGTATTTTCTACTAAGTTCAAGGCCTAATGGTTAAGCCCTAGGAAATATACCAAGCTCTTTCCTGTTCCACTTTTGCTTTCTCTCTTAAATTTATAATTCAGCTAGATAATCAAAACCAGGGAAAACTGACATACCTGTGAGTATTACTTTCTAAGGCTAATTGAGTCTTGAATGGGCACGATTCTGATAGCAGAGGGATAAATGTTGTTGGAAAGGAATGAACACTGGAATGTGAGAAACAAGTAGGTAGAAAAGCCATACTGATTTTGTGTAGAGGCATAATGAAGGTCACTGGAATTAAAAATCAGGACTACTAGCACAATAACCACTTGGGTGTATGGCAGGAACCACAGCTTTCTGAAGGACCCTCTCTCTGTTTCTTAAGACCTGGTGGCTGGGTCTAGTCAGTCATATTTATTGAGTGCTTATTATACACGACACAGCGGGTGTAGACAGTAACAAGCATTTGGAAAAACTGGGTCTTGGTTTAGGCTCCCTCAGGACTTATTTATGTGACTATCTGCCAATTGTCTGATACAGCGGTTCTAAATCTTTTTTGGATCAGAGTCTCCTTCCTCCTGCCCCTCTAAACACACAGATAAGACATAATTTTGGGAGTCGAACCTTTAAATGTAAAATGAGGGAATGTATCCCAAGGCTTTAAAATCCAGTTTATACAAGTATCATGTAAAGAAAATGAAAAAACAACTTTGTTGCTCTTTAGTATTACTATACTTGTGGTTCATCACAAGATATAATACGCAGCAGTAAGTAAAAACTTTGCTTTAATCCAAGTATGTAATTCAATTTTTAATGAAAAAAAAAGTTGTAATTTTCTGCTTTAAAAAATGAAATGCACACCAAAATAAGCTAACTACATTCTAATTTGTTGTTTGAATAATTTTTTTTGGCTTGTAGCTAACAGTCATCTTGCCAATGTTACTATTTGTACAAGCCTTCCACAGAGCAGGAATTGTGCAAGGGCATATGCATAAGTCACAGCCATATCATTGGACCATAAACTGCACATATGAATTCCTTTCTTTCAACACACTGGCTTTTAAATATTATTTCTTTATGAATATTTTGTGCAACCTCAACATTAATAAAACAAGAAGCTTTCAAGAATATGGTGTCTTTCTTTTTCCCCTCTAATCCATCTTTACTAAAGGAGGAAAAACAGCAATATACATAGATAGGCAGAAACACTATTCTAAATGGGGCTATCACAGAGGGCAATCTTCCCCCAGACTCTAGGGAACTAACTACCTGAAAGTGGTCCCCCAACCCCCAATACCATAAATTACACAATCAAATTTTCCACATTTAGACACATCAAGGGGGTCAGCTTATCCAAAGTGCAATGGACAACCAGTGCCCTGGGAAAAACCACCTTTGTGCCTATGTGCCTATAATGCTAGGTAAGAATTCAGAAGGAATTTTTGAGGCTATAAGCCTTAGGATAGTCCCTTAGTAGAATTATGAATTTATAATTCTCATTAGGTAAGTGCCACAGTGTTAGAGGATTAACTCAATACACAGCGATTAAGAATATATCTGCCCCCATCGCTTGAGTCCAGGATTTCGAGACTAGCCTGGCTAGCATGGTGAAACCCCATCTCTACAGAAACTACAAAAATTAGCCAGGTGTGGTGGTGTGCGTCTGTGGTCTCAGCTACTCAGGAGGCTGAGGTGGGCTTGAGCCCAGGAGGTGGAGGTTGCAGTGAGCTATTATCACGCCACTGCATTCCAGCCGCGGTGACAGAGTGAGACATTGTCTCAAAAAAAAAAAAAAAAAAAGTGCCTGTCTCTCTTTAATTCCCTTGTACTCTCTTAACAACAGATTCCAAATAATCTGAGTAGGAACCTGAAATTCTAAGTGCCTATTGGATATCTTTAACCAAATATACCACAAACACCTCAATCAAAAATTAAAAACCCACAAAGATAGGAATAAAAAAGGGTATCCCTCTCCAGGTTGCTTTTCTCTTCCCACTATGACCATTCATTGACATACCTAGGAAACTCATATCTTCAAATTTCTATTCCCTCACTCTCCACATATAATCTGCTGCCAAGTCAAGAGAATCCCTTAAATCTTATTTCTGTTTCCAATTGCCTTATTTCAGTTCCTGATCACCTCTCACTGGAAATAACACAGTGATTCCTTAAATGATCTCTTGTCTTGACCTTTCTTCCATTTGTTGTGGTAGAGAGAACAGAGACTTAGAATCAGAAAGACCTGGATTCCAATTCTAGTGCTGCCATTTATTAGCAGGGTGACAATCACTAAATTTCTTTGAGCCTTAATTGCCTTATTCATAAAACAATACCTGCTCCTCCTTATGTATGCTGGGGAGAGTTGGTGGAGTAGTAGAGTAAAATACTATATTATCATCACTGAAATCTAGATGCATAACCAGAAATTGGTTTTGGATCAGAACCAGAAATTCGGCTACTAATATTTGATGTCCAAGGGTTTATCAAAATATAAAACAAGCTGAATATTAAACCTAGAAAACTGGTTATATTTAGGGTTCAGACCTCGAGAATTTCATCATCAACTTGTTAGGGAACTAATGGCATGCAGAATACTTATCAACTTGCCCATTGGCTGCAAGGGCAGGATATTCCAGGGAAAACTGACTCACAGGAAAGAGTTTATCCTAAAATCTGTCTTAACATTTCATTTATTTTGTCATTTTTACTTGTTATAAAAGAGTAAATAAAAGATAACATATATACTATTCTTAAACCAATCACAAAACTCAAGGTTTTTTCTTTAGTAGAAGAGTCTTCGGAAAGGGGACAGAAGTTAGACTTAAGTTTTGTTTCCTAAAAGGCACTAACATTTCATGAGGTTTAGAAAAAATTTTGCCTGCGAACATAAATACCAGGAGCCTAATGCAGAACTTTACCTAGCTGATTGCAATAAAGACCGAAATAGACCGTGAAGGCTATAAACTTAAAAGCATATAAAAAACCTGACAGTGTCTCAATCTAACAACAGTTCCAACCCTGACACATTCTTTAGAAAAAACAAGTGTTAAGACAAGGAATGACAAATTCTTTATTAAATAGTTTAGACATTCAATCTTTTCAAGAGTACGGTAAAACCATAATATTCTTATATGTTTACTTCAATGTTTCAGCAGGCAACTCTAAAAGGACAAAAAACCTTTCTAAGCAATGACTGGAATGCAAACATTCACTGAAAGCAAAACTCCTGCACATTAATCTTTATATACACACACAGAGAGATATATGACATAAACTTTTAAAGGAACAGTTAATAAATGATAAAATTGTATCACCATTTTGTAACATATAATGAACTAATAGATTGCAGCATGATTATCAATGACTGCTAACATCATGAAAATGGAAATAACTGTGCATACCGCCAGCCCCACCCCCCTAAAAATTTTTGAATGTGATCAAGCTTCTGGATTCAACTACCAATTTACAGGAAATATGAAGGACCAAACACCACATTAAACTACACATAAAGATGCAATCAGCAAAATTCATACCACAGGAAACAAAACAGAAATAACAAAATTTAGTGATTGTCACCCTGCTAATAAATGGCAGCACTAGAATTGGAATCCAGGTCTTTCTAAGTCTCTGTTCTCTCTACCACAACAAATGGAAGAAAGGTCAAGACAAGAGATCATTTAAGGAATCACTGTATTATTTCCAGTGAGAGGTGATCAGGAACTGAAACAAGGCAATTGGAAACAAACAAATTTGTTGTTTCTTCAACAAATAAACTGCAAGGAGAAAGAAAAGAAAGGAAAAGAGGGCAAGGCAAGAGATGAAGAGAGAACCTACAGGTTAAAAGAAAATACATTAAATCATTAGTAACAGTCCATTAGACTTTCTTTCATTTATATTCAGTAATTCTGACACTCCCTAAATCTTTCTTCTGTATAAACATTTGCCTCTTAGATAACAACACAAAACAATTCCTCCAGTTTGTTGTAATACCTTGGATCAGCATTTATAACAAAGTATTTAAATGACTAATCCTTAATCAGCAATAAATCTTATTTCTATGTCTCCATAAACATATTTAGAAAAACTGGCCAAGCACAGTGGCTCATGCCTGTATTCTGGGAGATCGAGGCAGGAGGATTGAATGCATGAACCCTGGAGTTCAAGACCAGCCTGGGCATCCCTGTGAAACCCCATCTCTATAAAAAATACAGAAATTAGCTGGGGATGGAGGTGCATACCTGTAGTCCCAACTACTTGGGAGCATCACTTGAGCCCAGGAGGTCAAGGCTACAGTTGAGCCGAGATCACACCACTGCACTACAGCCTGGGCAACAGAGTGATGCCTTGTCTCAAAAAACAAAACAAAACAACATATTTAGAAAAATAAATGTTGAGAAATGGTCAAATCACAGGAAAAACAGTGGACTTTATTTTAGGGGAGGGCAGTGGAGAGGGAAAAATCAATACTTGGTAGACCATTTTACTAGCACAGAATGTGTTACCTATAACTTAGCTCTTTCACATGTTTTGATATGTTATTTAAAAATATATATACTTAGACAATTATAAATTTGCCAGCTGTATGTGTACTCAATGACAGAGCCACATGTTGTGGGAATCCAAGCAACTTTTCTTGTTATCCTTTATTTTATTCTTTGGCTAGTTTATACAACTTGTAATAATAAAAAAAACAACAGTGCCATTGGCTGGGCGCGGTAGCTCATGCCTGTAATCCCAGCACTTTGGGAGGCCGAGATGAGTGGATCACCTGAGGTCAGGAGTTTGAGACCAGCCTGGCCAACATGGTGAAGCCTGTCTCTACTAAAAATATAAAAATTAGCCGGGTGTGGTGGTGGGTGCCTGTAATCCCAGCTACTTAGGAGGCTGAGGCAGGAGAATTGTTTAAACCCGGGAGACAGAGGTTGCAGTGAGCTGACACAGTGCCACTGAACTCCAGCCTGGGTGATAGAGTGAGACTCTGTCTCAAAAACAAACAGTGCCATTACAGGTAAAAAACAAAAAAGTAGGGGGAAGATATTACGCTTTTTTGAATTTTGTGGCATAAAACATTTTCAGGGAAAAAGCTGAGAAAGAAAACAATTTTCTTTCCCAAACATACTTTTGTTTTTTGTACCTCCATATTCCAAGATACTGCTATTTGTAGCTTTTAACTCTACCAGTTTAGTATATAGTGAATACATATAACGTACCATAAGGAAAAGCAAAAAACAAAACCACACAGACTGTGCCACAAACGTTACAAATTTACTGAAAGAGAATGTATTTGTTGTCATCTTCCTGGACTTCAGAAAACTAAAAGTTAGTATAGTTTTAGGCAAGCTTTTGGTACATTTCCAAAAAGACTAATTCTTTTCAGGTGCTGCTAAAATGGGAGAGGGAGAGAATTTTAAAGATGTAAGAAGAAGAGTCACAAGCTTTATACAAAGAAATTGCTGTGTCACCATAACACATAGAGCTCTTAAAAATCTCAGATTGCATTCCTGCACCCAGAGAAATCTGTAATATTCAAAGCTGCAGCATTATTAGCACACTTGTTTCCATTTCTCATCAGCAAACAAAGAAAAGTCTTGCAGTATGAGTGAGCTGCCATCAACTTATTGCTATTTATTGAGAACTTTATTGGCATTTGATTTTTATAATAATGTACATAAATGTACTCTGATTCTCAGAAAGTTTAAATCACTTCTGATATTTAAACAAGTATTCTAATGATAAAAGTCTATTTCTAATAGCTGATTACTGTGATTACTGAGGACATGCAGAGTTGAGCAAATCTACTCCAAAAGATATTTGGGTTATGATTATCAACTATAATTCCAGGTATAGCAGTCTTTTGATGAAAGGACATCACCATTTCATGACATCAGGTTGTACTCTAGAGTTTCAATGACAAAAAAATCGTATTCTTTTATTCTGGCAATAACAACCTGGCAAAAGTTGTCTAGATCAACTTTTATACAGGAATCCAGTAAAAAACTTAACCAGGGGAGGGCTTAAAGAAGAAGGTGCTATTTTGTGGTAAGAGAACACTGTGGCATTTTAAACTGTCTGCCTACCACACCCCCACTCCTAGACTAGCCGTTGACAGTAGAGATGGCAGCCTATCACACTCTTGGTATAGGCTGCTAATGCCAGAGGAAGCAACACAGACTTCCTATACATATGAGTTGGGATCAAGAACCTAAGTAGAAGTCAATTGTGGAAAAGAATGATAACATGATCTCAAAGAAGGATAGGATGGATGAAAAGAAAGACATTTTGAGAAGACAGTGAAAGGTGAGGGAGCTTGTTTCTGATTTGTCAAAGTCTTTCATTAAAATAACAGGCATTCAGGAGAGAATGAAGGAGTCTAACGAGAACAGATTAAGTTTGAAACAGCTATTCTTACAGTTTCAGCTCTTTCACTGATCTTGTCAAAGAGTATGAACATGAGAGGAATGAATAAAAAGAAAGCTGAGAAATATTTGAGCTCCACTGTAGGTCCTGTTGAAGTAAGCTAGTCTTAGCTCTACCATGTCTGTACTATAGTTACCAACATACTTGTTTGCATCCTCCATAAAATTATAAATTACATGAGGATAGAAAATGTTTATCTTATTCATTAATACATCTCCATGAGCATATGGCACTTAGTAAATACTTCACAAATGAATACATAGCAGATACAATCCCTGTCACGTTAAACATTCTTTAATGGTTACTGCTTAATAGGTATTATGACTGAGAGGTAAAAAAATGGGGGATCTTGGCTGATATTTAAGCTGTCTTCCTAGACCTATAAAGGATATTAGACTGCCCTTTTCGGTCAAAGACAGAATCTGCTCAATAAATTAAAAAGGCATCAGGGAGAAAATTCAATTGTCTTAGAAAAAATCGAGCCGATTAGGTTTTTTTGGTTATTGCTAGATTAGAGGCTGAGTCTGAGCTTGAAGTTATTTTAGTAAGAGTTACTTTATCTGAAGTTTTTGGGAAAGGAAATACTCTAAAACGAAATTTCCAGATATTAAAAACTTCACTCTACCATTAAGACTCATACTTTCATGTTATTATTTGGATAGAAATCTTTAAAAAATTCATTTCACCATTTATTGGCACCCAAAACACAGCTGAGTGAATGTGATCTAGCCTTTCTTAAGTACACAGAGGTCATCACTATGCTATCCATCACTACGCCACATAAAATGTTGTCAAAGGGCGTGGGGTACAGTGGCTCATGCCCGTAATCTTAGCACTTTGGGAGGCTGAGGCAGGTGATCACTTGAGGTCAGGAGTTCGAGACCAGCCTGGCCAACATGGCGAAATCCCATCTCTGCTTAAAATACAAAAATTAGCCAGGCCTGGTGGCAGGTGCCTGTAATCCGTTACTTGGGAGGCTGAGGCAGGAGAATTGCTTGAACCTGGGAGGCAGAGGTTGCAGTGAGCTGAATTGCGCCACTGCACTCCAGCCTGAGCAATAGAGCAAGACTCTGTCTAAAAAAAAAAAAAAAAAAAAAAAAAAAAAAAAAAAAAAGCTACAAGCATCTACTTTGAGTAGACCTACATGTTTATACATTTAAATTATTGTTTGTTTTTTTTTGGGGGGGGGTGGTTGTTGTTGTTTCAGTTGACCCTATTTGCTATTATCAAAGCGCTTGTCCACCTTTTAACTTGTTACTCACATCTGGAGTAGGCAGGGAAACATGTTTATTAAAATTGTCTCAAGCGAATTTATCACTCAACATTCTTTTGTACTATCTAGATTTACCACCATGTACAAATGTTATTTTCATTAAAGAAGGGGGAGAGGCAGTTTTGTGTGTGTGTATACGTCTGTGCGCGTGTGTGTGCGGAGAGTGAAAAGATGGAGTGGGGACTTAGAGGCTACTTTCTACTTAAAGTACTTACGGTTTTAAAGCACAGGTTCAGTTATTTGCTGAGACTCAACTATCCTTTTATATAACTATGTATTTATTATTATTCTGCTTTTTTCTTGATTCTCAGCTACGCTTCCCATAACTTGAGATTGCCAAATAAGTAGCTGTTCTAACTAGTTATGTTCCTTAGGCATTAAACAGACTTAAAAACACAAAATTAAAAAAAATCCAAGTACCAATCTTACTTTTATAAGTTGAGGCAAAAAATGAGTGAATGTGAGTAAAAGGATTAATACCAGCAAATACAATAATGACTGCATTTTTATAATATACTTAATATTTTAAAAATTTTATCTATAAACAAATCAATAAAGGCTTATTTCATACAAGTTTTTTCATTGGATATAATGGTGTTGCTATTTTCAATCTGACATTACTTGTTTTGCAGATCCCTATCTGCCTTCATAAGCACAGATATCAAAGTGTAACTCACAACTAAGCAGTATTTAAAAATATTTTCTTTTCTTTCCTTTTTTTATCTTGGAGACAAGATCTCATTCTGTCACCCCAAGCTGGAGCGCAGTGGTGCAATCTTGGCTCACTGCAACCTTGACCTACCCCAGGTTCATGAAATCCTCCCGCCTCAGGTCTCCCCCGACCCTCAACCCCCAACCCCCAACTCCTCCACCGCCACCCAGTAGCTGGGACTACAGGTGTGCACCACCACACCTGGTTAATTTTTGTGTTTTTTTTTTTTTTTTTTTGTAGAGATGGGGTTTTGCCATGTTGCCCAAGCTGGTCTCTAACTCCTAGACTCAAGCAATCCACCTGTCTTGGTCTCCCAAAGAGCTGGGATTACAGGCACGAGCCACCGTGCCTTGCCTTAAAATATTTTCATATTCCTGAATAGAAATTCTGGTACATTAACAAACATCTGATTTCCATTGAGTATTATTTCATCTAGAATTCTTCACAAGTATTTTTTCTAATATAGTAAATTTTGAGTTTTTAAAAAAGCAGCAAATACTGAATAAAATCTGAAGTGCTCAGCAGAGCTAAAATGAACTAAGTATTTTCCAATAACATTCAACATGAGCAAAGGAATACAAATTTGAAACAAGGGCACAAATGCCATCACTGATTTATAAGTAATTAATTAAAAATATGCATCTATAATGATATTTTAAAAGGAAACCTTGAGAATGCTGAAGTTCTAATATTAAGCTAGTCTTAGAGAAAACTTAAATAGCATAACTATTAAGATTTAAACACCAATTTTCTGAAATAAGGCAAAAAAGTATTTTCATTACTTGTATTTTCTTCAATGTAAAATCTACGGGGAAAAAAAGCTGTGAACCACTCTTAAACCCAGAGATCATCTGTTTAAAAATAAGCAGTAAAAAAGTTTCTGCTAAAACCTATGTATATATGTAGAATTCAGGCCTTTCTGTGCTCTTCTATATAAGGTTGCAACCAGAGCAAATTAATGGTGTTCCACAGCAAAGGCACAAAAGCTAGATAAGAATCTTGTTTCACTGCTAGAAACAGAAACTGCAGAAATCACTATAGGCTTTTAAAAGGGCAGAATCTTCATAGAATGAAACCTCTACAATAGCTAGATTATATCTTATTTTTTCTCAAATGGGAAAAACAGCTCAGGCGTAATCCCAAACAAAACTATCTGAAGCTAAAATGATCAAGTTTATTACAGTCCCCCAAACATTAAAGAGAGCTCTTAAAAATATAACTTGAATAAGGGCCATGAACTGGTTCAACATGCTTAACAGTGATTTAAGAATTACAATGAATGCTGCTACTCTCTAAAAATGAATGTATCAAAAGAGGAAATAACCTCCTTGGCATGCTTGCAGCTATCCAACATATTTGTTTCACTGCTTTCAACCGCCTGTGCTAGAGGCTCAGAATAAGTCAATGGGAGGAGGATTTCAGTCACAGCAGCAAGCAAGTCCAGTGAACACATAAGATGACATGCTCGGCAAAATAACAACGAAACCAGAGGTAAGCATTTAACAAACACATATGGAATTAATCTAAAGGTTTTTTTTTTTTTTTTAAATCTTCAAGAATTCTGCTATCATAAACTTTCATTTCTATTCAGCGGTTTAAAAATCAAAATGAAAAATTTAGTAATGCTAAAGGAGAGTTTTTTAAAATGTGATTTGTACATTTGATGAACAAATAAATGGTTTAATTTTCCTTTTGGTTTCCCTTTCTTCTCAAGGCAACTGGGAAGGTTAAAACAAAAAAACACTACTTAAAACAACAACCAAAAAAATTGGTTTGAATTTGGTAAATTTAGTGATTAAATTTAGAACACAATTGTTGCAAAAATACACCATGAGAGATGAAATTACTAAAAACAATTATATGGATCCTAGTAATATCTATTTATTCTCCTTCTCTCAAAATAAAGGAAATCTAAAATGACATTTATATTAGTACTTACAAACCTAGTCAGACAAAGCCAATTACATATAAGGATTCCTAGCTGGTAAATAATTCATTTAGACCCTTGTTGGGCTTGGAGTGTTTCCAGGTGGGTGGTCAGCACATACTAAAAGTTCTATTCTGAACTATTGTTTTTTGACTTTTCTATTCTTCTGTAAGTAAAGGTAAAAAGACATTGAAGGGTCAGGAAACACCTAACTTTTTATTACAACCATTGAAAAAATTAATGTGTCTTCTGTTTCATTAACTGAGGAATATCAGAAATATAGTATACTTGGAGAACTGGCTGCATTGTCACAAATGCACAACAGACTTACTAAGGGAAGGGCTATGAAGTTCAAGAGTTTTTACCACTTTCAGAAATGAATAAAATAATGCAATCTATGTATTTTGTATCTAGGGGGAACTCTCTGGCATGCAAGTTCAAACATGACTCTACAACTACGGTAGAAAAAGAGAGAGAAACTAAATATATATATATATATATGTATATATATATATATATATCTCCTATTTTTCTTCACAGCTATCAGTTTCTTTTCACTGAGTTCTTCTAAATTTAAGCCTTTAGAAAATAATAAATACTTGGAGATCTTACCTACAAACATGGACAGATGTGTATATAAGCTCATTTTAGAGAACTTGGATTTTTTTTTTTTAAAGGAATGTGTCAACTGTGGCTTTCGAGTGTTTGACATGGGTACAATGCCTTAAAAAAACAGATGACCAGTTTAGCTACTAACCATGCTGACCACTGTTCGGAACGGGATTGAATCACAGAAAAACAGCAAATGGCTCTCTCTTACAGAGTGTCTGAACTTCAAAGCACAATGCCTGAGCACATTTTGCAGAGCACCTTTGTTCACGTTATCTCTTCTAACTGGTCTGGATTACAGACAGAATCAATACCAGAGGAAATGAAACAGATTGTTGAGGAACAGGGAAATAAACTGCACTGGGCAGCTCTTCTGATACTCATGGTGATAATACCCACAATTGGTGGAAATACCCTTGTTATTCTGGCTGTTTCGCTGGAGAAAAAGCTGCAGTATGCTACTAATTACTTTCTAATGTCCTTGGCGGTGGCTGATTTGCTGGTTGGATTGTTTGTGATGCCAATTGCCCTCTTGACAATAATGTTTGGTAAGTATTTCACTTTGTTTGTGCCATCAAACCACAGAACTATGATATACTATTAGAGAATGGGCACTCATTTAATCTTTATTTTTGTTGAAATAAAAGATGAACTTGGACTATTTAAAGATGCGGCAAGTACACGGTCCCTTGTTTTACATCATTTTCTATGGTTGATCATCAGTTTTAAAGAGAAAAAAATATTTTTTGGAAGCCATTTTTCTCCCTCCTAAGCTATCTAATAAAATCATTTAAAAAGTCATTCAAGTTAGTGATATTTATAGATTCTGAATATATTATCTATAAATTACAATGAATAGGTCTATACCTTAACTTTTCTACATTGATACTTTTTTTCCTTAAAGCAATAACTAGGACACTTCCGGGACAGGTATGGGCTGGGTTAACGATAAGGTCTTTGAATCACTAAATCCCAATTTAAATCGCTAAACCTCAGTTTAAAATTGGAATTGTCCAAAAATCCTTATTATAGCTCTTAATAGTTTGTATATTATAAACTCGAACACAATTCCTTCGTAAGTGTCATGTTAAGAAAAATTATGTTTAGTTGCTGAAGGAAATGGTTTGGCTCAGAGTGTCCAAAGACATGATTCATCTATTTAATTTTTTATGATATATGGGCATCTGTGTTCTTGATAGACCTCTAAGTTCGTAAGTGGATTAAAACCTAGTTATTGTGATAATAAAAGGTACAGTATAGTTTGACACTGAAATCTTAGTTTGTTATAATAAAAAAATAGATATAAGTAGTTCCAGATTTATGCATATTATCTCTAGTTATAAAATTTGGGTAAACACAAATAATTCTGCTGATGAATTATGAGGGTTTCTAGACCCTTGGAATCAGCATTAAAAGGATATTTAACTTATTCAGTGCTTGGTGTAAACTGATATTCCATTCATAAACTACCTAAGGAAAATGATTACTTGTGGCAGATATTGTTTCTTAGAATTATATTTACTTATATGAAGATAAAAATATTTTAAGTTATAGAAGTAAAATTTATTAAACCAGAATCCACTATTAGAAAGTAAAAAACCCCTGCTATTCCAACTATTATACCCAGGTTTTACACATTACAATTTTATAAGTAATAACAGAAAGATATCTAAAACTATTATCAGATGGTAACAGGTTTAAACCTTCCATTTTAAATCAACATTTACCTGGGCTTTAAAATAAATCAAGAAAATTATGTGGCAGGACAAGCAGTAATGAGTAAGGTTCTACTGCTTTAATTAGACTTTCTAATAATTAACAGTCTATCTCCCTCTGTCTTATAAATTTGTAATATTTTAAGTAATCTAACACTGCAGGAAACCATGAAAAATAATTAAGAAGTCTTACTATAATAGAGAACATAAAGTAACCTAATTCTGAATAAAGCTTAAAAGAAAGTATTAGGTAGAAATATATATGCATATTTGATAAATATTGTACAGGCATATGATTCCAGCTCTCATCTCCATGTACATAATAGTAGCTTAAGATGTAAAATCATACTCTTCAAACTGTGCTTTGCTAGGCAAACAGAAAATGTCAAAATGCTTATTTCAGACTACCATAACATTTAATACGTCATTCAATACATGCAATTGAAAGAATGATGCAGAAGTGAATTTTAGCTTTAAAATCTTTGAGCCCATAAATATCAAAAATATTTTAAGTTATATGCAAAATACCATGGTAGATATTTAAATTATCAGCTAAATAGTTAAGGAATCTTAAAAGGTAAAGTACCACAGAATTAAAGTGAGCTAACAAACAAAATACAAAGATAACAAAGATAATTCCATGTATTCTATAGAAAAATAGGTATCCAGCAGCCGAAAATTTTAAGTGTATATTTAAAAAATGTTGGTACCCAAGATAGCAATATAATTAGCAGAAAACCCAACATATGTTAACATAAAATATGTGAAATGTCTTCATATTTATGTCTTAAATAATTGATAGATATTTTAATAGTATTTCATTCTTCCAAATGTTAAACTTTTAAATTTACTTTTATTTATTTATTTTAATACAGATGGGGTCTGGCAATGTTGCCTGGGCTGGCCTCAAACTCCTGGGTTCAAGCGATCCTCTGGCTTCAGCCTCTCAAGTAGCTAGGATTACAGGCACATGCCACCATACCTGACTCACATTTGTCAATTTCTAATTACAAAATAAAATCTTTTATAGCCCCACACACTTTTACTATCAGAATTAAGTTGTATAGTGGGGTTTGTAGGTTTTTAAAAAATGAATAAATCTGGGAACCACTATCTAATACATTTTCTAATACATTATGGCATTAATTATTTAAAGCATAATTCAATTTCTATGAAAAAATGTAGGAAAAAAACACATGTTGCCCTCTAACAAACTTCGAAGGATGAATTTATAAATTGGGAACTGCATGTACAAATGAAAAGCTGACTTCAAATACTAAGATATTTTTATAACCTTTTGCAAAGTAATAAACACTAAGATTTTTCTAAACTAATGCCTTTATAAGAACTTCTGATAACTTTAAAAAGCAGAATTAGACTTTATTTACACTCTTATTGTAGTGGTAATCTTTAGGACTTCTGACGTTTGTACAAACAAGTGTTCTTGGTTCTATGATAAAAGATTATCACTATGAACAATAATTTTAGCTATCTCAGGGGAATTCAATGAAAGTAACAGAAAAACTATCCTAGCTAGTGGTCTAATAAAATGAAAATTTAAAAATAAGAGCAGTAAAATATAAAAGTGGCCCTTGTGTCCTTATACCGAGAGATATTTTTCAATCACTGATCTGTATACTATTTAGCAATACACAGTTTGAATTCCTATTTTCCCAAGATTATGACAACTTAGACACAACATTGTCTTTCAAATGAGTTGTGCTAGGTCAATTTTTCTGCCACTTCTTCCTATCTGGGAGCACTGGACTTGATCTTTACAGTTCTAGTTTTTTATTGTCTTGTCCATAATTCCTAAAATCCATGATCACAAATCAACAACTTATAACATAAGGCTTGAAAATACCTATATTAGAAATACTTGAGCAAGAAAACAACATCTTATGCTGATATAAAAAAGACAGGATATTCACCATTTAAGAGTTTCTCTGAACCTTTCTTTCTTTCATTTTATAAGTGATTTAAAAAGTAACAGGGGAGGCTGGGCACAGTGGTTTATGCCTGTAATCCCAGCACTTTGGGAGGCTGAAACGGATGGATCACCTGAGGTCAGGAGTTCGAGACCAGCCTGTCCAACATGGCGAAACCCCGTCCCTACTAAAAATACAAAAATTAGTCGGGTGTGGTGGCACGCGCCTGTAGTCCCAGCTACTCGGCAGGCTGAGGCAGGAGAATAGCTTGAACTCGGGAGGCAGAGTTGCAGTGAGCCGAGATCGCGCCACTGTACACTAGACTGGGTGACAGAGCAAGGCTCCATCTCAAAAAAAAAAAAAAAAAAAAAGAAGTAACAGGGAAAAATATGGCATCTGGCCATCCATTGGGCATCAGTGGCATGATCTTGGTTCACTGCAACCTCCATCCACAGGTTCAAGCAATTCTCCTGCCTTAGCCTCCCGAGCAGCTGGGACTACAGGCACAAGCCACCACACTTGGCTAAGTTTTGTATTTTTAGTAGAGATAGGGTTTTGCCATGTGGACCAGGCTGGTCTTGAACTACTAACCTCAGGTGATCCACGTGCCTCAGCCTCCCAAAGTGTTGGGATTACAGGCGTGAGCCACCAAACCTGGCTATAACTTAAGTTTTAATTAATGCCTCATGATCTATAAGTTCAAACAGTATCCTTGGTATAGCTGAAAGAGAGTATATAAAATGGCTGAAAGACGGCTGTTTGAAGCACGGCATCCCAGGGTTTGAATCCTGGTTCTCCTGTGTTGGATCAGGCAAGTCATTTATTATTTCAGAGTTCAATCACCTTGACAAGCAGGGCCCAGCATCTTATAAGCACTAATAGTAATTGGTAGAGTACTGCATGCAAATTAAATATGATTTAGTTGAGACGTAAGTCTAATCAGAGATGAAACAAATGTATAGCAGTAAGAGAAAAATGGCAGTTATTCATTTATGCAGTAAAATGTTAGCCTACCCAGTTCTTAAATGGAGGAGAAAAGCAATTAATTAAAGTCACTTCTTATTATAAAGCGGAAATTTTAAAAACCAGGAAAAAATTTTGTAAGCATTAAATTGCTTAAAACATTTAAAATACTATCATATTAGACAATGAAACCCAGGATAACTCATATGCTCAAAAGGTAAAAGGTAAAAAACAAAACAGAAACTTTTAAACAATAATTTGAACTGAACTATGTCTTTCCTGGAAGATAAAGACAGAAGCATTAGAATTTCTGAGATAAATGTATATTTGAAAATCATGTTCTTTTTGGACATAAGAACTATTTATGATTTGCCTGCTGCAATAAGTTCATGAACTGAGAACCTCTGTAAACTCTATAGGAACAGCCCACTTGGAATGCCTTTAAAAATAGTCTTTTACATCCTCCAAAGGGAAACATTTTATGTCCCAGATTTATGGACTGATGCTAATTATTTTCCGGACAAATGGTATAACCTAACTTTCCAAACTAAAAAGCTGCCCAAAGGTTAAGCAGGTTTCAGATAAAATAAGTCTGCCTCATCAAGATACGGGGTTTCTAGTAAAAATCCTCAGGTTTTTGTACTAATTCAAAAGAAAGCAAAAACAAACAAACAAAAATACCCAAACCAATAAAAAACCCAGGCATGCAATGCATACAGGTTATTTTCCTGTATCATACATAAAATAAACAGCAGTTAAAGTTCAATGTTAGTAAAAAACATACTTTGACAAATTTAATTCAAAGTTAAACAGAGTTAAACTGTTCTCAGCCCATCCTCCCTCACCCCCTGAAAGTATAGCTTAAAGTTTTAAGCTGAATCAGATGTATGCACTTTTGCTACAGCAGGTAGAAAAGACAAACACTCTTATTTCATACTGATGATTTGGCTTGTTGTTTCTATGTAGGAGTGTTTTCATGGTTGAGTTTGCTGGCTAGTTTCTGTTAAATAACAGTAATAAGCAGGAATTCTTAAAACCAATAACATTTATTGAGTGCTCTCTTTATGCCAGGAACTGTTCTAAACACTTCACGTGTATTTAATCATCATCCATATAAACTCTATTTAAGCAATCCTATAAAACAGGTACTATTATCCTCGTTTTACAGAGGACAGAGAAGCAGAGAGAGAAGTAATCTGTTCAAGATTACAAAGTGGCAGAGACATGATTTAAACCCAGGAGGACTGATTCTAGAATTCACACTCTTAACCTTTATTACTCTGCTTTCTCAAATGCCAATGAGAAATGTGACCAGCCAAAACTGTCATATTTGGCATAGAGAACCAACAATTATATCTTAAATAACCCCACGTAACTGTTAAGAGGATCACAGAATTTTTTTTCCCCTCTTAGGGACAAGTTAGATCTCAATATTCTTTTCCGTTAAAGTTATATTTCATATTAAGTGGAAAAGAATACTTGAGCATCGACCTATACTTGTACAAATCCTTCAGATGACTGCAAGATCTCTTTTCTGTGGAAGGTATTAGACCTGGGCCCATACTTATGAAGTTGTTGAACCTTGTCTAGGAGACAAATGACAATTTACATAACTGAATGACAACTCCTACCATCCCTTATGTATGGCAGTATTTAAAGCATAATCTTCATTTTAAACAATAAAATATTTGTGCTACTGATATTCTTTAGATAATTAAACAATTGTGTATAAGACAAGACCCATCTAGGACTTGTTTTGTTGCTTTAATATTCAGTTTGTAATTATTTCACGCATTTGCAGAAATGCTATTATTCTTTAATTTTAATGAAAAGAGTCTAATGTAGAGCCCTAGAATAACAGTAATTAATTTAGTTGAACCTAGTAACTTATTTCCCTCAGACTGACTCTTAGATACACTTTTCTTTCTTTCTTTCTATTTAAATATGTAACTGTTTCACTTCGTTGTTTCAAATTTTCAATGTCCTAAGTCTTTGTGGAAGTACATGGGATATAATACATTACAACAAATAAATGTAATTAGAAATTCTTAAAACCAAAACTCCTAAAATAAACGTTTTGAAATAAAGTATTTCACAACACCAACTTAACCTTTAATTTAGTTATTCTAAATAGAAATAAACTTTTCTGACTTTGAGCTAACTAAATTAATACTAACTAAAAAACGATTTTAGAATGAAAGTCTCTAGACTAGGAAAAGTCCCTTTATAAAACAAGTGTGTCGAGAACTGTTTTTTTTTTTTTTTTTTTTTTTTTTTTGAGATGGAGTTTCGCTCTGTCCCCCCCAGGCTGGAGTGCAGTGGCTGGATCTCAGCTCACTGCAAGCTCTGCCTCCCGGGTTCACGCCATTCTCCTGCCTCAGCCTCCCGAGTAGCTGGGACTACAGGCGCCCGCCACCACGCCCGGCTAGTTTTTTGTATTTTTTAGTAGAGACGGGGTTTCACTGGGTTAGCCAGGATGGTCTCGATCTCCTGACCTCATGATCCGCCCAGAACTGTTTTTAATTTCTATAAATTCTTAGATTACCCAAATCTATTAGGCATTTACAACAGCCTCTTTTTCTTTTTTGCATATAGGGTTTATATTAATATAGGGTTTCTATTAATTTAATGCAGCTATCTTTTTGTTTTATGTTTCATAAAAACTATCCACCAGTGTTTCATGTAACTTGAAATCAGAAAGGCTTGGAATTATAAAGATTCATCTCTTTTAATCTTAAATTTCAGTCTCATTCTTTCTTAAAGAAAATTCTGTATCACATCTCAATATTTCTGTTAACAATAAAGCACTAACTGTAATAAGAAAATTCTAGTGAATTTTAAGTGGGAATGAGTTTATAAATTCTTTCTGCGTAAAGTGACGCTAACAGGGCTTCAAAGGGTTACTTAAATCAGCGCTAAACAAACTTTCCTTCTTAGCCCACAATTAGGAGTATGTGCATCAGATGGTCAAATTCCAAAGACAAATATTTTTTATATGAGTTTTCTTATGGCTTCCTGCTTATGGCTACTAGATTTATGACTAGAATTTTCTAAACCTTAATCTTCAGAAGTATAATCCATAACTAGAATAGCTAAACACACAAGTTTAAATAGTTGACAAACCATTTTAAAACATGTTAGAGAGAGTAAGGACTTAAAGGAAGGAAACCTAAGATACAACACAATAATTACCTGCCTTTTAAATCCTTAACTGCAATCAATATCTCTGATACCTTATGTGATAAATATTTATATATGATGTATGTTTGTCTCCCTCCTCCAAAGTAAGGAACCCAGCTGGGCATGGTCGCTCATGCCTGTAATCCTGGCACTTTGGGAGGCCGAGGTGGGTGGATCGCTTGAGTTCACGAGTTTAAGACCAGCCTGGGCAACATGGTGAAACCCCATCTCTACAAAAAATACAAAAAAATTAGCCGGGTATGATGGTATGTGCCTCTAGTCCCAGCTACTTTGGAGGCTGAGGTCAGAGGATGGCTTGAGCCCGAGAGGCAGAGGTTGCAGGGTCAAGATCGCATCACTTGCACTGCAACCTGGGAGAGAGAGTCAGACCTTGTCTCAAAAAATAAAAAATAAAAAAATAAAAACAAAGTAAGGAATCCTTTTAAAGCATGTTGAGAAAGTATTTTTTTGGTATGAATGGGTGACGGGCCTTTTAATCTTTCAGGAATACATGTAAGCATAAGTACTTAGCCTGTATGGAGAAGATGTGTGAAACTCAAAGTTGCTAACATCATCTTCCTTATTTTCAGCCAGGGCTGTTACTGCATTTAGCATGGCTCTGATGAGACAGTGGAGAGTTCCTGACAGCATAGCATACTGCCTTCTGAAAGACTGGGTGAAGCTACCAAAAATTACAATCAGGGATTCAAAAAAAATTTTTGGTCATTAAATCGATTGTATATTATTACTTTTTAATCTTCTAAGTATTTATCACAGGACTTTAACATCATATATTTCCCTCCCAGTTTTTCTCCCCCTTTTGGTAAAACATTTTTCATAATTAGTGCTGTACATTTGATTGCAAACAATTTGGTGACACTTCTAAACTATAACTATAAATCTCTACAATTCTGTGAATTTCAACATTATTTGAAGTAGTTCTTCAGTTATATTTACATGTGTTGTAAATATGTAAATATACTTTTAGCTTAGGAAGTCTTCCAAAATACAAACTACTCCCAGAGTTAGATATCAGTGAGTTTGAATTATTGAAGAAATGTTGACAATGTTAAGTGTTTGATTTTATATAACAAGCTTATTAAATATATTTTGTGGAAAAAAATGCTCTAGACAAGTATTTTTCTACCACCCTACTTACAGTCGTAAATCTAGAACTTTAGCTCAGTTTAGAATGTATCCTCATTTTTAGTAGTTTCTACTACAAACTCTAAAATAATTCTTTTCACTCTACTTAGACTGTTAGTTCGCTTTAAAGCTGCCTGTGTCCAAGGTCCTTTTCCACTAAATGACAGAAAATCTGAATGCTACGGCTAAGAGTGAGAAAATCCAATTGATTAGATTTTCCCCTAACATCCGTTTCTCTGACTTAATTTATTCTGAGAGGCCTCCCATTAGTTCCTTTCCATGAGACATTTCAAGAGCCTATAACCAACCCTACAACAGCACACTAAGAGCATCTTTTAAGACTCAGACACAAACCTTCCCAGAAAGTCTTCCAAAGCACTGCTTCTCAAATGTTAATTTGCACACAAATCACCTGGAAACCTTGTTTAATTGCAGAGTCTGATACAGTAGGTCTGAGATGAGACCCAAGAGCCCTAATATCTAAGTACCCAGGTGATACCGATCCTCACTCTCCATCTTAACAGCAAACTCTGAGTGGCAGTTCTAAAGAACACTTTCAAATAATATTTAAATTTCAATAAATAAATGCCTCCCCTCCTTACCCCTGCATTCAGACTTAATCATACCTGAATTTACTCATCTGCAAGATCAATGGTAATCTCTAAGGTTCCTTCCAGCTCAGTAAATCTAAAATGTACCACCTCTATCCCTTCCTACCTCCCATTCAACAAGCATGAAAAGTTTACAGCAATACACTGAAAATCATGAATGACCCCTTCCACTTGATGCTTTCATCCCTTTTTAAGAAGCTGCTGAACATGGAACTAAGTCCAATCATTTATTCTTTTTGAGTAAAAGTTTGTGCTGATTTTGTTATTTTGTTCCTAGGAAGAAATATTTTAATATTCCTTTTCAGAATGCCACATACCAACTCTGGAAACAGAAGGCACCAAAAAGTAGATGTGTCAGACCTGCTACCTTTTGGATACTTTGTGAAGTGCCCAAATATTTTTCACTGAAATACTACCTGACTTTTAAAAAATCTCCTACTTGATGCTTGAAAATAACATAGCCAAACCTATCTAAGAACTCTGCCCCTAAATTATGCTTTTTTTTTTTTTTTTTTTTTTCTGAGATTTTAATCTCTCTCCACCCCCAGGCTCCTTAAATTTAAACAGTTCACAATAGAAGGGTCTCTTGTTGTTCTGTAACCCTGAGATGATTATCCTGGTTTTCCTTCAATTATGACAATCACTTTGTACCTGTCAAAGTCAGATATACCTGCAATAGCCAGAAGAAAAGTAGATTATATATTATCAGTGGACATATAACAATCAAATCCTAAAAGAGACTTAGATAATCTCACATGCATGACATTTGTTTTCTACAGGCATTAAACTGGATTCTAATGGAAATATTCTAGGGGGAATTCTAAAATTTTAGTTGTTTTGAAACTGTAAACACACTTTGAAAAGTGGTGGGTGTATATATGTAATGCCTATTAAATTCACATATGTATGAACATCTGTGTAATTGATTAGAAAACTATGCAGAATATTCAGTATCACATTCACACCTAAAATTTTTTTAAGGTTAATATTTCTAAAGGGCTTAAGACTATATGAGGTACGCAGTGTTTTGTAAAGAGTTTGTTAAATAAATTAAGTACTACGTCTAACCCTGAGATTTTCTTTTTAAATCAAAAGTCTGTACTAATTATTATATCTCCAGTTTTTGGAGTGAATGATGGAATATAGAAAGGGAAACAATCTACTTTTCTTCTAGATAATCTGAAGCCATTCCTTTTGCAATCTTTATTTGAGAACTATTTCTGTCAAAACAATCATTCCACTATTTCATCAAACTAGGGAATGCTATAAACAAGGATCTTGCTGTTCAGTTATTGCTAGAAGTGAGCCCAAAACCCAGATGTCACAGGGACTCCCATTCTAATGTTTTTTGTCATACCGTTTCCTGTATATGGTAGAATGTTTTCTTTTTATACAACATCAGCTTAAAAATAAATTTTATTTACATACCAAGGTTAAGTTCCAGTCACAATACTACATAAATTTTAAAAAGATCACAAATGGAATCAACAAAAGAGCAAAGGTCACAATAATGCTAAAAAGTTAAACTGTTGCCGACTTAGAAAAAAGGCATAACTATTATACAAAATAGAAAATGTATTTAAAAGTTACCATCCACAGAAATATTGAATTTAATGTTGTCTCCATTATCTGATGTTAAACATCATCTTGTTAAAGTTATAAAATTTTAGATGAGTAACAAAAAAGACAAAAGTTGTATCACCTGAAAAACTGTAGACTGAAGGTTGCCATTTTATAGGAGAAAATGTTTGTCTTGTTTTTGTTTCTTTCAGAGGCTATGTGGCCCCTCCCACTTGTTCTATGTCCTGCCTGGTTATTCCTTGACGTTCTCTTTTCAACCGCATCCATCATGCATCTCTGTGCCATTTCAGTGGATCGTTATATAGCCATCAAAAAACCAATCCAGGCCAATCAATACAACTCACGAGCTACAGCATTCATCAAGATTACAGTGGTGTGGTTAATTTCAATAGGTATGTAGAGAATGCCAGAGTATGGGTAGTATACAAAGTCTTTGGTTCCACTTGGCTAGGAGAATACTAGGTCTAGTAGGCAATGAAACTCAGCAGGAGAGGTCAAGCCAGCCTACTGATATATTAACATAAGCTCCTTATGTCACTGCATTTATCATACGGCTTCTAAACCATACTATTGGTAAAAAGTGTGAAGAGTAACAAAGCTCATGTTCTCAGAAAGAACCATCTGCACAGTGTTTATTGAGATTTCTTTCTGCTTAGATATCTAACTTGCAGAAAGGTTAAGTTTGAGAACAGTTTTCATATTTCCCAACAGATAATTATGGTCTAGCTAGCATTTGGAATCCTGTAATTACATTAAAATAACAAGAAATGAAATGCACCTTAAATCACATTTTAAAAGATTGTAAGAGAAAAAACAAAAATCACAACTCAAACATTTTGTAGGCAGATATCAAAGAACACAAATTAATCTTGGAAGCCAACATTTCAGAACATATGTGTACAGATTAAAGGTAGTTAAGTGTCTGCTTAAGTGGGTTGTTTTTCGTTTTTTTCTTTTTTGGAGACAGGGTCTCGCTCTGTCACCCAGGCTAGAGTGCAGTGGCACAATCATGGTTCACTGCTGCCTCGACTTCCCAGGCTCAAGCGATCCTCCCACCTCAGCCTCCCAAGTAGCTGGGACTACAGGCGCACACCACCACGCCTGGTTAATTTTTGTATTTTTGGTAGAGATAGGGTTTGTCATGTTGCCCAGTCTCAAACTCCTGAGCTCTGGCGATCCCCCTGCCCCAGCCTCCCAAAGTGCTGGAATTGCAGGTGTGAGTCACTGCACGTAAGTGTTTTGAGTATGTTTAATTAAAAGCTTTAAGAGATGCAAAGAAAACATACTGATGTTCAGAAATGACTTATAAGAAATCCTTTTTCTTCTAAATCGTCTTATGGCCCTATACTCATCTATAATATTCAAAGTTATACTTCTTATCATGAAGTATGCGTAAATCATTCAAAGCTCTTATATGTTAGTATGAGAAAAACAAACAGATCTGCAAAAATTACAATGGTTTGACCAGCAGATTAGCTTCCTCCTTGTAAAAATATTTCAAAGAGGCAAAAAATTAAGACACTGGAATACTTAAATTACTTCTCCCTAATCTGAGTAGGAGCACTGGGGCAAAAACAGCAAGAAAGCAAAACAATGAAATTGACCTTTATATTCCTGAAATGATGATATAAATAAGGGCTGGACCTCTTTGAAGTTTGGAGGTAAAAGCAAGCTGTGTTACTCCTCTGGTGTGGGAAGAAAGCAGGGCCAAGAAAAAGTCTATTCAGAATGAAGAGATTTAAAAACAGCGAGAAAAGGCTAGTTTAGGAAGCAGGTGCCGACAGAGCAGAACCAGTCCCCCAAAAGCAGCTACAGAAAGGGAATGGGAGACAATGGGTGAAAATTAAAATTTGAAGCGGAGAGGAGGAAAACTATAACAAAGTCATTTATGTGAGATGTCATTATGTGAGATGACTCACATTTGGTAAGCTCACTGCAATGAGGGAGAGGGAGGGGGAGAGTGTGAGGTATGTGTATATTGGGGTGGGGTGGGAAAGTAAGATAGAGAAAGGGAAAAAAAATTGAAGAAACGGATCCTTAAGAATAATTAAAATATTTGAAATGGTGAAATATGATCAAGCTAACAAGGTAAGCAGCCTACTGGTATAAATGGTATCTAAATTAAGGCTGGATACCATCAATTTATAAATTGATCACATTTTACTGAGTGTAAAGAATATACAGATGATCAAGAAAAAGAATCTTTGCACTCAAGAAAGGCAGACACATAAACAAATTACACTAATACAAAGTGATGAGTGATGCAGGAGAAAAAAGAATAAAAGGAAGACTCATGATATACAGATTTAGAAATCCACTTCTTCCTTTTATAGGTAAGAAAAAAGAAACCTAGAGGTTTTAATCAGTTGGCTTAAGAACTCTTACAGCTTTTCAGCACCAAGGCCAAGATCAATGCTCTTTCACTTCATTGTACTTTGTCTTGTAGAACTGATCACAAATTAGTAACTTTGAAAAAATGAAAATGCAGATGACAATAAGCTCAGTTTTGAAATTCTACAAAATGCTGAAGAGAGCTCACTCTCTTCTTTTGGATTTATAGTTATCCTAGGTAATAACCTGGCAATAGAAAATATGATAATATACAGGGTAAGGGCATAAAAAGTACCAGTGAAAACTTTTAGTTATTGACCAACAAGCTGGATAGGAAAGTAGTGTGTCTTGATATTAATAGAATGTAAAAATTGAGACGAATGAAATGAAGTCTCGTAATAGAATGAGTTAAGAGAATGTGAAAATTGAGACGAATGAATGAACTAGAGGTAAAAATAACAGTAAACAAAAGTTCTTTAGGAGTGAAGGGTAGCAGGACAAGGAAGGGAAATATTAGAGTTCATAATCTTAGATATGGGATTGTTTTAAGTAGACCTGTGGATGGCTTTAGTGCAAATAATAATTAGAGTCAAAGAGTTCAAGAAACATAAAATTAAGGTCTTAGAAGGGTCATGAATGGGATGAAGTTGTGGAAGATGCTGGCACTGGAGCAGTGGAGAGAAGACTATAGCAGGTACTGAAGCCATTGACAAAGATGAACAAATGTCATGGAGGTTAGCCGAAAAGCAAGATGGAGAAGAGAGTATTAAGTAGATAAAATAAACTTCAAAAGGCAAGTGTTTTTGGGGAGAAAGAAACAGTGGAATGGTGATCTGAAAGTAAGAGGGTAAAGCAGGGGTCAGTCAACTTTTTCTATAAAGGGTAAGACAGCAAATATTTTGGGCTTGCAGAGTGTGTATGGTTTCTGTCACAGCTCCCCCACTCTGCTGCAGAACAAAAGCAGCCACAGACAATATGTTATTAACAAATGGGAGTGGCAGTGTGCCAATAAAACTTTTACAAAAACAGAATGTGGGCCAATGGTCCTCAAATTGTAATATAACGACCCCTGGTGTAGAACAAGTATACAGAATCCTCTTTCTGGTGGTGTACATGAGGAAAAGCAGAGAAAGTAATGACCTCTGTTAGAAAGGGTTTGAGGAACGTATTCTTGTCAATGGCTCTTAGCTACCATAAAAAGGGTGTGTAGATGAGTGCTCTTGGATTCGCAAAACAACACAAGGATTCCAGAGGTTTCTAAAGATCAGTTAATTCAGACATTTAAAAAATATCTGCTGCTTCAAAGGAAAAAGATTCAGGTTAACCCCTGTATTATTTGTCTTTCTAATAAGCTACTTCACTAAGCAACATCATATTAAATACTTACTTCATGGTATTTAAAGATCAGAAAATTAACATGAGGTATATTTCTTTCCTATGTCATAGAAGAACTCTTTTTTTTTTTTTTTTGGAGACAGAGTCTCACTCTGTCGCTGAGCGTGGAGGGCAGTGGTGTGATCTTGACTCACTGCAACCTTGGCCTCCTTGGTTCAAGTGATTCTCCCACCTTCTTCTTCCAAGTAGCTGGGACTACAGGCGCATGCTGCCATGCCTGGCTAATTTTCATATTTTTAGTAGAGATGGGGTTTCGCCATGTTGGCCACGCTGGTCTCAAACTCCTGACCTCAAGTGATCCACCCCTACTTGGCCTCCTAAAGTGCTGGAATTACAGGCACGAGTGCCGCTCTGCCCAGGCTTCCACAGAAGAAGAAAGATTAAGAACTCATAATCTCTCAATGTCACAATTCACACACACTCCAATTTTAAGTAGCACTTTTTAATGAACTTTGGTTTTCCCTAAGAACTTATATGGAAAGGATTAAAAGACATTCACACATATCAAAAGGTAAAACTGTTAAATGAAACTGTAACCTCAAAGATAAAACAGAATAAAGATACTGAATAAATGTACTCTGAAGTGCCTCTAGATTAACTACACTGGATAATAAGAAAAAAGCAGCTCCTCTTCTGAATTTCTCTTCCTTAATCTGAGATAGCTTAAAAAACAAAAATATGAGAAATGTAGAATAAATGAAGACATTCTCCACCATATCATGGATATACTACAGCTTTAGGGGAGCTTTCATTATAAATCTGAAATTACTAACCAATCTCTTTGTTTAAAAACAGATGTGCTCACTTAGGTTCTGTTTGTCAAATCTTCACTGATGAATGCTTTGACAAATCCTGCATTGTGGGTCCCATAATGCATCAACAAGCATAAAGTTATAAGGATGCAATCTAAAAGGATCTAACCTAAGAGTTACAGGTCGTAAGATGACTCAATTTATCTTGTTTTCCTCTTCCTTAGGCATTGCCATTCCAATCCCTATTAAAGGGATAGAGACTGATGTGGACAACCCAAACAATATCACTTGTGTGCTGACAAAGGAACGTTTTGGCAATTTCATGCTCTTTGGCTCACTGGCTGCCTTCTTTACACCTCTTGCAATTATGATTGTTACCTACTTTCTCACTATCCATGCTTTACAGAAGAAGGCTTACTTGGTCAAAAACAAGCCACCTCAACGCCTAACATGGTCAACTGTGTCTACAGTTTTCCAAAGGGATGAAACACCTTGTTCGTCACCGGAAAAGGTGGCAATGCTGGATGGTTCTCGAAAGGACAAGGCTCTGTGCAACTCAAGTGATGAAAGACTTACGCGAAGAACATCCACAATTGGAAAAAAGTCAGTGCAGACCATTTCCAATGAACAGAGAGCCTCAAAAGTCCTAGGGATTGTGTTTTTCCTCTTTTTGCTTATGTGGTGTCCCTTCTTTATTACAAACATAACTTTAGTTTTATGTGATTCCTGTAACCAAACTACTCTCCAAATGCTCCTGGAGATATTTGTGTGGATAGGCTATGTTTCCTCAGGAGTGAATCCTTTGGTTTACACCCTCTTCAATAAGACATTTCGGGATGCATTTGGCCGATATATAACCTGCAATTACCGGGCCACAAAGTCAGTAAAAACTCTTAGAAAACGCTCCAGTAAGATCTACTTCCGGAATCCAACGGCAGAGAACTCTAAGTTTTTCAAGAAACATGGAATTCGAAATGGGATTAATCCTGCCATGTACCAGAGTCCAATGAGGCTCCGAAGTTCAACCATTCAGTCTTCATCAATCATTCTACTAGATACACTTCTCCTCACTGAAAATGAAGGTGACAAAACTGAAGAGCAAGTTAGTTACGTGTAGCAGAACTGGCAGTTGTCATCAAACATAATGATGAGTAAGATGATGAATGAGATATAAATGTGCCAAGAATATATTATATAAAGAATTTTATGTCATATATCAAATCATCTCTTTAACCTAAGAGTTAAGTATTAAGAATATCCAATTTTCCTAATTTGGACAAGATTATTCCATGAGGAAAATAATTTTGTATAGCTACAAATGAAAACAATCCAGCACTCTGGTTAAATGTTAAGGTATTCAAATGAAATAAAGTCAAATCAATAAATTTCAGGCTTTAAAAAGAACCACCATCATCATAAAATTTATTCGGTTCCTAATTATATGCAAAGTTGTGCTAAGAATGAAATAAAACAAAACAAACATTAGCCTTGCCATCCAGGCCTTGAAAGTGTAAGGCATGATACAGAACAAAAGGAACACAGAGCTAAAAATAAGTGCACAAAACAGTGATCACAATCTGGACGTGAGTTAAGATTACCATTTATAGTCTGATTTAGTTGAATGTAGTCATAATTTTCCTTTGATCAGGAAACTGTTTTGATGGAAGGGATAGGGAGGATAGTAGCTGGATATCACACAAAATAACAGGAACTTGGAACTAGACCTGTTCGTTAAATGACTACTATTGGGCATCTCCTCAGCACAAGTGGGTCTATTGGAGAAGGAGGAAAACGCAAATAAAATCGCTTGGGTACCTGAACCATATTAGGTTTCTTAAAGATATTAATTAACGTGCACAAGCATGGGACCTTAATCAGGGATACAAACTTTAAGTGAGATCATGCCTACCTATCTATGCTTGTCCAGTGACTCAAGTGAACTTCCAGCACAAAATTTTTTATTCACCCTTTCAGTATATTATTTTGCACTGTTAGGTCTCAGAATGAGTCCAACCTGTGCCACATACCAGACAGCTGATTAAATTTAGGAAAAATACTTAATTTTCTTCAAGCCCCAGTATTGTCATCTACATTTTATACAATTCTTATGAGGATGAGTACACATAAGCCACTAAGTAAATAGTAGACAATACAATCTACTTTTGATATACATTTTAAATCTCCTGTTATAAGTGCAAATTTAGGCTAAGGGGATCTGCAGTGAAGACAACTCATATTTAGCTTTTCCTTTTCAGGTTCACCCATATTTGTCCCTCAACCTATGACTCTATTGCTGTCCTTCTGCAGGCAACTCAGTTTAGGATAATTACCTCAAGAAATGTATTGGCTACAGAGGATCTCAGCTTATAAGTGAACAAGGCATATATTTTCACAGTGGTAGAATCCTTTGCTAGAATACGGCTCTAATACATAAATCCTGATCTGTTACGATTCCTTACTGGCTATATGCAATCTGCTGGGAAGAGTATATAATACACATTTAATTCCTAAATCATCAAAGCTTTAGGTATGTTTCCCTACTACTAGTCTAAGATTTTTCAGCAGTATTAGGGGTGGTTATCTCACACAAGAGGCAAAATAATTTACATTCCTTAAAAAAAATCATTCTCTATTTTGGTTTTTGGTTCTGGTCTCAAATATGATGGATTTGGCATATGTTAAGATTTATATTTTTGCCAAGGTATGTTGAGATTAAATTTTCAGTTATCACTATGACAGTATTCCAAATTCTGTATTTTATGTATCTGAAGGCATACATAATTGTTTCAGGAAATCTATATACCAGAGTTGGCAGGCAATCATATTGCCAAAGTTCTACCCATAGACAACAATCTAGAGCAAAAGAACTATCTTCTCACATGCTTTGTACTGCCTCCAAATTTGTGTGCTTAAATACAAGCACACCTACAGAATTAGCCACAACACCTATAAACTGTTTCACGTCAAAACCTTAAGAAAAACTTCCTTGCTTAAAGGTTTTTTTGTTTTTTTTTTGAGACAGATTCTCACTCTGTTACCCAGGCTGGAGTGCAGTGGTGCAATCTTGGCTCACTGCAACCTCCGCCTCCTGGTTTCAAGCGATTCTCATGCCTCAGCCTCCTGAGTAGCTGGGATTACAGGCACCCGCCTCCACACCCGGCTAATTTTTGTATTTTTAGTACAGACCGGGTTTCGCCATGTTGGTCAGCCTAGTCTCCACTCCTGGCCCCAAGCTATCTGCGTGCCTCAGTCTCCCAAAGTGCTGTGATTACAGGTGTGAGTCACCATGTCCAGCTGTTGCTTACAATTAACCCAGAGAGCTTTCTATAGTTAATGAGAGACCCTTCTACTATTTCCAGAATATCCTAGAAAGTGAAACATAACTCCATTATTGTCTATTTCTGAAAAGTACAACAAAGCCACAAACTCTTACCACTTTCATGCAAAACTGGTATTTCCATTTTATGAATACTTTAAAGAGATGTATAATTTGAAAGCAAATCTCAGCAGTTAAACACTCTTATGTAACAAAAAAACTCCAGTTAATAGTCTTATCTTAGAAGAAAAGGAACAGATTATAACTATTTGGAATAATTTTGAAAAACAAAAAAAAGGCTTTCTATTCCATGTTACTGCCAATTAATGAAGAGAAGAAAACAAAGATGTAGAAAAAAAATGAAAATGACAAAAAGTAAGGAAAGGTCACAGCACCCAGACAGAAACACAAAGATACTGGGGCAAAAACAGAGAATAGTATACAAAGAATATGTATCAAGTTGATATAGAATTGTGAATGGAATTGTTGTAAAGATGATCGTGAATTTAGTGGTAACTGGTTAACTAGGAGGATTTCTTCAAATTATAAGGATCAATGATGATGTAACATTTTTATATTCAAGGAATCACTTTGTGTGGTCTAAAAAACAGCTGCACAAAGAATCTGTTGTTCATCTTGCAAGATCCGTATCTAAAAGCTTATGAATGTACACTGAGAAACATTTAATGCCATGTTATAACAGCCTAAGTCATAGCAACCTGCAAGGGACCACCAAGACTGTCTAATTTTAAGAAAAGTCCATATCAGATTATTAATTTGTTCATTATAGCAACTTAATTTCAACAGATATAAAACACTAATTCCTTTGACTTTCTTCATTTTCCTTTCCAGTGTCAAGTTAAAATAATTCAGATTCTACTCACTTCCAAATGAGTTTTCAGAAGTCAGTATCATGAACAGTACTGCATAAGTTGTTATAATAATAAAATCTGCCAATGAAAGTACTAACAATGGGCCCAACAATCACTGATTTATTAGACGTTCCACTAGAGAACATTTATTTAGATAAAAAATTAACGTACTACATTCATTTCAATTAAGCAAGAATAGTTATCAAATTAATTTTTTACTTTTATTATAAGCATTATGAACAAATAACAATCTACAAATATCAGAAGGAAGAAATAAAATACTCTAACACCCTGGACTAACCTATGAATAAAGGAGATAATATACATGAGAATTTTACACAAAGACAATTTTATCTTAGTTGTTGAAGTACAAATATGTGTTTACTACCATGTTTTTAGCATTCATATCCAATAAGTATACTTAAAAAGAAGTTTTTAAAATTTATGAAGAAATAAACTCTTAAAACATGGTATAAGACCAAATGTCCACAAATTCATTTTAAAAGGGAAATCTAAAGGGGGTAAAAAAAGATGGAGAGCATGCTAAGACAGTAAATGATGTCACTTCAGAAAACATGTACTATTCTTAGGAGATAGGACAGATACTTCTCAAATATTAAAGTTAATGAGGAAAATTGAGAATAGAGCTGTTCTATCAGAGCCTCTCAAAAAGATGGTGCTCCGACTGAAAGCACGGTGGAGAAAGCACTGGTCTATCATGAAGCCTGTTTAGAATCTCAGTATTTAGCTTTACGACAGTGGGAAATTTTGTTAAACATTTTGGAATTCAATTTCCTTATCTTTAAAAAAATGAGAACACTGGTTTCTTCTACTTTAAAAAATTCTCACTCTAGGGTAATGGCACTAAACTAAAACTTAGAGAACATATAGAGGATTTTAACTCCAGCTCCTTAAACAAGTCAATTATATTTAATTTTCATTTACAAAATAAATTTTAGACAAAATTTTTCCAGTTTCCACTTCTTAAAGATTCATTTTCTGAAAAGAGAACTAAGAATGGTCCCTTAGAAATAGCAAGCACATAAATAACTTATTTGACTATCTTCAGCAAAACCTCAGCAGCTCATGGGAGACATCTGCTGCTGAAACAGGGAACTTAATGTGTGTTAGCTACAGGAAATAAAAGGGCAGACGTGAATTTTGTTAATTAGAGAGCAAAGCACCATTAGGTTAAAAATGGAAGAAAAACAGTTTTACATGCCCATCAACTTCCTATGTGGCAGAATATAAACACTAAGCCATTGATTTATATTGTTATAAAATATAAGGCCACTGACAATAGAAAAAATTAACAAATGACAAGAAACAAAACAACGTAAGAGTCAAACATGAGTAGGATGCTTTACAAGAGATAATAAGGGTACACCTGGAAGAATATACTTTCCATACTAAAATTATCTAGTTCTTTGATAAGAAACCAAAATTTGGAAGAAAAACAGAAAATGGCAAAGTACAAAAAGAATGTAAATGATGAAGTATTCCAATATTTTAAAAGAGAAAAGAAGAGATAGGGTTCAAGAAGTTCAAAGTGTGGAGTCTGTGGCAGATCTTCTGACAAAATACACATAGGTTTTGCCAGATCTCAGAAGGGGCCTCGAAGAACACTGGACACTTCTATGAAAAGTATAACATAAGAAACAATCAGGCGCAATAAGTTACATCACCTGTTTAGAGGCACCAGCCTAGCAGACTTGGGTAAATATTATGTCATAAGGAATTTGTGAAAATTGTCTAGTGTCTTTATGAAAAAACTGGCAAAATGAGAGTTAGAGGATAACACAGTGAAGACTAGTATTTGTTTAACAATTGTATTCAAGAAAACTGGTGTAAGAAGAAATACCACGCTATATGGGTCTGTGTTTTGTTCTGTTTTATTCAACATTTCCATCCATGATAGGAAAAAAATATTATATAGTTTGTAGTAAATGGATGACTTCCTATCTGGGATATTATGGAGAAGACCCTGTACCTAGTTCATAATAGATGTTCAAGAAATTATCTGTTGGATTTCCATACAATTTTTATAACAAAGATTCACTCCCAGGGAACCTGGGGTAGAAAATCTCTTCTAAAGTTGAAAAGGACATAAGAGGTATGACTCATCTAACATGCACTTTAGCAACTTACTGTGTAATTTCATGACAAATAAGCTATAACAGGCAGTATCCATATAATAGTGAGTCTTGAACAACATGAGCTTGAACTGTGTGGGCCCCCTAATATGTAATTTTTTTTTCACTAAAAATTACACTGAGTTTACCTACCTCTTCTGCCTCCCCTTCTACCTCCTCCACCTCTACCACCACTGAGACAGCAAGACCAACCTCTCCTCTTCCTCCTCCACCAACCCAATGTGAAGACAACAGGGTAAAGACCTTTCTGATGATCCACTTGCACTTAATAGTGAAGACAGGTGTTTTCTCTTCCTTATGATTTTCTTAATAACATTTTCTTTTCTCTAGGCTACCTTACTGTAAGAATATAGCATATAATACATACAACAAAAAAATTATATGTTAATTGACTATTTATGTTATCCGTAAGGCTTCTGATCAATAGTAGGCTATGTGTAGTTAAGTTTTGGGGGAGTCAAAAGTTATACGTGAATTTTCAACAGTGTAAGGGTTGTGGGGTCAGTGATGCTAACTCCCGTATTGTTCAAGGGTCAACCGTACTTTTAACTTTATTCTTTAAGATAAAGGACAGGCATACCTCAAAGGTATTGTGGGTTTGGTTCTAGACTACCGCAATAAAGACAGTGTAGCAGTAAAGAGAGTCACACGAACTTTTTGGTTTCCCAGGGCATATAAAAGTTATGTTTACACTATACTAGAACCTATTAGGTGTGCAACAGCATTATATCCAAAAAAATGTATATACCTCAGTTAAAAAACATAGCCAGACCCAATGGGTAGCTCATGCCTATAATCCTAGCATTTTGGGAGGTGGAAACAGGAGGATCTCCTAAGGCCAGAGCTCAAGATGAGCCTGGGCAACAGAGTGAGACACTGTCTTCACAAAACAAACAAACCAAAATTAGCCAGGGATAGTGGTGAATGCCTGTAGTCTCTGCTGCTCTACAGTTTTGCCTCAACCCAAGCTCAATCAGCTCAAGTATGCCTCTGAGCAATGATCGCACCTCTGCACTCCAGCCTGGGCAGCAGAGCAAGACCCTCTGCATTTAAAAAACAAACAACCCAACAATCTTTATTGCTAAAAAGTACTACTGACCATCTGAGCTCTCAGTGCATATTCATCTTTATGCTGGTAGAATGTTTTCTCCTGATGTTGATGGCTGCTGACTGGTCAGGGTAGCGGTTGCTGAAAGCTGGGGTGGCTGTGGCAATTTCTTAAAACAAGACAATGAAGTCTGCCACATTAGCTTTTCCTTTCACAAAAGATTTCTCTGTAGCATAAGATGCTGTATGATGGTATTCTACCCACAACAGAATTTCTTTCAAAAGTGTAGTCAATTCTCTGGAACTCTGCTGCTACTCTATCAACTAACTACTAAATATTCCCAATTCTTTGTTGTGATTTCAACTATGTTTCTTTTCATTAATTTTTTTCTACAGCCTAATCTTGGAAGTGATTGTAGATCGGTCAGGGTGGTGGAAAATGTTATAAAAATAATAGGGAAAGATGCAAACCTTTCTGGAAGGCCGGGAGGTTTTGCAAAAGCTTCAAAAGAGGATTTAGCTGAAGGCAGTTAAACTCTCTTAAGAGCAAGGGTTAGACAACAAGGAAATGTAAAGGAACTTATCTAGATAAATTTGTCTATTCCTGTCCCCAGAAACTAACCTTTGATCATTTGTGTGCAGGACTGCTCTCTACCTGGGGGGTCAACAATGTTAATTACCCACAAATTGTGTTTGCTCCAAGCCTTTCTCATTAAATCTGTGCTAAACAAATGCAAGTGTCTGGTTTATCAGAGTGGCTAACTCTCTTCAGCCCCTAGTGCCAGCAGCCCCCTAGCCTGCTTTTCACTGGATATCCGTGTCTGAGAACTTCTTTCATCCATCGCTCGGCCAGAGTCCGCAGGACAGACTCGGCAGGTGGTTCCCCCTTTGAGGAATGCTGCAACGGATGGCGGGGGAACCCTCGAAAATGAAGGCAAAGAGACTACGCAGTCAGTAAGTCAGTAAGTCATCAGTGCCCACTGTGGATTTCCAAGTTTGAGGGGATTGTTCAGGCTAGGGTTTCATCATGGGACAACAGTTATCAGCTCAATGGCAACAGTATATAAAAGTATTGAAACAGCTGCTTAAAGCTAGCGGAGACTCGGTTTTGCAGGCTCAATTAAGGGACCTAATGCAAACTTCTGTTAGATGAATTCTAAATTTCTTTTCAAAGAATTAATATGTCAGTACGTTCAATTCTTTGCCTTCTACTTTTAACTTTTAAACTTAACTTCCTCGTAAAGCAACCTTTTTTGATTACCTACTCCACCCTGACTCATTCCAATGACCTGCTCTACCCTAACTCATTCCAATCACCTGGTTCACCGTTAACTCATTCCAATTACCTGCTACCTGCTCTGCCCTGACTCCTGCCAAAGCACTCACCCCGTCATTCTCTTTAAATTAGCCAATGAGAATTAGTTTAGCCTGTGCAGTCTAACCCTGGCCAACAGGGGAACGACACAGCAGCAGGGGCCACGTATGTCAGGGATAAGAACCCCTTCCCCTCCCTTGTCCACGTGTGCGCTCACCATTGCTCCATCTGTAAGGGCGCACCCTTCTATAGAACTAACTTGCCTTGTTGAGAATTAAAAAGAAATTTTTATATTTGAGTGCTATTCCTTTTGCGGACCGAAACTTTATATGTAACAATTAGGGGTCTTGCCCATGATTGCATTCCCCTCCGGGGATGGTCTCTGGTTCTCTCTCGTGAGGAGGCATGCCCTGCCCCCTTGTGGTGGCCTCAGGGGTGAGAAATCAAGACCCACCCAGTTCGAGGAATAACCCCAGCTCTCAGAAACGTGGAAAAAAATAAAAAATAACAATCTGGCCAGCAACCTAGCTTAAAGGATTCTCACATACTGCAGCGACGACTCTGTGCACAGACCAAGGAAGGAGAAGCCGTGGGAGCCACTGAAGTATTTCCTTGGTGGTCAGGACCAAGATAAGAAAGCTGCAAGGGGTGAGGGGGGTGAAGTGCTCCTTGGTCAGGGTGGCTTAGAGGTTAAAAAGAGGCGAGACATCCCCATTTCTGGGGACTGAACCTCACACAAACCTCCAGTAGTAGAAAAGTCAAGAAATTTCCAGTGGGGAAACTGAGCCTCACCCCAAAAGGTGAGAAATTTCCAGAAAGGGAAATTGAACCTTGAAGCTTACCCCAAAACCATCAAGATGGGAAATACCCCAAGCAAGACAGGGAGCAAGGGAGATAAAGATGGTAACAAAGATATCCCCCTGGATAGCCCCCTCATGCGAAAACACTGGAAGGATAATGAAAGGACTAAACATAGGAAAAAGCAACAAATGATAACAATATTGCTGTTTTATTTGGACTCAGGGACCCATCCTCAAACCCTCCATCTTCTGACCAAAGTTTGGTCGAATGAGGATGTAACGTGTCAGCTTCTAATCCGGTATGTTAATGATAAAGGTGCAGTGTCTCAAGAAGAACTAGGCTATGCCCTTTGTTGGGGGCAAAGACCTGCCCTCCTTTTTCCTTTAAAAACAAATAGGGAAGAACCCAATCTGGTATCTCAAAATGAAAGGTCAGAGGAACCAGCTCTCATGCCTAAAAATTCCAGCACATGGGATTCCCTAGACTATCTTCCCCCATTCAGTGTCCCCAATCTTTCCCCTCAGACAGCCCCACTGCTGCCTCAGATCCCATTCCAAATTCCCTCTCTACTCAACGTTATCCTTCCTCCTTATAACCCTGACTCTTAGGAATTACCATTCCCATCAGCCTGTTCCCTCCCAACCTAAATACCCCTCTCTAAAAGGACTCCAGTGTGAGGTAGAACAATGTAAAAAAGATATTCAGAATTTCCCATTTCCCTCCGTACCTAAGAGATCAGCCCCAATCTTCTTGCCTTTGAGAGTTACCACAAGGGGCAGGGGGTGGGGGGCACTGGCTTTGTAAATGCTCCCCTAAACGGTTCAGAAGTCCAGAATTTTAAAAAGGAGCTTAAATTGCTACTAGATGACCCTTACGGAATGGCAGACCAAATTGACCCATTCTTAGGACCTCAGTTGTACACTTGGGTCGAGTTAATGGCCACCTTGGGCATCCTCTTTTCAGGAGAAGAAAGAGTAGCTCTACTCTCGCTGGTCCCTCCCCTAGAGGAAGGGGAAGGAGAGGGGAGAACAGCAGTGTAAGTGGCTGGCAGAGGCAGGGAAAAAAACAGCAAAGAGGAGAGAGGGAGGGAGAGAGACAGGAAGAGACAGAGACAAAGAGGGAGTCAGAGAGAGAAAGAAAGAGACAGAGAGAGAGACAAAGAGGGAGTCAAAGAGAGAGAGAGAGAGAGAAAGAGAGAGACAGAAAGTCAAAGAGAGAGAGAGATAGAAGTAGTAAAGAGAAAACAGCGTACCCTATTCCTTTAAAAGCCAGGATAAATTAAAAACCTATAATTGATAATTGAAGATCTTCTACATGATCCTGTAACCCTCCAATACCACCTTGTTGTCAGTGTAAACAAGGGCATAGCCTGAAAGCACTGAGGCCACTGACAACCCTAGCTTTCCTATCAAAAATCCTTAATCAAGTAACCCGCGGATGGCCTACATGCATTTAATCTGTAGCGGCAACTGCTTTGCTAGCAGAAGAAAGTAGAAAAATAGCTTTTAGAGGAAACCTCATTGTGAACACACCTAACCAGTTCAGAACTATCCTAAGTAGGAAAAAAAAAAAAAAAAAAAAAGCAAAAACGTAGCTTACTAAATCAAAAATCTTAAAGTATGGGGCTATTCTGTTAGAAAAAGATGATTTAACATTAACCACATTAACCATTCCTTAAACCCAGCAAGTTTCCTAACAGAGAGTCTAAATCTTAATTAATTACCATACAAAAGTCTGACCAGACCTAGGAGGAACTCCCTTCAGTAACTGATAGGGAAACTCTTGTAAAAGCAGTTAGGAAAATTGCCTACTAATTGGTCTGCTCAAACCTGCAAGCTGTTTCCACTCAGCCAAGCCTTAAAATACTTACAGAACCTGGAAGGAACCCTCTATACCAATTCTAAGTTAATTTGGACTAAACAAGGTCTTATTAACAGAAAGGATAGTTGAAATCCCAAACTTACAAAGTTTTCAACAAAAGTAAAGTTTGCTAAAGTTAACAGTGTAATATGTATTATCCTAACTTCTAATCTTATGGCCTTAGGCAGTCTAGTCCACAGAGGTAAAGGAAGTTTGCTTTGGAAAAGAATGGTTATTATCTTCAGGGAAAAAGAAAAAGGGGGGCGGAGAATTTATGTAAAAAGAATGTTATATGGTAAATTCTTGTCCTAAAATAAATTAACTGGTTGTTTAAAGAAAGGGATGCTTGCAACAAGTCAGAAAGTTGAGGCATGTCGAAGAATTGTCTGTGAAAGTTGTGAAAAAAGTTATAAAAGGGAATTTATGCAAGAAATGTTGTATAATTTAAAAGTAATAAGGTCTCCTGAATGTAAAACTATTGAAGAAACAGTTTATGTGCAAGGTGTATAAAGAAAGTAAAACATACCTTTGGTAAAAGGATTATAAGCAGGCCTAAGAATGTGGATTTTTACCTACATTAAAAGGTTAAAAAAAGTAAACAAATATTTTGTTTTAAAGGTTTAAACAAGTTTTGAAATGTTAATTGTAAAGGAAATTTATTGGCTAATGTTAAAGAGGTATCATCCAGTTTTTCTCTGAACTGGACATTAAAATAAAAGCACAACAGGTTTTTCTTAAAGCACTAACGTGCTCTTTAACAAAAATTATAAAAGGTTAAAAAGAGTCTATAAAAATCTTACCTTATGGTCAGCCATTAAAAATTGAATAAGTATGTCTACAAAGTTTTATTAAAACTAAGTTTAACATTAATAACACGCTAATATAAAGGTGAAATTTAGCTTTTCTGGTATAAAAATCATACAGGAAGCATTGTCAAATATAAAATGGTGTCTGACTTTCAGTGATCTAAAAACTAATAAAAATAGGTGCTAAAGGAAATCTCTCAGTAAGAAGGCACCAAGGACTATAAAGTCCACTGCTAATGTCCCCACATTTAAAACAAAAGATCACCTTCTTAAAAATTATATACATGGTTTATCTTCCACTTTCCTTTCCCTCAAAACTAAAAGTCTTTTAGCACAGGTACCACCCCTAGAATTTCTGGTAAACAAGCACCAGCCTAAAGATCATGTTCTCATCAAAGGGTAGAAAGAAGGAAAACTTGAGCCAGCCTGGGAAGGACCCTACCTTGTGCTGCTAACCACTGAGACTGCTGTTTGTACAGCGAAAAAGGGATGGATTCATCACACCCGAGTCAAGAAAGCGCCACCCCCTCCAGAGTCATGGGCCATAGTCCCAGGGGAAAACCCTACCAAACTAAAGCTAAGAAAAATTTAACTCTCTTTCATCTATTCTATTACTCTTTCTTCTTTCCACGCTCTACTGCTGACCATCTAGTTATTAACATAACCAAGTCAATTTTGCCTCAAACTATTGCATTTAATGCTTGCCTTGTTATACGCTGTGGGGACTTGCCAAGTCAAAGACAGCTCTCTACTTCAGAAAAGTACCTCTGTCCCTCCTGACTCTCCACAGACTGGGCATTAGTAAATTGGGACCATTTAATCTGGGGAGATTTCGATAAAGACCCCAGTGTCAACCAGGAGTCTTGCCTCCCCTCCCACCCGAGATGTAGAGCTTTTATGCCGTAGTTGGTCCACCGTTCTGTGGACCACTAAAGAGCAAGGATGGAATGCCCCAACTGGTTTTTGTAATTTCCTAAAACCATACATTCATTTTACTAGAGGATCATAGAAGTTAAAGAGTTAAAACAAACTTCAGCAATTAAGACAGGATACCAAGAGGCAAATGCCTGGTTGGAATGGATCAAATATTCTGTCCACATATTAAACAAAAACAATTGTTATACTTGTGCACCGGGCAGGCCAGAGGCCCAGACGGTCCCCTTTCCACTAAAGTGGTCCTCCCGTTGACCAGGCATGGGTTGCATGGTAGCTCTTTTCCCGGATTCTACAGCCTGGAGTAATAAGTCATGCCAAGCTCTCTCTCTGCTATATCCCAAAGTCCGGCAGGCTGCGGGTCAGCCCCTGAGGGCCATCCAGCTTCCGTCTCCCAACACCAAGTTCACTTCATGTCTCTCACGACAGGGAGGAAACTTAGTGTTCCTTGGAGACCTGAAGGGATGCAGTGAGCTTAAGAATTTTCAAGAGCTTATCAGTCAGCCCTTGTACATCCCTGAGCAGATGTGTGGTGGTATTGCGGTGGACCTTTACTGGACACTCTGTCAAATAACTGGAGTGGCACTTGTGCTTTAGTCCAGTTGGCTATCCCTTTCACCCTGGCATTTCATCAACCAGAGGAAGGAAAAATAAGACATCGTAAAGCGAGAGAAGCCCCTTATGGGTCTTTCAACTCTCACATCTATTTAGACACAATTAGAGTCCCACAGGGAATACAAGATCAATTTAAAACCCCAAATCAAATAGCTGCAGGATTTGAGTCAATATTTTGGTGGGTGACAATTAAAAAAATATAGATTGGATAAACTACATCTATTACAACCAACAGCGATTTATTAACTACACTAGAGATGCTGTTAAAGGAATAGCTGAACAATTAGGGGCTACTAGTCAGAAGGCTTGGGAAAATAAGATAGCCTTAGACATGATATTAGCAGAAAGAGGAGGAGTTTGCATCATGATTAAAACTCAATGTTGCACCTTCATCCCAAACACCTCCCCAATGGAAGTATAACAAAGGCATTGCAAGGTCTGACTGCTCTATCCAATGAGTTAGCCAGCAACTCAGGGGTAAATGACCCCTTTACAGGATGGCTAGAAAAGTAGTTCGGTAAATGGAAAGGAATAATAGCCTCAATTCTTATTTCTCTCACAGTCGTAACAGGTACTTATTCTTGTTGGGTGCTGTGTCATACCATGCATCTGTAAGTTGATGCAGAGGCTCATAAAAACAGCACTTACTAAAACTTCCCTTAACTATCCTCCACCTTATCCAGAGAAGCTTCTTCTTTTGGAAAATCAAGCAAAACAACTAGGCCAAGTTTTGTTAAAAAAGTTTGAAAGAAAGCTGTAAGGAAATACAAGGGGAGGGGTTGTTAGATATAAGTTCTAAATTTGTTTTCAAAGAATTAATAAGTCAGTATGCTTCTTACTGACAGTTCTGGTAAAAATGGAAAAGTGGCAATTTGGTAGAAACCACACAACTCCTTTACTCATTCTGGATTTACTAGCACTTAAGAGCGCTAAGGTTGGAGCCTTAATACTGGCCCTGGAAACTTTTTCTGTTCAGCCCATCAATATTGTTAGTGACTCTGCTTACTCTGTTTATTTATTGCAGAACTTTGAAACAGCTCTCAACTCCACTCTCGAGCCCACCCTGTGTGCACTTTTTCTTAGACTTAGCAATTGCTGGATCAACATACACATCCTATTTTTATCACACATATTCGAGCCCACAGCTCACTGCCTGGTCCATTGGCTTATGGCAATGAACAAGCAGATCTGCAAGTTATGACGCCACTGCTTGACCAAGCCACCCAATTTCATCAATTTTTCCACCAAAATTGGAGAAATTTAACGAAACAATTTAAACTCACCCAAAGACTAAAGAAATTATCCTGCAATGCCCAGATGGCCAGCTTACAGGCACCTCCCCTCCTTCAACAGGTGTTAACCCTAGAGGACTAGAACCTACCAGTTACGGCAAACAGATGTTACTCACGTCCCTAAATTTATAAAACTAAGATATGTACATGTATCCATTGACGCCAATTCTCACTTAATTAGTGCACATACTTTTCTGGAGAGTCCACCCAACATATTATTAAACATCTTCTCTTAACTTTTGAGTTTATGGGGCGGCCCAAAAAATTAAAACTGATAGTGGACCAGCTTATGCCAGCTCACAATTTCAAAAATTTTGTCACACGTGGAACATCTAACATTCCACAGGCATCTCATATAACCCCCAAGGACAGGCCATAGTAAAACATATCCATTCCACTCTTAAAAATATGCTCAAAAAAACAAAAAAGGGGGAATATCAGTAAGAACCTGGCAACACTATTGGCACAAGCCTTATCTACCCTTAATTTTTAAAATTTAGATGATAAATTTCAATCAGCCATAGAAAAGCACTTTGCTAAAACCTCTCAAGACATAAAACCTGCAGTTTAATGGAAAAAAGTAAATAGCAATGTATGGTATAGTCCAAATGATTTGCTAACATGGGGAAGAGGATATGCTTGCGTTCATACCCCCTCAGGTCCTCTCTGGATTCCAGCACGACACATCAAATCATACCACGGCGTGGCTAGGACTCAACCTGGTACCAGAAATGAAGGACTTGTCCCTGCAGGACCCGCAGCCCTGGACGACGCGGCTCCCTAGGATAACACGAGCCCCGGACATTACCTGGGGGATGCTGAAGAAGACAACTCAGAAGGGTGAGCGAATCCTGCTCCAGACACAGACACCATTCACTCCAGATAAATGGTTCCTTGCTATGCTTTCTGTTGTACATTGCAACTCTCATAGGGTATTAACCCTTCTTATTTTCTCACTCTGCCTGCAACTTGCACCTGCTACTCTCTATTGGGCTCATCTCTTAGATCTGCTTTTCTTTTGCCCTGTTACTTGGGCAGACACCCCCTTCTCAGCCTCTAACAATGTAACTGCTTGGCTAGGAGGGACTGACTAACCCCCACTGGGGTCCCTCATTAATGGCACACATTGGATTAAGGTGCCAGGTAACACTATATATCACTACACTATCCTCCCACTGTGCATTAGTTATAAAAGTTCTAACCCTTACTGTGTACCGCCCAAACTCAAGTATGGCTACATCGTGGCAAAGGAAATGCCTTAACATTCTTGGTTGCAGACAGACTCAAACCGGGCAATACAACCAACACCACTTTCCCCAACATTCCTTCCTGTGCTAAAGAACGTAGCCAGGAAAGTAATGGATTCCACTTTGGCTGGGAGGTCTGTCATGGAGGACAAGCCCGTAGACCCCCACTTAGGCTATTATAACATCTTAGACTGGAGCCCTCACTGCCACTTGCAGAGCAACCATACTAATGTCTGCATCCATCGTGGCATGAATCACAGTTTTGTAGCCACGTCCTGTTCCCCTATAATTTGGGCCGATGGAGGGATAGGATATCCCAGACCTCAAGTAGAGTCCATGCCACCCCAAGACATTTTATGGTGCCTGGGACATCTTAGCATCTCCCTTAACACCTGGTATGGGACATATCATAATTCCAGTAACAACTATACTGTGACTTTTATTCATAATTACACAGATCAGTGCCTGATTTGCACTACCCATCCATATGTTTTCCTTATCAGAACCAATATTTCCATTATACCCCAAAACTCCACGTTTGTGACCTGAGTGCAGGGACAGGTTTGGTTCGCCTCATGCATCACTAATTACAACATATCTAATTTAAATACTACTAGTGTCATGGTATTAAGGAGACAATCTGAAGCTTTCCTACCAATTTTACACGTGATTGGCAAGGTTCCTCTGCTCTTGCCACCTGAGAATGTGCCCCGTACCAGGTCAGACTCAAAAGATTTACAGGCACACTTATAACCTGTATAGTCTCAGTCATAGTCATCTTAGCAACTGCTAGTATTGCTATGGACTCTATTACTGAATCAATACAGTTACCTTTGTAGATAACTTGGCCAAAAATGTGTCTAATGAAGTTCTCTTACAGCAGGGTATAGATCAAAAGATTCTTGCAACCCTGCAAGCCCCTGAGGCTGCCTTAGAATATGTAGGGGAGCGGCAAGATGCACTGGCATTCCAATAGTACTTAAACTGTGACTGGGAGCATAAGCATACCTGTGTCACCTCTCTACCTTGGAATCAATCAATACATAGTTGGAATGAGATGAAACAACACCTCTGGGGAACCTTACATGATAATTTAACAGCAGACGTAAGGCAACTTAAAACTAAAATTCTAGAATCCCTAAACACCGTAGATCTACAAACCCAACAAACAGCCATATGGAAGGATGTGCGATACATCTCTTCTGGATAGACTCCCACTCCTGGGGGGGTCACTCCTTGATTGAAAAATAATGTTACTGATTATACTCATGTTTGTCTTATGTTATTTACTAATTCTAGGATGTGAAGCCAGAAAACGAGTTATAACCGCTATGCCTAACAAACCTGTTGCTGCACACATCTGTACTCCTCAATCAACAAAACCTGATGCAAAACACAGAAAAGGGGGAGATGTAGGAGATCAGTCAGGGTGGTGGGAAAAGTTATAACAATTATAGGGAAAGATGCAAACTTTCTTGGAAGGCCAGGAGGTTTTTAAAAAGCTTCAAGAGGATTTAGCTGAAGGCAGTTAAATTCTCTTAAGAGCAAGGGTTAGATAACAAGGGAAAGTAAAGGAACTTATCTAGATAAATTTGTTTACTCTTGTCTCCAGAACTAACCTTTGATCATTTGTGTGCAGGACAGCACTCTACTTGGGGGGTCGACAATGTTAATTACCCACAAATTGTGTTTGCTCCAAGCCTTCCTCATTAAATCTGTACTAAATAAATACGAGCATCTCCAGCTTATCAGGGCAGCTAACTCTCTTTGGCCCTAGTGCCGGCAGCCTCCTAGCCTGCTCTTTCACTAGATATCCATGTCTGAGAACTTCTTTTACCTATCGCTTGGCCAGGGTCTGCAGGTCAGACCTGGCAAGTGATTACTTCTTTTATACTTTTTCGTATACCTAACATGTCAACAATGTTGACAGCATCTTCAGGAGTAGGTTCTATCTCAAGAAACTACTTTCTTTGCTCATCCCTAAGAAGCAACTCCTCAGCCATTGATGTTTTATCATGAGACTGCAATTCAGTAACATCTTCAGATTCCATCTCTAATTCTAGTTCTCTTGTTATTTTCACCAATTCTGCAATTCCTTCTTCCACTAAAGCCTTGAACCCCTCAAAGTTATCCATGAGGGATGGAATAAACTTCTTCTAGACTCCTGCTAATGTTGATATTTTGACTTCCTCCTGTGAATCATGAATGTTCTTATGGCATCTGAAATGGTGACTCCTTTCCAGAAGGCATTCAATTTACTTTGCCCGGAGCCATCAGAGGAATCACTTTCTACGGAAGCTAGTCTTTTTTATTTATTTTATATATTTTTGAGATGCAGTCTTGCTCTGTCGCCCAGGATGCAGCGCAATGGTGTGATCTCAGCTCCCTGCAACCCCCGCCTCCCAGGTTCAAGGGATTTTCCTGCCTCAGCCTAACGAGTAGCTGGGATTACAGGCACCTGCCACCATGTCCAGCTAAGTTTTGTATTTTTAGTAGACACAAGGTTTCACCAGAGACAGGGTTTCACAATGTTGGCCAGGCTGGTCTTGAACTCCTGACCTTGGGTGATCTGCTGCACTGGCTTCCCAAAGTGTTGGGATTACAGGCATGAGCCACCATGCCCAGCCTATGGCAGCTATAGTCTTAAGAAATGACTTAAATAATACAACTTGAAAGTAAAAAGTACTCCTCGATCCATGGACTGCAGAATGGATGTTGTGTTAGCAGGCATAAAAATAACATTAATCTCCTTGTACAACTCCAACAGAACCCACGGGGGACCAAGTACACTGTCTATGAGCAGTAATATTTTGAAAAGAATCTTTTTTCTGAACAGTAGGTCTCAACAGTAGGCTTCAAATATTTAGCATGCCATGTATACAGATGTGCTGTGTGATGGTTAATACTGAGTGTCAACTTGACTGGATTGAAGGATGAAAAGTATTGATCCTGGGTGTGCCTGTGAGGGTGTTGCCAAAGGAGATTAACATTTGAGTCAGTGGGCTAGGGAAGGCAGATCCACCCTTAATCTGAGTGGGCATAATCTAACCAGCTCTCAGGGAATATAAAGCAGGCAGAAAAATGTGAAAAGGGGTGACTGGACCAGCCTCTCAGCATACATCCTTCTCCTGTGCTGGACGCTTCCTGCCTTCAAACTTTGGACTCCAAGTTCTTCAGTTTTGAGACTCAAAGTGGCTCTCCTTGCTCCTTAAGCTTGCAGACAGCCTATTGTGGGACCTTGTGATTGTGTAAGCTAATACTTAATAAACTCATATATATATATATGATATATATACAGGATATATATATATATATATCCTATTAATTCTGTCCCTCTAGGGAACCCTAATACATGCTGTCATCCAGGCTTTGTTGTTTCATTTACAGAGCAGAGAATAGCTTTAGCATAATTCTTAAGGGCCCTAGCATTTTCAGAATGATACACGAGCATTGGCTTCAACTTAAAGTTGCATTAGCTTCCAACAAGAACAGCCTGTCCTCTGAAGCTGTGAAACTAGGAATTGACTTCTCCTCTCTAGCTGTGAAAATCCTAGATGGCATCTTCTTCAAATAGAAGGCTATTCTGTCTACATGGAAAATCTGTTTTTAGTGTAGCCACCTTCATCAATGATCTTAGCTAGATCTTCCCGGTAACTTGCTGTAGCTTCTGCATCAGCACTTGCTGCCTCTCCTTGCACCTCCATGTTATGGAGACGGCTTCTTTCCTCAAACTTCATGAACCAAGCTCTCTGCTAGCTTCAAACTTTTCTTCTGTAGCTTCCTCACCTCTCTCAGCCTTTCCAGAACTGAAGAGTTAAGGTCTTGCTCTGGATTAGGCTTTGGCTTCAGGGAATGTTTTGGCTGCTTTGATCTTCTCTTCAGAGCACAACTTTTTCCTTATCAACAATAAGGCTGTTGTGCTTTCTTATCATTTATGTGTCCACTGATGTAGCACTGTTAATTTTCTCCAAGAACTTTTTCTTTGTGTTCACAACTTGGCTGTCTGTGATGCAAGAGGCCTACCTTTGGCCTGTATCGACTTTTGACATGCCTTCCTCACTAAGCTTTAGCACTTCTAGTTTTTGATTTAAAGTGAGAAATGTGGGACTCTCTCTTTCACTTAAGCACTCAGAGGCCATTGTAGGGTTATTAATTGGCCTAATTTCAATATTGTTGTGTCTCAGGGAATAGGGAGTCCCAAGGAGAGGGACAGAGATGGAGGAATGATCGGTGTGTGGAGCAGTCAGAACACACACATTTATTGATTGAGTTTGCTGTTTTATATGGGTGTGGTTCGTGGTGTCCCAAAACAACTACAATGGTAATGTCAAAAATCACTGATGACAGATTACCATAACAGATATAATAATAACGAAAAAGTCTGAAATATTGTGAGGATTACCAAAATGTGACACAGAGAAATGAAATGAGCACACACTGTTAGAAAAATGGTTTTGATAGACTTGCTTGATGCAGGGTTCTCGCAAACCTTCAATTTTTAAACAAATGCAGTATCTGCAAAGCTTAATAAAGCAAAGTGTGGTAAAACAAAGTATGGCTGTATCTTAACTAAGAGAAACACTGATGTCTGAGATTGAATCTAAGTAGACAGAACTACTGGAAGAACTACTATTACATCTATTAATACTACCACCAACTCCACAACTACAACTCCTACAATTACCATTATTAATACAAACTTAGTGCTTATTAGTGCCAGATACCTCTCTAAGGGCATCGCACATATATTAATTCACTTGTCAAAAACATCTTCTCAGATGGGTATTATGATTATACTCATTTTAAAGATGAGGAAACTGAGGCACAAAGAGGTTGAGCAACTTGCTGAAAATCATTCAGCTAGTAAGAAGATGAGTCAGGAGTCAACCCAGGCAGATGGGTTTAGAATGTGACTCCTTTTTTTTTTTTTTGGGAGGGAGTCTCACTCTGTCGCCCAGGCTGGAGTGTAGTGGCGCGATCTCGGCTCACTGCAACTTCCGCCTCCCGGGTTTAAGTGATTCTCCTGCCTCAGGCTCCCAAGTAGCTGAGATTACAGGCGTGTACCACCATGCCTGGCTAATTTTTTGTATTTTTAGTAGAGACAGTGTTTCACTGTGTTAGTCAGGATGATCTTGAACTCCTGACCTAGTGATCCGCCTGCCTCAGCCTCCCAAAGTGCTGGGATTATAGGCTTGAGCCACCATGCCCGGCCAAGAATGTGACTTCTTAAACACAACTATATCATATTGCCAAGGATAGCTCCATGACTACAAGTAAAAAATAATGCTTAAAAATTTTCACTCTGGCATTTAAACAAAACCTATTACCTTTCACTTTCATTAAAGACCTTCAAAAACTTTACAAACCTATGTAAGAGATAATACCCATTTGAACTACCAATATACACAAAGAGGAATACTGGATGTGTTATTTGGATTTAAAAAGTTAAACGAATAAGCAGAATGCTACCAAAAAATGAACAGAAATAATTAAATCATTTTACTACTTCTCAAAGAGGTTCTCAGAATCCCATGATGTACTTTGTTCTTTTTCAGATGAACAGTACTAATCTTGCTATTAAATGGTCCTCACTCTGAACCCAGATATACTCCTCAGGTATTTAGCTTTTGTTTAGTGACTAACTACTGTTTGGTAGTTTCGGTAGTGACGACAACATTTCCAAAAAAACCCGAAATATAAATAGAATAAGAAGTTAGAAGTTATTACCTGAATAGAATGAACCCAAGTGATTCTACTGCTGCCCTCCTGACATCATCATTAACATCACTTACCTAGGGGGAAAAGTTTAAGATTATATTATACCATGTAGTATATCACTAGACCAAACTGGTACGCGAGGTCAGCAACATTCAATAGTGAGTGTATACCTCACTATTGATAGGTATACCAAAACATTATGTTGCACACCTCTAAACATATACAATAAATGAATATATTCAAAAAATAGACACATGTATTTTTATTTTTATAGAGACAGGGTCTCCCTATGTCTCCCAGTCTGGTCTCAAACTTCTGGGGCTCAGGAGATCCTCCCACCTTGGCCTCACAAAGTGCTGGGATTACAGGCATAAGTCACTGCACCTGGCCACATGTATTTTTGAAGAATAAATTTCTGTACCCAATTTAGAAAAAGTTATTGAAAAATTTCAATTCAGGGGCTTAGAAGTCTTCACAGCTTGGTAAAGTTTAAGATTCAGGGTTACTCCTCTCTCTCTCTCTCTCTCTCTCTTTTTTTTTTCTCCTTTGAGACAGAGTCTTACTCTTATTTAAATTCACTTTGTCGCCCAGGCTGCAGCGTAGTGGTGCAATCTTGGCTCAATGCAACCTCTGCCTCCCGGGTTCAAGCGATTCTCCTGCTGCAGGCTCCCAAATAGCTGGGACTATAGGCGTGTGCCACCATGCCCAGCTAATTTTTGTATTTTTTGTGGAGATGGTGTTTCACCATGTTGGACAGGCTGGTCTTAAACTCCTGACCTCAGGTGATCCACCCACCACTGCCTCCCAAGTGCTGGGATTACAGGCGTACGCCACCATGCCTGGCCCCAGGGCTACTTCTTAAGACTATTTCAAATGGCCACACACAGTGGCTCATACCTGTAATCCCAGCACTTTTGAGAGGCCAAAACAGGAGGATTGCTTGAGTCCAGGAGTTCGAGATCTGCCTAGGCAACATAGCGAGACCCTGTCTCCACAAAAAGTTAAAAAATCAGGCAGGCACGGTGGTGTGTGCCTGTAGTTCTAGCTACATGGGAAGCAGAGGTAGGAGGAGGATCGCTTGAGCCCAGTAGTTTGAGGCTGCAATGAGTTGTGATTGTGCTACTGCACTCCAGCCTGGGTGACAGTGAAACCCTGTATCAAAGTCTCTAAAAAGAAAAAAGAAAAAAAAAAAAAAAGACAATTTCAGCTGCATTATAGCTTTTGCAAAATACGAACATTTAGAACATACTGTACTGCTAAAAAAATTATTTATTAATTACTAATAAATATTGTGGAAAATATTATCTCTGGGAAAAAGGAGTTAACAATAGTTTTAAGTCTTTCTGCATAGAAAGATACCCTTAGTTTACCTTTTCCCAGCACCATGATGACAAAAACCTATTAAGACATGTGGAATGTCCACTGTGTGACCAGGCAGTATTACTTATTGCTGATAACTATATTTGGATTAGGAGAACTATGAGTGGAAAAAACATTTTAGAAAACATGGGCATTGGCTTTCCTGTGCAATGCATCTCCTGTAATAGATCACGTTCCTTAGGGGTCCCGGGGTGTGTGTGGGGGGGTTGTTTGTTTTCAGAGATACGGTCTTGCCCTGTCGTACAGGCTAGAGTGCGGTGGTATAATTATAGCTCATGGTCCACTTCACTTTCCAGAGCAGCTGGGATTACAGGCATGAGCCACTGCACCCACTAGGGGTATGTGGAAGCTAACTTCACTGGCCTTAAAAAGAAATAAATGGTTCCTGTTCTTCACTGGATTTCCCTATCCTAGAGCGGCCACATATACTTACAAGGTCTCGTCCCTTACAAATGAGGGTGCTCCTTGCAGTAGGATTTTAGAAGTTGTACCTGAATGGCTTTAAGGACTTCCATTTATATAGGACTGTTATCCCGTCCCATATCCTTCTGAAAAGCTAAGTGAACCTAGTGCTAGGTTATGGCCTGTTGGGTCCAGTAAATGAGAATCACAACCTAAGACCACTGGTGGTGGTCATGTGCTGGGGATGCTGGAGTCACCTAGACACTTACTATCTATCTGCAAGCTTTTCCATCCACCCTACTCCCAAGAAAGGTCAGAGTACTTACAGCAACATGTAGCAGGCGTCGAATTGCTTTGTTGTTACCAGAGCCACAATAAGCCATGGCTACAGTATACATTCCAGACCTTCGAAGAATTGGGTCCTAAGAAAAATAATTTAACATTAATCATCAACTTATTTCAAACAGTAACTTCTACAGTCTAACAGGCATAGAGGCATCCACCAAGTAAGCTGGTCTCAGGTAGGAAATGATGAGCTCAACAACTCTTTTGTGGTTGGTAGTTTTTGAAATAAATGGGGCAATAAAACACATAAATACAGAAGGAGGTAGCTGCTCTTAATTCCCACTATGCTATGCAATATGCCTGCCCTGCTTCATACTTTTTAGGAAGTATAAAGTCAAGTCAACGGCAACAGCCACTCCTATGGCAGTCCACTTCCTTTTATCAATCAAGCAAGGAAGTTGGCTTCTAATTCTACATTTTTACCTTATTTAAATTCCTGGGTACTGAGTGCTGAGTGGAAGAAAGATGGACCCTGATAACTGAACAAATTAATTAATAATTTTATCAATAAACTATAACAGTTCTTTTTATCAGATTATAGAGAACAGTTATTACCTGCCACTAACTACCTACCATATACAACACCATTATAAAAACAAAACAAAAGGCAATGGAAAAAAAACCTCATCCAAATAAACAAATATAGAGATTGGCACTGTTTTCTGATAAAAGAATAATGAAGTAAACTTTGTATCTTATTAAATGACTACCAAATCATTCTAAAAATATTAATTTCTTTTTTTTTTTGAGATGGAGTCTCGCTCTGTCACTGAGGCTGGAGTGCAGTGGTTCGATCCCTGCTCACTGTAACCTCTGTCTCCCAGGCTCAAGTGATTCTCGTGCCTCAGCCTCCCAAGTAGCTGGGATTACAGGTGCCCACCACCATGCCCAGCTAATTTTTTTTCTATGTTTAGTAGAGACAGGGTTTCACCATGTTGGCCAGGCTGGTTTTGAACTCCTGACCTCAAGTGATCCACCTGCCTCGGCCTCCCAAAATGCTAGGATTACAGGTAAGAGCCACCGCACCTGGCCCAAAAATATTATTTCTAAAAGAAATCAACTCGTGAATTCCTAAAGAACTATGCTGAATCTGCTTATGAGTATCACCGATATGAAGCTATAGTAAAATTTAAAATCCTCAAATTACTCCCATGTACTTTTCTAATCAGTGCTTTTATTTCTTAAATTCTATTAGGCTTCATACACATTGCAAGAAGTTTTATGAATAAATGTACCTACATGTTCTGATGGGAACAGAGTTAATTTCCAGTGAAGTTAAGTGTTTTTTACATGCTGGAGATAAATGGACAGTGAGGGATGTATGTGATCTCACCTTGTCACGACAGAGAGATTCAATGAGAGCATCAGCCTCTTCCATCCTCCCGTACATTACTAACGCAATGCCAACTGCAAGACCACGCAGAATCTTCTCATGTTGAGTTTCTTGTGCATAACCGACCATGTCCTCAATAGCCTGGGCATTTTTAGAGCCCAACATAACCAAACCTAGGGCCAGGCCAGCTGCTTCCCCTAGCAAGTAACGAGTCAAATGTTAACAAAGAGTTATGTTTTTAAAGTCAATGAAACATCCAACTGAAAGTAGCACGTTTTTTGCATAAACTGTCAAAAAACCACTGGCTTCTGACAGCATTTTTTAAAACCATTTGGTAAAAAGGATACTTTATGTAGAAGCACAGTCATACATTTAGGGTTGTTTTCCTTTTAAACTTTGACAGACTATACCATCAAATCCTATAGTGATTTCAAAGGAGACATTTAGATAACATTTTTTCTACATTATCACCAAGCAGTATGGAGTAAGTAGATCACTCTAATAAATTCCTATTTGCAAAAGTCAGTTATGCAAGTGGACACACAGGATATACCATTTTAGAAAGCCTATATATCATAAAACTTGTTTTAAAAGATAACTTTGACAAATGGAACAAAATTCACTTCAAGTATAGAAATCCATCGTAATTTTAAGAGGCTACAAAATATAGGTAGAAACTAATGTAATTATATTTACATTAATTAATACTTAAGTTTGTTAGCTTTAGAAAGAAATGCTTACCTGTCACTGCATCATCCTGATAAAGGTTTGTTTTTAGCAAATCATAAACATCTTGACGTGCAGTTCCCATGGCTGCCAAACCAAGGCCCAGACTGCCACCATGTCTAACGATCTAAGGAAAAAACATAGATTCCACTGATTTGGTACACTATACTTAACATACAAGCTCTTATTCTAATTTCAAAATATAGTTTCACATTAAATATGCAGAGGTGGGCTCAGTAAGAATGATCAAAGGATTTGATAATCAAAAGGTCAGTGACAAACTCAGCAATTTCAGTTTTTTGTTTGAGACGTAGTTTCACTCTTGTCACCCAGGCTAGAGTGCAATGGTGCAATCTGGGCTCACTGCAACCTCCGCCTCCTGGGTTCAAGTGATTCTCCTGCCTTAGCCTCTCGAGTAGCTGGGATTACAGGTGGCTGCCACCACGCCCGCCTAATTTTTGTATTTTTAGTAGAGACAGGGTTTCACCATGTTGGCCAGGCTGGTCTGGAACTTCTAACCTCAGGTGATCCGCCTGACTTGGCCTCCCAAAGTTCTGGGATTATAGGTGTGAGCCACCGTGTCCAGCCCAGCAATTTCAGTTTTAATAGAATGATATTTCCTGATGCCAAAAAATAATGAGCTGAGGCTGGATTGGTGGCTCATGCTTGTAATCCCAGCACTTTAGGAGGCTGAGGTAGGAAGATCACTTGAGCCCAGAAGTTTGAGACCAGCCTGGGCAACATACGGAGATTCAGTCTGTCCAAAAAAATAAACACAAATTAGCTGAGCATGGTGGTGCATGCCTGTGATCCCAGCTACTCAGGAGGCTGAGGTGGAAGAATGGCTTGAGCCCAGGAAGTTGAAGCTGCAGTGAGCCATGATCATGCCACTGCACTCCAGCCTGGGCAACACAGCAAGAAACTGTCTCAAAAAATAATGATAATAAATTAAAAAGTGAGTTGCAAAATGAACGTGAGAAAACACAGTGGGCAGAGAGAGGCCAACTCTCTTTCAGTAGGTTTACATGAGAAGGGGAGGAAAAAGACTGAACAACTAAGAGGGAGATGTCAAGAAAATAATTTTGTTTAGGATAGATGAGACCTGAGTATGTTCATGGGCTGAGGGAAAGGAGGCAGTACAGAGTGAGAGGCTAAAGACAGAGGAGAAAAAGGTATCTAATGGAACATGGTTGTGAAGAAAGTGGTTGAAAATGAGGTCAGAGTACATCCGAAATATATACATTTGAAAGAAGAAACTTTAGTGGTCATCTGTCATTTTTGTCATTTTTGAATGCACGGCATCCTTCTGTTGGTGACAGCATCCCAACATTCCCTTGGTAATACTCCTCCCCACTGGTTAGAGTGGGACTGTCATTTAAGAAGCTCCCACCTTCTCCTAGCCAAAGTGTGACCCAACCCAGAGCAATACAATGCTCCTTCTTTGGAATTTTTGTCTTTCTTAAGTGGAATAACCCAAAGGCCAGAAATGTTTCAAGTTCATTCATCCTGAAGGTAGGGTCCTGAAAAGGCTATTTCATTAGTTCCTGTTATCTAGCATCTGTGGTGTTGCTCTGGCTCCTTAACCTTTGTGAGAACTAGTTTATCAGCCTTTCTGTTAATTATATAAGGTATTTCCAATAAACTTCTTTTTTTTTTTTTTTTTTTTTGAGACGGAGTCTCGCTCTGTCGCCCAGGCTGGAGTGCAGTGGCGCAATCTCGGCTCACTGCAAGCTCCGCCTCCCGGGTTCACGCCATTCTCTGGCCTCAGCTTCCCGAGTAGCTGGGACTACAGGCGCCCGCCACTGCGCCCGGCTAATTTTTTTCTATTTTTAGTAGAGACGGGGTTTCACCATGGTCTCGATCTGCTGACCTTGTGATCCGCCCGCCTCGGCCTTCCAAAGTGCTGGGATTACAGGCGTGAGCCACCGCGCCCGGCCTCCAATAAACTTCTTATTCGAGTTAGTTAGAAATGGTTTTTAATGCTGTCTATTGGTGTTTCTTTTTTGTAACCATAAACCCTATCCCATAAGAAAGTTTTTTACCTGAGACCAGAGGAAATAAGGTAAAAATGTGTGTACTTGCACACATGATTTGTGGCTAAGGGGCTTATTAATTGAGACAGATCATCCTATTGGCTTCAATCTTTTCACTTATGCATGAGGGCAAGGTTTTCTGGATCACTTAACTACTCTCCTGATGGCCCTCACTCCAGTATAGAAGTCAGTCTAAAATTGTATTTTAAGGTTCCTTAAAATAAGAACAGGGCTACTTAGTAAGCTTTTCCAAAAGATTTACATTTTAAACAATTATCAAAGATCAAAACAAGCAAGGATTCTAACTTCTGAGAGATTGCAATTTCTTTTTTTTTGTTGTTGAGATGGAGTCTCGCTCCGTCGCCCAGGCTGGAGGGCAGTGGCGCGATCTTGGCTCACTGCAAGCTCCGCCTCCCAGGTTCACGCCATTCTCCTGCCTCAGCCTCCTGAGTAGCTGGGACTACAGGCACCTGCCACAGCGCCCGGCTAATTTTTTGTATTTTTTAGTAGAGACGGGGTTTCACCGTGGTCTCGATCTCCTGACCTTGTGATCCGCCCGCCTCAGCCTCCCAAAGTGCTAGGATTACAGGCGTGAGCCACCGCGCCTGGCTTGCAATTTCTTTAGGCCTTAATTTCCAGCAAAATGTTAGGGCCCAAACTAGATGATAACTAAGGTCACTTGTAGTTTTAACATTTTAAGATGAAAGTGTGGGAATACAACATGTTTTACAAATACATGCAGGGCTTAAAGGAGCGAGAAACACAATTTTAGCTCATCAAGAAGGAAATGAAATTACCTAAAAAAAAAAAAAAAACAAAAAAACAAAACCCAAAAAAACCCAAGATAATAGTTGTTTTGGGTATTCCTAAATCCTATGAAATCTCCAGTCACTAAAATAATTTGGCAAATATGTTATCCTGGATTCTTGAGTTTTGGAAACTTAGTTTTCCATTTTAGTACTTACATCATTGCTGGCATTCTTAAGCTGATTAAGCAGATAGTCAATTATATCACCACCATGATTGGCATGAATAAGACCTAGTGCATAGAGACCTCCACCTTCCTGATAGGCTGATCCTGGAGAAGTATCCTTGGGAAGGTATGTTGCCATTAACTGTAATGCTTCTTTTTCATGACCCTGTAAAGGTAAGCCATGACAAAGCTGTCAAAAAGAGAAAGTAAGAAGAAAAAAGACACAATGTTTTCTATGACTACTGCCTTTTCCCCAGAATGTTCACTTGCTAAGAGAGGAGGTAGGGGGCTCTCTCTCATATAATTGTATCACTCAAACAAGAGGACAAGCCTTTAAGAGACCCAGTTACACTCTGGTTAGAAAAAAAAAAATCACAAATGCTTCAATTTTTTTTCCCTTTGTTTTATAACATTTGCCCAAATCCATCTCAGATCTCAGACTATGCAAATAACATTTCAATTTATCCTTTCAATGGCTTATACAGTCTTTATAGAAATAAATTTCCACTTTTTATTAAAAACAAACACACATATAAATATTTTAGTATCTTATTTACTTTAGCCTTCCCTACAAGATGACTTATCTGACTTAACAAAGTATACTTGTTAATGAATTATAATAAACTTTTACTTTTTCTTAACCCCAGAAAAATTACTTCTTTTCAGATGCCTGTTTACACTGACCAATATATGTTACCTTATGAATTACACCCAAACTGGCTGTAGCAGTAAATTTTGCCCAGTTAGTGGCTCTGGCCAACCATTCCAAGTTATCTCTGTAAAAAAAGAAGATGTAGTTATTTTAATTAGTATTAAAACAAATGAATTCCTTAAAGCTTTTTAACACTAAGGTCAAAAACATTAAAATTTTACCTTGAACACTTTCAAATTACTTTGTGGATCTCAAGTTACTACTGATTCTATTTTCCCTCTTAAGCTGTTCTTAGTATTTTAAGGATTTTTAAAATGCATGATATGTGATTCTACTATAAATAAAAAAAAAATTATATAAAATTTTAGAGCTTAATGTATTTCCTTCAAGAGACTACAATCAAGCCAAGTAATAAAAGGAATTAATTTTACCTTAAAACAAGTAGAAATACGCAATAACAAATACATAAAATAGCAAAAATATACTTTAGAATTAAGGACTGGTTAACAAGGGAACTACTGTTAACACAGTGTCTGTTAAAAAGGATTTTAGGCCGCGTGCGGTGGTTCACGTCTGTAATCCCAGCACTTTGGGAGGCGGAGGTGGGCGGATCACCTGAGGTCAGGAGTTCAAGACCAGCCTGACCAACATGGCAAAACCCCACCTCTACTAAAAATACAAAAATTAGCCGGGCATAGTGGTGTGCGCCTATAATCCCACCTACTTGGGAGGCTGAGGCAGGAGAATCACTTGAACCCAGGAGATGGAGGTTGCAGTAAGCCCAGATTGCATCACTGCCCTCCGGCCTGGGGCACAGAGTAAGACTGTACCCAAAAAAAAAAAAGATTTTAAACCAAAGTGGAAATCACCAAGCATATTTACCTAAGAAACTGGTCACTGGTTGTCCCACAGTGCATAAAAGAGTTTGCTATAACGGTTGCTGTATGACATACGGAATTCCGTACTGCATCCTGCAACAACAAATAGAGAATTGTTTCATCACTGGCAAAGTATTCATATATGCACACCCTCACACACACAGTCAGAGGTCCTATTTTGTGGTAAAAGCATGAACAAATTGAACTGAGATTTAAAATATGGATTTTGGCTATTTCTTTTATAAAGACTAAATAGCTAGTTTACACAAACAAGCAAGTCAAAGTTTTATTTGCAGTTTTAACAGAGCTTAACGGCAGATTTTAGGTGGGGAATTTAGACAGTGGATTTTCTATCCTTTGGTTTAAACTTGCTTTTTCTCTTCTGCATCTTGCTGAAGGTCTCCAAGGTATTGCGATAACCTGAGGAGCAGTGCTGCACCTCTGACAGTTACCAAATAATTTTGTTTATTTTTAGTTTTTGAGACAGAGTGTTGCTCGGCTGCCCAGGCTGCAGTGCAGTGGCGTGATCTCAGCTCACTGCAGCCTCCACTTCCAGGGTTCAAGGGATTCTCCTGCCTCAATCTCCCAAGTAGCTGGGATTACAGGTATGTACCATCACGCCTGGCTAATTTTTGTATTTTAAGTAGAGACGGGGTTTCACCATATTGGCCAAGCTGGTCTTGAACTCCTGACCTCAGGTGATCCGCCTGCCTCGACCTCCCAGAGTGCTGGGATTACAGGTGTAAGCCACCGTACCTGGTCAAATTTTGTTTATTTTTAATGAGACTATATTATAAAGACTAGCTTTAAATTCTCATGAATGGAGACCATATGATTCTGCATATTTTTTGCCATTTGCAAAGACTATATTAAAAGTTTCAAAAAGCATTCTTACATATGTTTCAATCAAACAACTATTTAACCATCCACTAATATATGGCTATAAAAAAATGATTTTGGGAAGGGGTATTGGGTAAATAAGAGAAGGAAGATTTTTAATGTTATATATCTTTTTATATTAAAATATTTTGAATCAAATATATTCCTTGCTAAAAAATTAAAATTAGTATTAATAACTGTTAAGATCAGTATCTCAAAAAACGTTGCAACAAGGTAAGAATTGCTGCTCTCAAGGACATCATAGTTCAATGGGAAATACAGACACATAAACAAACTGAATTAGTATTCTTTTTTTTTTTTGTAATAAAAGGAAAGCACAGATTTATTGAAATGAAAGTACACTCCACAAAAGTGGAGCAGGCTGAAGCAAGCAGCTCAAGAGCCTATATTAATATTCTGATTGTGCAATTTGTCTAACTGCTCCATGTATACATTAAAAATGAAAAAATGAGTTAACTAAGCTTCCCAACAAGAGACAAACATAAAAACAGGAGCTCAGGCCGGGCACGGTGGCTCATGCCTGTAATCTCAGCACTTTGGGAGGCTGAGGCGGGCAGATCACAAGGTCAGGAGATCGAGACCATCCTGGCTAACACGGTGAAACCCTGTCTCTACTAAAAATACAAAAAACTAGCTGGGCGAGGTGGCAGGCGCCTGTAGTCCCAGCTACTCGGGAGGCTGAGGCAGGAGAATGGCATGAACCTGGGAGGCGGAGCTTGCGGCGAGCAGAGATCACACCACTGCACTCCAGCCTGGGCAACAGAGCGAGACTCCATCTAAAAAAAAACAGAACAAAAAACAAAAACAAACAAACAAAAAAACTGGAGCTCAATCATTGCTAATTTTCTTCCTTTCTGACAACTTCAAAAGGATCACTGATTGCTATTTTTTCAAAACTTACTTTTTCCTTAATTAGAAATAAAATACAAGAAAGTATCCAACAAGAAATATTATAATTACTTACATTCAATGAAGAAGTAAATATTTATAAAAACCCTCTCTTATTGATGAATTTCTTACCTTTGTGTTTTTTAGAATCATGAGGTCTGTATTATTGTTTCGTATTAAGAACTGCAGATGTAACTCAATAGCCATTTCACCACTTAAAATTTTAATCATTTTCAAAGTCTGGTCCTTAGGCTCTGGACTCTGCCAAATCAAACAAAAAAAAATGAAAACTCATAAACAGTATTACTATAATCCACTAATCCAACTTTTTTCATCAGCCCTAAACCAGTGAAATTCAAGCAGTCCATTTTAAGAGAAAGGATAATTTATTTCTTTATTTTTTTAATTTTTTTTTTTTTTTGAGACGGAGTCTCGCTCTGTAGCCCAGGCTGGAGTGCAGTGGCCGGATCTCAGCTCACTGCAAGCTCTGCCTCCCGGGTTCACGCCATTCTCCGGCCTCAGCCTCCCGAGTAGCTGGGACTACAGGCGCTGCCACCTCGCCCAGCTATTTTTTGTATTTCTTAGTAGAGACGGGGTTTCACCGTGTTACCCAGGATGGTCTCGATCTCCTGACCTCGTGATCCGCCCATCTCGGCCTCCCAAAGTGCTGGGATTACAGGCTTGAGCCACCGTGCCCGGCCTAATTTATTTCTTTATTAGATGCTACTGAGATAACACACTAGCTCGATGGAAGAATACAATTCATCCCCCACTGGCTTTCAACATAAAATGTTTAAATATTCAAAAAAAACTGGGAAAGAATAATTACTGATGACATGCAGGAAAATTACTTTTCATTAAATGAGTCCATTTATATTTTAATTGAGAAACTTCCTCCTTGAAATTGAGAAAACTGAATAATCAACATATATATATACATGGAGTATAGTGGCGCAATCTTGGCTCACTGCAACCTCTACTTCCCAAGCTCAAGCGATTCTCCCGAGTACCTGGGATTAAAGGTGTATGCCACCATGCTCAGTTAATTTTTGTATTTTTAGTAGAGACGGGGTTTTGCCATGTTGGCCAGGCTAGTTTCGAACTCCTGACCTCAGGTGATCCACCCACATCGGCCTCCCAAAGTGCTGGGATTACATGCATGAACCATAGCACCCAGCCTTGATTTTATGTATGAACTACCATGCCACCAACACAACTTTCCAACCAGACGAAGAACAGCTGAAGTTTATATACCTGAGCATCAGGAACCAAAAGTCCTGATACAGGAAGCATTTACATCTAACAGACCACCGCTGTAATATTTACCCTACCCTTCCAATACACCACAAACATTAAAAACAACAAAAACAATTAACCTCCCTCCCATATATGTTGCCATTTGCTAGAGACCATACCTTTTTCTCACTTTGTGACAGCTAATTTGAAGTTGTTTCAGACAGAAATAACTTCTGCCTGAAGTAAGGATCTAAGAATTTGATTTCTTCTAAATGTTTTTTTGGGACCAATTTTTAAAACTTTAATCTTTACAGAAATTCGTTTTTATAAAATGACTTTGGTATCAAACTTAACAATACACTTTAATAAAAGCAGGTATATAATACGTACTTAAAAGAATTTACAGGCCGGGCGCAGTGGCTCAAGCCTGTAATCCCAGCACTTTGGGAGGCCGAGACGGGCAGATCACGAGGTCAGGAGATTGAGACCATCCTGGCTAACACGGTGAAACCCCGTCTCTACTAAAAAATAAAAAAAAAAAACTAGCCGGGTGAGGTGGCGGGCACCTGTAGTCCCAGCTACTTGGGAGGCTGAGGCAGGAGAATGGCGTAAACCCGGGAGGCGGAACTTGCAGTGAGCTGAGATCCAGCCACTGCACTCCAGCCTGGGCGACAGAGCGAGACTCCGTCTCAAAAAAAAAAAAAAAAAAAAAAAAATTTACAGTATCCTATGGAAATATATATTAAGTAATAATCTCGACTTCAAAAAGCACACTCACTGGGCATTGTGGCTTGGCTCGGTGGCTCATGCCTGTGATCCCAGCACTCTGGGAGGCCAAGGCAAATGGATTGCTTGAGCTCAGGAGTTCATGACCAGCCTGGGCAACACAGCGAACCCCGTCTCTACAAAAAATACAAAAATTAGCCAAGCATGGTGGTGCACGCCTGCAATCCCAGCTACTTACTTGGGAGGCAAAGGTGGGAGGATAGCTTGAGCCTGGCAGGCAGAAGTTGTAGTGAGCCAAGACTGTGCCATTGCATGCTAGCCTGGGTGACAGATCAAGACCCTGTCTCAAAGGAAAAAAAAAAAAAAAAAAGCATACTCACTGCTTCTGGTGTCTTTCCTACAAATGCATTGCCTGTCTTTTCTTCTGTTTCCATCGAGTCACTGAAATGAAAAGAACCAACAATCAATAATTTTTTCTGAAGAGAAGTACAATTTGTTTATACCACAGATCTGAACCATGTCCAAACTGAATATTTTGCAAGAAAATAATGTTTACTTAAGTATTACCACTAAGAAATAAAAAATTCTACACATCTTTAAGATGGAGGCAATCCAGTTATTAAATTTCCTCCAAATAATAAAAACATACAAAGTAACTAGGTTAGCAAAACCATGGACAACAAATACAATAAGAACAGGTGACAAAATACCTCCTTCATTCACAAAACACAGTCAGGTAAAGTAAAATCACCACCAGTTACAAAATGGGCTTGAAAAGAAGTGGTTGAGACCCCAACTACTCTTAAATCTAATCAGCCAACACTCCCTTGTAGGTCAAAGCACCATACTGAGGAAAAAATGCTGGGCAGAAAATCCAAGTTAAAAAGGCAGGGACAAAGATAAAGAAGGTACCAATAAGCCTGGGCAACACAATGAGACCCTTGTCTCCACAAAATAATTAAAATAATGAACCAGGTATAGTAGTGAGTGCCTGTAATCCCAGCTACTCCGGAGGCTGAAACGGGAGGACTACTTGAGCCTAGGAGTTCAAGGTTACAGTGAGCTATGATCGCACTACTGCACTCTAGCCTGGGCAATGGAGAAAGGAAACAGAGCCAGGAGATCCTAAAACAAAAGCCATAATTTTGTATAGTACTCCACAAAAGCAACAGAAGAGGAAATACTAGAGGGCAGTAAAATTGGAAAAACTATCCTAAACAAGCCTCCTTTGGAAAAGTTTAGAATAACTAATTTCAGTAAAAATAAGCTACAGAAAAGCATCAAAGTAAACTCATAAAATATTAGAAAAAAGTTATTTCAAAACAAGAGAAATGAGGAAAATTATATAAAATATACAAGAATATTACATATTAGAATTACAAAAACTCAGAAATTAACATGACAGAACTAGGGAAAATGAGAAATAAAAGAGAAAAAAAATCATTTCAGAAATGAAGATTAACTCAGAAGGAACTTGTAACCACCACACATAAACCTTAAGAAAAGGAGAAGGCAAGAAGAAAGAAAACTTGTTAAATCAAAAATAAACAAATAGGCCAGGTGCCATGGCTCACACCTGTAATCCCAGAACTTTGGGAGGCTGAGGCTAGCAGATCACCTGAGGTCAGGAGTTCGAGACCAGCCTGGCCAACATGGTGAAACTCCGTCTCAACTAATAATATAAAAATTAGCCGGGCATGGTGGCCTGCGCCTGTAGTCCCAGCTACTCAGGAGGCTGAGGCAGGAGAATTGCTTGAACCCAGGAGGTGGAGGATGCAGTGAACTGAGATCGTGCCACTGTACTACAGACTAGGTGACAAGACTGAGACTCTGTCTCGAAAATAAATAAACAAATAAATTATATCCCCCTAAGATTGAGAAAAAAGTAAAGATGCTGCCTCTTATCACTTCTATAATGTATTGGGAATCCCAGCCAATTCAGAAAAAAACAGAGAGGGAAAAGGTATAAAGATTACAAAGGAAGGAGTAAAATGGTCTCTAACTGCAGATGACAAAGGTGCCAATAAAGAAAATTCTATAAAAGGATCTACTTTAAAAAATTTACTTAAAAAAATCATTTATAAAGCTATAAATATAAATGATTTTATCAAGGTCATAAGATTCAATGTTAGTATATAAAACTCAATTATATTTCTATATACTACCAACAAAAAAAAAATAGAAATTTAAAAATACCACTTCACAACAGCATCAAAAAACAAATTATACTTAGGGATATAAGAAAATTAATTTAAGAAAAGATGTGTAAAACCTCTGCACTGAATCTACAAAACACTACTGAGAAAAAAAATAAAAAACCTAAGTAAATGAAAAAGATCACCATATTCCTGGATTACAATATTCAATATTATCAGGATTTCAATGTGCCCCAAATTGAAGATATTCAACACAATCCCAATCAGAACACCCACAGACTTATATAACGCAAAAAATCTACAATAGCCCAAAGAATCTTGAAAAAGAAAAAAGAATCAAAATTGTAGGTCTTACAATACCTGGTTGCAAGACTTACCATAGTTTTAGTAATAAGGAATGAGGTAGTGATATAAAGAAAAACAAATATAGGCCAGGCGCGGTGGCTCAAGCCTGTAATCCCAGCACTTTGGGAGGCCGAGACGGGCGGATCACGAGGTCAGGAGATCGAGACCATCCTGGCTAACATGGTGAAACCCTGTCTCTACTAAAAAATACAAAAAACTAGCTGGGCGAGGTGGCAGGCACCTGTAGTCCCAGCTACTCGAGAGGCTGAGGCAGGAGAATGGCATAAACCCAGGAGGCGGAGCTTGCAGTGAGCTAAGATCCGGCCACTGCACTGCAGCCTGGGTGACAGAGTGAGACTCCGTCTCAAAAGAAAAAAACAGAAAAACAAATACAGGCATACCTTTGTTTTACTGCCCTTCAAGGAAGTCTATTGGAGCCACTTTTCCAAGAGTATGTGATCACTTTGTCTTTCTGTTACATTTTAGTTATCCTTGTAATATTTAAAACTTCTTAATTATCATTATATCTGTTATGGTAATCTGTCATCAGTGATCTTTGATATTACCATTGCAGTTGTTTTGGGACACCACGAACCACATCCATATAAAACAGCAAACTCAAAAATGTGTGTGTTCTGACTGCTCCACACACCGATCATTCCTCCATCTCTGTCCCTCTCCTTGGGACTCCCTATTCCCTGAGACACAACAGTATTGAAATTAGGCCAATTAATAACCCTACAATGGCCTCTGAGTGCTTAAGTGAAAGAGAGAGTCCCACATTTCTCACTTTAAATCAAAAACTAGAAGTGCTAAAGCTTAGTGAGGAAGGCAAGTCAAAAGTCGATACAGGCCAAAGGTAGGCCTCTTGCATCACAGACAGCCAAGTTGTGAACGCAAAGAAAAAGCTCTTGGAGAAAATTAACAGTGCTACATCAGTGGACACATAAATGATAAGAAAGCACAACAGCCTTATTGTTGATAAGGAAAAAGTTGTGCTCTGGAGAGAAGATCAAAGCAGCCAAAACCTTCCCTGAAGCCAAAGCCTAATCCAGAGCAAGACCTTAACTCTTCAGTTCTGGAAAGGCTGAGAGAGGTGAGGAAGCTACAGAAGAAAAGTTTGAAGCCAGCAGAGAGCTTGGTTCATGAAGTTTGAGGAAAGAAGCCGTCTCCATAACATGGAGGTGCAAGGAGAGGCAGCAAGTGCTGATGCAGAAGCTACAGCAAGTTACCGGGAAGATCTAGCTAAGATCATTGATGAAGGTGGCTACACTAAAAACAGATTTTCCATGTAGACAGAATAGCCTTCTATTTGAAGAAGATGCCATCTAGGACTTTCATAGCTAGAAAGAAGTCAGTTCCTGGTTTCACAGCTTCAGAAGACAGGCTGTTCTTGTCAGAAGCTAATGCAGCAGGTGACTTTAAGTTGAAGCCAATGCTCGTGTATCATTCTGAAAATGCTAGGGCCCTTAAGAATTATGCTAAAGCGGCCGGGCGCGGTGGCTCAAGCCTGTAATCCCAGCACTTTGGGAGGCCGAGGCGGGTGGATCACGAGGTCAGGAGATCGAGACTATCCTGGCTAACATGGTGAAACCCCGTCTCTACTAAAAATACAAAAAACTAGCCGGGCGTGGTGGCGGGCGCCTGTAGTCTCAGCTACTTGGGAGGCTGAGGCGGGAGAATGGCGTGAACCCGGGAGGCGGAGCTTGCAGTGAGCCGAGATCACGCCACTGCACTCCAGCCTGGGAGACACAGCGAGACTCCGTCTCAAAAAAAAAAAAAAAAAAAAAAAAAAAGAATTATGCTAAAGCTATTCTCTGCTCAGTAAATGAAACAACAAAGCCTGGATGACAGCACGTCTGTTTACAGAGTGTTATACTAAATATTTGAAGCCCACTGTTGAGACCTACTGTTCAGAAAAAAGATTCCTTTCAAAATATTACTGTTCATGGACAATGCACCTGGTCCCCCATGGGTTCTGATGGAGTTGTACAAGAAGATTAATGTTATTTTTATGCCTGCTAACATAACATCAAGTCTATAGTTCATCGATCGAGGAGTAATTTTTACTTTCAAGTCATATAATTTAAGTCATTTCTTGAGACTATAGCCGCCATAGAAAGTGATTCCTCTGATGGATCTGGGCAAGGTAAATTGAAAATCTTCTGGGAAGGATTCACCATTCCAGACGCCATTAAGAACATTTATGGCTCACACCTGAGATGGGTGGATTATCTAAGGTCAGGAGTTCGAGAGCAGCCTGGCTAACATGGTAAAACTCTGTCTCTATTAAAAGTACAAAAATTTGCCAGATGTGGTGGCCCACGCCTGTAATCCCAGCTCAGCAGGCTAAGGCATGAGAATCGCTTGAACCTGGGAGGCAGATGTTGCAGTAAGTCGTGAGCCGAGATTGCACCACTGCACTGTAGCATGGGCAACAAAGCAAGACAGCCTCAAAAGAAAAAAAAAACGAAAAAAGGAACATTCATGGTTCACAGGAGGAGGCCAAAATATCAACATTAATAGGAGTATAGAAGAAGTTGATTCCATCCCTCATGGATGACTTTGAGGGGTTCAAGACTTTAGTGGAGGGAGGAATTGCAAATGTGGTGAAAATAGTGAGAGAACTAGAATTAGAAGTGGAATCTGAAGATGTGACTGAATTGCTGCAGTCTAATGATAAAACATCAATGGCTGAGGAGTTGTTTCTTAGGGATGAGCAAAGATAGTAGTTTCTTGAGATGGAATCTACTCCTGAAGATGCTGTCAACATTGTTGAAATGTTAGGTATAAGAAAAAATGTAAAAGAAGTAATCACTTGCTGGGTATGAACCACAGACCCTGGCTGAGTGGCAGATGAAAGAAGTTCTCAGACAACGGATATCCAGTGAAGGAGTGGGCTACGGGGCTGCTGGCATAAACAGGCATAACTAAGACACCCAAATGTTTTTAGTAAGTGATCTAAATGTGTAAAATACAGAAAAATAAAATTTTAATATCATATCAATTTGTACAGAATGCAAATTGCTAATACTACAGAAATCTGTGTATTTAGTTCTAATAAAAGCAGAAAAAGCTGAGAATGTTCCTTACTTTCTAAATATCTAACGCAGATATACGTAACCCAAATATCTAAAAGGTAGCCCTAACCTAACCCACCTGAGTTTTTAAATTTACTTGATTAAATAGTACACATGTTGTCTGGTAGGTCCTCCCTATGAGATAATCACTTCTATTTCTTTCTAGAAGGGTCAATTTCTTCAGTTTTCCTTACCACGCCCAGCACAGTACAAAACAGAGCAATAGCCTAATAAGAATTTACAATCTATGAAAGCTAGTGGCAAAATTTATTCTTAGAATATGCTTCCTATAAATATTCTACCTGTCCCCAAAATGAAATAAAGATTATTCAATTAGTTTTCATGCAGAAAAAGGTACTTATACCTGTCTTTCTCTGATCCCGCAACAGTACCCGTATTGGTGGAGCCAGGCACAGAAGCAATAGGGGTGCCAACAGTTCGAAGATTCTGGATTACAGATGACAAAAACTGCTGGCTAGCACTTTCATACAAATCAAAACAAATCTGATATGCCATCAGGAGGTTGTCTTCCTTTACCAGCTTCTCTAAGATATCACTCACAGCCTGAGGATCATCTAAGAAAATTAAGCACTGAAATGGAGAAAGAAAGTTTTAAAATTATTTAATAATTAAAAACTTCATCTACAAGGTACTTAAAGGGGTTGTTGAATGAATCCTGGCTTCTTTAAATCTTATCCATAACTTATACCTAAGTGCTCCTTAATTTGTATTTTTTGCCTTACCATATGTTATGGAAGTTACTCATTGATTTAACATACATTGTGTTGTGTTGGGCCAGGTCATGAGACACTAAAATTACCATGTTGAAGCATTTCTCTTACTACTCTTATGATCTGCCATTGTTTTAACAAAATTGTCCAAGAAAGTTAGAATTTTTCTTTTAAAAACTCAATTTAAATTTTCTTGTTCTCTTAGGCAGCAAGTAACTCAACTTCAAAATAAACACATTAATCAAAGTTATTATAAATTAAGAACAGGAAATAATAGAAACAAAATAAGTGGTCAACAATAGGGAAATGATTAAGTAAGGCAAAGTACGTACACTGAATGATTACAACAATCAAGGAAGAGAATAAGAGTCTACGAAGAGTTAGAACACGGAAAAATGTTAAAGGCTATATACAATTAATCTTGTTTATCCACAGAGAAAAGAACTTGGTAGCTGGAGCCAAGTAATAGGAAGACTTCATTGTATACCCCATAATTCTTTTTGAATTTGAAATCACATGAAAATATTATCTGCTCAAAAAGATATTCTTTTAAAAATGAACAATAAAGTTTTTTAAAATAATAAAAGGATAAGGAATAAAACAGCTGAAAGAAATAAAATTGCCTCTAAGGAATAAAACTGAAATACAGACAGGAAGAGGGCAGGGAACTACTATTTTTCATGTGAGTTTTAAAAAAACTATGAAAAATATTTAGAAACAACAAAACTCCAAAAACCTACGTAGAGAAAACTGAAAGGAAATACACTATTAAATACTAAATTGACTTTGGGTGATGTAAAAAATCAAGTTAGAATAGTAAGTTGACTTTGGGTGATTTAAACATGGATATTTCTTCTTCTAGTGTTTTGTTTCAAATTTGCTTTAAAAGGCATTGTAAAAAACAGTGTTTTAATCTAAATTTTTAAAGCCTAGAGGATGAAAATACACAGGAGCACGTTATAGTTAATAACAAAATGTAAAATAAAATGCTATGCCCTAAACAGAATACAAAAAATGTATACAATATACCAATTGTTAAAAAGTAAACCCATGCACACCTCCAGTCAATAAAATACAATACAGTCATTAAAAGAATGCAACAGATCTACGTGCAAATAAGTAGGGAAAAATATCTATGTCTTACCTTTGGGAAAAAGCCCAAATGATGGGAAAGAGAAGCTTTACTTTTCATTTTACGTATTTTCTGTACCATCTGAAATTATTTTTATGGGTAAGCAAATTCATATATAGAAAGAAATAAAGATACCCAACTATTTTGTTGTGTATGGGTAATGAAACCATACATAATTTATACACTTTGAATTCTCTTTAGAACAACATAGTATAGCATAGGTACTACTTTAATCTTTTCTTCTAGCTTTTTAAAAAACCCTCTTTATTTCTAAAAATTTCCTTAAATGATTGGATTATTTTCAAAAGAAAAAATACATAGAAAGAATGTGTTACAACAAAATAGCTTTTTAGTGTTGTGAGATTTAGTTTATTAATAAAAAGGAATATAAAGCACATACCTTATCTTTACAGGGCTGCTGTGAAGATCAATTGAGATACATGTATAAAGTCATTATAGTAATATAAAGTAATAAAATGTGAAGTGGTGTAACACAGTACAGCGTGGAGCAATGCAATGAAACATAATGTAATATCATTACCTGACAAACATTGATGAAATCAGGTTTCTCCAAGTTCATGTAGATTTTAACTAGAACTCTTAGTACTTTATTCCGAAACTGTTTATTCTGCATTAAAGACATACAGAGCTTAAGGCTATAAGCTAACATTCCTGGGACATCATTCTGAAAGAGATAAAGATACAATGTTATCTAGTTATTGGATATGTTTATTTACATATTGAATTATTTTAATCTTGCTTCTTTAGTCAATCTAAGAAGACAATTATTTAAACCTCTTAAACAATAAAAAGAATTTTAAACCATTTTAGATGAAAATCTTAAAAGAATTACATATTTTCACATCATCATAAAAAATGTATTAAAAACAATATTTAGTGGTACTCAGAATCAGCATTATATGAACATAGTACACTATAATAAAGTGATGCTGTTAATTACTATAAAAGATATACAACTGTCCATACGCTAAGTAGCTATGTTTTCCAAATGTGTCTGCTGAAGTCTTTCTGCTTTTTACCTTGCTACTAGACTGCCTCATGACTTACTGCCTACACTTAATTGCTGGCCAGGAAACACAACACAGCTCTGAGTGACTCAAGCATTGAGTGCTGTTACATCTGTCTGATGCTATCCCTATGAGACAACTTTGATCCAGGTTCTATGTGTTTACTTGGTGATTCTCAAAAGTACCCCCAATATTTGAGACTTCACCTTGTAAAAGGCCTTCAACATAAATTAGCACACTGAAAGCTACAGGAATGTTTCTCAAAAAGTGAGCTGTGACTTCCCACTGCGTAATAAAATCAATTTAATGAAGTGTGATTAGCAAATTAAAAAAATAAAAAATACAATTTAAAAACAACAGAGTTATATCACAAGTAGTAAGGTAAGTATTGGTTTCATAAAGCTTAAATTACATCTATATGTACGTGTGCACTGGGATGCAAAATAAGATGCATTTATTACTCTGCTTTATTTTTTTAAAAAACATTTCTCATTCTTTTACTTTATATACTTATTTGTTTGACTGCTTGTTCCCCTTCTAGATTCCCCAATGAACTGTTTGCTTTGGGCAGGAAATTTGCTGGTCTTGTTTGCTACTATAGTAGGTGCTCCTTCACCTGAGAAGAATATGTTCCAGCAGCCCCAGTGGATGCCTGAAACCACATATAGTACCAAACTCTATATAAATTATGCACAAATTTCTGTATTCTTCTTCACAATTGTATGGATGGAAGATTCATTCTTATGTACATTGTAGCGCAGCCTCAGCATACAATGCTTTTTTCTTTCCTTAATAAGTTGGGAATTTTCACTTTTTCAATTAAAGGAAGCAGTTTAAGGCTTCTCTTTAGCATATCTGAATAGCCAACATCACTCTTCTTGTGCTTTGGGGCCATTACTGAGTAGAATAAGGGTTATCTGAACGCAAGCACTGTGATATTGCAACAGTCACTCTGATAAGCAAGGTGGCCACTAAAGTGACTAATAGGCAGTGTATACAGCATGGATCTACTGGGATGATTCACATCCCATGTGGGATGGAAAGAGACGGTGAGAGATTTCATTGCGCTAGTCAGAATGGTGCACAATTTAAGACTTATGAATTGTTTATTTCTGGAATTTTCTATTTAATATTTTCAGTCTGTAGTTAACTGCAGGTAACTGAAACCACAGAGAGCAAAACATGTATGAGTGGGAACAATGCACATCTCCAATGCCTAGAACAGTATCTGGCAAACAGTAAGCATTCAAAAAATATTTGTTGAATCAATGAAAGCAAAAAACTTAATCTTATACACGCGAAGACAAGGATGGGCTAAAACTGTACAAAAATGAAACTGAGAGGGAAACAAAGGCCATTATATCACATTAGGCCATTCATGCATTCACTCATTTAAACAAATCGTATTATTGATGTTAAACACTGACCTAGGTTTTGGGGATACAGTGGTGAAAAAGGCACAAATACCTGTCCCGATATAGCTTACACCTGGTGGGAAAGATAGCTATTAACTATTTAATAACTATCAAGGGATAAACACCATGAAAAAATATATAGGGCTCCATAAGATTAACAACAGAACTGGACCTAGTCTTTGCTGTAGGGGTTGAGGAGGGCATGGGTATTGGGATTAAAGTTCTGCAAACAAGTGATAGTTGAGCTAAGTTCTGAATTGTGAGGAGAAATAAAGCAGGCAAAGAAAGGAATGGAGGCCGGGTGCGGTGGCTCACACTTGTAATCCCAGCACTTTGGGCAGCTGAGTTGGGTGGATCACTTGAGGTCAGGAGTTCGAGACCAGCCTAGTCAACATGGAGAAACCCCATCTCTACTAAAAATACAAAAATTAGCTGGGCGTGGCAGCACACACCTGTAATCCCAGGTATTCAGGAAGCTGAGATGGGAGGATTGCTTGAACCCCGGAGGCAGAGGTTGCAGTGAGCCAAGATTGTGCCACTGCACTCCAGCCTGGTTGACAGAGCGAGACTCCATCTCACAAAAATAAATAAATAAATAAATAAATGTAAAAAATATTTTTGGAAGGAGGAATGAGGCGGGGTTCATCTAGATGAGAAGACACCAAAATGGCTAGTGTACAGAGAGCTAGCTCATGGAAAGAAATAGTTGGTGAGGCCAAGTAAGCCTGCAGATCAATGTCCATTTTACTCAGCTTTGTATCTTTCTGACCACTTCGGTTGGTGACTTAAATTGTCTTAATTATTGCAAACACTGCAAAACAGGAATATAGTTGAGTAGTTTTAACCCTAATAAATGAATTAAAATAGTAGTTTATTGTCTTTTTTTTTTTTTTGAGACGGAGTCTCGCTCTGTTGCCCAGGCTGGAGTACAGTGGCATGATCTCTGCTCACTGCAAGCTCTGCCTCCCGGGTTCATGCCATTCTCCTGCCTCAGCCTCCCGAGTAGCTGGGACTATAGGCGCCCAGCACCACGCCCAGCTAATTTTTTGTATTTTTAGTAGAGACGGGGTTTCACCATGTTAGCCAGAATGGTCTCGACCTTCTGACCTCGTGATCTGCCCGCCTCGGCCTCCCAAAGTGCTGGGATTACAGGCACGAGCCACCCACCGCGCCCGGCTATTCTCAAAAAGGGCAGATTAATTAATACAACTTCCCCATGCAAGACTTCAAAGGATTATGTGATAAGATAAAAGCAGATATTCCATGAACACAAAACACAACCAAGGTTCATAAATAAATATGAAAATAAGATATTTGGCAAAAGAGCATCTTATTATTTCTAAGCTAGATTTTCTTTTCATGCCTATGAAAGTTTCAGTTTGAATAACTTGCTTTGCTGATTCCCCATCAACAATAATCTCTAAAATAACATCATCTACCTACCGACTCCAGTATGGTCTTCTCAAAGACGTCCAGTCTTCGTGTCTCCAGAGCAATGCCAATAGCCTGTTTATACTTGTGATCATCTAGACATCGCTGGAACATTTTATTTACGATGCCCTCTAATCTCTGGTCAATTGGTTTTTTTTCTCCTTCAGGCAAATCTGCATTTTCCACACACTGTTTGGTGTAGTGATCAATGCATTTTGCTGTTGAGGAAATAAAATAACTGATTATCTTGTGGGCTAAACTATCAGAAAGGGCAATGCCTACATTTATAATCATATATACTTACGGGATGACAGTAAAGCACTAACCAAATTTTGAAATGCTAGAACTTATATATTTGAATTAACACTGTTCTCCCATAATATTTACACTGGAGAACTATCCACTAATTCCAATCCAGTTGACATTATTCAAAACATTTCTATCTGCCAGGTATGGTAGTGCTCACCCACAGTCCCAGCTACTCAGGAGGCTGAGGCAGAAGGATCACATGAGCCCAGGAGTTTAAGGCCAGCCTGAGCAACACAATGGGACCCTGTCTCTTATTTAATTTATTTTTAAAGTTTTTATCTTGTTACTTCATTTTGATCAAAATTCTATTACTCTACCCGATTAAGCTGCTTATTCAAAAGAATTGGCTACAAATAGCTGCTGTTTCACTTTCAAAAAACAAACATTTGCCATTGCTGAAGTTATTTTAAAAGGCCTATATAGCAATTATCATATAGTAGTATATCGGACTTCTTCGCATTAATGAAACTATTAGCAACCTGAGAGTAAGAACTATGTCTAAATTGTTCTTACTCTGTAGAGTAATGGTGAAATGACTTGCAATGTACCACAGGTTTAAAAGGCAATTCCAAAGATTTCCAAAAACTTTTCCAGTAACTGTAGCAGATCTTTTGAAAAACAGTCCTGTGTCGCTTAATGACAGTAATACATACTGGAAAATATATCTTTAGGTGATTTTATCATTGTGCAAACATCATGGACCGAACTTACACAAACCTAAATGGTATATAACCTACTACATAGTTAGGCTATATGGTATGGCCTAGTGCTTCTAGGCTGCAAACCTGTATAGCATATTACTGTCCTGCATACTATAGGCAATAGTATTTGTGTCTAAACACAGAAAAGGCACAGTAAAAATATGGTATTGTACTCTTATGGGACATCTGTTGTCTATGTAGTCTGTCATTATGTGGTTCCTGACTCTATTTATTGTCTCAGTGTGAGGGAGGTGGAACCTATTTCTCCCAAGGTGTCTGAACATTCATGCATAAGTGTTTGTGCCCAATTTAGCTTCCTATTTCACAATGATTTGGGTGCATGGAGGGGAGGGTGTGACATACTGAAGGATATCAATAGCACACCTGATAAGAAACATTTATTTGCAATTTAGCTATATTTCTTTGCAATCACACCTTAAACTTTCTAAGTACAACCAAAAGAAGGGCATTTCCCTAAGCCTTCCATCTTCATAAGGAAGATAAAACAGTTACCCAAGAGGAATGACATATACATTAATTATCCTCTCCATAATTCATTGGCTTGTCTCTTTCCCTTTCAAAGAGAAGTAAGGAGATGAGGGCAAGATTTATTACTTACAAACCATACCCCAAGAAATAAAAATAATTTGAACTAGCAGAAATGATTGTTGGCCTAATAGATGACCTGGGTTAAATGGGTCTATATTTTGAAGGAAGCAGAGGACTTTTATAAATTGGAATATACTACATTCAAGATTCAGGTAGAACCATGAAGGTTCAGGTATAGTTAGTAAGAATACAGTGGTCTGGGTCAGTGGCTCACATCTGTAATTCAAAAATCCTGGGAAGCCAAGGCAAGCGGACCGCTTGAGGCCAGGAGTTCAAGACCAGCCTGGCCAATACGGCAAAACCCCATCTCTACAAAAAATACAAAAATTAGCCGGGTGTGGTACCGTGCACCTGTCATTCCACCTACTTGGGAGGCTGAGGCACAAGAATCACTTGAACCAGGGAGGTGGAGGTTGCAGCGAGCCAAGATCGTGCCACTGCACTCCAGCCTGGGCAACAGAGAAAAACTCTGCCAACAAACAAACAAACACAGTGGATGTTATAATACAAAATAGACCTTAAAGAATTCCAGTTGTAGAAAATGTCCACCAGGCCCTAATGTGAGCTTTTTGAACCAACTGTACTTAAGTGAGGAAACATTACCCCTACCGCATCAGAGAGGAACCTCAAAATTAGAACATCTGGGGAATTTTCCTTAGATTATATAACTGAGGGGGAAAAATGTAGGTCCCAGATTTCAAATGAGATTCATGTTCTCATTCACCAGGTTTACATATATGTCATAAATATATCCCAGGTTTATAACTAAAACTCAGCCTCATTTCCTGCTAAAGCCTTGTCATAACTTGGAGATTTATGAGTCCTGGATTTTCTGGAGGTACTGTTTACGATATTCACTAAGACATTAGAAAGCCTTTTCCAAATCCTATCTTGCATATCCCCTCACGAATCTCACTGACATCTTAAAAAATGTGCCCTACAAAACTAGAGCAAGGGTGAACCCCTCTTTTAAGTAAATAAATGCAAACAGAACTGGTCTATTGATCAAAACTCACCTTCCAAAGGTAAAATCATACAGTGTTTAGAGACAGAGAAAGCATCTACCATGCCATAGCACTTCGTACCAACAGTCCAGTTTAAAACCACAATTTGTACAATGGTGGCACTGTAAGCATTTGTAGATCACTGTTGTAAAAAACCCATAAACTTTCATTAAAAAACAAAAACAAAAAAAAAAAACAGGTTGGCTGTGGTGGGTCACGTCGGTTAATTCCAACACTCTGGGAGGCCAAGGCAGGAGAACTGCTTGAGGCCAGGAGTTTCAGACCACCCTGGTCAACACAGTGAGATCCTGCCCCTATTTAAAACACAAAAATCCATCAAATAGAAGAGGTAAGTAAGGTATTTCACCCCCTGCTTCTAGCTTAAAGTGAAGAAAGTACTCTAGTTTCAAATAATATGGTCCATCCTTTTAAGCCATCAGTTCTTCCCACTGGATTCACAGATGACAGCCCAATTCAATGAGCCTCCGACAGCAATAAAGTAACTTGCAAAATTTTATCATCATCATAGCAAAAACTTTAAAAACATGAACACAGAATCCCAGGGACAGATGAAGATACCTCCATCGACCCCCTTGTGCAGCATTTCCCAATTTCTGAAAGAGAATACCAACTTCCTCCTTGTATGTGTTCAAGTGAGTAATACAGATCTTCTATTAATCAGCAATGTGAAATATCTACACTGTACAGTCCTGACAGAACATGCCCTTGAGCTCTCTGTACTATGAATCCAAAGTTTGATAAAGACATGTCTGAAGGGTATGCAGTCCCTTCTTTCATTTACTGCATCAAGAGTTTGCAAGCATTTTTTTACGCTATAAAATCTTTGCATAAAATCTTACATAACTGGTTGAATTTACAACTCTGGTTGAAATATGTGTCAGAGAATTCAAAGCCTTGCCTGTGTGTTATCCCCTTCCTTCAAAAATAAGGAAACAAGTAAGAAAACAATGGTTACATGTAGAAACAGTATGGGTTTTGGAGTGAGTAAAACCAGGTTTTAAATTTTATCCTCCTATTTAATAACCATGTCTTTATCACCTCAAAACCCAAGTTGTCTCATTTGTAAAACGGCTAGCTCCTTCCTCACGGGGTAGTTGTGGAATAAACCATGGTATGCAGAGTGACTAGCATGGTGCCTAGCACAATGCAGATACTCAATAATGGTTTCTTGTATTCGAAAAAAAACTACATAAACTGGTACCACTTGTTACTCATAGTAATCTGATTTAATCTTTTCCTCTAACAGTATGCTTATTGGACTGGTGATCATCACAACCACTGAGAACCAGCACTCAGTTGAAGGGCAGATCTAAAAACTCAGCCTGCATAAAATTATTACACAAAGATTATGAACTTCCAATTAAAATGAAATTTGGCAACATCAAATTCAGGAAAAAAGCTTCTATGTGCACTATAGCAAGAAAGAAGCCGACAAGATAAAGCCTTACCAGATAAATGATAATTACCTATAATAGTCTCCACATATTCAGAGTTATCATTGACATTGAAGAGGTCCCCCGCTCCAAGAGCATAATTCAGAGACTCCTCAAAAGCCCCCAGGTGATAAAATACTTTAGATGCCACCAAGGCTGCAAACTGCCGACTCCGGAAACCTTCATCCTCGTATAAAACCTCTCTGAAAGAAATTAGAAGTACAGGTCTAGTTCAAACTGTGGTTTTCCCTAAAAATCCCAAATCTAAATATTCAAGCCACAATTCAGCTAACAGCAAATTTCTAAATGAATCAATAAGCCACAAGACCCACATTGACAATTAAATTTGATCTACCTTATTCTGATTTATAAAAATAACTTCTTACATTTTGTCTACAGACTCGGAAATCTCTGCCCAGAAGTCATTAACAACTGCATTCAATTTGTGTAGTGCAAATTCCTGTAAAAGACAACCAAAATCCTATTTTGAGATAGACTTATCATTACACTTCCTTAAAAAATTATTTTCAGCAAATCAATGATCAAATCCTCAGTAATATTTACTCAAACTTTTACTCTATGACAAATATAAAAATTTATCAACTTATACTTTTTCTTGAGTTTACACATTTCTTTTCTTTTTCCAATCATCAACATTTTTCTTCTTTGAATATAAACAATTAACTCCAGGTTGCTGGTTTAGATGTATAGGAATCAAGTATCTAGAGCCACTAGAAGTACATCCCAAATTTCCAACAAATAAAAAACTTTAAATATGTGAAAGAGAAGCAACACCTTTTTGTGTTTTCTGTTGATAACGAAACTGGGGTCGGGGAGGGGAAGGTGTGGTGGCTCAAACTCGTAATCCCAGTACTTTGGGAGGTCAAGGCAGGGGGATCACTTGAGCCCAGAAGCAGGAGTTTGAGATCAACCTGGACAACATAGTGAGACCCCATCACAACAAAAAAATTTAAAAATAGCTTAGCTGCCGGGCGCGGTGGCTCAAGCCTGTAATCCCAGCACTTTGGGAGGCCGAGACGGGTGGATCACGAGGTCAGGAGATCGAGACCAACCTGGTGAACATGGTGAAACCCCGTCTCTACTAAAAAAATACAAAAAAAAAAAAAAACTAGCCAGGCGAGGTGGCGGCGCCTGTAGTCCCAGTTACTCGGGAGGCTGAGGCAGGAGAATGGCGTGAACCCGGGAGGCGGAGCTTGCAGTGAGCTGAGATCCGGCCACTGCAACTCCAGCCCGGGAGACAGAGCGAGACTCCGTCTCAAAAAAAAAAAAAAAAAAAATAGCTTAGCTGAGTGTGGTGGTGCACACCTATAGTCCTAGCTACTTGGGAGGCTGAGGTGGGAGGATCATTTGAGTCCAGGAGGTCGAGGCTGCAGTGAACCATGACCACACACTGCACTCCAGCCTGGGTGACAAAGTGAGACTCTGTCTCAAAAAAGGAGAAAGATTAAAAAAAAAAAAAAAAAGGAAATTAGGGGGCTATTCAAGTGCCGTAATGAGGTTTATTTGTCTTAGCTTTGTTAAACTCAAGGGAAACCAACTGCTGTGGCCAAAATACTATCCTCTCTGGCTAGGTACAATAATTGGGTACAAGTCAGCTAGGATAGCAACTTTAAATGATGGAAGATTACAGACATCACTAAATTCAAAAGGCTTCACAGTATTCACACTAAGCCTAGTTACTTTTTCTTCAATTCATACCTTAAGCTGTGGTTCATCTTCATCCAGAAGAGAAATAATTCCAGCTATGAGAGAAAAGATGTAACATGATTATGAAACACATTCTCATTAAAGTGGAAATTAACACCTGGTCAAAAATATATGATGGCTGAAAAACAATTTTTTTGAGGGGTAACTTCTCTAGGGGAATGATTATTTTTCTTTGAAAGTGTAAAGGTTTATATCTCAAGTTTAAGACTTAACTATATTATCAAACCCTCATGGCACCACATATATCACATCACTTGCCTAATTCAATGGTTTTCAAAGTGTGGTCCCTGGAATAACAGCATTAGCATTGCTTGGGAACCTGTTAGAAATACAAATTCTTGGCCCCACTCCAGATCTACTGAATCAAAAATTATGGAGATGGGGCCCAGTACTGTGATTCTTTTGCTTCCTATAGTTTGAGAACCATTGGCCTAATTTACTGATTAAAATGGGAAACTTTCCTGTACAATTTTAGAATAAAATTATTCATACAAAATAAATCAACAGTTATAAGATTACTTACAAAAATGGGAGCATTTAGTCATCAACTCAACAAGGTAAAATACTTCAATTATTTCAAGGTGTGTATATTATGGCACCTCTTTCTTATCACAAGTAACCTGGGTTTTACTAAATGATGAACAATCATACTCATTCTGAATTCAATTACCCAAGCACAGTGTTCTCCATATGGCTTCTCTTAGCCTCAGGGTATTACCACTAACATAGGAGAGTAAAAGGAATAATTGTCCTCTCCAAAAGAACACAGCTTGAAATATAGTCAAAGGTCAAAGGGATTATTGGAAAAATGATATGGGAAATTATTGTACTTAGACCACAAAGGAAACCACTCTCAAATGTTTTCCATGTGGGTTTTAAAATCATTCCAGAACACTGAGTTGAAACTGTGATTTGATTAAAAAGTGTCAAGGCAACTTAGTTAGATGTAGCCATTTCTAATGGACAAGTATAGGTTTGCCAAATAGCTTAAGCAGTCTTCAGAGAGCCATACAGGAAAAGATACAAAATCTACCAAGCAAAACTAAAGTAGCATAAAAGCAGATATAAAGAACCTCTTGGTACTCCAGGTTGGTATGACAAGGCCAGAACAGGGATTCTGAATGGACAGCACAGGGAACAGATAAATTTCAAAATTCAATCAATGAAAAAGAAAAAATTGCAAACTAGTGATAAGGAGTAAGAGGACAGGCCAGAACGCTTTAAATGTAGAACAGATCTTAAATAACAGAACACCTAATACTAAAACCGCTACCTATCCTCAATCAATGTATCTGAACGGCTTTTACCAAAAAGGGAGATGGATTTTTACATTCTTTGGTTTGGTTCCACTTATGACTAACCGGTTACATGATTGTCCTGGCTTGGAAACTCAGCCTCTGGCCATGGACCAGAACTAAATAAAATACACTCCATACATTAGTACTTCCCATCTTAAAAACAAAACAGAACCCTCTTCTGGAGAGGGGAGAGAATGGGAAAGGCCTAAGGATGCTAAAAACTTCTTATGCCATTATAGGAACTGAGCAGATATTGGTCTAAACTTGTTGAATCAATTGACAGAAATATTTGGATATTATTTACAAATATGGAGATATGTTCCAGAAGACACAGCTTAAAAGTTGGGAATAGTTGCCTTTGGGGATCAGGGGAGGGAAAGTGAGGTGGGGGACTATTGTTTTAAAGCTTTTTAGCACAACTTGCCTTTATGTGTCTGTATGATGTTTTAAAAAAAAAACACAAACTCACTCAATTTCACGTCTCCTGCCTGTAAGTACCTCTCTCTCTTTCTCTCCACTCCCCTGCATGGTCAAACCTCTTGAAAAAAACTAATAGAACATGTTGAGCTCTTATTCACCACCGTATGCTAGTGCCTAGCAACTGCCTGGTCAATAAATGAATGAACCAATTGACTAATCCACACCAGAACCAGGACACTAGCCTGTTTAGCACCTGGGACAAATTCTAAGCCAACGTGAGCCATAGGACAGAAAACAAAGTGACAAAATATTTTAAAGACAGTTGACAAGTAACCCAATAAACTTCAATGGCATTAATAAACACGTACTATATGATCACCACAGAATCTCAGGAGAGGACCTCAAAAATTATTAGTTTTGCCACCTTAAAGAGGCTTAAAGTCTATTATATTGTCACCAAGTGCTTTTTCAGCCTCTACTTTAAAAACTCAAGGGACTGATGAATTGCTTTGACTAGCTGACTGAGCTCTTCAGTCAAGACATACTTTTGAATTTCTGCCATGCTCTCAGCAGTGTTCTAAGAATTGTGAAAACAAGCTTCCTGCTCAAAATTCTACCAGGGAGAGAAAGACAGTAATCAGGCAAGTAAACAAACAAGGTAACTACAGAGTTGTGGTGGAGAGAGAGTAAGCGTGTTTCAATAGAATGATCAGGGAAGGATAACATTTGAGTGAGAGGAAAGACTGAGAAGCTAAGGGAAAATCTGAGGAAAAGAAGACTAGAAAGGAACAGAATGTGCCAGGGCCCCGAGATAGGAAAGAAACTGACATATTCAAGGAACAAAAAAGCCAGTGTGATTAGGATGTATTGAGTGAAGAAGAGAGTACTACAAGACAAGGTGGGAATCAGATCATGCGGCTCCTTGGTTAAGAGTCTGGATTTTACTGTATGCCAGGGGTGTCCAACCTTTTGGCTTCCCTGGGCCCCAGTGGAAGAAGAACTGTCTTGGGGCACACATAAAATACACTAACACTAATGATAGCTAATGAGCTAAAAACAAAAACAAAAAACAAACAAAAAAAAAACTTTGTGTATAATTTTCACGATATCCGCCACCACAGATAAGAAAAAAAGTCCTTGACAAAGGGTTGGACACGGCTGCTCTAAACACAGTGGAAGCACTGGTGGATTGTAAGCGAAGAAGTATTACGTGATTAAAGTTTCAAAAAGCATACTTCACAAGAAAAACGGACTGTATGGAGGTAATGGTCGAAAACAAAGCCTTAAGGCTGATATAGTAACCCAGACAAGAGATGAAGGTGGTTTGGGCCAAGTTAGAAGAAACAATGGTAATGGATGGATTTGAAATAGAATGAGGCCTATAAGCGGCTAGAAACTGAGTGTTTATTTGATCTGTACAAAGCTCTGACTGGAAAAACTTCCTGATACCGAACTAAAATTCATCTCGCGATCACTTGTATTCCTTGGGGACAAAAAGTCTTATTCCAGGTACAAGTGACAGCTCTTCAAATGTTTGAAAGTAACTATGTCTCCCAGTATCTCCAACGATCTCCTTAACCAATCCTCGTAAAAATAAACTTTCGATCGCCTTACCATTCAGATTACTGTCTTCTGCTCACCAGTTTGTTTACAATAAAATGCTTTTTTTTCGTGGGTCAAGCACAGAGTAGGAAAATGAGAAAAGGGTATGTAAGCAGGCAAGGGAAAAAAGTACCAAGGCTCTGGACAGCTACAAGCAAGTCAACCTGTCGGGGGAGCTGAAGTCTCAATTGAAACTTGATCTCTGTAACTTACTCCATTGCAAAAGTCACTACGTGAATCTACCTATGCAATGGTTTGCGTGTATGAAACCTGCTCCGCAGATCCATCCACCTTTCTTGAATGTACAATCAACAGACTGAGCACATAACCTCGAAAGGGTAAGTAGGCTCGCAGTATAAAGGTATCTCCAAGGCGTCTTCAGGGTCTTCACCGAACCCAAAAGTTATCTGTTTTGAATGAACACCCTTGGGTCGGACCCAGAAATGAGCCATCTCAAACCTAATTCCGGGTTTCATTCTAAGGAGAAAGGAGCTCGGCCACGTCCAGAAACACTTGTGTAGCTGTTAGGCTGCCTGGCCAGGGGGTTGCCATACTATTCAATGGCACAGGGGCCCATCCCACCCCGACCCCCTGCGAGGAAGAACTGGGGCTGGACGACCTCACACGGCCAAGAATGGGAGACAGAGAAAAAAGGGAAACCCTTTTGGGGTAGGGGGAAGGCCCAGGAAGCCCCTCGGGTCCTGGTGCTGGGGTGTGGTTGGGGAAGGATGCCAAGGCGGTCGACCCGGCTCGATTCCCTTAAGCCAGAGAAGCAAGCAGTGGCCTGATCAGACTCCCAGCCCCCGGCCCGGAGGTGGGCCTTAGGCAGCGAGAAGCTGCCCAGGCCAGCGCTCCACCGGGAGGTGCCCAGTCACCGGCCCTGACTCAGCTAAAAGCCGGCGCGACGGCGGCTCCTCCCTCCAGGCGCTGGCTCCGAGCCGCACTCACCGGCCGAGGTGATCATGGCTGCGCCCCTCACTCGCCCGTCGGCTCCCTCGCCGTTTCAGCTGCGCAGTGTATCTGTCAGCTCAGGACCCGCTCAGTTCACCGCGCCTCCTCGCTCCGCGGGTGCGCTGCTCAGTCAGTCGCCTCCTCAGGCCGCCGGCTCTCTTCTCGCCAGGACCCCTCCCGCCCCGGGGCTGCCCGCCGCCCCGCCTGCCGCCCGGCGCGAATTCTCCCCGGGACTGCGTCTTCTGCGCCGCGGTCTACTCCCCAGTTCTCGCGGAAGGGTAAACGGAGAACACCATTGTTGTCTGTAAACCTCCTCGAGGTCAGGAGTACCGCGCGGTGGGAATACTGGTCTGCACCTGAGGTCAGGCATTAGAATGGCCACACCTATAAAGAGAGGACCCCATCATCACCCGCCATTGCTGAGAGAAAGGGTGTTGAGGGGAGGTGCGAGCATTGCGCGCAGTGCCACCTGCTGGTGGGAGGTCTCGCTGCAGCACATCTCCCACCAGCCAATACTTGGGGAATTGGGGCAGCGGCAGACAGCGTTTTTTTAAAAAAGTGGCTTTCAATTGTTTTCTAAAGCAAAACCCATCATAAAAAAAAAAAAAAAGAAAATCCCCACAGAAGTGCTTTATTATCATAATGAATCCACAAGTAATCATTGGCTTATTATAAAGTTAAACAATGAAGGTTTTTACTTACTTTTGGAATAATGTCCAGTGTTGTCAGTGTATTAAAATGTGCAGTAGTTACATGGTGAAAGCCTTTCCAAGAGAGAAAAAATGTCTTCCATTCTTTCCTTCTATCTCCCTAGGTCCTCTTTTGCCCTGACGGCAGTGGGTTCTTCGCTTCTAATACATCTTCAGAAATTTGAAATGGTAGTTGCAATGGCCATTTGCAGTCTTATACTAGCTTCAGTAAGCCAATTTATTTCAAGAGTCAGTACTGAGAAAGTCTTGACAAAGAATAGTGGCAAATGGTAGCATTTTTTTCAGCCACTGGCCATGCACTATCAAGTTAAACTCTTCAATCGGACAGCGATGGCAAGTTCATTTCTACGGCCTTCTACCTAACCTAGGGGCACAATCAATGTCTTGTGGCTGCCAGCGAATTAAATGTGCTTGATAACACATTTTGTTCTATGTGTGAGTTTTTTTTTTTTTTTTAAAAGTTAGAATTCTTAAACTGTGGCTGTTTAAAATATATTAAACATAATTATTGAACACTTTTGAAGAGCCTGTGGCTTGGATTGAAAGGCAGGGCTCGAGAAGATGTGCATGCAAAGGAAACAGATTACTTGGGGTGTCATTCTACAGAGGCACTTCTGTTTTTTTGAGACAGAATCTCCCTCTGCTACCCAGGCTGGAGTGCAATGGCGCGATTTTGGTTCACTGCAACCTCCACCTCCTGGGTTCAAACGATTCTCCTGCCTCAGTCTCCTGAGTAGCTGGGACTACAGGCACGTGCCATCACACCTGGCTAATTTTTGGATTTTTAGTAGAGACAGTGTTTCACCGTGTTATCCAGGATGGTCTCAATCTACTGACCTCATGATCTGCCCACCTCGGCCTCCCTAAGTGTTGGGATTACAGGCGTGAGCCACTGCACCCGGCTCTACAGAGGCACTTCTACCAAGCCCTCACATGAAGACACCTGTGTGCCCCAAACCCCTAGAGGATTCACAAACAAATGCCAACAGGTAATGAAAATGAGTAAAGCAGGCCCAGCAAAAGAAAATACAAGCTCCACAGGATGGCGAATGGCAACTAACAGTGTCAAGGAGGCACTAGGGGGTGGTGGGGACTGTGATAAAGAGTGAGTGACTGGCAGGGCACAGTGGCTGACAACTGTAATCCCAGTACTTTGGGAGGCCGAGGTGGGTGGATCACCTGAGGTCAGGAGTTCGAGACCAGCCTGGCCAACATAGTGAAACCCCATCTCTACTAAAAACAAAAATTAGCCAGGTGTGGTGGTGGCTGCCTATATTCCCAGCTACTTGGAAGGCTGAGGCAGGAGAATCGCTTGAACCTGGGAGGCGGAGATTGCAGTGAGCCGAGATCGCACCATTGCACTCCAGCCTGGCGATAGAGTGAGACTCCATCAAAAAAAAAAAAAAAAAAAAAAAGTGAGTGTCCCATCTAAAGAGAGCAACTGCTACTCAGTTCCTGCTAAGAATGCAGGGTGACAGTTGGAAGACCTATGTTTTTTTCTAAGAGAAGCCAGAAATGAGAATTTCATGCAATATCCCCAGAATTTTAAATGTTGGCTACTAATTCAACATGTTTTAAAACAGAGAGGTGGTCAACGTGCCACCTCTGCTCTTCAAGGAGAAGGCATTCTGTATGAGAGGACAATCCTGTCTTCCACTTGGATGTTGTGTGTGTCATTGCCACAAACCCGTGTGAGCCTCACGTGAACCTGTGAGATGGGCAAAAGGTAAGAAGCTTGGACGCAGACATCAGGCTCCTTCCCCCGGAGGATTCTGTTCTCCCTCCTGGGTGACTGGCCCAGGCCTGTGGCTTCTCCCTCTCCAGTCCATTCTGCATTCTTTAGCCAGAGCAATCTTTTTGAAACTCAACTCTGATTAATTCTGCTCCTTCAAACCTTCAGTCCCCATCTTGGACTCTATTTTTTTTTTTTTTTTTTTTTTTTTTTTGCGTCTTTCTTCTGTGTTTCTGTCCATAGCCGCCTTCTCACTCCCTGCATCCCCTGTGAGAGTGAAATGCCATTGGCTGCTGTGCACAAGGTGGTGGCTCATACAACGTGTCTCTACTGCCCTGCCCTCTCTCCTGAGACTCACACACCTCCCGGGCATCTCTGCTTGGTGGAGTCACAGGCTCCTTCAACTCAGTGACCTCAAAGTTGTGCCCGCTGTTGTGACCCCGGAGTTGTGTGTCTCCTTCCTTGACCTCAGTGTGGGTGAAGGACATCCATCAGCCACTGCAACAGAAATCTGACTCTTCTTTTCTCCCACAACAGTCAGCACCAGATCTCCTCTTTAATCTCTCACACCGGCCTCTCCCATCCTCACTCCATGACCCAATAGTTGCCTCCCCCTCTTCTTTCCAGACCACGACTGCCTCCTACAGCCTTGACTTCCTGCTTACAGTCCCAGAAGCCTTCAGTCCACTCTTCACAGCCAGCCAGGAGCATGATCAGAACCAACATGAGCATGACTTTCTCCTCCAGGATGGTGGGACTATCTTCATGTGTCTGCAGTGTGGCTCTGGCGTGCCACACTCCAGCCATCCTGAACCCCTGAAGCTCCCAGAGTGGCCACATGGCCATGTACTTTGTCGCTGACCTTTGTACCTGCTCGTGTCTCTGTCGTCAAGGCTCTCTCCCCCACACTCCAGGTTAACACCACTTACTTTGAGTCTCAGTCAGGCGGCACCTCCTCCAGGAAGCCTTTCTTGGCCCAGCCCACCATGGGCTCCCTTAAAGCCTTTACTCCACACAGCTGGTATCACATCTCCTTGCCCCAGTCCCAACTAGGCAAGGAACTACTCAAGGGCAATGCCACATCTTGGGTAATTCATCTCACTGCCCACTAGAGTAACTAGCAGTTATTGGGCACATAATAGGTGCTCAATAAATGTTTCTCGGATGATCGGATGAATACCCGGTCATTTAGTTATTGGCACAGGGCTAGAACTCAGACCTACGGTTCTGAAGCCCCTGCCGTGTCCAAGACTCTAAAATGAGCTCTATTTTTTAGAACATAGTGAAATCATGGAAAGAATTCTTAGGATGTGCTCGGTTTAGAAACAACCTCCCTCCAAAGTTGAGTGACACAAAACTTCTTAAAGCCCAATCAAGGTCAGCTGTGGCCTCACACAGGTATGGCTGGGCTGGGAGCCTTGTCATGGTTCGGGGAGGAAATCGCGGCGGTGCCTGACCCTGGGTTATGCGCTCTCTTTCCCGGCGAGGCCACCGTGGTTTCCGAGCTGCCCAGAGCATCTCCCCGCGGCGCCCTCTAGTGGGCGCAATGCCTCCTAGGAGGCGGGCGCTGGGCGGAAGCTGTGACCGCCCCTACCGCACCGCGCAGCCTGCAGGCATTCAAGTCCCGGGTTTTAGAAGGGCTCCGTTCTCCCGTCAAGCAAGAATCGAGCTCGACTGCCTCTTGAGCTGCACGGAGATAAGGTGGAAAGGGGAGGCCCGTGGAGCCCGGGAGCCCGGGAATCAAATCCGTGCTCTGCCACTTCGCAGCGCAGCGCTGTGGCCGCGGGCGTACCCCGAGCCCAGCTTCTCCCGCAAAAGGAAAAGGGATGGCTGGATCCACCTACCTGGCAGGGCCGCCGGGACGCGCAGCGCAGCGCTCAATACACCACGGATTTTATGGCTACTCAGCACGAGGCTGGTGGCTGTTTCACGTACAACACGCGTGCCACATGTTTTTAGAGTAAAAGCATTTATTCATGGGAGCAGAGAGGCGAAACGCAGCCGCGAGACACGGGCCTCCCATGGGTGGGTGCTGGGTCAGAGGGAAATGCCTCATCAAGGCTGGAATTGGTCTGGGTAGACTGAGGTACGAAAGGATCGGTAAGGAACTAGGTTCTCTTCCAAGGATGGTGTCCAGGAGGGCGCATATTTTGGGCAATTGGAAGGCTGCCCTGCCCAAGCCGACTCCTGGACGCCGCTGTCCTGCCCTTGCCCAAGGGTCTGGGGTGACCACCAGCAAGCTCTGGGTGACTGTGGAGGCAAATGCCGCAGGAATCACAATGAACCCCAAGACAGGCCTCTCACCTGTTTCCCGTTTTGTTTTTTTTTTGTTTTTTTTTTTTGTTTTTTTTGATACAGAGTCTCGCTCTGTCACCCAGGCTGGAGTGCTGTGGCGCAATCTCGGCTCACTGCAACCTCTGCCTCCCGGGTTCAAGCGATTCTCTGCCTCAGCCTCCAGTAGCTGGGATTACAGGTGCCCGCTATCATGTCTGGCAAATTTTTGTATTTTTAGTAGAGATGGGGTTTCACTATCTTGGCCAAGCTGGTGTTGAACTCCTGGCCTCAGGTGATCCACCCACCTCGGCCTCCCAAAGTGCTGTGATTATAGGCATGAGCCACCGCGCCAGGCCTCCCCTGTTCTCAAGGGGTGCTGTCCAATACAGTAGCCACCAGCCATAAGTGCTATGGAGCAGCTGCAATGTGGCTAGTGCATCTGAGGAAATGCATTCTAAACTTTAATTAATTGAAATTTAAAAATAGATACTAATTCCATAGCTGCAAAACCTTTGAGTATATTTGAAACAATTTGAGGATGTGTACATTTAATGAAATCTAAATACAGATAAAGTTTTTCTGATGAAAATGTAATATTTGAATTGGGCTCTAAGTGTAAACTTCTCATGGGATTCAAAGACAATATGCAAAACAGAGGGCAGAATGTCTTGATAATTTACAGTTGAAATGATATTTTAGATATATTGGGCTAAATGAAATGTATGATTAAAATTAATTTTATCTGTTTCTTTTTACTTTTTTCTAATGTGGCCACCATAGAAAGCTACCTACGTGCCTGCGTTAGATTCCTTTTAGACAGGGTTGGCTTAGACCTTCTCCTGGGCCTTCTTCCCTCTGACCTCCCATTCAGGCCTGGCCCTTTGGCCTTGCTTCAAGGTTTTGTCCGCTCTTTGGAGCTGCCATATGCTGGGTCAGACCAGAACCGGGGGCAGAGGCTAAAGGTGAGACCCACTCCCTCCTGTCTAGGATCAAGGGGCTGGGGGCGGGGGCTACCCTGGCAGCCAGGAGTTCTGGAGCCAGTGATATACCTGGGACAGTGGTGGTCAGGGTGAGCTTAGGCTGGGGTTGGGGTAATGATTCAGGACAACACCCTGCTCTGAGATATTGTTAACTGGTGAGGAAGAGGAGGAACTCAGGGCTACAAGACACAAACTAAGTTTCTGTAACCACGACTCAAAATCAGGCTTGGTCACAGGACTAAGCGAGGCACCTAATTACTAAGCGAGTGCAGACGAGGACAACAACAAGCCTTCCTTGAGGGTCTCTGAATTTCACTGGTCAAAGAACAGGCAGTCCTCGGTCTGCATTTGTGGCAGGAGTCCCAGCTGGGGCTGGGGAGCCCAGGGAGGACACCAGAGCGGGTTCTCACCCTTGCCAAAACCACAGCCCCACAGTGGCCTCAGCGCCCAGCCCTGGTTTGGACCTGAGCTACCCCACATCCTGGTCCCCACTACAGTGTGAACCATGACATGTCCCAGTATGGCCATCTCTGCCTCCAGTCCCAATTAGGCAGCCCCAAATATAAGCGACCCAGAGGGCTCTGGCTCAGACCAAAAGCATCTGAAGGGTCCATGTGGGATCCTGGCTATCCACCCTGCCCTGCACCTCATTTCTTCCTGAGCTCCAAGGTTACACAAGTGGCAGGCTGCTCAGGCCAAATTCCGCCTCTGTCCCAATCCTTGATCCACTAACACACAATACCAGGTCAGAAGCGGTTATGCAGCCCCTGGATACAAACAGCCAGCTTCCTGCACTCACTCACTGGGCTGGCTATGTTTGCCATACAAACAGGACAAAGTCCAGGCCTCCTGACCCCAGGGAATAAAGCCTGCAGCTTTGCTTTGCTACACTTTAAAGCACAGGCTGCTTTCAAGTTAACTAGGCACTCCTTCGCCTTCTCCAGCAAGGCTGAATCCATGGTTCTCTGCTAGTGTAGGTGGGCTCAGCTCCTGGCCCCCTTGCAGGCTTGCCTCAAGTTTTGGGTTTGACAACCAAGGGACTCTTGTGCACTAAAGTTTGGAGACAAACACTTTGAGAGGAGAAAAAGTGTGACCCAAATAGTAGAAAGCATTCTCTGAGACTCAGTTAAGATTGTTTTAGCTCTGGTTAATCATGCATGTGTGTGCTCACACGCTCACACACACACCGTTGTATCCTATGCTGAATGCTATCTTTTCAAAAATCTGGCCAGTAGCTCATGCCTCTCATCTCAGCACTTTGGGAGGCCGAGGTGGGAGGACCACTTGAGCCCAGGAGTTTGAAACCAGCCTGAGCAACGTAGTGAGACCCTGTCTCTATAAAAATGTAAAAATCGTTTTCTAAATACGTACTTATGCTTTTAGCTACGGGTTTTTTAATCCCAGCTGGCAGGGCAGGGGAGATGTCATCCAGGGCAGAGGTTGGGAGGCTTTCAGGCCACAGATTTCCACCATCTGCCAAGCTTCCCTGCTCTCCAGGGTCCCGGTTAGGAGCCCCTTATGAGAATGAAGAAGATCCATTTTGCTTTCAATAAGATATCAACGAGGTACTTCTTGGTTTTATTAGATATGGGAATTTCCAATTCAAGTCAGAAGCACCACAACCACTGCCATATTAGAAAGATTAGTACCCGAGAGCCCAGACTGTCACCCGGCTGGAAGCCTCTGGAGGAGGGCTCCCAGGGACCACTGACCTAATCAAGGGCCTCCTCCTTCACACACCACCCTCCACCCCAACCTTTATGCCTTCTTAGAGTCCTTCAGGGAAGGGACCCACTGTCAAGATTGTCCTTTCTGGCACCTAACTCTTCTGTCTGCTAGAAGACAGCAATGAGACTGCCCCTACAATGATGATGCCTATGGTGACCACATCTCAAAGAAGCTGAGATGGATCTCAGCCCTTTATTGTCACTTGGGAGGGAGAACCCAAATCTTAGTAAACAAAGACTTTCTCTCTTGAACCATTCACAGGAATACTGAAGGTAATGAAAATGAAAATGTGTAAACCATCCTTTAGAGCAGAGGCTACAAACTCACCTGCCCGCCTGGACCAGCACCGGGCAGACGTCCTCCATGAGTGAAGTGCAGTGGGGGATGGGAAGGGTGGGGGAGGGGGTAACGGTGGTGGGGGTGAGCCGCAGCAGACTTGAGATGACAGCATGCCCCATCCTCCACCCAGAAAACTAGGTATTTTTTATACGTAATCTCCCGAGTTTCAAATATTGTCAATACATACAAAAGGTTATGAAGCCTTATAACTTCTGCCCTAGGCAAATTCCACACTTAAACAAAGCTCCCTCTCCCACCAAATAAGAAAACTTTAACAAGGTGATTACAAAGAAAATAAGAAATAGAAAATGGGCCGGGCGCGGTGGCTCAAGCCTGTAATCCCAGCACTTTGGGAGGCCGAGGCGGGTGGATCACGAGGTCAGGAGATTGAGACCATCCTGGCTAACATGGTGAAACCCCGTCTCTACTAAAAATACAAAAAACTAGCCGGGTGTGGTGGCGGGCGCCTGTAGTCCCAGCTACTCGGAGGCTGAGGCAGGAGAATGGCGTAAACCCGGGAGGCGGAGCTTGCAGTGAGCCGAGATCGCGCCACTGCACTCCAAGCCTGGGTGACACAGCGAGACTCCGTCTCAAAAAAAAAAAAAAAAAAAAAGAAAAAAAAGAAATAGAAAATGATAGCAGCTTCAAACATACCAGTCTCCCTGTTTTAAAACAAAATCAATAAAATCAGTGAATCACAATTCATTGAGCTCATTCTTGTCTACAAGGAAGCAGCTGGATGGATCTACTGGCAGGTAGTCCTGCAGGATTAAAATGAGGCCCACTGCCAAAAAAAAAACCCCAAATAAGATGCCGTCCTGCTTGTCCTCATACCATCCTCATCAGGCAGGGAAGGAATAGGATTAGACTCCCTATTAGGGAGAATAGGTTGAGGCACAGAGCAGGAAGGGCCCCTCCTCAATATCACAGAGCCCCTCTGTTGGGTCAGACCAGAACTGGGGGCAGAGGCTAAAGGTGAGACCCATTGCTGTCCAGGGGCAAGGGGCTGGCGGTAGGGGCTACCCTGGCAGCCGGGAGTTCTGGGGCCAGTGATATAGAGCCCCCCAACCAAAACAGGTTTCCCATTGCACCATTTGGCACCATCTTGGAGACAGCTGAAATAACGAATCAAAGTTAGGCAGCACCTTGCAGGGCACTGAGCAAATAGTAGGCACAGTTGTGTGTCTCCTGAGTAAACTGTGCATCATGAATGAAGGGAGCTACTTCCCTCAGCTAGTGCCTCCCCTCCAGGGAAATCCAGGAGCTGCCTTTGCCATTCCGAAGACTCTGGATTTCTCCAAGGCAGGCAAAGATGACAAGGGAGGTAATGGTGAGTTCCCTCTGCGAGTAAACACATGGATTTCCCGGCTCTAAGGGAACATCATCGGTTCTGTCAGACTCACGGACACACAGGAAGGGATTCCAGAACCCCACAGAAACACAGAACCCAGCGGGGCTGTGTCTGCAATAAGCTTAGGCTCGGACCTGAGACCTACAGCAAGTCCATACCCAGTAGTCCAAGCCCCTGGCTTTCCTTCTGTTTGGTACCTAGAGGAATTCCCTAGCATCCTTATACCCAGAGGACTTGGCACAGAAAGTCGATGTCAACATGAGAAAGAAAGAGGCTCTTTGTTCTCCCAGGCATGCATGGCTATTTCTGTCCCCGCCCTGAGGCACACAGACCTTCTTGGCCCTGGCCCGACAAGCCCCCAGGGCAACAGTGTGGTCTTTATTTTGGCTTGCTCTGGGAGCCAAGGTCCAGGGAAGCCTGACCCTCTGTGCTCTGGGGGACCGTGACAGGGAGAAGGCATTGGCTCAGCCAGAATGTCTCAAAGGTACTACAACTGGCATTGAATGGACCAATTCTTTGCTGTCGGAGACTGTTCTGCACATTGTGGGATGTCCACTAGATGCCAGGTGTGCCCCCACAGTCACTGTGACCCCCTCAACACACACACGTTTCCAGTGCTGCCTGGAGGGACAAGCTGCCCCTGGTTTAAAGTCACTGGGCTGGTGGCCCCCTCATGCATTTGTGAAACAGAAGGCCCAGAGACTAAGTGACATGTGTAAGGCCACACCTCAGCTCTGATGACTTCTGGCCCAGAATTCTTCCCAGCTGCACTCTCAATGATTGGTGCCCATGCATGTGCCCGGAACACTGCAAACACACCATGGGATGCCACAGCTCTGCAGAGCCTCAAAGCAGAGAGCTATCTGTCTCAGTGGCTCAGAGAAACCGAGCAAGAGAGACAAAATAACCTCCCTGCGATCAGACTCAGCAAATGCTGGGTGGGGAGTAGGTTCCCCGGGGAGACACTGTTTTAGGTCCTGCTTGTCCTAGTAAGTCCCACCGTCTAGCTGGTAACTGTGAGTGTGGCAGGCCTCCAGCAGGCGGGGCTTTCTGTAGTCTCCATGGAGACCTGGGGGCCAGTGAGAGGGAGCCAGCCCCCAGCCTGTAGGTTAGAGCCAGGGACAGCCCAAGGGTCCAGCCTTCATCTTGATTCTCCAGTGGGCTCAGCAGGAGTGTGGACAACTCCATCACAGGCTTCTGACCCCCTTCCAAGGTCCTCACAGTCTCCATTGGGAAATACGGCTGTTAGTGCCAGCTCCTCCTCAGGTTCCTGGAAGTTTTCTGGAACACAGGAGAAGAAATCACTGAATCAGAAGAGAAAGGTTATGAGTGAGTTATCTAGGAAGGAAAAGGAGAAAGTTGGCCCCAGCAAATATCTACTTAAAAACTAAAACAAAATACATATCAAAAACCTTAACAATGTACATACCCTTTGACCCACAAATTTCACTTCTAGGATTTTATCCTAAGAAAATAATTAGGAATAATTAGTGGACCTGCTGGAGCTATCTTGCTACTGGCCTAAGGATGAAACTGACACTGAAGATGGCCCAACAGAGAGAAAGAGCAAGCCTGGGTCCTTGCTGGGGTCCCTGACCCCCTGAATCAACTAACTCTGAAGCTGACTCCACCTCTGGACTGTCTTTTAGGTGAGATAATGATTTCTCTTACTGCTTGTGCTAGTGTGAGTCATGGTATCTTTACTTGCAGTTGAAAGTGTCCTGATTCAATGTCCAACAATGGGACTGGTTGAGTGAACTATGGCTCACTCACATAATGGGATTCAGGCATTAAAGATAATACATAAAATTCCACAGACCTAAACACACACACACACACACACACACACACACACACACACACATATTGAATAGAAGTAAAATTGGGGAAATCTGAATAAGATCTGTGGATTGTGCCAATGTCAATATCCCGTTTGTTCTATTGCACTACAGTTTTGCAAAATGTTACCATTGGGGGAAACTGGGCAAAGTGTACGCAGGATCTCTCTGTGTGATTTCCTTTTTGGTTTTTTGAGACGGGGTCTCACTGTGTCACTCATGCTGGTCTCGAACTCCTGAGCTCAAGCTATCCTCCTGCCTCGGCCTCACAAAGTGCTGGGATTTCTGTATGATTTCTTGCCACTGCGTGTTAATCTAGAATTACCTCAAAAAAGAAAATATGTTATTGACATATAATTATTGCTGTGGAAGGCAGTTATAGTATGTTATTGATGAAGAAAGAAGATTCCAAAACAGTAAGTACAGTCACGTGCAACATAATGACATTTTGGTCAATTATGAACCTTAATAAGAGAGTGGTCCCATAAGATTGAAACACAGCTGGCCGGGCATGGTGGCTTATGCCTGTAATCCCAGCACTTTGGGAGGCCAAGGCGGGCGGATCACAAGGTCAGGAGATTGAGACCATCCTGGCTAACACAGTGAAACCTTGTCTCTACTAAAAATACAAAAAATTAGCCAGGTGTGGTGGTGGGCGCCTGCAGTTCCAGCTACTCGGGAGGCCGAGGCGCAGGAGAATGGCGTGAACTCGGGAGGCGGAACTTGCAGTGAGCCGAGACTGCGCCACTGCACTCCAGCCTGGGCAACAGAGCAAGACTCCATTGCAAAAAAAAAAAAAAAGATTGAAACACAGCTAAAAAATTCCTGTCACCTAGTAACCTTGTAGCTGTCCTGATGTTGCAGTACAAAGCATTACTCACATGTTTGTGGCAATGCTGGTGGAAACCTACTGCACTGCCAATCATACAAAAGTCTAGCACATACAGTTATATACCGTGGACAATGTAGACAATACTTGATAATAATAAGAAATGACTGTTACTGTTCTCTCTCTCTCCATATATATACATATATATACACATATATATGGAGAGAGAGAGAGAGAGAGAGAGAAAGAGAGCAATGCCGCTGGAGTGCATTGGCAAAATCTCGGCTCACTGCAACCTCTGCCTCCCAGGTTCAAGCAGTTCTCCTGCCTGAGCCTCCCAAGTAGCTGAGATTACAGGCAGTGCCACCGCGCCTGGCTAATTTGTGTATTTTTAGTAGAGATGGGGTTTCACCATGCGGGCCAGGCTGGTTTGGAACTCCTGACTTCAAGTGATCCGCCAGCCTCAGCCTACTACATGTTTTAACATTATTTTAGAGTGTACTCCCTCTACTTACGTATGTATATATATAAAGATATATATATACACACACACATATAAAGTTTACATATATATATAGTTAATTGTAAAACTGCCTCAGGCAGGCCCTTCAAGAAGTATCCAGAAGAAGGCATTATCGTAGGAGGTGACAGCTCCATGTGTGTTATTGTCCCTGAAGACCTTCCAGTGGGACAAGATGTGGAGGCAGAAGACAGTGATACTGATGATCCTGACCTTGTGTGTAGGTGTAGGCTAAGGCACATGTTTATGTCTTAGTTTTTAGCAAAAAAAAAAAAAAAAAAAAAAAAATTAAAATAGGAAAAGCTTATTGAATAAGGATATAAAGAAAGAAAGTATTTTTGTACATTTCTACAATGTTTTGTGTTTTAAGCCAAGTATTACTACAAAAGAGGCAAAAAGCTTTTAGTAATTTAAAAAGGTTTTTTTTTTTTTTGAGACAGTCTCATTATGTTGTGTAGGCTGCAGTCCAATCGCAGGATTACAGCCTTGAACTGTTGGGCCTGAGCGATCCTCCTGCCTTGGCCTCTGGAGTAGCAGGGACTACAGGCACGCACCATCACACCTGGCTACAAAATCAAAAAGTTTATAAAGTAAAAAAGTTACAGTAAGCTAAGGTTAAGTTATCGTTGAAGAAAGAAATATTTTACAATAAATGTAGTGTAGCCTAAGTGTGCTGTGTCTCTATAGTCAACGGTAGTGCACAGTAATGTCCTAGGTCTTCCCATTCACTCACCACTCACTTGCTGACTTAGCCAGAGCAACTTCCAGCCTTGCAAGCTTCATTCATGGTAAGTGCCCTAGGCAGATGTACCGTTTTGATCTTTTATAGCATATTTTTACTGCGCCTTTACTATGTTTAGGTATGTTGAGACACACAGCTACTTACCACTGTGTTACAGTTGCCCATAATATTCAGGACCGTAACCTGCTGCACAGGGTTGTAGGCTAGGAGCAACAGGCTATGCCGTGTGCCATAGGCGTGTAGTAGGTTGTACCTTCCAGGTTTGTAAGTACACTCTATCGTGTTCACATGACAAAATCCCCTAAAGATGTATCTTTCAGAATGTATATCCCTGTCATTAAGCAACTCATGATTGTATAAATGCATGTGATTATGACATCCTATATTTATCATATAGTATCAATGTGTGTACATAGTCCATAAATGCCATTTGCATTTTAACACATTCACTTCTACATGAGATTTGTACATACCACAGAGAGAGAAATTATCCAAAATTTATGTAAAATGGTTAATGATTCTAATGATTCTGTTGCTTCATCTTTTCTCCTTTAGTTTCCAGGTATATCCAAAATGAAGGCAGAGGGGTTGAAGCTAGCATTTTTGCAATTAAACATTTTAAAAATCTGCTGCATTTTGAAGATGATATAGGAGTTTATTAAATTTTAAATAGCACAAGGAGAGATAGGTAAATAGAATGGTGTACCCCAAAATATAATTGTAGTTATCTCTGCATGATGGAATTAGTGAATGGTATTTCACATTTGTTTTCTTTCTTTTTTTTTTTGTTTATTTTTTTTTTGAGTTTTCAAATATGATAGGCAGAATTCTAAGATAGCCCCCAAGATTCTGGCCCCTTAGAAAGCCCTTCCTTGAGTCTGATGGGCTCTGTGAATGTGACAGCTTAGTCACTCTGGGGCGTAGGGTGCCTCTCTGACAAACGCAGTGGCTAGTGACTCCCTTGACCCCTTAAGTTATATGAACTCCCTCCTAGCAGACTGGAGAGGGGGTTCTCCTGCTGGCTGAAGGAGGATCTCTTGTGAGAGGGCTTGTGAGAGCAAGGAATGGCAGGGGCCTCGGAGCTGAGAGCAGTCCCAGCTGACAGCCAGCAAGAAGTCAGGGACCTAATCAGTGCCTTTGAAGCTGCGAAGCTTGCAATTATTTATTTATTTATTTATTTTGAGATGGAGTAGCTGGGATTACAGGCATGTGTCACCACGCCTGGCTAACTTTGTATTTTTAGTAGAGATAGGGTTTCACCATATTGGTCAGGCTGGTTTTGAACTCCTGACCTCGGGTCATCTGCCCACCTCGGCCTCCCAAAGTGCTGGGATTACAGGCATGAGCCACCATGCCCGACCTACTTGCGATCATTTCTTATGCAGCAATGAAGACTGACACATCAACTAATGGTTTTCTTTCTTAAACAAGAGGCACAATGAAAGTTAATTTTGAACCACCGTTCATTGTTTCTGTAACAAAGCTATACTTCTCAGTGCACTTTGGGACAGGGCTATGTCCATTCAGCAGGCTACACCCTACCGAGTACTGTAGCCACTCCCATCCACGGCATAACTATCCACAGTTTCAGTTACCTGCGGTACAGTCCAATAAGATATTTTCAAAGAGATACCTCATTCATGTAACTTTTATTATATATTGTTAAATGTCTTCACTGTGCCTAGTTTATAAATTAAGCTTTATCATAGGTATGTATGTACAGGAAAAAACAGTGTATACGTCGGGCTTAGCGCTACCCATGGTTTTAGGCATCCGCAGGTGTCTTAAAGCATCTCATGTGGCAAAGGGGAGAATCAGTGCGCTTCCTATGTCCCTAACATCAGCATTGACATCTAGGGGTGTCTTCCCCTTCCCCTTCTCCCTCACTTCCATTTAGTGGCCTGATGATTCCACCCAGGTGTGGCTCCCGGCTGAGTTTTCTCCCCTCCATTCCCACTGCCCAGGTCGGGCCCAGGTCACCTGTTACCCCTCCTGGGACATGGCAGCCTCCTCCTAGCTGGGCTCTGCCGAGGTGTCTCCCTCTCCTGGAGTCCACCTCTCTAAACACACCCCAATCTCTCCACTCAGCAATCGCTCACGGCACACTACTTCTGAAGGCTGCACATCTGGGACCCTGATTTGGTCCAAACTCTTCCCTTCAGCCTTGGCCCTCACTGGTTTCCTTCTGCACCTTACTCCCGGGGCCTCTCGATGGTGGTCCCTTGTCTGATCATGACATCATGCTGTCACTCCTTAGCTCAGTGCTCCTTTTCTAAACCTTCCCATTTCTGCCTATGAAAATCCCTTCATCCCCCAGTTCAAACGTCACTTGCTCCAGGACACTCCCTGGATCCTCCAGGGAGACTCGCTGTGTTTGGTCCCATGCACCCCAGCATGCACCTGGAGACGCCTTTGTTACAATCCTCCCCATACTGTCTTTATTAGGTGGAGACTCCTGGGGAAAGAACCCAGTCTGACCGAGCGCATGTGCCCACTGCCTGGCATATGGACACCTCACATTGCTCACCCCCACACCTGGCACATGGCAAGCACTCCATAGATGTTGGTCCACTCTGTCCCTAAGGTCCCCAAGTTCACGTGACCACTCCCATAATTCCGTGCACCTGGCCCTCAGGGTGCAGGAAGTCGGGGAGCACTCACCATGAGCTGGGCTTCTGCAGGCAGCAACATCCTGGTCCTTCCTCCCGCTCCAGGGACCCCAGGAAAAGCAGGCCAGCAGTCCAGGGAGGCCTGGTCTCTCCCAGGCTCCTTCCACTAGGAAGAACACAAAACCTGAATCAGAGGGTCACATGGTTTCCACTTCACAAGACTGAGAGATTTTGTTTAGCAAATCAAGAGCCTCAACTGTCAACTGCTCTAGTTTTAACTGTCTGATTAAAAACACGAAGTCTGACTTGCAAAAGTGGGTGGGTTTTTGTACTTTAAAAACGAACTTTAAAAATGATTTCTTTACTTTATCTATGTTATCTCATTTAATTCTCACAAAAACCCTATGATGTAGGTACCATGTTGGGGAAACTAAAGCATTGAAAATGACATGAAATTAATTACAATTACATAGCACCAAACAAAATACTCAAAGAGCTGCACATTCCCTCTGATTTTAGTTCAAACTCTTTCTTGGCAGGAATAGATATATGTTTTAGTAATCTATAAAGTCAACAGGAACAAGGTTGTTTATTTGTTTGGTTGGTTTTTTTTTAAAGACTTCAGGCAACCAAAACAAGGAAAATCCTTGTTCATAATCTTTGTTCAGGACCTATTTACTCTCAACCTGCGCCCAAATGTAATCAGACTGTATCCTTAGTTTTTCAACCCAAAAGCAGCTGGATTAGGTACCACAAACTGGGTAAAAGGGCACTGCCAAAAGGCAAGCAACCTAGAATAAAAATTATCATCAGACGGTGAGGAAAGAAATCAGAAAACTTTAAAAAAACAGATGCAACCACTAGCGAAATCTTAGTGACATGAATCCATTTGATGTGAGGATAATAGTGCTGTCCATTGCAAAAGCGGCAAAGAAATCAGTGGGCTATAAGTTATAATTACACTCGTTACCTTTAGTCATTTGTGAGGTTTAATTTTGTTCAGTATGTTTTCATAAAAGTAGGAAAGTGCTTAACATAGTAGAGAACAATTCCTTTGCAAAGTGTTAAAATCTCAAAAGTATTAGTGTTTATTTAAAAGGAAGGGAGGATTCATTCACTCTTTCTGCATGCCAGGCATGGTATCAGGAAATGGGACTGCGTATGGTGTTTAAACCCACAAGAGAACAAAATCATGTTCACAAGGGAACGAAAAATCATGTGGTAAGAGCTCAGAGAGCAAAGCGATAAAGGGTTCTGGGATTTCGCCAGTGAACTTGCAAATGGGAGCAGGGAAAGTCAAGGAAGCCTTCCTGGAGGAGGAAGTCCAGTTCTGAATGCACAAATGGGATTGGCCAGGTGAGGAGGAGGGAGGAGAAAAGGCTCTCAGGCTGAGGCAACAGCAATGTGTCTACAAAAAGTTTAGGAGGGACTGGGCGTGGTAGTTCACGCCTGTAATCCTGGCACTTTGGGAGGCCAAAGTGGGTGGATCACTTGAGGTCAGGAGTTCGAGACTAGCCTGGTCAATATGGCGGAACCCCGTCTCTACTAAAAATACAAAAATTAGCTGGGCGTGGTGGCAGGCGCCTGTAGTCCCAGCTACTTGGGAGGTTGAGATGGGAGAATCGCTTGAACTCGGGAGGCGGAGGTTGCAGTGAGTCGAGATCGCACCACTGCCACTCCAGCCTGGGCAACAAAGCAAAACATCATCTAAAAAAAAGAAAAAGCATGCACTCTTTAGGGTACAGAAAATGTGTGTGAATTCCCTTCTTTCCCTAGGAGGCCAGGTCAGCAAAGCGGTTGAAACCAAAATCAGAACAATCACAACCTCAACAAAAAAAAGGGATTGCGCCCTAAGGGAGGAGGGTTAGGGCAGGCGCACCCGCCTAGGCAGGTGAATGTGACATTGGTAGCATCACAGGTACCAGGTCTCCTTGCTGGGACCCCCCGCCCCCCGACCAACGCCAATACCCCAGGAGACACACAATACAGCCACCCTCTGCATTATCTACTTAAGAGGAAGAGGCTGGAGGGCGTGAAGGGCTGCCCAGCTGGGCAGTGAGAGAAAGCAAAGATCTCCTGGGTTTGCCAGATGCAGCAACTCCTAATGTGCATGTTTTCATCCTAGAACACGGGAGAGTTCCCGTAAAGCCTTGCGTTCCAGGAGGAAGGAGATCCTGACCCTTTTGCTGATGGCAGCAGTCACGGGGGCTGGGAAAAGACCCTTAAACCCCTTCCACCTTTTAGGAGAATGTGGAGGGAAAAGGTGGCCTCAGCAGACCTGGGGGAGGCAGAGAGACACAGCAGTTGGGTGCACAGCCTTGGTGGGCGGCCAGAAATCACTAGAAAATGTGCTCTTAGTCCCTCTCACCTCCCCACTCTCCAAGTCCCGAGCACCCGTTCCTTGCCCTCTTAATAAAACCAGGGCTTCCAAGAAGCCTCCACCGCGCTGGACATGCCCCTCCGCCCCTCCTAGGGCTCCCGACGCATGTCTAGCTGCGCAGCGCCCTAGAATTTAGCTCCTGATACCGCCAATCTCCTTAGCCCCTATCCACCCCCTTGAAACTTTCCCATCCCAAGGCTTTCCCATTTCCTTCCCTAACCCTCTTTTCCTCTCCCCGCCCTCACCCACCCCCTAACTCCTAGATCTCGGCCCTGCCCGATTCATCCCTTCTCTCTACCCACTCCCTCTGCCTTCTGCTCGGCCTCTCAGCTTTCCCACGCCCCCTAGGCATCTCCCGTGCACTCGGGACCCTTTCGGGACAGACTCGACCCCCTACGCAGGGCCTGTTCTCTGCTAGCTGCGCGGCCTGGCTCTAGGCACCTCCCTGCTCTGAGCCTCAGTTTACCTCGGTGCTCAATGAGGGGGACTGGCCAAAGGGGTCCAACTTGGGGGACGTGCCCGAGCTACCGCCCGCCCGCGCCCCGCCGGGCCCCGCGCAGTCTCACCTGGTTGCCCGGCTCCTGCGGCTTGCAGGGCCCTGCAGGCAGCCGCCTGGACGGCCAGGCAGGAGGACGGGAGGCCGGGGCAGTAGGCGGCCGCCTGCACGGGACCTCCCGCCTGGCGGCCGAACACGGCGCGCAGCAGCGCCTCCAGCAGCCGCAGCCCCGGCGCCACCGCGTCCTCCGGCCCGGCCTCGGCCACCAGCACCCCGACCAGCGCCGCCCCGGCCCGCCGCCGGCCGCGCACGTCCCGCAGCATCTCCCGCAGGCGGCGCCGCGGCTCCCGGGCGGTCAGGGATGACGCGCGGCACAGCACGAAGACCAGCTGCGAGCGGATGGCGCGCGCAGCCGCCGCCCCCGCCGTCCTCGCCGCCCCAGTCGTCCGCGCAGCCCTCTGCGCCCCGCGCGCCGCCCCGGGCCCCGCGCCCTCTGCAGCCGCGCCGCCTGGCTTGCCCGCGCCTGGCTCCGGCGGGAACACCGCTCTTGCGAAGTCCTGCAGGAGCGCGCGGCTCTGCTCGCGCTCCCACAGCTCGCCCACCAGTAGCACCTGCCCGCGGCCCCCAGCCGCCTCCACCAGCGCCTGGAAGGGCGGCTCGGTCGGGCGCGCGGGCCGGGCCGACAGCGCCTCCAGCTCGCGCTCCATGCTGGCTGCCGCCCGCCCTCTGCGGCCGCTGCGGCTCGGGCGCACCCGCTGCCCGCCTCTCGGGGCGGTGGCGCCCCGGCACGGAGGACACGCCCCGGAGGGCCGAGCCAGCCGGACCCCCGGGCCCCCGGGCGGGGCCTCTGTGTGCACGCTCCCCTGGGCGCAGCCCTCATCGAGGGCCCGGGTTGGAGAAGAGGGCTTTCCCCCCAGCCCTCCAAGGGTGGCTCCTCCCGAAGTCCCTGCGCAGACGTGGGAAAACGGAGAGTCATTCATTCATTCATTAATCCATGCCACACATACTCACTGAGCACCTACTAGGTGCAGGCGCTGGGCAGCCGAGGGTGGGAAGACAGACAATTAATCCCATCACTAGATAAGATGGTTTGGAGACCTGGAGCAGAGTCCCGCACAGTTTGGGGTTTTGCGGAGGTGGGGTGGAGGGTAGGGGGGTAAGGGGCGGAGGGCGCAGATAAGTGGGTAGGAAGGTGAGATAAAAGAGAGCACGCAGGGGTTATTTCTGCCATCCAGCTTTCCTTCTGGTCTTCAACATTTAGCAAAAACTGACCGAGGGTCCACTATTTCCACAAATATTTATTGTACTGCCCTAGGCGCTGGGGGTGAAACCCAGACTGTTTCCGTAAAGCAGAAAGTCAAGGGGGCCAGATGCAGGACACCGATGGTGCTCTGATCTGCGTGGGGGGCAAGGGGCCAGGTCAGAAGCAGGAATGCATTTCCCTTCCTTGTAAGGATCTAGGTCAGCCTTGTCCAATAGAACATTCTGCGATGATGGAAAAGTTTTATATTATCTGCACCATATGTGACTATTATTGAGTACTTGAAATCTGGCGAGTGCAACTGAAGAACTGAGTTTTACATCTCACATAATTTTTAATGAAATGTAAAATTAAAGCAGAAAGTGACAAGATGATAATGTACTTAAAGGGCTGGCGCCTTCCTCTGAATAGTACCCTAAAGATGCCGCAGAAGGAAGAGGGGAGTTAGTAAGGACTCTGAGAAACCAGTGTAAAACCGGGAAAGGCCTGTCGCCTCCTCCCCTCAGTGCTATAGAAGGGGGATGGGCTGAGCGAACACTATACACTTATGCTCTTTTCTTTGCCTGCATTGGCCTGAGTAGACCATTTCTTAACCCCATCTCCACCCCCCACCACTGCCATGGTGCTAGGAGGCAGAAAACAGCTGTGCTAGCCAGGGATGGCGATATCAGGCTGGGGCTAGCAGCACGGAACAACCAGACCGGGCAGCCTCTTCTTCTCACTTCATGAGTCAGGAATTCCAACCACAAGACCCACCATATGAAAGAGCATTCATTGGCCAGGGGAGAGTGCCGAGAAGTTCCCTGAGTGGGGTGTCTGGTGTGTGTGAGGGTGGTACATGGGGAGTGGCTACATTCACATTTGATGCCAGAGGCAAGTCCCATCACACCCCTCTTCCTTAAGCTCCCAGGTGGGATATAGGAAAAGCCTAGGTTTACTCATCCCCAGCCAAGGTAGCTGATATCTAGGGAAACGTGAATTCACTGGGAAAAATAATTAGACTTCTGGGGCCGGGTGCTGTGGCTTATGCATGTAATCCCAGCACTTTGGAAGGCCAAGGCGGGTAGATCATCTGAGGTCAGGGGCTCGAGACCGGCCTGACCAACATGGAGAAACCCTGTCTCTACTAAAAATACAAAATTAGCCGGCCAAGGTGGCGCATACCTGTAGTCCCAGCTACTTGGGAGGCTGAGGCAGGAGAATGGCTTGAACCCAGGAGGTGGAGGTTTTGGTGAGCCAAGATCATACCATTACACTCCAGCCTGGGCATCAAGAGCAAAACTCTGCCTCAAAAAATAAAATAAAATAAAATAAAATACAAAATAAAAATAATTAGATTTCTGGAAAGTATAAAACAAAGCAGGTTTAATGGATATATGAATTAAGATTCATTTCTTAATGACACAGACAATACTAATAACAATGAAAACTTCTTTTTCTCTTTTGTAGAATCTGGAGATGGACAGTTTGTGGCTGAAATAGTATAATAGTTCTGCTTTACTAGGTGTTTGAGGACTCAAATTTCATACCAGGTCACTGTTGCCCTCTGACATCTTCATGATCCAAATTGGCAGCTAAAACTTGGGGCATCACACCTGTATTCCCAGAAGCTGGATAGTAGAAGGACTAAGGAAGGAACAAAAATCTGGTTGACTTCAGATTTCTTAGCAACAACATTGAGTTTAAGAAAAAATGGAAAAATTGTTTTAAAGTATCAAAGAAAAATAACTTTGACCCTAGATTTGTATTTCTAGCTAAATTATCAGGTATGTAAAGAATCAGAAGGCATATCACATATAACCCCTCTTTGAAAACACTATTGGAGGAAGTACCCCATCAAAAAGGAAACTAAATTGGGCTGGGCATGGTGGCTTATGCCTGTAACCTTAGCACTTTGGGAGGCTGAGGCTGGCAGATCATCTGAAGTCAGGAGTTCGAGACCAGGCTGACCAAAATGGCGAAAGCCTGTCTCTACTAAAAATACAAAAATTAGCTGGGCATGGTGGTGTGTGCCTGTAATCCCAGCTACTTGGGAGGCTGAGGCAGGAGACTCGCTTGAACCCAGGAGGCGGAGGTTGCAGTGAGCCGAGATTACACCACTGCACTCCAGCCTGGGCAGCAGAGTGAAGCCGTGTAAAAAAAAAAAAAAAAAAGGAACCAAGAGTGCTCAATAATAGCAAGTAAGAGGGATTAAATCACTTGTCTAAATAACAGTGCAAGGCCATACCACCAAAGCACAGCCTAAGTGGGTATAATAGACTGGGAGTATGGGTGGCAGAGCCGGGGCGAAACCTACAAGTTGACCGAAAAGGGAATTAACCCCATGTAGGCCACCTCTGAGGAAGAGAGAAAGACAAGTTTTAGAGAAGAACTGTCAGGTATACTGGGATTTTTAGCACATTCTTACAAGGCTTGTCTAAAACCAACATGCTCTGCCTCCTAAGCTATATATTCTCAGCCTCTAAATCTCCACAACTAATTACAAATTTCCATAGGTGGGATGGGGGATGGATCAGAGGGGGGTGGAATGTTAAACAAAGGTTGGAGTCCAGGGCTAGTACAGTTTATCTTTATCTGTGTTATTTACACAGCAAAGGTTCTGGTATTAAATTAACAGGAAATTGCAAAGATCCTTTTTTTTTAAAAAAAAAAAAGGCAAGATGCCAAGAATATTTCTTCCTCCTCTCCCTTCACACCCTGAAAACATCATAAAATTAATGGACTTCTTCGTTCTCTGGTGTTCAATGAAGATATAAAGTAAACTGGGATTTCTGAAATACTTTACCTTTTCATGTTCACTTAAACAGAATTTGGTGGGAATCAAGTGATAAGAGGCTGGTGTGGTGGCTCACACCTGTAATCCTGGTACCTTGGGAAACTGAGGCGGGAGGATTGATTGAGTCCAGGAGTTTCAGACCAGCCTGGGCCTCATAGCGAGACCCCATCCCTATACAAACAAACAAACAAAAATCAAAAAGCTAGTTGAGTGTGGTGGTGTGTACCTAGTCCCAGTTACTCCTTGGGAGGTTGAGGTGGGTTGATGGCTTGAGCCCAGGAGGTTGAGGCTGCAGTGAGCCGTGATTGCGCCACCGCACTCCGGCCTGGGTAAGAGATCAAAAACAAAACAAAACAAAAAAAAACCCCTGTAATCCCAGCACTTTGGGAGGCCGAGACGGGCGGATCACGAGGTCAGGAGATCAAGACCATCCTGGCTAACACGGTGAAACCCCGTCTCTACTAAAAAGTACAAAAAACTAGCCGGGCGAGGTGGCGGGCGCCTGTAGTCCCAGCTACTCAGGAGGCTGAGGCAGGAGAATGGCGGGAACCCGGGAGGCGGAGTTTGCAGTGAGCTGAGATCTGGCCACTGCACCCCAGCCTGGGCGACAGAGCGAGACTCCGTCTCAAAAAAAAAAAAAAAAAAAAAAAAACCAAAACCAAAAACAAAACAAACCAAAACAAACAAAAAAAACCCAAACCAAAACAGAGTGACGAGAAAGTGCTGGTTTGGAAAACAAGGAGTATTCTCCCTCTAGTTGCTTGCCAGCTCCTTTCTCCTCTTTACTCACGCTCTGTCACCCTATTCTCCTCTCCTTTCTTCCTTTCCTCCCTTCTCCTCTCCCCACCTTGCCCTTTCTCTCTTCCTTCCTTTCCTTCCTCTCTTGTTTCCCTGTACTTTCCCTCTTTTTCCCTAAGATGTTTGATGTGGGGGCTACAAGGAAGCCTGGACCAGGGGAGACTTTCTGGCTTCCTGGGGAGCCAGGTAGAGGGAGGAAGAGCTTGAATGTGAGGAAGACCTCAGAGGGAAAAGAAACTGGAGGAGGCCCCAGGACCCACGGAGGAATGAGGCTGAGGTGGGGAGAGGGGCTGGAAACTTGAAACTGGGTGTGACAAGCGCTGGGGGCCCCCGAGGTGGAGCAGACCTGCTCACCGATGTGCTGGGGCCTCGTTTCCTCCTCTGCCAGGCCCAGGCTGGTTCCCATCAGGGCACCAGGAATGCAGATCTCTGTGCCAGCTGGTGTTCTTATGGCGGTTAAATATCTCAGTTTCACCTGAACTTTAGGGGTCTGGTGAAGGTTTGTTAACCCACTTATGCTGGAGGTTGCAATTTTTTGAATTGCTGACGTGTGAAAAATCAGACTTTGGCAATGACCTTGAGCAGTAGGCTATAAATAACTCCCGCATGCTCAGCGTTCCAATAATGGAACACTAGGCATAAATGGGATTTAAGAAGCCTGCAGGAAATGCGGAGGGGCAGAAGTCAGGCTTCAGTGCCTATCATGCTCCTGCTGAGCCCTGGACTAGTCAGTGGTGCCAGGAGGAGGGGCAGGCAGGCCCCCAGGACATACCTGTAGTGGCTGAGGGCATCACAGTGGGGGCAGTCCTCCATCAGCAGACACCTAGCACATAACTTGGGGGAGAGTGTGTGCACCTGTCACCTTGGTGGCCACAGCTGCAAGGTGATTTTGTGGGGATCTGTGAGCATCTGAGGCCCCAGTAGGGGCAAGGAGGAGAACAGCAGCTCATCTGTGCCGCAAGGACATATGGTGACTTTGAAGCCACTCAATTTGGACCTCCTTTCAAATCTACCAGGCCAGATCAAGTGACAGCTTCAGTGTAAGTCTCCCAAGGTCCCCTCCTGGGAGAATGGCACCAGCCAAAAGTGGCCAGGAAGAAACCATGGTCTCTAAAAGCTGAATGGGGCCCCGGTTGGCCTTTCCCTCCCCCAGGACAGGGCTGCACCAACTGCACCCAAGCTGGTACCTCAACTGTCAGGCCCATCGAGGTTAAAGTGGAGCAAAGGGCAGTTATCACTGGAGGCAACCTTATTCCTCCCCCAAGTCTTACAGCAGGTGCCCTTTTACAGAGTATCAAATACAATGTGAGCTGTATCTGTGGGGTGGGCATGAGGGTTGTGCCCACCACAGGCACCCTGCCCCTGTACCTATATATCTCATTCTATTCACTTTCTGCAGCCCCTCAGCCCTTGGGTGATGAAAAAATAGGAAGTGTGCGAGCTTTGGGGCAATGGGCAGTGGGTGACTTCATGATCGTCATTCACAAGGTGCCTGATATAGAACAAGGTAACCATTAAAATAATCTTATGATAACCTTAGTTGCTCAAGCCATCTCCTGGCCAGCGCCTCTCTTTCCCAGAGGAGTGGATCAAGAACCGGGTCAGGAAGATGGGCTAAGTGCATGGAAACATGAGGCTCCTCTGCACCAGATCTCGTCAGAGCTCTGTGACTGACCCTGATGTGACTCTGCAGGACAGGAAGCTTCTGTGATCACTGGCTAGAGGATGTTCAGCTTACCAGTTTCAGGTTGCACTGGACAAAGATGATGGCAGTGTTGCTAATGACAATATGGTGGCATGACATTGAGGAGACAGTGAAACTCTCACCTCGCCGCTTTAGAGAAGCCTCTTATCAGTGGTAGTGGCAGATGGACAGGCAGTGGCTACCAACAGAGCTTTCTGCAACGAAGAAAATGTTCTAAATCTGTGCTATCCAGTACAGTAGCCACTAGTCACATGAGGCTCTTGAACCATTGAGATGTGGCTTGTGTGACTGAGGAACTGCATTTAAAGTTTTATTTAATTTTAAGTAATGTAAAGTTAAGTTTAAATGGCACGTGTGGCTAGTGGCTACCATATTGGACAGCACAGGTCTAGAAGGCATGCTATCATCATTCTCTTCCAAGGTTGATTTATTTCCATGGCCTGATTATCAACTTAGTTTAGATTGGTTTTCAGCTTTAGACAGTGACAGGACAAAGGTACTGGCTGTGGCAGACACTGTTGGTTTTCTGCTTATTGGTCACTCATGCTTACTGAGCCCTGATTTTGGTATAAAAGCAACGGACCCAGCCTCAGGGGTCGAAGCGTGAATAGAAGAAGCCAACTGTTCTTAATTGCTAGTGACTGGTCTTGAGGTAGGCATGCTGCTCAGTTCTAGCCAGTCCAAGATAAGGAGAGATTTCCAGGAAAGATTTCCTTCCCTGACTAGGGAAGTTGACAGGCCCTTTTGGAGCCATCCTCTTCCTTGCTTCACAGAATGTTGTGTGAAGTCCTGATATTTGGAGCTATGGCAGCCATCTTGCTACCATGAGGGAAAGGCCAAAAGAATCAGTATCTTTCTATGAATTGTTAACGCTATTTGGAAAAGCTCAGTGAACACTTCACTTCTTTGGTGTTGTCAGTTTTCACTGCTTTGAGAGTAATTCTGCCCTTCAAATTGTATAACCCAACATCTTCCTTAAATTGTTTTATATTGAGATAGGACATAAATTATTAAATAAAATATTTAAAATAGCTCAAATAATCGATTGCCTTTAGAAGGAAATCCAAGATACCTGTAACAGGATGGCTTCTGACGAAGGGAACTGACAGGTTAAGATTTATAGGTGGGAAGGACATTTAACACTGCCTACCCATTTGTTTCTTTCGAATTTTGTTCCACAGGAATGAACTGTCTACTCAAATATAGGTTTATTAAAGTTAAGGCCAGGTGCGGTGGCTCATGCCTGTAGTCCCAGCGCTTTGGGAGGCAGAGGCAGGCAGATCACTTGAGGTCAGAAATTCGAGACCAGCCTGGCCAACATGGTGAAACCCCATTTCTACTAAAAGCATGAAAATTAGCCGGGCGTAGTGGTGTGCTCCTGCAATCCCATCTTCTTGGGAGGCTGCAGCAGGAGAATCACTTGAACCCGGGAGGCAGAGGTTGCCGTTGGCCGAGATCATGCCACTGCCCTCCAACCTGGATGACAGAGCAAGACCCTGTCTCAAAAAAAAAAAAAAATATATATATATATAATAATAATAATAATAATAAAACAAATAAAGTTAAAGTTGTATGTGAGGATCTTATTTTGCTACTTGGAAGTAACCACCCAAAAACTCAAACCTGAATTGTTCAAAGTATGTGTTTTTTACATAGGTGTGTTCACTTTGTAAAAATGTATTGAGCTGGTCACTTATGATTTATGTCTTTCTCTTAATATAATAACAAGTTTACATTTTGAAAAGTGGTGGCGTTTTTGGAGTGGAGCTCAGAGTTGGAAGGAAAACCAGGGGGCAGCTTTGTTTCCATTATAAAAGCCATTTTACTTGCCCTAAAAAAAAACTATGTATATTATTACATACTTTGATCAGAAAATATATTAAACAAAGTAGAAAAGAAAAAAGTTAAACATCTTGCTGCTATTTGGGATTGCTATCTTTAAGAGCCAAGCCTTGTCCAATCTATTTGTACAAAATACTGAGTAATTAATCTACCCATTCACTTATTTCCTTTTGGAAGCCACAAGGAGGCCATTGGTGAATATAAGTAACTTCTGGAGCATCTAAGGCACCTCACCAAGTCCTAGGCCTGATACAGTCTGTGCCGTGGGCCAGCACGATGTCCTGCAGGATGGTGAGGTGGTCAAGATCAACCCAGCACAGAGCCCACGAGCAAGATGCAGACAATGTGCTGCTGTCCACCCCCTCCAGGACCCACTATTGTGCACTGGCCAAAGACGGGAGAGTTATGCAGGCCGTTGTGAGGGGAATCACCCACCGCTTCCACACGTGCACGTGCGTGTGCACACACACACACACACACACACCCCTTTTGACTCATTCACAGTGATACCAACATCTGTGTTCCCACCAGGGGTGCAGTGTTCCTCTAGATTTGCTATTTTGTTGAAGGGACTGGGGTGGGTCCTCCCTCTGTCATGATAGCCCTTACTCTTTGGGTCACAGAGCTGGTGTGGGGATTCCACCTGTAGCTTAGGGGATCTATTCCAACTCTACACCCAGGTACTGGAGAAATGATGGGTTCAGGATTCCATCAGGCCTACCATGAATAGGAATCCCATCAAATTTGTCAGTAGTGTTCTGTTCCCCAGGAGGTCTATGTCAGTTTAATGTCCCATACCCCCTCAAAGGTCTGGATCATCCCTTTCCCCACTGTAGTTTCCCTGGTCCATGGTCAGTTCCCCTGTGGGAAAGACAGGGCTAAAACAGAGAAAATATATTTTTGATGTTATCACATGGTCTTTTCTCAGGGGGACCTGGCATCCACTTAATTCAAGGGACATATCAAAGAAGCCCCTCTGGGATGTTCTGTTGGAATCAGGGAGACCAGGAACAGTCAGCTTGGGATGCTGGCCCTGGCATTATTGCTGCTGGCCCCTCAGGACCATGCTATTGGACTCTTGACTCTGTGCAGCCTTTGTGAAAAATCTCTGGTTGACCACAGGGCCTTTGCATCACTTCCTCACAATCCAAAGTCCTTGGCAGGAGCATCTGATAGGCTAAGCTCAGATCACATGACTATGTACTAGTTATAAAGAGACTGGAAGAGAGAATATTTGATTCCCTGTTGGCTTCCCTAGAGAGAAGTAGATAGACCCTGGCCCCCCACCTGCCCAAAAGACCTCCCACTCCAATAGAATGATACCTGTCTGGGCATCAGGTAAGCAAAAAGGTGATTTAAAAAAAAACTTTGATTTTTGCGTGGTTGAGTTTTCTACAATGAGTATTTATTACATGCATAAATTTTAAAAAGGGGTCTGTCATTGTGCATACTTTTCTTTTTCTTTTTTTATTTTTATTTTTATTTTGAGATGAAGTCTCGCTCTGTCGCCCAGGCTGAAGTGCAGTGGTGCAATCTTGGCTCACTGCAAACTCTGTCTCCTGGGTTCAAGTGATTCTCATGCCACAGCCTCCTGAGTAGCTGGGATTACAGGCACCCACGACCATGCCTGGCTAATTTTTGTATTTTTAGTAGAGATGAGGTTTCACCATGTTGACCAGGCTGGTCTCGAACTCCTGGACCTCAAGTGATCCGTCCACCTCGGCCTCCCAAAGTGCTGGGATTACAGGCATGAGCCACTGCAGCCGGCCATTGTGTATATTTTTCAGTCAACCAATTCCAACAGTATGATTACTATTATACACATGGGGAGCATTAAAAATGGTTCTTGAACAGGGCTCGGTGGCTCACGCCTGTAATCGCAGCACTCTGGTAGGCCGAGGCGTGCGGATCACAAGGTCAGGAGATAGAGACCATCCTGGCTTACGCGGTGAAACCCCGTCTCTACTAAAAATACAAAAAACTAGCCGGGCGTGGTGGCAGGCGCCTGTAGTCCCAGCTACTCGGGAGGCTGAGGTAGGAGAATGGTGTGAACCCGGGAGGCAGAGCTTGCAGTGAGCCGAGATTGTGCCACTGCACTCCAGCCTGGGCAACAGAGTGAGAATTCGTCTCAAAAAAAAAAAAAAAAAAAAATGGTTCTTGAACCTGAAAAGCTCAGGAACACTGATACAAGAATTTGGAGTCCAGTCATTTGTGTGTGAGTCTGAAGCTGAAACTGGAGTGGCCTGTCTGCTTGGCCCCGCTCTGTGAGGGTTCCAGTGGCCTCTATTTGGGCCCCTTGACTTTCAGAAGAGGTTGTTAACCCTGTGTAGCTGTCTATTCAGACACTGAGATTTACACTTAACCAGCAATGTGGAATGTTCTGGATCCTTGTTAGATCAGAGCCACAACCTCAAACTCACTACTGTTCAATACTTAGCAAACATTTGGTGGAATTAAAGAAACATGTAGGAAGACTTGTCTCGATGGCAGTACAAAGAAAAAGCATGCTCTCTACTAACAGCACTTCCGGCACCAAATATATAGCTTTTCCATATCACGAAACTCTCCAGTTCTCTGCGGATACCAGCTGGGTGTCCAGTGATTTGATTCTAGCATGAACAAACTAGAGTTCCATCAAAGCATGCAGGTTAAGGGCTCAGTCCCACAAGCCTGCCCCCCACTTCAGACGCCAATCTCAAATAGTGGGTCCCCAGGTTATTCACACTTCTGTCTGACTTGGCTACAAATTGGGGACCCCTATGAACCCTTCCTCAGGTCCTGTAATTTGTTGTAACAGCATTTGTTTTAACAGTGTTTCTCAGGGAAACACTTGATTTCTGTTTACTGGTTATTATATGGGATATAATAAAGGCACAGATGGAAGCCAGGTGAGGAGCAGGTACATAGGGAAAGTTCCCTCAGGCTCCCAAGCGAGGAGCTTCTGTCCTCATGAAGTTGGAGCCTACCCCTCTCCCAGAATGGATACTCACCCACCCAGAAGCTCTCCAAATGCCTTTGTTTTTTGTTTGTTTGTTTGTTTTTGATAGTCTTTCTCTGTCACCCAGGCTGGAGTGCAGTGGCATGATCTCAGCTCACTGCAACCTCCACCCCACGAGTTCAAGTGATTCTCTTGCCTCAGCCTCCCAAGTAGCTGGGATTATAGGTGCAGGATACCACGCTCAGCTAATTTTTGTATTTTTAGTAGAGACAGGGCTCTGCCACGTTGGCCAAGCTAGTCACGAACTCCTGACCTCAAGCTATCCTCCCACCTCAGCCTTTCAAAGTGCTGGGATTACAGGCATGAGCCACTGCACCCAGCTTGTTTGGGGTTTTTGTGGAGGTTCTGGTTATGTAGACATGATTGATTAAATCTTTCGTCATTAGTGATTACCTCAATCTGTAGCCCCTCTCCACTCTCTGGAGGTTGGGGTGAATAGGGGAGTAGGGGGTAGGGAGTGGGGGTCAGGGGAATAGAGAATAAGGGAGCTGAAAGTTCCAACCCTTTAAATACATGGTTATTTCCTCTGGCCATCAGCCCCAGCCTCCAAGAGTCAGCTTATTAGCATAAACTCAGGTTTGGTTGCAGAAGGTTTATGATGTGTAACAAATACTCCTCACTCCTATCACTCAGAAATTTGAAGGGTTTTAGGAGTTCTGTGCCAGGAACTTGGGATGAAGACTAAATGCATATTTTTTATTGTATCATGATATCATGGGCAGTCACACATTCATTCATGCATGAGAGAGCTCCATTCCTCATTAGCATTTATTCTGGGATTGAATGTGGTGGCTTGGATAACCCCATGCTTTCCCACCCCGGTAGGATTGCTTTATTTACACTCACATGGGTTAAAATGTGTTAACTTAAATAATGGAGTTTAGCAATCCTCGTGGTACTCATTGTTTTGTTTACTGTAAAGATGGTTTTAGGGCCTTGTTTACTATGTGACACAGGCCATTTGGATAGAAACACGTGGAAGAAATACCTTTCTGGTCTTGGAATTCGTCTTCTGAGCAGCGGATTTGTTTTCATCCAATGGACATTGTGAGTAATACAGCTGGTCTTGTTTCTTCTTTGCATAGGCTGCTGGGAAGCTGAGTCAAATTGTGACCCATATCTAGCAAGTGTAAAGGACTTTCAAGGCAAACATTTTGTGTATTAATCTCATCCCTAGATTCACTTTCTTTCTTTGGACCTAATTTTCTTCCCTGTCTTCCTAATGTCCTCCATGTCTTTTTTAAAAAAAAGTATTTTGTGAGCTAACTTAAATATTTTTTTCTTTATTTTTTAGTCAGTGCAAAATAAAAAGAAAGGTATACATAAAATATTTAAAATCTTATATTTTCTCCTGGCCTCTTATACTGCTTTCTGTGCCATTCTCTGATCCTGGAAGCTCAGGGATTTTATTGGGTTTTTTCATTTTAGTCTGAGAAGAATCATTTTGTTACCACTCCTGTGATTACTGTGGTAGAAAGAATTGTCATCGGCCGGGCTCAGTGGCTCACGTCTGTAATCCCAGCACTTTGGAAGTCTGAGGCTGGAAGATCATGAGGTCAAGAGATCGAGACCATCCTAGCCAACATGGTGCAATCCCATCTCTAATAAAAATACAAAAATTAGCTGGGCATGGTGGTGCACGCCTGTAGTCTCAGCTACTTGGGAGGCTGAGGCAAGAGAACTGCTTGAACCTGGGAGGTGGAGGTTGCAGTGAGCCGAGATTGCGCCACTGCACTCCAGCCTGGCCACAGAACGAGACTTTGTCAAAAAAAAAAAAAAAAAACCAAAGGAAAAGAAAGAAAGAATTGTTCTCTACTTGCATCCTTTCAAAAGTCTTTTTCCGGTATGTGCTTCATACTGGACACAATAATTATGAACTTATCTTTATTCTCCGGATAGTGGAATGTGACTCAGAAATCTATTCAGAAATTCATATCCTTGTGCAGTTTTTTTGTTTTGTTTTCTTTTTTGAGATGGAGTCTCACTCTGTCACCCAGGCTGGAGTGCAGTGGTGCAATTTCGGTTCACTGCAACCTCCATCTCCTGGGTTCAAGCGATTCTCCTGCCTCAGCCTCCTGAGTATCTGGGACTACAGGCACACACCACCACACCCAGCTAATTTTTGTATTTTTAGTAGAGATGGGGTTTCACCATCTTGGCCAGGCTGGTCTCAAACTCCTGACCTCAGGTCATCCGCCTGCCTCAGCCTCCCAAAGTGCTAGGACTACAGACATGAGCCACCATGCCCAGCCCCTATGCAGTTTTATAATTCTCTAAGAATTCTAAGAATTTTGACTTTTTCAGCGTTATTTTTTTCTCTTTGGCCATGGACCTGGGACAGATTGACATCACAAAGTCACTAGTTGGTCCCTAGAAACAAACAGAGTTGTGAAGACAACTCTGCGGTCCACGGAGCTCAGTAGAACCTCAGTGAACCGCTGACTGCCTCCGCCACTGACAGATACAACGAGGGGCTTTTGATACAATAGTGTTCGCTTGCTTACACTACGTATGTATTTATTCTGGTGTTATTTTGAAAGCAGCCTGCGCAATCCTCTTCTCAGCATGTTTCTTGTGGAAAAAAATAAAACTTAAAGTCATTAAAAAAGAAAAACTTATCATCCATTGTCCTATTACTAGTAACTAGGGGGTTAGCAGTCCAGATTTTTAATTAAGTTTATATTCAACAAATATTTATTGAGAACCCACTACATGTTAATCTGTTAATCACTGTGTTATGTCCTGGCATATAGCAGGGTTCAAAACTAGATGCCGTCCATACTGTACACCTTATACTGTGATCTCATTGCCCGTAATAAATTTATACAAACGAGATTACCCAGTACATAGTGTTCAGTGACTTGCTTTTCTCACTGGACATACACATTCTGGATATCCTTCCATGTCATCTGTAGGCCAACATCACTATTTCAAAAGGTTGAATAGTATTATGCATATGATTAACCATAGTTTATTCTAATCAGTCCCCTAATAAAATGAACTTTCATGCAATTATAAAAGGCACTTCTGTGCACATCCTTACACATATAGATCTGTGCATTGGTCTTATTATTTCAAGGTGCTGTTAAAGCATCCTCAAATGCACCGGTGTGGAATATGGGTTCCACACCACCCAGGATCCTTCCGGCTTTTCTAGTTCAATGACTGCAGCCAGACTCGGGTGATCTTTTTGTACAGTAGCCCACAATGTTCACATTTAGGTCTATCTGACCAAGAATGCTTGTGAGACGACGGAAGAGTGAAAGAGAGGGTTGACTTTATCCTTTTAAAAACAAAATTGAGACAGAGTCTCACTCTGTCACCCAGGCTGGAGTGCAGTGGCACGATCTCAGCTCACTGCAACCTCCGCTTCCTATTTCAAGCAATTCTCCTGCCTCAGCCTCCTGAGTAGCTGAGATTACAGGTGTGTGCCCCCATGCCTGGATAATATTTGTATTTTTAGTAGAGATGGGTTTTCACCATGTTAGCCAGGATGGTCTCGATCTCCTGACCTCGGTGATCCGCCTGCCTCAACCTCCCAAAGTGCTGGGATTACAGGTGTGAGCCACCAAGCCCGGCCCTAAATACTTTTATGTAAAAGACAGAGATTGAGAGACTGTGTAAAAAAGCATATAGAACATTCACCAAGTTAGACCATATGCGGGGCCCTCTTAATAAACAAACCTTAATAAATTTCAAAGGATTGAAGATACACAGAGTACATTTTCTGAGGTATTAAATTAGTAATCAATCACAGAGGTATTAAATTGATCATCATTAACAATACGATACCTAGAAATTCCTGAATATGGAAATTGAGCAACACATTTCTTTTTTCTTTTCTTTCTTTCTTTCTTTTCTTTTTTTTGAGACGAAGTCTCACTCTGTTGCCCAGGCTGGTGTGCAGTGGCTCTATCACCATTCACTGCAGCATTGATCTTCCAGACTCAAGAGATCCTCCTAACTCAGCCTCCGGTGTAGTTGAAATCACAGAACAATTAAAAAGGCCTTGCGACTTTTTGATTTGTCCCACAGGTTATTTAAAAGTGCACTGCTCAGGCCAGGCATGGTGGCTCATGCCTGTAATCCCAGCACTTTGGGAGGCCTAGGCAGGAAGATCTCTTGAGCCCAGGAGATTAGGACCACCTGGGCAACATAGCGAGACCTTGTCTGAACCAAAAAAACCAAAACAAACAAAAACCAAAATGAGCCAGGTGTGTTGGCATATGCCTGAAGTCCCAGCTACACAGGAGGTTGAGGTGCAGAAATCACTTGAGCTCGGAGATACAGGCTGCAGTGAGCTGTGATCGGGCCACTGCCTTCCAGCCTGGGTGATAAGTGAAAGCCTCTGTCTCTAAAAAAAATAAAAATTTTTAATGGGCTAGGCACAGTGGTTCATGCCTGTAATCCCAGCACTTTTGGAGGCTGTGTTGGGAAGATTGCTTGAGCCTAGGAGTTCGAGACCAGCCTGGGCAACATAGTGAGACCTTGTCTCTACAAAAAATTTTTAAAAATGAGCTGATTATGGTGGCGTGCACCTGTGGTTCCATCTACTCTGGAGGATAAGGCGTGAAGATCACTTGAGCCCAGGAGGTTGAGGCTGTATGAGCTGTGATTGAGCCACTGCACTCCAGCCTGGGCAGAGACTTGATAAGTGCCCCCACAAAGGGGCTTGTCCTCTTGAAACACTCCTCAGAATTCAGCTGTGACACATAAAGAAGCCCATATTAGACTACTGCACAAGGAAGGCAATGTAGAGAGAGACTCTAGAGGATGAGAGGCAATTAATCTTGGGTGCTGTAGTTCCCACCAAACTCCCAACTGAATGCGTTTGCATGAGTAACTTCATCTCTACCACTTAGAGCAGAAGACCCACCCGGTTGAACCCTGTCAATCCAAAGAATCACGAAAAATAAATCACTTTGTTTTAAGCCACTAAATTTTGGGGTGGTTTGTTATGTGACAGTAGGTGACTGAAACACATAAAAAACATCATGGGATGATCTTTCAGAGTCTTCTCAAAATGAGACATGAATTTTGAGAAGACATTTTCCAGACATTTTTTTCCCCCACATGGCCCTGTCATTGATTCATGTTGCCTTTGGGGAAGTGGTGTGATCTTGGGGTGAGGCAGCTTACTTTAGCCAAGGGCAATACCCAGAGACAGGCATAACTACAAGCAGCCAACCCTCTGGCATCTGGGGGAATGAAGGCCTTGATCTGGGTAGCACACTACAGCATTCACTACAGTCATATTTCTGCAGACTTCCATGATTTTCCCATTGGTGGGATACAGGAAGAGTAATTTATTTGATGCCAAGACAGCCTCTTGGAAGGCTGTGCCTGCTTTAAAGGAAAGAGTGTCAGGCCTCTGAGCCCAAGCTAAGGCATCATATCCCCAGTGACCTGCATGTATACATCCAGATGGCCTGAAGCAACTGAAGATGCACAGAAGTGAAAATAGCCTTAACTGATGACATTCCACCATTGTGATTTGTTTCTGCCCTACCCTAACTGATCAATGTACTTTGTAATCTCCCCCACCCTTGAGAATGTACTTTGTGAGATCCACCCCCTGCCCCCAAAACATTGCTCTTAACTCCACTGCCTATCCCAAAACCTATAAGAACTAATGATAATCCCACCACCCTTTGCTGACTCTCTTTTCGGACTCAGCCCGCCTGCACCCAGCTGAAATAAACAGCCATGTTGCTCACACAAAGCCTGTTTGGTGGTCTCTTCACACAGACACGTGGGACAAACAGCAAATAATTAGTTTAAAGACACATGATAAGTGGGCCAAGGAGGGTATCTCACTGGAATTTCTGGCCCTAGTTGAGTACTCTATTGCCACAATTGGCCATTGTGGAGTGCGAACTGAACGCCTTGGATTTCCCAATTTTAGAAGGCCTTCCTGGTGGAGGTTGCAGTGAGTTGAGATTGCACCACTGCACTCCAGCCTGGGCGACTGAGAAAGGCTCCGAATCAAAAGAAAAAAAAGGAAGAAGAAGGCCTCCTATCTCATTTCTGTCTTTGTTACTCAGGCTATGGAAATGTAAGGGCCAGGGGGAAAACTTCCCCTTTGCCCTCTGAAAGTTCGCTGAAAGATCAACTCACAAAGGGCAGATTAATTGGAGAAAAGGCATATAAATTTATTTTAATATGCATAGCGTAGGGGAATTGCAGGAGAATGATTATCCATTAATTCAATGGGGTGCAGATGCTTATATACCCTTCTTCTTAGGGGAAAGGAAGATGGGGAAGTGTGGATTATTTTAGGCGGATAGCAAATGATTTTTAGGGGAATTCAATGTGCTTGAAGAATATACTGTGGTCTGGGACCAAGTCTGTTGGGCCCACAGAGCAGATACAATGGTTTGTGGGGGAAAAAAAGTCCATCTAGTGTGTTAACAGACTTTATTCTTTCTTCCTGAGATATGAGTACGGTTAATGAAAACTCAAGGATGGGACCAGAGGTAATTGTTTTTTGTTTTTTGTTTTTTGTTGTTCCTTTGGTGTGTCCAGACTTTAAGTAGATAAAGGAACTTCAGAGAACAACTTCTTCCTGTATTTTGAGAGAGACAAAGGATTGAGGGTGGGGTGGTGAGTTGGATGGGGAGGCCAGAAAGAACTTGCCTTGAGGCATCTTCTTCAATTCAGGATGTCCAGGCACCATATTTTGGGGTATTGGTTTCTGGGCCCCAACAGAGGTAATGATAGTAGAGGCATCAGGCAGCTTGTTCTTGGGACCCCAAGTATGGAACAAGAAGGGCAGGACAAATCTGAGGAGGACATTGAGGGGGTCTGGAAATCAGGGGAGATTGGCACTGAGAAGGAATCCTTGGCAAAAATATGTGTTTAAGGATGTTCATTGCAGTACTATTTATAAAAGTGAGATTGAAGAAACTTAAATATCTGTTAGTAGGAGAATGGTTAAAAAAAGAAAAATCAGGCCAGGCATGGTGGCTCACGCCAGTAATCCCAGTACTTTGGGAGGCTGAGGTGGGTGGATCACCTGAGGTCAGGAGTTCAAGACCAGCCTGGCCAACATGGTGAAACCCCATCTCTACTAAAAATACAAAAAATTAGCTGGGTGTGGTGGCACACGCCTGTAATCCCAGCTACTTGGGAGGCCAAGGCAGGAGAATGCTTGAACCTGGAAAGTGGAGGTTGCAGTGAGCTGAGATCATGCCACTGCACTCCAGCCTGGGCGACAGAGCAAGACTCCACCTCAAAAAAAAAAAAAGAAAAGAAAAGAAAAGAAAAAGATAAAGAAAAACCAGTACTGAAAACAGACATGTGTTGATGGCCTTCTCAGCAATCCTTGATTCTGGGGTATAGAATATCTCTCCCTCCCCTGCTGAAGGTTTGAGTCTTTAAGTTTGCTGAAATAAATGGGCAATATATAAATAGGAGAAAAGGCACACAAATGTATTAACATGAACATGTGCATAGGGGCCACACAAAATATGAGACTAAAAGAAGGCCAGATGGCTGAAGTTTCTACACCATATGGAAAGGAAGAGAGGCTTGGAGCATCTTGGGGGAGGTGGCGATAGGTTATGGGAAGGAGAGAGGAGGAGATGCATGGTGAGCTAAGGCTGTCTTATTATGCGGATGAAGGCTCACAAGCAACAGCCTCCAGAAAGAGTAGATGTCCAGTGTGTTGACAAACTTCAGTCTTTCTTCCTGCAATATGAGTTCAGATGGCAGCTTGTGATAAAATTTCTCTGTCATGATGGGCACGGTGGCTAATGCCTGTTGTCCCAGCACTTTGGGAGGCTGAGGCAGGCAGATCACCTGAGGTCAGGAGCTCAAGACCAGCCTGACCAACACATTGAAATCCCATCTCTATTAAAAATATAAAAATTAGCTGGGCGTGGTAGTACGCTCCTGTAATCTCAGCTACTCAGGAGGCTGAGGCAGGAGAATGGCTTGAACCCGGGAGGTGGAGGTTGCAGTGAGCTGAGATTGTGCCACTGCACTCCAGCCTGGGTGACAGAGTGAGACCCTGTCTCCAAAAAAAAAAAAAAAAGTTTTTCTATCAGACTTTAAAAGTGTCAGACTTTTAGTCTCTTTTTCCTGAGAGATCTGGATAAGGCAGATAAAGGGGTCTCAGAGGAAGTCTGTTTGCATCCACAATTTACTTCACTAATGTAGATTCCTACCACAGATTCAAAACTCCCCGCAAAAACACAAGTTTCCAGAGCTATTCCTGTGTCTGTAGCCGCTCTGAATAGCCATCCCAAAATATGCCAAAGAATATTTTTGGGTGGCATATTTTGGTTTCCCACACTTCTTTACTAAAATAACACAATTTTCATTAGGATATTCCGCCTTCTCTCACACAGCCTATTCACTTCAAGGGAAGCTAATCCCTATCCGACTCACAGGTGGCCCCTAGGTGGCCCGCAAACAGCCTCAGCCAGTCAACACATTCCCAGTTCCCTGGGGCCCAGTCATTGGTGGGGATGTGGCCTGAGTTGGTCCAATTAGAGTGAATTATAGGACTCTTGCTCAGAATGCTGGGAAATTCACAGGCTTGTGGGCACTCTCTCTAGATGTAGAGAAAGTCCCATTGTATCTGTGGGTGCTTTTGGCTCTGTTCCAGGATCTGCCATCTTACAACCAAAGGGGAGGGAAGCTGATATCATGGAAGGCAAAGGGGGGCAGTGGGAAAGAAAAGAGAGTGTCAGATTAAGCTCTCCCCAAAGCCTGTGTTACCTTTAGACTTTACAGTGACATAAACCATTAAGTTCCCCTATTGTCTAAGCCAGATGGGGCTAGGTTCCCTGCTCCCTGTAAATGGGTCTAACTAATATTGTAGCCAGGATTCTTTGAGCAGTACATGGGCACTATGGTAAGCTCTGTAGAATCTCATTTGATCAATTATGAAACAGGCATATGATGGAACGCCATGCAGCTGTTTAAAAATGAGATATTACATGGAAAGATTTCTTTGAGAAGTGGGTAAAAAAGAGCAGACAATAAATATGTGGTATAAAATCCTGTATCATCAGGGTGGGGAAATGTACATTTTAACAGAGTGATGTCTTGGTGGTGAATGGGGAAGGTATTGAGAGGAGAGGATTCTGTTGCTTTCTGTTGTTTTCATGTTTATCTCAGCTTGAATCCTATCTGATGCCTGAGAGGAGAGAGGAGAGGGCACCCGCTCCTCCAGGGGAAGCCTCCAGGGGAGGGAGGGGCCCCCTAGAAGGCCTGGCTGCAGGCTAGAGTCAGAAGCCAGGGAAGGGACCTAGCCTTTGTTTTTTGTTTGTTTTTCTTTTGAGATAGAGTCTCATTCTGTTGCCTAGGCTGGAGGGCAGTGGCACAATTTTGGCTCACTGCAACCTCCGCCTTCCAAGTTCACGTGATTCTCTTGCCTCAGCCTCCCAAGTAGCTGGGACTATTGGTGCCCGCCACCATGCCCAGCTAATCTTCATATATATATATATATATATATATATATATATATATTTTTTTTTTTTTTTTTGTAGAGACAGGGTTTCACCATGTTGACCAGGCTGGTCTCAAGCCACCTGCTTTGACTTTCCAAAGTGCTGGGATTTCAGGTGTGAGCCACCATGCCCCGCCAGGACCTAATCTTTGAAATGCCAAGGCAGAGAATTCGGGGAGGCGTGGGTGGTAGGGCATAGACAGAAATGCCCTGTGCTTTTCACCACAGTGGAGATCTGCTCCTCTGAGGAGAGTTGAACCCAGAACCTCCTGGTTCTATGGGGGAAGGGAACAGGCAGACCCAGGGTCCCTGGAATGGGAGCGGAATTGACTCATTTAGAGGCTTGTCCAGCTCACTAGATTTGAGCTTCTGGTGAGCAACAGCTCTGTCTTGTGAGTCCCCAGTCACCCAGGGCTACTATGGGCACTCCTAAGCTAGCACTGAATGAAAGGATGGAGGAGGTAAGGCCAAGGTGGCGGTGGGGCACAGACAGGGAAAGTGGGGGCTTCGTGCCTGCACATGCCGGAAGAGCTGAGGCTCCCACCTTCTATTTTCAAGCCGGACTTCACAGCTGGAAGTTCTGCTTCCTTGAAATGCAAATGTTATTTTTAAGGCGTCTCCTGCCCAGGGAAATCTTGGTCTGCTTCACAGCTCCGTGGGAATATGCCACTTTAAAGTGTTTGAAAAGACGAATCCACTTCTGAGACATTTGCATTTTCAGAAAGCTTTCGGTGGAGGGCCAGGCCTTGGAGCTTGTGAATGAGGCCTTTCTGTGTTTGTGGCTCCCTGTGAATAGTGCAGGGGGGAGAAGAGAAAGGAGGCACTTTCCATTCCCCCAGCAGCTGCAGGCTGAGGGTGCCTAGAGGCCCAGAGGGTTTGGGATGTGTGTGTTAAGTCGCTTCTCCTCTGCAGGTTTCCAGGGAGCTACTTTGCATGAGTTAAACATGTGGCCTGATTCCCAATTCCACAGGCCTCTGTTCCAGGCTTTGCTGCCTCCTCTTGCCTCTAGGATACGGCCTTGTGGGTCAATTCTGCAAGGGAGGCCACTGGCCAGTGCAGGAGGATGGAGCCCGGCTGTTTGGTACATGGGGCATTTCTGTCTATGCCCCACCACCCACACCTCCCCTAATTCCCTGCCTTGGCATTTCAAAGACTAGGTTCTGGCGGGGCATGGTGGCTCACACCTGAAATCCCAGCACTTTGGGGGGCCAAGGCAGGTGGCTCAAGACCAGCCTGGTCAACATGGTGAAACCCTGTCTCTACAAAAAAAAAAAAAGAAAGAAAGAAAAACCCAAAACAAAAGTTAGCTGAGTGTGGTGGCGGGCGCTGATAGTTCCAGCCACTGCCGCTCAGGTGGGCTCCCTTTCATTCCATCCTTCACACCTCAGTTGGGACTCTGTAGCATTTGCTGGTGCTGCCAACTGAGGGACTCCCTGTAGGATTTTCTGGTGCTCCCTTCTCATCTCAGTTGGGGGTCCCTGTAGGATTTGCTGGTGCTCCCCTCTCTCCCCAGCTGGGACTCCCTGTAGGGTTTGCTGGTGCTCACTTTGGCCCATCCCTAGATCATCTTTGCTCTGAGGAGGCCAAGAGAGCCTTGAGAAGGAAGAGCACCTTAACCCACCTGACCCACAAAAGGCTTTGACCCCCTTTACAGGAGCCCACTGAAGGTCCTTGGCTCACTCCAGGGAGGTAACTTGAGAGGTCACTGTGAGAAAGATGGAAGAGTTTGGCCAACACCTCTCCCCCATTCTCACCCTCTCCAAACACACAGTCCTCCCAGTGCTCCCCCTGTGGCCTGTGGTCAGCCTCTTGGGGGGTGTCCTTTTGGAAGGATGGAGACCAGTAGAATACCAAGGGTGCCCTGGAATGCCACCAGGTTGCTGTCCCAATCTTGCACCTGGGATCACAGAGCTGAGGGGTCCATATGGGCAGCTTCCGTCCCCCAGGATGACCCTCAAAGCCAGGAACACACAGTATAACTGGAAAAAGCAGTCTTATCCCAGACTCCAAGAGCGAGTTCCTGGATTTCATGTGGGAAAGAGGGCGAGTCACAGTGCATAGCAAAGGTAGAACAGTTTACTAGAAACTACTCTATTACAGAGTAGGGTGTCCTCAGAAAGCAAGAGAAGGAATTCCCCTAACTTAAATGTAACACTTGCTTACATGGGATGTTAAGGCTAAGAATAGCAGACTTTATAAACAAAGGCTTGTGATCAGCTTGTGACAGGCTATTAGCATTGTTATTTTCCTATGTAACTATTGATTTTAGCAAGAGTTTATGAGAGTACTATTACCTTTAAAGTGAAACTTATTCTCAAATGAAAGATGCTTTGTTCTTTAAATACCGGGACATTCTGGGTCTCCATTTGGTTAGCATGACTAACCCCTTCTTTGAACTACAAACATCTTCTGATGAAGGGTGTCTAACCCCCAGGGAATGTAACCCAGCAAGTCTGGCTTTATCTGGCCTTTATTCGAGGTGCAGTCACTCTGGTTAAGACGTCCCTGACAATAGGACACCTTTGCAGGTGAGCTGATTCTAAGGCCAGCCTATAGCCTGGACCAAGAAATGTTCCTTCAGTGAGTTGATCATGCCCCTGCACTCCAACCTGGGTGACAGAGCAAGACCCTCAAAAAAAAAAAAATTACCCTTGATTTTATGTCGGATATTAACTAACCAAACAAGTTAATAAAATGGACAGCAAATTAGCCAAAATAAAAATGCCAGTAGAATTAAAAACATGCCTTTGAGACTGAGGTGGGCAGCTCATCTGAGGTCAGGAGGCCAAGACCAGCCTGACCAATATGGTGAAACCCCGTCTCTACTGAAAATACAAAATTAGTCGGGTGTGGTGGTGCGTGCCTGTAATCCCAGCTACTTGGGAGGCTGAGTCAGGAGAATCGCTTGAACCTGAGAGGTGGAGGTTGTGGTGAGCCGAGATCGCCCCATTGCACTCCAGCCTGGGCAACAGGAGTGAAACTCTGTCTCAAAAGAAAAAAAAAAAAAATCCAAAAACTGGAACCAATCTGAATGTCCATTAACAGGTGAGCAGATAAACACGCTATGGCATTTTCACACAATGAAATACTTCTCAGAAATAAAGAGGAATAAACTACTGATATATATAGAAATACGATTTAGGTTTAAAATATTAAGATGAGTGAAAGAAGCCAGGTAAAAAAGGTTCAAACTGATTGAGTCAATTTATGTTAGTTTCTAGAACAGGCAAAATTATGTGTCTATGCGTCTCTTGTGACAGAAATCAGATCAGTCATTGCCTCGGGTGAAGTGGGGTGGATACTCAAGAGGGTGCTGGTAGGTGGGGAGACTCGGTGGTGAGGCTTGGAGGTCCGGTGAAATAGGGAGGAGAAGGGGTAGGTCTGAGTACAGAAGAGAAGTGTCTTGGGGAATAAAATGTGATTTGATCCCTGGCAGCATCGAGGCCCACTTGGAGCCCATGGTCATGAATTTCAAGTGAGTTTGGCCTGCACGGCTGAGCTTCCCAAAGTTTAGCTGTACGAGTCCAAGTGCGCAGGAGGCAGAGAACTGGATTTGCCCCAGGGTTGTGGTTTTGCCAAATGAATGGGATGAAGGGAGATGGACAAGGGAGTTGGAAGTTTCTTTCACTGAATTCATTCCTAATCTCATCAGAACAAAACGATTCTTTTGCTTGTTCCCGCAGAGAAAGCAACGTCCCCAAATACATTTGAAACACTGACCGCTAAAGGCACAAAACAGACACCACATGATCCTCTATTCCATTTCTCTTGGGCAGCTCTGTTCAGCTACGGGGGCTCACCTAGTTCCCCGCCAGTAGCCCAGGTCTCTTTCAGCAACTGCAGCCTTGGGAATCTTCTGTACGTAATACCTCCCTGAGGCTGGTTTATCAGTGCGTTAAAAGCACCTCCTATCAGACTCACAGAATGGAGCCCCATTAGAAAAAAACAGCTAAACTCCCATGTCATCCTGCAGCAGACTGCAATCCACACATCAGTGTCCAGGGTGTCATCAGATTCCCCGGAACATGGTACACACAGTCCATGTTTGACTGCTGGCAGTGGCAGCAGGAGAAGGGCAGAACAGAGGAAGAGAAAGGTTTAAAGGAGAACTCAGTCCCAAGGGGTCGGCTTCTTCTGGAGCTAGTCAGCCCAGACCCTTCATCCTGACCCCAGTGGGAGACAAATGGGCTTCTCCACTCATCTCCTTGATGCACTCCTTACATAAGATCAGACACTCCCCAGACCTGAACAGAACTCTTCTTTTTAAATTCTCAACCTCGAGGCCCCTCCTGGAGGAGCCTGAGCCTGGATCTCTGGCTCAGCCTTGCTGCTGGGACCAACCTGGCTCTCTGCCTTGGACACTTTCCTCCTTGCCCCTTGGCGATTGGCACCTCCTTTCCTCCAGACTCCCAACAAACAGGCGCCTTCAGCTCCTCTGTACTCCTCATTCGTTTCTCCTGGCTTTGGCCAGGAGAAACATCTTGGGACATTGGCAAGGGCACTTCTCCAGTTCAAATCCCTGCTCCGACCCCCTGTGACTGGCTGAGGTGTAATAAGTACCTGCTGCGCTTGCACATGCAGAGCGGGAGCTGCCTGGGGACCGAGGGCCTTCCTGAGTTTCCCAGCGAAGCCAGAGCCTGTACCAGCAGCCTGAAGCACTGTCCTTCCTCTGAAGGATCACTGGTGGCTGCAGGCCTGGTTGACTCCAACATGGCCCTGAGCCTGGGGCCTTGGCAGGACAGGTTGCATGGCAGGTATCCCCTGAGTCTCATGGCTACCTTTACCTGGCAGTTTGGTTCCCTGGATCCTGGGTATTTACTTACTCCGTGACTGAGGGATGGCCTGAGTGCCAGGCTTCATGGCCAGTGGGAGGGTGGCTGTCCTCAAGGGTGGGGGTGGGGAGGATGGAGACCAGGTGGTATCTGAAAAGCCAAGGACTTCTCACCTGGTCCTGTGTCCCTGGCACAGTGGACTGGAGAGACCAGACAGGCAGGTACAGGAGGATGGGGCTTCCTGGACTTTCTTCTGCGTTTGGATGTATCACTATGCTGGAACCGACCTATCTCAAGAATAACCAACTGGGCCGGGTGCGGAGGCTCCCAGCACTTTGGGAGACTGAAGTGGGCGGATCACTTGAAGTCAGAAGTTCGAGACCAGCCTGGCCAAAATGGTGAAACCCCATCTCTACGAAAAATACAAAAATTAGCCAGATGTGGTGGAGTATGCTTGTAATCCCAGTTACTCAAGAGACTGAGGCAGGAGAATTGCTTGAACCTGGGAGGTGGAGGTTGCAGTGAGCTGAGATTGAGCCTGGGCAACAGAGCAAGACTGTCTCAAATAAATAAATAAATAAATAAATAAATAATTAATAACCAATTGATTGATGGCTTTTTTCTTTTCTTTCTTTCTTTTTTTTTTTTTTGAGACAGGGTCTCCTTTTGTCAGCCAGGTTGGATTGCAGTGGTACAATCTCAGCTTACTGCAGCCTTGACTGCCCAGGCTCAAGTGACCCTCCCACCTCAGCCACCCAAATAGCTGGGACTACAGGCGCTAATTTTTGATTTTTTTTTTTTTTTTTTTTGAAAAATACAAAATACGAGTTTTCACCATGCTGCCCAGGCTGATCTCCAATTCTTGGACTCAAGTCATCTGCCTGCCTTGGCCTCCCAAAATGCTGGGATTACAGGTGTGAGCCACTGCACCAGGCCAACTGACGGTCTTGAGACAATGTTCACAGCCAGGGTTTGAGCTAAGCCTGGTGAAGATGCTAGACTCTGCTGGAGCTTAGACAATCATACTGCAAAACCAAGGCCTCAGAAGGGAAAGTTTTCCCCTGATCTCCTGCCCTCCTATCTCTCAGTCCCATCTCCCCCAAGGCTAGCCGTACAAACTCAATCCTTTCCCAAGGGGCCATAGAAACCAGAACCCATTCTCCCCAAAGCTAGGCAGAAAACCTAAAAGTATTACTTGAATTTTCTCCCAGCCTTGTGTAAGAACTGGCCATAACAAAATGATCTGATCTACCTTGTTTGCCGTCAGTCATGAGACCCCCATTCCAGAGATCTTGCCCCATGCCCCAGAGGAAGGAATGCTGCTCAGAGAGGCCGAGAAGAATCTAGACAGACAGGCCTTGCTGGGTTCCCCACACAGTCTGTCAGCATTAAATCTGACCCTTTTGTCCAGTCCTATTTCTACAAGGCTGTCCATCTTTGTTGAAACTAAGCATGAAGACAGTTTCCTCTGTACCTCTGGGTCTTCATTCTGAAGGCTCCCATGTGTATACATTAATGTGTACGCCTTTCTCCTATTAATCAATTTGCCTCATGTGAGTGTTCAGCGAACGTTTAGGGGACCAAGGGCCTTGGTCCCTACAACTTGCAGGCCCGGCCTCAGCCAGACTGTCCCCAAACTCACAGCCAGAGCAGTCTCAGCTACTGCATGGTAATAGGAAATATACCTGCTCACTCTTCTTTCCAGCTCTAAACTTCCCTCTCAAAAGCCCCTATCAGGGGCTGTTGCTTGAAATTGGCTGTACTTAAAACAGTCCTCTCCAGTGATCACATTTATAAACCATTCTGAATACAATGGCCTAAGCCAAATCTTAATGTATCCCAAAATGCTCCTGATGGTGACAGGTCTACTCATTCATGTGCTGGGAAGGATTTGAGAAGGAAAAACCTGCTCCCTGCCTCCAGGACCTAACCAAGAGTAGTGGATGTGTCAACAGAACTGCACTCGGCAGGATGAAGATGGGGACTCCGGCATGTGGCTGTTTAGCATGTGCGGTTTCCACTCTTCAAGAGGGATCCCTATGGTCCACGACGGGCAACGTGAGCCACAATGCAAGGCCAGTGTGGGAGAGCATCCACAGATCCACAGATGAGCCCAGGTGATAGTGACTGTCTAGGAGGATGCCCTTGGGGTTTTGATGGGATGATTCTTTATTGTGTGGTCTGTCTTGTGCATTGCATTCTTGACCTTCACTAGTAGCCCACAGCATCCCCCAGTCACTGTGACAACCAGCAGTGCCCACACATTTCCCTGGGGACGGGAGGCTAGTTTTCACTGCTGCCCGGGGGATCCAGCTGCCAGGATCCACTGCAAGTCAGCGGCTTGAGCCAGCTAAGAGTTCTCTCTCCTGGCCACTTGAGCATTCATTCTGGTGAGGAGGTGGTGATGGGGGAAAAAGGGGAAAAGCAGAGGGTGAGCACAGGTCCTGGCTGCAGACCCACAGCCAACTGGAGGGGGCATGTGCTGTTTTTAGCTGCCCAGTGTCCATTCCCAACCCTTTTGGTAACAGGTTACCCACACTGCAGTTGGAGAATCATTTTCTTCCCTGCTCCGTGCTCACGGTTTCTGTGGATTTTATCCTCATGTTCCAAAGGAGGCTGTGCAGCTCCAACCTGGCCAAACAGCCCCCTGCATTTTCCTGGGCACAGTGATGGCTACTAGGAGGGACACAGGACCTAGTCAGAGCTGTGATGCCTTTTGCTGCGGGGAGACGGGCCGGCTCACCCTCTCTGCTACACTTGACCTCTGTAGGCTGGGAGCTGTTGCTGCTGCAGCTAGAATGGAACTAACTCTGCTATAGAGAGAAGGAAACGGCCCGTGCCCCTGGAGCAAACCACATCTGAACCAGAACTCTCTCCTGACTTTTATAGGAGCTAATACATTCTCATTTTGCTTAAGCCTAGTTTGGGTTAGGTTGTCCAACATTTACAATAAAGGGGGACCTCAATACGCCAGAAAAAGGAAGTGTCTTCAGTCCAGAAGCTGCAGCCATGGAGTACCCAGTCCCTTCCACCATGTCTATAGGTCCTTTCATTGTCCCTGCAGGACAGGACCACAACATGACCCCACGCAACTCCCACACCTGTTTCACAAAGGAAATCCTGGGACTGGGGGGTGGAGAATGGGCTCCAGCCTGGCCCATCCTGCCCAATCACACCAGTGCTGTTGCGGGTAAACCAGCTCCCTGCCTCCCCAATGGCTGCCCTGCTAGGTCCCAGTCTAACTAATTCTTAGAGGCATAGCAGGTCACCTGGGCATGGGTCTGTGGATGCCTCACAGGCATTCAGCATTGTCCTCCCTCCACCCCTACACCATATGCCGCTGTCACCGCTGTCAGCTGTCACCGTTCCAGTGCATGTGGGCTGACCCCCACCTCGCATCTGCATTTCTTTGCCTGGGGGTTTCCTCTCCAGAGTGGGACAAAAGTGTGGAGGAATTAACCACCTCCCTCCTCACAGCCTTTCTCCAAGACCAACAGGTTACAAATACCTCAGCTCCCTGTCAGGTGGGCTGACTATGCTGTGTGGTGTGTGTTCTGCCTTCTCCCATCCCATGACGCCCCAGCAGGATCAGGCTTCAGCTGCCCTCAATGGCCACTGCATTAGGACTCACCAGTACTGGCTGTCCTCCCTTCTCTGGTGGTTCCTTTTCATTTTGTTTGAGACAGGGTCTTGCTATGTCGTCCAGGCTGGAGTGCAGAGGCGCAATCATAGCTCACTGCAGCCTTGACCTCCTGGGCTTAAGCCATCCTCCCGCCTTGGCCCCCCAAAGTCCTGGGATTATAGGCATGAGCCACCAAGCCCAGTCTCCTTCCCTCGTTTACACTCCTCTCCCCTACTGGTGTTTGCTGGGATCACCTTGAACTAAGATTTCGAATCGGCTGTTCAGGAGCTGGAGGTAAAATCCCACTGGGCACTGGCTGGGTGTAGCCACATCACCAGCACTAACCACAAGGCTGCATGGCAGGCCACTCCCCATCACAGGTGACCCTAAAAGAACCTATTTCTACAGATGGTGTTCCTGGGCACAGGGCCTCTGTCCTCTGGGGTGCAGGCCTGGAGGTGAACCGGTACATTTCTCCTATTCCCACTAACTGGGAGTACCCTGGGACACAGGTGCAGATGACTAATTACGTTAACTATTGAGTTAAGCTTTATAATCCCTTCATTTAGAGTGAGAACATCCAAAGCAAACACTGTGTTCTGTGAGTGTGTGCAGAGAAAGCTGCTCCACCGGGGGTCTGTGGCTCTGAACAGGAATGACAGGCACCAATTCTGCTTGACCTGCGGCTCAAAAGGTCACCGGGGTCCCCACACCTCCCTTCCTAGCCATTTGCCAAGTCCAGCTTTTATGTCTCTAAAGTAAAATGTGCTAAAGAAACAGAATTCTTTTTTTTTTCTTTTTTTAAATTTTAGTGACAAGACAGGTCCTTTGATGGAAACTGGATCTGTAAGAAAAACAAGGACAGACCAATCAGCTTAGACAATACCCCATGTGACCTGGAATCCTGTGGCTTTCCAGTTTCACAGCCTCACAGGTGAGGGTTCAGCAACTATGATCCTTCTGTGGAGAAATAAATTATTTAGGATTCAAATTTCTTCCATTCCTTGCATCCACTCTTTCTTTCAGCCACACACCTCAGGCTGTAACGCCTTTTGCCAGGCGCGTGGCCAGGCTTGGCTCCTGCTCATCTCATCGGTGCCAGCGCCTTCCCTGGGTCCCCTGCAGCTATGATGGAGTCTCACCCCCCAAAAGCTACACTGCAGTGATTTGACCACATTCAATGCCCAAAATGGCTGGGAAAGAAGTCCTTTGCTTTCAGGGCCTCATCCTCAGCTGAGGAAGATGCCAAGGGAGAGGTTTACCAAACTTTAGGAAAGAATATTCTAGAAGCATCTTTCCCTAAAAAGGAAAGACGCCACTGTCGTCAGATGGTTCTTCGCTCCCTGGACAGTGAAGGATGTCAAACTGCCTGTTAATTAAGAGCTGAGCCTACAAGCTCAGCACGACTTAATGTACCCCCACAATGCACTCCCATCGCCCTCCCTCACCGTGACTCTCATACAGGTGCCCAGGAGACTTTCATTGGCTAAAGTTCTTCCCTGGGCAGTTAAAAAGTAAGCTAATATTCTTTTTTTTTTTTTTTGAGACGGAATTTTGCTCTTGTTGCCCAGGCTGGAGTGCAATGGTACGATCTCAGCTCACTGCAACCTCCGCCTCCCGGGTTCAAGCGATTCTCCTGCCTCAGCCTTCCGAGTAGTTGGGATTACAGGCATGCACCACCATGCCCTGCTAATTTTGCATTTTTAGTGAGACAGAGTTTCTTCATGTTGGTCAGTCTGGTCTTGAACTCCTGACCTCAGGTGATCCACCCACCTCGGCCTCCCAAAGTCCTGGGATTACAGGTGTGAACCACTGTGCCCGGCCTATTTTTTAAAATTTTTTGAGACAGGGTCTTGCTCTTTTGCCCAGGCTGGAGTGCAGTGGTGTGATTTTGGCTCACTGCAAGCTTGGCTTCCTGGGTTCATGCCATTCTCTTGCCTCAGCCTCCTGAGTAGCTGTGACTACAGGTGCCCGCCACCACGCCCAGCTAATTTTTTTGTATTTTTAGTAGAGACAGGGTTTCACCATGTTAGCCAGGATGGTGTTGATCTCCTGACCTCGTGATCTGCCCGCCTCGGCCTCCCACAGTGCTGGGATTATAAGCGTGAGCCACCGCACCCGGCCTTTTTTTTTTTTTTTCTTTCTTGAGACAGGGTCTCAAGAGTTCTGTCACCCAGACTGGAGTGCCTTGGTGCAATTATGGCACATTGCAACCTCCAACTGCTGAGCTCATGCAATCCTTCCACCTTAGCCTCCCAAATAGCTGGGATTACAGGCATGTGCCACCATGCCTAGCTAACTTTTTAATCTTTTTTCTTCTTCTCACTCTTTTTTTTTTTTTTTGTAGAGACAAGGTCTTGGTATGTTACCCAGGCTGGTCTCAAACTCTCAGGCTCAAGTTATCCTCCTGCCTGGGCCTCCCAAAGGTCTAGGATTACAGGTTTGAGCCACTATTCCCAGTCAAAAAGTAAGCAAATTTAAAGAAAAATATTAAGTGATTTTACAGGTATCCAAAGTCACTGATTTAACAAACGGTAATGATGATAATGATGATGATAATGGTGATGATGGCAACTACCTCCAAGGGTGATGGTTGTAAAGATTGAGGGGATGTGCAGAATTGCCAGGTGCAGGGCCTGGTGATAGAGGTGGGTGGTGGTGATGATGGTGATGGTGATGATGATGGTGATGATGGTGATAATGATGATGATGGTGATGGGGGTGGTGATGATGGTGATGATGATGATGGTGATGGTGATGATGATGGTGATGGTGATGTGATGATGGTGATGATGGCGATGGTGATGATGCTGGTGGTGATGATGATGGTGGTGATGATAGCGATGATGATGATGGCAGTGGTGATGATGGTGGTGGTGATGATGATGATGGTGATGATGATGGTGATGGTGATGGTGGTGATGATGATGATGGTGATGATGGTGATGGTGATGATGGTGGTAGCGGTGGTGATAATGGTGGTGGTGGTGATGATGGTGATGGTTATGATGGTGATGGTGGTGGTGGTGATGATGATGGTGATGATGGTGATGGTGGTGATGATGATGGTGATGATGGTGATGGTGGTGATGATGATGGTAATGATGATGGTGATGGTGATGATGATGGTGATGGTGATGATGATGGTGGTAGTGATGATGGTGATGGTGATGATGATGGTGATGGTGGTGATGGTGATGATGGTGGTGATGATGGTGATGGTGATGATGATGATGGTGATGATGGTGGTGATGATCATGGTAATGCAGATGATTCTGATGATGGTGGTGATGATGGTGATGGTGATGAGGATGATGGTGATGGTGGTGATGCTGGTGATGGTGGTGATGATGGTGATGGTGATGAGGATGATGGTGATGGTGGTGATGCTGGTGATGGTGGTGATGATGGTGATGGTGATGATGATGATGGTGATGATGGTGGTGATGATCATGGTAATGCAGATGATTCTGATGATGGTGGTGATGATGGTGATGGTGATGAGGATGATGGTGATGGTGATGGTGATGATGGTGGTGATGATGATGGTGGTGATGCTGGTGATGGTGGTGATGATGGTGATGGTGATGATGATGGTGATGGTGATGGTGGTGGTGGTGGTGATGGTGATGATGATGATGGTGGTGATGGTGGTGATGATGGTGATGGTGATGATGATGGTGGTAATGATGGTGATGATGGTGATGGTGATGATGGTGGTGATGATTGTGATGATGATGATGGTGATGGTGGTGATGATGATGGTGGTGATGATGGTGATGGTGGTGGTGGTGATCATGGTAATGCGGATGATGGTGATGATGATGGTGATGACGATGATAATGGTGGTGGTGATGATCATGGTAATGCAGATGATGGTGATGATGAATGATGATGGTGATGATGGTGGTGGTGATGATGATGGTGATGGTGATGAGAATGATGGTGATAATTGTGATGGTGCTGATGGTGGTGGTATTGCTGGTGATGTAGCTTTGTTGAGTGCTTATTCTGTGCCAGGAACTGTGCTAAGTATTTTACATGCATTTTTTCCACTCAATCTCCCCAACAATCCAATGAGAGCTGTGCTATTATTATCTCCATTTAATGAAAAGAAAATGAGACATCAGGAGTTAGGGAACTTGCCCCAGGCCTCAGAAATACTGGGTTTTGAAGAGGCCTATGACTCAAGCCTGCCTGCCTCCAGAACTCCAGCTCACAACCATTAGGTTCTGCTGCAAGGAATTTTGAAGAGAAAATGCTTTAACTCGGGTGCATTCGTCACGTTGCCAATGGCCAGCATCCACCCACCCCTGTCACCAGGTCCTGTGCCTGGCACTTCTGCACATCCCCTCAGTTAATCCTCAAAACCATTGCCCATGGAGGTAGTTATTATTCTCCCCACTAGACATGACACTGTCAGAGAAATTAAGAAACATGTCTCTAACACCCAGCTATCAGGCAGCAGAGTCAAGAAACGAGCCAGCAGCTCTAACTCCAAAGCTGGCATCCTTCCCACCACATCCATGTTGACAACAGCAACAGGACCCCCCAGCAGTGAGCTCTGTCCTCTAACACCTTATCTCACCTCTCCCAACAGGCTCAAGAGGAAGGTACTGTAATTTTCCCTATTTACAGATGAGGAAACTGAGGTTCTTGCCACTCAGGAAATGCCTCAGGAAATAGCATAGCAGCTAAGGAACTACTATGTCCTCTGCCACAGACATGGGACATGGCATCACAGAGCACATGAAGGGATGGTAAGCTGTCCCTGGAGTTCACCTTCTGGGTTTGGCTTTTGAGATATTCTGAACATCTTCTCCCAGTCCCATCACCTATCAACTCTTGGGGCTAGTGGAGGTCTGGAAGTAGGGTGAAATGCTTCTCATTACCCCCATGCTATCATCCCCATTGTCACTTATTAAGCATTTGCTAAGTGTGGATGTGGCAAGGGGATCATTGTGGAAGTTGTTGGCGCCCCCCCAGACCCTCACACCTCAAACCCAATGTCTTCTTCAAGCCTCACAATAACCCTACAAGGTAGGTTCTATCATTTCACTCCATTGAGAGAGAGGAACCTTGGGAAATAATATATTACGCCCACTGCAAAGGCAAGGAAAACCGATGATTATCCCCTTTCTGGGGCTGGTGCATCCACTGCTCAACTCCTGCGAGTTGTGAGTGTGCTGCTAACAGCTCAGAGCTGCCCCTCCTCTAGGGAAGTGCCCTCAGCCCAAAGGGAGCTGCTCTTTCCACAAAGACATGCAGTCCCTACCCAACCCTTAGAGCCAAGCACTGACAAGGAGGAGCACCAGAGGGCAAGCCTCTCCCCTCTGCTGAGACTAACTGTGTTGTAATTCTTGTTCCAGGGCCCCCACAGGGTCAAGCTGAGGTCTGGCCTCCTCCTTCTCAGCTCCTTCCCTTGCCTCCTCTTGCCTCCCTCCCTCCCTCACTCCCTGAGAGCTCCTCCTCAATAAACCCTGTCCATCCAACCCCAGTCTCAGGCTCTGCTTCCAGGGGCGAGGGAAGATGGCTGTGTGAGCCATGCCCCTTGCCCTCAGGGATCTTGCAGGACAGCTGGGAGACAGGCCACAGGCAAACAACAGCATCATCCACAACACAGGAGGCACAGGTGGAGAGGACAGGGGTTGAGAAGATGGAAGACATCATTGAAGTTGGGAAGATGGAGGAAGGTTTCATGGAAGAAGGGGGCTTTATGGGTGACGGACCAGTAGGACTGGGTAGGAAACAAGCTTTCAAGGCAGGGAGAAAGGTCCGAGATGGGTAGGAACCTTTGCCCCCATCCCTCCTATTTCCTCTCGTCCAGGGTCCGTGACCAGGGAAACCATCCTAGGGCAGCGGAGGTGGGGGCTCTGTTCAGATGATTATAATAATGAGTCTAGCATCTGAGAGCATCAGGTCTTCCCTAGAGGGCCATGCTGGCTGACTCTGAGGCCAGGAGGGGGTCACTCCACTGTCAAGCTTCTCTTGAGAGGCCGGGGCTTGCTCCACCTGAAAAGACCACCTCCATTCGAAGGGACAGAACGCTCCACATACCTGCCGGACCGTGGGCCTAGGGGCTTGTTCACAAGGATTCAGTGATGTAGTAGGCAGCTCCTAGAGCCCCCAGAGCCACAGCCACAGTTCCGAGGGCTTGGAGGACACGTGTTACGATGACTGGAGGGTTTTCTTGAAGGTTTTCTGTAGAACAAAGCAAAAGTGAGGGTGGTGGGAAGCTGGGCTTCGGTGCCTCTCTACGAGCAGGAGAAAGTGGAAATTAAGTGGCCCTCTCAGGATTGCAGGAATACCCATCTTCCCCCTCTCCAAACTCCTTTTAAGAGAACATTTAATTCTTCCCACCCTTCCAAAAAGTCCCTGCTGAAAGACCCCTGAGGATCGGAGGGTGAGCTGGCCTGGGATGCCAGCTGCCCTGAACACTCAGAGGGGGACCAGGTTAGGAAGGTGGTCAAGTCTGCTGTGAGCCAGGCCTTGTGCTAAACACTTCACACCCGGTGTCTTCTTCAAGCCTCACAACAACCCTATGAGGTAGGTTCTATCACTTGACTCCATTGAGAGAAAGGAACCTTGGGAAATAATATATTACACCCACACAAAGGCAAGGAAAACAGATGATTAAGGCAATAATTGTGAGGAGGGCATTCAAAAAATGCAATACCCATTTTGATAAAAATCCTACAAAAATAAGGATTCTTGTTTAATGTGAATGTGGATTGAAAGCCAAAAGCCAACATTACACTCTGTTGAGAAAAGCATGCGGGTGCTAAAAGTAGAACAGCATTAAAACTGTATATCTTGTCCTGACCAGACATGGTCCCTGTCCCTCCCTGCTCTCTTTCCTGATTCTGAGCCTTGTGTTTGCCTTTTCCTGCATCTAGATTGCTCCCGCTTTTCATCTTAAGCCAGAGAGGGCTTCAAGATCCTTTTGGACTCGGCTCACATGCTGCTGACAGGAACCTTTCAGAGGTTCCTGTTGGAGCCTGTTCCTGTTGGAACCTTTCAGAGGTTCCTGTTGGAGCCTCTCCCAGAGGACACACGGCTCTTTGCATCTTGCATCTTGGTTTCTAAATGCACGGGTCTTAGCTCTCCATGCAGACTGCAACAATTTTAGGGGTAAAGTTCCCTGTTCTGGTTTCCCTCACAGTCCCCCATGTCTTCTGCATAGTAAGTTTCGCTCAATAACACTTGCTGGTTTTAAAACGATAAGAACCCATGGCACAATTTGGCCATGGATGGATGGAAGTACTAAGTGTATGGGCGGGGTGTGGCTAACGGTGGCAGGTAGACCTTTCCTTGACGGGGCTTACTGGGTGGCGGAGTATTTCTGGCTCCAAGTATGTTTTCCCCACACGCCCCGGTATCTATTTGCTTCTCTCCATATGTAGGAAAGATGGAGTTTTTCAGCTCCAGAAAGGAGAGGGGATTGGGTAGGGAAGAGGATGGGAAGTGGAACAGGACGAGGATGGGGGTTGGGGGGCTCAGCTCCTGGGGTGGGGGTATGAAGTCGCCAAGTGGAAGGGCCTCTATCATTGAGATCTGTAAGGCCCTCAGGTGGTACAGATGGCAACCCTTCTCCCGGCCCATGCATGTAACCTAGCAGCGCCAAAGACGGGAACATCTCCAGTCTGTTCCCGGCAGGGATAGGGTCTTCCTATGAGGGCAGTGGCAGCCATGACACTGCTCCTGGTGGCTTTGTGGGAAGAGGAAGGAAGGACAGATACTATGGGTGATGTCATGGGGGCTGCCACCAACAGACCAGCCTGGGGCACACGTCGCCTATGGGGACCCCCAGAAAGAGCTCAGCACACTCTGAAGGGGGCTGAGGTCTTGCTATTGTGTGGAGGAGGCATATGAATTACAAGTAGTTTTTTATCATTAAATTCTAGGCGACATTCATAGGCAGATCAGGAACCTTAGGCCCCAGCCTAAGACACAGGCCACTGAGGGGCCACGGAGGTGCACGGCCAAACAGCATTTAAACACAAAGGCCCTGAGCGACTCGGAATCTCTGAAGGGCTGAGAGGGAGAGTGTTCCGAGGAGGGGAGGGCATCTCTGGAGAAAATAAAAAGGAAGCCACTGAGGAGGCAAATCCCAGTGAGGAAGAAAACTGGCACCTCTCTGTACGGGTGGAGAGGGTACCCAGTGGGTAGGGCTGGTCAGAAAGGGCCCTGCCTGCCAACGTCCAGGAAGTGGCCAAAGGAAAGAGGAAAAGGCTTTCCTTCGGCCTGGGATTCCCAAGAGGAATGATACTGATTGCTAATAAGGTCTGGGGGCAGAGCCTGGCCCTGGGAACTGTGTGCCCTGAGGTTCCAGCCCCTCACGCTTGGAACCTGTAGAAGGTGAGCAGGTTGGGGAGTCCTCTCCCTGGCGCCATCTGCCAGTCCCGAGGCAGAAGGACATCGAAGATGCGGCTATGGCACAGCCCCAGACGACGCCAGCAAGCAGAGCTGCAGGGGCAAGTGGCACAGGAGCAGGAATGCGGGCCGGCGCGAGTCAGAGGCCCTGTGGGGACAGAAGGAAAGAGGTGAGGGAGGTACCTGCTCTGGGAGGTGGGGGCAGGGGAGCCTGGAACACAGTCTGAGAAGGCCCCCCAAAACAGTAGCAGCTGCAGGATTACCAGGGCAGATCCTGGATTTTTTCCAGGCATCATTGAGGATTTGGGAATGAACTACCCAAGGAAGGCAGTTCTCCCACAAAATGTTCTCTAACCAAACAGAAGTGAAGACTGACTGCATGAGAAAATGGCTGTTTTATACTGGTGCTACCTGGGAGTAGCAACAACAACCGTGATGATGATGGAGGTGGTGCTGATGGTGTCATGGCTTACGCCTTCAGGATGCTTTGGACTTAGCGTGCCCATCTCATTTAATTTCACAGTAATCCTGTAAAGGGGATACTGTTGCTCTTGTTTTACAAATAAGGAAACTGAGGCTCAGATAATTTAAGGGATATGCCCTTCTGGGGAGTAGATTGCAGAAGTTGGCTTTCTCAACTCAGGCTTTCTCACGTTTAATTCAGTGAAAATGGAATTTCAGGTGACTGCCCACCCCAGGAGAGGCTGCACTGGGATTCCTGGAATTGGAGCTGCCATGTTCCATTGATCTAGAGCATAGTGATCCATCCGGAAGACAACCACAGCTCCAGTTTCCAGTCCCGATCTTATCTTCTGTTTCTGTCCTCCTCTGGTATGGATCCCAGCAGAATGTAGATGATACCCTCTGTGGTCGGGCAAGATAATTTCTGGCTGGATTATTCCCTCCTGTTTCCTATCTGTAGCCCTGTGGCTTCTTGACAGAGCTACAGGTTCTTCTGACCCTAAGCTGCGTGAAACGGAGAGTCAACCTGGCAGACTCGGTACACTTTCTGCTTAGACTTGCCCATGACACATACTTTCCCGGAATGAGGAGAGGGGATTCTAAAGGCAAGACTTGTCTCTTTTTTTAGTTACAGAAAAGTTTTTCAAATGAGACATCATTCCCAGGCAATAAAGTTCACCCTTTTAGAGCGCTCAGTGGTTTTTAGTATATTCACAAAGTTTTGTGGCCATCACCACTAATTTCAGAACATCTTCATTTCCCCAAAAAGAAACCCTATCTCCATGAGCAGTTACCCCCCATTCTCCAGTTCCCCCAGTTCTTGGCAATACATTTGCTTATTCTGAACATTTCATGTAAATAGAATCATTCGATGTGTGGGTTTTTGGGAGACTGGACTCTTTCACTTAGCCAAATGTCTATAAGGTTCATCCATGTTGTCCCATGTATCAAATGGGACATCATCTCTTTTTATTGTCAAATAGTATTTCACCATATTCATTGTACTGTGGTATTTCATACCACGTTTTGTTTATCCATTCATCAGCTGATGGACATTTGGGTTGTTCCCACTTTTTGGCTGTTACAAATGCTGCTGCTTTGAGCATTTGTGTACAAGTTTTGGTGTGCTTCTAATATGCTTAATAATATGCTTCCAATTCTCTTGGATATATACCAAGAAGTGGGATTGCTGGGTCATAAGGTAACTTCATGTTCCTCTGAGGAACCACCAGACTGTTTCCACAGCAGCTGCACCATTTTACATTCCCACCTACAGTGTATGAGGATTCCAGCTTCTCTACATCCTCACCAACACTTGTTATTGTCCATCCTTCTGATTATACCCATCCTAGTGGAAGACTGGCATTTTCTTGAGCTACAATATTTCTGTACACAAAAAGGCTTGGATTTTAGAAAATGGCATGCTTTACACTCAGGCCCTTATCCTGCATCTCCAACATTCCTTTCTACTGCAGAGAATTCCTTTGGAAGAAGTATAGGGTGTCCGCTGTAACCACTGGTGAGCCACCACCGTTTCTTGCTTTCTTGCTTTGCCTCTTCAATGGGCCAAATTCCTCTCGGAGTGTGAGTCACATGTGATCATTAAAAGACTTGGGAATGGAAAGTTTTGCTTTCTACTAGTTCTGAAGACCATAACCCGGAAATGTTTCTCTCAGTGGCTGATGATCACAGTCTTTACAACATATAGTATGGTGCTCAAAATCATTATCATATGTCAAGAAGGGATTGATTCCTGGCCATGGAAGGATCATTGGCGTGGCATGCCTTGCAGTTAGCACTCTCATCTCCATCTCTTCTTTCTTTTATGCTCACACAATCCCGGGGGGTAAACTGTGGCCCAGGGAGTGTGGCCTGTTCGAGGCTGTGGAGCCATGGGCACTGGCTCACAGCAGATCCAGGAGCTGCTTGGACAAAGATGTTCTTCCTCTTGTGGAGACTCCTAGGCCTCTTGGAATGGAAAGGTCAGTGCTGTGGTTTAGAGTGAGGGTTCTGGAGTCAGAATAGAGCGGGTTTCCCTTCTCAGGGCTACCAGCCTCTGCTCAGGAGCAACTTGTTTGACTCCTATGAGCCTCAGTTTCCCCATCTATAAAATGGAGATGATATGGAAGAACTTTTATAGGATTGTCACATGTGAAAATTAAGACACTTGAGCTGAATGCTAGGTACACAGTAAATGCTTAGTGATAATGTTAGTTTGCTATCACCATTATTGTTAGCAGTATAAACCAGCCCACCTCCTGAACTCCACTTGAATTCCCTCTACACAATCCAGTGCTTATTCAGACACTGTTTGGCTCCCAAGAAGATGGGGAACCACTTTTCCTGACAGCCATTCCATTTTCAGACAGAGCTAATTGTTGGGAAGTTTTTTATGTTGAGCCAAAGTCTGTCTGTCGCTAATGTCTTCCATGGGTAAGGTTGTTAATTTAGCAAATAAAAATACAGGATGCCCACACAATATTTGGGAAACACATACTAAAAATATTATTTGTTGTTTAGTAAAATTAAAATTTAACTAAGAGTCTTGTATTTTGTCTGGCTATCCTATCCCTGGGCCTGTATGTGTCTGTTTTCACACTGCTGATAAAGACATGTCTGAGACTGGGCAATTTACAAAGGAATGAGGTTTGTTGGACTTACAGTTCCACGTGACTGGGGAGGCTTCATAATCATGGTGGAAGGTGAAAGGCACATCTCACGTGGCGGCAGACAAGAGAAGAGAGTTTGTGCAGGGAAACTCCCTTTTTAAAAACCATTAGATCTCATGAGATTTATTCAGTATCACGAGAACACCACGGAAAAGACCTGCCCCCATGATTCAATCACTTCCCACTGGGTCCTTCCCACAACACTGGGAATTCAAGATGAGATCTGGGTGGGGACACAGCCAAACCATATCAGGCCCTTAGACTTCTCAGGACAATAAGGAACAAGTCTATTCACATCTTCCACCTGACAGACAGACATCCTCCAACTCCTTCAATCGGCTGTCATACACTAAATGGCCTCCCTGATCCCTCTCATCCTCCATCAACCTGAACTATCTTCCTTGGACTAGTTTGTCAGGCATCTTTTATAGCCCAAAATGATAGCTTGATGAGGACAGAATAAAGCAGGATCATCACCTCCCTTATTCTAAACCATATGCTTCTATTTATGCATCCTTGGTTTTTATTTTTTAGCAGTTGCATGGCACTGCTGATTCCTAGTGAGCAAGTATTACTATAGAACCAAGTTAAATGTTTATATGTATGTGTGGCTGTCTTCAATGAGACTCAGGATGATGAGAAATAACAAAACCCAGGAACCCTGGTCTCTTGGGTGGAAACAAAAACAAAAACCTTCACACTCTACAACACAGCTCCAGGATACACTTTAACCATGCATCACTATCCTACAAGAACCAGCCTCTGGGATGACCCGGAACTCCATCAGCAGGAAGGCTGGAACTGCTGAAGCTAGAAGACAGCCCACCTGCTTTCCTGGATTGAGGGGCTGCCTTCATGTTAGCATCTGGAGATAACAGGCAGCGAGAGGAGCGGCGGATTTCGGGTGCTGGAAGGGCTTGGGATGCTGGCTGCTGGGAGTTGGTTTCAAGGCTGGACTGCTGTGGTGTGGATTCAGGGCTAGGCTGCTGTGGCGTGGATTCAGGGCTAGGCTGCTGTGGTGTGGATTCAGGACTAGGCTCCTGTGGTGTGGATTCAGGACTAGGCTGCTGAGAGGTGGAATTGGAGCTAGCATGCTGGGAGGTGGAGTCTCGGTGGCGTTTGGCCTCTGACCTTTTCTTCTTGACCTTCTTCATAGTGGATCCTCCCAACCTAAGCGTGGACCTACATGGAGCTGCGTAATCTCCTGGCTCCCTCCTGGAGGGGCCGTTCGCCCTCTGCCCTAGAGGCCTGGCTCTGGCCTCCAACTGGACCCAGGCCCTACAGAGAACAGTGACCCACACCTCCTGTGAGGTCATAAAAGCCAGGGTGGCTCCTATGGCAGGGCTGCAGGGACAGTCTTCTCCACAGACACCAGCCTGGCGTTCTCCCTTAGCCCAGGCCCTGGTCCTCACAGACCTGGTGATGCCTGGCCACGGGGCCCATGAGAGCCAGATCCTCATGCTTCTGTGAACAGAGCACAGCCTTCAGTCACCTCTCTGCTGGCGTGTTCCTGGGTCCATGTGAGCCACCTGTTCTGCTCTAAGATACCCTGGATGTGACGCTCAGCTCTGTCACTGGCTTCCACATACCCCCTATTCCTAGACCTCAAAAATCCACGCTCCCCATGCATTCATCTTCATGTCAGCTTCCTGAAGATTTGGAGCTTCCTTGAAGGCTTTACCTCCCATGGGCCTGCTACCATCTCAGAGTAGCTTACCCCTTCCTGCAAAGCCTGCCCTCCCCCACTGTGGGAGGGGAGTTTGGGGGTTGATCTGACTTTTATAAGAACCTTTGCATTTGGCAAATAATTTTCCTTGAGAACATAACAGCTGTTCAGAAAACGAACATTTGTCTCAAACTCACGACGACGGCAACCACAGACCATCCCCCAAACCCCAACTGGTTGGGTTAAGCAGGTGACTGAATCTTTCTCTCAATTAATTAATGTGTTCATTAAATGTGATTTTTATTTTAGGATGGAAGAAGGAAAAGTATTTTTAAAAGACAGTCTAAAGCTTACACTGTGACTGCAACATAAAGTGTGTTCACCTCAGGAGACACTTCCGTCGCGAGTGCATCTCAGGTGGGTGAGTGTGGGACCGGCAAGTGCAGGAGCTCCTGCCCCAGGGAAGGTTTAGAGCAGACCCGGGCAGGTAAAAAGGGCTTCGGGCCACATGAAGTCAAACCTCAACCTGGTTTAAATCAGTGTTTTTCAACCTCAGCCCTGTTGACATTTTTGGGCTGAGTAATTCTTTGTTGTGGGGGATCATCCCGTGTATTGTGGGAAGTTTACCAGATCCCTGGTCTTTATCCAGTCTTTACTCCCCCCTACCCCAGGACAACCCAAAATGTCTCCAGATACTCCTAAATGTCCCCTAGAGACGGGTGGTGGGGGTGTGTGTGTCAAAATTGCCGCTGGTTGTGCCACATTGGTGTAAATGAATCAGATAGGAGCAGACACATATAGGTGGAACTTCCTGGTAGCAATGAAAGAAATATTCCATTGTACCAGAAGAAGCCAAACAGGGCACAGAGAATGGGTCTTTGTCTTCCAGTAGAAAGATGGAGGAAGCACAGAGGGCAGGCCTAGGGAGGAGTAGGGAATTTCCCTGTGGCAGCAGTAAAAATATGGTGTGAATTCTTTAGTAAGAGTGGTCCCAAGAAGCAGAGAGAGGGCACCTGTGGAAAGAGGTTGTCCCAGAAGAATGAGGAAGAATGGCGCCTCAATAGCTCTTTGCTAGAACATCTTCCCTGCACCCGCTCCCTTCTTCTTCTTCTTTTTTTTTGTTTTTGTTTTTGCTTTCAGACAGAGTCTCACTCTGTCTCCAGGAGTGCAGCGGCCCTGTTTTGGCTCACTGCAACCTCCACATCCCGGGTTCAACTGATTCTCCTGCCTCAGCCTCCTGAGTAGCTTACAGGCATGTTCCAGCCTCCTGAGTAGACTACAGACATGCGTCACCATGCCTGGCTAATTTGTATCATTTTAGTAGAGACAGGGTTTTGCTCTGTTGGCCAGGTTGGTCTCGAACTCCTGACTTTAAGTGATCTGCCTGCCTTGGCCTCCCTGTGTTGGGATTATAGACATGAGCCACTGCGCCTGGCCCCACTGCCTTCTGCTTGAGCACCTGTTCCTAGTCAGGAAACCTGGCTCTTCCATAATACAGTCACAGCCCACTGCCCAGGACTTATCAGCCACCACTACTACCTGGGTCCAGCTCTAGCCAACTGTGAACACCAGCGGTCTCATGAACAGGCTGAACATTCCTGCATTTTCAGAAGCCCTTCTCCTCTATCACCCCTCTCTGTACATCTACCAAAACATTTTCTGGTCAAGCCCTATCTCAAGTGGATCCATCTTTTCATAAAGCCTTTCTAAGCTGCACACGGTGGCTCATGCCTATAATCCCAGCACTTTGAGAGGCTGAGACAGGATCACCTGAGGTCAGGAATTTGAGACCGGCCTGGCCAACATGGAGAAATCCTGTCTCTACTAAAAATACAAAAACATTAGCCGGGCATGGTGGCACACGCCTGTGGTCTCAGCTACTCAGGAGGCTAAGGCAGGAGGATTGCTTGAACCCGGGAGGTGGAGGTTGCAGTGAGTGGAGATCGTGCCACTGCCCTCCAGCCTGGGCAACAGAGCGAGACTCCATCTAAAAAAAAAAAAAAAAAAAAAAAAACTATCTTGAGATTTCCAACTGGAAGCCATCCTTCCCTCGCTGCTGAGCTCCAGGGCACCTCTTTGTATGAGACTGGTCATATTCTGAACGGCATTAGAATTATTTCTGTCTTTGTCTTCCCTCTCATTCCCCAACCCCAGATGGTGGAAACCTCAGAAGGCCACAGTCTAGAGTAGGGGCTCAATGCAAGCTGCGGGAACTGAATGAAGGTGAAGGTAGGAGGACAGAGAAAGCAGGAAGCTGCGATGGGGGCAGGTGGGCATGGGTGGTGGGGGATCAGGCACCTCCAAGGCTTCATCACCAAGGGGTTACTTTCAAAAATGGGCTGGGACTTCTCTGGCCTCAGCTGCGGATCACCGTTGGACTAGTCCACGGGCAAGGGAGTTTCCTAACCAGGCGTGCCAGTCATGTGAAAATGCAGACTAGGTAGGGGAAGGGGATTGGAAATTAGATAGTCAGAATAAGGCCTTGAGGGGGTGAAAATTTCCTCCCAGAAGGTCTCTGATGGTTCTGGTGTCCTGGGCACCCAGAATAAGTGTGTCACCATTTGTCCTGAAGCTGACTTCTCTGAGCTGGATGGCACCCTGGACATCAACCGGCCCTTCACTTTCACGTCACACAGGAGGGACACTGGTCCATAGACAGGATGCCTGCTCTGGTCACCAGCTGGAGGGTGGCAGACCTTGGGTACCTAAGCTTTGGACTTTGCCACACAGAGCACTTCCTCAGTCCCTTCTGCTGCCCCTGGCAGGGTGGAGCTGGCAGGTAGGTACTGGACTTGGAGCTCCCTCAAGAGCTCACTGCCCAGGGACCTTAGACTGGCAAATTAATCTCATGGGCCACAGGCCTGGGCTCAGTAACACGAAGGGTCTCAAGGGTTGCGAAGGAGAATCCTGAAGTCAACCAGCTAGCTAGTCTGGTGGAGTTCTACCTGAGAGGGTTGCCATGAGGATCCAGGTGAAAAGTCCTTAGAACAGCGCCTGACTCACAAGAGGCAAGCTTTTAGTGTTACTATTCTTTCCTGGAGAAGATTAAGAAGCAAGCAAGGGAGAGGACAATGTGGAGAGGAGGGAGTGGGGGCCCCGTTTCTCCAAAATCCCACATCAATACCTTACAAAAGCGTGACCCCAAGTCATGGGAACCAATGCCCCAAGTTGTAGGTGGGGCCAGTGACTGGGGGTCGTAACCCTCCGAATTCGAACACGTCTGACGCTGAGATTGTCCCAGTGAGCACACCGGGAGGCACTCTAGCTCCTCCCCACCCAAAACAGTACCCAAAACTCCTAGAGGCGCCAGGAGAGAGGCCGTGATTCCGGGGCTTTGTCGTCTACCCCGCGGGGCGGCAGGGTCGGGGTCCAGGGCTGCCTGTTTGAGCGTTCTCCGCCCCGGGGCTCCCCCCTCCCCGCGCCGACCCCTCACCATCGGTCTGCGTCTCCCGATCCACCAGGGAGACCCTGTGCGCTTGGCTGCCGGCGCGCTGGATGTCCAGGGTGCCCTCGGGGCGGCCGGGGCAGAACACGGCCGTGTGCACCTCGACGGCGGGGCTGTGCGGCGCGAGGACTCGGCTGAGCAGGGCCTCCATGCGGCGGCGCGCCTCGGCCGCCTCCTCCTGCCGCGGCTGCACCACGATCCCCACCAGCGCGGCGGGCGGGCGTCGGTCCCGGGCGCGCAGCTGTTGCAGGAGCAGCTGCAGCCGAGGCAGCTGCGTGAGGAGCGCCGGCGCGCGGCACAGCACCAGGAGCAGCTGCGCGCCCGGCTCGTGCGGGTGCTGCGGCGCCTGGCGCCCAGATGCTGTGTCCTCCGCCGCGGAGGCGGGGGTCCCAGTAAGGGCCCCAGGCGCCTCGCGCGGGTCCTCGGCCTTGGGCCCGGAGCACCGCGGCTTCTTGTTGCAGCGCTTGGACTTCGTGGCCGGGCAGTCGTCGCGGTTCATTGAGCTGTCGCCCGAGCGCTTGGGCCGCCGCGCGGTGCAGTTGCTGGCGCTGGTGTGGCCGCTCCTGGCTGCGGCGGACGAGGGCCCCGGGAGCTGATCGGCCTCGGCGTCCACCGGAAAGCTCTGCAGGCTCGGGCCGTCCTCATCCTGCTTCCAGAGCTCGCTGATCAGTAGCACCTGGCCGTGGCCCTCGACAGACTGGGCTGGAGCCTGTGGCTGCGCCTCCGCCTTCCTCTCCTGGGCGGCCCTGCAGGGCTGGGCCCCAGGCCGCTGCTCCATGTCCGGTCCGGCTCCCTCGCCCCTCTGGGCTCGGGCCTCGGTTGGGAGGGAAAAGCTGCCCTTCTCCGGAGCATGTCACAATACCCCTGAGCCCTACCTTTTCCTGTCGTGGCCAAGCACCTCCGCCCCGCTATTCCTTGGAAATCTAATATATAGGAAGTTGCTGTTGGACGCTGGTATAACGCTGGCTGTGTTCAGTTTCTCCATTTTCTACTTCTGTGGTTTCAAAAGGTGCATCCTTTTATACCATGGATGAATCTTCGTCCCTAAGGCTCTAAGTAAGGCGAATTTTTATGCACCCGGGCATTTAAAAAGCGGTGGACCAGATCTCATTGCACCTGCAACTCTTGAGAATCAGCGAAGAAGAGTGGAGGCCTGGGTGGCTGGGCCCCGGCTCGGCCAGTCGGCTCTCTGGGTGATTTGGGCGCCAGAGTCTTGCGCTATTATAGTAGAAATGGGTGCTGTTGCAGGAGATGATTTTGGGTCCCCTTAGTTCCAGGCTTCTGTGGGTCCCAGTGGCCTGTCAAAACGCCAGGAAAGGTCCTCAGGAAAACAAGACAAAAAGCAGAGAACTCCTTTGCTGCCCAGCACGCGGGGTGAGCAGAGTGGCATGAGGAGGCAGCACAGAGGGACCCAGGTCACAGGTCACAGACTGGAAACCCAACGGTGGGGAAAGTTGTTCCCTTTTGTTATTTTTCTTAAAATGAGCTTTACCAAGTTACGCTAAATTATTTTTTAAATATAAACATTAAAGACTCTGAAAAGCAGGGTGTCAAACAGAAACCTCTGAGCTAGAATCCCGCTAAAAACTCCAAGATCCTCGGGCGCGGTGGCTCACACCTGTAAGTCCAGCACTTTGGAAGGCGGAGGTGGGAGGATTGCTTGAGGCCAGGAGTTCAAGACCAGTCTAAGCAACATAGTGAGACCCCCGTCTCTACTAAAAATACAAAAATTACTCAGGCGTGGTGGTGCACCTGTAGTCCTAGCTATTCCGGAGGCAGAGGCAGGAGAATTGCTTGAACTGGGGAGACAGAGGTTGCAGTGAGCCAAGATTACAGCCACTGCACTATAGCCTGGGTGACAGAGTGAGACTCTGTCTCAAAAACAAAACAAAACTAAACAAATCTGTTGGAGTGCAGTGGCACGATCTTGGCGCACTGTGAGCTCCACCTCCCAGGTTCAAGTGATCCTCCTGCCTCAGCCTCCCAAGTAGCTGGGACTACAGATGCCTGCCACTCCAGCCTGCTGTGGCAGACTTGGTCTAAAAAAAAAAAAAAAAAAAAGAAAAAGAAAAGAAAAGAAAAAGAAAGATGGATACTAGACTTTCATTCAAGATAAATCAGACCTGCCAACTTCACCATACAGGAACTGACCTTTCCACAGGTATACCCTAGTGTGGGAGTCTCAAGATTGAGATTACTAGGTTTCACTTGCGTCCGTGTGAAGAGACCACCAAACAGGCTTTGTGTGAGCAATAAAGCTTTTTAATCACCTGGGTGCAGGCGGGCTGAGTCCGAAAGGAGAGTCAGCCAAGGGAGATAGGGGTGGGGCGGTTTTATAAGATTTGGGTAGGTAGTGGAAAATTACAGTCAAAGGGGGTTGTTCTCTGGCTGGCAGGGATGGGGGTCACAAGGTGCTCAGTGGGTGAGCTTTTGAGCCAGGATGAGCCAGGAAAAGGAATTTCACAAGGTAATGTCATCAGTTAAGTCAGGAACAGGCCATGTTCACTTCTTTTGTGATTCTTCAGTTATTTGGGGGCATCTGGATGTATACGTGCAGGTCACAGGGGATATGATGACTTAGCTTGGGCTCAGAGGCCTGACACTAGGGGAGGTAGGAGGCCCTACCTGGGACCTGGGCTTGCTCTTTGCCTTCTATAAACTAGCTTTTATCAAAATGTCCCAAACTGGGGAGTACCAGGAAGGAATAGAGGTTCCAGACTCCCAAAACATAGATTTGAGCTACTCTGTCCCTCCTGACTGGGGAAAAGGAGCCCCAGTGTGCGTCTTGTTCATTGTAAGTTCAACCTGCAGTTGTTCAGTCACCGAAGAACCCTTGTACTAACTGTCCGACACATTGAACTACCCTTAATCAGCCCCTGGCACACTGAAGCCATAGAACGGGGAGAGGAGCAGAGAGAGGTGGTGGGGCAACAAGTCTCAGTGGGACATCAGGGAAGGGATGATCCAGGTGGTGGGGCTACCAGCCTCAGTGCGACCTCAGGGAGGGGACGATCAGGCTGGAGTTAAGCCATCCCTAGGGTTCCGTGGGTCCAGCCCTTGTAGGGGCTTTTTTTTGTGTGTATGGTGGGGTGGGGTGGGGGGAGACACTAAAGGTAACAAGTGGCACTAAAGGCAGAAGCTCTGTCAGCTGGTGTTCAGAATGAATACCAAGACTCCTGGGTGTACACTTGAAATGCCATGATTATATCTAAGTTGATGTAACAAAGAGATCCAGAGATACGTTGGCTTAGGAATATTTATTTCTTCAGATGTCGGTGGTTCTGGGGTGTCAGGGAGACCCTGCCATCCTCAACATGTGGCTTCCTTTTCGTTCTCCAGGGCAGCTGCTCCATGATCTTCCACTTCCCAGCCAGAAGGAGGATAGAAAAGCAGAAGGGAGGGGGAGACAACCTCCTTTGCAGGGCGTGACTCGGAAGTTGTACACATCATTTCCAGTCACATTCCATGGACCAGAATTAGCCCTGTGACCAACTGTGGCTGCCAGAAAGTCTCTGCTTGGGCGATCAGGCAGGCAGTTACATCTTTGGGAACATCTCTCACCCCCTGGGAACACCTGGGCAGAAACTGAAGGGCATTTAACACATTCTCCTTTGTGTCTAATAAGAATTGTTCCCATCAGTCGGAGCTCTCCTATGTGCTGGGTACATAGGTCATCTTTACACAACCCAGCAATGGAGAGCACACCATTCCCAGACTGCAGATGCAGAAACTGTGGCTCAGAGAGTTAAGCGACTTGTTCAGATTCAGTCAGCTGGTAGATGGTAGGTCTGGGATTGAGACCCAGGCCTGGCTGGTCCTGCCAGGACACAGTATTACAGCTTTGATTGGGGGCGTCTTTTTGTTTACATGTATTTTTTTATGCTCAATGTACATTACTTTTGAAATACACAGAAAAGGGAAAGAAGCCGGAGTCCTGCCTTGTGTAGGAGGGATAAGTTAGAGGTGTACACTGGGATAAGTCTCCCTCCCGCCCTGGCCCTGGCCCTGGCCCTGCACCTGCTGCTGCTCCTGGTTCTGGTCCTTGGCCTGGGCGGCGATTCCCGGCGCTGCCTGAGCGTCGCCGGCCACCAGGGGGCGCTGCCGGGCTACCGGTCCGGTCGACCCGGAATCACAGCCTCAGGGGACAGGAAATGATCAACAGCATCTCCTCTCCGATCCAGGTGGCCTCAAGGAATCTCGGGGGGACAGGACAGGTGCTGAGCCGGGTGCAAAGGTGGAATTCTATCCCCAAAGCACATCCTGCACCCCTTTCCTCTGCAAAGTCCCGGAACCGCGTGACTCCGGATGAGTCCGTGGGGCTGGAACCCAGGGTTCAGCCCCCTGCGCCTCTGTGTGTCCTGGTCCCTTTCCTCCAAGTAGACAGGAGGCATCTCCTCATGGGCTCAGTTCACATTCCTCCAGGGCTCAGAGAGAACCCAGTCCCTGTCTCGGGACACCAAGTCAGGGCAGACTGCAGGAGAGAGCAAGGAAGATGATTCCTGCGCTCAGGTAGGGAGGGGCTCGCCTCTAAGAAGAGAGAAATGAGGGGTGTACAACGTGAGAGTGGAAATGCTCAGAAATAGTCAATGACCTGGGCAGCTGAGCTTTCGTCCACGCCCTGGCACAGTGTGTGTTGCACAACAGAGGTGTTCAGTGAATGTTTTTCATTTAATCAACAAACATCTCGAGTGCCTCCGTGTGCAGGTCCTGGGCTAGGCTCTGGGGATGAAGTCCCTGCCCCCTGGAGCTTATATGCCGGTAGGAGAGAAAGAGTAAACAAGGTCGGCCACTACTATAACCTCACATAGTGCTGAACTCTAGAGGAAATTAAAGCAAGATAAGGGCTCCCAATCCAGGGCTTATATTCCTCCCACCCCCCCACCCCCGGTCCAGCCCGGCAGTGATGCAGGCGGAAGGGGGCAGGGGTGTGGGGGGTGGAGAGGGCAGGGAAGCCACCCCCATCCTCTGGGCACAGCCAACAACCCCCAGTTTTATACAGGAGAGGCTTCTTGGGGAAAACGTCATTCCAGGAGCCCTCAAAGTGATGGGATCCACTGACTGGAAAGAGAAAAAGTCCAAAAAGGAGGAATTCAAGCCCCTGAGGCACCTTTGGGTAGAACAAGGCAGGGAAGAGCCTCAGGGTCTCACAGCTTGGAAGCGGGAGGGCAAAGAGGAGGAGATGGAGAACCAGACTCCTCAGAGAATCCCGGAGGGCCTTGAAGGGGCCAGGGGTGGGGAAGTGGGAGGATAATTTTATGCATCAATTTGGCTGGATCATGGTACCCAGATATTTGATCAGCTGTTATTCTAAATGTTTCTTGAAAAATATATATATATTTTTGAGATGCAATCTCTTTCTGTCGCCCAAGCTGGAGTGCAGTGGCACGATCTCGACTCACTGCAAGCTCCGCCTCCCAGGTTCAGGCCATTCTCCTGCCTCAGCCTCCCCAGCAGCTGGGACTACAGGTGCACGCCGCCACACCCAGCTAATTTTTCGTATTTTTAGTAGAGACAGGGTTTCACCATGTTAGCCAGGATGGTCTCGATCTCCTGACCTCGTGATCCGCCTGCCTTGGCCTCCCAAAGTGCTGGGATTACAGGCATGAGCCACCACGCCTGGCCCTGGGAAAGTATTTTTTGATAAGAGTAACATCTGAATCAGTGGATGAGTGCTGAGTAAAGCAGATTCCATCACCAGGCGGGCGGGTCCTGCTCCCTCTGCTGAAGACCTGAAGACCAAGATTAACCCTCACCCTTCACCTCCCACCTCTTCCGCACCTTGGAAGAGAAAAACATTCCTGAGAGGGGGGATTTGTCAGCAGATGGCTTTGGGACTGGAACTGCAGCATCAGCTCTTCCTGGATCCCCAGCCCCCCGGGCCTACCCTGCAGATGTGGGCTTGCCGGTCTCCACAATCAGTGAACCGCTTCCTTAAAATCAACCTCTCTCTCTCCCTCTCTCTCCCTGTTCACATCCCATTGGTTCTGTTTCTCTGGGAAAACCTGACTAATACGGGGACTCTCAGACCCCTGGCTGAGAATGGCAGGCCTGAAGATTCTCAGAGGCATTCAGCATCCAATGGGCACCAGCTGGGCTTGGAGCCGCGTCAGGCACCAGGTACAGGACTCAGCCCTGGAACCGACTGTGGGCCCACACGGTGTGGGCCTTTGTCCCTGTCATGGCTTTGGACAGATGTGTGGCCCAGAGGGGACAACAGATCTGGGTGGCGAGGTGGCAAAGCTCGCCCCAGTATTCCTCTTGGTGAGAGCAGTCCCTTAAGGGGTCGCCTGAGTCATGGGACCCACAGGTGTGGACCTTTCGCCTCCTTCCTCCCCTCTCCCCCAGTGACTTTATCCAGCACCTGCCCTGCCCAGCCTTGCACAGGCTACCTTGTGACCCACTCACAGGGAGATAGTGGAGCTTCTTTCTGCCCTCAGGAGCCTTGTTCTCAGGGCAGCTCATCCAAGAGAGTAACATATAGTAGATTGCCACACACATGCCTGGTGCTTAGAAAAGCCGCTTATAAAATCCAGAGGTGAAGGAAGAAAAGATTGAAATCTCTTTGACGAATACATATCCCTCCCTTCCTCCCTCCCTTCCTCTCCAAAGTAGACCTGCCCCAGGGCCAGGAATCCCCTCCCTACAAGGCTAGGTAACAAGTGGATTTTTGCTTTTGAGCTTCAAAGTCTTGGCTTCTGGTGGTTTATAGGTGGTCTTTGAGGGTGATTTTGACTGGAGGCTTGTTAGCTTCTCCATGCTTTTGAAACGCCCACTCTTCCCACAAGAATCTGGGACTTTTCAGGACTGGTCCAAGGTGAGTGCAGGATTAATTGCCAAATGAATTTTCTCTTAAGCCTGGGGTCCAAAGTACAATGGACAGCCAGCGAACACTTATGAGGGGTTTGAACAAGTGAAATCAAGGCCCAAGGTCATAGGACCCAATGGAGAGTGAGGCAGCTGGGGTCTGAGATGACCAGCATGGGCCTCAAAGCAGGGGGCTTGGAAATAGGCCCTGAAGAGGGGGTCGCTTGCGTGGCTAGGAAGGGGTTGGGGCCCACTAGCATTTCCCAGAATGCCTATTTTCTTCAGCAGTGAGAGCCGGAGGGAGGGATGGGTTTCTCAGCACAGTTCCAGTATGAGTGGCCCTCACCACAGGGCGCCATTGCCAAGTCAGAAAGAAACCAAGCTTAACCGCTGCCTCCTGTCCCCATGGTCTGTGAAAGTCTCATACTGTAGTGTGTTGAATGGTAGCCCCCCAAAAGATACATCCACATTATAATTCCTGGGACCAAGAAGTGTGACCTTATTTGGAAAAAGGGTCTTTGCAAATGTAATTTACAACACTGAATGAGTACCTGTTGAGTGTGGAGCTCCCTATGTTGCCCAGGCTGGTCTTAAGGATTGTGTGTGTGTGTGTGTGTGTGTGAGATAGGGTCTCACTGTGTCATCCAGGCTGGAAGGCAGTGGCATGATAACGGCTCACTGCAGCCTCAACCTCCCAGGCTCAAGCGATCCTCTGGCCTCAGCCTCCCGAGTAGCTGGGACTAGGGTTGCACACCACCACTCCTGGTTAATTTTTTGTGTATATCTTTTGTAGAGACGAGGTCTCCCTAAGTTGCCCACGCTGGTCTTGAACTCCTGGGCTCAAGTGATCCACCTGCCTCGGTCTCTCGAAATGCTGAGATTACAGGCGTGAGCCACTGTGCCTGGCTCAAGTTAAAGATCTTGAGATGAAATGATTCCTGGGATCATTATCTTGGGATCATTATCTGGGATGGGTTGTAAATCCCAGGATGAATGTCCTTATATGAGACGTGCAGAGGAGAGACCCAGAGATAGAAGAGGAGGCCACGTGAAGACAGAGGCAGCGACTTGTGTGTTGCAGCCACAAGCCAGGATGGCCTGGAAGAGGCAGGAACAGACTCTTCTTAGAACCTCCAGAGGGAGTGTGGCCCTGCTGACACCTTGATCTTGGACCCCTGGCCCATTAGAGCTGTGAGAGAGTAAGTTTCTGCTGTTTGAGGTCATCTGCTGCAGGAGCCCCCAGGAACAAATACACATCCCAATCCCATTTTTAATTCCCGAGGAATTAAAAATTCCCCGGGGACACTTCCTCCACATGTGCCCTGTTGTGCTCCGTTTTGCCCTGTGTTCATCTGCGAGTGGTATTCCATCCTGTTGATACGTTCCACATGGAATATACTTGTACCAAAAATGTCTTGTTTTTAGGAGACTGTGGGGGATGGGAATTGGGGGAAGGTTTCCATTTTCCGGGGCAAATATAGCTGTTCCTCAGTGTCCTAAAGGAATTGGCTCCAAGACTCCTGGAGGTACCAAAATTCAAGGATGCCCAAGTCTCTGATATAAAATGGCATAGTATTTGTAAATAACCTATGCACATTCTCCTGTATACTTTAAATCATCTCTAGATTATTTGTAATACCTAATGCAAGTGCAGTGTAAATAGTTATTGTACTGTGTTAGTTTTAAAATTTGTGTTATTTATTATTATTATTATTTTGAGAGAGAGTCTCGGTCTGTCGCCAGGCTGGAGTGCAGTGTTGTGATTTTGGCTCACTGCACCCTCCGTCTCCCAGGTTCAAGCAATTCTCCTTCCTCAGCCTCCCAAGTAGCTGGGACTACAGGCGTGCGCCACCACGCCCAGCTAATTTTTGTATTTTTAGTAGAGATGGGGTTTCACCATGTTGGACAGGATGGTCTCGATCTCTTGACCTCATGATCTTCCCACCTCAGCCTCCCAAAGTGCTGGGATTACAGACATGAGCCACCATGCCTGGCCTATTGTTTCTATTATTTAAAAAAAAATTGAGAGATGAGGTCTCAGTCTGTTGCCCATGCTGGAGTGCAGTGGCATGATTATGGCTCACTGCAGCCTCAAACTCATGGACTCAAGCTATCCTGCCACCTCATCCTCCCGAGTAACTGGGACTACAGGTTTGTGCCATCACACCTAGCTAATTTTGTTTTTTTTTTTTTTTTTTTTTTTTTGGTTTTTTAGAGCTGTGATCTCATTATGTGTTGTCCAGGCTGGTCTCAAACTCGTGGCCTCAAGTGATCCTCCCACCACAGTACTGGGATGACAGGTGTGAGCCAGTGTGTCTGGCCGGTTGTTATTTTTTAATTGCTTTTCTTTTTTCAAATATTTTTGATCCATGGTTGACTGAACTCTTGGATGTGGAACTGGGGGTAACTGAGGGCCAGTTGCACTGGGCTTTCCCTTGACTAAATTTGGGCAAAATAAAATGATCTGTAACCTTTACAAAGCTAATCAGACACCTCTAGGGTAGCAAATCCTAAAAGAAAAAGATCAGGCATATGAGTGCGTGTGTGTGTGCATGTGCACCTGTGCTGCCAAGCTGTTCCCTCCCCCACCCCCACCAGTTTGCTTTTGGAGGCAAAGGAAAGGCACCCTCCTGGCTAGCAGGCTAGATGAGCCTTGTCACCTGGAGCATAGGATGCGGCCCAGATCTTCTCCTGAGCACAAAGATGAGCAAAATCAAAGGAAACTGTATGAGACTGAAGACCTTTTGTGTGGTCTTCCCGGAAGTGGCAGAAGTTTCTGGTGGAGGAGTAAAACAGGCTCCTGCTACACGTAACTTCCTTAACCACCAATCCACAGACAATCCACCCACCCACACCACATCCCAGGCCTCTCCTTTTCGTGCCTGACCTGTGCTCCTGTGGCCTGCATGGGTGTGAGTCACCTCCTTCTCCACTGCAGGCCTCTTCCAGGATATCCTGGTGAAGACCACCACTGTCTATCCAGTTATACTAGCCGGAACCCTGGGAGTGTCTCTTGACACTCCTCATTGTCCCCCAAACCCAGCCTGTCCCCAAAGCCTGTTGATTGTATTTCCTCCTTGTCACACAAATGTCACCAACTCTGATGGGCACCTTGTTTCTCCCCTTTGTGGTACTTGTCACAGTTGCAGTTTGCCTGTGAGCTCCACGGAAGACAGGCGCCGTGGCGGCTTATTCCTTGTCGTGTCCCTGGTGCATAAAACAGGCATTTGGCATCACTGGTATTCAAGAAATACTTGCCAAATAATTGAATAAATAAGCAAATGAAAGAAGGAATGCAGTTTTGAGTAAGGATGGTGTTGAAAAGGAATAAAGCCTTCCCCAGCAGTGCCTGAGGTTCACGTAAGAATGTCCTAGATGGTAAGACAGGAGACGCACGGGCATGGTAGGTGGGCTCTCCCCATCCCTCCCATAAGAGTGCAAAGCTGGGACAAGCCAGAGGCTTCACAGGCCTGGTAACTGGGGGATAGGGTTTGGTGATTCCTACCCAGGGCTGGGGGCATCGGGAGGCTCTTCCTCTCTACCTGGGCAGTGTTTACCAGGTGTGTTTCCCATTCATTATTTTGCAATGGGTACTGGGTTCAGAGTGTCCACAAGCAGTGGGGGCTTGGTGGTTCAAGGAAAGTGTAGTGTAGCTTTCTCTCCCTTTTAGGAAGATTTCTGTTTCTTTTTTCTTTTCTTTTCTTTTTTTTTTTTGAGACGGAGTCTCGCTCTGTGGCCCAGGCTGGAGTGCTGTGGCCGGATCTCAGCTCACTGCAAGCTCCGCCTCCCAGGTTTACGCCATTCTCCTGCCTCAGCCTCCCGAGTAGCTGGAACTACAGGCGCCCGCCACCTCGCCCGGCTAGTTTTTCGTATTTTTTAGTAGAGACGGGGTTTCACGGTGTTCGCCAGGATGGTCTCGATCTCCTGACCTCGTGATCCGCCCGTCTCGGCCTCCCAAAGTGCTGGGATTACAGGCTTGAGCCACCGCGCCCGGCATCTGTTTCTTTTTTCTTTTCTTTCTTTCTTTCTTTTTTTTTTTTTTTTTTTTTTGAGACAGAGTCTTGCTCTGTCACCCCAGCTGGAGTGCAGTGGCATGATCAAGGCTCACTGCAACCTCCGCCTCCCAGGTTCAAGTGATTCTCATGCCTCAGCCTCCTGAGTAGCTGGGATTACAGACATGAGCCTCTGCACCCGGCCTAGGAAGATTTCTTTTTTTTTTTCTTTTGAGATGGAGTCTTGCTCTGTCGCCCAGGCTGAAGTGCAGTGGCCGGATCTCAGCTCACTAAGCTCCGCCTCCCGGGTTTACGCCATTCTCCTGCCTCAGCCTCCCGAGTAGCTGGGACTACAGGCACCTGCCACCTTGCCTGGCTAGTTTTTTGTAGTTTTTAGTAGAGACAGGGTTTCACTGGGTTAGCCAGGATGGTCTCGATCTCCTGACCTCGTGATCCGCCTGTCTCGGCCTCCCAAAGTGCTGGGATTACAGGCTTGAGCCACCGCGCCCGGCCTAGGAAGATTTCAAAAGGAAGATGAGTCTATTGTAATTTAGAGGGCCATTTTACACTCCCTTTGTGGGTGGCAGATGCTCTGGGTCTGGCAGCTAGCTCTATCCCAACCTTCTCTATCCACCCTGCAATTCCCTCCCCTCCCCCTGACACAACTTTCCCTGGATTCTCCAACTGTTAACATTTTGCTGCCATTGCTTTGTCTCTCTTCGTCTCTTTCTGTGTGTGTATATTTCCACATGCTTTTATTTTGCTGAGCAATTTGAAAGCAAGTTGCTGACATCTTGACACTTCACTTCTAGATATCTCAGCATCTCCTAATAAGGATATTCTCCCACAAAACCACAATACCATGATCACAACCATAAGAGCACCCAGGATACTATCTGTATTCAAATTTCTACAATTGTCCCCGGAAGAGCTTTTAGCACTGGATTTTTTTTTCCTATCCAGAATCCAATCAAGATCATGTATGATATTTGGTTGTTATGTCTCTTCAGTCTCTTTTCATCTAAAACAGTCTTTCGGCCGGGAGCAGTGACTCACGCCTGTAATCCCAGCACTTTGGGAGGCCAAGGTGGGCAGATCACGAGGTCAGGAGATGGAAACCATCCTGGCTAACACGGTGAAACCCCGTCTCTACTAAAAATACAAAAATTAGCTGGGTGTGGTGGCGGGCGCCTGTAGTCCCAGCTACTGGGGAGACTGAGGCAGGAGAATGGCGTGAACCCAGGAGGCGGAGTTTGCAGTGAGCTGAGATTGCGCCACTGCACTCCAGCCTGGGCGACAGAGCGAGACTCCGTCTCAAAAAATAAATAGATAAAATAAAGCAGTCTTTCACCTTTTTATTGCTGTTATTGTTCTTTGTTTATGTGAAATTAGCTTTTGATAAAGAGTCCAAGCCAGTTGTCTTGTACAGTGTCCCATATGTGGGTTAATCTGGTTGCTTACACAAGATTAGATGCAGGTTGAATATTTTTGGCCAGAGTTCTGTACTGCATAGATGCCACTGTAGACTTCCCTGTCAGGTATCACATCTGAAGTAAATAATGTCAGCTATCACGCCTGGAGTAAATAATGTCAGTATCACATCTGTAGTAAATAATGTCAGGTATCAGTATCACACCTAGAGTAAATAATGTCAGTATCACATCTGGAGTAAATAATGTCAGTATCACATCTGGAGTAAATAATGTCAGTATCACACCTGGGGTAAATAATGTCAGTATCACATCTGAAGTAAATAATGTCGGTATCTCATCTGGAGTACATAGTGTCACTATCACATCAGGAGAAAATAATGTCAGTATCACGTCTGGAATGTATAGTGTCAGTATCACATTGGGAGTAAATAATGTCAGTATCACACCTGGAGTAAATAATGTCAGTATCACATCTGGAATGTATAGTGTCAGTATCACATCTGGAGTAAATAGTGTCAGTATCACATCTGGAATGTATAGTGTCAGTATCACATCTGGAGTAAATAATGTCAGTATCACATCTGGAATGTATAGTGTCAGTATCACATCTGGAGTACATAGTGTCAGTATCACACCTGGAGTAAATAATGTCAGTATCACATCTGGAATGTATAGTGTCAGTATCACATCGGGAGTAAATAATGTCAATATCACATCTGGAATGTATAGTGTCAGTATCACATCGGGAGTAAATAATGTCAGTATCTCATCGGGAGTAAATAATGTCAGTATCACATCTGGAGTACATAGTGTCAGTATCACATCAGGAGTAAATAATGTCAGTATCACATCTGGAGTAAATAATGTCAGGTATCTTATCTGGAGTACCTAATGTCAGTCACTCTTGGTGATGCTGAGTTTGATCACTAATCCTCACTCTGTTTCCCCTTTTGTAAGTAGTTTGTAGAATCCTCACATGGTCACAGGATTAACTGAATATCCAAGTCACCAAATAGTTTTGGCAACGCTTGGTGATGCTTACCCGAAGGAAACTTTACATTGGGAATTGCAAAATGGTAGTTTTTCATTCTTTTATTCCTGCTACATTTACTAGCTGGCCTTTTATTCTGTAAGAATTTCCAAATCCCACTATATTAAAAACACTAATCACTGTGGGTTCGTGGAGTTTAAAAAATGCTATAATTGAAACTACAGCTATTCATTTTGATGTTCAAATCATCCCACATTTGAGCAGTGGGAGCCCTCAGGTCAGCTCCTGAATCCTTTTGACATGATCACATTTATCTTCCAAAACTGTTTTGCTTTCTGGTGTGACAAGAGATTCCTTGCTCACGTTGTGCATTTTCACCCCCAGCTTAGAATCAACCATTTCTCTAACGAGCCCTGGTGCCTTTAGTGGTGAATGATATACAGAAAGAAAGAACCTGGTGATATATGTGCTCATTGCTACTGGGCTGTTATTCAGTGGAAAGGATTAGAAAATTCATTTTTTAAAAAATTACAAGTTCAAACTGATATTTCCAACTCAAATTTAATGTTACAGAGTTTTTCTTTCACTTCTTTACTTATTACTAGTATCTTTTTTCCCCTTCAGTAAAATATATATTTGCTTATTTGCTTTCCACTGTACATGCATAAAACAGTTTCAGAATTACAAGGCCAATATTACTACTAACAGTAAATCTACTAAATAGAAGATTTTCTGTAGTTCTTCTGTTCTTAGAACAGATCCTTCTCTGCAATCAGAGTGCTTGCTCTGTGTGGTTGTGGTATCAGTTTGAGGCGTTATCAGTTTGATTTGCTTCTTTTGCATTCTATTGTAGGGTTTTCTTTATCCCATCTTGTTAACATTTAATTTTATTTTTTAAATACATAAAACATTTATATAGTTAAAAAGTAAAAATGGGTTGAGAATAGTGCCTCACACCTGTAATCCCAGCACTTTGGAAGGCCGAGGTAGGAGGATTGCTTCAGTCCAAGAGTTTGAGACCAGCCTGGGGAACATAGGGAGACCTCATCTCTACAAAATTAAATAAATAAATAAAAAATTAGCTGGGTACAGTGGTGTGTGCCACTGGGAGGCTGAAGCAGGAGAATTGCTTGAGCCAAGGAGGTTGAGGCTGCAGTGAGCAACTGCACTCCAACCTGGGTGAGAGAGTGAGACCCTGTCTCCGAAAAAAATAAAAAAATAAAAAGTGACAATGATATAACATATACAAGAGAAGCCTCACTGCCATTCCTATCCCTTCTACCCCATTCTTTCCCACCTCCATCGTTAATGCCTTCCTTTAGTGTCTGTTTAACACTGTACTTCTTTTCATAAAAAATAACACATACACATACTCATTTTCTCTTCTTTCCATATGAAAGACAGTATAATATATATCCTCTTTTGCATCTTACCCCAACCCTCATTATCTGTTTACACAGATCTCTTGTGCTCACATTCATTCCTTCCCATTTCGGGACATTCTGCTGTCACATGGAACATGTTCAGAGTTGTTTTTTGTCTAATCTGTATTAATGCTAGTTATTTCAGAAGACCATGCAATACCCATGAAAACTTCCCCTTCGTTCTCAGAAAGTTTGCACAAAAACCAACTCACAAAAGGCAGATTAATTAGATAAAAGGCTATGAATTTATTTTAACGTGTCAAGCATGGGAAATTGTAGGAGAGTGATTACTCAATAACCCAGCGGAGTACATATGCTTATATAACCTTCTTCTTAGGAGAATGGGAGATGGAGAAGTGTGGATGATTTTAGTGCAAGTGATTTTTAGGGAAATAAATGGGCTTGAAGAACATAGAGTGGCCTGGGACAAAGTCTATTGTGCCTGCAGAATATACAATGGTTTGTGACAAAAGTCTGCCTAGCTGTGTTGACAGATGTCAGTCTTTCTTCCTGGATATGAGTTCAGTTCATGACAATTTAGAAAGGGACCAGGAGTAATTGTTTTCTTCTTTGGTGGGTTTGGGCTTTAGGCAGACAAGTGAGAACAACACTCGGTGCCTTGAGAGAGACAGACAGAGGCGGGGGTTGGGGGAGAAATCTTGTGGCTTCTTTTTCAGTTCAGCATGTCACAGAGCCATATTTGGGGGTATTAGTTTCTGAGCCCTAGTCTCCGTGATACCGGGTCCTTTTGAACTGGCATGACCTTTGGATTCTGAGAGTGTGAGAAAGCAATCGGTCGAAGGTCCAAATGAGGGTGAAGGACACAATACAGGCTGTCCCATCCTGTCTGACCTCTAGTGTTCATGTGTCTCTTGGTACGTGGGTGGCTTGACAGATGGGTTTGTGGGGAGGGCCTTTAACACTGGAGGATAATGAAATGTTGGCAGGAAAGAAGTGGTTTCTTTGTCAAACACTTGCCTCACTCAAAGTGTATACTTTAAAAACATTAAGGCACAATTTATATAGCATAAAATTTGCCACTTTAACCATTTTTTTTTCTTTTTTTTGTTTTTGAGACAGAGTCTTGCTCTGTCAGGCTGGAGTGCAGTGGCTCAATCTTGGCTCACTGTAACCTTGGCCTTCCAAGTTCAAGCGATTCTCCTGCCTCAACCTCCTGAGTATCTCGGATTATAGGCATGCATCACCACGCCCAGCTAATTTTTGTATTTTTAGCAGAGGTGGGGTTTTGCCATTTTGGCCGGGCCAGTCTCGAACTCCTGACCTCAGATGACCCACCTGCCTCGGCCTCCCAGAGTGCTGGGATTTCAGGTGTGAGCCACCGCGCCTGACCCACTTTAACCATTTTGAAGTGTACAGTCAGTGGCTTTAGTACATTCACCATCTCATTCAACCATAACATTTTTATCACCCCCAAAGGAAACCTCATACCCATTAAAGAGCCATGCCCCATTTCCCCTTCCCCCAGGCCCTGGCAATCACCAATCTGCTTTCTGTCTCGAATGGATTTGCCTATCCTGAATATTTCACATATATGGAATCATACAATATGTGTCCTTTTACGTCTGGCTTCTTTCACTTAGGTTCATCCAAGCTGCAGAATGTGTTGGTACTGCCTCCTTTTTATGATGAAATATTCCGTTTTATGAATGTACTACAGTCCAGTTTATCCGTTTACAGCTTATGGACAGCGGGGCTGCTTTTACATTTTGGTCACTGTTTTAACCTGTGTTTCTATTCTTCTGGGTACATACTAGAAATGGGACTTCTGGGTCATACGGCAACTCCATGTTTAAATTTTTTTTTTTTTTTTTTTTTTGAGATGAAGTATCACTCTGTTGCCCAGGCTGGAGTGCAGTGGCATGATCTTGGCTTACTACAACCTCTGCCTCCCGGGTTCAAGCGATTCTTCTGCCTCAGTCTCCTGAGTAGCTGGGACTACAGGCATGCGCCACTACGCCTGGCTAATTTTTATATTTTTAGTAGAGACGGGGTTTCATCATGTTGGCCCGGCTGGTCTCAAACTCCTGACCTCGTGATCTGCGCGCCTTGGCCTCCCAAAGTGCTGGGATTACAGGCGTGAGCCACTGCGCCCGGCCCCATGTTTACATTTTTGATGAACCAACAAACTGTTTTCCACATCAGCTGCACCATTTTACATTTTCACAAGCGAAGTAGGAGGATTCCAGTTTTTCCATGTCCTTGCCAATGGTTATTTTCCATTTAAACAATTATAGTCATCCTTGTGGATGTGAAGTGGTCAACTGTTAATACCCTTTTTGACACAAGCTTAAGGTGTCAAAGGATATGCTCTAATGTTGCCCTTTGGCTTCATGAGGCTACTTAAAGCTTCCAATTTCTTGTAAATAACATTAGACTTTGTTATTGTTACATGAACTTGGTGACCCAAGGGATTCATGGCTGTAGGAGGGGATTCCTGTTATATTCTAAGTGCTGTGATTTGAATGTGTCCCCCAAAGTTCATGTGTTGGAAACTTAATGGCCAATGCAACAATGTTGAGAAGTGGCATCTTTAAACGGTGATTAGGTCATGGAAACACAGCTCTCATGAGTGGATTCAGGTCATTATTGGGGGACCGAATTAGCTATCACAGGAGTGACTTAGATATAATATCAGGGAATTCTGCCCCTCTTTCCTTCCTCTCGCATGTGTTCTCTCTCACAATGTGATGCCTTCTGCCATGGGATGGCCCTCACTAGATGCCTGCACCATGCTCTTGGACTTCCCAGCTGCAGAACCATGAGCCAAATAAACTTCCGTGCTTTGTAAATTACCCAGTCTGTGGTACTTTGGTATAGCAGCAGAAAATGAACTAAGACACTACACATGATGTTACCCTGAACGTTTGCATAAAAACAGCTTTTTACATCACATAGCCACACTCAAAATGTGTTATGGGAATACAGTAAAACAGAGGTGGGGGAGGTGACATTAACTGTGGTGAGGGGGCGAAATAATCCTTGGGACCAATGACTTTTAGGGCTTTGTTAAAGTGATTTCTGTGCTCAAAATAACTGGCCCAGGGCTGCGGAATCCAGGCATCCTGGCAAAACCACATGAATGAGGAAAACAGCACTTTTCATGACCAGCCCCACCAGGGGAATTTTTCAGGCACGCATCTTACTGTGTTGCTCAGGTCAGCTGGCTACCACTTGTGAGCTCAGGCCCAGAGGTTGGGGCACCCCAGTGAGTCAGAGCCCAGATCAGGGAGGGTGAGAATTACCACTTCCTGTCTATGAAAAACACTTAGATAAATGTTGGTTCCCACCATGGCTAAGAATCAAATAATATTCTTTCTCTGGGCCTCAGCCTCAAGTGCCTGACAAACTCTTGAAAAACCCAAGGCACTACTCAAAGTGGTTTACACGGGGAGGTCCAAGGTGGTTTCCCTATGGCTGGTTGATGATGTTAATTATGGTATTTTTCAGGATTGACAGCCAAGCAGATGTTATTAACATTAACCAATTAATCCAGGTCTTACCTCATGTCATCCTCACGCTAAGTAAAAGCACCAGAGAGTTTTGGAAGTGGAGAAATGTCACAGGGTGGATCAGGAAAGACAGGACAGAGGAGGGGCCATTCGTGTAAGACCTACCTGAAAGGATGGGTGGAAGAGGACAGTGGGAGGGAAGGGGAGGATGGAGGCTAGGAGGTAAGTGTGCCACCCCCGCACAAGCATTGAGCAGTGCCAAGTGTGCCAACACAGAATAGACTTCTGGATACACCCACTTTATTTCAAAATTATTGTGACAATGTGATTACAAGAAAATTTTGTGGCCAAAATGTTAAAGTTTGACATTCCAGAACTGGAATAATTATATCTTGGCACTGTTCATGGTGACATTTCTTTTTTTTTTTTTTTTTTGACATGGCTTGCTCTGTGCCCCAGGCTGGAGTGCAATGGCGCGATCTCGGCTCACTGCAAGCTCCGCTCCCCCGGGTTCACGCCATTCTCCTGCCTCAGCCTCCCGAGTAGCTGGGACTACAGGCGCCCGCCACCTCGCCCGGCTAATTTTCTTGTATTTTTAGTAGAGACGGGGTTTCACCGTGTTAGCCAGGATGGTCTCGATCTCCTGACCTCATGATCCGCCCGTCTCGGCCTCCCAAAGTGCTGGGATTACAGGCTTGAGCCATCGCGCCCGGCCCGTGGTGACATTTCTTCCATAGTTACCGAACTGAATATTTGCCAGGCTAAGAAGACACTTTCAACTGAGGTAAGTGGAGAAGTGGCTATTTTGGGGACTCCCCAGGCTACCTAGGGCGGTCTCTTTAACCCCTAGGATCCAGGTATAGTTATTAAAAGCACCCACTTTCATTGCCCAAAGTGTCCCAGTTTAGACAATAAATTATACAGTCACTCTATTTATCGCGGATTTTAAATGATTAAATTGTGGTAAAATAGGCGTAACCTAAAATTTACCATTTTAACCACGTTAAGTGTTGAGTTCAGTGGAATTAAGTACGTTCACCTGGTACAACCACCACCAACTCCCCATCCTCCCCTTCCCCCAGCTCCTGGCAACAAACCACAATTCTAATTTCTATGTCTATGCATTTGACTACCCTAGGTACCTCTTTAAGTGGAATCATACACTATTTTTCTTTTTGTGATTGGCTTATTTCACTTAGTATAATGTCTTCAAGTTTCATCCGTATAAGAGCATGGGTCAGAATCTCCTTCCTTTGTAATGTTGAGTAATACTCCATTGTGTGTGTATTCGTCTGTTCTTGCACAGCTATAAAGAAATACCTGATACTGGGCTGGTCACGATGGTGCACACCTTTAATTCTAGCACTTTGGGAGGCCAAGGTGAGAGGATCACTTAAGTCCAGGAGCTCAAGGCCAGCCTGGGCAGCATGGTGAAACCCCATCCCTACAAAAAATACAAAAATTAGCTGGGCATAGTGACCCATGCCTGTAGTCCCAGCTACTCAGGCGGCTGAGGTGAGTGGATTGCTTGAGCCTGAGAGGTTGAGGCTGCAGTGAGCTGTCATGCCACTGTTCTATAGCCTGGACAACAGAGCAAGACCCTGTCTCAAAAAAAGGAAAAAAGAATAAAAAAAGAAACAACTGAGACTGGGTAATTTATAAAGAAAAGAGGTTTCATTGGTTCATGATTCCATAGGCTGTACAGGAAACATGATGCTGGTCTTCTGCTCGGCTTCTGGGGAGGTCTCAGGAAACTTACAATCATGGCAGAAGATGAAGTGGAAGCCAGCACTTATCACGTGGCCAGAGTAGGAGCAAGAGAGAGAGGGGGAGGTGCTGCACACTTTTTAAACAACCAGATCTTGTGAGAATTCACTCACTACACAGTACCAAGGAGGGATGGTGCTAAACCATTTATGAGAACTCTGCCTTCATGATCCAATCACCTCCCACCAGGTCCCACCTTTAACACTGGGGATTATAACTGGACAGGGGATTATAACTGGACAGGGGATTTGAGTGGGGACACAGATCCAAACCATATCAGTAGTTTATCAATGGATAAACACACTGTGTTATCCATTCATCCATTGATGGAAGCAGCAGTTGGGCTGCCCCTACCTTTTGGCTATTGTGAATAATGCTGCTATGAACATGGGTGTACAGATAGCTGTGTGTGACTTTGCTTTCAGTTCTTTTGGGTGTACACCCAGAAGTGGAATTCCTGGATCATATGGTAATTCTTTCTTTCTTTATTTATTATTAGTATTTTTGAGATGGAGTCTAACTGTGTTGCCTAGGCTGGAGTGCAGTGGTGGAATCTCGGTTCATTGCAACCTCCACCTCGCAGGTTCAAGAGATTCTCCTGCCTCAGCCTCCCGAGTAGCTGGGGTTACAGGCTCCTGCCATTGTGCCTGGCTAATTTTTGTATTTTTAGTGGAGACAGCGTTTCACCATCTTGGCCAGACTGGTCTCAAACTCCTGACCACTTGATCAACCTGCCTCAGCCTCCCAAAGTGCTGGGATTACAGGTGTGAGCCACTGAGCCTGGACTCTATTTAGAATTTTTTGAGAAAATGCCTCTCTGTTTCCAATAGTGGCTGCACCACTTTACATTCCTATCAGTACAAAGATTCCAATTCTCCAACATCCTCTCTTTCTTTCTTATAGTAGCCATTCTAGTGGGTATGAAGTGGCATCTCACTGTGGTTTTGATCTGAATTTCTCTAATGATTAGTGATGTGCTGAAGTGCATGGCACCATCATAGCTCACTGTAGCCTCAAAATCTTGGCCTCAAGTGATCCTGCTGCTTAGTCTCCTGAGTAGCTGGAAGTATAGGCATGTGCCACCACACCAGGTGAATTTTTAAAAATTTTAAGTTGTTTATAGAAATGGGGTTTCACCACGTTGTTCAGGCTGGTCTTGAACTCCTGGCTGCAAGTGATCCTCCCACCTTGGCCTCTCAAAGTGCTAGGATTACAGGCATGAGCCACCATGCCTGGCCAGTCATTCTTCTCTAGAGACATATCTATTCAAGTCGTTTGTTCATTTTTGTATTGTGTTACTTGTTTTTGCCATTGTTTTTGAGTTTTAGGAGTTCTCTGTATGTTCTGGATATTAATTCCTTATCAGATATAATCATGTTTTTTTTTTTTTTGTAATGATTTTGAAACTTTTCTTCCTTGTACAATTTTGAGATATAAAAAATTCCCAGACTGGGCATGGTGGTTCATGCCTGTAATCCCAACATTTAGGGAGACCGAGATGGGAGGATTGCTTGAGCCCAGGAGTTCAAGACCAGCCTGGGCAACATAGCGAGATCTCATCTCTACGAAACATTTTAAAATTAGCCAGGCGTGGTGGTGTGCACCTGTAGTCCCAGCTACTCAGGAAGCTGAGACAGGAGGATCACTTGAGCCCAGGAAGTCAAAGCTGCAGTGAGCCATGATCACACCATTGAACTGCAGCCTGGGTGACAGAGCAAGACCCTGTCTCAAACAACAACAACAATAACAACAACAACGATGATGACAAAAGAATTCCCAAACTGGACTCTTACTGGAATGACTTATGGTCCAAACGTATAACTGAATTGTGTAACTAAGAATTAAAGAGCCAGGGTGCACCCAAGATGGCCGAATAGGAACAGCTCCAGCCTCCAGCTCCCAGTGTGAGCGACACAGAAGATGGGTAATTTCTGCATTTTCGGCTGAGGTACCGGGTTCATCTCACTGGGACACGTCGGACTGTTGGCGCTGGTCCGCGGGTGCAGCCCGACCAGGGAGAGTTGAAGCAGGGCGAGGCATTGCCTCACCTGGGATGTGCAAGGGGGAAGGGAATTCCTTTTCTTAGCCAAAGGAAATTGAGACACACAACACCTGGAAAATCAGGTAACTCCCACCCTACTACTGTGCTTTACCAAGGGTCTCAGCAAATGGCACACCAGTAGATTATATCCCACACCTGGCCCAGAATGTCCCACACCCATGGAGCCTCCCTCATTGCTAGCACGGCAGTCTGAGATCTAACTGCAAGGTGGCAGTGAGGCTGGCGGAGGGGCACCCACCATTGCTGAGGCTTAAGTAGCTAAACAAAGCTGCGGGAAGCTGGAATTGGGTGGAGCCCACCACAGCTCAAGGAGGCTGGCCTGCCTCTGTAGACTCCTCCTCTGGGGACAGGGCATAGCTAAACAAAAAGCAGCAGAAACCTCAGCAGAGGTAAAGGCCCCAGTCTGACAGCTTTAAAGAGAGCAGTGGATCTCCTGGCACGAAGGTTGAGATCTGAGAACAGACAGATTGCCTGTTCAAGTTGGTCCCTGACCCCGAGTAGCCTAACTGGGAGACATCCCCCACTAGGTGCAGACCGACACCTCACACCTCACATGGCAGGGTACACCCCTGAGACGAAGCTTCCAGATCAAGAATCAGACAGCAACATTCGCTGTTCAGCAATATTCTATCTTCTGCAGCCTCTGCTGCTGATACCCAGGCAAACGGGGTCTGGAGTGGACCTCAAGCAAACTCCAACAGACCTACAGCTGAGGGTCCTGACTGTTAGAAGGAAAACTAACAAACAGAAAGGACACCCATACCAAAACCCCATCAGTATGTCACCATCATCAAAGACCAAAGGCAGATAAAACCACAAAGTTGGGGAAAAAGCAGTGCAGAAAAGCTGGAAATTCAAAAAATCAGAGCTTATCACCCCCTCCAAAGGAATGCAGCTCATCACCAGCAACGGAACAAAGCTGGATGGAGAATGACTTTGACGAGTTGAGAGAAGCAGCTTCAGTCAATCAAACTTCTCAGAGCTAAAGGAGGAACTACATAACCAGTGCAAAGAAACTAAAAACCTTGAAAAAAGAATGGATGAATGGATAACTAGAATAATCAATGCAGAGAAGACCTTAAAAGAACTGATAGAGATGAAAACCATAACACAAGAACTATGTGACAAATGCACAAGCTTCAGTAACCGACTCGATCAACTGGAAGAAAGAATATCAGCGATTGAAGATCAAATGAATGAAATGAAGCGAGAAGAGAAGTGTAGAGAAAAAAGAGTAAAAAGAAATGAACAAAGCCTCCAAGAAATATGGGATTATGTGAAAAGACCAAGTCTACGTCTGATTGGTGTGCCTGAAAGTGACAGCGAAAATGGAACCAAGTTGGAAAACACTCTGCAGGATATCATCCAGGAGAACTTCCCCAACCTAGTAAGGCAGGCCAACATTCAAATTCAGGAAATACAGAGAACACCACAAAGATACTCCTCGAGAAGAGCAACTCCAAGACACATAATTGTCAGATTCACAAAAGTTGAAATGAAGGAAAAAATGTTAATGGCAGCCAGACAGAAAGGTCGGGTTACACACAAAGAGAAACCGATCAGACTAACAGCAGATCTCTCATCAGAAACTCTCCAAGCTAGAAGAGAGTGGGGGCCAATATTCAACATTCTTAAAGAAAAGAATTTTCAACCCAGAATTTCATATCCAGCCAAACGAAGTTTCATAAGTGAAGGAGAAATAAAATCCTTTACAGACAAGCAAATGCTTAGAGATTTTGTCACCACCAGGCCTCCCCTACAAGAGATCCTGAAGGAAGTACTAAACATGGAAAGGAACAACAGGTACCAGCCATTGCAAAAACATGTCAAAATGTAAAGTCCATCGATGCTAGAAAGAAACTGCATCAACTAGCAAGCAAAATTACCAGCTAATATCATAATGACAGGATCAAGTTCACACATAACAATATTAACCTTAAATGTAAATGGTCCAATTAAAAGACACAGACTGGCAGATTGGATAAAGAGTCAAGACCCATCAGTTTGCTGTATTCAGGAGACCCATCTCACATGCAGAGACACACATAGGCTCAAAATAAAGGGATGGAGGAAGATCTACAAAGCAAATGGAAAACAAACAAAAAAAAAAAGCAGGGTTTGCAATCCTAGTCTCTGAGAAAGCAGACTTTAAACCATCAAAGATCAAAAGAGACAAAGAAGGCCATTACATAATGATAAAGGGATCAATTCATCAGGAAGAGCTAACTATCCTAAATATATACGCACCCAATACAGGAGCACTCAGATTCATAAAGCAAGTCCTTAGAGACTTACAAAGAGACTTAGACTCCCAAACAATAATAACGGGAGACTTTAACACCCCACTGTCAACATTAGACAGATCAACGAGACAGAAAGTTAACAAGGATATCCAGGAATTGAACTCAACTCTGCACCAAGCAGACCTAATAGACATCTACAGAACTCTCCACCCCAAATCAAGAGAATATACATTCTTCTCAGCACCACATCACACTTATTCCAAAATTGACCACATAGTTGGAAGTAAAACACTCCTCAGCAAATGTAAAAGAACAGAAATTATGACAAACTGTCTCTCAGACCACAGTGCAATCTAACTAGAACTCAGGACTAAGAAACTCAATCAAAACCGCTCAATGACATAGAAACTAAACAACCTGCTTCTGAATGACTACTGGTACATAACGAAATGAAAGCAGAAATAAAGACGTTCTTTGAAACCAATGAGAACAAACATACAACATACCAGAATCTCTGGGACACGTTTAAAGCAGTGTGTAGAGGGAAATTTATAGCACTAAATGCCCACAAGAGAAAGCAGGAAAGATCTAAAATTGACACCCTAACATCACAATGAAAAGAACTAGAGAAGCAAGAGCAAACACATCCAAAAGCTAGCAGAAGACAAGAAATAACTAACATCAGAGCAGAACTGAAGGAGATAGAGATACAAAAAATCCTCCAAAAAATCAATGAATCCAGGAGCTGGTTTTTTGAAAAGATCAACAAAATTGATAGACTGCTAGCAAGACTAATAAAGAAGAAAAGAGAGAAGAATCAAACAGACACAATAAAAAATGATAATGAGGATATCACCACCGACTCCACAGAAACACAAACTACCATCAGAGAATACTATAAACACCTCTATGCAAATAAACTAGAAAACCTAGAAGAAATGGATAATTTCCTGGACACTTACACTCTCCCAAATCTAAACCAGGAAGAAGTTGAATCCCTGAATAGACCAATAGCAGGCTCTGAAAGTGAGGCAATAATTAATAACCTACCAACCCAAAAAAGTCCAGGACCAGACGGATTCACAGCTGAATTCTACCAGAGGTACAAGGAGGAGCTGGTACCATGTCTTCTGAAACTATTCCAATCAATAGAAAAAGAGGGAATCCTCCCTAACTCATTTTACGAGGCCAACATCATCCTGATACCAAAGCCTGACAGAGATACAACAAAAAAAGAGAATTTTAGACCAATATCCCTGATGAATATCGATGCAAAAATCCTCAATAAAATACTGGCAAACCGAATCCAGCAGCACATCAAAAAGCTTATCCACCATGATCAAGTGGGCTTCATCCCTGGGATGCAAGGCTGGTTCAACATATGCAAATCAGTAAATGTAATCCAGCATATAAACAGAACCAAAGACAAAAACTACGTGATTATCTCAATAGATGCAGAAAAGGCCTTAGACAAAATTCAACAGCCCTTCATGCTAAAAACTCTCAATAAATTCAGTATTGATGGAACGTATCTCAAAATAATAAGAGCTATTTATGACAAACCCACAGCCAATATCATACTGAATGGGCAAAAAATGGAAGCATTCCCTTTGAAAACTGGCATAAGACAGGGATGCCCTCTCTCACCACTCCTATTCAACATAGTGTTGGAAGTTCTGGCTAGGGCAATCAAGCAAGAGAAAGAAATCAAGGGTATTCAGTTAGGAAAAGAAGAAGTAAAATTGTCCCTGTTTGCAGATGACATGATTGTATATTTAGAAAACCCCATTGTCTCAGCCCAAAATCTCCTTAAACTGATAAGCAACTTCAGCAAAGTCTCAGGATACAAAATTAATGTGCAAAAATCACAGACATTCTTATACACCAGTAACAGACAAACAGAGAGCCAAATCATGAATGAACTCCCATTCACAATAGCTTCAAAGAGAATAAAATACCTAGGAACCCAACTTACAAGGGATGTAAAGGACCTCTTCAAGGAGAACTACAAACCACTGCTCAGTGAAATAAAAGAGGACAGAAACAAATGGAAGAACATACCATGCTCATGGATAGGAAGAATCAATATTGTGAAAACGGCCACACTGCCCAAGGTAATTTATAGATTCAATGCCATCCCCATTAAGCTACCAATGAATTTCTTCACGGAATTGGAAAAAACTGCTTTAAAGTTCATATGGAACCAAAAAAGACCCCACATTGCCAAGACAATCCTAAGCCAAAAAGAACAAAGCTGGAGGCATCATGCTACCTGACTTCAAACTATACTACAAGGCTACAGTAACCAAAACAGCATGGTACTGGTACCAAAACAGAGATATAGACCAATGGAACAGAACAGAGTCCTCAGAAATAATACCACACATCTACAGTCATCTGATCTTTGACAAACCTGACAAAAACAAGAAATGGGGAAAGGATTCCCTATTTAATAAATGGTGCTGGGAAAATTGGCTAGCCATAAGTAGAAAGTTGAAACTGGATCCTTTCCTTACTCCTTATACGAAAATTAATTCAAGATGGATTAGAGACTTAAATGTTAGACCTAAAACCATAAAAACCCTAGAAGAAAACCTAGGTAATACCATTCAGGACATAGGCATGGGCAAGGACTTCATGTCTAAAACACCAAAAGCAATGACAACAAAAGCCAAAATTGACAAATGGGATCTAATTAAACTAAAGAGCTTCTGCACAGCAAAAGAAACTACCATCAGAGTGAACAGGCAACCTACAGAATGGGAGAAAAGTTTTGCAATCTACTCATCTGACAAAGGGCTAATATCCAGAACCTACAAAGAACTCAATCAAATTTACAAGAAAAAAACAAACAATCCCATCAAAAAGTGGGCAAAGGATATGAACAGACACTTCTCAAAAGAAGACATTCATACAACCAACAGACAAATGAAAAAATGCTCATCATCACTCGCCATCAGAGAAATGCAAGTCAAAACCACAATGAGATACCATCTCACACCAGTTAGAATGGCAATCATTAAAAAATCAGGAAACAACAGGTGCTGGAGAGGATGTGGAGAAATAGGAACACTTCTACACGGTTGGTGGGACTGTAAACTAGTTCAACCATTGTGGAAAACAGTGTGGCGATTCCTCAAGGATCTAGAACTAGAAATACCATTTGACCCAGCCATCCCATTACTGGGGATATACCCAAAGGATTATAGGTCACGCTGCTGTAAAGACACTTGCACACATATGTTTATTGCGGCACTATTCACAATAGCAAAGACTTGGAATCGACCCAAGTGTCCATCAGTGACAGACTGGATTAAGAAAATGTGGCACATATACACCATGGAATACTGTGCAGCCATAAAAAAGGATGAGTTCGTGTCCTTTGTAGAGACATAGATGCAGCTGGAAACCATCATTCTCAGCAAACTATCACAAGAACAGAAAACCAAATACTGCATATTCTCACTCATAGGTGGGAATTGAACAATGAGATCACCTGGACGCAGGAAGGGGATCATCACACACCGGGTCCTATTGTGGGGAGGTGAGGGAGGGATAGCATTAGGAGATATACCTAATGTAAATGACTAGTTAATGGGTGCAGCACACCAACATGGCACGTGTATACATATGTAACAAACCTGCACGTTGTGCACATGTACCCTAGAACTTAAAGTATATATAAAAAAAAGAATTAAATAGCCATCCTAAAGTTTATTTAGCTTAATATTACAAATGTAAGTACACCAAATAATTTTTATAAGGATTAGATATCAGAAAGTCTAATGTCTATCATCATACTTAACAGTCTCATGTAAATCTTTATACTGTGTTGCACCATAGGTGATACATTGTTC